>NC_051282.1:24690685-26004019 GCF_015220745.1 Sebastes umbrosus | reverse complement strand
TAATCAAATATTGTGGATCTATTTATTATGCAGTGTCTTCTCATTGGATAAAACCACATAAAATCAAGTACCTGAGTCTAATGCACATCTGTTTGTAGGCGCCTTGACATGCAGAGGTTTGCCTCACAGCAATAAGTGAACTATTTATGGGCCTCACTCTCTGTGTGTGTCTCCAATCTGTTTCCTTTGAAGACCACATCCCCCCAGATGTCATCCTTTATGGCGGCAAAGAGCAGAGATACTCACATTTTAACATCACCAGCTTTACATTTCATAGGAGGGGTTTGAAGGAGCAGTGTAACATGTCTGGGGGATCTATTAGCAGAAATGTAATATAATATTCATAACTTTAGTGTGTTTTCTTTTGTGTTTAATCACCTGAAACTTAGAATTGTTGTGTTTTCATTACCTTAGATCAGGGGTCAGCAACCTTTACTATCAAAAGAGACATTTTAGGCACAAAAAAAAAAAAAAGTCTGGAGCTGCAAAACATTTGATCATTGTGATGAAGGTAATACAGTTTAAAGTTTTAGTATATAGTATATAACTCTAATGCAGTGAGGGCCAAAGTGCAAATGTACTACGGAGTATTAGGGCCACACTGAGGGAAAAAATCTGAGATTTCCAGAATAAAGTCGTAATATTACGAGAATAAAGTCATAACTTTAGGATAATAAAAGTCGTAATATTACAAGAAAAAAGACATAACTTTACGAGAAGAAAAGTTGTAATATTGCGAGAATAAAGTCATATCTTTAGGATAATAAAAGTCGTAATATTACAAGAATAAAGTCATAACTTTACGAGAAAAAAATTAAATATTTTTTTTCTATGACTTTATTATCATAATATTACGACTTTATTCTCGAAATCTCCGATTAATTTTTTTTCCTCAATGTGGCCCTAATACTCCGTCGCACCATAGACCTACAATAATGATAAATGAAAATGAAAATGTAAACAAAAAGCAGTTATTCATTTCCATTTTTAAAAATCCACAGGGAGCCACTGGAGAGGGGCTAAAGAATGAGAGAATGAATAAAGAATGAGCCGTTTATATCTACATAGGGGCTGCGATCGAATACTCTTTGTTTTCTTTTTTTTCTAATAGAGTGAAATGACCAGGAAGTATCTCAGTAGCAGCCATGATAAGAGCTGTTTGAATACTCTAAATGATAAGGAAAAGTGCTTCAATGCTTCCTTTCTTATCCCCTTTAGCGTAGGATACACTGGACCATCCTTTATGAAAGGAAAGGAGATAATGACATCCCATAATTCCTTGCGGCCGCAACGTTTAAAGCGACGCACCGTTCATGATAACAAGCAATATACTTATCTTGCATATTATTTTCATACAGTCAGGGAATGAAATTAGCACCTGCCACCTGCCAAATACAGGGTAAATGTTGGCTGTGAAAATTTCAGGTCACCTGCCACCATGGCAGACAGGTTTTCCTTATATTATATTAAGAAATATTATTTAAAAAAAAAGCAATTCTAAAGCCTAAATTAAATATATTATAACACTTCATTTTACAGGTCTGCAAATGTCATGGTAATAAGGTAAAATTAGCAGGTAACCTATTTGAAATTTCTTTGGGATTACTGCCAAATTACTCCAATATTTACCTCAAAATTGATTGAAAATTACTTTGTTATAAACATTAATTAATAATAGACAGGAAGATAACATGGACCCAAACTGTTGCCTAGCAATGCAATTCCGTTGCAATTCCATTGAAATGTACTAAAACGGAGCGTTTCAGACAGAGGGTAAATACAGGTATATTCAGGCAGGCAGAATATGAGGAAAATAAAGTTTTTTTTTTAACATTACAGCATGTAAACATGTTCTAGTAGAAACACAAAATACAAGTATGAACCTGAAAATGAGCATGATATGGGACCTTTAAACAATTAACTCAATATTTATCATTATAATTTTTTTAATTTCAATTCCAACCTTGGTAATAAAGTGATATTTTTCACCGCTGTCCACATTAGGAAAGGGTTAGGGTTAGGGGTACTCAGTTGGTTGCAAGCTGCAACCACACCACTTGATGTCGCCAAATCCTACACACTGCACCTTAAATCTTCCTTGTTGTACGTTATTCCTCTCCATTGTGCAAAATGACTATGAGAACCACTTTGAGATGCTCAGAAGTCACGTGCACTAATTCATACTTTCTTTACAGCTGAAACAATTAGTCAAATAATCAGTAAGTTGGTCAACAGGAATTTAATTGGCAACAGCTTTGATAATCAATCAATCAATCATTTAAATCAATTTTCAAGCAAAAAAGCCAAAACAAATTTTTAGTTCTAAGTGCTCAAATGTGAAGACTTTCTACTTTACATTCTCTGTTTTATGTCATGTAAGTTGAATATCCTTGGTTTTTTTTTAACTGGTGGTGTTGGACAAAACAAATATTTGATGATGTCACTGTGGACATTTGTCACTGTTTTATTGACCACATGATTAGGCAAGGCGAGTTTATTTATATAGCACCTTATCATACAAAGAGGTCATTCAAAGTGCTTTACACAAAAAGATACAAGTATAAAATACGATAAATAAAAGTAGACACGTTTTTATAAAACTACAGACAAGTTTAAAACCAAATTTATAAAATTATGTACTTTTGTTATTGTGTACTTTTTCTCAAATTGAGCTGCCTATGGATGCAAAATGAATTTCAGTGCAAACTGACAATAAAGTTGTATCGTATTAATAAAAAGCTCTTAAAGACAGAGAAAAAGTCTAGTGTTAAAAAAAGTTAACAAAAATCTCAATAAATCACAATATTGAATCGCAAAACGTCCCAGCTTTAACTTCTAATCTCTCATGTTATGTATATTGTCACATCTCACAACCCTACATTGTATATTATGTCCTAATTCAAACTATTCAAGGACTTTGAGACGCTCAGAAGTTGCTTGTTGTTCATTAATAATTCACTTCTTGAACTCCTAACATATTTTTGTACTAAAGCCCAGAAGGAGTTAAATCAGTTATTAACAGATTTTAGTACAGTTAAAAGTAAGTTTGCGTGCCTGATGAATGAGCTCTGTTGTTATCAGGCTGATCTGTGGCCTCCGTCCAGTCACAGTATACTCAGAGCACTGATTGCATCACAGAAACACCTCCACTATGTAGGATTCAAAGTCTTGTATTGACCACAGGTTTGTTTTTAACTTCTTATTCAGCCTGCAGGACTTTCCACCTTTCATGCAGGTGAAGTTATTATGCAGATTAGAAGTGTTTTCTCAACCTCTGGTACCTGTGACCTGGTTGCTATGAGGAATGACGGCTTAATGAATTGCTTTGGCCTCCTGTAAGGTTTGCACCCTTTGGACTGGGACATAATCCTCCGAGTCTAGTTAAAGTTCACTACAACAATCCTTAGTCATGGTTGCTCTGCGTGTGATCTGAGCAGAAAGAGCTCAGGGCTGAGTGTGGAGGTCTGATTTAAGGACCGGTTTGATGACACGTTCTGGCACGAAGAGACGAAGGGGTAAGCCTGCAGTTATTTTGTTTCAGTGAAGGTGACTGATTTAAAACAGCCTTTTTATCCCAACTTTACTGTGCTTCAGAGGCTGTAGCAGGTTCAGTTTTAGACCTACAGTGAAGGTACAGATATCATATGAAACTACAAAACGACAACTAAGGAATCCATTGGTACCAGCAGAGTCATGTTAGCTTGTCGGCAAGGAGGCTAAGTAATGCTTCAAAGTTGGGCTAAATTTTGGCGAGGAAAAACTGGCATGGCCATTTTCAAAGGGGTCTCTTGACCTCTGACCTCAAGATATGTGAATGACATGGGTTCTATGGGTACCCACGAGTCTCCTCTTTGCAGACATGCCCACTTTATAATAATCACATGCAGTTTGGGGAAAAAAAACATGCCGTTTTTTGCATGCAGTATAAATGTGTTATTTTCGCCTATTCTAAAAGGGTGTATTTGAATATTTCTGCATACTGGGGTCTCTAAACAGTCTTGAATTACATAAATTGGGCATCACTGTAAAGCTGAGACTCTTGTGGATCCAATGAGCCCAACTGTATTCATGTGTGATGACGTTAGTCCCCATAGTAGACATTTCATTGTAGTGAGTCCATTTTTTGAAACTTGACCTCAGTGTATAAAATGACCTGTGGTGACCTCTAGGATAATCACAGCCTCATGAAACTTTACCTCCACAAACTACAGACCAAGAGCATTCAGAGGATGGATGGCTTTCTTAGGTAGATTGACACTAAGGGGGTTTCTGAGCAGTTTCCAGAATAGAAGTGCTCGCCATTCAATTGCCGAAAAATGCAATTCTTGCAGAAATCCACAAATGTCAAAAGGTTTTTGATACCAAATCACAGCATGGCTTTTTCAATGGTGTTCCTCAAGGTCTTGGTGTCTTAATGTGGTATTTTGGAGGGGTTATTGATCATTTTTATCAATTCTCGGGTGGTAAAAAATGGTTAACTTTAGCACCAAATTTGTGTAACAAATGGTATCTCCTAAAAACATTTTTTCATTCATTCAATTCATGTTTATTTCAGATTTATGACTGCAACAACTTGACCCACAGTGCTGAACTGCATCTCAAATTAATCTTCAGGTTCTCAGCTTTCAGATGATGTACACCACTTCTATGTGTCATCTACTGTTGAACTGCTGTTTCCCCCTAAAGCCCCCCTAAAAAAGAGAGAAAAACGTGTCTCTAGTGGGTCTCAGAGGCTGAACTTAATGAATATCAGCCACTTGTTGGTGTATTTCAGTCTTCTTGCCTCACAGTGGCGGGCCCTGATGTTGCTGCCATAATGGACTGCTGTTTGGCTCGGGGCCCTCCTTATGAAAGACTCTTTCAGCTCCTGCGCTGCTTTCGGAGAATTGCTGCCATGTTTAGGCCACAGGAGTGTGAAGCTCCTGAGTTTAGAGGTCCCTGGAATTTGGTTGGGAGTAGATTGCACACATTTAGAGCCCGGTGGTGAACCCTCAAGTGTAGACGGACGAGGTCACGTTAGTTTGTTGGGTGTTTAAGCAAATATCAATACAGGAAATACAATTTGGGAAAGTGCTGGATGATTTTGAAAAAATTATAATGATTATTTTGACTGATATTGCAATTGCGATATGATTTGTGATATTTGAGGGAATGATCATTTTTATATCATTATTCTCATTTTCAATGAAAAGCATATTAAAATGATTATGGTGTGATTTTTGCAGGTTTCTGTGCTGAACACAGTCTGTAGTATATGGTGTGTTGGCACTCATTTCGCCTTTTAACAAATACTGCGCCCTCCTGTGATATGAAAATTGCAGTAGGTCATATTGCAATTTCGATAAAGTTTCAATTAATTGGGCAGCTCTAGTTTAGAATATGACTTTTGAGACCTTTCTGCTTGCAATGTCACATCATCCTGTTGTCCACTTTCAGGTGCTAAACTTAGTGATCTGCACTACTTCTCAACTTGCCCCTTTAGCAGTTATGTAAAGTTAAATGAAAATTAATTTGTTTAACCAAAGTAGGGTTACAACTAGGACTGACCCGAATGCTTTGAAGCTTTGAAACTTTGACCGTTGCCATGGTAATCAACCTCCAAATCAGTATTCGAATGCTTTGTTGTTGTTTTTAGTTTTTTTATATATATATATATATAAGTATGTAGTAATAATAAAGTATAAATCCCAAAATAGCCCATGAAATAAGGAATAATCCCACAACATATTTTTTAATTTATTTAATTATTTAATTATTTAATTATTTATTTATTTATTTATTTATTTATTTATTTATTTATTTATTTATTATTTAAGGTTCTGCATTTGCCATGTCTGCAAAAAAAAAAAACAATACAAAAAAAAAGATTTGGACAAAAAATTTCTTTCAGCTTTTTACTGAACAGGCCATAAAAACGAAAAAGTGTGAGTTTTCATATTCGATAGGACTGCAACTAACAATTATTTTCATTATCAATTAATCTGTTTTATTAATAGTTCGGTCTATGAAATGGTTAAAGTCTTAGAGGATCTCTTTAAATGTCTTTTTTTTGTTTGAACAACGCCCCAAAACTCAAAGATGTTCAGTTGTCAAAGATATAAATAAGAATCCCCACATTAGAGATTGATTATCAAAATGGTTGATGATTATTTTCTGTTGATGACGTCACTAATATGCATCGAATGAGGACAATGTGCTACATCAGCTGCATTTCCTGATTTACCTGTTCACCGCCGCCCTTCCCTTCATTGTCACTTACTGGGCTCCTCCCAACCTCCACGTTGACAATGTTAGCTGCCACTTGATATTCACTACTTCCTGCTTCTTGTTGTGTAATGATTAACCCGGCATAAACTCACTCGTGTGAGCTCCTACCAGAATTATAATAGAGGCTTAGATGAACGACCTGCCTGCCACCAGGATTAGAGGTTTGATTGATGAACAAAGACTTCTGAGACTATGTGAGTAGGATTAGATTGACTTTTATCATCTAAATGTCATGTTGGCTAATGTTTGAATGAAACTTGTTTGACTTCAGTTGACTTGTTAAAATGTTTGTTTGTAATGTTTTCATTGAATTACTTGTCTTAACATTGCTATCATACATAGTTTTTTGTTATCATTGTGGAGAACTAGTATTTCCTCACAGATAGGCCCAAGTCACGGCCTGATTTTGCAAACTCATTTAAATGTCTTTAGAGGATGAAGGAACATTTCGATCAAGCCCTTCGGTTTAGTGTTGGTATCGTCCCACAGGGCGAAGCAGGTGTAACAACCATTTCCTGCCAACTGAAATTCACGATATGATTGTATCTGTACAGCTCAACTAACGGCTTGTTACTGATAAGCAAAACTTATCCTGTGTATAACCTGAATGGTGACCTGTATTTGAGGAACAATTTCCCATATTTAAGCAAGGCTATGTAACTTTTGAAAGAACAAGTAACACATTTTTCCTTTTTCAAATGAAAAGTTGAATTCATAAGTAATAAAACACACCACTACTCAATGTAATACACTCAATGGTTTTGCTACTATGAACAGCCTTAAGGCTTTTACACACCGGAGGGGCGTGACGAATAAGCGACACAAAACTGCAAAATTCTCGCATGCAAATATTATATGTCTAGGGCTTTTATTGTGAAAGGTAGGGTGTAAGAAAATATCGATATTATGTGTTGTGATTTTGTATAGATTCTCCAAAACACTGTATCAATAATGTATTTGTGACCCGGCTGCCATGTTGAAAACAGTCGAGCCAAAGCCCATCACCGGCCGAAGCAAACTTTCTCATTTTACAGCTGAACGGTACACTACAAGATGTTTCCGAAAACATTTGAGCCGAGAAATAGGCATTACAGTAACAGAATATTGATTCATATTTGATCAGCGCTGCCTAGTTTGACCGTTTGATCGGAGTTGGCGAGTGACAGTTTATCAAAATTATTCAATATTTTCTGAAAGTTACAGCTTTAAACAAACGTTACAGTCTCACTTTAAAGTCACAGTGAAACGGACGTTAGAGCATGTTTAGCTTCAGTACAAAGTGAAACAAAGAGAGAACAAAATCCTCAAAAAATACGGGGGGAAAAATGGAAGAAACCTCAGGAAGAGCAACAGAGGAGGAATCCCTCCTCCAGGACGGACAGACGTGCAACAGAATAATGAATAGACCAACATAGTAAAATTACAGAATCAGGATGACAAAATTATATCAATTTAATTCAACTTTATTTCAGACACGTAGGTCCAACTCAAATATAAGATAATAAATACAATACGATGACAGAAACACAGGGACATAATCATACCATGATTCTGAATGCATTATTAAATGCCACCTGAAGATCTTTCCCTTTTACTTTACTATAACTGCACCATAAGTGGGCTGTAAAGAGGGCTGTTTTTACATCATCTGTACATATGATGAAATTAAACTTACCGGCATATTGGCTTGTTCATTTGCCAATGCAAATTTGCAAGCTTAGATTTGTGTAGACAAACAACAAACAGATAAGACCTGAGCCACAGGACCTCCCTCTCCTCCGTGGAAACCTGGAATGAGGACAAAATACACAAACACACAAGAGACATAGTTCAAGCTCTGCACCATTCACACAGATACACAGGCGAGATTGAGTTTATTTTTATGTTTTACAGGAAAAGAAAAGAGAGATTTTGAGGCCATATCTTTCAGTTTGACAGCCTGCTGCCCTGTTTCGTGTCGTACAAGTGGCCTTACCGTCTCTCTCTGTTTTTCTTTAGGTCCCTCCAGGCCTCCGTCCTCCATGCCTGCTCCCCCAGGCTTCACTCGACTGGAGCAGAATGAGCCGATGAACTCTCTGCGTATCTCTGTCGGAGGCCTTCCTATGTTGGCGTCGATGGCCAACACCACTGACCCTCGTTTCCGCCTTAAGTGGAGGCCCATCGTGGCGGTGGCCTTCTTCCTGGCCCTGCTCCTGCTGATCTCCATGCACTTGACCTCGGGCTTTCGGTCCCGCTCCTACGACTCGCACGTCTGGAGACCGAGTCGCGGCGACACCCAACCGTCAGACTCCAGCTACAATGACACCTACCCTCTCAGTCCGCCCGAGCACACGTCGCAGGGCACCCGCTACCGCATCGCAGTCATCGCCGACCTGGACACGAGTTCTCGTAGCGACAAGAAGCTGACGTGGTTCAGCTACATGCGGCGGGGGCACCTGTTGCTGTCCAAAAGTCTTGAAAAGGTGGCGGTTCAGTGGGATGAGGACAGGGTGCTGCTGGAAAGCCACCTGTCGGAGAAGGGAAGGGGGATGGAGCTGTCTGAGCTGGTGGTGTTCAACGGGAAGCTCTACAGCGTCGACGACAGGACGGGCGTCGTCTACCACATCGACGGTGACAAGATTGTGCCCTGGGTCATCTTACCTGACGGCGACGGCAGTGTTGCCAAAGGTTGGCTTTACCCTCTCATACACGTACATGGTTTTATTTAAATAATTGTTCAAGGCCAAAAGAGGTAAAGATATCCATTTTTTGTAGGGCGGCACCATTTATTCACAGCGATCATTTTTCTGCATTATGAGTGCTTTTACTGATACCTTAAAGGGATAGTTCAGGTGTTTTGAAGTGGGGTTGTATGAGGTACTTATCCATAGTCAGTGTATTACCTGCAGTAGATGGCGGTCGGCGATAGGACTTACCATACAAAAGCAAAGTAATGTACTGCTGTGGACGGGGCCGGCAGAAAAATTTATTTTAGACACCTCAAAGAAAGGCTCACCTAAAAAAATCAATATCAGTTTAAGTGTTTTAGGTGTGTGATGGAATTTTCTATTAATTCCTCTCTCCTTGGTCGGAAGGTCAGAGTGTCTCTCAGAGTGTCCCTCTGTTATTGGGTTGGATTCCTGTCTATAGGGGCGCCACCGTTATCTGTACAGCTGTGTCTGTAGGAGGGACCATAGAGCCAGTCGCCGGGACAACCAGGGTCAGAGATGCCAGAGGAACCGCGTAAGTCAAAACATGATAAGGGTAAAACACTTGAGCACCAGGGAGGAAGGGCAGAGTTGTGAGGCCTTCACGGAGAGAACACATCACTGGTGGAGACCTGGCAATTCTCCCTGATCAAGCTTCAATAAACTTAAATGTAAGACATCAACAGCTCCGGGGCCTCTTCCTTCCTGTTGACTGAGTTAACCTGAGTATCAGAAATTCCACAACAAGGTGAGCCTTTCTTTTGCCGGTCCCGTCCACAGCAGTACATTATTTTGCTTCCGTGCTAGTACTCCTGTCTGCTTCTCCAAACTGGAGGCGTGCCGACCGTCATCTACTGTAGGTAATACACCGACTATGTATAAGTACCTCATACAACCTCACTTCAAAACACCAGAACTATCCCTTTAAGTGTATTCTGCTGATTATAATACTTTTTATTTGACTTAAATGCAGGACTTTTGCTTGTAATGGAGTATTTGTGTGTTTAATTGCTACTTATGTACTGATAGGTTTCAAAGCCGAGTGGCTGGCGGTGAAGGACAAGCACCTGTACGTCGGCGGTTTGGGGAAAGAGTGGACCACCACTGAGGGCGAGTTCGTCAACAACAACCCAGAGTGGGTGAAAGTGGTGGGCTTCAGAGGGGACGTACAACATGAGAACTGGGTACCCATATACAAATCTCTGAAGGCTGCTGCAGGGATCGAGCCTCCAGGTGAGGATGCAAATCTGGTCTCGCTCACGAGTCTGCTTCCATTGTTTTTCTCTTTGTTGACTCTTCACCCGTATTCCTCCGAATCCCCGCAGGGTATTTCATCCACGAGTCAGCAGCGTGGAGCGACACCCTGCAGCGCTGGTTCTTCCTCCCTCGCCGCGCCAGCAAGGAGCGCTACGAGGAGAAGGCGGACGAGCACCGCGGCACCAACCTCGCCCTCAGCTGCTCGCCGGATTTCCAGGACATCGTTGTAAGTCGAGTGGGACCGCTCAACCCCACTCACGGGTTCTCCTCTTTCAAGTTTGTACCCAACACGGACAACCAGATCATCCTGGCTCTCAAGTCGGAGGAAGACGCCGGGAAGATCGCCACGTACATCATGGTCTTCACGCTCGACGGAAGCATCCTTTTACCTGAAACCAAGATCGGGGACGTGAAATACGAGGGCGTGGAGTTCATATAGACTGAGTCGCTCTTGAGGCCACTGCACTGTTGTTTTGTTTACAATCCAGTCACTGTTGAAGCTACTGTACTCGCTGCTTCCTCATTGAGACACAACTCCAACCCTTAAAGGATCGTCTTTAAGAAGAAGAACTATGGCCTGAGACTGTTAAAAAAAGGGTCTTTTGAGAAAGTGCCAGTCAACACTAACAATGCCAGCATGTCTTGCGGTGGATCGTGTCCTTCCCAGGACAAATGTGGCCCTCAACAGTACTGTAGCCTTTCTTATAATGAATGTACAAACGATTGATTTATCAGACTGTGACTTCTTTTCCTAAAGCATACACTTTCATGCACATACTGTAGACTCACCAAAGGACAAAGGTTTGTTTTTCTAACCTGTTGCTCCATGTTAAACATCATTGTGTACACACCAGACATGTTATTTTCAGTGGAATAACTAAAGGCCTGTTTTTATTCTTCATAAAACTCAACATTATTTGAAGGACGTTTCGGTGATAAAAATGAATTATGTAATGTTTTCGGTGGGATGACTTGAGTAAAAAAAAAAAAAAAACTTGATTCCTATTTTCTTGAGCCGTGTCGTTTTAAGGTCACTTGTGTGGGCTTGTTTAGTTAAAAAAAGAATTAGACATTATCCTCAGACAGGTTTGGGCAAGACCAAAAACTGTTGCTCAATATCCTGATTTCCTGGTCTGTGCTTTGTGAAACGAAACTTGGGGAAAACAGCCGGGGAATGGAGAAGTGAAGCTTTAAAAGGGGTGAGATTTGTGTCACAGACTGCAGACGAGAGAAGAGCACTTAATAACCAGAGAAGAAAAGGTAATGTGGTTTCATTATATTTAAGGAATTTTGCACATTTTATCTTTAATTTTATTGCACACCTTTATTATAGTCAGTTAAAATGAATTGCATTCCATCTTAATGAAAACGTTAAAGTTTTATATTCATGCAATAAATGTTTGGATTTATATGACAAAAGACCAAAAACTAAGGCTGTCAATTGATTAAAATATTTAATCACACATTTTTTTTATCTGTTCAACACGTACCTTAAAGGGAGATTTGTCAAGTATTTAATACTCTTATCAACATGGGAGTGGACAAATATGCTTGATTTATGCAAATATATGTATGGACAGTATATTAAAAAAAACTATATTTCCACTTTTGGTGCTTTTGGACAACATCAAAATCACTCGAGGAATGATTTTGATTTGTAAAGTTACTTCTTCTTTGTCTTTGTCTTTGTCTTTGTCTTTGTCTTTGTCTTTGTCTGTGTCAGAGTCCTCCGCTGGTGGTTGAAAATGCTCGCACATCGACACGTTTTCACTCTGTGGCTTCTGCTACTTCTCCACGACTCTGAAAGTGCAATGAGATTTGACCTGTTCAGTGAGTCATCCGAAGCATATCTCATTCGTGTGAAAACTAATAAAATGTTTGTCTTGAAATTAATTTTATGGAAAAGGATACAGTCTTAATAATGTACTAGTTTTCAATGCAATGTCTATTATGTTTTGTGCTTTTTATAAATCTACTCTGATCATGCTCACTCTACACTAGGGCTGCAACTAACGATAATTTTCATTTTTGATTATTTTCTCGACTAAACGATTAGTTGTATGGTCTATAAAATGTCAGAAAAGGGTGAAAAATGTTTTTCCCCAATGCCCAAGATGACGTCCTCAAATGTCTTGTTTTGTCCGCAACTCAAAGATATTCAGTTTACTGTCATAGAGGAGTAAAGGAACCAGAAAATATTCACATTTAAGAAGCTGGAATCAGAGAATTTTTAGTTATTTTTTCCTTTAAAAAAAAATACTCAAATTGATTATCAAATTATCAATCAATTCTACTCTACACAGATATTTGTATGACCTCTCTGCTGTCACGGCCTTGGTTAATTATATCCTGTGTTTGCTCATAGGAAGAGGAAGAGGAAGAGAAAGAGATCCTGGGCCGCAGGAAGGTGAAGTGAGGCTGTTTGGTGGCGGTGTGTCAGAGGGCCGTGTGGAAATCTACCACTCTGACACATGGGGAACGGTGTGTGACGACGGCTGGGACCTGCACGAGGCCCAGGTGGTGTGTCGTCAGCTGCACTTCCCCGGAGCCAAATCTGTTGTCACTGGGAAGGACTATGGGAAAGGTGCCCTTCTCTACTTCTATTCATGCCCCACCAGAGGGCAGTGAAGTTATTCCAATGAGTGAGGAGCTGTGATTTGATAATAACAAATCCAGCCATCCAAAAAAAAAAAAAAAGGTCACTGTTTGATGTGTTAATGCCACAACAATTAACACATTTATACCCTTTCATTTTGCATCCTAGCGTCTGGACCTATTTGGCTGGATGATATGGAATGTAAAGGCACGGAGGACTATCTGTCTACATGTGCTTTCAAAAGCTGGGGAGCGACTGACTGCAGCCACAAAGAGGACGTTGGAGTCATTTGTGAAACAAGCGGTACGTATCTAAACTCTCGTCATGCCAAAAGAATTCACGATAACAATATTATCAATGTCTATAGAAAATTTGAAAAATAATAATAATACTATCAGTCAAATTCTTCTTTGTTTATTGTGTGTTTTGTCTCAGGTCATTGTTGTGAAATAAACCCCGACAGGGCGATGTGGAGGGGTCTTGCATCGCCCTGAAGGGGTTTATTTCACAACAGTGACCCGCTTGCTGTACATTATCCCGCTTATTACACGGCTACTTCCTTAATTGGTACAGTGTGTAGGATTTGGCGGCATCTAGTGGTGTGGTTGCAGATTGCAACCAACTGAGTACCCCTCCGCTCACTATTCCCTTTCCAAGACCGCGGTAACGTGAGCCCCCTCGCTCAGAGGCCACCCTTACCATATTAACACTACTTTAGGAGCAACGGGAGTCAGACTGCGGCAGACGGTACTACGGTTTAGCACTCATGTTATCGCAGTTTTACAAGCGTATCGGAGAACTACGGTGGCCTTCAGGTAACATAAAAACGTGAAGGTTTCTCTCTAGAGTCAGTGTTTGATTTGTCCGTTCAGGGCTACTAAAGAAACATGGCGGACTCCGTGAAGAGGACCCGCTCCTTATGTAGACATGAAGGGCTCATTCTAAGCTAACGAAAACACAACAATTCTTAGTTTCAGGTGATTATAAACTAATGAAAACATAGTTATGAACATTATATAGCATTTCTGCTAATAGATCCCCCGAAATGTCTCACTGTTCCTTTACGAAATCAATAATTTGACACAAAAATGGTCCGACAGAGTCCGACATCAGAACTGGGCCCATAGCAGCGGTCTGTTATAAAGAAATAACAGACCGTAGAACGCCGTGATTGACCAACCAGAATTGAGTATTCAACAAAGCCGTGTAATAAAATGCTTTAAGAGGCTCTGGATTACAATATTATCATATGTGTATTAATGTACAAAAGCACGCACATCCAGACGATAAATACTGAGAGCTGGACAGAAGACAAAAACTGCACACTAGATAATGATCCCATGAACATATATTGTGACGTTTCGAGCGTCGAACTCTTGAGCTTGGTGTTTTCCGTCTATCAAATGTCAATCATCCCAATGATTTGTGGTTCCAGGCTCAAACATGACCAAAATTGATTCTACATACTCTCTGGACCACAGCATCAGTCTGTCCGATGAGCGCGGCCAAATCTTCGACAGCGGGCGCGGCTGTGACTTCCAGATCTTTGTCCAGACTGCGACTGGAAACCGACAGGAGGACGAGACGACGGTGGTGGTCGAGACGACGACTTGCGCGCACAAAATGATCCTCTCACAGTTCCCGCTCTTCAATGCTTCAGAGGGGATCAACAACATCACGGTCGACATCAGCCAGTCTTGCGAACCTTTTTTCACCTCCTTCATCAGGTATACTGAACCTACTATGACTTCAATTGATTTAACCCTTTAATGTCCTCACTAAGAAAAAGGCAATGGCAAATTTTTCTCTTTGCATTTTTTCTGTCTTTGGGGCAATTATAACAACAATCAATGCTTTTTTGTTGTTGTTTTTTAAAAGACCCCACAGTTCATTTTAATATAGGCCTCTACCAAACGGTCGAGATGACGCTTCATGCTAAAAGAAAAAAACAAACCATGTTCTATTATTATGCTAGTAATAGGTTAATATACAAAAATATATCAATTTGTTACCATGGAATTAGTAGTATTAACCAGTACTAGTTTTATTTCCATGTATTTATTCTAGATTTTTACCATATTTACTCAAAAATTTCTCAGAAATGGTGAAAAATCATACTGATATAATTTTTGATTTGTTAAATATATAATGGATTAACATTAGATATATGATATTAACAACAGTGAATGTCGATAATTTTTTTTTTTTAATAGGTACATTTACACCCGCAAGATTGATGTGACGTCCTCCTCGGCGCAGTGCCTCCACTGGATGGCCTATACGTTTGGGGTGAAGCAGCTGATGGAGGACACAGGCCGGCTGTTCTCTGAAATCCTCCCAGAGGACACCTTATTCCACACCCAGGTGTCCCTTTACAAATATGCTGAAGAGACTGGGGACATGGTCCTCCAGGAGACCTGTCTGCAGTATCTGGCCTGGAACTTCCAAAATCTGACCATGTCCCCTGCTTGGACCCACCTCTCCGTCGAGCTCCTCGGATCCCTTCTGATGCGCTCGGACCTGGTGGTGCCAGATGAATACTTTGTGCTTCAGACTGTAGAGAGCTGGATCACAGAGAGGGGTAACTCGGCCAGTTTGGAGACCCAGCTCAACCTGTTGAGTCGCGTCCGTTTCCCTATGATCCCCACTGAGGTGCTGTATGACCTGGAGTCCAACTCCTCGCTCTACAGCACCCATAAGAATATGTATCATGAAAAGATCTTCAAAGCCTTCCAGTTCAATGTTTTGCTCTTCAGCAAATTGATGTCCAACCCAAAGTTCAACCGAGAAGATGATGATTACCGGCCGAGGATCTACACCGCCGAGCCATGGAGTGTTGCCATAAGCCAATACCAAACACCCTATCGCAATCAATACAATCAATACGGTCAATACAATCAATACAATCAAGGCGCAACCAGGCAGCTCAACACACCGATCCACAACAGCATGATCTTCAAGAGCAACCAGATTAGCTGGCAGGCAAATGTCTTCATGAACCAGTATGAGTGTTCAAACCGAGGCCTGAGGTGCGAGTCGTTCCCTGCAGCAAGGCTGGCGGCCCAAAGCCGCCCCTCCGAGTTGAGCAACATCCTTTTCCGTAACCAGCTCCTGCTGATGTGCCAGGGCAAGTACATCTGTCAGGTTCAGGACTTCAAGGACGACATGGCTACGAATGGGACCCAGGCTGCCTACCCCTGTCCTGATGACCAGTACACCTACCACTTTGTAGTGAGACCGGAGTATGTCTGAGCCAATAGAGTGGAACAGGAATGAGTCTTAAAACCCGGAAATGAGTTAGCATTTTAGCACTTCCGGTTCCCTCGTCTGGAAGTCAATGGGTTTTTAGTTAGATGCCTGAAATAAGGTCTGTGGTTAACACAAGCATAAGAGATTTTAACGTTTAGTTCTACGACATAAAATACATCAATAAATACCCCACTGGTGAATTTTGAAGCTTTTACGTGTCTTTAAAAAAACGGTTGCTAACAAGTGACTAAATGAGACTACTTAAACGTCATCACGCTGACTCGTCCGCCTTTACAGCCTCGTTGGGTATACTCACGCTCCTGCGACCGTGGTGTAGTTCGTTTATAGGCTAACGTTAGCTTTTACACTTCGAAAATCATAAAAATGTTGTTAATTTGTGGAGATTATCTTGCTGAACAAAACGTGTAAGTTTCATAAACGTGTGTTTGCAACAGAGCTTATTTTCTGCAATAATCCAAAACCCAAAGGAACAATCTTATTGGCTTTTTGTCGAGGGAACCAGGGCGATGCTAACTTCCTGGTTGGCCTACAAAAATACGTCATTCCTGGAGCACTCTATAGCCGGGCATTTGTCTGCTTATTATTCAATAGATTGCAATGATGCTACTATCTGTGTGATTTTTTTTTCCATTAATCTTTGTTGATTATCTACAAATGTATCACCTGTCTGTGATTTAATTCAAGTATCCTTTTTTTTTTTTTAAATGGCAAATAAACATGATGATTAAAGTGATTTCTAGATCCTTCCCTCTGTGTGTGTGTGTCAGCACTTTGTTCTTCACGAGAGCGACGGAAAATATAAATCCTAACCTGGAGTTTATCCAGATGTGAGACACACAAAATGACAAAACGGGGCCAAGTTACATTAATCATCAGACTGATTTATAGCTTCACTCTACTGGACATGTTATGCAGAACTTTTCAGCTCTTTTTCAGGAGTGTGCTCTCTCCTGATGTTTATCTTTATCTGCCATTTTGCTGCTGCACAGCTCACTGAAGGAGAACGGTTTATATGCATATATCATCATTACGATGAGTAGTGAAGGTCTGTTAGGGAGCCATATTACGCATTTGTGCAGGACAAAAACAGGAAATAAAGTGCTTTACAGTTTGCAACTTAAAGTATGTCGGCTAAATGTCATTGAAATATTAGCTTTAAGGAGTAGTTCAACACTTTGGAAAATACGCTTCTATATCTGGTGGAGAGTTAGATGATTAGATTATTATCACTCTCATGTTTGTCTGTTAATTATAAGGCTACAGTCAGCAGCCAATGAGCTAGTTTAGGACAAAGACTGAAAACGGGGAGGTAAATATTGTGGTAATTTGGCAGTAATTCCAAAGAAATTTCAAAGAGGTTACTTACTAATTATCACCTAATTACCACGGAATTTGCAGACCTGTAAAATGAAGTGTTACTGAAGAAAGCCACTAAAAACTTTTTCTTAAAGGGACTGTTTGTAAGAATCAGAAATTGGTTGTAACAGCGACACCTGTGGCCGTTAAGTCAACGAAAGTCAGCGTCCTGCCGCTCGCCCGTGGGCACGCACTACCTGAATGTGAGCAAGCATCCATCAAAACAGTGAGGCGCACACGTCAGCTAAAACCACAATATCTCTCTATATTACATCTGCTTGGCACTAATGTAAGCTGACCATATGAAGGTCTCTCAATGAATCACTGCCGATCCTAATGTTGGCTTTTCCTGCTTCAGCCTCCTGACCGCGGCCGGAGGGAACAGGGGAGACACCGGCACCTGGTCGAAGACGATAACGTTTCTCGCTGCGGAGCCCCGTCACTTCACAAGACACAGGAAACCTCTGTTGGTCTGGAGGATTGGCAGCATTTATTTCTGCACAAACATCCACTGTACATTCCCTAGATATTCTCAGAGCTAAACTAACTCTTCCGCAGTGTGTAGTGTGCGCGCATGCACGTGTAGAGGTGGAGCGAGAACGAGCGAGCTGTG
The DNA here is from genome assembly GCF_015220745.1 of Sebastes umbrosus. Classification (NCBI taxonomy): domain Eukaryota; kingdom Metazoa; phylum Chordata; class Actinopteri; order Perciformes; family Sebastidae; genus Sebastes; species Sebastes umbrosus. The sequence continues at coordinate 25,985,973 of NC_051282.1, read as the reverse complement.
TGAGTGAAGGCAGGCAGGCAGAGGAGCAGAGTACAGCAGAGACTCCGTCCCTGGAGACCAAAGCTACGGTCTCCCCCGCGTCCTCCGACCGCAGCCAACACTGTTTAACAGACGGGCTTCACTAGATATAACTTTGCGGTTTTGGTGCTTCCGTGTAGTTTGTGTTGGAGTCTGAGTCTGAACAGCGTAGCCAGACACGAGCGCGCATGGGACACCGATCCGGATTGACTTATACGTGTAAGAAGTTACAAACAGTCCCTTTAATAGTAAAACTATTAACTATTAATAGTACAACTCTCAATACTGCACAGTAAAAGTCCTGCATTCAAATGTTTACTTCAAGTGAAGAGTGAAAGAGAGGTATTATCAGCAATATGTACTAAAAAGTGGAGCTTTCACTTCTAATATAATGCTGGATAATTTCATGAATGATAATGCATCATATTTAAATTGTTATATTTTGTGAGTAAAATCTGAATCTGCAACGTAACCAGTAACAATTCTCTGTCAGGTAAATCTAGTACTGTTAAGTTTTCCTCTGAAGTACAGTGAGTTGCATATTATTTTAAGTGCTTTGGGGGCCTTTTGCACGTTATTTCAGGGTACATTGAGTTAGAATAGTAACATATTTCAATATTTTTTTATATCTATCTTAACATCATAATAAATCTATAGTTGTTTGGGGCCCTTTTAGTTTGGGGCCCAAGTAGTTGCCTACATTGCTTAACAGTAAAGTCTGCCCCTGTGTTGTTGATGCAGCGTTGTGGCTTGCTAAAATAATTCAAATTTGATGTGAATTCCATGTGAATTAGTCAAAAGTCACGTTTATCATCACACTTCTCCCCAACAGAATGAAAACAACAAACTTCAAACATGTCAGACTCATCAGATAAGGTGCTGAATTGTGTTCACAGGGGTTTGATTGATTACGGATGATGGCAGTTTCCTCCTCATGAATCATGGAGTCTTTCCAAGCAATTGTGTTTTCACCACACAACAGACTAAACCTGACACACTTTAACAACATGCAGGCCTACGTGCCCGGGCAGGTGGGTTAAACAGCCACACATAAAGTAACAGACTAACTCACAGTGAGTCATCGGTTTCTGAGAAGCGTCACAGACGGTGGGCGCACAGAAGCATGACACCACAACAGATGATTGATCAGTTGCTTCCGCCGATCGTTACATGATCACTGTGTGTATTCAAAGATGATTCTTCCGCATGGTTCAGGGTTGTACAAACTCATAGCAATGGTTTAGTATGATGTAGGAGAGAGTGCTGCGTAGCAAGTGATTCATTCACAAGCAATGTCATGCCAGGTTACGTGCAGCACACTGTAATGTATTCTCCAGGAGGGAAAGTTCAGATGTGTCGTCACTTGTTTTGCTGCGAGTAAAACATCTGGCTGTATATTTTATTATTGTGTCATTTTTCCCAGCAAATAATTGACTTTGTTTGTGTGGTTTTGCCCTAGAATTTTGAAATCAATCCTGTTTAGTGGGTTAAGTATGTAATTTACCAGCTTGAACTCAAATGTCCTCCCAGAATTTTCCAATTTCCCCTTATGTTAGAAAAACATACACATTGAAATGGACAGTTGTCAGCATAAAGTATTTAATTTAACAGATAAAAATGTTCATATCTATGTTGGATCAAATAACTAGATGAAAGGAATTGCTTCCACTGATGAACCTTCCTACTGAAGCTTTAAAACTCTTGCAAAACACCAACCTGCTAGTTCATCAGTTAAAGCGCATCCTCGTCATTCACTGTCAGCATTGTAGAGGAAATGATTGTACAATAATTTAACGGTAATTTACATGTATGGATCTGTTACGTAAAAGTTTCTTGCGGAGGCGTTCATTTCCACTGAAACCAACTTAAGAAAGTGATGACGCTTTGTGGAGGTTACCAGCAGACTCATGGTGACTAACTGTGACGTTGTGACGCCACTCTGAGGACAGTCCAGACCACTTGACCCTAGAGTCTATGGTGTGATTTGTTTTTTCATGCAGAGGTATTTTCCTCCTGTCGCTGAGGTGAATTCGCTAACGCTGATTCACTGTCTTGCATTGTCACCAATAAAATATGAATAGCTGCACCCTGATGAATGGAAAATGACGGGAATTACCCCTGGGCCGTGGCCTGGGTCACATCGAGACAAAGAGGGAGGGGGCGGACATGCAGCAGGGGACGGACAGTCGAAAAGCTCTGTGTTGGTCAGGTCATGTGGGATATGTGCAGGGCAGAAGAGGTGGGAGTCAGAGGATGTGGGTCACTGCCACAGCACCCACCAGTTCCCGCAATGAGACCCTCTTTTTTCCATCTTGCCGGGCACTTCCTGTTGAGAGTATTCCTGGCCTTGCAAGTCTGTAATTTAAGGGACGGAGGTTCAGGCCATTCCTGAGCCCCTTTTGGAGTGTGTAGCGGGCAAAGCACACAGGGGGCTGCTTACATTGCACTTCTTTGACAAATCCGCCCTCTTTCAACAAATTAAAACCAAATGTTGATACAATAATCCAGATCTTTACTGGCGAGTAAAACCCAGTTCTAAAGCGAGACGTTGCAGTGTGGGAAATGGCTCCGAATGGTCACGCCGTGAGGTCATTTGAAATATGCCCAGGAGCCGGGGACACGGCTGCGATCTGAGCAGAGCCCACCACATCAGTCAGGCATCTCGGTGCAAAAGGAAGCCAGCTGTTTGGACAGGGGGCGGCGGGCTTTGCCCAGAAGAAGGCGTTTGCTGTTCCTCTAATGCCTTTTGGTAAACTGTAACAGCATACTTTTACTCATTTGGTCTTCTTGGATGTGTCACTTCCTTTCATGTGTCTTAATTTCTTGCCCCACGCCCAACATCTGTGTTGTTGTCCCTCTTATGTCGTTTGTGTCTGGTAACTTCCACTCTGCTTCCGACGAGTCATACCGGCTTGCAAAATTTCTAACAATTTGGGAATTTTCCTTATCTCTCTGATGGCATTATTACCCCAAAGATAATAGCGAATGAATATCCGAATTTCTCCTTAAGACGTAGGGGGACGTTAGTCATCATTAAGTCATCACAAAGATGACCTTCCCATTTTCCTCTCACTCTCTCTCCCTGCCTGTTTTTACACAGGCATCAAGTAGGCTAACAGTGGAAAAGCAACCAAGCAAAAAATGCTCAACTATGGAAAACAGTGGAAATATTTGCCAGAGTGGCCAGAAGACCGACAGTCGGTGGCCAAATATGATGTCAGGGAGCGAGGCAGCCACAGCAGATACAGTCCTGTCTCTCGCTCTCTCTCTTTCTCTTCGGTCCTCTTCATTATTCATCATCAACTCTAATCACATGCCCTCACTGTGATCTCTCACTTCTGAGCCAGAATCCACACACAAAACCCCAAAACTCTTGAGATCCTCCGTTTCCTGAGGTGGTGTTGTAGCGGGGAACTTTCCAACAAAGGAGCCATCTATTTTTGTGCATGAGTAAGGGATGAGAAACAACTCAAGAATTCGACTATAGCATAATGTTTCAGCGGAGGGGTTTGGGTAGCTTACGCTTGGGGGGAAATCGCCGCCAGATTGAATCTATTAAGTTTAAGGGGATGATGTCACTTCTCTCCACTCCTTCACTCCTACTTCCTCAGTATTTTCATCTGAAACAGTGTTTTAATTGTTACAGAAAGTGACTGTGCATGAATAAACACTTTCACTGAAATAAAACCACAGATAAAGTGAGCGGCGTGGGCTGGCGATTACTCTGCAGGACGCTCGTCACAGTTTTCTCAACTGTGAATTATCGGTAGCGTGAATGTTTAGAGCAAAAACCAAGTGTGCTATTAGTTTACTTCTTTAAAACTTAAAATAAGAGAGTATACTTTCAGTTTACTTTTGATGTACTTATCAGAGATATACTTAACAAAAGTATACATAAGTATACTTGGCTCATACTGACAAGTATACAGAAAAGTCTAAGTATACTTGGCTTATACAGACAAGTATACAGAAAAGTCTAAGTACACTTAGCTTATACTGATAAGTATACAGTAAAGTTTAAGTACACTTAGCTTATACTGATAAGTATACAGAAAAGTCTAAGTATACTTGGCTCATACTGATAAGTATACAGAAAAATCGAAGTACACTTAGCTTATACTGATAAGTATACAGTAAAGTCTAAGTACACTTGGCTCATACTGATAAGTATACAGAAAAGTCTAAGTACACTTGGCTCATACTGACAAGTATAAAGAAAAGTCTAAGTACGCTTGGCTTATACTGACAAGTATACAGAAATCTGACAAGTATACAGAAAAGTCTAAGTATATTTGGCTCATACTGACAATATTACAGAAAAGTCTAAGTATACTTGGCTTATACTGACAAGTATACAGAAAGTTTTAAGTATACTTGGCTCATACTGACAAGTATACAAGTTAAAAGAGAGTGAGTACTGGACCGGTGACCAGAAACACGACTCCAAATGAGTGATAATGTTGCTAAGTAACTGCTGGATGTGTAAACAAAGCAGCTGTTTGCTAACAGGTTCACCTTTTCAACTCAAAAGTTGACGCCATGTTAGTGTTGTGTTTACAGCTTGTTTTTGCTGTCGCCAAGCGGTCAAATGTTCTTACAGGTTTAAGGAACGTATTGCATTGCAAAACTACTGTGGAAATATAAAAAAAGGGAAGAACAAAAATCACAGCAAAACGGAAAATTGTCCAACTTGTAGTGTTACAACAGGTATTGTAAGGAAGTATAGTATTGTAAGGTCACTGTTACTACAGACAGTGTGACCTCCAACCTCAGGTCACACAGTGGCCTTACAATACTGCTTACACTTACAGGTGTTATAAGAAGTGTTGTAAGGTCATTGTTACTACAGACAGTGTGACCTCCAACCTCAGGTCACACAGTGGCCTTACAATACTGCTTACACTTACAGGTGTTGTAAGAAGTGTTGTAAGGTCACTGTTACCACAGACAGTTTGACCTGAGGGTGGAGGTGACACTGACCTTACAATACTTCTTAAACTTACAAGTGTTGTAGGTCGTCGTTGTAAATGAGAATTGGTTCTCAATTGACTTATCTGGTTAAATAAAGGTAGAATAAATAAATAAATACATAAATAAATAAGATAAAGAAATACAAAAGTAATAAAAATAAGTAATATTATAAAAACTAATAAAAACTAATGAATATTAGTTCACACCAGGGAAAAATTATTCAGTTTTCTTTCCTGAGAATTAAAAGTGAAATTAAAAGCAGGCCTATATAACAAAATGTGCTGTTGCGGTGTATTTATTATTTTGTTATTTTCATTCTTTAAAAGTCACCAGAATGCAGAAAACAAAGTCTCTGAAACTCAAATTTTGAAACCGCTTTGGTTTCAAAATCCTCTTTATTTTTGATGTCTTCAAGGTTGACAAGTATAGTTTCAGGTTATTATGCACTAATGAAAACTCTATATACACTATTATATTCCATTTCTGCTAATAGATCCCCCCTTACGGAGGACCACAAGAGTCATGGAAATAGTAATAAAGCATTCAATTGATTCATATCTAATTGTACAACAACAACAAAATAGGCACTAATAAATTTGTTCACAAATATATTTATTAATCTATGAATAAATGGACTAAATTACAAACTGAACTATTTATTGATGGATCAATATTTCATTTGTAAATTATTTTTTATCGCCCATAAAAATGTCAAATAATTGCTTATAATTGTATAATAATATTTTTATTTGAAATATATATATATATATTAATATATTATTAATATATATTACATTAATACATTTGCTTACAAATGTATTTACTATATGAAGCAATTCTTTTTAAAATAAAAAATATATAAATATATATATAAGTATATATATATATGATCAAATGCTGCTTCACGATATAAATATATATATAAATATATATTTTTTTAATTTTTATTTTAAAAAGAATTGCTTCATATAGTAAATACATTTGTAAGCAAATTTATTGATGCCTTTTTTATTGTAAAATTAGCTATTAATCAATTAAATGCTTTCTTACTATTTCCGTGACTCTCGTGGTCCTCCATACACCCTAAATGTTTCACACTGCACCTTTAATATTTGGGGATAGTTCAAGGTTAAAGTTGAGGTCATGGTTTCATGCGTGTGGCTGAAGGGTGTGTTGTAACAGATGTATGTCGCACACGCACGATGATCCACCTTTCCATGCCACAGTATTGTGACAGAAGGTGACGGGGGTTTTGCGGGTGGATGTGAACACTCCGGTAGCCCCTGACCTCCACAGAGCTGCAGCAGCAGCTGACTGGCTGAGCCCCCAGCAGGGGAGGAGTCTGCTGGCTGCCTGCACTCATAAAAGCAGGGCTCCTCACGGTAGTGGAAAACAGATTTTGAAGGAGCAACAGGAATGAACTCTCTCTCATGCTCTCTGCATCTCACACTCTGACAAGTGGACCATCTGTTATTCACTTTGAAGCTTTGGACATTTTCCTGCCTCATCTCCTTTAAGTTTTTATTTTTTAAATTTTTTTTATCTCTCCCCTATCTCTTTAAATTAATTTTTCAAGATGAGTTGGACGGCGAACAGTTGTTTAGTCACCCTGGCCATCCTGTTTCTGTGGCGAGTGGAAGAAATAGCAGAAGCCTGCAGCTGCGCCCCTGTGCATCCTCAGCAGGCCTACTGCTCCTCAGATGTTGGTAAGTTGATTTTAACTGAGTATAATGAATGAATATGAAGTAGCATTTGATCATTATGTGTTTATAATATAGATGATGTCGAGGATCATCTCTGACAGAGAAACTGTAAATGCTGAGAGGGAAACTTCCCCCTACTCCTGTGTTTACAATTACAGGAGGAGGAGGAGGATGGAAATTTCTGTCTCTCTTAATCTTTCTTTCCACCTCCTCTCTTTTTCCTCCTTCTCTCTCTCTCTCTCTCTCTCTCATGACCATCTGTTGATATTCTTCAGTCTTGTAGGCTACTTTATCTCATTTGCCAACTATATTGTTTGACCTACTTTTTTAGATCTACAGTGGTGAAATATATAACTTAGCCTACTTACCCTTACCAAAAAGAAGTTTATTCAAGTGTGCTGTTAGTATACTTCTTAGTATGCTTTCAGTTTACTTTTTATGTACTTATCAGAGATATACTGTACTTAACAAAATTATATTTAAGTAAACTTGGCTTCTACTGACAAGTATACAGAAAAGTCTAAGTATGTTTGGTTTATACTGAAAAGTATACAGAAAAGTCTAAGTATACTTGGTTTATACTGACAAGTATACAGAAAAGTCTAAGTATGCTTGGTTTATACTGAAAAGTATACAGAAAAGTCTAAGTATACTTGGTTTATACTGACAAGTATACAGAAAAGTCTAAGTATGCTTGGTTTATACTGAAAAGTATACAGAACAGTCTAAGTATGCTTGGCTTATACTTACAAGTATACAGAAACGTCTAAGTATGCTTGGCTCATACTGACAAGTATACAGAAAAGTCTAAGTATACTTGGCTCATACTGACAAGTATACAGAAAAGTCTAAGTATACTTGGCTCATACTGACAAGTATACAGAAAAGTCTAAGTATACTTGGCTCATACTGACAAGTATACAGAAAAGTCTAAGTATACTTGGCTCATACTGACAAGTATACAGAAAAGTCTAAGTATACTTGGCTCATACTGACAAGTATACAGAAAAGTTTGAGTATACTTGGCTTATACTTACAAGTATACAGAAAAGTATTAGGTATGCTTGGCTTATACTTAAAAGTATACAGAAAAGTCCAAGTATACTTGGTTTATATTGACAACTTCAAGTATAAAGAAAAGTTTAAGTATACCTGGCTTATACCGACAAGTATACAGAAAAGTCAAAGTATGTTTGGCTCATACTGACAAGTATACAGAAAAGTCTACTTGGCTTATACTGACAAGTATACAGAAAAGTCTTAGTATACTTGGTTTATATTGACAACTTCAAGTATACAGAAAAGTCTAAGTATACTTGGCTTATACTGACAAGTATACAGAAAGTCTAAGTATACTTGACTCATACTGACAAGTATATAGAAAAGTCTAAGTATACTTGGCTTACACTGACAAGTATAAGCCAAGTATACTTAGATTTTATCTCCTTTGCCAACTATATTGTTTGACCTACTTGTTTGACCTCAAAGTTTACTATTCTTACACTTAAAGTACACTTAAAAGTATACTTTTATAAACTAAAAAGTGGGCCAATTTAGTCCCAAGTAGTACACTTTAAAGTATACTACTAGTACACTAATATAAAAAGTATATGTATGCAGGACTTGTAATGGAGTATTTTCACAGTACTTTTACTTCAGTAAAGGATCTGAATACTTCTTCCACCACTGAGTAGAATAGAAACACAAAATGTAAAATATAAAGACTGCTTACAAAAGCATTTTTTTCTCACATCTTTGCCTGTTATTGAGGCTGATCGGAGTTTTTTTCCCATTGTTATTTATAACTTGAATATCCTGTGTGGAGACTCATAAAGAAACAGCACAGATGTGGTAGTATCTCATCCTTTTCATCAGTAATGCTCATCAGGATTATGCAGAATAATTTACTCCTTCCATCCTCACCTCTGTGGTTGAGAGGTTTATGGTGCACTTCCTTAATGACGACTAAACGGTCGTTTAATTAGCTCTCCCTCAGAGGTCATGTGGATCCGTTCCCTCTTATTTTTCACCTATTACAGAACTCTGCTTGTTGCTGCCTTCAACACAGGCCGTCAGCTAACGAGAGTCTCAACAGTGACCGGCTTGTGTAGCTATGTAAATTTGGTGGTGTGCTGAGGGTCTTTTTTTCTTGGTTGTGAGCCGACTGAGTGTGTGTGTGTGGTATGTATACAGAAGCTGACTTATTCAAAGGTTTCTCTTTACCATTTGATTCCACGGCGCTGGAGGGTGAAGAAACCACATTATCCTTCCTGCTGGAGAGTTTACTGCAAAGACTGAAAGTCTTGATTTTTTTCAGCAGCAGTTCCTTATAATGATAATAGAGAGAGTGAAGGAAGTTAGCTAAGATGACCTTTAACTTGCTATTTCTTGTTACAAATACTACAGCGTCATAGGGAGTAGGCCACTACTACTAATAATGATAACAACAGTAGTAGAAATAATAATAATGATGCCAAAAGAACATTTTTCCAACATTGACTCATGGACAGAATTGATGACTTATGATATATTTTCAGTTTTCCTAAACACAACACTAAATATTAAATACAACTCTCTTGTTTTGACACAATGGAACATTTTCTAACCTTTTTTGCATGAAGATAATATTATTTTTCTTATTATTATTAACACTTTTAGTGTCATTTTGTACATCTTCCTTGCTTTACAGTTTGAAGAGGAGCCTTTAAAGTCAGTTCTAGATGCAGGCTTTCAGTCAAGGATGTCCTCGACCAAAAAAATTCTTCGTCGATTAACACTTGATTAGTTGATTTTAAACGGCAGATCTGTAAAACTGAGTTTCTCCACAAAGAAGCACACAAAATCACCACTTTAAATCTTGTGTTTACCAAGGATGTGCTCCTAAGTTTCTTAAAAATTATTCATTCAGCATGAAAAAAAGCATAAAAAAACACTAATCGAATAGAAAAACATAGTCGACTAGACCAAAACAACCGTTTTGAAGAAGGGACATCCTTACTTACTTTGGGGCTCTATCCTGTGAATTGATTTAAACCTAAACTAAGGAGCTGATATTCATCTGAACATCCACACCGATTCATTTCATCACTGAGGTCCGGTCCTAACATGACCTTAACCCCCCCTGCTCCTGCTTCAGCACCATGGATAGACCCTCCTACTCAACATAAACCATCAGCCTCTCTGGTCAAAAGGTTCTTGATACCAAAACTTGTTAATTTGCGATGTTCTTGACTTGTAAACTCTCTGGTTGTTACATAGAAAATGAATGGATGGCCCACTTTACTACGTCGAGCTGGCACATTCAAAATTAAGCTCATTATCTACCTTATAGCTCTGACTTTAATGCACATTTTTTATTTTTTATTTTTTAATTTTAGTTTCGGATAGGGCTGGGCAATATGGAGAAAAATCAAATATCACAATATTTTTGACCAAATACCTCCATAACGATATTCCGACAATATTGTAGGGTTGACTATTGGTGCTTTCACAAAATATTTACACAATGAGATTTTTGATAAATGATCATCAGTAATGTGGATATAATGGCAAATAATAGAACAGCTAGAACAGTCTGATAAGTAAAATGACATCACTTTACTGTAATGCAGCCTTTAAAACCAGGAAAAGACAACACTTATGCCATATTACGATACATTATCCAGAATCTAAGACGATATCTAGTCCCATATCACGGTATAACATCGATATATTGCCCAGCCCTAGTTTCTGTTATCCTCTGAACTGTAGGCGACTGACATTTGTGTTACGATAAATCAAATTTATTTGGATTTTTTTATTTGTCTGGTATTTCCATGCCGTTACTGCACAGTAAGACGTTGCCTTGAGGAACCCCTACTTACTGTCAGACAGTTTACTGAAGTGAAAGTATTACTTAAGTTGCACAGAGTCAGTCAGAGTGTCTGGGAATCTATACTGGAAATTACTCAAGAACACGAGTAGCTTGCAAACAAGTGAAACTCCCGAAAATGGGGAAGTAACAGTCAAAGTTTGCAGAAACTACACATTTGTGTTGCATCATTAGGTCCCCGGTGCAACGTCAGTTTTGAAGATGATCTGTTGTATCCACTAATCTCTGATCATAGTTTCTATACTGGTTAGTTTCCACCCCTGCCCCTAGTTGACCTCAGCTTGCCGTATTTTGCTAGAGCCTGGCGTATTTCTCTCTCCATATACTAGAGTAAACAAAAACAAAATACCAGGTCAGCTATAAACATGTATTTCCATTTGTCTTGTCAAAACAGACGGAGCAGGAATGAAATCTTTCCTCGTAAATTGAAATCCGTCCCTTGGGTCCTTGGCTGAGGCCGAGGAATGCTGGGCGGCCATATGCTGCGCTCATCATGTATTTGCAGTTTGTTTCACAGTATTCTCTGTGATTGTAGAGTGTACCTGTAAAGCACATTTGAGATCTTGAAGGAAAAGCCAGTTTTCTGACGTGATTTCCGGTATAAACACAACCCCTGCGTTGCAAGCTGTGTCAACATAGCTGCCATTAAAAACAGATTGAATGTGTGCACGCTCCCACAACAGCTGCTTTAAACTCCAGCATTACAGGCGATAATGCGTCACATCGATCTGTCCGATTTCAGAACTTTACACTGCATGTGAACAAATTAAAATGTCAAATAAACAGTAAACATGTGGTGCAGGAAGATAAACTATTAGCATATTTCACTGATGGAACGAGGGTTTTAAACAAATTTCATTATGTAAAGTAAACAAAAAGGATAATGGTGGATTAAACCCGTGCATCCTCGGAGCGGTTCAGCCGAGGAGTCAGTTTGAATTTGTAGTTTCTCGTTCAAAGTGCCACCACTTTGTGGCTTCTCAGAGAGGAAAATGGATGTACAGGCCCTGCAATTACATGACATGCATTTGCTTTCTTCTCTTTTTCTCTTTGTTTTTTTAAAGCGCTCCCCAGACCACAAGACTACATACAAAATAATGTGTTTATTGTTTGAGTAACTAGAAAATTAGATGGTTCCCTCAGTCCCTGGTTTTGTCAAACTTATGATTTTTATAGGGCTTGGTCAGCCTCTTCCAGAAAACATCATCATGTCCTGTGAGAATTACTGCATATGAGTACAGGAAATTAGGTATAAATAACTTTAACACACGGTACCACCTCAAGCAATAACTAATGTATTAGTGCTTCAATGCAATGGGCATCAGAGCTTATTTTGGAATTTATTGATTATTGTTAATGACTTAAATAACAAATTAGAAATGTAATCATGCTTTTTATTGTTTCCTTAAGAAAAGGACTACAACAACCTAAGCCATAACAAATAAAGTAATATGTACATACCATAACTGTAAATTGAAAAGCACATTATTCAAAAAAAGGGAGGAGAAAAATAATAATAATAATAATAATAATAATAATAATAATTTATTAAATTGCATTTAATTTGAATAAATAAGAAATAAATACATACAAATGATAATAAATTAAAATGTGTAAATAAAAGAATAATAAAAATAAGAAATGTATAAATAAATGAAATAATAATAATAATAATAATAAAATTAATTATAATAATAATAATGAAAAAAACATCGTATTATAATTTGTCTATTTTTAGCATGGTGAATGCAAATTAAAGAGATAACCCTCACCCTCCCAAAGTTGTTTTTAAAGCGCAATTGCTCAAATTATATACAGTATATCATTTATTTAATTGATTAATTTAATTTAATTTAATTTAAATAAAAAAATAAGAAATATATAAATTAAAATGATAATAAATTCAAATGTGTAAATAATAATAAAAATAAATAAGAAATACAAAAATGAAATGATAATAATAATGATAATAATAACAATAATAATGAAGAAAAGATCTTATTATTATTTGTCTGTTTTTAGCATGTTGAATGCCATTTAAAGAGATAACCCTCACCCTCACAAAGTTGTTTTTAAAGTTCACACAGTGTATCATTCACATAAGCCCACCATATGTGTTTTTTTACATACTGTGCATATTTTCACCTGCCCTACTTTACACTAGTAGAAGGAGAAGTGATCTGATTCTGCACACTCAGGCCAAGGGGATTACCACTAATCCACTTTGTAGCCCGACAGAGAAGTTGGAGAGTTTCTCAGCACTGCTCGCTCAAAAGTTTGTGATTCGTGAGCCAAAACCATCTTCACTGCTGTAGATTATCTACATTATCTCTGTAGTGTGTGCAGCTTGTTTGTCAGTATATATCTGCTACTTCACAGCAGCTCAGAAAAGCTTCTCCAAACTCAGTATTTTGCACATTTTCCTGGCTGTTGCACCTCCTCTTCTCCCTGACAACTTGCATGTTTGTGACTAGTATTGCTTTGTCTTCTCCCTGTGTACACAAGAAGACACTGTTAGGCTTCAATGTGACTGCTATTCCTGTCTCTTCTCTCCTCTGTTCTCCTGCATCCTCATCACTCCATCACTCTCTCTCTCTCCACACACTCTCCTTTTTCCCCTGTTTTTCTTCTTTTTTTTTTAAGCCTCGACTCTTTAGACCCTTAAAAGGAGATGTTCTCTCTAAGCCTCTATTGTCATCGAATTAGGGCACATATGGCTCGCAGCTTCATACCTCCGTCATATTAAAAGCAAATGAAAAAGATCTTATTTGGTAAGGAAGCGGGTTATTATGATGGTCGGTATGGCTGCCACCTTGACTTCTTGAACATCTGGTTAACATTAACTGTGTCGCTATAGTCTCCCCTTCGCTTAAAAGCTTGATTTTGCATATGATTTTGTGAGCGTAGTAGTCGTCATGTGAATGTGCAGTAATCCACAGGTATTTAGCTATAACTGGCATGTGATCAATGCTACTTGGATTCACATGACAGGAGCAGTGATTGTGAAACACATGAGTCATATTTTTGTGTTGAATACTCGGAGCTCAAAAGCTCATTCGTATGGCTCTGATGATATTTTTCCACTTGAACGGTTGTATTTTCTCTCTCTGAATCTGTGGAAGAGAGAGAGAGAGAGAAGGCTGCACACATGAGAGGTTGATTTGCATGTCAGCACCTCTATCCAGACAGAGAGGCAGGCCGGCCGAGAGGGCCTGAGGCGGGGGTGAAGGGGAGCATTCTAGTTCAGCTTTTCAAAAGATTGCTGACTGGCTTCCTCCTGCGTCGGCCCGGGAGCCTGGGAGCAGGCAGCGCACATTCCTCCCTCTGATTGCAGCTGATGAAACACTCATGTTGCCTCTGTCTTTCCCAGCACCTGGCACATGCACACTCCTCACATCCAAGCCACAGCAATGTGTGTTGTGGCCGACTCCGGCATGCCAGACCTGGGCAGGGCTTAGATCAGACTGTTCGGTTTTAAACATCACAAAGAAACTTTGTTTTCTCATACAATGCATGTAAAATGTGGGTTTGTCTCTCTCCAGTTATCAGGGCGAAGGTAGTTGGAGAGGAGAAGGTTGACGTTGGCAACGACATCTACGGAAACCCCATCAAGAGTCTCAAGTACGAGATCAAACAGATCAAGGTATGAAGCTATCATTTTCATGTTAGGGGTATAAACTTAACTCCAATATGAATCTAAATCTTCTCTGTTTGATTTGCCAGATGTTCAAAGGTCCCACCCAGGATATTGATGCCATCTACACTGCTCCCATCTCCTCACTGTGTGGAGCGACTCTGGAGAGTAACGGCAAGGAGTATCTTATCGCAGGTACAACCTTTCCCCACAAATATAGTTCCTTGATACGTCTTCCTATTGGTTACCATGTCATCTAATGCACTTTCCCTCCTCTGCAGGCAAGATAGAGGCCGATGGGAAGATGCATATCACACTGTGTGACTTCATCGAGCCCTGGGAGGCCATGAGCGCCACCCAGAAGAAGAGCCTGACTCAGCGCTATGAAATGGGCTGTGGTTGCAAGGTAGAAAATGACCACAAAACTAAAACAATCTTGAAAGATGCATTGTTTGTCTTAAGGGGAGACACCCCAGAGAAAAAAACTTTGGGCTATTTTGCTTCTAGGCGAAAGAAAACATCCAAAATACACATTTAGGTGTTTATTTTACTACTTTGTCTATTTGCGTCTCTAGATTTCTCCTAAATACACCAAAAGTTAGCATTAGATAATGCCTCATTTGCATATTTAAACATAACATTTTCAGAAAACTTGTTATTCAAAAGTAATCGTCTTAGTGTAAGTAATCAACTGGGGAAGTTTCATGGTGATATCTATTAGTTATTTTGTTTTACCTATTAACCTGTAATGTCTTGCAAAATGTATGGAATTTAACAATACATATCATTTAAGGCCTCAGAATGAGCCTGAAATCTCCACCTCAGTAGCACTTACATCCACCAAACTTTCCAGTTTTATTCCTATCTATATTCTGAAGGTTTTTACAGAGGGGTGTGTTCATACACCATTCATAGCCTGATTTATAGAACATTTTATTCCTAAAAACATGGCAAACATTTATTTTTTAAGGTTGTTGACTGTAATATTTTGATTTATGGAGTAATAGAAAAAGATTCTAATATGTCAACAAATTGGAACAAACATTTTTAACCTGGCTTTATTTAAGTTCAGTATACAAATTAGCTTATTTTTATTTTTATTTTTATTTTTATTTTTATTTTTATTTTTATTTTTATTTTTATTTTTATTTTATAGGAGCAATGCCATTTAACATAGTTTCAATACAGGGCATGAAACTGATGAGCTGCACAGAGAGTTTATAGCTATTGCTTATGTTCAACTCTTGTCCCTAGTTGGGCTTTTAAATGTATAGTATAACCTTTGATGTAAAGGACTTTATATCTGTAATTAATTTAATTTCAGTCGGTAATTTGTTCCAGAGTTTACGGCCCTTTATGGAGAAAGCTGATTGTCCAAAATTTTGTTCTACGATTTAATAAGATAATGCCTCATTTGCATATTTAAACTTAAACTAAATTTAAACTAAATTTCAGAAAACTTGTAATACAAAAAATAATTGTCTTAATGAAAGTAATCAACTGGGGAAGATTCATGGTGATATCTGTTAGTTAATTTTTTTGTACCCTATTCATGTCAATCCCTAATTTCGGTCTCTTTTCCCCCTCAGATCACCCCCTGCATCTCCATCCCCTGCATGATCAGCAGCCCGGCGGAGTGCCTGTGGACGGACTTGGTGATTGAGAAGAAGGTCAGCGGAGCGCAGGCCAAACACTTTGCTTGTATCAAGAGGAGTGATGACTCTTGTGCCTGGTACAGAGGGGCGGCGCTGCCAAAACAGGATTTCCTGGACATCCAAGACCCTTAACTCCACCACTGTCCAATAGTCTGAGGATGTCTAAGATATACATAGATACCAAAAACACAGTCAAATTCTTTTTTGTTTTCTTGTTAAAAAAGCGATAGGGTGTGTGTTCTGTGGTGAGGTTGTTTTTATTTACAGGATTCATTATGTTTTTTATGAATTCAGCACTTTCAGACCGCTAAATCCAAAGCACTTCCTCATAAACCACTTCTCCCTCAGCTGAAATAAAGGGATCATCATCACAATTCAGTATTTTTTTTTGTTCTTGAGCTATTAATTTACCTTTTAAAACAAAGGTATTGTTTTAAAGGGGACCTATTATGCGTTTGTGCTTTTTCCTTTAGTGTGTTTAATTGTTCATGTAAAAGCTCTGCAAAGTTACAAAGCCCAAAATCCAGGCCAAAGGGAGTTACTCTCCCCCACAGAAACTCTGCTCCTGAAACTGCCTGAAACACCTTGCTTTCAGTCTTTTCTTACGTAACGTGGTGATGTCACTAAGTAACACATTTGCATAATACCTGCCTAGATTGGCACGCCCTCATGCGAAGCTAGTTAGAGCGGAGTCTGAAGAGTTTGGTTCAGTTGACCAATCACAACAGAGTGGGCCAGCTGACCAATCAGAGCAGACTGGGCTTTTCGGGAGGGGGAGGGGTTTAAACAGAGCGTTTCAGACAGAGGGTGAAAAGAGGTGCTTCAGCACAGCCTGTATGAGTAAAGTAAAGCGTTTTTTGAACATTAAAGCATGTAAACATGTTCTAGTAGAAACCCCAAATAAAAGTATGCGCCTGAAAATGAGCAAAATAGGTCCTCTTTAAAGTGAACTATAATATTATAATGAAACACATACACACCTATAACTCAAAGTGCAACAATTCTGTGAATCTGTGTGTTCAAGAATAACATTAACTGGCGCCCTGATTTGTGACAGCAGAGCTACCACAAGGAATGAGTGCCACCTCTTGCCCGTCCTTCTTCAGATTCTTTCTTGTACCGAGTATGCAGAAACTCTTCCCCTCTTTTTGTTTTTAAAAAGGTGTGGCAAACCTGTTTCGAGTAGTGCTTTTGCTTATTGTTTTCTTTAAATAATCCTGAATAGACAAGAATGCACTTTGAACACATTTGTCACAGCAGTCATATCGTCTTTAATGAAAAATGTCTGAAAAAGAGGATTGAATCCTCCATTTTTGTATGTTTTTATATTACAGCTCTTCTCTATGTAATGCTTTAGTGTAAGAGCATATTTTATTTAATATATAATTCATCATATTCTGTTGAAAAACAAAAGCCAGCATTTTGATTTTTTGTGACAAGTGACGCCATTGGTATTGTATAAAGAGAAGACCAAATATTTTAACAGCATTAGCGACATACATGTGCGTTAAAGGTCAAATTGTAGGCCTAAATGATAAACTGTCTCGTGCTTTAGGACAGTGGGTTAAGAAACACATTGTAACCAATCATCCATTTACTTTGATATGACCATAAAAGTGTTGAGCAATGTGATTTTAATAATAATAATATGAGTGTGAAAAGATTCTTCATTTGAACCTCTAGTCCAGTGTGATGTCTTGTGCTGGTTTCACATGAAATGTTTGAGATGATTTGTGCATGCATGTCCAGCTGAAACAATACTGTACATTTTGACTATTATATTATTAAATGCCAAACCCTATTTTGATGCTTTGCACTGGTTATTTTCACATCAATGGTCAATAATGTGGGCTAAAGGATTTAGTTTTTATTTTGTCCGTTTTCTACTTATACAACTCAAATACACATTTAAAAAAATAATAAAAACAAAGCAAAAATAAGTCATTACTTTTGAAATAGTGACAAACCAAAGCAAGTTTATGCCGACTGAAAAGGTGCAGGCTGAAGTCTTAGCTTTACATTAATATGTTGTACACTTCTTATTAAATGTATACATTAAAAATTAAAGATAAGATAAGATAAGATATTCCTTTAATAGTCCCGCAGTGAGGAAAATTGCAAAGAAACAAACAAAATAAAATATATGTATATTAAATATACCCCAAAACAAAGACATCCTATACACACTAGTGTTTATACCTCAGTTTTATATTTGTTTATATCATTAAATATATATATTTTTTATCTATTCAGTGTAGTACACATTTTCATTTCATTTTCAAAGCAAATCAACTCCTTTGACTGCTGTTTTGCATTTTGTTCCGAGAATTGTGTTTGTAAACATGCAAATTTGTCTTAGTTCATACTGAGAGTCTAATTTGGAACAACATCTGGATACATTCAATTTTTTTTTTTTTTTTTACTCTATACATTAATTGTGCTGTTTTAAAGTCCACCAAATCTCTACATTTTTAAGAGCATGCTAGTCTATAAATAGTATGTTGGTTGGTTCATGATAATCAGCTTTGTTTAGCTCTCTTCTGTAGCATAATTTATGATTTATGATTGTTTTGTGTGTATATTCAATCTCAGTTCATCAAAGAATCCAGTTATGTGCATAATAATACACAGATTTTGTTTTAAGTGACAATAAACCTAACTCATAGTATTCGTCCAAACTAGGAACACATGGTGCTGTATATTTTTTCTTAAGTCAGTATTTGAGAGACTTAAATAGAGGCAGGGACAGTATAGTAACAGCACTATAACAGCAATCTGCTGCCGACTAGTGGACACAACAACATGTGACATCCACAGACATACCTTCATGAGCCCATCCATGTGCACGAATGTGTAATTATCAAAATTATACTCTCAGGATTTCATCCTTATTTCATCCAGAATTTCATATAAAAAATAAGAGAGTTAATTACAGTATAAAACATTGTATTTATTTAAATGTATTCAAGGATGAAATTAAAGTCTTTTCTTTGGTAATATACTGTAAGAGGAATTTGTTACTTCATTCCAACAGTGTTATTATTAATAATGATTATGAATAGGTTAATAGGCTGGCTAACCAAATTACAAGTCTGCATATAAGATAAGATAAGATAAGATAAGATAAGATAAGATAAGATATTCTTTTATTAGTGTCTCGCAGTGGGGAAATTTGCAGTGTACAGCAGCAAAGGGGATAGTGCAAAAAACAAGATGCATCAGCTAACACAGTAGAAAAAAAAGAGTTAAACAAAAGTGTAACAAAACATGAACCAAGTGGAAATGGAAAATGATATTGCACAGTGAAAATGAATGAATGAATGAATAAATTAATGAGATTCCACCTGAAAATATCAGGTTATTGATATATATATCTAATATGGATAAAATATGTGTGCATTTTACAATAAATATTTGGTAAAATCAGGGGAAATTGACACTAAGGATGCGATTTCATTCCTTGAGGGGATTTTCATGTGCAGCTTGTAATTAAGAGTTAATTACAGTATATAACATAGCATTTATTTAAATATGTTCAAGGATGAAATGCAACTGCAGTCTTTTCTTTGATGCTACTATATGAGGAATTTGTTAGTTCATTCCAACAGTATTATTATTAATAATGATTATGCATAGACTAATAGGCTGGGTAATCAAATTACAAGTCTGCAAATATACCTTATATGGATGAAATATGTGGGCATTTTATCCAGAATTTCATATGAAATAATTCAGAGTTAATTACAGTATATAACATTGCATTTATTGAAATGTGTCCAAGGCTGAAATGAAAGTCTTTTCTTTGATACTACTGTGATATGAGGAATTTGTTAGTTCATTCCAACAGTATTATTATTCATTATTATTATAATATTGCATTTGTTTAAATGTGTTCAAGGATGAAATTAAAGTCTTTTCTTTGATGCTACTATATGAGGAATTTGTTTGTTAATTCCAACAGTGTTATTATTAATAATGATTATAACATTGCATTTATTTAAATGTGTTCAAGGCTGAAATGAAAGTCTTTTCTTTGATACTACTGTGATATGAGGAATTTGTTAGTTCATTCCAACAGTGTTATTATTCATTATTATTATAATATTGCATTTGTTTAAATGTGTTCAAGGATGAAATTAAAGTCTTTTCTTTGATACTACTGTGATAAGAGGAATGTGTTCATTCCAACAGTGTTATTATGCATAATGATTATAAATAGGCTAATAGGCTGGCTAATCGAATTACAAGTGTGCATTAAACCTAATATGGATGAAATATGTGGGTATTTTACAATAAATATTTGGTAAAATCAGACAAATTGACACTAAGGAATCGATTTTATGTGCAGGATTTCCATGTGCAGCTTTGCTTTCAAGCCAAACATAACTGCTTGCACACAATAGATGATTTATAGTTGCTCTTTGTTGTTATATTAATAATAATAATTGTTAACATGAATCGAGCAGATAGCATCAATGGTAAACAGCGCTGGTGCTGGAAGTCAGCGCTGATTGGCTGAACTTCTCCGGCTAACGGCGTGACCTGTCCTCTGATTGGCTCTTCACACCTGTCAATCACACGTCGTTCCTTCGTCACCGCCCTCTGATAATGCAGCATGGGCGAAAATAGCAGAGCCGAGAGCTACAGCTGAGGAAGCGAGAGCACTGTTCTCTCTACTGGACACGTTTTTGGACGATTGAACGAAAGGTGAGCGAAGAATACGCACTTGGGTTTACTTAATAGTTGTTAATAGTATATTTCTAGCTTGGTGCAGTTAAATAAAGAGGCAGGATGTGGCGGTTAGTGGATTGTTAGCCTGAGATGCTAGCTAACACCACATTGAGGCTTAGCCACGTTAAGTTAGCTTCAATGGCTAATTTGCTGCTACTGTCAAGCGCTTAAAAAGGCAGAAAACACACACAGATTGCAGCAGGAAACTACCAATACTTAAACACAAGAGAAAAGAGGTGTTTATTGAAGTAATGACGATGGTTTTGTGTCCAAACTTGACACCGTTTGAGGTCGACATTACCGTTAGCTGTGGTTAGCTGTGGTAGCAAGCTAGCATTGAAGCTATGATGATGAGTGGCCCTAGAGTTGACTCCAGTTTGGTGTACTAGAGGCTAGTGGAGTCGATATTAATGACTAGTGTTAGTCTTTAATGATAATAAAGAACTACAGAATTGGAAAATCCTTGATATTAGGTGGTTAAATAGTTGTTTAATGAAGCAACAACAGTGAATGTGAGAGAAATAGCCTGTGCTGCCTTCATGTGCTCCTGGAAAGTCACAATTTTTTAAATCCTAGAGTGGATACTTGTGATTTTATTGGTTATTATTTATGAGCAGTATTTTGCTTTTTGGTTGCTGTCGTTGTCATTTAAACTAGTGTCAGCAACACAAATAATAATAGTAGTTTGCCAAAAGATGAATTAACTTTAATGCAACTCAATTTGCTGTTTATATTTTTGGTAAATGATGTTATCTTAAAATGTCAATTCACATGGTCCACTTTGTTTACTTGTGTTTTTTTGTTTTTTTTTATCAGACGTGATTAGAATATTCATCCAGTAATATCCATCATCCAGCTGATATGGGAATAGTTTTTTTTTTTTTTAGAAGTGACAGTAATAGCTTGTGCTGCCTTCAGGTGCTCCTGTAAAGTCACACTTTTTTAAGAATAGAATAGAATAGAATAGAATAGAAAGCTTTATTGTCATTGTATTAAATACAACGAGATTCACAGTTGCCACTTCTGGTCAGTGCTTTAAAACAAATACTTGACAAGACTAAACGAGGTAGGTAAAACATATAACAGGTAAAACACACAGTTATAAAGCAAATAAAACAGGTAAAGTAGATGTAATAAATAAATATAAACAGAAGTGTTACACTAGAAGTATAAAATCTAAAAATAGATGTAATGTAAACAGAGGTAATTGCACTTGTAAAACAGGTAGGGTAGATGTAATAAATAGATAAAACGAAGTGACAGTAAATAGCTTGTGCTGCCTTCAGGTGCTCCTGTAAAGTCTCATTTTTTTAAGTCCAAGAGTGGATACTTGTGATTTTAAGGTGCTTATTATTGGTTATTATTTATGAACAGTATTTGCTTTTTGGTTGCTTGTCATTTAAACTGGTCCAGCAGCTTTATTTGTGTCAGCAACACAAATATATATATATATATATATATATATATATATATATATATAACCTTTATTTAACTAGATAGATAGTAACTTTATTGATCCCGAGGAAAAATTCAAGTTTCCAGCATCACAGTTCCTTAGTGCAAAACATGTTAGTAAAAAGGCAGTAAAAAAAGTTAGTAGTACAAAGTACAAAAAAATATACCAGATATAAAAATACAAGGAGATGAAGAAAACTGTTAAAACTGAATATAGTGCAGGGTACCAGCTGTGATACAAGACTATTAAAAAAAGTGAATATAGTGCAGACGAGACTGTTCAAAATTAGTGTAGTGCGTTATCTGTCCTGTATTATTATCTGTCCTGCAGAAGGACGTCACATTAAGATTAAAACCTCTTCTACAAGTGAGACCTATAGCCAAGACAGGGTCCAACACATAAAAAGACAACACTGAATCACGACAGCAACAATAGGTACGACAAAAATACATTACATCATTATATACAGTGCAATAACAATGCAGCATGTTGGTCATGTGTTTGTTATTTAATTGAAACAACTGCAGCTTGCAGTGACCACTTCCTTTATTCTATGTTTAAAATCAACACAAATAATAGTTTGCCAAAAGATAAATTAACTTTAATGCAACTCAATCTGCTGTTTATATTTTTGGTAAATGGTGTTATCTTAAAAATGTCAATTCACATGGTCCACTTTGTTTATTTATTTTATTTTTTTTATCAGTCGTGATTACAATATTCCTTGAAGCCATTGAAGTCACTCACTCTGTCATCAAGCTGATATGGGCATCGGCTAATTAAAAAAAGTTAACATTACTATTAGGCCTCCAACTAATATTATTTCCACTATGTATTAATGTGCTGAATATTTTCTCAATTAATCGTTTTGTGTATGAAATGAGAAAATAGAGAGAAAAAAATGCTCACCACAATTTCCCAGAGCCAAAGATGATGTCTTCAAATTGCTTGTTTTAACTTTTTATTTTTGTTCTACCATATGACAACAAGTTACAATGGTTTAAAACAGAGAAAATAAACAAATCTTAACATTACAGAAGCCTAAACCAGCATATATTTTGACATTTTTACTTGGAAAATAATTAGTTTGCAAAATATTTCATGATTTAATTTTCTGTTGATCAACTAATCGAGTAATTGAAATTGTCATTTCAGCTCTATTCAGTTTTTTTTTCTATCCACATGGGTGGGTATTTATTTTGATAGATGTTAGCTCCTGAAGAGAGGTTGTTCTAAATGCAGCTTCAAAAAGTGTAAAAATGTTGACATGCTGTGTGTTGCTCGGCCCCTGTGGTTGCTGCAACACAGCATTGTATTTACTGTACAAGATAACTTCTAATTAGGGAGTCATTTTTCTAGTCTATAGGTTTGCAAATACACCTTCTGACAGACATTTCAATTTTACCCTGTACTTTTTAAGTGCACATGGACCTGAGATGAATGGAGGAAAAAAATACAATTTTTAAAAAAAAAAAAAAAAAAAAAAAAAATTATAATCTTCTTGGATTTTGGCAAATTTATCTGGGTGGGCCACTCAAATATATTCTGTATATTGGAAAACGCGGGCGTACAATGCAGCTGTTAAGACTTAATGCATTTTTGCACTCCTCGTAAAATTAACATGTTGCAACAATTCAGCCTGTCTCATTTAGGCTCCATGAACTTCACTTTGTCGATTTTCCAACCATTTCTATGTATTGGTCCTAATATAAAATGCTAGTGCATATTCACACTTAATAATATTATCTGTATTTTGTCAAAAACTTAGAAAAATGGCCTTTTTTTGCTAAAGTTTGGCCTGTGATTGCATCGTCAGATGTATTTGTAAGTTACAGAAAACAATGACAAACTCCACTGATGTATCTAAGCATGTCAGTGTGAGGAGAAACTCCAAAATATGAAGCAAGCAGACAGTGTATAAGTCATTAAAGGACATAAAAGTGAGACTTGTTTTCATGTTCATATTGAGAGGTCATTACATATTAAACACACAGCCATTGCTTGAAAAGAGAGTATGGATATACCTGAATGCAAAACTCTTAAAATGTCAGTATTTTTAGGACAAAAAAAATGTTTTAACCATCTACATCTGAAGGTGACGTCTTTTGTGATTTCCGATGCGTGATTCTGTTTGCAGATCTCACGCCAGGCGCCCACTAACCATCTTCACATATAAATGCATGTGCACTAAAACACCGTATACTGTATCTATGTATTGATATTAGCACTTGTAGCCTCAGCTAATATCCATGCATAGATATCACTATTTGTGAATGGCTCATATCACCTTACAACATAAAAACAAATCAGAACTATCCTTTTAATTTAATGACAGGATTTCAGATGATTGCTCATTGTCGCTGCAGAGATAATCCAAATGCAAAACATAAACATTAGAAAGTTTCTTTGTGCTACATTAAAATAAAATGACTAATTGTCATGATGTCATAATAATCTCTGTAGTGGTCAGTGTATCAATATTACTGCCTGGTCCTGCAGTTGCATCACTGCAGTTAGCTGCATCCCTGTGAGGCTGCTGTGTCGTTTTTAGTTGTATCAGCCGCACGTGAAGGTCAGCGTGCCCTTGTGCATACAATGCATGTTCAGCCCTCCTTCCCTCCTCGTGACGTCACTGCCCACTCTGATGAGCACGACTCTCGTGGTGCTCCACGCCTCTCAGTGTTGTACTGTAACATCTACATGGTGTAATGCTTTCACTTTTAAGAGGGTTTGTTGTGTTTGGGGGCACCTCGGCTACATCCTTGAGGCAATAGGAGACTGAGTGATTTGTTTACTCACTCCTCGGTCAGCGTTGAACACATTTTGCCAGCCTGCTGCCTTTTTGAAGACAATAAAAGAGAAATCAGAAGTCATTCACTGGACTGACTGGTGTTGTTATCTACACTGAAATGTTCCTTTAAGTGTACTCAGCTACTCTGTATTTAAAGGGACGGCACAGTGCAAATGATTTAATATCTTTCAGTCATTTTTATCTGTCATTTCTGATAGTCCAGATGATATACAGTAGAGCTGCAACAATTAGTTGTCAACTATTAAATTAATCGGCAACTATTTTGATAATCGATTAATCGGAATAATTTTCCTAAGGACAAACAAGTAAAAATTCTCTGATTCCAGCTTCTTAAATGTGAATATTTTCTGGTTTCTTTACTCCTCTATGACAGTAAACGGAATATCTTTGAGTTGTGGACAAAACAAGACATTTGCGGACGTCATCTTGTGCTTTGGGAAACACTGAACAACATTTTTCACCATTTTATAGACCAAACTACTAATCGATTAATTCGAGAAAATAATCAACAGATTAATCGACAATAAAAATGATCGTTAGTTGCAGGCCTAATATTCAGCTTTACTGAAGAAACATACCAGTTGGTGGAAGATAACAATAAAAACATTGAAGCAGGCAAAATAAAGGATAAGAATTTGACTTGGCAGTTAACAGCAACTGTTTACACCTCATGTGCTCTAATGCTCGTCCTCTCCTATCTCATACACTCTCCGCCACCCTATGTTACCAACGTCTGCTGTCTTGCATAACTGTGAGGACAGCTGCCAAGACCCAGCTGGCTCCTCAGATGCACACAGTCCTTATATCTCTTGTGGAGCCACGTCAGGATTCGTGGCCTGGAGAGGGCTTTATTAGGCTTTTAAGTGATTATCTGAGAGATAAATTCAACATTTACTTGATCAACTGAAGGGTTAGCTTTGGTCCTGTTCAGCTTAAAAGGGCCATTAACACCGCCATGGTGACAGTCAAGGTCCTGTGAGGTGCTTTTGAATAAGGTATAGCCGTAATAAGATGTAGGGAAATGAGTGTTATTTTTTCGTGCAGCTTCGTGTTGTGCCAGTGAAGTGATTCTGTGAACAACTTATGACCCTGACTTTCTCTGCAGTGATGTTCCAACAATGCCGATAGTGGATAAACTCAAGGAGGCGTTGAAACCTGGTCGAAAGGAGACGGGTGATGAGGGCGACCTCAACAAACTGTTGGCCTCTTCTGCCAAGAAAGTCCTCTTGCAGAAGATCGAGTTTGAGCCCGCCAGCAAGGGTTTCTCCTATCAGCTGGACAGCCTGAAGAACAAGTATGTGATCCTCAACCCCAGGAACGAGGGCGCTACGGGCCAGAAGGCCACAGAGCCGGCCCAAATAAAGAGGCAAGGTAAGCTCTCAGAATGAACTGTTTGACATTTTCCATATTAATCTTTTGCCCACTGGTGCTAACTATGGATGTCACGATACCAGAAATTTAGCAGTCGATACCAATACCAGTAAAATCCCATGATTCTCGATACCAATTCGATACCGCGGTAAAGAACATACACTCCTTTATTATCGTTTGTTAGTAAGTTAAACGGGTCATAATTCCCTTTCTATTATCTATTTTATGTTGCTGGGAAAATATCTCCTTCAAACAACTGGATTTATTTGAGTGATTAAGCACATTTAGAGAAACCCACATGGAGTATAAAAGATCCAAGCACTTCCTCGTCACGCTTCAGGCCTATTGAAAGAGGCTCGGACAGGGGTCTTGAGCTGTGGGGTATGACACATGTGCAGTGTAACTGGAGCTGCGTTTGTGCGTTGCTATTGGCTCAATTTCGGTGAAGGCAGACTGTGCAGGTTTTGTACCCCAATAATATGACGCGTGACCATGTCCTCTTTTCACCCTCCTTGGTCACGATTCCACGTCAGCTATGTCCATGCGACGTCCTTACGGAAAGTATAGCCAAAGCATTAGTCTCAAACCCTGATGCTACCTACGGTACTGTAGAAAAACAAGTTCCGCAACATTTTCTGAATTTTGGCATCAACGTAGTACCGCAGTATCGGTTCTGGTGACATCCCTAGTGCTAGCCATACAACCTCAGTTTCTGTATTACTGTTCTTATGATGTCACATAATTGACTGCACTCTTCCTTCAGTCT
This sequence comes from Sebastes umbrosus, assembly GCF_015220745.1. Taxonomy (NCBI): domain Eukaryota; kingdom Metazoa; phylum Chordata; class Actinopteri; order Perciformes; family Sebastidae; genus Sebastes; species Sebastes umbrosus. The sequence goes on along the minus strand of NC_051282.1, from coordinate 25,958,985 downwards.
CAGACAACGTAGTTGGAGGCCAGAGCGATGGGATCTCCGCCCCACAGAAGATGCTCTTTCAAGGGAACAAGCTCACCCTTAAATGGGAGCGCGTGTACAGGGTGGGAGCCGGTCTCCACAACCTGGGGAACACCTGCTTCCTCAACTCCACAGTGCAGTGTCTCACCTACACCCCGCCACTCGCCAACTACTTACTCTCAAAGGAGCACAGCCGTGCCTGTGAGTATTTGAATCATGCTCATGCTTTTTTTTTTACATTTTTGGAAATGACTCTGACCCTGCTACTGTTACCCTACTGTATGCGCAGACACATGTGTGAGTGCAAGCCAAAGCAGCTGAAGAAGAAAAACAAAAACAGTTTCAATCAGTTTTATTCAGCCTCTGAAACATTCAGCAGTTTATGATTTACTGACTTAACCTTTTTAACAAGCCAAGAGAATAAAGACTTGCTGACCTTAAAGTTTCAGAGCTGAAGGTTAAATTGTAAAATCATAAATGACACTTTAGTCCAGACCAGTGGAACCAGGCTGCAGATGCATAGCCTTGAGTAAGTTTTCATTTCATCAAGACTAATTATGTTGTGGTATTACAAGTGACAAAGGCATTGAGATGCCATAATTGAGCCTTTAAAATGGCATAATTTAATTTGCCCTTATTTGTTAAGAGGGACAACCTGCTAGATAAAGGCTCCACAACCACTGAATTGTCACACACAAACTGTATGTAAGGCTCATACATTTTCAGTTTTTACTACTGCTCACTGAAAAATACCTGGATTTTTTTTTTCACCCACATTTTAAGTAAATGCAGTAAAAGCAAAGTATATCCTTCAAGTTGATTAAAAAATATTCCAAATCATTATTTTTCATCCGATTTTCACCTTCAAACACAAAAAAATACGGAATATTTGTTTGAAAAAAAATAAATTCAGAAAATAATTAGCACATTGCTTGTGTTGCTATGCTTTTGAGAAGTATTTCTGTGAGTACCATCAGCCTAATTCTGACTAAGTTTTTTAATCCAACATGTTTTTACTCTGTTAAAATTTTTCTTTTTTTTACTAACTGTATGAAGGAGCCACATGAAAGACCTAGGGCTGCAACTAACGATTATTGTCATTATTGATTAATCTGTTGATTATTTTCTTGATTAATTGATTAGTTGTTTGGTCTATACAATGGTAAAAAATGTCAGTATCTCCCAAAGCCCAACATCCTCAACTCAAAGATATTCAGTTTACTGTCATAGAAGAGTAAAGAAACCATAAAATATTCACATATAAGAAGCTGGAAATGGAGAATTTTGACTTAAAAAATTACTCAAACTGATTAATTGATTATCAAAATAGTTGACGATTCATTTAATAGTTGACAACTAATTGATTAATCATTGAAGCTTTAGTGATAACCATTACATTACATTGTTTTACATTTGATTTGTTATGAACAATAACGTTTTTCTGAATCCTGTCACAATAATACATTTCTGTGCTTTAATTTTGTCAATGATTCTGATTTATTTTCTTTGTGTTCCAGGTCACCAGTCAGGCTTTTGTATGATCTGTATAATGCAGAACCACATCATCCAAGCCTTTGCCAACACCGGCAATGCCATCAAGCCTGTCTCCTTCATCAGAGACCTGAAAAGTAAGACTTCCTGCAACACTGTGCGATTGTGTCTGAGCGCTTTGTGCTCGCTAATGTCAGGAGTCACAGACACCTGATTTTTGGTCGAATGCTGCCGGAGGCGTGATGACGCAACACCGGCCACAGCGTCTCATGTGACGACAGCCGGTAACTGCAGTGCAAAAAGTGGAGCGGTGAGACTGCAGGCTGTGAATGAACACCATGTAAAGGGTAGCGCTGAGGTGTGAGTTGCACCTTGACATGGTGAGGTACTGTGTGCTGTAGTCTCACAGGAGCCCTCCCTCCCTCCCTCCCTCCACCCGTCCCCTCCCTCCCTACCTGCCTGCTGCTTCCTTATGTGCTGCTGCAATCATGTCTCCACCTCCTGCGCCTCTTTTTTTTTCTCTCTCCCTCCTCCCCTTCACCCCTCCTTCCCCGATGCCCTCTCTGTCTCCTTGTGACTGCGGGCTGAGAGGAGCAGCTTTAGCACAAAAAAAATGTACAGTCCACCCTTTTTCCCTCCTTTTCAACCACGACTCAGAGATGTGTTTCTCTTTGCATTCATCTAGCTGGTGGCCACCCCCGCAGTTAGAAATCTCCCTCCACAGCTAGAGCGATGTTAATGCATACAATGAAATTTCAACATCTGTGCCTCTTGCTTATTACGCCCCCCCCTATAAAAAAAACCCCCATACAACGCTATGTCATCACACTAGAGCTGATCCTGAAATCACCCCAGGATCTCACAGCCGGAGCTTTGCAAACAAAATAAAACCACAACCACCCAATCGTATGCCCACAGCGTTCATATTGTCAAGATGTCTCTGAGAAGTGCCCTGAACGGGTCATTAACGCACGGTGTCTTATTCCTCTTTCCCACTCAGGGGGTGACTCAATTGTCGTAAATGTGCAGAGATGCGATGCTGGGAATGTGGTGATGACCACATTCTCCTACCAGCTTTCCATTAAGAAATAACTGTAGAGGCAACGGGGTTTAGAGCTACATTATCTCTAATGTGAGTCTTTTAGATGAGACGTCAGTCTGCTGAAGTCACTAAGTGACCGTAAGCTGCTTATGAGGTCATGGCTGTTGAGCTGCATGACTGAGATCCACGAGAAACTAACCTCGTAGTAGGGTTGTAACAGTATTTCACAGTACGATAATAATGTTTTATAACTGAAGCATGTTAGTTTACATGCTAGCAGCACTATAGCATGTTAAATTAACTACCAAATGAAAAATAACAACAGTGAGCTTTTAAAATAATGTCCTATGATTATTTTTGGTGCCTTCAAATAAAACTCGTGAGCTCGTGTTTACAACATGGGAAGTCATGCACACAATATGCTTGCTGTTGAAGTGGTTAAGTCGTGAAGAACACCGCTGCTAAGCAACGGCAATATTAACGTTACTGTTACTGTTAACGTTACTGTACTATTAACTCTTCCGAATTGGTGGACAACCCGCTCTACCTCTGAGCCATAGCCTCATATACTGACAGCACAACCAGACTGATCCTGTCTGTATCTTTCAACACCGTAGATAAGCGAATATACACGGTATGATAACCGTCAACTTTCCGGTACACCTTGATAACGGTATACCGTATTGCAATGTTATGTTTTGTGATACTTTATTGATTCTCAAAAACACAATTGAGTTTTAATTAATAGTTTACATGCAAAGATTTGTGGCAGTCAACGGCTCAGATTGCACAAAAAGGAGTGCCATGATGTTGGATGTTACCGGGACTGTGATAAATGCATTAGATAAAAAAATCGCAATATATCGCCTTGCTTATAGTATTGCAATATATTGAATCATGACCACTGTATCATGGTCATTATCATATCACCAGATTCTTGCCAATACACAGCTCTATTAAATAAATCATCTTCACTGATAATTACTTTATAATGTGTCCATGTGCTTACCTGCCATATGTAAACATCTTAAATACTCAAAACCACATTATAACCTGCTACTCTATAATACTATCAATGTTTTTTTAGAAATAAAGAACACACACTTGTTTGTATCCTTTAATTCTGACAGGAAATATTCAGGTTATGAATCAGAGCACTTGTGTTTTATTGAGCCTCGTCTCTGTTGTTTTGCAGAAACTTATTTTTAGAGAATACAAATGTTGGCAGAACAAAGGGTTCTTAATGTTTCCTCTCGCTGCTCTGCTGTCCTTTTGTTCTCAGCGTGTCTGAGGATTGTGATGTGATTGAAAGCCCACATTTTTTGTCTGTCTTTTTTTATATTTGAATTATGTCATAATTCAAATATAAAAAAATGTGTGCTACTCTGAACTCTCCTGTTTCATTAAGTGGTGTGGCTAAAACAAATACTTGTCATAAGGCACTTAATTGATGTTAATGCACTCAAGAGTTGGAAACATTTAATCAGCACAAAGCTAACATGCTCTTTTGTCTCCCACAGAAATTGCCAGACATTTTCGCTTTGGAAGCCAGGAGGACGCCCATGAATTTTTGCGGTACACCATCGATGCCATGCAGAAAGCCTGTCTCAACGGCTACCCTAAGTAAGGCTTTATTGTTGTTTCTTAAAAGTGTTTAAAGCATGAGTATGTTTTTTTTAAAAAACTGTCTGGTTTTACTGGGGAGCCCTCCTGTAGCCAAACCTGGGAGGGAAGCTCGCTGGCAAGCGTCTGTTAGTCAGGAGAACGAGAGGGTCACCTCTATGCGAGTATGAGTTGCTGAGAGGAAATCTCTGATTGCTGTTTGTGCCCGTGCACCGAACAGTCGAGTGTGAAGTGGTTGGGATCAACACCTCCACTTCTGAGGCCATGATTCTCTGCCGGAAAACGGTGGATGGCTTCCTCCGGTTGCGAGTTGCTGCCCCAATTGAAGGATTTCAAGTATCTTGGGGTCTTGTTCACGAGTGAGAGTAAAATGGAGCTTGAGAGTGACAGGCAGTTTGCTGCGGCGTCAGTAGTAATGCATGCTTTGTACCATTGTGGTGAAGAGGGAGCTGAGCCAGAAGGCAAAGCTTTCGATTTACCTGTCAATCCAACCTTAGCCTATGGTCATGAGCTTTGGGAAGTAGGGATGTCACAGTGAGGGTATCTTCCCAGTGGTTAATAAACTCGAGACAACACCGGTGTCACCGATTACAACGGACATCTTATAAGAAAAGATGACGCTCACTATATGTAGAGCACTTACTTTAATCTTTAGCGTTGGATGTCTGTGTGTCTGCTCTCTCCGGTCCAGCTATACACATTCACAAATCTCAGTATGTATTTAGAGATTCTTTTACACATTTACATATCTAATTACGCACACACAGGTTGAGATACAGTTACACACCTCTCTCCACACACATTTGCAAATAGTTTTGCTTCAATAATGGCCCCATAAAGAACACACTGGAGAGATTACATATCTCATATCTGTCAGGAAGAGCTTGAAAACGTTGCTGGGGAGAGAGACGTCTGGACTACCTTGCTCAGCCTATCTCAGCCTCGGATAAGCGGATGCCTGGTTTTATGTGAATTTTGTTTTGATGATTTTTTTCCTTCCTGTTTGCAGGCTCGACAGGCAGACCCAGGCCACAACGCTGGTTCACCAGATCTTTGGAGGTTACCTCAGGTCAAGAGGTATTGACTTTCTTTAATGAAATGTAGAATAATATTGCCTCTAGTGCTGTGCACATGAATGAATTACCACATTTGTTTCTTTTGTTATTGCATATTGATCCATTACCAAGCAGACTACACTAATGTCTGTGTCAACATGCTGAAACAGCTTGATGTAGTTCAATACTCTTCACGCTGCGTTCATACATGGAGATCCAAAGTAGTAGGTGTTAACGTAACGATTAATCGATTAGTTGTCAACTATAAAATAGTAGTTTTAGTAATATCTTCAGGAAAAAAAGGTCAAAATTCTCTGATTCCAGCTTCTTAAATGTGAATATTTTCTGGTTTCTTTACTCCTCTATGACAGTAAACTGAATAACTTTGAGTTGTGGACAAAACAAGACATTTTAGGATGTCATCTTGGGCTTTAGGAAACACTGATTGACATTTTTCACCATTTTCTGACATTTTATAGACCAAACAACTAATCGATTAATTAAGAAAATAATCGGCACATTAATTGACAATGAAAATAATTTGTTAGTTGCAACCCTAGAAAAGTTAAATTGTAGGAAAACATGTCTCTCCACTCTCCATTATATTATTATACTCTCTTATTATATTACTTATATTATACTCTCCATGATATTAAATAGCATTTACCAAATCCCCTCCTGTTAATGAGTGAACTTTAAGTTTAATCATAAATCTTTAAGATGCAGAAACTTGTCATATTTTGGTATATTTTCATCTGGTTTCAAGCGTCAGTTTGGTTGAGTAACTACTAACAGTCAGATCTGAAATGTAAATATTCAGGAGAGTGCTAAATGTGAAGGGATTTCCCCTCAATGTTTGTTCTGAGAGTCAGTTGGTTTCTTCTGTTTACAGGAAGTAGAACAGAGGCTTGTGTGAAATATTCCAGTAATCACTGATCACTGATCGCATCGTGTTTGTTTTTAATTTTGTCTTTCAGTGAAATGCTCTATTTGTAAAAGTGTGTCCGACACGTATGACCCATACCTGGACATCGCTGTGGAGATTCGAGTACGTTGCACAAGATCTCAATATAACCTTTATTTCTCTGGAAATATTTAATAATATTTTTGTTAAAACTGGCCTCAGCAACACCAACTATCTCTGTTTTCAGCAAGCAGCAAACATTGTGCGAGCCCTAGAACTGTTTGTTAAACCAGACGTACTAAGTGGAGAGAATGCCTACATGTGTGCCAAGTAAGTGTCATTCATCTAGTCTGACAGAATCCTACCTTTTAAGTAAATCTATTCGCATTAGACATCGTTTTGTATCGCGTATCATCACTCTATTTTTCTCTCCAGGTGCAAAAAGAAAGTGCCAGCGACCAAGCGCTTCACGGTCCATCGAACATCCAACGTGCTGACACTTTCACTGAAGAGGTTCGCCAACTTCAGCGGAGGAAAAATAACAAAGGTTAACAAAGAAGTCTCACACTATTGGCTGTTTTTGAAAGAGCCGTCTCATTTCTCAGTGATCTCATGTTTCTGTCTGCCTTTTTTCTTTTCTTTTTTTTTCCTCCAGGACGTTGGTTACCCAGAATTCCTGAACATCCGCCCCTACATGTCTCAGAGCTCAGGCGATCCTGTTATGTACGGCCTCTACGCTGTTCTGGTGCACTCTGGCTACAGTTGTCACGCTGGCCACTACTACTGCTATGTCAAGGTAAGATGAGCGGAAGTGCATAAATGATGTCAAAATCTGAGGATAAACATCTTGAGATGAGGCTCTTTGTTTTCGAGGGTCAGAAACATGACATTAACAGACAGTAAAGTCAAATCAAAACAAAGAAATGAACATAATTAAGGCAAATAAAACATGAAGGATGCAATTTTTTTTAGTATTCTGTTCTGTTTTTTAACTTGTTTATAGTTTAACTGTGAATAAATAAAGGTGTAATTAATACATGCTTTATTTTAAAGATGTTATCTCTTCCTTGTTTCCTCTCAGGCGAGTAACGGCCAATGGTACCAAATGAATGATTCAATGGTGCACTCCAGTAACATCAAAGTGGTGTTGAACCAGCAGGCTTACGTGCTTTTCTACCTGAGGTGAGACACCGTGGAGGGCTGCCAGAGATCAAACAAGGTTTTGTCTGGATATATAATTAAATAAACCAGAGTCTTGATTCTTGTATTAAAGGATCCCTGAAACCAAGAAGAATGCAGATGGACTGACCACCAAGCAGGCGATGTTGCATCCTGGGAAGAACAGCGTGTCGTCTGAGCAGATAAAGAGGGCCAACCTGAACGGGCCTCTCTCCTCCCCGCAGGTCACAAAGGTACGAGACAAGATGACTGGATGTGGATAGAAAAGTACAGCCCAGTTTTTAATACAAGTTCTAAATACAATACTCCTCTTCTCAGAAACTCGAGCCTGCACAACTGCGTAAGATCCAGTCCATGGACGGCGGTTTGGGCCTGCCAATTTCCAGGAACGGTGTGAGCTCTCAGCCACAGCCCAGACTTTCCAACTGGACGTCGTCCTCCAACGGCCCGCCGAAGCTGCCAGGCGGACCCACGGTTATCGAGGAGCCTTTCAAGAAGCTGAAGAAGCCGTCTCCCCAGAGCCAAGCGCAGTCCCGCTGCAGCACGCCGACCCCCTCCAACAACGGGGTCAGCCGGACGGAGGGAGATAAAAAGCAAGGTGGCGAGGGCAGAGGCATGTCAGCGTCTACCTCATTTAAGTCTTTGTCTGACTCTTCCTCTGCCGACACCTCTGACTCAAAGGTAATATTTGCACTGGAGAAGCACAGACAAACACAAATATTAGCTCAAAGGCAGGATCACGGCAGTTTATTAATCATCTGATAACATCAATTAGATTTATATAGTTTTGCTGCACCAAAATGTTCAAAGAGTTTTATCATCAAGACTAGATGTGAAAGTATTAAGGCGCTTATTGCGATCTAAAAACATATTGTGTCCGCAAAATGCATACAAGCTATTTAACAACGTGGGGAACAGAAAAACTATAATGCTGATAAAAACTGTGTCCATACACTGTTCATTTCGTTAACGAAAACTATGACAAAATATGTTCGTCAACGACCTTTTTTTCCATGACTAAAACGAGACGATGACGAGGCGGCACCGACGTCATTAAACACTAACGGTGACGATATCAAACATTCAATATCATTGACGAAAAAAGACGTTTTCTACATTTAGAAATCATTTGGATCAACATTTTGTTTATTTAGTAAGATGTTATGAAAAAACGTGAGATTTTTGTATATATTTTTTTTATTTATGACACAATTTTAATACTTTTGTCAATTATTATGGTTTATTGACTTATATAACCTTGTAGCTTAGGTTGTAGAGATTTGAGGGATATGAAGCATTTGAAGATACTCCAAGAAATGACATCACAATAAGTAAAAATACCAATGTACGCACTGACGGACCGTTTCAGTTGCAGAGTTCAAAGGGTTATCTATATTAAGCCTGGGTGCAATCTTAAAATGGCTTGTGTTGTCGAAGCAAATATGAAAATGTTCCAAAACCCAATGATATTCAGTTTACAATGATATAAATTAAAGAGAAGAGGCAGATTCTCACATTTGGGAAGCTGGAAATTGGGAATGTTTCGATGTTTTTTTCTAGATAAAATGACTGACTATCAAAATAATTCCCAAATGAACAAATTATTTGTCGGTTTACTAACTGATTAATCGATAAATTGTTTCAGCTCTAATGCAAATTTAGTATATTGTGTCAAAATACAAGTTATTTGGTCTTTAAAGATGTCAGAAAATGGTGGAAAATGTGTATCGGTGTTTCCCAAAGCCCAAGATGACGTCCTCAAATGTCTTGTTTTGTCCACAACTCAAAGATATTCAGTTTACTGTTAAAGAGGAGTAAAAGAAACCAGAAAATATTCACATTTAAGAAGCTGGAATCAGAGAATACTGACTTTTTTTCTTAAAATAAATACTCAAACTGATTAATCAATTATTAAAAATAGTTGCCGATTAATCTAATAGTTGACAACTAATTGATTAATGTTGCAGCTCTAGTGTACAACATCATGTAGCCCCCTTGAATAAGCATACTGATGCATACTGCAAACTGTATATGGAATATTATGTGTAAAATGAGCCAGACATTACAGCAGACTTCTATTATGGAGTTTAACGGAGATGCATAACAGCCGTCTGTAGCTGCACAGAAGCATACCCTAACCACTGCCTTTGTTTCGACCAGGACTCCGTGGGCACCAAAAGCGCGCCGGTCGGAGAGACTCCCTCCACCCCACGGAAAGGCTCCAACGGCCTGGCGTCTCCCGCCAAGAGCGTGGAGCGCTCTCACAGCACGGAGGAGCAGAAGACGGCGAAAATAAAACCCCCGGCCCTCAACAACATCACGTCCGAAGCCACCAGCACCATGTCGCCACCTCCTGCCAAGAAACTGGCCCTGTCAGCCAAGAAGGTGAACTTCATTCCCATCCACAGCAGCAGCACCACCTCCTGTGGTTTCCTGCTGCCTCACTCTACACTGCTATCCCAAAATATGACCATTGATTTCAATAAGTAGTTATGTTAAGGCAAGTAACTCTCCTTTTCTAGCTTACTTTTGTAATGTGTTGTTCCTCCAAGTGTGCCTGTCTAATCAACCACACGGTAGCACTTGTTTAGAGTTTGTCTTCTTTTCCTTCAGTTTGTTCTTTTTTTCTAACCATTTCTAATTCTTCTCTGCCATACCCTCTTCCTCTTTGTTTTCCCTCCCTCCATCTTTTCCTGCCATCCCCTTTAATCTTCCTCTTCCTCATTTGATTCTCTTCCTTATTTTTGTCACATTCATGGCTATTTTTTTTAGACCACCAAGTTTTTATTTATGTCGATAACTGCAGGCTCGCAGCCGGAGACCGAGCAGCATTGATGCTCTGCCCCCTTCGCCACGCCAGCTGTCCAGTGACCCCACGCATCAAAATCAACTTAACCCCCTCACCTTTGCCTCACCCACTCACACTCACAGGTATGAACTATATTACAGGTAACATTTCAAAGTCAATAGCAAATAAATTATAAGACTTTGTATATGATCTATTGCTCGCTTATACTTCCTTACATATCTTACTGTGTGGGGGGGGTCAACATTTAAAACGACCATAAATTCAATAATCTTATTACAAAAATGGATTCTACGTATTATCAATAAGGACGGTTACCAGAGGTGTGGACTCAAGTCACATGACTTGGACTTGAGTCACAAATTTGATGACTTTTTTATTTATTTATTTATTTATTTAAAAAGGATCCCCATTAGCTGATACCAATCAGACCAGCTACTCTTCCTGGGGTCCGAAATCATGTACATCATATTTATCATATACATACTATATACAACATCATATTGTACATGTTAAGCTATGTTCAGCTCATATTCACTTTAAACTGCCTTACATTAAAAAAGCAGACATTCAAATTTTCCCGACATTCATCAATTTTACATTCATTTACATCATCTATAATTATTTAGAAGAACAACTTTAGACTCGACAAAATTTTAAAAAACCTGCAACTTGACTTGGACTTTAACGTCACCGACTCGTGACTTCACTTGGACTTGAGCCTTTTGACCAGAAAATACTTGATTCCAAACCCAAACAGTGAAAAAAATATGTTATTTAAAAAGTGTGTGCAAGAAGGCGTTCCACTGCAGTACCGGAGGTAACTCCGACAGCGTTGGAGATGTTGGGTTTATTTACTTTTTGAGAGATCATCTTTTATTGATTTGTTTGGGAGGAGGATTCACTCCTGGGAGAAAAAACTGAACTGAATAAACTGAATTTTCATCTTTTGTTGTTTATTGCTGAATCCCCGAAAAGTTGTTTTGTTTTTGTTTGACTAAAAGTTGCAGGAGAAAACTATGAAGAACTAACTTTACGTTACTGAGTTGGCGGCAGTTACTCTGTTGTTAAAATGGCATTACGCTTGGTGAAGAGCCCTTTATGACCTGTTTAGAAATCAAAATGTGGGACTTGGGACTTGTCAATCTTAACTTAGGACTTTGTGCAAAAGTCTTGCGACTTACTTTGTGACATGCAAAACAATAACTTGGTCCCACCTCTGCTGGTTACTGTGCTCACACAAATACATTATTTATACAGCCTCATGCTATGGAATTTAATGATTTGGTATTTTATTAAATAATGTTCAGAGATAAAACAAAGTCACTGCCAGACTGTGTACACACATGATTATAAGGACACGTATTTCCTTTGTTGGGATTAAATTATGGAACAATGCTAACATAAATTTAAGAAATCACTTTTGTTTTTTTTGAGGGTTACAAGTGTGAATGATTTTTATTTTATTGTTATTTTTATTTCAGGTGAGCATCTTATGTTGATAAGAATGTAGGATATGCATATAAGCATTCTGCCGGTGCCTTTTCAATCATTGCTTGAAGGAACTGTGTAGCATTTGGGGGATCTATTGGCAGAAATGAAATATAATATTGATAACTGTTTTCTTTAGTGTTTAATCACCTGAAATAAGAATTATTAGCCTTTTATATCTAAAGTTTCAGTTGATTGCATCCTACACACTGCACCTTTAACTCTCACTCTTAATTACTTTGCTTGCACTGTCTAGACTATTTATACTTTTTAATTATATTTTGTTGTATTGTGTGTGATGACTGAATAAAAACAACTAACTCTGAACAAGAAATGCAGATTTGCCCAATGCGGCCCAGTAAATCCAGATGTTTTCTCTTCTCTCCCCAGAGCTGGTCCATTCCATTCACCTAAAGTCCAGTCATCGCCTTTTGCCCACTCAAGTGGATCCTTCAAACAGCAGAGCCCTCAGAAACAGTCCCTTCTCTCCACACTGCAAAAACCAAACGCCAGCCTTTCTCTTAAAACCAACGGGCTCCACAGTGCTGGCCCAAAGAGCCCCAAGTCTTCCAACAACCTCAGCTCCTCGGTCCAGGAACCAGACCTCAACGGCGCTCCAGCTCAGAAGAAGAAGAAGAAAAAGAAGCGGCGCCATTCTGAGGTGGAGCGCGACGCGGAGCCGGTGACGTCGTCCTCAGCTACGGCGACGCAGGCCAACGCCGTGGAATCAGCCAGCGAGAAGAAGAAAAAGAAGAAAAAGAAAAAGCGGAAGAAGGAGCACGAAGACGGGGAGAGAGTTGAGGAGAGGGAGTGCGTCCCGTCTCACCTGGATACGTCAACCCAGGAAGAGGATTGGTGTCAGGGTGGCATATGGAGCCTTACATCCCACTCAGATACAGAACAGTCTAAACAAAAGCCTATATTAGCTGCCTCAACCCCAACGCAGTGTGAATCAAATCAGAAAGAACAGGGAAGGGACTCTGTGAAGAAGAAGAAGAAGAAAAAGAAGATGCAGCTGGTGGAGGCTCCGCAGGACACGACTCCATCATGTTCTGCACCAGAGAGGTGGGTTGAATTGTAGGATTATTTTAGTTATGTGTGTTTTCTGTTCAAAAAATTGCTGCCGGAAATTAATTTTCAGTTCATAATTTGGAAGAAGAGGCAAATATTTGTTTCTATAACAACCAGTTGACCTCCAGAAACTCCCACAATGCAGCCAGCTTTTCAATAAACATACCGAACTTACTTTTCTTTTTTTTTTCTCCCAACAGCACCTCTGAGACGAAGGCCGCGGTCGTTCAGAATGATTCGGGAAATTTGAAAAAGAAATTAAAGATGAAGAAGAAAAAGAAGAAGAGGCTAAAAGAAGAGGTGAGACTGTGGGAGGAGAGCAGGCGATGCTCGGACGGGCCGAACGTCGAGCCCGAAGCAGTGGAACCCCCTTCCAAGAAGAACGCCACGGAGAACGGCAAAATAAGTAAACAAAGCACAGGTATGAGAGCGTGCACACACACACACACACACACACACACACACACACACACGCTGTACATGCATTCATGCTATGCAAACTGCAGTGAGAAAAATCTTGTTTACTTGCCAACACAGAACGTACAATCCCGCTCTGTATTGATTAGATCAATTTGCCGAGAATTGCTGCTCCACTACAGCCTCTCATTTATGTGACCAGTCATTTGGTAATTACACGAAGAGAGCATGACTCACTACATTCTGAGAATGTCAGATTTAATCACTTTTTTTTTTTTCATCTGCTTTTTTTTTTTTCCAGCCTCAATGGTAGTGTGGGACAGCCAAGTGAAGGACGGCTACAAGCGCAGCCAGGCGCCGGCGACTGATGAAAGTGAGTTAGGAGACACCCTAAGCCGTCCTGTAGTCTGGGACGGCAAAAAGACAAGTGGGGTGGTAGAGGAGCTGCTCAGGAACGCCACAGATAAGGCCTACGGAGCCAACGGTGAGACAAAATTGAATTCTTACTACTAGCATACTAGCTTGTCGCGATGGAGCCTATATAACGCTCCAAACTTGTGCTAAATTTTGGTGAGGAAAATTCCATGTTAGGATTTGAGCATATTTTTTATGCTAAATGCAGTACCTGAGGGTTTCTGAACTATATTTGTCATTGCTTTGTGTAGTTAATTGATTTATAATAATAAATATATACATACATTTGCATAAAGCAGCATATTTGCCCACTCCCATGTTGAAAAGAGTATTAAATACTTGACAAATCTTCCTTTTAAAGGTACATTTTGAACAGATGTGCGATTAATTTGCGATTAATCATGATTAAATATTTGAGTTGATTGACAGCTCTGATGGCGATACATTAGAAGAATGAGAATCTTTAACAATACTTTGATAATTTGTCGTAAAAGATGTTTTTTTTTTTATATATGCATTTTATAGGTTTTGTTTTTCTTATCTAGTCCTCAGTTGGGATGGAGAGATCTCTGCTATCAGTAGAGACGCTGCTGATGACGTCCGCCACGCCAGATGTGACACTGTGATCGACGAGTGGGATGAAGACTTTGACAGGGGAAAGGTGAAGAAAAAAAATAAACAAGAATGTCATCTTAAAGGAACAGTGTGTAGCATTTCAGGGGATCTATTGGCAGAAATTAAATATAATATTAATAAGTATGTTTTCTTTAGTGTATAATCAGCTGAGTCCCTCATCTTCAACTACTCTCCTTGTTTTTGTTGGAATGAACAGGTGAAGAAAATGAAAAACTATAAGAGAGAGAAGTGGAGAAGCGGCAGCAGCATCTTCCAGAAGATCCAGGACCGGCGGAGCAAGTGGTCTGTAACGCCTGGAGGGAAGAGAGCTTTTGGAGTCCGTCGCTGAGAGTCCAGATTGCTGTTGAGGTCATGCTGACTGGAAATCGAGAGAACAATACTGTATACCAAACTTCTGTACCTTTTCTCACTCTTTCTTTCTTTTTTTTTTTTTTTTTTTTTTTTTTAAATCTCTCTGTCTTGTGTTAAATCGAGACACAAATTCTTGAATTTGATCTGAGTTCAAAAGCAGCGCAATCTGACTGACTGCCCCTTTGATCTCAATTTTAAACAAACATGAAATGTTGGCTTCGCTCACACTTTTCTATGCATGCAGTATTTAACAGAAAACCCTACACCTCCATGTTAAATGAATAACTGTGTTGGCCTCCTTTGAGCTTTCGTTATTGCCCCGACATGAGCTACTATGAAATTAAATTACCATATTAGATATGTGTGGGCTAAGAATGAGAAAGTAACACTTTGGCTGTCTTGTTTTGGAAACTGCACACAATCTCAGAGCATACTTTTTGCAGACACAAGGGCTCAGTTAGTTGGACATTTTTAACTTTCTCTTGAAATTATTCTATACCAAATTACAAAGATCAAAAAAATCTTTACTCATTAGAACGTATATTATTTTAGATTTCTGTATGATTTTCCTATTTTAATACCTTTTTATTTTTGCTGCAGTGTCTGTGCCACGTGGCTCGTTTTTAAGGACCAAATTTTGCCTGCATATTGTTGGTAAAATTAAGCTTTAAAAATTGCCACTATTTTCTAAATATGCATGTCTAAATTTAAGTTTAAAAAATTTACAAAGGTGAATTTTGTTTTTAGTTGTGCTTTCATTTTTTGCTCCTTAAACAAATTCAGTTTATTTCAGATTGAATGTGGATACATTTTTAGATCACAAAAGAATGCTCTGCCGATTAACAGTTTAACTGTTTGTGGAAGTGTCGACACTGATGAGCAACGCAATTGGACGCAATATAAGTTTCATCATATCTCTATTGTTTACCTGGAAGTTATTGTTTTCCGTGCATTTTGCAGAGCAGAAGTTGGGGTTGTTGGGAGGTTGTTTTCTACTGTGCAGCGTTCACAAACTGTTCTTCACCAATGTACTGAAATAAAGGGGTTACATTTTATACTTCAGGCACTGTGTTAGAATGGGACTGCCACATGCTAATAATTTCCCCCCCCCCCACCCCCTTCCTTGTATCTTATATCTCTATGCAATTTTCTGATGCTCATGCTGGTCACCTAGAAACTGGGCTAAGACTCAGGAACCCAGAGACATCCTGTAACCCATCTTCATCTCTGTTTCACATCAGAGTAGCCACCAACCACTTTGCATCTTGTACATCCTGTAGAAAAACTGTTTTATACAAAAGTATTTCAGGTGTGGAAACCATGGGATCATCTCGCACCAGTCCGGGCACAGATGCGTAGAGAAACTTAAAAACAAAAATGCTTTGCCAGCGTAGAAGCCTGTACAGTCCATCTTGTGCTACCCGTTTCCCTCCGACGCTGTAAAGATTTGCCCACATGCATTTCTTTTCATTCTAGAGATGTTGCCTTGAATTGGCTATTAAAAAAAAAAAAAGTATAGGATTTAATGTTATAAATATATAATTTAAAGAAGAAAAGACAGATCTTTAATTGTGCTACTAATACTCGGATCAGTCGGTGGATGTTGACTTGAGAATCTGCAAATGTGTTAGCTCATTTGTGTGTCCCCTATGTCACTGTAGTGTGTACAGTACAAGAGAGACTAATTCCGATAGGACATGTTTGTCGGCTGTGAAATCGACGTAGGGTGCGACTCTCAAACTGGCACACAGGAACATTTGCTGGTGTGAACGGACGGTCCACATGTTTGCATTTGATGGCTCTATATTTTGCACCACCTTTTTCTGACCAGGGAAGAGACCTTTCATAATGAAAGTGGCTCTTACCACACTATAGTTAACTATAAAGGTGCAATAAAGTTGTGACTTTTGTGAGCGGAGTGTGTATCTTTCTGTCTTCTACTGTTTGTTTTTTTTACTTGTAATTTGATGATGTCACTGTAGAAAGGATTTGATATTCACAGTATCAAAATCCTATGAGAATGATCAGCTACATCACATTTGTTCATTGTTATGCCTCAAGGATGAAGTGATTAGAGTTTGGTGGTCAAAGGTCAAGCTATTCTGGCCATAAATCAAGAATTCACATGCTAATTATGACAATTTCACTCATGTCTAACAGGATAAAATAATGAAGTGATGACATTTTTGGACAGACGTGGATGTAACCTGCAACTAGACTGGTTGGCGAAATGTTTGTTGGCCTAAATCCATTATACATAAATGTATTTTTAGGCCAATTGAACTGTATCGGGCTTATATCACATTTAAACAATGAAAACTGATTTACAAAAAGGCAGAAAACCTGAGGTCAAACACCTGCTATGACATCACTGATTAGCTAGAAGAGATGCTGAAACTTTAAAGCAGCTATAGATAGTTTTACAATACCTAATATCAGATGACAATGTGAAAGGGGTCCCTTGTAGCGATGAATCTACAGAGAATTATCACCTGAATCTGCAGCTCCCCTCGGCCTTAAGGAGCTTTATAGAGAGTTTCAGCTCGTTGTTTAGCTGTCTGTCCCACAACTTCACTGTCAAGCTGCTCTCATAGTGTCACTTTTGACCACAGCAGGCAGCAGGTTTCTATAAAAAAACTCTAAAAAGTCACTGTCAATGTTGCCAGATTGGGCTAGTTTCTACCCCACTGGGCTATTTTTCATTAAATTAGGTGGGTAAAAATAGCGTTGGGCTGGTGGATGAAATTTGGGTTGCTTTTGTCAACATTTGGTGTGGTTTTGAAAATCAAAAAGTAATTTTATGGTAACACAAATTTCATGCTAATTAGGTGATATTATAAAGTAACCTATTTTAAATTCCTTTGGAATTACTGCCAAATTACCCCAATATTTACCTCAAAATGTATCAAAAATGACTTTATTAAAAACATTATTTAATAATTATGTGCTAAAATAGCATATAATGGTTAAAATAGGGCGCTTAGGCTTGAGAAGCGGCTGCTCTTCATCAGAGGTGCAAAACCAAAACTAATAGAAGACACTTCTGATCAGGCACCAGTCATCCAGTCATTACATTAGCAGTTAACCTGTACCAGTAACCTGGTAGCTAATGTCAAGATTCAGGGAGTTTTTAAAGAAATTTCAAAGAAGTTATTATGCTAATTATTATCTATTTACCAGAAGACTTGGAAATAAAACATATCAATAAACTTTGTATTCTTTTCCTGGAAATGTATGAAATAAATTACCAGCTATTGGGAAATAGCGGAATATAATTATTAAACAATGTTTATAATAAAGCTATTTTTGATACATTTTTAGGTAAATATTGGGGAAATTTGGCATTAATTCCAAAGAATGGTCAAAAACACAAATACAAAAATCAGTAAAGTTTGTGTGCTTTTTTCTTTCAAAACTTTCTTAATTTTTTTTTACAACAAGCAGTATACAAAAAGTGTCATTGGCTACAAAAACAAAAACTACAAGCTAGGGAGTCCAATGTCCATTCATTTTAAGTCGTTTCAGAGTTCAAATAAAATGTATTTGTTTTGGTTTGTTATTTTTTTTTGTACTTTCTTTATTGTAGACTACACATGTTCTTATACATAAGTACAAAATAAAAAACAACAAAAAAAGAAGACAAAACTAAAATAATTACATTTACATTTTATAATGCCAGAGTTTGTGTTACATGCATTATAATATATTAATTTAATAACATAAAGATCTTAATGGCTTGTTGTTTTTAACATTAGGTAATAGAGTTCCGCAAAGTTTTTTAATTTTTTTTTTTAACTTTTTTTAACAAAAAAAAAATAAAATAATAATAATAAAAAAATGTGAATTAAGTTTAAGTCCTTTCAGAGTTCAAATAAAATGTATTTGAGTTCAGCAAGTGTTTTTTTTTTGTACTTTCTTTATTTCTTATACAAAAAAAAAAAAAGACAAAACTAAAATAATTACATTTACATTTTATAATCCAAGAGTTTTGTGTTATATGCATTATATTATATTAATTTAACATAAAGATCTTGTTGTTTTTAACATTAGGTAATAGAGAGTTCAGTAAAGTTGTTAAGTTAAAGTTAGAGCGTGACACATGCGTGACATCACATCTGGAGTGGGCGGGGCTAACGTGCACAGGCTGCTCTGGATTCACATCAGCAGTCAGACAACATCGACACACACTCACACGTTTTATACGACAACTAGGGGCAAACAAAACGGCAACAAGCTGTAAAAAGTAGGCCTACAGCCGGAGAGAGAGCTGTTCTTTTAAGTTAAACCAGGTGAACGCAGGAAGGAAGAGGAGAGGAGACCGGAAAGGAGGAAAGGAGGAAGATATCCGGATCGCTGCGGGCGCTTGGCGAGAGAGAGAGACTACTATCCCCGGGCTGTGACGCCTGCAGCAGCATCAGGACCACCAGGATGGAGGGGGAGAATCACGGTTTGTCTTCACTCTTACATATTTGTGGACGCTTTTGCTTCCCTGACAGTTTGTTTTTCTAGCATTGCTGTCTGTCTACAGCTGTTCGTGCTCTGCAGTGCCAAGTGATAGATAGGCTGCAGAAATGACAGACAGTCTACTGAGCATAGATATGATCACACTGCTGCTGCCAGTCTGACTGCCTGCCTGCTGGGACTGTTGCATGACTGTGTGCATGTGTATTATTTCCTGAAGTCTTAAAGGGACTCATGTTGATTAGATTGAAATGCATGCACAGGAAAGGAAGTAGCCTTGAAAACAGGTGCATCCTGTAGCATTCACTGCAGAAAGGCAGCCGATTAGACTGTTGTCAGGCTATTAAATAGGAGTTATTAGTCGCTATGAGCCCCATAGATGTGGATCAATAGGAGCCTACTACACCCACTAGTAGGTTTTATCTTGGTAGATCACCAAAAGACGGTATAAAAGAACACAACAGCGACCTCTAGCAAACATAGTTGTCTTTCTGTTTGTAGTTATTTTAACCCAAAGCACTATGTTTTTCTCAAAGTGGTTTTTTTACCTAAACTTAAAGAAGTTTTAGTTTTGTTGCATAAACCTAAAGAAATTGTAGTTTTTTTTTTTGCATAAACCTAAAGAAGTTGGGAGCAGCACAACTGTAGTTTAGGTTTTATTGCCTAAACCTAACTGTTTTTTGCCTAAACCTAAAGAAGTTGTAGTTATGTTGCCTAATCTTAACTGTTTTTTGCCTAAACCTAAAGAAGTTGTAGTTATGTTGCCTAATCTTAACTGTTTTTTGCCTAAACCTAAAGAAGTTGTAGTTATGTTGCCTAATGTTAACTGTTTTTTTTACCTAAACCTAAAGGTGGTGTAGGTTTTTTTGACTAAACCTAATGAAGGTGTAGTTTTTTTGACTAAACCTAAAGAAGGTGTAGGTTTTTTGCCTAAACCTAAAGAAGTTGTAGTTTTTTTTCCCTAAACCTAACGAAGTTGTAGTTTTTTTTTGCCTAAGCCTAAAGAAGTTGTAATATTTTTTTTTGCCTAAACCTAAAGAAGTTGTAGTTTTATTGCTTAAACTTAAAGAAGCGTTTTTGCTTGTGTTCAAAACGTGATGTTTCATTCAGTTTTATGTTAGAACATGGTACTTCTAAGGTTCACTTTAACTTTTACAACATATAGGTGTAGTAGGCCCTTACTGACCCACATCTATGGAGCTTATAGTGACTGATAACACCTATTTAATGGCCTTATAACAGTCGAATCGGGTGTAGCAGGATATGAAATAAATTATTAAGCATTGCCGTGCAGCTATGACAGCACTGTAGAAATCCACATATTTGCAGAGAAAGATAAAAAAAAAAAAGTCTTATGGGAATTAATATACAAACTGATTTATTTATATCATGCTGGTTATTCAGATGACACAGTTTCACCTTCTTATAAAACTGCCCCCCACTGCTATAAAACCATCTTTACAGGAAGTCCGATGTCCTGACATCATGTAAATAGGGGTGATGATGTCAGGCCAGGATGAGCTGGCTCATCTGATGACTCATCTCAGGCTATGATAGAGGCTTCGTCTCAATTATTTAGTTTTTCTGTGAGCTTAATGCATCTCAAAATAGAAACACCAGCTATGGCCTCATTGCAAAACTGATGCTCTGTAGAAAGAAGGGAGGGCCGGTACCCCACATGGCTTTCTGTGAGTCATATAAGAGATAAAAGAAGTAAAGAATCTAATGTAAGTACAAAATAAAAGATGTATGCTGAGGAAATTGTGCTAATGTTACACTTACCAATCTAAAGTATTTGCCTTTTTAAAAAAAAAATAATTTTGGTTCTCATTTTACAGCTAAACAGTACACTACAAGATGTTTCTGAACACATTTGAGGCGAGAAATAGACATTACAGTAACAGAATATTGATTCATATTTGATCAGCGCTGCCTAGTTTGACCGTTTGATCGGAGTTTGCAAGTGATTGACAGCTGCTCAGAGACGGCAGGCTCCAGCTCGACTCTGATTGGTTGTTTTCCTCCGGTCTCTGAATTCTTGCAGACGCCGTTAGGAGCACCGGAGGACACAGAGGCACATGATTTCTTTCAGATTACCTGTCTCATGCTGTCAGGATATAGTGACCGTTTTATAAAAATAACTTTTTAAACATAATTGCTCCAACTCTACCCACTGCAGCTTACCTAGCTCTCCAAACCTGCAACCTCCCAGTTACATTATATGGTAACTGGGAGGTTGCAGGTTTGGAGAGCTAGCCTGCGTGCTAACAACAATACAAAGGTCATAATCTTATAATGAGCTCCTCTAAGATGACTAAAAGTATTTGCTTTTTGATGGGTTTTTGACACATTAAGGAACACAGTTCTGGCATTCAGCATGTTTGCTCCCAAGAAGGATAATCATATTTACTCGCAGTCGTCTTCCCTTCTTAGTACTTTCCTATTTGCAGCCGAAGAATCAGCCGACGATTATGTAATTATCTGCTGAAGTGTGAGAGGCAAAAGAGAAGGTACATACTGAAGCTCCCAGCGCATTCAAATAACACCCTGCCTGTCCCTCACACCTCTAAATCAGCCGCTTTGTGGAGCTAAATAAGTAAATATAAGTCACATCATCTCTTGAGCACCGGGACTTTTCATCATAGTCTGAGAAGGAGAGGATAGAAATAATCCATCCGCTGTCAAAGACTTGACTCTATTTTATTATGGCACAGCTGTGTTTCCTCTATTTTATTATTAATGTGGACTTATGCAACAAAACCGTGTTCTGTTTGTGAGGATAATCTGTGTATTTTACAGCCTTAGTTTCGGTGTCTTATTCTAAAATGTATGACAGGATTACCACACTGTGCTTGTGCACTCCGTTCCTGTGATGTTGCCCTGAACTGTCTCTGGATTTATAGCTCTGTTTCAAGACTCGCTTCAAAGACTTTGAGCTGCACGTTGTCAAAAGTGACTTTGTTTTATCTCTTTGTGCTTTTCTTGCCACCTACCTGCACCTGTCAATGCAGCTCAGTTTGCATCACGGAATTTATGCACACAAAGGAAACAGTGTGCCGGTTTTATAGGTGTGGTGCATTATAGCGGCAGTATACGCGTTGGTTGCTGTGGTTATTATGGGTGTCATCACGCCTCTCTCGGTTTGTAATATAGCTGCTTCTACTGGCTTGTGATATGTTGTTTTTATTTTATGTATACTGTCACGGTAGTCTCTTCACCCATGGGGATTAGACAGGTTCACTCCTCTCTCGTTCAAAGCACAAAAAACTGTCAAAGCAGCAGCAGCAAACTCTCAGTGGACTTATGCAGACATATCATATTCCTGTTCGAAAAAAAGTGTGAAAATCAAAAGGTAAAAAAGGAGAAGTTGAAATCTGTCTCTTCACAGTTGTGTGCTGCAGTTGTTCTTCTCACTTAACCATGTCAGATCCAGAAATAATTATTGTCATGATAAAAAAAACAGCGTCTCTTTTGTCTTCCATCATGTTGATAAAGAGAAGCAACACAAAGGGAGGATATTAAAGCTCTCAGACAGCTGAAACAAATCCATATTTAGCCTGTCAAGCTTTATCCTGGTGAGTTGTTCCAACATAGGTGCTCGTTCTGCTCCCACCCGGCCGGTTGTTAGTCACTGGAGGTGATGCTAACAGTGCTGCTATGTAGGAGTTCCACCAACACAGATCAGCCAGCTCTCTGAAGGTTTTATACCCAAATGGGGAAACGCTTTCATCACACAGAACAGAGGACTTGTCTAACTGTTTGAGGACAAACATATGAGTGATATTCATCAGAATCTCCTGCTGATGTTTTGTCTGCTTACACGAGTTGTTCAACCACAGAGGAATTCAATCTGTCTGTATTGTAAACTTCACTTGTTTGTATGTGACTGAAGCCTTCTGGCCTGTATATTATAGCGAGCTAAGAATAAAGGTGTCGTTCACTGCTATGTCCACCTGGTGGCATGTATGCATAGCAGCTCAAGTGAAGTGTTCATGTGGGTCCAGTTCAAGGCCGGGACTACATACAGTACAGTACAGTACGCATCACCGTGCAGAGGAAATCACATCTCAGCTGCCACTGTGAAGATGTTTGCCTCATGATGCACATTAACCACATACATGCAGCTGCACCAGATATTGTTGTAGTGTGAACATGTATTGATTGCTGTAGGAAGTTTTTAATTAATACCTTCCACCTGGAGGTAGAGATTGCAGAATCAGCTGCAGAACAGCAACTATGTTTTTTTTTATGCTCTATTAGTAATACGTTTTTGTGGATTGGAGTGAGTTTTATAGCAATTATGCTATTATAGTGGGCAGACAGTAACATGTTTCCCCTGCAGACTGTCCTCTACACAATATCCAGAGCATTAATATAGCAGCAAACTATTTGCTATAATGATATAGTGGATTTTTACGCTGTTTTGTTGAATACTCAATTCTGTTTGGTTAATCATGGTGTATTTCTTTATAGCAGACCGTTGCTATGGGCACAGTTCTGATCTTGGACTCCGGTGGACCATTTTTGTATCAAATTATTGATTTCTTAAGTAAGAAGTCGCTTAATAAGCGGGATAATGTACAGCTAGCATTGTTGTGAAATAAACCCAGACAAGGCGATGCGGCACCCCGACGCTCTCCCTCTGTGTGTGTTGTATTTAGAGCTTCTTCACGCTTTGTTGACATATCCGGGCTGGCCGTGCTTTTAGTGCATGTTCGTGCATTTGAGCGTGCCCCACTGGCTAGCTCACGGCCGCCAATCTGCACTGCTCTCATACGGCGGTGACAGCTGAAAATGCCGTCCCAACCGATGGGGCTGTTGCGGAAGGAAGTGTAACACCCACCATCCGGTTTTCTTCCGCTTATCCGGGGCCGGGTTGCGGGGGCAGCAGGCTTAGCGTGGAATTCCAGACGTCCCTCTCCTCAGCAACGTCTTCCAGCTCTCCCTGGGACCCCGAGGCGTTCCCAGGCCAGACGAGATATGTAATCTCTCCAGCGTGTTCAAAGGGAGGCGTCCAGGAGGCCTCCTGATCAGATGTTGAACAACCTCAGCTGGTCCCTTTCGACGCGAAGGAGCAGCGGCTCTACTCCGAGCTCCCTCCGGATGTCTGAGCTCCTCACCCTATCTCTAAGGCTGTGCCCAGCCACAAAAGGATAGAACCACTCATAGAGGGAGACCCACTCATAGAAAAACTGCTCCACAGCGCTGCTAGATGTCAAAAACTCCACAGGGAACCTGTAATAAGGGACGTCCAGGCTGTCTGTCTCTAACTGTGTGTTGCACTTTGCCTAAAATAATCTGCTAGACCTTGTGGGGCAATATTAAGAATAATGAATTGAAATTTACTGTTATTGCTTTGGCTGATCTGCCTTTATGGCGTTCATTAGGGTACTTACAGTTTGCTATGTGGACTCAGGCCACTTGACAGTTCAGTGTAATACACTGACGTTATTCCATTTACAGCAATGAAATGATGTATTTTTGACCTTGCCAGCGAGGTACTCAGCTGACGAGTGCCTCTCACCATCTATCTATCTATCTATCTATCTATCTATCTATCTATCTATCTATCTACAGTATTTATCTCTCTGTCTGTCTGTTTACTTATTTATACTGTGCTCAGTGAGGTGCTGACAACAAACTCTCATTCAGAGAGGTAACATGGAGCCGAGAGGAAGTGGAGGAATACGATGCATACTAAAAAACGAGAAGATATTTGTGCTGACTTCACCGTGTGGCGTGCTGCTGTTCCTCCTGTGGCGTGCTGCTGTTCCTCCTGTGACAAGGCTGCTCTTCTGGGTGATGTGCAGCTGCAGCATTATAACGTGGTCAGGACTGACTTTGCAGTTCATGCAGGGGTCACTCCGAGGCACTCGGCCCCCACGAGGCGATGAACTGGGCAATGATTGTTAGATCAGAGGTGATGTCATAGCCGTGCAGACTGTAAAGAGATGCAGCATGCGTCAGATCTACCTGGCAGCCTGAGTCACTGGCATGCTTTTGGCTCTGATGGCAGCGTGATTGAAAGAGTTGGAAGAGTTGAAATAATAATGAATGACTGACATTGAATGAGCGAGGCTGGTGTTAAGGAGTGAGAGACACTTTGTGTGAGTGACAGGGAGGCTAATTCAGAGTGGCAGCAGTTCAGGAGTGGAGGTAAACGTTTCATCCGCAACAAGACTTATTGAAAGAGTCTGGGACACGGTTTTGAGCTCTGGGGTATAACACATGCGCAGTGTAACTGGAGCTGCAGTCGTGCGTTGCTATTGGATCAGATTCGGGGAGTGCATACCAGATTTTATTGCGCAGGTGTTGCAACCAAGCCCCCAGAAAGAGCGCCAGTTGTTGATCCCAATTTTCGTAGTGTCCGTCACGTGATGGACCCAAAAATACTTTTTCCCCGTAGACTTACATTGGGAAAGAGACGTCTCAACTCCCCAGTACGAACACTTGAATGCCCTTATTTAAATCATTAAGAGAACATTAAAAGTTAGAAAATGCACTAATGGCCAAACCTAGAGTTATTTCCCTTCCTCCTCTCACGTGAATGAGACCCAGACCGAGGCTGGGGCGAGGTGGACGTAGCAACCGATCGGACGCTACTGCGCCTGCTCCATGGGCCCAATGGATGCGGAAGATTGCCGGAAGATCCGGGTACTTTTCCAGGCAGAAGTTGAGGTATTTTGGCTTCATGCTCCACTGAGCAACTTTCATAGGAATGAACGGGAGCCCGCCTCCAACGCTGCATCCAGTTCTCTTAATACATCCATGGTTGCACCCCAAAGATATGACGCGTGACATCTCCTCTTTTCACCCTCCTTGCTCCACAAGAGGAAGTGAAAATCAATTGGTGTTGATTATGAGCGCATCTGTGGCAGTTTCAGTTTATTTTGTTGTGTGTGTTTGTGTGTGTAAAAGCCCCATGTGTGTTACGTGGCTCCAGGACGCCCCCAAAATGTGTCCGTGTGGTGGTCAATAGCTGTGATAGATATAATCTAATCAAAACAAATGGCTCACAGTGTTTGGCCCAGGAGCACATCATTTCTTCCACCCCGTTGCCAAGCAACAATGAAATCTTGATTTTTATGTGCAAGGCTTTTGAAGCCAAAAAATGATGAGTGACTAGAGGCTCAAAAGCAACAGAGGGTAACTCAAACACCGCGCCGCACAAAAGAAAGAAAAGTGCCGCCGATAGTTCAACTTTCTCCTTAATTCTTTCTTTCATTAATTGATTTTTATACATTTTTTATCAGGCAACTTTTGGTTGCAGCAAAAAAAAAAAGTAATAGCAAACAGTCCTGAAGGTACATTAATAATTATACGCTTTAAAATACAAGCAGGCTTTTCCTGTGTGTGTGCAATCTGTTATGTCTAAGAATATCTGCTTGAATTAATATGGAAAGTAGCAAGAGAGTGCAAGTGGGAGAGAAAGAGAGAGAGAGAGAGAGAGGGAGAGAGAGAGAGAGCAGAGGAGGATAGAGGGAGGCTGAGACACCAGCACAAAAGGGGAACTGGGAGAAAGCAGAAGTGATTTCGGCGTCCTGG
Source organism: Sebastes umbrosus (assembly GCF_015220745.1). NCBI lineage: Eukaryota > Metazoa > Chordata > Actinopteri > Perciformes > Sebastidae > Sebastes > Sebastes umbrosus. The sequence continues at coordinate 25,932,481 of NC_051282.1, read as the reverse complement.
CAAGTTGCACGATCTAATCGAGGGGGGGAAGAGAAAGTGGGTGAGAGTGTGAGAGAGATTGGCCGGGGAGCGGTGGATTCATACATGCTGAGGGGATTAGGTGAAGCAGAGTGACAGCAGAGAGCAGGACCTTACAGTTGGAGTCTCTCTCTCCATGGACTGATCGGCTGGGAGCTCGGAGAGCAGCCACAGCGGGGAGCCCGGGCCTCCGCAACTTCCCCTTTTTTCCTCCGTCTCAACCAGGAGAGAGCGTTCACACACCTAACGGAGACATACCTTCACACAAACACACTGCAGCGATGGGGTCAGTGAGTGAACTCTGCGTGTCCAGCCTTCAGACGTTCTTGTGTCCAGCCGTGAAGCCGCAAGCTCCAGGTAAAGCCACAGCTGTGTGGCCTTATCAGTGTATTATGTTTGTTGTTGGTTGGCTTGTTGGCATGTATTGTGTTGCTGTAACTCTCTGGCTAGAATAGATCATTTTTAAGCCGTCATCACCATTAGTTTTGAAAGACTTCTCACACACCTGTTGATTGATGGTGCTCATGTGACCACTGGCAGAAACACATGGCTCCAGCAGGGATGATAACATTTGGACGGAAATAGAGGGATCTTCTTGCAGCTGAAGAGGCTCTCTCATTAAGCACAACTTAAAGCTCACACACTGAGAGAGGGAGCGAGCTAATGTTATTACTTACTGAGCTGATCTAATCTCCAGATGGTGTCACACTTGGCAAGAATCTGTTGATACGATACGTATCATGATACTGGGGTCACGAGTCAATATGTTGCGATGTATTGCGATACTGTAAGCAAGGCGATACATACATTAAGATTTTTTTAAGTGTCATAGTATAAAGATCACACCACCATATGCATAAAATCTGAGTAAAAAAAAAGTTACTTTTTTATGCAATCAGAACAGTCGGATCTGCATTCATCACAGTCATCTTGGCGGTGTGTTCGCGTGCAGTGGCCAAGACAAAGGCGACGTGAGGAGACGCAACTGGTGGCCTTCTTTGATGTTGGGTTGGTGTGTCTGGGCATTTGGGCTTTGTACATTTGCAGACCTTTTACATGCACAAAAAACTGTATAACACACTAAAGGAAAGGGATAAAGCACGAAAGCATAATAGTTCCTCTTTAAATTAAAAATCTATACAGTGTTTTTGCGAATCTTTACAGTATCACAAAACATTAAATTGCGATCCCCGATCTTTTTGATATGTCCTTACACCTCAATCTCACACCTATCCACCGCCAAAATGATTTGAACTGCTGGTGATGACTTCACATCCTTATTCACACATGCAGCAGATCCACGTATTGTACGGCAACATTGAAACATGAGGTGAGAACACGGCCACACAGAGTGACTGGCTGTTACTAGTTGCCGTGTCCTTCGATGACGGGGACGGCAGTGTCGTGTTTACCTCCTTAAACCTGGATAAACAACTCGCAGTGCTTCCCAGCTTCATTGCAGATGGAGGAGAAGTGGAGCTGGCGAAGACGGTGGCCTCTTTAGGAGGGTTTTTTTTTACACTCACCATCTGTTCTCAGATTTATCCTTTCACACTGTAGTAATAACATAATCTGAGTTGTGATGGAGCTAATGTGTTTGTTCAGGGATGGTTGTTAAGTGTTGCAACTGCATTACAGGGTAGTACACATGCAGGTTCCCATTGGGAGTGTTTGAAACTGCGCCGGCAGACAGTGTTGATGTGACTAAAGCGGCTTTGCCGGGTTGTGGTGAATCAGCTGACTTGGGTGCGTAGCAAAGGGAAACGCTGCTGTCTCAGGGATTTCAAAACACCTGAATCAGCACCACGGACGTTCGGGAAAAGAGGGGAAGTAGTCTGGATTGTTCTGGTATCAAGAACGCGGTGACAGCAGAGTTTCACAGATTTTTGTCAAGCTAACAAAAATAATTTTTGACATGAACTGAAGAAAAAGTTCTAGTTAGATATGACACTGGTTTGTCATTTGAATACTCAGCCTCCAGTCTGAAAGTAATATACTCCCAAAGGCTTAATTCCAGCTGTCACCCGCCTGCAAGTGTCAGGTTTTTTTTGTTGCTTAAACTTTAAGAAAAAAACATGTCGTGATGGCAGCCATCGCATTTTGGACCCCTTGTGGTGGGAAGAGACTGGGCAGTGTTCTGTGAGTGTTGGTGGTTCTGCCTTTTAATCGTGAATCATGCAAACAGTGATTCATGTGTGACTCATCGAGTTAGTTCTCATTGTATCAGCGGCACTATTAAATCACTCCTGACATAAAGCCAAATGCTGTTTGACATGAGAAAAAACAAGTGCAAACACGAGTAAGAAGCTTAAAAAGTCACCTAATGTAGTGAGGTCTTATTTAGGGGATGCAGATTGATTGTTTCAGTCTTCTTAGTCGCTCTTTCTCTCTTTACTTCTACAGTTTTTCTTAATCGCTTTGGCTGTTTCATCACAACACTATTGCATGTTTGCAGAAGGTAGTAACTCACCCAAAAATACTTCATTCATGCTTCAAAAGCTAGTTATTGTGTCAGTAAATTAGCCACCAAAATGAAAAGTTGTTTTATCATCGTGTGAATCGTGCTGCTCAAAATGTTTAAATGTATTTTCACCATCAATCCTGGAAATGTTTCTTATGTACAAATCTCTGTTTGTTCTACTTTGTATTATTGTTTTATCTAGCTGAATGTTGTTGTGTATCACACTGAGCTTTGTAGATTCTCATTTCAACAGCAGGTCAAGGTTTACTGGGAAAAGTCAATACTGTAGTAGCTACACAGAAAAGGGATATGCATCTGTGTACGTATACAGTAAATGTATTTGTGTAGCAAAGTGTTACCTGTACTGTAAACAAAAAATTCACTACAGTGAACAGAAATTTTGCCACAAAATGACATTCATGCCAAAAAAACTCGGCAACACTTCATTTAACAGGTCTGCAAATTTCATGATAACTAGGTGATAATTAGCAAGTAACCTATTTGAAATTTCTTTGGAATTACTGCCAAATTATCCCAATATTTACCTCAAAATGTATCAAAAATGACTTTATTATAAACATAATTTAATAATTATATGCTGAAATGGCATTTAATGGTTAAAATAGGGCCCTTAGGCTTGAGAAGCGGCTGCTCTTCATCGGAGGGGGAAAACCAAAACTAATAGAAGACACTTCTGATCAGGCACAAATCTCACCATTGTGTGACTTATTGTCTACACATATGTAACCTGGTAGCTAATGTCATAATTCAGGGAGTTTTTTAAAGAAATGTCAAAGAAGTTATTATGCTAATTATTATCTATTTAGCAGACATGGAAATAAAGCATATCAGTTAACTTTGTATTCTTTTCCTGGAAATGTATTAAATAAATTACCAGCTATTGGGAAATAGCGGAATATAATTATTAAATAATGTTTATAACAAAGTAATTTTTGATTAATTCTGAGGTAAATATTGGGGTAATTTGGCAGTAATTCCAAAGAAATTTCTAATAGTTTACTTGCTAATTATCACCTAATTACCATGAAATTTGCAGACCTATAAAATGAAGTGTTACTCAAACGATTAAATAATGTTTAGAAGTTGTGAAGAGGACGATCATTTCACTGAGAATCAACTCATCAGTTTTGATCAGCAAGACGTGCAAATGGTTATTCTATTTACTCTTTTGAACATGTGCAAAAACATGTGCAATTTTCTAATCTGTTGTGAACAACAAACAAATTGTTTAGAGATTTGAACTAAAAAATATTCTCATTTAAAGAATTGAGCCAAAGCGAATGAGAAGAACTGCGAGCACATGTGTTACGTCAGTGCCCTTTCAGACTGCAAATGTTACTGTGAGTCTTAACTTTCACAGTCACTGTGAGTGTGACTCAACATGCCCAATTAATCTTCACAGGCTGGGATTGATAGTGGGACAGTGTATCGCCCGTAGCAGACGTGATAGTAATTTAGCTGATTAATACCGCCACAGTTACGAGGGGCCCGAGGGCCGTCTGCCTGCGCCGTGAGGCAGGTGTGCCCGGTGCTTTGCCGAGATTTTCTGTCATGGAAATTACTCCATGTGGACTCCAGCAGCAGCTGAGGACAGAGTGATCTCTTTGGGAGTACAAACAAGGCCGTCAGCTGCAGTATTTGCCAAATCAGCTTGTTGTAAAGGAGGGTATGGTGCAGCAGTGACGGTGCGTGGTGATGCTAACGTCATCGTGGTAGTGGTTCCCAACCTGTTTGGCTTGTGTGACCCTTTAACCCCTTACCTTCTATATTTCGAGGATTAGGGGACAGGGGATGTTCAGGGAAGTCAACAGTATATGCCACATGTTAGGGGTGTACATCATCTGAAAGCTGGGAACCTGAAGATGAATCATGTGAGATGCAGCTCAGCACTGTGTGTCAAGTTGTTCTAGTCATTAATAAGAAACAAAAAATAATGAATACATTTATGAATTTATTCCCATTTATGTCTCATAAATTGTTGCATAATTTTTTTGGTTGAAACCATTTGTTACACAGATTTTTTGCTAAATTTAACAATTTTTTACCACTCGAGAATTGATAAAAAATAATCAATAATCCCTCCAAAATACCAGGCTAAAATGAGTACTCATGACACGGGGAATGTCTGTGTAACGTCGTAGTATTTATACGCCTTCCTGTGAGACTGGGATGTTTTCACAGTGTGTTTTCAGTTCATGAAAGATAATAATAACATGTTAGTCGTCTAAAAATGTCTTATTCAGTGTTCAGTTGTACGTAGCTCCGTCCTCTCGTGTCACTTCTGGTTGCAAAAACCAAGTGTTGACGGCAAAAATGGCGGACTCGAGGCTTCAAAACGGCAGTCCACAAACCAATGGCTGACGTTACGGTGACTACGTCCACCCTCTTATATACAGACTATGGAAATAAATCAACCTTGTCACAGGTTGCATACGTACAATATGTCTATGAGATTTGAGAAGTTCAAATGTTGTTTTCAATTTATTTCAGAGGCCTGAAGAGGTAAAAGTATCCAGTATTTCAAAACAGAAAATCAAATATTAATATCAGTTTTTTTTCTCTCAGATTTCCCTTGAGGGTTCCAAACCCAACGTTGGGAGCTACGGGATTATGGGATGCTAACCTCTAACTTTGTATGATGTTAAAGTAATGCAAACTGATTATACGGCATAGTTGATCAGTAAGCTCCCGTGTACATTTACATGAAAGCAGATCATAATGTTGGTGTCTTGGATTTCTGGTGAACTGTATTCCACTGGCGATGCTCAGGTTGACGTGTGTTGGAAGCTGAGCGAGACAGACTCTGCCAGCGAGCTGCTTCAAAGAGGCGTGTGTGGGAATCAAAACAGAGGCAGATGAAGTCCACACAGCTCTGTAAGCCAAATCAGATCCTTCTGGTTGCATGGGAGGGTTTGTTTTTCTCTGGCTTTTCTTTCTATCTTGATGAAATGCCAATAAATGAACAGGCGTGGTGGTAGCAGCACGTCGGCTGGTGAACTGGAACATAATGTTTTCGATTGTATTCTGCGACATACTGTAACTCCTATTGTTGTTCTGTAAATGTGTAGACATGCCGGCCTCCGACTCATCAAGCTTTCATGCCTGCGGACGCCATCCATCTTTGAACAGAAGGGTTTTTTATTTCGTCATTCGCTAAAAGACTGCTTGTTAGTCAAGACTTCATGCATAATGAACTACAGATGAACAAATGCTTTGTCAGCCTGTATTTACCGAGGCTTGTTGGGGGTGATGTCAGCTGAGGAAATGTATGCAGTGCAGAATGCTGCGAGTCTCGCCTGAGGAAGAGTGACTTCTCGACAGGCTGTCCTACTTCAGCAGGAGCTCTCCGCATTTCACACTCTCTTCATAAAACTGATCCGCGAAGTCACATCTCCTGACGGCAGCATTTCTATTTATGTGAGTTATAGGCTGCTATAAAGGATACGATTCTAAATGCTGTTGAGGATACGCGGAGAGCACGTCGTATATTAAAAATAGAGCTTTATGTTTGTAATGGCGAGGTGTTTGGCCGCCCCACAGAGTGTTTTTCACATGATAAAAGTAATACAAGAGTCAGATATATTCTGACTCATGTCAGTAATTAATCGCTCAGGTCTGATGCACGCCCTCTTCACTCGGAAAATTATAGGATCCAAAGGTCTCATTACCTCCGACTGCACCTGTAAAAGGAAAGCAGTGGTTTCAGAATCAGCAATGAGTCACGATGCGTGAAGCGACGAAACTCCAGCCGCAGCAGCTTATGCCAAAGAATGTCTGCCATGCATGTAGTAATCTTGATGGTATCTTGTCATACCTCATGGTGTTTACTTGTCTCAAGCAGGTGTGCAGAAACTAACCTCCTATTTCTCAACGAGCTCTTTTCTGGGAATTAATTTAGTCTGTAAGTCATTTGTGTAATCATGTCTGGCTCTTAGGGATCATTTATCATTTAGGGATTATATTTTTTTTTATGTGTGTGTCCAGATATCATTTAGTTATACTAAGTTCCCTTCATACCCTGTCTTTTTCCTGAAGTTTTAAACTGTAACTACTGCAGATGAGCAGCAGGGGTCACTCTTGGCATCTCTTCTCATAGGATGTTTTCTCTCCATCTAATTCAGGCTATTTGAACACACAGATTAACTATTGTCACTTCAGGAGCTGGAACTGCATTGTTATGGCCGTATGGATAATAATAGAGCCTTGTGGTTTCAGGAATAACCCCGTTGTAGCTTACAGTTAGAGTTCTAGTCATGATTGTGGAGAGTTGACCACTACATTGCCCCTGCATGCAGGCACACACGGCTGGAACCCGTCACCCTATAACCCTGCAAGCAAGACTCTCATTACAGCGTCGTTCCACTGATTTTGCACATCAAGATCAGTTTACTTGTAAATTATGAAGGATGGAACCTGACAAGATCAAAAATAAATGAATGAATAAATTAATGACTTGATAAATATTATTAAATGCAGCAAAAATAATATTGAAAATAAATGTAGTCATTAATTGATAAAATGTGACTAATTTGCTTTTATATTTATTTATCTTTGTATTAATTATCTTATTTAATTTTTTTATTTTCCGTTTTATTTATTTATGTATTTATTTTTATATATTTTTTTATTTATTTTTGCATTCATTCAGAGGGTTATTGACAGTGTACAACTGATTAAGTGTTCAACAACGGAGATGAATAAAGAAGAAAACGTCATCCTTTTGAGGAATTTCTCCATCTCATTGATCAGCTACATCTTTTAGAACAAAACCCTCTTAACACTTCATAATCTAGTTTATGACGCTGCTTTGACGTCACATTTATTGGAGGATCAGATTTCTTTGTGTTAGATCAGGAAGTTGCAGACAACAAAGTGCTGGTATCAACTGATTATCTGTTCAGTTAAAGGTCAAACGGCTCTCTGGTTTCACTTGTTCTGGGTTCTTTAGTGCAGATTTACAGCAGCGCTCGGGGGAACGGGTGAACTCTTGACAATGAATTGAAACTTTGTGCGAACAGGGGTTCACTTTACACAGACCACATTGTCGGTTGTTGAGTTCGGGCTGCACAAATGAGGCATTCATGGGCCACAGTTTGAAGCCGAGGACCCTCAAATGAAGTGGCCTTTCAATGGGTTTGTGCTTTTATGCTTTAGGTGTTGTACTCTTTGAGCCAAATATGGGCTTCAGAAAACGGGTGAATCCCAGTCTGGATTCCTGCATTGTTGGTTACTCAACACTATTAAAACGCAGCCAGACATCCAGCCACATTGCATCAGATAGGATTGCAGAGGTGAAAAGAAAAACAGAGAGGAGGTGTTATCTCCTGGCCTCTTTCATTGGCTGTGAGCGCAGCATTCCTCTCGGCTCTCCTGTGTTTTCATCAACAGGCAGGGACAGGCTCGGCCTTCTCTCCTAACTGACAGCAGCGCGGTCGAGCAGGTGTTAAACAAAACAGCAGGCTGATTTATTCACTTTTAACAAGGGGATGGCAAGCTGATGTCTCCCCTTACAGTTTTCATTAAAATATGCAGCCAGAGAAAATGTGTCCTTATCAGAGCAACCATCAGACGCACCTTTGATCACAGGCAGCAGCATAAAATGTGAATTATACTGTGTGTTGATGGGCCTCGATGAAACATGAAAGTAATAAATCCCACCAAAAAAGATGAGACTTTTATTTTTGAGCAGATGCTGGCAAGTTGAATCAGGCATTAAAACATGCTGATCAGTCTCACCAGGATTTGGTAGAACCAGTTTCACCATTAATGATGCAGCTGCGTGGTTGTCGTGTTATTGGAGTGATTCAACTCTTTTAGTTGTGTAATAATAACAACTCTTTATCTGAACCACTGAAACATTCCTAATCATACTAAACACATTCCTAATCCTAAACAGAGCTCCAGTATTTCAATTACAGCTTTTAGGAGGGTGGCTGTCAAAATTTTATATGTAATTTCAAGTGGAAATAAATACCAAATAATATCAAAGAGTGGTGAGATTAGTAAATACTAGATGATTGCATTTCCTGGAGAAAATGCATGTCAATGCTGAAAGCTGAAATCAATTGCAAAGCATTGCTGAAAATACAGAAATATTAAAGCGCAAATACGGAATAGACTTCTAGAAAGTAGTATTTGGGTGTGTTGACCCTTTAATTCTTTAAGTAGTAAAAGAGTAGTATTTGGGTAGACTTAACTTTTATTTTAAAACATTATGCACATCCCTAAAGAGCTGAATAGTTTGATAATTGAATGGTTTCTGTAGCTTAAAGTATGCAGAAGTAGTTAGAGTCCAAAACACGTACGGAAGAAGAAGAAGTAGAAGAAGAAGAAGAAAGAGAAGAAAAATAAATATAAGAAGAAGAAGAAGAAGAAAATAAATAGAAGAAGAAGAAGTTGCGGAATAAAGCTGCTGCTGTACAGATTTCACACAATTGAGTTTATTTGAATATTCAACAGGTGTTTGTCATGTCTTCGCCACAGACATGTGATGTGTTGAAGCTATTTTCTAAAGAATGGTTTAATTTAGTTTCTGAGGTTTAAAAGTCTGACTGTAAACACACGTCTGCTCTCAGCGGATGTGGTGAATAAAACTCAAAGATCAGCAGTAGTGAACTGTGTGCCTGTGTGTGTCAATCACAACCTCTCCCTCCCTACCCCCACTAGTCCCAGCAACACTCGTGTGTGTGTGTGTGTGTGTGCCCGAGGCAACAGAGTGCAAACAGCAGACGCGTCATCAGGCCCATTTGCTGCACCTTCAGTTACCAGAAAAGGAGCAGCCCTTCCTTCAAAATAAGAGTCTAAAATTATAATCATTCATAGGCTAATATTAAATGAGCTATACTTGCTGTAAACCAGAAGGTTTATATTTTCATTTCTATTTCCAGCGATGATCAAATATTAATCAATATTCTGTAGCTGTAATGCCCATTTCTCGACTCAAATGTTTTTTTTCAGAAACATCTCGTAGTGTAGTGTTTAGCTTTAAAGGTCCCATATTGTAAAAAGTGAGATTTTCATGTCTGTTATAGTATAAAGCAGGTTTAAGTGCTATATAAATACTGTGAAAGTATTGAAACGTTCAATATACGGAGAAATACGCACAGCCTGTATTCAGTAATTGTGCGTTTGAAACAAGCCGTTAGGATTTCTGTCCATTTGTGATGTCACAAATATACAATTATATAGATCATTACACGGTTTTACACATAAACATTCTAAATGTGTCCCAGTTTATTTCCGGTTGCAGTGTATGTTTATGACATCAGCTGTCAGGAAGTAAACATGGACCCAAGCTGTTGCCTAGCAACGTAATTCCATTGCAATTCCGTTGAAATGAGCTAAAACGGAGCGTTTCAGACAGGAGGGTGAATACATGTATATTCAGGCAGAAAGTAGGAGAAAAATAATGTGTTGTTTGAACATTAAAGCATGTAAACATGTTCTAGTAGAAACACAATATACAAGTATGAACCTGACAAGGAGCATGATATGGGACCTTTAAAGCCTGAAAACAGAGCCATGAGGAGGTGCAGAAGTATCTCTCATTGCACTTGAGTTACAATATGTTGAGAGGTTATTATAGAACTTTTTGCCCAATGATGCCAAAAACATTCTGCTTACTGAAGCTTTAAGCCCTAGTCCTCACTGTAGTCAGAGAAAACCAGTTTATCTGCCTGGTGAGGCATTATGAGGGTTTTTTATTCTGTAAGTCCTGACCGGAAGCTCGTTGATTTAACTCAGCGTCGTCTTGACAGCAGAGGATCAACGCAGTAAAGATTGGTTGGTTAAAGTCCTTCGTGTCTTCTAACCACTCCCTTTGAGCTGTCGACTGACTGCGAGCCACCCTTCACTTACCGGAGAAACCAGTCAACCCAAGTGGGTTTGTTAACTCGGCAGAAACACTTTTTTCTTTAAAAAAAAGAAAAAAGAGTCAATATATTCATCGATACTAGTATCCGGTGAAAAGTTGTTAACGCTCGGAAACCTTCTAGAAACTTTGTTTAGTCGGACCTGCTGGACGGAGACGGAGACAGCATGGTGTTAAAATCAGAAGACGGCGTAGGTGAGTGAAACAGTCAAGGAAATACATCTTTTCTTCGCCTAAAATGTCGTTTAAACGTTTTTACGGGACCGTGTTTAGAATGTAGAATGTAGAACATGGAATATAGAATGTTCGAATGTAACCGTTAGTTTAAATCTCAGGTTCCAAACGTGTGAAGATAGTCTGGCCTTGTTTACACTGTTTACTCTGCCATTTATACCATCACTATTGTACTTTACTGAGACAACTTTATCCATATTATAACACTAAACTTTAGTGCCTTCATTAAAAACACTAAGTACAACATAAGAATATAATATGTTGTCATTTATAGTGTCAATAAATGGTTGAGCCAATAGTTGGTTTATGTTGCATGTTTTCTGATGCTGTTTGGAATGCAACAGGAAGTACTGTACTTATGTACAGATTTGAGGTACTTGTACTTTACTTGAGTGCATCTCAAGAGGCAGATATTGTACTTTTACTGCACTACATTTGTCTGATAGATTTAGTTACTTTTCAGAGTACAATTTTCCCATACTTTTCCTGTCCAGAGAAAATAATGTATCTATATTATGTATCTATATTACTGCACACAAAGAATTAGCAGAATAAAGTCATAACTTTCATAGACAAAAAGTCGTAATATTACGAGAAGAAAAGTCGTAATATTACGAGAATAATGTCATAACTTTACGAGAAAAAAGTCACATTATGAGAATAAAGTCATAACGTTACGAGAATAAAGTCATAACTTTACGAGAAAAAGTCGTAATATTACGAGAATTAAGTCGTAACTTTACGAGAAAAAGTCGTAATATTACGAGAATAAAGTCATAACTTTACGAGAAAAGAAGTTGTAATATTAAGAGAATAAAGTCATGACTTTACGAGAATAAAGTCATAACGAGAAAAATGTTGTAATATTACGAGACTGAGGTCAAATGTTTACGAGAAAAAGTCGTAATATTACGAGAATAAAGTCATAACTTTACGAGAAAAGAAGTAGTAATATTACGATAATAAAGTCATAACTTTACGAGAATTTTTTTGTAATATTACGAGAATAAAGTCAAAATTTTACGAGAAAAAAAGTCGTAATATTATATTAGGCTAATTGTTTGTGTGCAGTGTGTTTAATTTCATTAAAGCAAGTTAATATCATATATAATAGTAAAATACTGATAGGGAGCGTTACAGTTGATAGTGTGCAATAGGAGATTCAAATAATACAAAAAAAACCCCCAAACATTATTGACTTAGATACATAAATGGGTTAGCCATGCTATTTTAAGTTTGTTGATTGTTATTAACAAATTGCCATACTTGCTTGAAGAAGTGTATATATTTGTGGATTTTAATTTTACTTTCACTGTGGGTCACTGTCTCGCTCATCTTCAACCGCTTATCTGGGGTCGGGTCGCGGGGGCAACAGCTCTTGCACTTTCACTGTAGGTGTTATTTCTTAACCACATGTATAACAACAGTTTAGTAACACATTTAATCTCTTGGCCCTTGATGCAGAACACAATTTACCAGCTTTTTTTCTGAGAGAGAACATCGTCGGTGTCATTTTTCAGTGACTGCTGAGCTATCAACAGGTGTGAAGAGCAGACGGTTACTCCTCCAATGTCAGCATGGCAGCAAAACATTCATGTTACATTTAAAATTTCTTTATTATCCCTGCCTTTGTGGAGGTTATCTTAGTTAAAATCACCATATTAACTTAATAGAAGCCCATTCCAACAGTTGTAATATTGTTTTAAACTGTGTAAAAGGATAGTTGTAATTCTTTTACATGCGGTTATTATTTTTTTTATTATTACCCCACAGTGTGTTACTATGAAGAAAGCCTTTGAAGTCAGACACAAATCCGTTGTTACTGAGCATGACGCTTTCATCTCTCTGTCTTGGGTTAGCCTGCCAGTATTAATTAGCACCCTCCACTTGCGTCACTATTAATCGTGTTAGAGAACAGTGAACATCTGACTGACTGATCCTGTTATATGCCGCTGCTCTTTTGTCCTGCCGATGGATGGAGAGAGAGAACTTGCACCACTCTTAAGCCCCACCATGGCTGAGCCCCGGCTGGCACACATGCTGCATTGTGTTTACCGGGATGAGAGGAGGGGAACAGTCGATTCTCTTTCGAGTCCATTTGTCTCTGCCACTTAGAGGTCCGGGAAGTTAAAGTTGTTGTCGCTAATGGTTCCCTAATGAGTGGCGCTGAGAGCTCTAATGGGCCCTCCAGAACAATGTGCCCTGCCTGGCACTAATGCCCCGATGGTTTGATAATCGTCATCCTCTCCCCATAATCATATTTTAGCCTTCTTTCTTGCATCGGTCGCAGCCCTCCTCTCCTCTCAGGCCGGTGTTCACTCTGCACAGTTACTGCTGTAATGCAATTGGACAAATGTGTGTTTACTACGTGTGCAGAGAGGTGTTATTGTGAGTCTCATGTTTGGTAGCTCAGCAACAATCAGTAGGCTGCGTTGCTGAAATGTTTTAGTGTGGTATCACTAGCCAATGAAAGAGGCAGAAAAACAATGATATACAGTATTTTAACCACTGCTACCTGTCGCAGTAATGTTTGGCTACATGTAGGGCTGCAATCAATACATATTTTCATTGTTTATTAGGGGCCTCTTGTTTGCCGGATATTCTCCTTCTTTTTCCCAGGAACACTGCCTTCCCATGCATGAAAATTCATAACAAATCAGCTGTACATGCTAGCACATAGCAGCTTTCACCAAAATTTAGGCCCAAGTTCGCAGAAATGTCAATTTTTCATCTTTCCCCTTCTTCCTCAACATGGCTGGCCCCGACTCACAAATGCATCACTTAGATTACAACATGTCAAAAATAATTACTGCCCATCATAGGTTGCCAGAGCCAAACGTTTTTTTGAGCTTTAGCTTCTTTTGCAGCCAAACATAAAACAAATAAAAACATTTCATTCATTTCTCTGTCCAAGTCTAAACTTTAGTCAAAACAATTCATTGATTAACATTTTTGATCATTTAGTAATTGTTGAAGGCATTTATCAAGGAAAAATTCCAAATATTTGCTATTTCAAGCCTCTTAAATATGAGAATGTACTCTTCTTTTCTCTTTTATTCGTTTTGTGAGTTTGATATCTTTGAATTTGAAGTTAGTCAGACAAAACAGTCAATTTCACTACGTCACCATGGGCTTGCGTCTGTTTCACTGCTGCACCTAACGATTATTTTCATTGTTGATTAATCTGTCAATTATTTTAGATTAGTTTAATTACTCAAACTGATTAATCGATTATCAAAATAGTTGGCGATTAATTTACTAGTTGACTACTAATCAATTAATTGTTGCAGCTCTACTTTATATACTTAAATGAATTTAATTTGATAGCCTAAACTTCCTCTTGTCTCTCATGGGGCTGCCTGTCAGGATAACAGGACAAACTCATGTTGTCACTACATATTGCTGTTGAGACAGTTGACAGTTATGGCTGATTTGCATGGGAGCTGTATTTGCTCAGTCATAAGCTTGTCATCACGCAGGCTTGTGAGAAGCCATATCCTCTGTGTTCCACAAATAGATCAACGGGTCCTCAACTTAAAAACGTGCGGATGGGACGCTGTAGATAAAAGTGCGGATGGAGTTTGCCAGCCATCTTGGTAATAATTTACTTCTCTTTCTCACAGTCTGAAACATGTGAAGTCACACACACCTCTTATTTCACAAGGAATCAAAATTGCACCAGTAATTTATAGCAATATTTCACTTCTGCCTTTTTCGCTCAGTCTTGCACAGTTTAGCCTGCAGTTAATTTTCCTCTCTTCTCTGCCAGCACTGATATGAGTTACTTGCAGGTTTCTGTGCAGCAGGTATAGACACGCCTGCAGTCATTTTCTTCATACAGGACAAAACTCAGTGATCAGTCCTGTTGGTAGGGCCCAGAAAATCAAAATGGCGCTTGGCAGGAACTCCATAGGGAACGCATTTTGAAGGAGTGTGTTGATTTGGTTGTGCTTACAATAGTCTGCTCAGCATTATTTGCGAATAATTTGTTTGCTGCAGGAAAGTGATGCAAAACTGAACGCGTCCGTCCATTACATTACATGCTTTGCTCCTGATTTGGAAAAGCTGTTTTTTAGAGTTGATTATCACACCTCTTGTTGATTTTACAAATGGTTTGGGATATTTACTATGTGTATGGTGTGTGTTGTCTCTTTTTGAAAATGCAAAGAATGCATTGAGAAAGATCTGGCACCATAGAAACTTTGTCAGAGAGGTAAACAATGCATGCTTGTGTAGCTGCTTTGTGCACTGTTCGGATCATAGTTGAACCTGCATACCATTATGATGTTATAGAGCTGAAGGATTCAAAGTTATGAAGAAGGAAGAATGGCTATTTTATTACTACATTTTCCACAGGATGGGTGGGTTTAGCTACAGCTTTCACTCCTCCACTAAACTATGAGAACAGCTCGCAAACAGGAAGCTGAGAGTTTGACAATATGCTTGACAGGAAATGACATCCCACAGTTTGTGTGTGGGCTAAAATTTCTACAGTATTTCAGTCTTCAACATAGAGACAGAAATACAGAGAAAAAAAAAAGCTTGGTGGGTCTTCCAGCTTTCCCATCATGTGTTTTCTGGATGTGCGTGTGTGTTTTACTGGCGAGAGAGAGGATGTTGATAGTAGGACAACCCCGATAAGAATCAAGGCCAGCAACATTGGAGGACAAAGGCATGCATTGTGGGTAGAAATAGCACTTCCGCCTTTAAGGAAAAACATTGAGAAGCATATCAAAACAATTAACGTTGATAAATGCCAATAAAACAGAATGGAGATTATTTAAGAAAGCTGATCTTTTGTGTTCATAGAGATGGATTGTATGTGTGTGTGTGTGTGTGTGTGTCTGCGTGCAGCTGCCGGATGTTTATGCTGCTGAGTCGTCTGTATGTTTGCTTTACACTGAAGCTGTGTGTACGCCGGTGGCAGTCCTCGCTATACGTGCTCCAGCTTCCACCCAGTCACATCCTCTGGTCCCAGCATTCCTCAACACAGCCAGCTGACTGACTGGGAACTGTTTCTGGGATGTCAAATGTTCTCTCAGGGGAGTAACAGTCATTTGAATCCTGTGACTAGATAATGTGGCATACACCTGACCCGAGTGAAGTAAATACAACAACACCAGGTTGTTTTTGTAGGACAAACAAGGCTCCAAGGGGTCCCAAGATAAATTTAACACAAGGGGTCTCAAGATAAATCTACAGGTTCACAAGGTGATTAAACACAATGTTGTTACTCCGTACACATGACATCTATTGCACATCTGTCCGTCCTGGATGAGGGATCTCTCTTCTGTTGCTCTCCCTGAGGTTTCTTCCCTTTTTTCCCCTGTTAAAAGGGTTTTTTGGTTAAGCTTTTCCTTATCCGATGAGAGGGTTGTACTGTAAAGGACAGGGGGTGTCCAATCCTGTACAGATTGTAAAGCCCCCTTCGTCAAATTTGCGATTTTGGGCTATACAAATAAAATTGACTTGACTTGACTATGTTCTAATAACTATGAACAAGTTCCTCTGGTCCAAAAACACCTATTGCTTCATTTTACGAGCCAAAAAGGTTGGGAACCACTGGTGTTGTGAATATGGGTTCCATACATATTTATTTACATTTTATTTCTGACATAAATCAACCTTCACTTCACCTACATTTCCCAAAAAAACCTGAGCCAAACCCAGAGACAATGTGCCTGATCTTGATCGATAGGGTTTTTTATTTTAAAAGAGTGATGACGATACTGATAGTGATAGACCAAGTGAAAATATTTTCCTGCTGCATTGCATTATGGTCTTTCTTAGAAGTCTAATACAGGATATAAATCATCATCATCAGAAGAGGCTTTAACCCAGCTGACACATGGATCCCATACTGACACCAGTCAGAGGAAGCTCTGTCACTGTGGGACTGCAGAGAGCAACCGGCACAGCAGAGGGCTCCAGGTTGACTCATAACAGACATACAGACATGACTGAAGCAAGCGCTCACATCTGCTCTATGATGCAGACGTACCCGGGGCAAGTGTACACTCACGCTGTAAAAAAAAACACGCCGCTCGGGACACGACGAGGAGGAATGCTGCAATCTTTTGGCATGCGTCATTAGGCTCATTGGGATAATGCTCATGCGCCAACAAAAACATATTGTCTTCAGGACAGACTCCATTGTTGAACTGGAGGTGAAAATGATTGCATGACTGGTCGCATGACTGATCAGGAGAGAGAAGACCTGGCTCAAAGTGCTGACTCATACCAGCAGCTCATGACTTTCTCACTGTGATGAAAAGAAGAATAAATACTCCTATATTAAGGGTGTAACGATATGTTTTACAACGATACGTATCACTTTCCATTGTTCCGATACTATTCAAGGAAGATATTTGGCTCATCTAGCGATACGATATGATACGATTCAATGACTTGAAATCAATACAGTAACTTACCGTTGTATTTTATCTGGCCATTGCATATTCTGCAAACAGCGGGCGATTTATCAAGGACATCTCCCTTTTTGCAAAAGCCTAAATGTTTCCACACACTGCACCTCAAAAGCGGCTTGAAAATCTCTTGCTCGTCTGGCTCCTCCCCGCCATCAGCCATGCTTCGTTTTGTTCTCGTCTTTCTGAGGTTGACGTTGCTGGCGCTTATCGATGACGTCATACACAGGGAGAGTGAACCCGAGTAATGTTTAACATTTCTTTACTATTGAAAGTGATAAAAAATACACTCATAAAACATTTGTTTTGCTTAAATACAAGGTGCAAATTCTTGATACAATAGATTATCTCATCATCTCATAACAATAGATTATTTACCTTGCAAATTGATTTTAGATCGATATGCGTCTCTTGTGAAGGACAACTTGCCAAATACCTATCAATGTAGTTGATCGTAGGAATATAAATCGATACATTGATGTAGTAGATGAATCGTTACACCCCTATCATATATATGCTCAACATAATAAAATGTTATATCATAAGACCCGGAGCCAGCGGCACAAAAGAGAAAACATAAAGTCTGCCTTATATCAAAAACTAGTCATATGTTCAAACAAGGATCCATTCCAAAGTCACATGTAGATAGAGATATAACATGTCAAGAAAAAAAGACAAATATAGCACTGAACTGGATGGTGAACACAGTGTATATATATATATATATATATATATATATATATATATATATATATATATATATATATATATATATATATATATATATATATATTTACTTACTGCTGCTTACTAAAGACAAATATAGCACTGAACTGGATGGTGAACACCATATATATATATATATATATATATATATATATACACCCACCCCTATCATATATATATATATATATATATTTACTTACTGCTGCTTACTAAAGACAAATATAGCACTGAACTGGATGGTGAACACCATATATGGTGTTCACCATCCAGTTCAGTGCTATATTTGTCTTTTTTTCTTGACATGTTATATCTCTATCTACATGTGACTTTTGAATGGATCCTTGTTTGAACATATGACTAGTTTTTGATATAAGGCAGACTTTATGTTTTCTCTTTTGTGCCGCTGGCTCTGGGTCTTATGATATAACATTTTATTACCCTCTAAAACGTTGTTTTTGTATGTTTTTTTTAAGTGCATGTTCTTAATCCTATCATTATGGCTGGGTGTCAAACATCAATATTTTATAAGTATTTGTCTTCATTTCATGATTACAATTCTTGTAACCACAGCTCGACATATTTAATAATATATCTGTATTTAATGAAAGGCATGTGGTTATTGTGATATAGACCTTTTTTATATTACCATGTGTGTGTGTGTGTGTGTAGGTGTGTGTGTGGAGGCAGAGAAAGGAATGACCACTGGGTGGAGCCTCCATGTTAATGGTAGAGACAGCAAAATTGAAAGGGAGAGAGAGAAAGGGAGGGAGAGGAGGTAGTGAGTAAGGCTCCTTCTTCAAATGGACTATGTCAGAGTGCTGTGAGCATGCTGGGAGCTGATAGCTGCTGTGCTGTACAGTTGAGGAAACCCGGCAGTATCTCTCTCCCTGTCTGGAGGAGCAGGCTCCTTCTCTCTGACACTTGTCATGTGGACGTCCGGCTCGTCTGCGTTACGCCACAGGAAGAGCTGACGGAAAAAGGGACTTTTTTTTATATTGAGGAAGAGAGATAAGGTGGAGTAGAGACAGAAGAGGAGCTCAAAACTGTCACTTTGGAGGATTTCTCACACAGGTTAGCACTTCGATTTGCTGACGCTTATTTATTTGTTAAATGAATCTTGTTGTTTTCAGGTTTGTTTGTGTAGCTTGTCGTCTCCGGTGCTTTGCTGTCATGTGGGACTTTGGTCAGTTTTCATTGGCTCTGTGTCCACCCCCAGCCACACTCTGACTTTATGATTAAATCAGTAAAGCTGTGCATAATGCATGCTACCCAGATACAAAAACGGATAGGATTAGGAGTCATTTAAAGTGCTACAGGTCTGACTTTTCGTCTCCTGTCATTCTCCAGCGTGGTTTGTTGTGTTGTGATTAAGACACTGGAGATGATTGAGTGCTGGTGCAGCAGGCCAATGACTGGGCAGTGTGGTGCTGCTGTCAGTGGGGGTGAGGTGTGTCTGTATGAATTGGCGGGGATGGTATATAGGCGTATTTGTTTGTCTCTAGTACGAAACACCTATCTCCCGATTTGATACTATCACGATACTTGGGTGCCGATTCGCTATGTATTGCGATATGTATTTTTAAGTATTGCGATTCTACAAGTACTGTGATTACATATTATGATTTATTGTGATTTTTGTTAACTTTTTTAACGCTAGACCATGAGAAAAGTTGAGTCATATACTTCTAGGGACTTTTTCTTTGGCAAATATTTAAATTGATACAGCAAAAATGTTTGATTTTCAGCATGTATGAAGTCAGATGTCCTGAAGTCAAACATATCAGTCATCAGGAATTATTTATACATTTGTTTCCTGTAACCCAAAAATAAAAAAAATATTTGTGGTATTTTCATTTTATTTTGAATGCATTTAACATAAATGTAAGTATATAAGTGCGCTACAGTTGTAACATCGGCTAATTTGACCACAGAGATGCGAGTGATGGCTGGCTTGACTGCAGGTTACTGCAATACAATAACATTACCTGTCCATGAGAGAGTTAGCATGCAGCTTTAGCCATGATGTCTACCTCTGCTTTTCCTGGGAATGTGTGAAACCTAAAGTGTTTCCATACTTTACTTTATGTGTAGTGTTTATCACTTTGGATTTAAAATGTGAGGGTGCAGGTCGTATCCATGTGGAACCTCTGCCGTTTTCTACTTTTTCGTATTGGCTTGCCTCTGCCAACTGCGATTTGTTTTGGTTGACGGATACAGAACGGATATAACGTCACGTTACTCAGACTACAACAATAAAAGCGGTATCTTCCTTCTACCACCGCATAGACTCAAATTAAGCAAATATATAGATTCTGGCATTTAAAAATCAATTTCAAAGTCGTAAAAAAAAGACTATTTTCACTCTATTATGGACCTCTAGTGGCACAAAAGGAAGCTGGGATGACCAACAAAAAAAATGTTGAGTAAAGCCAAGGATGCTGAAGCCATCAGTCCCCCTGCCTGGGCCTTGTTGAGGAATGTCCTGACTGAGAGGCCACTTGCAGACACAAAGGGAAAGCTGTAATCGTCCCACTGCTCTTCCCACTGTCTCTGTGTTCTCCTGCCATTCGCCATCCCACGCCTCCCCGGTCAAACACAGGGCTCCTTCTCCTGTTATCTCTCCTCTCTCAGTTCACCTCCTCCTACCCTCAGGCCAGGTCAGGTTGGATGCTTTGTGGCTTTTTTGATCCATAACTGGTGGTCCATTTCGGGCCCATTTTGTTTGGGTTCTGTTTTTGTGTTTGGCAGCTATGGATCTAAAGGTCAAAGGTGAACAAGACTTTCAGGCCCATATTAAAGGCTGGCATTCCTTCATAGCCCCTGCTCTGCTTTGTTACAAGCTGTCTGGTTCAGAAGATGAAGAGGCATGTGTGTGTGTGGTTTCAAATATATATGAGGGAGAGTCCCCTTGGGGTTTACCGTAGTAATGAGATTCAGTCTCAGATCAGAGATCAGCGGATGAGACGTCCACGTTTTAAATCACCCTTTGTTGTTCAAGCAGCAAACAGCAGGACCGATCAGAAAGCTTAGAGCCATTTTAATAGACCTGGGTGTACTCTTGCGTGTGTGTTTTTGCCCAGCTCATATAATCGATTGTTTGTGTTTTGTCCTGAATGCATTTAACCTCATCATGAAGTAGACTGCTTCTTGTTACAGCTGACGCTCTTATTGGTTTAGGCTAGGGGTCGATTGATTGGAGCCTACAGGGACCTTGGGGGGATGGAGGGTGCATTTTGCAGTTCAAAGGTAACTATCCGTGTAAATGTAAGGACAGAGGCTGGTCAACAGCAACAACAGCATTAAGGAACAGGGAGGAAGGGGGGGAAATCAACTGATAAGATTGGCTAGAAACAGAATGACAGGAGGGTAACAAAGGAGTAGATGATAGAGGTAGAAGAGTATGGGTAATCAAGTCTAAAGTATGTGAGGACCAAATGGATGCTGTATCTTTCACAAAGAGGAACAAAGCTGGAGTCACAGAAGAGATGAAGGACCTCGTGCATGGAGACATTTCTGCTATCGGTGTCATTCATCTGCCTCGATCACTGCGTGCACTTCATCAAAATGTAATTATGTACAGGCAGACAGACACATGGCTGCAGGAATGGATGCGTATCTCTTTGCATATTCCCTCAGTCAGCAGATCACAGGCAGCGTTGTAGCGTAAATATATTCACTGATGTCTCCATCTGGTCCAGTAGATATACAGTAGATAGAAGAGATCCGGTGTCACGCTAAACTGTGTCATTCTCGCTGTGTGGAGCATAGATATGTCTTTCTCCTCAGTGTGTATCTTGTAGGGCTGGGACGATTCACCTATCTCCTGATTCCATACTATCCCGATACTTGAGTGCCGATTCGATATGTATTGCGATTCTACAAGTATTGCGATTCGATAATATGATTTATTGCGATTTCTGTTAACTTTTTTTAACACTAGACCATGGGAAAAGTTGAATCATACGCTTTTTCCTGGGTTTTCCATACTTTACTGTATGTGTAGTGTTTACCACTTTGGATTTAAAATGTGAGGGTGTGGGTCGTATCCACATGGACCCTCCGCCGTTTCTTACTTTTATCATTTTGGCTCGCTGTGGTTTGTTTTGGTTGACGGATACGGAATGGATATGAGGTCACGTTATTCAGATTACAACAATAAAAGCAGCAACTTCCTTCTACCTCGGCATAGACTCAAATGAACCAAATATATCGATTCTGGCATTGAAGGTGAATTGTTTTGTTTTTTTCCCACCCCTAGTATCTTGTGACCCTGTCCAGTAGCTGTGTCACTAGGTGCAGCCTAGGTGAGGACCTTATTAAGTTAATATGTTTTTTTGAGTCCCTGTGAGCTGAGAGGAGCTCCCTAAATTGGGTCACATCTGCAGGGATGGGAGGAGGAGGGGCCGAGAGATCCTACAAGCACTCAAGAATTCTAATTTCCTTATTTTCCAAGGAGAGTTCCTCAGTGATCTGGGTGGAAATGAGACGTCTGCCTCTTCTGCCAGGATGGCAATCAGGATGTGTATTAGTGGGCTCCGCCGCTGTGGGAGAGGGAGCTATAATTGGTATCTCCCTTGATGTCACCTCCCCAGTGCTCTCCGCTGACCCAGCCCTCGCTAAAAACTACTTCGCCCATCTAGGAACTCTAGAGATGCTTTTAGATGCAAGAGATAAAGACACTGTTAAATGGGATTTAGGGCTCAAATGAAGCATTATGGTGAGTTAAAAATGTTAAAGGCACAAAAGTTTCGCAAGAACAGTTTAAGTAAAACAATAGTTGTAGTACGAGATGGGTAGGGCTCGGTATTGTTTAAAAAATGACGATGCCAATACCAGTACCCTTAAAGTGATATCGATACCAATAGAGTACTTCCATGGCTGCTCCACTCAAATCAACGCTCCCCCTCCAAAAAATAAAAACAAGCCGTGTTGTATTTGAATTAGGGCTGTGAAGATCGCTGAAGCTTTGACCCTAAAAACAATAATCCATTTCCAAACCAAATTCACAATTTGAATAAAGTTATTTATCGTTCTGAGTCTTTTTTTATTAAATCAACTTTCTTTAATGAAAATAACTTGTTGGTTTTGTTTGATTGCTGCTAGAGCGAGATGGAGAGGGAGATAAGGTGATGCTTTTTGAAAAATCCACTCTACGCTCCATCCAAAATCCTTCCACGCGGGCTCCTCGCTTGCTCGCGCTGACATGCTCTGAAAATAGTCATTTGTTTTAGATCTGGGCACAAAATTAATAGATTGCACCCAGCCCTAGGGTTAGGGATGCGCCACTTCAAGAGTGGGCCCCAGGATTATACTTAAAGGTAGGGCCGTCCTCGACCAAAGAAAGTCTTAGTCGACTAACACTCAGCATTTTGTCGACTAATCGATTAGTTGATTTAATCAACACATCTGTAAAACTGAGTTTCTCCGCAAAGAATCACACAAAAGCACCACTTTACATCTTGTTTTTACCAGAGATATGATCTTAAGTTTCTTGGAAATACGTCATACAGCATTAAAAATGACTAATCGACTAAAGAAATCTTAGTTAACTAAGACCAAAACAACCGATTTGTCGACTAACCGACTAAGAGGGGACAGCCCTACTTAAAGGGAATGTATTAAGTGTTTTGAGTCAAATTTAGATTAAACAGCACTCTCTAGTAATGAAGGCCAAAGCTCAGATTATACTGTCCCAGATTTAACAAAAGGGCAGTTGTTCCTTAAAATAGGGATATTGTCATTATCAGCGCTCCACTCGCACGTTCCCAAATCACTTTGCACCACCTAGCAAGTTATTCAATCCAGTAAAAAACTTGATGTATATATGTGAAGAGGCAATTTCAGTATCGTTTTCTTGCTACTATAAATGTCCTGCCTTGTTTTCCGATGCTGACTTTGGTTAACACTCTCTCTATTTGAAACATCTTTGCAGTCATATAATGGATTCAGTCTGAATAACACAGTCTGGACAGTTCCAGTCAGATGGTGTTAGTGTTGAAAGTTGAAGCAAGTTGCCGAGTGCTGACGCAGCGCCAGGCACAACGGGAGACGCACTGTGTCAGCCCCGGGCGTTGGTGTTCGTGTGGGTGTTACGCATGCGAGTGCGCGTGACTGTACCCTGGTGTATGTGCGCGACTGCGCTCATTGTAAGCACGCCTCCGTGTGCATGTGATTCCCCTGAATAAACTGCTTTCCGGGCAGCGTGAGTCCCTGAAGGAGTGGAGATGTGGGCGGCCCGTGTTTCTCTTTCAGCCTGTAGAAAACACTACATACTGTACATACAGGGTCGCCCCAGATGTATAGCTTTAGGGGCCCTCTGCTTCTGAAGTCAGATATAGATGGGGCAGATGAGGAGTGGTGCATGTTGTGAACATGGAGGGAAAAACACCACATTTCCTCTCATATCATTTGCTCCTCAAACTTTTTTAGTTGTATCACTGCATCAACAAGCGATGGATATTATTAAGGTATGAGTAAATCAAGCTTTCACTACAGAAACCGATCCTCTCCATCACTCTTTTGTTGAGCTTATTTACCCTTTCTGTCTTGTATCTTTGTCACTTCCTGTCTGTTTCTGATGACGGCCTCTTTTCATTGGCATACCAGTGCAGAGGTTTGCTGAATGACAGCCAAGCAGCGCTCCCAGATGGAAGGGAAACAAGCAGCGATCAGCATTTACTTAAGTGGATGGGTTCCCCCCTCATCTGCCGGGAAATGACACCCACTTGGTGCCCACCCTTGGCTCATGCGTGGGTGGGGCCTTTCCCTTCCCTAATGTGGTCTTGAATATTTACCCATCTTGCATGGATTTGACAATTTTTTGAGTGAGAACCATTTCATTTCACTTTATTTCTATTTATTTCAAACAAGTAGCAAATAAGTAAATAACAAGGCAAGAATAACAAATAAAATTAAACAGTAAACCTATACCAAACTGTCTAAACAATCAACATACATATATTACATCCAAAGTATACATTTAATGGCTCTACCCCTTCTCCATGACTCAAAACTCAATATTTATCACATATACTTTTGTGGTAGCTTATAGGCTAATCCTTTTTTATTTCAATTCCAACATTGGTAGTGAAGTAATATTTTTCACCGGTTGTCCACGTTAGGTCAGATAATTCTTTATTATATGTTGATGTAAGGTGTTACAGCAGCAGAAGGACCTGCTGTATCTCGCTTTCACACACCGTGGGTGAAGCAGCCTGTCACTGAAAGAGCTATTTAAGAACGCACGGGGCGATGACGTGCCTTTTGTAGTCCATCTTCAGACCATTGTAGTTTCACCACGGCAGAGCTGCGTCATAACATCCGCCGCCATCACATCATCATTACGGAGCCTAGTCTAAGTGCAGTCGGATTCTCTTGACACCACGGTTGTCTTTTCCTAAGTCCTTCTGAAGACTCCTTCACATCTTTCCTTGATCTCATGACGTTTTCTATGGATGTTAGGAAAAGATGTAATTTTTGGACTTTTCTACTGCAGCCTAAATCTGATCGTGTGGGTGATAACAGATGACGTGTGCAGTGGCGGGGTAGATATCCTGCCCTTTAATCCCAGGACCAGGGTGTCATCATGCATCTGCCCTGCTGATGGACTAAGATACTGATTTCCTACAAGTTGTTGTGCTCTTGAAGAAGGCAAGGGAACAGATGATTTCCTTCCTCCAAATGATAACGTTCCTCTGCTCCGTTTCTTTTTAATTATAGTCCTCTTCTCTACTGTCAGTCCGTCACTTTGTGGTCCTCTTTTAAGACAGAAATGCTGTGGTTGTTTTGGGTCCGGCTGTCTTGTTTTGTGTGGCGTGGCCGCCCTTTAGCGTCCGCCAGCCGCCCAACCTGACATCATATTTCCAGAAAAAGGAAGGACTTCCTGCGTTTTAGCTCATCCTCTCTGTTGCTCTTGTTTGTGCTGCTGCCCTCTCTGGGTTTACTCAGCGTGACATTAACTCCCCCAGTCGATCGGGAGACAGGGTCATTAAATGCTAGAAGAACGCATATTCTCAAACCTGTCGGCACTTTGTGTCTGTTTGTGCATCTCAGTCTGTATAAAAACATGTTTTCCCCAATATGAGCTGCTCTCGAGGGAACTGTCTGACCAAAAGGTTGTGCAACTATTTATTTTGGTGTCAGTTCCCCTAAGTAAGTGAGAACAGTTGTGTAGAGCTAACCATCGTTTCCATGGATACCCTGAACATTTGGTATGGATACGGCCAGTTCGCCAGGGTTCCTGTAGGCTGTGAGGTATGTGTGAAAGGTCAACCTCGAGTGGACTGGTGTGCTCCCCCGGCTGTCTGAAAACAAGACAACATGGCTTTGTTTTGGAGCTCCTTAACAGCCCGCTATAAGGCTCTTGTTTTGGACTTCCATTGTCTATTATCCCTGTGTTAAATATTAGCAGACATTCCAGTGAGTGTCATGGGTATTGGCCTCAAGATGTTTAGGTTAGCATACTTTCTGTTATTAAAATAAGTGCTCTGCATTATGCAGCCTCTCTGGGATATCATTTTACGCTTGGATTAAAATCTTCGTTGCAGTAAAATTAAATGCGCTGATCTTGTATTTCGCTAATTGTGACGTTGTGTATGTTTTGTGTGTGTCGAAGCACAGCGGAGCTCATAATTTCTGGATGGCTGGCCTTGCTTTATTGATTGCTGTGCCAGATTTTGTTTAGCTTTCGTAACCTTCATTCCACTGACCTCTTACTTACTGCAGGTACACTGCGTCCACAGTTTAGCCGCTCATATTTTAGTCGTGATTTTTGGCGGTTTTATTGGGATTATGTTGGACCAATATTGAATTAATGTTTTCATTTAGGAGAGTGAAGGAAAAAGTCAGAGGAAAAGGGAGTTTTTTGTCAGGTCATTGTTGTGAAATGAGTAATATAAAACCTTGTGTTGGAGATTCCTCTGTCCTCTATCACTCTATAACCATTACCTTGTTAACCGTTTGCGGAGATCCACAGTCAACCCTAGCCTCGACCCCTTTGACCTTTGAACCCTGCTGCTGAGGTAATGAGGGGAGGAGGAGGAGGTCACAGGAGGCGGCTTGTGCTTGCCCACTGGGGGAATCAGAAAGAGTCACTGAGTGACAGAGATGATCTTCCAACATAACCGCTGTGACTTGAGCAGCTCATGACACTGTCAGGGTTCAGCGGGGTCGACTGCCATCTATGCAAATATCTCCAGTCTTGTGAATACTGTGACAATATTTCAGTGCAAGTAGGGCTTCCCCCTCTTAGTCTATTAGTTGAGTAAAAGATTTCTTTAGTTGATTAGTTGCTTTTAATGCTTTTTTCATGTTGAATGACTCATTTCCAAGAAACTTAAGAGCACATATATGATAAACACAAGATTTAATGTGGTGCTTTTGTGTGATTCTTTGTGGAGAAACTAATCAATTAGTCGTCAAAATGTGTAGTCGACTGAGAATTTCTTTGGTCGAGGACAGCCCTAAGTGCCAGTGTCTACCAAACAACGCTTTGCAGCAGTTTATTTTGCTGCAGAGCGGCCAAGTGGTTGGTTTATTCACACCTCAGAGGGCACAGGCTTTCATGTAATTTCACAGGAAGGAAGTTAAACTAAAGTTTAGCATTCACTAAAGGAGATCGTTGTTGTTGCACGTTGGATCATGCAGTTCTTCAGACTAATCAACAGTGAAAACAATCATTAGTTGCAGCCCTATAGTCTGAAATAAAAATGGAGAAGAGAGTAAAGGGAAAATGCTTCCAGCGCAGTGCTGTAAAGGAAACAGAGATTGTGCTGCTTGGACTGCTTTTATGATTAGAGTGCTGATACTAGTGGTGTCCCTTTATGCTTGTAGTGCAGGTAGGGGTTGCACACACACACACACACAAACACACACTGTCCATCAATCAGGACACATTGCTCGCCCCTCAGACAAAGTTAATTATAGCAGCCTATAGTGTGAATGACAGGAGGACTGGCAGCGCTTTGAGACCTGTCACATTTGTGCTACTCTGGCGCCGATGCTCAGCGCTGCTTGGCTGACCTGCACTGTTTCATTTAGTCGGACAGATTACACACAAAAGTTTAAATCCTCTTCAAAGTGCACCTGGCTGCTGCACACTTGGTTTACTGTTGGTTTAGATGTTTCATTTGCTGTCTGACCTGTCCCCCTCTCCTCTCCTTTCTAACCACATATCGATTGCTTGGCAGACTCCACACCCCTCGCCGTGGGCATTCAATCACCCTCTGATATCAAGGAGAATATTTCTGTGATATCCTCAGGGACACGCCTCAGAGGATAGATACGCATATAGAAGGATTAAGGTGCATTATATTTTGGGCGCTTCTGTCCTAACCCTTCATCCTCTCTCTCATCTCTCCCCAGTGCCGGACGACCTCACCCCAGAGGAGCAGCAGGAGCTGGAGAATATCCGCCGGCGCAAGCAGGAGCTGCTGGAGGACATTCAGGTAATATTGGAATAAGATATGGGGGCTTTTGTAATGTTTATATGTGCAAATCTTAAAACATAGAAACAGATGCATGCACTCCATGTGTTTGACTGCAGAAAATGTCCATCTTAAGCTTATTTTCAGTTTTCTTTTTGATTTTTTAATCACATTTTCAACTTAAATTGTACTTGTTTCAAGAGTTCTCTATAAAAAAAAGTGTCTCAAGAGAAAATAAACTACTAATTTTAACTGGAAACAAATATTTTTTGTGCTGTAACTTTGGTTGCTTGCATTTAATGTAAACTAACTATGCAGATTGGACCCAGTTAAATTTTATACCACAGTCGGGCTAATCTTAATACAATATTCAAGTGATTCACCCATTAAAATGACCAGTCTTGAGATTTAGAGGCTCAAGGGGGCAAGAGCATCTTCATTTTTCTTGTCTTACAAGGTCCAGACATTTGGCTCATTTCCACTACCTTCAGCTACAACTCCTTTGCATTTTGGTTAAATATTTAGTTGTAGAAATGTCTCTTTTCCAAGGAGTCCTTAAAACATTTCACCCCAAGTGGAATTTGAGGTATTTCCTGCCAAGTGCTCTCTTCCTTAGCAAACCATTTCTGTTTACTGTTGAGCCATTTGTGTTTTGTAGATGTACTGTGTCAACAAAGACCTCTATTTATGGATAGAAGTTATCTTTTTATTGACAAGTGGTTTTGAATATATCGTGAGTATAAAAATAAGATAAGCATACAGATAAAATAGGATTATGCTCTTGCAGCCAGTCGAATATCCCTCGTGTACTCTCTGATTTCCAAGGATTGCCAGGATTCAAATCAGCTTGGCCGAATTTCCCTAAAGTGGTTTGTTTGATTCCTGTCCACGACCCATGATCGTTGTTTTTTGGCTGTTGCCTTGACCCAGGAGCAGAGCTGATTATCGAAGCGAGCCGCTCAGTCACTCAATAACCAGCTCCGTAAGCAAATGACACAGAGAGGTGACAGAACTGTCATGGCAGAGAGTTGGCCTCCAGATGTCCTAGTGGGCGTCTCAACGTCCACTAGCCCTGACAGACAAACATCAGAGGCTTGATCCGACACCTTCTCTTTTACGAGCCTGGCTCTCCATCGCTGCTCCTCCCCCTCTCTCTGGCCACCACTGCTTCCTCCCTCGTCCTCTCCTTTCCTCGTCACCTCTTGCCTTTTTCCATACACATGTACTGGCTAGCTTGGCTTGACTCGGTTTGACTCGGCACTTCAGCCCAGCAAGGCAGGGATTTGTCTCTCCTTTACAACAGAGCTACCCACTTGAGGGTGTTTGGAACCATTGATATGACTAGTGGTCAAAGGAGTGGCTGTAAAACGGTGGATGAACACATTTAATTTCCAATATTCTTCACAATAAATGTCTCCCGTTATTTACACGCTTTTATTATGAAGCAACAAAATCAGGAAATGTTGGGTTTTCATCAGCAGTAACTTAACTCGGCTCCTGTACAGCTGAAAGCCAAACAGCAAAATGAAGCAGATATCTAAAAGTACAAACTGGGACGCAGGAGAGAAACTAAACTTGTTTGAGGGGGAGAAGTGGGGTTGTCATGGGTTGGCCGTGGCCGGCAAGATGTCACCGCAATCTGCTTGGAGGCAGGTCGGGCGTACCCTTGCCTGACTCGGGAGATGGTTCGTCTTAGCCGGGCTGCACAACAAAGCCATGGTTTAACACTGCATGGCCAAAACTGCCAATAGAAAAGCCCTACTCCTCTTCTTTCTGCACACTGACCCCTCTCCTCCCTCTCGACTCCTACACCCTGGTCCTGCATGTCAAGGCCCCCCACCACCCTAACCACCCACTTCCCTGTATGAGCACAGCCTTTGTTTGCAGATACAAGCATCTGAGGAATGTGTTGTGATTGCGCAGGCCTTGAAAACACAGATGTTCCCTTTGTGGTTTGGCCTATAGTGAGTTGGTATTATACAGGAGAAATTATAAACTGTATATATGAATGGAGAGGCTCGATGATTGTAACCTTTTACTTGAAGAGATGCAGCCTCGCTTGATCAAGAGGAAGCTCTCTCTGTATACAGGACTTATTATTCCACACTTTCATCAAGCTGACGTCACCCTCTCCATCCTCTACCCTCTGTAATGCCCTCACTGCGCCAGTCTGGCACCAGCGGTCCTGGCTTGATCGACTAAATCTGCCTTTTAAGGCCATTAATCACTAAAACGCTACACAAAATATAATCCACTTTCTTCCTGCATTTGTATTGAGGTTATCCCCGAATGTTCTCCGCCTAATCGAATTGAGAATGAGAGGATTGTTTAGGAGAGTACACAAACATATGCATTGATATGAGATAAAGACAGTTTTTAGTTTAAGCAGGGTTCAACAATCTATTTGCCCAAAGTCAATTTGTACTTACAAATTGTTTTATTTATTAGTGCTTATCAAATAACAGCAAGGACTAAGTTAACTGTCATGTTTACTTAAGTAAATGAATCTGGAGTTTCGCCCACATCCTCAACGCCACCCAACTAAACTCCTGCACTACAGCTCATAAGCTTTGTCTTTACCCATCGCCATTGTCTTGCGAGTGCCCGATCGGTACTGCACATTGTGCAACTCTCAACAGAGATGAGAAGGAAGCAAAGTGGCTCACTCCTTAGCTACTTCATAGGGCTGTCAATCGATTGAAATATTTAATCGCGATCGCGAATCGCTGTTCAAAATGTACTTTAAAGGGAAATTTGTCAAGTATTTAATACTCTCATCATCATGGGAGTGGACAAATATGCTGCTTTATGCAAATGTGTGTATATATTTATCATTGGAAATCAATTAACAACACAAAATGATGACAAATATTGTCCAGAAACCCTCACAGGTACTGCATTTAGCATAGAAAATATGCTCAAATCATAACATGGCAAACTCAAACCCAACAGGCAACAACGGCTGTCAGTGTGTCAGTGTGCTGACTTGACTATGACTTGCCCAAAACTGCATGTGATTATCATAAAGTGGTCATGTCTGTAAAGGGGAGACTCGTGGGTACCTATAGAACCCATTTTCATTCACATATCTTGAGGTCAGAGGTCAAGGGACCCCTTTGAAAATGGCCATGCCAGTTTATCCTCGCCAAAATTTAGCGCAAGTTTGGAGCATTATACAGCCTCAACAACCTAGTATGACATGGTTGGTACCAATGGGTTCTGTAGGTTTCCTAGTTTCATATGATACCATTTTCACTGTAGCACATTGTTATCACAGCCCTACTACTTCATCAGCTCCGGAAAAAACAATGTGTTTAATTCTTTTTTGATCAAGCAAAGCAGGATCTGAGGAGAGATGGATTTGCAGCTCATCAGAAGTGACTCTGCTCTCTTTGTTTAGCTGCTGTGACTATATACAGGATGTGATAAAAGGCCACCTGGTTTATAGACAAACAGAGGTGACTCAGAGATGATGGCTCTCCTTCGGCACTGTTTTAATAGAGCCATACAAATGCTTTGCATGTTGTCCGTGTTGGTCGTCCACGCCTCCTGGTGTCAGGGAAATTAGTAGGCCGATGATGAATTCATCTTCTTGTCGTTCTCGTGACATTTTAAGACTTAACATTTATGTCTTTTCTGCAGCGGCTGAAGGATGAGATAGCAGAAGTGACAAGTGAGATCGAAAACCTGGGTTCCACTGAGGAGAGGTAAGAAAAATGATCACACCCTTCCCCCAACTACACCCACATTTCCATCTCTGTTTTGCCTAAACCGGCTTGTTGTTTGTCTTCTATTAACTTAGCAAATGAAGCTGTCAATTATTAATGTTTGATGGGCAGGTCGGGCGATCCCGTCACACCAAACTCTCCCCAAATTGGCTTATGCTTTTAAGGCAGTTTAAATGTTTCATCAGGCACACCCCCATGATGGGAGGCCTCATTGAATAATGCAGTGGGTGTACGGGCAGAGGCAGACAATGGATGGTCCCAAGGGAGGGAGGGCTGATGTTTGGTCTACTCAAGTGGATAGGGATCCCATCAGCTACAGAATAATCTTTCTTGGATCTAAAACCCATTAAAGGCTTCAGCACCTTCTTGTGATCCAAGTTTCCTTCGATCCATTTTTTGAAGAAAGTACATGATAGTCACGGAGCGTCTGTTTAGTCGAGTGTTGGAGTGTTGGCAGACAAGAGCCGAAGGAATGCTGCCGCGAGTGAATGAGTGGGAAGAAGTGGTGACCTCTTCACCGGCTGGAGATGGAGATGTAACCATGGTGATGCCGAAACTCTTTGAGTGCACTTTGACCCCTTGAATAACTGGAGGCCTGAGAAATGAGACGTTCCCATATGTGTGATGTTATCAATGCTTTGTCATCACACGGTGGAGGGGGAGGAAAGGCCGGCCTCCGCCAAACAAATGAAAAATGTTAATGGGAAAGACACTTTCGGGAAATGAGGCAAATCCATTTATTATAATGGGCCTGGACTGTAATGGATTTTCATACTTAAAAGGCAACAAAAATTAAATGTATTCACGATAGAGCAATGATTGAGTTGTATATCAAGCAAAAATTGCTGGTAACAGCTTCTCAAAAGTGAATATTTTTGGGTTTTCGTGAGTCTTCTGTAATATTGAATTTAATATATTTGGATTTTGGACTATTGGTCGGACTAAACATGCAATTTAAGGACATTATCTTGAGTTCAGGGAAGTTAGTACCGAGTACCGATCTGATACCAGTGTTTAATTAATAAGCTGTATGCGTTGCTGTGTGGAAGTGACTGGGATCATTCTTTTATGTGTAGGGCAACATTAGCCTTGACTTAAACATGGCTTTCCTAACTTTGTAAGACAAAATGTAACAAAGAAATAGATATAAATTTGTACAGCATTATGTTCACATCAAGAACAACTAACAACAACCTTCACTCTTATGTTCCAGGAAAAATATGCAGAGGAATAAACAGGTGGCCATGGGCCGTAAGAAATTTAACATGGACCCCAAAAAGGTAGGTGGAAAGAAACTGTTGTGATTCTTCAGCAATATGATTTCTCATAAACAGGAAATAACCCGGGGTGTTGTCTCTTTCTCAGGGGATCCAGTTCCTGATTGAGAACGACTTGCTGAAGCATACCAGCACCGATATCGCTCAGTTCCTCTACAAGGGCGAAGGCCTCAACAAAACAGCCATCGGAGATTACCTCGGAGAGAGGTCAGTATCTAACCATCTCCCTCTCATGCTCTCGATCATGACTCACCAGCACCCATCCATGTGGTTGATAAAAGCATAGAATAGCGAGTGCATATTTTCCGTATTGCTGTGTTTCCTCTTGGTCAGGGACACACCCATCCCTTCTAGTTTATTGGTCCCACATTTAGACCATCCTCTCAAGACGGTGTCCGTTACTCAACAGCTTCCATCTGTCTTTGGTTATCTTACTCATTCATAACGTGATGAAGAAACTCACGACTCGGGAATGTTTGAGGGCAATTAAAAATTTCACTCGAGAGCTGAGACCGTCCTCGTTAGAGTGAACACATAACACAGGAAATAGCAATGAGCCTGATGTACAGTATGCGCCGCTCAGGGACTACAGGACAGAAAGGGTTGCGGTCAGGATGTGCTCTGTGAGGTCAAACCAGGAAATGGAGTTCAGGCTGTTGATGGATGCTCTTAGTCTGATTATTATCCAGCTCTCCACGTGTGTTTCAATCTGTGAGGAGCAGCGTGAGAGCCTTGAGACACGATTGGTCACTCGTCCACTGGGAACGGTAGTGACTGGATATGACTCTATGTCAGCGAGAGCTCCTTAGAGCCTTCCCATAATCCCACAGGGCAGATCATTTACTCTGAAGGGCACGAAGGTCGGGAGTGATGTCATGATCGAGATTAGATGATTAATGAAAGGGAGGTGGTGGGTGTTTTTCCTGCTCTATTGGGTTTAATGGGAGTATGCAGCGTATCGCAGACCTTTTTAAGCCCATGTGAGCCAGATCACACCCTGAGCTGAGTCCTCAGACACCGTCCTGATGGGACGACGACTTTTCAAATGAGGCAGCGATCAAAATCTTACGAACAGCTAGAATACAAGCACAGTTTAGTCTTGGCCTTGAGTCTAATAATGTGATGATTTGCTGCTTTTCTTTGTCTTAATGTGATAGGAAATTGAATATCTTTGGGTTTTGGACTGGCGTCGGACATTATTCACTATTTTCTGACATTTTATAGACCAAGCAATTAGTTGATTATTTGAGAAAATGCTCTGATCTTTTGTGTATTTATTTAGCAGAAAAACACTTTTGAAATGTTTACCAGTAAGAATTGTGTCATGTTTTGTCTCCTGTAGAGATGATTTCAATCTCCAAGTCCTGCATGACTTTGTGGAGCTTCACGAGTTCACAGACCTCAACCTGGTTCAGGCCCTAAGGTAAGACAACATCCTCAGGTCTGCTCCATACTCACCAAGTCCTTGACTAGATCCTGTAGGTTTGCCCTCCTTTTTATGTAAATCATGTGTGATACAGTTTTGGAAGGCTGCAGCTGTCAGTTTCATTCTTGTGATTTTTTACGAAGTGGAAGTGAATCTGTATCTGACTACTGAGCTGTGTCCCCCTGACAGACAGTTCCTGTGGAGTTTTCGGCTACCGGGAGAAGCTCAGAAGATCGACCGCATGATGGAGGCCTTCGCTCAGCGCTACTGCCAATGCAACCCTGGCGTTTTCCAGTCCACAGGTAGCGCCGCCACTCCATGCAAATATAGCCATTTTTGTCAGCAATATTGATGATTTCAATTACTATAATTCAAATTCCTAATCAGAATATTATAAATAACTAATTTAAACTCTCAATTTCTTAATTTTTAGGGACTTTATCAGATAAACTTTTGTCTTCCTGATGCACTTACTTTTCCATATTGCATATCTAATGGCATGTCAATGGAACTAAACTGCTTTGTTTAGCAGACACAAAGTCTGCCGAGGTGAACTATGCTCTATAAGAGTGTCTGGCTTTTGGGAAATAATGCCTATAGCAGACAGCCGCCTGCCTCTAACATGGATGCAGATGGATGTGAATAATGCATGGGACTTCTCAACAGCCTAACAGGCCAGATAAAGTGCTGCTGCGTCAGCCGCGTGCTGGCCACGTTGTCTTTCAGCAAACACACACACATTAGAGCGCACGTCCAGAAACTCACATGCATACTTAGCTGCCCACTCGCAGCCTTTCACTCCCACCCACTCCCCTCGCTAACGAAGCTTCGCCTATCTGTTCCTCTCTGTTTGGCTGTGGTCCCCTAAGTGCAGTCCTTTCAGCTCAGCTAATTCACATTCACATTTAAATTAAACACCGGCAGCAGTTTTATGGTAAACAGCAACCTTTCTGTTCATCCCTCTCTTATGGTGTCATCCTGTGTTACAGACACCTGTTACATCCTGTCGTTCGCCATCATCATGCTAAACACCAGCCTGCACAACCCGAATGTCAAGGACAAGCCCGCTGTGGAACGATTCATCTCCATGAACAGAGGAATCAACGATGGAGGAGACTTACCTGAAGACCTGCTCAGGGTCAGTATGGCTATAAAACACCGGCTCAGGTTCCAGAAGTGATTCACTCCATTGACGTTTCAGAAAATCCTTGTATAAAGAGTTTTGAGCATGGAATCAAACCAACCAATTACAAGACCATAAAACATTTGATTCAGAGCAAAAAAAACATTGGAAAACAGAAAAAAGGCAAAGGTACGACACTGTGTACATAATTATTTTAAGAGTGAAGGAACTACTCATCCCATAAACCATTGCGAATGGCGACTCGCCGCGTTTTGGAAACTCCGTTAAACATTTAAACTTAACAACTGTTGATCTAGAATGAAGACAGATTCAGCAACTGCAGGCCTTATTTCTCACCTCAAATGATTGTTTTCAGAAATACATTTTGGTGAACTAATTTCATAATAAAAAAAAAAAAAGGGAAAGTTTCCAAACGAGCCGCCATGTTGACCCAGTTTTAAATCCGGTAGCAGACCACGGAGCAGCACGTACGAGCACGTACACTCACTAGCTGTTCACAGGTGCAGTAAAAATTTCCCTGGTAATAGCAAACTCCATCAATCAGAGACGTCACTGTTACACTTAGGATTGTGGGTAGTGTAGTACTTGTCCATGACATTGTGAATAATACATATTTTTCTTAAAAACAAGGTTGATATCATACAGACTTGTGGCTTCTACAGGAGCATATACTATCGTTTCATGATCTGGTGGCTCGTGTTAAATCTACCTTGGATGGTTACAACATTATGGTTAATAATCAAATCCGCGATCCAGAACATGAACGGGATTTTCACTGTTGAGCTCTATTTCCCTCCTCCTGGGTGATTTCTCAAACCCGCTCTGTGTTCATAGTCGACTATCTTTTATTGTAGAATCTGTACGAGAGCATCAAGAACGAGCCTTTCAAAATCCCAGAGGACGACGGCAACGACCTCACACACACTTTCTTCAACCCAGACAGAGAGGGCTGGCTGCTAAAACTGGGTGAGTGACGCTGTAAATACGTGTACACACTTATAATGAATCACTAAAATAATGGTGCTCTCATCAACGTGGATTACTTTGTGTTGTGTTTTCATAGCAGCACGTATTGGTAAATAATCTCAAGGCTGCATAAAATGGTTAATACAGTATGTCTCCCTGAGGTCAATAACCCGTGAGTGTGTGTTAAGGTGTCTGCTGTGAGCATGTGTGGATAGTTTTGTACTCACTCGACCCGAGACATCTGAAGACATCTCTGCCCGCTTTCATGTATTATGAATGTGGCCATGAGATCAGGCCGGCATATGCGGAGCCCTTTGAATTATTTAAGGCAGGGCATATTCATACACTGACATGCACACGTACGAATCCCAACTTTTATAGCTTGTAAATCAAGTGTTTGCACATAAACAAACATACACATACTGCACATACACTTAGTTTAGAACATTTATCTTGAGAGGACATTTGATCAGATTGTTTTTGCTTTTTTTCGTGGACATTTTTGATCCTGATTTTATTGGAGATTTGAAGCGAATACTTTGTCGCATTGTGGAAACTCCCAGCAGGCTTTGGAATTTTTTTAATAATGAAGGGTTTGTCTTGGTGTTTATAATTCTTTTTCTTATCCTAATACATTTTTTAACAGTGTTTCGTGACATTTTAAAGGCCTTTTTGACCTGCCTTGATTTCTGACTTTAAAGTATATTCGAACACACACACACACACACACACATGCCTGTATTGTTTCCTGTGTTTTACAGGATGTCAGCTGTTACTTTCACTGGTCACAAGTACAAGCAGAAAAGCCCTGAACTCTTCATCCTCTGTTTCCTCTGAGATTTCTCTCTGTTGTACAGATTCACAATGAATGTAATAAAAAAGCACGAAAGTGAAATTAAATCTTCCATTCGCTGTGAATCTTTACAACCGACTACGCCAAGAAAGTGAAGAATTACTCTTTCTCCAATGACTCCAAATTGGCAGATTTGAGTAAAACAATCAGGGTGGAAGGTATATTACTGGATATAACAGAAGTGGAGGCGATAATTTAATGTAGTGCTTTACAGTAGCTATGACATTGAGTAGATCTCCCCCTTCTGGGCGGATTTAATAACAGCAGAAATCTGCTGTCCATCATTGCTAAATTAAAGCTGTAAAGCAGTGCATCAAAGCCTCCCTGGAACCAGATTAAAAGGACTGTGGTGCAATAATTCCTTATCATTTAATTTGATTTTTTTGTTTTCTTTTCCTCTTCGTTTGTTTGTTTGTTCCCATGATTTTGGCTGTTGTCTTTCCTCAGGAGGTATGTACACCTGCTCTTCCCAAACGCTAGTCCATCTCTCAGCTCTCGGGTGCTTTTGGTGGTCCGCCATGCTTTTGTTCTCTTCACACAGGGTTTTTGTTTTTATTTTTTGTCTCTCCATTGACTCATTTGAACTTCAGATGTTTGTCTGTTCAGTCTCTCATTGAGCCGGTGGTTTGTCCACGCTCTCTTTATCTCTGTGGGCGGTTGCCGGGCGGTCACCGGGTTCATTCGCCACCCCGTGGACTCGGCTCGGCGAGCCGATGCTTTGTGACCACGCTACCGAGCAGTTTGACCCTCTTTTCTCTGTATGCTGTGGTGGTCACTCTCTTTGATCTGTTTTTTTTTTTTTTTTGGAAGCTGCATTATTCCTTTTTTTCCACACAGAGAGCACAACAAAGGACTTTTGCTTGAAATTGATCATGAACCCATTCACCCATTGGCTTATTGTTGTTTGCTCTCTGGTTGCATGGAAAGGGAATACTGCACCTTTTCAACAATGTGGCTCTGCTCTCCTTATCTGACGCTGTAAATGGATCTGAAAGGTAACAAAGTGTGGCTGCGGCCCGGTGTGGTGCTAGACCGGACTGGACCAAACTGTGGGAGAGAGGCATGGGCAGAGGAGTGTATCGAAAGGGTGTACACACTTAAAGTGCACATGGTTAGTAGCTTGTAATTTATGCATATTTCCTATTAATTACAAAATAAGAGCCCTTGTAAAAACATTAGATAAGAAGAGTTTATCCTGTTGAGATAAATCATTTCCAAAGGAATCATAAAACTATCAACAACTAGATATGATTTACAAGACAACCTCTTCACCTGTACTCGCCCAGCCTCCCACAGTCCCCGTCTTGCATGGGCGCCCCCCCCCTCCACTCAGCTCCACTCCGGCCCAGCACCGTCCACGCATCTCTGCAACAATCTCCTGGGACGCCCCGCCTCGTCCCAGACATTCTTGCACGGGAGGAGGTCACCTCTCTCTCTCTCTCTCTCTTTTTTCGGGAGTGACAGGAGCTGACATGACCGTGAAAAACCCAATCACAACCGACTCAATCAACTCCGTCAGCTGTGTGATTCTGTGCCATCGCGTCTTGTGTTTTTTCTGTTTGTCTGCTTTTTTGTCGCAACACAAGTCGAGATGTGGCGAGGGGGCTCTCGAGCGTGTGTCGATGTAGATTATAACAAGCATAGACTGAAGTGTTTGACCAATCATGTGATATGATGGGATATCATATAACAGTGCTACTTCTGTTATATGATAATACGCGTGTGTTCTACGTGTCTGTATATAAACATCCTCTATCCTGGTAGATGGGTTTCACAAAGCAGCTTTTTTACTAACACTGGTGGTGGGATAGCCTAGTCTAGACAAGGTCTTTATGCCATGTCCAGACTCACTGGACACTGCTCCTATATGACTGAGAAGTTACTTAACAAACAGGAAATTCAAGTCTGAGATGCCTGTAGAGAAGCCGAGCATAGCTCCAGGCGCTGCTGAGCTTCCTGCCCCCTCTCAGTTTGTTGGCATCCCATCGTCCCAGAGTGAGAGTGCCATCTGCTACTTTGATCAGGTTTCCCCTCGCAGGAAGTATGGGTGACAAAAGGGGGTCAGAGGTCAGCCACAGATCAGCGGGCGCAAGAGTTAACCAGAGAGCCCCCACTGGGCGTGAAAGACAGCTTAATCCTCCCTTACTCTCCACATTCAGCCCCTCGTATTAAGTCACTGGAGTGCTTTCCACATTTATATAACCATCTTATAGTTACTAAGCTCAGTTAGTGCAAAGTGCATATAGCTGTATGCAGTCTATTGATACTTTCCACGCTCATTCCTCTGAGTCAGCAACTAAGGATAGAGAAACAGGGCCAAGTGAGTTTCCAGAGATTTCTGGAGACATGTAGCTTTATTGTGTAGCATCTTCACATCCACTTCAATTAGCCTTATTATGGTATTTATCAACTATTTGAGATAAATCTGTTAAGTAGAGTTGTTCCAATACTAGTATCAGACACGCCAGTCTATGCACCGATCCGATACCATCATTTATTAACCCAGAAAAAAATCAACTTGTTTAACCGGAAATCAATTCCGCAAGTTCAGGTATTGGAATCGGGAAGGAAAAAATGGTATCGGAACATCTCTACTGTTAAGTGTCCATTTAGGTGTGAAAATAGCTAAAAGTATTTACATTAACATGTAAAAGGGGGAAAGGAATAAGTAGTTATAAAGTCAGAGAGCTGAAGGCTTTGCAGTTGTGGTGATGGTGAGCTCATGGTGCGATGGTGGATTAGGGGAGAGTGGCGGGATGTTCTGGGTAAAAGGAGTCCTGTGGAGCCGTCATCTGTCTGTCTGCCCATACATCTGTCTGCCTGTCTGCTGCTCGACCCGGTGCTTCGGTGCTCGTCTCTCTCTCTCTCTCTCTCTCTCTTTTCTCCTGCTGATCCTCTCTGACGCTGGCTGTTTGCTCCACGACAGGGGGACGAGTCAAAACCTGGAAGAGGAGGTGGTTCATCCTCACAGACAACTGTCTGTACTACTTTGAGTACACCACAGTGAGTGCAGAATCAGTCTCTCAGTCACAGTGAATAATCTGTTCCCTGTCATTTTCCCCCGTGTGCAGCACTCCGTCACTCACATATTTTATGTTTGTCCAGGACAAAGAGCCCAGAGGAATCATCCCGCTGGAGAACCTGAGCATCAAGGAGGTGGAGGATAAGAAGCCTGTAAGTATAGCTCCCTCTAGTGGTTCTTCCTGTGATTACAGTCAGGACTGGGATTTAGATTTTACTACAACTAAGGCTGCAAATAACAATTAATAAGATAATTAATCTGTTGATTATTTTCTTGATTAATTGATTAGTTGTTTGGTCTATAAAATGTCAGAAAATGGTGAGAAATGTCGATCAGTGTTTCCTAAAACCCCAAGATGACGTCCTCAAATATCTTGTTTTGTTCACAACTCAAAGTTATTCAGTTTACTGTCATAGAGGAGTAAAGAAACCAGAAAATAATCATATTTAAGAAGCTGGAATGGACTTTTTATTTTCTTAAAGAATTACTCAAACCGTTTAATCAATTATCGAAATAGTTGGGGATTAATTTAATAGTTGACAACTAATCGATTAATCGTGGCAGCTCTAACTACAACCCATTATTTTAATGGACAATAAAGAAGGACTCTCCTCAGTATCAGAGGACGGAAAAAAATCTAAAATAAATAAATAAATGACTCGATAAATATCATTAAATGTAGCAAAAATAAAATTAAAAATAGATGTAGCCATAAATTCGTTGATAAAAGGTGGTGTGTACCATGCACTTCTTTGAAATTTGAGGACGAACTAGAAATCAATCAAACTGGTTTATTCAAAAAATATAAGGGCTGTCCTCGACCAAAGAAATTCTTAGTCGATTAATCAATTTGTTGATTTATCAAAATATCTGTATATATACAGTATACTGTATATAGAAAACCCTTTTACTGGCAGTTACGTCCTCACAACATTATATGACGCAGTATATAAACAATATGCCATAAAGAGGGATTTCTAAATCTATACATATGGAACTGTAGTTACATGAGCTAATAGTTTATAGCATTTCTTTTTTTTATAAATACAGTTATTTTTGTCTGTAAGCATTATACTTTCTATAATTTCTGACCTCCATCCTCTTCACTTCTGCAGAACTGCTTTGAGCTTTTCATACCTGACAACAAGGATCAGGTGATAAAAGCGTGCAAGACTGAGACTGACGGACGCGTCGTCGAGGGCAACCACACCTTCTACCGTATCTCCGCCCCCACCGCTGAGGAGAAAGAACAATGGATGGACAGCATCAAGTAAATGTTTTCTTCCTTCACTTGTTGAAGGCATAGTATGATACAGGGCATGTTTGTAACCTGCATGTAAGGCTCATAGTCACTCCTGTTTAGGGCTGTACCAGACAGCTCAAAGCTTCGAAGCTTCATTCATAACATTATCATTCAAATTCTAAATCAACATTTGAATACTGTGCATATTTATTTATTTTTTTTGCATGTATTTATCCTGTTGAAACCTGGTATTTGTGCTCAGTTGCAGATCAAAACTAGGCTGAAATAATATTATTAGTATTATACTATTTGTAGAATTACTTTCCACTCGTGGCTGCGTAGGATTGTTTCCGACTCATGTAATCTAAACATTTCAAATAACTCCAGAGCGTTGTGAAGTCAAAGTGTATTGAGAAAAAAAGATAGATATATTCATTTCCAAAAATCACAACTTGTTTTTATCTGACGAAATATTCAGCTTCAATCCATATATCCTGGCGTTTAGCCAACATTTTCACTGGGGTCAAAAAAACTGTTTTCTCTCCCGTCTTGCAACAACTTGAATCCGCCCGTATTTGTTTGCATTTCGGCAACTTGGCACCATTAAAAGTATGCCAAACTGTTCCTGTCTGCACCCAATTTACCCACGGATATGCAGACGACTATCTGGAGAACTGGATTTCTAAAAACGTGATTCTCCTGACAAGTTCTGGAGTCATACGGAGCGATTTATTTCTATGATTTCCAAGCGGATTTATGGACATTTTATGTGCGATGGACATCTGAGATAATGATGTCCTCAGAAAGTGTAAGTCTGAATCTAATGGGATAAGTGTTTTTAATGTTTTGTCACCTGTATTTTTTCAGCTAGAGCTGATTGGTTTAAACCAATTTTCACTTTGATTTTATGTCACCTCACTTCCACGATGTTAGAGCTCAGTTTAGACGATTTTACGGTTGTAGAGCGTAGAGAGAAATATGTGGGATTAAAGCACAAGTGCTGATTATGCTGAGCAGTTCCTCCTAAGTGCATAAAAAAACCTCAATGAATGGTTAATCAGTAGTCAGGTATTGCAGATGTTGATCCTAATCACACTCGTAAATGAAAAAATGAGCACTACTTAGATGCAAATGCACCTGCATTTCCACATGCATGTCCAACATTACAGTATAAGTGCAGCAATTTGCACACTTATGTTATTATGCCTCTCTCGCTGACATTTCCCTCTGCGTCTGTGTCCACAGAGCCGCCATCAGCAGGGACCCCTTTTACGAGATGCTGGCAGCCAGGAAGAAGAAGGTGTCGTCCATGAAGAGGCACTAGAGCTGCTCAGCGCTCCAGATGTTGCACTTGAACAGAGCAGGGGAGGGGTCCGGGTGTCTGCTCGCCCCGTCTGGGTCGGTGCAGAGGCCGCGGTCGAGA
This sequence comes from Sebastes umbrosus, assembly GCF_015220745.1. Taxonomy (NCBI): domain Eukaryota; kingdom Metazoa; phylum Chordata; class Actinopteri; order Perciformes; family Sebastidae; genus Sebastes; species Sebastes umbrosus. Next base: position 25,889,220 of record NC_051282.1, on the reverse strand, counting down.
GACCTCTCCAGGGGATTTTCTCTAGGATATAAACTAGGTTTGGCTTTGGGACTCTACTGGCCAGAAAAACAGGAAGCATGCTGGGGTTTCTAGATAAGAGTCAGGGCCAAAGCGTCCTCTAACCTCCTGTCTCTCTTTCTCTCTCAGCTTTGTGTGTGCTCTCTTGTCTATGAGGCCAAAAGGAAATCTTGCTGTGTAACGCGGCGAAATCCCCTTCGAAGATGCTTTAAAACAAATCCCATATACATTGCACACGTACACAACATGCATACACTCATGCAGCCCCCCCCCCGTAGCACACATCGATTAAACTCAGCCGGTCTGACCAAGTGTGGCACTCCAACCAAAATACTCCTCGCTCTCTGAAAGAAAAGACCTTTTCTGATGTGCTTTAATATGTTCGGGTGATATTTTTACAGCTTTAAATGTCAAATCCTCTTCAGGCTCTTTTGTTTGTTTGCTTTTGTAAAAAAAAAAACTGAAACTGCAAGGGAGGGCGGGTGTGGGAGGGAGGGTATGATTTGCCAACTGTTAGTGATTTTATAGTAAAAAAGAAAAGAAAAAAAAAAGTTGCCACTCAGGAGATTGTTACTGAAACTTTCCATGTCGGCGTTGACATGGATCCCTGTTCACAACACGACACTTTCAGAGGAACGAAAAGCCTCATCTGTGTCCCAGACTGAACTGTTTTTTTGTAAATGTGTGGGGACGAACCGCTGCAGATGTCTGGACGGAGTCTCAGTGTTGGATCTCGCTGTTCATTTCCTGAAGGTCCTGGAGATGCATCCTGGGGATTAGTGTCTTTGTAAAGTGTTCATCACTCTGGGCTTCTGTTTGAGGTCTGGAAACTAGAACTGGTGGCCCCTTTCTTATTTTCTTTTTTTCCCACATCATTTTGTCACCACTTTCTCTTCCCTAATTTCCTCGTTTTACATATTTACATTACTGCTGCACAGTGCCTGGCGCTCTAGATGAAATGTTACGAGAAAAGCTGCTGGTTAGCGACAGTAATTCAAAGTTTTCTTCTCCTAGTTGAACCACATTTAATTATCGGTTTCCTACCTTTTAATATGCTTTTTCTTTGTACCTATTTAATGGTAAAAACAAATCATTTCCAGCCGTCAGCACGACCTCATAGATCTCCGTACAATACTGTGCGCTTCAGGTTGTTTATGTAATAAAGACATAATATATGACATATTGTTGTAGAGGCTTTAAAGCGGCACAAATTCACGTTGAAGCTCTGCCTGGAGAAGAATGGGTTGTCCCCGTCTCAGGATCCAAAGTGTGATGTGAAACAATACAAAGGAAGGAATGAGGAATGTACTGTAGTGAACCAAAAGACGGCGGTCAGGATGGCTGATTGGTCAGCGACATTTGTCAAAAACTGCATCGAGGTACAATTTTTTTGCAAACGCAGTCCGAGTTGTGAATCAAGCGGTCGTCTTTTCTACTCTCGTCTACAGTCGTCTCATCTGTGCCTGCTGGTGGTTTATCCTCACACTCCCTGCCTCCTCCTCTGTTTCCTCTCTCTGCTCCTCTGCACCGCACTAATCCTAGAGACATAAGGACAAAAATGCAAAACAATCATAATTCTAGACAGTATTGGTTTATTTATCAAAGTTGTACATACTTAAATGTATAGTGGGTATTCATTTTGTTTCTTATTAGTTGTGCCATTTTTCTTTTTGGTATCAATAATGTTTGATTTGAGGTTTGTATCATTGCCATTTAATCAAGCTGAAATAAAGACAAATTTGTCGCAACGCTGGCTGTGAATGTCTTTTACAGCAGTGATTCTTAAAGTGGGGTCAGTGGCGATTTGCGGCAATAAAACAAGCATATTGTGTCCATTACACCCACCCATGTTAGCTTTGGGTAAATAGAAACTCTGATATGATTGTGACACACAGCAATAAGTTCATTATTTTGAAGCTGAAGCACTTAAAGTCAGCTTTAGACTGGTAAGTTTCAAGATCTGGATTTATTAGTACTATGTTTTGTCTTGCTACTGTTAATTTTTCGAAAGCTTTTAAGATCAATTACTTGGAAAAGTACAAATGCTGTCATGTTGAGTCCAAATGCATAAGTGATATTAATATGATTCAAATTGAAATGTTTCTGTTGATTACTATGAAACTGGTATTTAGTTTCATTGTCATTTAGGTTGAAAAGTTTTAGTTAAATAGAACTTAAATAGTTCCAATGACATCAAAGAGAACAAATGGTACTAAGCACCAGCTTGATCAGTAGTAAAGTATGTCCAGCAGGTGGCAGTATGTGATAAGCACTGTAGAGGCATTCTGCTGCAGAGACGTCTAACTACTGCAGCAAACAGGGAAGTTTAATGTGTGTTTCTCCTCTTTGCTTCCTATTAATTACAGCTGAATTACAGTCTGGCCAAATCAATCCCAAATGAAATGTTTTAAGAGGGGCCAACCTGCTGTCTGCCCATCAATATTGAACACTGCTTCCACTGGAGGGCGGCCTTGAAGTTGAATCATTCCCTCTGTTTTGACAAAACTCACAAGGTGGAAGAAGTATTCAGATCTTTTACTTCAGTTAAAGTAGTGATACCACAGTGTAGAAATACTCTGTTACAAGTAAAAGTCCTGCATTTAAAATGTTATTTAAGTAAAAATACAAAAGTATTAGCATCACTTAATGTAAACTTAATGTACCAAAAGTAACAGTACCCATTGTGCAGAATATTGTGATCCCTTTTGGATCAATAAAGTTGTATCTGAATAAATCAATAATAATAATCTTAATTTATTAGTTGATTATAATTTGTATTAATAATCTGAATCAGCAAAGTAACTAAAGTTACCTGATAAATGTGGTGGAGTTAAAAGTACAATATTTCCCTCTGAGATGTAGTGGAGTAGAAGCATAGAATAGCATGAATTGGAAATACTCAAGTAAAGTACAAGTACCTCAAACACGCAGTTGTACTTAGTTACTTTCCACCGCTGCATAGTTTGCATTACTCCAACCACATGTACCCTCTATAAAACTAAATCTCCTGTTACTGTTCCAACCCAGCCTTTATTTACAGCTTCGTAACATTTCATATCTTTTCACAAGCTTCGCCTTTAAAGTATTTATGGCACAAATGTCGGGGCGGCAGGGAAAGGTCGATATTTACAAGTGAATATGTATCATATTAAATGATGCCTGGAAAAGCGATCAATAGAAATGACTTTTTCTCAATGGAACGGGGCACGCAGGAAACCAGCTGAGAGCTACGCATGCTCATGCATGTTTGGATTTTGGTTAGTGTACACTGGGCTCAGATATTATGGGTGATATTAAATGACTTTATGAAAGATAAATTATCATTGTGGAGATGCTGTCATCCTGCACTATACCGTGGAAAAGAGTAAATGCCTCATGAGACACAAAAACACATTGTTTTGACATTACAATATGAATGAAGGGTTGACAACCAGGTTGCAGAAGTTGTGAAACTGTGACTCAAATGTTTTCATTCTTACATTTCATTTCTACGAAACGATGAGCAGTCTGCACAAATTTGCTGATGAACGCACAGCTGCTTTCCTGCATCTTAAATGTGTGACTTGCAGACGGAGGAGGCTGCCTTTCAAAGCAGTTTGGGTAAACATTTCTGCTTTAAACGCACTTTGTAGGCACACAAATCAGCTTCCATCCCCGTTGAACATGCACAGTAAATGCTAGGTTGCACCGACATATACATTGTAGAGCTGCAGAGGCCTGTGGGTAAAGCTGAGCAGGTAGTAAGTACAGTGATAAAGTCAAAACCTACAACAGTTCTGTTCCACTCAAGTCGAGACGTGTTTATCTGAGCAGAGAGAATTGCTTTCACAAGCCTTTTGATCTGTGAAAGATTAAAATTATATTTTTCTTCCCAGCAAAACCAAATTATGCCCCAAATTCAGGGCTAAATGAATAGGTGCTTATTCTCCTCTGGGCCGTAGCCTGCAGTGTTTATAGTATGAGTACAAATTCTGAAACAATTTGTTCCAGATGTGCGTTGAAAAGACATAATAGCAAAGCAAAATTCCTGCTGTGCATGTGTGCATTCTGATATTAAATGTTTTGACGGATTGGAGATTGTACTCATTTTAGCAGTCAAACTATATTTTTTGCACCGCTGCTGTAAAACAGGACGTTTTTTTTTTGAGAATTACAGAGCAGGGGCCAAGGAGGTGACCGTGACTGATGGGAAATGAGAGGCATGTTGCCACGGCGAGAAAAAAGAAAAACAGTGAAAAAAAAGTTTGAGAATGTGTGGTGGTGGTGGCGGTGGTGGTGAGGCAGCAGCAGCAGGGAAGTCTTTGTTTTTGTGCTGTTCTTCACTTCTCGTATTTCTCTCTGCAAAGTAGATAGGCAGGCACATGAAAAGACGGTGTACTTGTACTTCTTTTTTGTGAGGTTTGTGAGGTTCGTGAGAAGGGGAATGTGATATACTGTACAGTTGGAGAGGGAGGTTTCAGCAGTCCTGACCCAGAATGAGTTGACAATAGGAGGAGGGTGCATGTACTGTACAGTAAGACGATCCCTGGAACAAACTGTCCCAAAAAGGCTGCATGTGTTATTTATTTAGGCCATTTATTTACCTGGAATCCCCGTTAGTTAATACCATGGTAGAAACTACTCTTCCTGGGTATCCTACCAAGGCACTACATCACAATGTTAAAACAAATATGTCATTAAAATCCAAAGCAAAAAAGGGAACAAAAGAAAAAACTAAAAACTAATTACAAAAAAACTAAAAACATTCGATACGGCTCAAAAACAACAGCAGCACCGTTAAAAACAGCGTATACAGTTGCCGAAATATAAATTAACCAAGAAAATTCCTCATTAATGATCATAAAGTCAGATATTATGTATGAAAATTTGTCACATTTGAAGAGGGGCTGTTGTTCTGTGCCATCAGGTATGTCTTTAAACTCTTTAAAAACTTGTTAAATGTGTAATGTGTGATGGCAAACCATTCGATATATGCATTCCTGTGAACACAACAGTGCGTCGCCTTGCATTAGTTTTTGAAACATGAAGTAAAAAACAACCTCTTGATGCATGCCTAATATTAAAGTTATTGTCATTATTGCTGAAGCTCAAAAAACGAGATATTATAAAGCTGAGTACCTGACCTCAGTGCACCGAGACACCCCAGACCACACCGCTCAGTCATGCTGTCATGTCGGGCCTTCTCGGTGAATTCACTTCTGTGTGGTTATGCTGATGAAGGGGGGAAAGGCCCGGGCCTACAGCAGCCCTCATAGGCCGGGCGGCGGGATCCTCCGTCTCCTCCAGTAAGTGGAGACATGTGAGACCAGTCAGGCTCCAATTAGGCCCAGACTGTTTCCCAGAAGCGCTGGAGGCCTCCCCCTGCCTCCCAGCCCACCGCGGCGGGAGAAGGGTGCACCCCACGGTGTCCGGACCTGACCTCAGCTGGCATGAGAAGGGCCCTTTTCTCGTACGAGGCTTCATGCAGGCAAAGAATGTTACACACAGACTGGCGTGTGTACACATTGTCACGCAAACGTAATGCAACACAGCCACGGTGGAGGTTTGCAAACCATTTCACACAGCTGCAGAAAATTTACTCCGACAGGTTTGTCGTTTTTCAGTTTTGCATACAATTACCAAGTTAATTTAAGAAGAGCGACGCTTTGAAGTTGACATTATAAGATTACACGCTGCCAATCATTGTTCTAAGACAATAAGAAGCTGTCAAGGCCGATTCATAAAACAGAGAATCCCGTCATTAACACTACCATCATGTTTATACGAATACAAAAAAGCTCTGCACACAGACTGACTGGAGCCTGCAGCTACAGCTCATCATCAAACATCGTTTGAGATGCTGCAGTGTTTTAAAGTGCACGCACACTTCAGGTGCTGTGTTGACAGGCGCATTGTTACTTTACTGGAAGAATAAATCCTGCTCAAATCACTTCAGGAATCTCCTGCGCTGCCGAGAGACACTGAATTCATCCTCTGGGCAGGATTTCTGAGAAAGGGAGTTAAAATAACAACCACAACAAAGTCTCTCCCTCCTCCTTCCCCCCTTCCACTATCTCTCTCTACAGCTCTCTGCCTCACACACACTCATGCAAGCACCATGTTTACAGTATATCACAGCATCTTGGGCCAGCTGAGAGTGAGGTTATTATAGCACTGATAGTGAAAAAGGCAGTAAAACTTTGGCTTGGCGCTCAGTGTAGCGAGCGAGTAAAACACTGCTGGGACTCGGGATGTATAATTTACTGATTTGGTTCAAAGTATTTTGCCACAAACATGCAGTTGTGTAAGTTTGAAAATCACTCCGCATACAAAATCTTGCAAAACATCTAATTAAAACTAGCTGGAGCAGAAAAGAAAACGAAGATCTACGGCCTCACTTGTTTTTATTTTGAATTATGTGACTGAATCTCACATCTCGACATTTAAAGAGGACTTATGATGCTTATTTTCAGTTGCATACTTGTATTTTAGAACATGTTTACATGCTTTAATGTTCAAAAAACACTTCATTTTTAGCTGTGCTGCTGCACCTCTATTCACCCTCTGTTGGAAACGCTGTTTGAGCTCCTTCCCCCCCCAAAAAAGCCTACTCTGTTGTGATTGGTCAACCAAACCAAACTCTTCGGACTCTGCTCCAGCTCCGCTCTAACTAGCTTTGTTTGAGGGCGTGCCAAACTAGCCGCAAATTACACAGCTTTGTTGAATACTTGATTCTGATTGGTCAATCACGGCGTTTTACGGTCTGTTATTTTTTTTATAGCAGACTGTTGCTATGTATAACAGACCGTTGCTATCGGTGATGTTCTAATATCGGACTCTGGCGGATCGTTTTTGTGTCAGATTATTGATTTCTTAAGTAAGTAGCCGTGTAATAAGCGGGATAATGTACAGCTAGCGGATCATTGTTGTGAAATAAACCACAATTGTGTGTTATTTCACAACAATGACCGGCTCGCTCTACATTATCCCTTCCATGTTACTTGGTGACATCACCGCGTTACGGAAGAAAAGACGGGACTTCATTGCAAGGTGTTTCAGGCAGTTCAGGAGCAGTGTTTCTGTTGGGGTAGAGTAACTCTCTTTGGTGTGGACTTTCTAACTTTGCAGACCTTTTACATGCACAAAAATATTATATAACGGACTAAAGGAAAGGGAAAAAGCACAAAAGCATAATAGGTCCTCCTTAAAATGGTGATAAAAACGGGGAAGCTGCTGTTTGCGTGTTCACTTTTTAGTGAATTGATAACTTTAGGCTTGTGTTTGAGACATATCTCTTCATATCAAATGCAATTTTCCCACGGAGGACGTGTCCTGAGGTGACATGGTGACCTACAGACGTAGGCAAAGTTGTTGGTAACGTTCCGTTAAAGAGAGAAAAACCCACAATGGTCACTGAAATAACTTGAAACTGACAAAAGTAATAATAAATAAAAATTCACTGAAAATTAACTAATGAAAATCAGATATTGTTTTTGAATTATGGTTCAGCAGAATCATTTAAAAAAACAAACTAATGAAACTGGCCTAGACAAAAATGATGGTAACATTAACTTAATATTTTGTTGCACAACCTTTTGAGGCAATCACTGCAATCAAGTGATTTCTGTAACTCTCAATGAGACTTCTGCACCTGTCGACAGGTATGTTGGCCCACTCCTTGTGAGCAAACTGCTCCAGCTGTCTCAGGTTTGAAGGGTGCCTTCTCCAGACTGCATGTTTCAGCTCCTTCCACATATGTTCAATAGGATTTAGATCCAGGCTCATAGAAGGCCACTTCAGAATAGTCCAATGTTTTGTTCTTAGCCATTCTTGGGTGTTTTTAGCTGTGTTTTGGGTCATTATCCTATTTGAGGACCCATGACCTGCAACTGAGACCAAGCTTTCTGACACTGGGCAGCACCTTTCGCTCCAGAATGCCTTGATAGTCTTGAGATTTCATTGCACCCTGCACAGATTCAAGACACCCTGTGCCAGATGCAACAAAGCAGCCCCATAACATAACCGAGCCTCCTCCATGTTTCACATTAGGTACAGTGTTCTTTTCTTTGGATGCTTCATCTCTTCGTCTGTGAACATAGAGCTGATGTGACTTGCCAAAAAGCTCCAGTTTTGTCTCATCTGTCCAAAGGACATTCTCCCAGAAGCTTTGTGGCTTGTCAATTTGCATTTTGGAAAATTCCAGTCTCGCTTTTTTATGATTTGGTGTCCTCCTCGGTTGTCTTCCATTAAGTCCACTTTGGCTCAAACAGTGACGGATGGTGCGATCTGACACTGATGTACCTTGACCTTGGAGTTCACCTCTAATCTCTTTGGAAGATGTTCTGGGCTCTTTGGTTACCATTCGTATTATCCGTCTCTTCAATATGTCATCAATTTTCCTCTTGCGGCCACGTCCAGGGAGGTTGGCTACAGTCCCATGGACCTTAAACTTCTGAATAATATGTGCAGCTGTAGTCACAGGAACATCAAGCTGCTTGGAGATGGTCTTATAGCCTTTACCTTTAACATGAAGGTCTATAATGTTCTTTCTGATCTCCTGAGACAACTCTCTCCTTAGCTTTCTGTGGTCCATGTTCAGTGTGGTACACACCATGATGCCAAACAGCACAGTGACTACTTTTCACCCTTTAAATAGGCAGACTGACTGATTACAAGTTTGAAGACACCTGTGATGCTAATTACAGGACACACCTTAGTTTAATATGTCCCTATGGTCAAATTATTTTACATCTTTTCCAGGGCTACCATCATTTTTGTCTAGGCCAGTTTCATTAGTTTGTTTTTTAAAATGATTCTGTTGAACCACAATTCAAAAGCAACAGCTGATTTTCATTAGTTAATTTTCAGTAAATTTTTATTTATTATTACTTTTGTCAGTTTCAAGTTATTTCAGTGACCATTGTGGGTTTTTCTCTCTTTAACGGAACGTTACCAACAACTTTGCCTACATTTGTATATATGAGAGGTTAAAGTTATGAAAGGAGTGTGAAAACAAACAGGTTCACCACACCTTATGTTACAGAAGTGTGCTCGGAGTCATGCCTGGCTAATAAATAGTACTGGAAGTACTGTGGAGTAACTGCAGTTTACTGGCATCCTTGGATTACGACTGAGAAATGAAGCAGCCATCTTAAGTTTAAATCTAAGTAGTTGTTCCTGAATTGAATTTGACCCGAATAGAATCGAGTTGAGGGATAGACGCCGTCTGAGTGCCACATCCATTAGATTTACTGGAAAAGAAGAATCAACAGCAATATTTTTGGTAGTGAACTTGCAGAATAACTGTGTGAACAAGACAGAAGGTTGTTTGTCCCTGTGGGAGAATGGTATTGTGGGTTGTTTTTGTTGTGTTCTGCACATTCATTGAACTGTGGGTGGCTCTTATTCTGGGAAACTTTTTCAATGTGGTGCGAAAAGAAGCACTTTTTTTTTTTTCCCTGTGGGACTTTTTACGATTTATCTCGCCTCTTAATGGAGCGTCCTGTATATTATCTCATTGTACTGTGCAGCTTAATGAGTACAGGCATTGCAGGAATCTCAACTGCTGTTAGATGGACAAGATGGAGTGATTTCTGGAACAGGCAGATTGTTTGTTTACATGCAGGATGGAGGCTGGGACAGACTGTACCCTCCTTCCAAGATTTCTAGTAAAAGAAAGGAAAAGGAGGACGTGGTTTGGAGCGCCTCCAGAAGAATTTCCTGTCTACAGGGAGTGCTCTAAGAGAGGGAGCGAGAGAGGCCTTCAGTGCTCCTTTCTGATCACCATTTGAGGGTCAGAGTCACAGTAAAAAGTCCCATTGAGCTCCTCTGTGTGATGTTTGCAATTAGAATACATATCTGAAACACGTAGGAGAGGCTGTGGAGACACTGGCTCCCTCTGTTTGGCCTCTCTGGGACACTGAGTTGCTGTTTGCAGAAGTTTGAATGTGTAGGCGTCGTACATCTACAATGCAAAATAGGATTAATGCAGCCGAAACAAAGAGAACTGAGCTGTAAAAGAATAAATACATATATATTAGGGCTGTCAATCGATTAAAATATTTAATCACAAAGTAATGGCATGATTGTCCGTAGTTAATCACAATTAATCACACATTTTTTATCTGTTCAAAATGTACCTTAAAGGGAGATTTGTCAAGTATTTAACACTCTTATCAACATGGGAGTGGACAAATATGCTGCTTTATGCAAATGTATGTATATATTTATTATTGGAAATCAATTAACAACACAAAACAATGACAAATATTGTCCAGAAACCCTCACAGGTGGTGCTTTTAGCATAAAAAATATGCTCACGTCATAACATGGCAAACTGCAGCCCAACAGGCAACAACAGCTGTCAGTGTGTCAGTGTGCTGACTTGACTATGACTTGCCCCAAACTGCATGTGATTATGATAAAGTGAGCATGTCTGTAAAGGGGAGACTCGTGGGTACCCATAGAACCCATTTTCATTAACATATCTTGAGGTCAGAGGTCAAGGGACCCCTTTGAAAATGGCCATGGCAGTTTTTCCTCGCCAAAATTTAGCGTAAGTTTGGAGCGTTATTTAGCCTCCTTCGTGACAAGCTAGTACGACATGATTGGTACCAATGGATTCCTCAGGTTTTTTAGTTATGGTAGCAGTATCTTCCCTCTAGTTTTAAAACTTTACTGCCTGCTACAACCTAAAAATTGTAAGTTGTGTTAACGCGTTAACTTTGACAGCCCTAATGAATATATACTGACAAATAATGCAGCTGCAATTTTATTAGAAGCTATCTAAAACCAGGGAGCAAACACTCGCAGATGACTGAGATGAAAGAGCTCACTGCAAACAGAAACACACCTGCACCAGTAACAATAGGCTCTATTCAACCGTCACAGTGGCTAGCAGTCAGTTTATAGTCCCCTTGATATGACTTCATTGTGTTTGCCATGAAAACATTTCGTGCAAGGTCATCGAAGGCCCAGTCATACACACATGTGGAATCATTTACAGATTGAGGGAATAGCTATAGGATCAAAGCTTTCCTTTGGGTGACTGGTGCATCCTGGGTAGTATCCTGAAACATCTGTGACTGAGTCAGGCCCTTTTAGACAATGTGGAAGGGAAGGGCACATGGGAAAAGTTTGCCTTCAGGGCTTTCTGATCTTTACCTAAACCTAACCACCTGATTTGACTGTTATCGGGCCATTAAATAGACGTTATCATTCGCTATAAACACCATAGATGTGGGTCATTAGGGGCCTACTATGCCTACTACATTGTAAAAGTGAAACTTAAACTTAAAGGCAACACATTCTAACATGTTGTAAAACTGAATGAAATGTCACGTTTTAAACACAAAGAAAAAGGCCTCTTTAGGTTTAGGCAAAAAAATTACAACGTCTTTAGGTTTATGAAACAAAACTACAACTTCTTTAGGTTTAGGCAAAAAACTGTGACTTATTTAGGTTTAGGCAACAAAACTACAACTTTTTTAGGTTTATGAAACAAAACTACAACTTCATTAGGTTTAGGCAGCAACATTACAACTTCTTTAGGTTAAGGCAACAAAACTACAACTTCTTTAGATTTAGGCAACAAAACTACAACTTATTTATGTTTAGGCAAAAAAAAACACAACTTCTTTAGGTTTAGGCAAAAAAACTACAACTTCTTTAGTTTCAGGCAGCAAAACTACAACTTCTTTAGGTTGAGGCAAAAAAACTGGTTTAGGCAACAAAACTACAACTTCTGTAGGTTTAGCTAATAAAACTACAACTTATTTGGGTTTAGGCAACAAAACTCTAACATATTTAGGTTTAGGCAAAAAGAAAAAAACAGGTTTAGGCAAAAACCAACTACAACTAGCCTGATAACAGTCTGTATGGCTGACCTAACCAAGTAAGTTTGTTGCCTAAACCTAAGGAGATTTCTGGCAGAAAAGTAAACTCCTCCCATGTGCAGGATAATGTGACTTATCATTGAGGGATAACTTGCAATCAAGATCTGGCTCCTCTATAGGATTACAGGACATCTTCCAGGTAAATCCCCTCTGATCTTCTGAAACGTCCCTGTCCTCTGCCTGGCACACATCACACACGCCGCTATCAGCGCTCTTATCTGGACAGTATCCACAAAACTGGTGTGTGAACGTTGCACATACACACTAAATCTATCCGGAAATGTCGGACTTACTGGCACAGCTCAGGATCAAGTTACTACTACTGTGTTATAGAGGAAGTGTGTGTGTCTGCGTTTCCATGTGGTCATGAGTGTAGATGCGTATGGATAACCAGCTTATTATTCTGTATGAATACTGTATGCATGATGCACATTTGCATGTATTATTTGGCAGTGTGCGCCCTCGCTTGAGTGCATTTAAACAAGGTGTGTGTGTGTGTGTGTGTGTAACAGCATCTCTCAGCCAACCTGCTATTATAGTGTAGACAGATTTATTACCATCTGCCCAATGACATCAGCCAGCTATTCCTGGGGTTTGTGGGAATCAAAGTCCATTTTGAAGATCCCGATTATGTCATTGGCTCCCTTTGTCTCCAAGCATTTGATACTGATAAACGGATGGAGGCGGCAGTGGCAGGCGAGCCGAGATAGGGGGGCAGCATCGGATCAATCATATTATCTGCCATGATGCAATCTGAATGTTTGAGGCGGCAGTTGATCACGATCATGGACACTGGCCGTTTCGGGGAACGTGGCAGATTTTGCATTTTCCAGATGCAGCTCGTACCGCCATGGTGGTATGACCTCACATGCTTATTTTGTTGTCGGAAAGCACATAGATCAAAGGGGAGCAGATTGTAATCTTGCACATGATGGTTTCCTTCAGGGTGTTAATTAGTTTTCCTTCTTGTTCGCACGACTCATGCATAGTAAAAGATATTAAAAGAGTAGTTTCATATTGTGGGAAACATTGTGTGATCCAACTCTCATGCCTGTATGGTAAATATGAAGCTACAGCCAGCAGCCGGTTAGCTTAGCTTAGGACAAAGACTGGAAACTGCTAACCTAGCTCTGTCCAAAGATAACTAAATCCACCTACCAGCATGTTCAAAGCAGAGAGTATAGAAGCAAAGCGACAAAACAGCCACTGCCGCCATTTTGGACTGAAAACGCCTATTATATTTTATTGATCAACACAGGTCATTTCGGTAGAATATGACAATAGAGAAGAAATTATTTTGTTTTACCTTTGTATGCCACTTTTTAGGCCGATGTTTTACTGACGTCCGGTGGTCGTAGCGTAGCTTTGCTGCTGGGCGTTGATGTTGCAATGGAACGAATAATTGTCTTTCACAATATATGTTCGTTGTGCAAAGCTCTGCTGAGGTGTTGTGTGTGGGACTATTTCTTGGTTGGGACAAGTGACTTTCTGGAGTCTCCAGTGGTTGCCTGGCAACAGGTGCAACCTGTCCGACCAAGAAATAGTCCAGGCAAAACAGCCAGCAGGGGGCGACTCCTCTGGTTGCAAAAAGAAGTCTGATCGTGTAGAAGTCCATGAGAAAATTACCATGTTTCTCACTTGATTTATTACCTCAGTAAACATCGTAAACTTGAGTTTATGTTCTCAATCGCTAGTTTCAAGTCCTCTTCAATACAGCATGATGTTCATTTAGTAAATTCAGAGTCAAATATAGATTCAAATAGACCATAAAGCAGGGTACGCTTTAGGGCGTGGCTACCTTGTGATTGACAGGTTGCTACCACGGCGTTGTCCGCTCTGGGTTTTGTCCGTGTTTTCGTCTTACAACTTTAACCCTTTCACAGTGTGTTCTCAGCTCATGAAAGTTAATTGTATTGTTTGTATTTAGCTCCACCCTCTCGTGTCAATTGTGGTTGCAAAAAACCAAGATGGCGACGGCCAAAATGACAAACTTGAGGCTTCAAAACGACAGTCCACAAACCAATGGGTGACGTCACGGTGACTACACCCACGTCTTATATACAGCCTGTGGTTTAGCACCTTCAAAGTAAATATAGCTTTCCCACCCAGTAGAATATCAACAATTAAGACTATTTCATATTTAATATAATAATTTTCTATAATTTTAGACAGAGACAGAATGAGATGTGGTGAACTGTGGATCAGCTGATTTACACACTATAATCTTGAACATTTGAACTTGAGCTTTCCAGTAAATGTTGAGGTGCCATGTGCCTAGCAACCACATCTAGCTGCACAATGTGGCTCGTGGTGGAAAATAATGACACACTGGATGCCTGGCCCTGATGACGTTTGCGACATTCACTTCTTTCTTTAGCTTCTTCCTCAAAACCGTGACTGTGCAGTCAAACTGAACTGAATCACACGTTGCTATACTCTGCATTTCCTAACAGTTTTCACAAGTTAGCGCTAAATGTTAAAATAGTTATTTCCCCAATTGTGTCAGCTATATGTGATTTGCAAAGAGAGGATTTTGAAATTCCAGCGCAGGCCTCTCAGGAGTCAGTCCTGTGATGTTGGTCTCAATAATAGCCCCGGCTGAACTTCCCAGCTTGCTGTCACATGGCTGAAATGGTGGTAACTGACCCACGTGCTCTTCCAGTTGCAACTTATCACAACAGCACTATTATTGTCTCATCAGCTTATGCCAGGAAAATAGAAGTAAAGAAAAGACAACAGGCTGTGGGAGTTTATCACAGCTCTCCTGTTGTCGCATCAAAAGCTCTCCTCCTCCTCCTTTTCCTCTTGTTAACCTTGAGTGGAGCAGAATTTGCCCCGGCCCCGTCAATGAGCCACAGTGTGGAGAAATGTAAATATTGGAGCGATGCCCGGAGCTGAAAGGTCATTTGCTGGCAGGGCCGACGACAAACAATGCCAGAAAGTACGTCATGAAATCAGGAATCAAATAATTAATTCAAAGAGCATTCTTGGCAATAGAATAGGCTTCTGTTAAGAGGGTCCACAGCTGTTGTGAGATAGACGGACACATTGTCAAGGGATAATAATAATCTAAGACAGTGATTGACAGTACATTTACTCAACTACTGTACTTAAGCACCAATATTCTATTTTACTTGAATATTTCCGTTTTCCTTAAAGGGATAGTTTGGGTGTTTTGAAGTGGGGTTGTATGAGGTTCTTATCCATAGTCAGTGTATTACCTACAGTAGATGACGGTCGGCACGCCCCCAGTTTGGAGAAGCAGACAGGAGTTAACGCACGGAACCAAAGCAATGTACTGCTGTGGACGGGGTCGGCAGCAAAACATATTTTAGCCTCCTAAAAGAAAGGCCCACCTAAAAACAAAAAATCAATATCAGTATTAAGTGTACGCTATATTTAGTATATTTAGTCAGACAGCCCTTTCCAACAGGAAACTGAAGCCCTTGTATCCATCTCTGCTCTCGCCAAAGCCACCAGACTTCATTGAAAAAAACTGTAATTTTACCTTGCAGAACACGGGGGGTTGCTGGTCTCCAAAGTCACACAATAACACAAACAAACTAACATATTCAGGCAGGTATTTGGTATCTATGAACTCATAACTAGTTGAATATCAACTATCAGTGTTAAAAAAGATATTTCACATGAAAAACATTTAATAAACAACGTTTTCCTAATTTTTCGAAAAATCCTGACTTTGGCTATTAATAAAAGTGTGATTTTTCATGTGATCTAAAAATATCAAAGCTGTACTTTTAGACACTTCCCCAAAGTATGTCTGTACCAAATTTCAAGACGTTTGACTAATCAGAACAAATGTTAAGGCATTTTTTCCGTTATCATACCAAATATAGTCTTCGAGCACAAGTGGGTGGAATACTATATGAAGTAGCTAAAATTGGCTCCATCTTCACCACATTAAAGTACCGCTTCCAATCTCAATAATAATTATCCAATGATATTATCACATGAAACTAGGAATCATTCTGCATAAATTGTCTTTAATACCTCTAAACCTTTACATTTTAAATGCATGATTTGTAGGAGTATTATTTGTATGAGTAAAATACGATTAAGTATCAAAAACACAGGTTGCAGCCGGTGAACTAAGGTTAGAAAAAGCCTCATATTTACTTAGTTGCGACTGTCGATCATTGTGGATAGTTTTGTGGGTGTGAACAATTAAGAAAAACATTTGACTGATACTGTGTTTTGCTTTTAGCTTTTCCCAGAAGACAGCTGTGACAGCAATGACTATTTATGGCTTTCTGCCATAAATAGATGTCATGCGATAGAGCGAGGGGATGCAAAATGCGACACGTGCCCGGCATGTTATGCAACATTTCACTGCCAACTTTCACACCTTTTCTGATCATCGATTCCAATCCTCCACTTAGAAGTGACCTGTTTATTGACACAGGGGTTAAAAAAAACATGTGTCTGTTGAAAGGTGTTGACATAACTGCACAATTAGTACTGTGCATGGTAGGATCTCACTTTTTCTGGTATTAAATGCAATGATTTTTACGTGAGCTTTTATGTCAATCATTTGGCTCGCTAACAGTGCATGGTGAGGTCACTTCCTGCTGCGGGTGTCAATGTCAAAGGAATGATAATAACAAGGTGTTCTTCCCTGTTAAATTTACAGTAATGCTCCACGGTACAGTTGCGAAACCACCCTGAAGACGAGTGTCTCTGAACAAAATGTTCTTTAGAGAATTCATGGCATCACTCCACATACCAGGGGAAGACTGTACTCACAAAGTACATGAATACATTTTTAGAACAAAGGGACTTTTATTTGTGAATATTTTTTGTTAAGAATGAACTGTGAAAAACGGTGTTGCCACTCTGGATTTTGTGGCTTGTCGTCTGTGTTGGTCACACATGACACTTCCCATAATTCAAACAAATTACACAAAGGATGACATTGAGCAACAGAGAGAGAGAGATAGAGAGATAGAGAGAGAGTTACCAGGAAATCATTACTGGATGATTGGTAACCACACAGAAAAAAGGCGTTCATTAAACCAACAAGGAAGTTTAACAGCTGTCAGTAGAAATGCTCGATAATGGACAAACGTTGACATTAAGGGGGAGACATACAGGTAGTGAACAGGCAGGAAGTAAAGTTATACTGTACGTAATGATACTGGGCTAACAGGAATTAGATTGACTAATTTGCCAGGAATCTTCCTAACTATCTCAGAACATCAGTGACAGTTCCTCAGTAATTTGAATCATACAAAGTTTAGTGTTTCCTCTTATAAACCCCCCCCGCCCTCCCCTCCCCACCCCCTCATTCAGTCAGTATCGTTTAAAGTAGGGTTGTCAAAGTTAACGTGATAACGCGTTAACACAACTTGAGATGTTTAGGTTGTAGCGGGCTCAGTGTTAAAGCTAAAGTGAAGATACTTGTATCATATGAAACTAGAAAACCTACTGAATCCATTGGTACCAACCATGTCATACTGGCTTGTGGCGAAGGAGGTTAAACAACGCTCCAAACTTTCACTAAATTTTGGCGAGGAAAAACTGTCATGGCCATTTTCAAAGGCGTCCCTTGACCTCTGACCTCAAGATATGTGAATGAAAATGGGTGCTATGGGAGTCTCCCCTTTACAGACACGCCCAATTTATGATAATCACATGCAGTTTTGGACAAGTCATAGTGAAGTCAGCACACTGACACACTGACAGCTGTTGTTGCCTGTTGGGCTGCAGTTTGCCATGTTATGATTTGAGCATATTTTTTATGCTAAATGCAGTACCTGTGAGGGTTTCTGGATCATATTTGTTATTGTTTTGTGTTGTTAATTGATTTCTAATAATAAATGTATACATACATTTGCAGAAAGCAAGCATATTTGCCCACTCCCATGTTGATAAGAGTGTTAAATACTTGACAAATCTCCCTTTAAGGTACATTTTGAACAGATATAACTGATTTGTCTATCAATTGACAGCCTTAGCTCAAAGGTTTCAGTAAAACACAGATTTTGATTCTTAATTCAACCCCCCATGATGCTGATGATGGTGTTGATTCAACCTGAATTCAGGGCTCACTGTGTTCAGCTGTGCAAACAATAAGCGGCTTTTAAAGGATCTCCCTGTTCAGTGAAAATCCGCTGGGCCGAGCAGCTCCAAAATATTTTGTCGAATAACATTTTTCGCCCCTCTTTCCAGTCGAGAGCTCCGCTTTTCCCCCCTTCGTGCCCAGCGGGTTTACAGGAACCATCAGCTAGAGTAAATCTCTGAGTCAGTGTGGGAAAACCTAAACAGCTGCCTTTTCCACTAAACATCGGTTTGGACCAACAAAGATGTCATGCGAGGCCTTGTCTCATATTCTAAACTAAGGTTGAATTAATCAACTTCGCATGTGAATTGAAGCGTGTGTCATGTCTGGAGTATCCCATACAAAAAAAGAAGTTTATTCAAGTGTGCTATTTGTATACTTCTTCTAAACATAAAATAAGACAGTATGCTTTCAGTTTACTTTTAATGTACTCATCAGAGTATAGTTAACAAAATTATACTTAAGTATCCTTAACTTATACCAACAAGTATACAAAAAAATCCAAATATACTTGGCTTAAAAGTATACATAAAAGTATAATTGGCTATATACTATAAGTTTTAAAACAAATTTACAAGTATACTTGCAGTAAAAACTATTAAACTAGTAGTTTACTGAGACTGTACTTTCATAAACTAAACTACACTTACAGGTATATTACTAGTACATTGATATTAGTATGATTAATCCATAAAGTATACTTGGACTATTACTGAGAGTGTACTTTCATAAACTAAAAAATGTGCTACAAGTATATAACTAGTAAACTATAAAGTAAACAGTATACCTATAAGTTCACTTGTAGTAAAGTTCATATTATAGTTGCAGTACAAAATACAACTTGGATGTAAAGTAGTTGTGTACTCAAAGTTTACTACACTTGCATTTAAAGTATTTTTACTTTTATAAATTAAAAAGTGGGCCCAATTTAGTCCCAATAAGTACTTAAGTAGTACACTTACAAGTATATTACTAGTGTATTGATATTAGTATAGTTATTACATAAAGTATACTTGGGAATATACGTGAAATAAACTTGAAGTATACTTCTTTTTTGTAAGGGATTAGGAGGACACACATTTAGAAACCTAAGAAAACATGAACAAAAATGATGTTTTTGGTTTTTCTATTTAGATTCTTACTAGAAATAAAAAGCCACACATGTCGCCTACAGAGCCAAATCTGTCCTCGCCAAGCCTCACACCCTGAGCCTCAGATGTTTGGCCGCCGTGACGTCTCGTGGCGTCTTACAGAAACAGAGTAGGAAGCTTTCTCAGCTCCAGGTCACTTGGTTCGTCAGCCGCCTCGACTAACCAGCTATTTGAGGGTTGACCTCTGGTTAAATACACACCGTCTACGTTTCTTTATTTTTATTTCTTGACGTCTTTACAGGTCTTTTTTTCTCTCCAATGTCTTCCTCCCTTTTTTTTTTATAATATTTTTTATTTAAGAAAAAGAATATTATTCATAGATATTTAACACAGAAAAACAGAAAATAACATATAATAACATCTACATAGGGAATGATCATTCAAAATTGAGTAATAAGATTAAAAAACATTGTAATTTAAAAAAAGCAAATAAATAAATATATAAAAAAATAAATAAAAATAAATAAAAAATAAAAAAAATAAAAAAATAAAAAAGTCAGCAAACATAATTAATAAAATAAAACATACATACAGATTAATTAATTTAACATTTCGCATAGGAAAAGATACATGCTTTGAAATACAAACAAATGTGTGGATGTTCAAGTATATAGGCTTATTTACCATCAGTTATTAACACTACATTGTAGTGTGTAGTCTTCCTCTTTGTTTAGCTTAGAGGTCCTACTTTTCCACTTTATCAAAGAGTGTAATTGACTTTGGGGAAATTACAGTATACATACTAAAAAGCCAAGTCAGCATGCCTTACAGTAATGATGTGCATAGTGGTTTCCATGGAGACGTGGAGGGGATTTCTTCCTCTCTTCTTCCTCTCTTCCTTTCATTGACTCGCATTAAGGTCCCAGAGGAGACTTTGGATGCTAAATTCATGCCTCACGATGATGACACAATAGACTTTCTGGAAACAAGTGGACTGTTACGAGGCTATCCCCCTCCTTCTTATCCTGCTGGTGGTCTGAATCAGACAACACCTGACTCACCTCTGTGGATACAGCTGGCTTTTACCAAAACCCATCAGCCTCTGTGGCGTCAATCCGTCGCCCACAACCCCTCCTCCCTCCGTCCGGCTCCCAGCCGAGGTTCGGTAACGTCGAAACAGACGTTTAAAGAGCTACTTTATTGACTGATTTACACTAACAGGTCGTCTTCTACATGATGAGTACATTGAGTGACATGACACCATTAGCCTGGAGGTAATGTGCAGCACAATAACCACCTGAGGCTAATGGTGGTCATAGCTGAGTCAGCAGGGAAGGAAATGATGAGGAGAGTATGAGCACCTCATCAGTCACACACGTTACCAAAGAAGAGACTTTACATGAGGAACTGAAGTCAGCTTCCTCTAGAAAGCCAAATGCTGATATACAAATTATTATTAAGTGATGATAAAGGAAGTGTTACGCTACGGGTGGGGTCAGGAGAAGAGTCAAGGTCACCTCAGTGGGAGGGGACCTCCAGGAAATTCAGTTTTTTTAACCTGATAGTTGAATCAGCGATGAAATTTAATGTTAATAGACGTTATATAAAATAAGATTTTTCTAAAAAACTGTAAATTAATACTACTTTTTTAAACTTATTTTTACCTTGTAGTAAATCTCTAATGAGTTCTGGTTGGATTATTATAAGAAATGCATTCATAATCATTATATAAACATTTAATAAAGGGTTTATAACACTATAATATAGTTGTAAGCACCTATGAAGACATTGTAAGTGTTTATTAATGTATAGTATTTGTCAACAATTGTAATTTCTCCTATAAATACTTACTCTATATCATCGGTACGGAAGGATACAGATCAGTATCAGGTTATAACATGAGAGTTTATTATTATAACACGATATTTTCACGTTATTACAACATACAAACTTATCACGTTATAACAAGAAACTTTTTTGTTATAAAAATATACAATTCTTGTCTTGTTATAATGTGAAACTTTTCATGTTAAAACATGATAATTTAGTATATTGTTATAACATGAAATGTTTTACGTTATAACAATACAAGTTATCAAATTAAATCTTGAAACATTTCAAGCTATAACAACATATTATGTCGTAACATGATCATCGCTTATATTGTTATAAAGTGATACAATTTATGTTACAACAATAACGTTTTAACATGAAAAGTTTCATATTATAACAAGATAAATAGTGTATTGTTATACCAAGAAAAGTTTCTACAACTACATTATAATGTGTTTTTATTAAAAGTTCTATCTTAGGGAGGTATTTTTTTTGCAGCAGGTTTTATTTATAAAGCTCAGGATAGGAAATAAAGTTTGCAATGTAATGTTATATGTTGTCTGAGAAAAGTTCCAGTGCTGAAACTGTATGTTTGATGTCTTATTAGTCCATGTGAATGGCGCCAGTTGTGTGTGCGAGACACAATAAATAGCATAATTAATTAATTAAACTAAGTGTATATTAATGTACACATTTGCATCTTTAATCTGAGGATACTACTTATAAGCATTATTAAAAAAAATTACTGCAGGGGGAAAAACAGACAGACAATTTCACAACTATGTGTAAATAATAAGCTGTTGCCCCTGGATACCAGCTGCTGCTATTGGGAAATAATGTGTCAATGAGCTGTATGAAGATCTGGCGCCCTCTCTGGTAGAGCTGCTGCTCAACATGCAAAGCTACTATTACTGTGAATTTCTGGGAAACACAGTCACTACACAGATACTGAATCATTACCTCATAGTTGACGCTAAAGCGGAACTTGTACTAAAAAAAAAGAAAAAAAAAAAAGAACATATGACCAAATATATAAATATATAGCTGGCTCTTTAATTCTCAATAAAAGTATTATTTAAAGTTATTATTTAAAGACGCTAAAGAGACAGACACTAGGTCGGTAAGGTAAATAATGATTGCTTGGAACTCCTCCTTAACTTCGTTTTGGAGGAACAGCTGGGGGGAGGGAGCTTCTCATAGCAGGAATCCTTTAAAGAAAAAAAAAAAAAAAAGCATGCTTCCTGTCAATCTGCTAGAGAGAGAGGCTTCCTGGCAGAGAGGAGGAGCCACCTCGCAGTTATAATGAGAGCTCTCCTCCTCCTGACCTGCTTCACTAGTAACTCACAGCTCAGCAGGGCTGGAGCACACAGTCACTCACAGAGACACACAGAGAGAAAACTACTTCACGAGTTTGTTGCCAAAGAACTTTTTTACATTCGTATCATCTGTGTGAACATCTGTGAACATCTGTGCGCATCTATCATCCACCGACACTTGGATTTATCTTTTAAAAGGAGCGGATTGAAAAAGGTGAGAATTTGTTCTTTTTTCTCAAACATTATGTTCTTTTTTTTTTTTTTTTGCAATATAAACGTGGATACTTTAATGTGTTTTTGTGTAAGTGTAGTTTGTTTAGATAGTGAAGCCAGGCATGGAGTGTACATTTGCGCAATCCGTATTACCATTTCTTTACTGGAACTGACCAAATCCCGAGGGCGAATTACGCACAAAAAAAAAAAGTTTCCCCGAAATAGCTGTGATTTTTCATGGAAGCATTTTTCAACGTTGTTAAAATCCCTCTCAAGCAGACAGAGGAGAGAGGATATAGTTGTGCAGTTTTTTCTTTGTAGATGACAAAAAGAAAAAGTCATGGCGCTCTGGGGCAATTTCCCCCATCATCACTAGGGATGTTTAAAGAGCTTGCACATCTGGAAAAATAGTTTCCAGTAGAGCTGCTGGAGCTGAGGAGTGTTACCTCAACATGACTAACTGCTCTGTGTTAAACTTTCAAACTAGTGTCATTGTTTCCACACTAAACTCCCCTTCTCCTTGTCTCCTCAGGTGTCTCACTTCCAGACAGAGTGACCTCTTCACCTCTCTGAACCTCACTTTGACCCCACCTCTTCAGTCTCTCTTTGTCTGCACGGCGCCCAGAGCTCCCCCCAGGCTACCTAGAGAGCGGGCACAGCGCCATGGTAACTCACAGCAAGTTTGACTCCGCAATGAGCAGCAGCCTCGTGGACTCCAGCATGCGGCTGCCTCACCGTTACAAGACTTTCACCTCCAAGACGCAGTACCAGATGGTGCTCGCCACGCTGCACAAGCTCCAGGAGAGCGGCTTCTACTGGGGCGCCATCAACGGGAAGGAGGCCAACGCCATGCTGGCGTCCGAGGCAACCGGCACCTTTGTGGTCCGGGACAGCTCCGACAACCGGCACCTGTTTGCCCTCAGTGTCAAGACGGGGTCGGGTACCAAGAACCTTCGCATCCAATGCGACGCCTCCTCTTTTTACCTGCAGACGGACCCTAAGAACATTCAGTCCGTCCCCCACTTTGACTGCGTCCTCAAGCTTGTCCACTTCTACATGCCTCAGAGCAAAGGGAACACTCGCAGTGGGAATATGTACTACATTTACTCCGGAGGGGAGAAGATCCCCCTGGAGCTCATCAGACCTCTCGCCTGCAGTTTGTCCACTTTGCAGCACTTGTGCAGGAAAACAGTGAATGGACATTTGGACGTTTCTACTAGAAGAGAACAGCTTCCTCATCCTCTTAAGGAGTTCCTCCAGGAGTACGATGCTCCTATCTAAGAGGCGTTGTTGGACTGATGCCCTTGAAAGGGGCTAACTATAAAGAAACTGGATGGTTTCAGCGCAGCTGACCATCGAAGACACGTGTTGTGTCTCAGGAGAAGCAGAGTCAAGAGATGGAGCTTGTGAAAAGGAGTACTGACAAGATGTGTGCAGGTCTCACAGAAGAGACTCTGGATTGAGGACTGATCCACAAAGAGAAAAGAGAGAGAGCACTGCTGTAATCTGGCAAAAGAGAGATCGTCCTCCTCTGCCTCACTGATGACTTACAACTTACTGAAAACTGAAGTGAGGCTCACAGTCAGCTGTCTGCAATCTGATGACACACAGCTTCCCTCTGCTGCTGCTGCTGCTAAACCAAACTGTGCTGTGACGCCGTCGAGCTCACAGACACACACACACACACACCACAGCCTCAGAAAATCATCCATCCATTAAAGCCCCAACCTGGCTTTTACGGTCAGGCTGGCTTTTTTTTTTTGCTGACCTCTGATGATAATCCTGGACGTATTACACACACACACACGTCCGTCCAGCATCCTGGGATCTCTGACCACGCTGGAAATTCACAGACAATGGAAACTTTTAGAGTACAAAATGAGTGATGGGTGCATATTTGTCCCAGACACGATGGGAAAACTTTTTTTAAAATGTGGAAAAGAAGACGTGTTTCTGATATTTTGTTTAGAGGAAAGGTTTACGCCAAAAAAACAGTTTGTTGGAGCACCATCATGACTGAATCCTAGAAGATCTTACTTGAGAGAAAAGCACCACTGCTTAATATGCCTTCAGTGGTGAAGAAATATACATATATATGCACCAAAAGATGTGGTAGTATTCATGGCACAGACAGGATCGCCATTGCTTGCAAATGAATGTATTAAACATGATCTTTTCCCAATAAGGAGAAGAGTCAAAATAATGTATCTTATTTTCATGAGTTTACATGAGTGCAGATGTTTTTTTTTTGTGCTGTCTTTTATAAAGATGTACTATAAAGCCAGCCAAACCTCCGGCTGTGGATGCTTGAAGATATTTTGTTTGACGAAGCAAGCAGACTGATAACGACTTTGCACTTATTTATATTTGTACGGACATTTCATTAATTTATGATAATAAAAAGAGCACTATTTTTCTATGAAATGAGATCTGGCTGTTTGATTTGTTTTGTGATGACTTTGTTTCCACAGGCAGAGTAAACTGACTAATAGTGAAACACATTATTATTCATGGATCTTTAAGTTAAGTTTGGGTACTTTCGTTCTCTTCGTATCTCTTTAATTTTTAAGCCTCCTGCCTCAACACCAGATTGGGAAAACCACAGCTCTTCTGCATTTTCAGAGATACACTAAACATATCTCAATATATTATATAAGTTTAGAACTTTAAAGTTTATCTTTTAAAGATAAGTTTCCTAGAAGGCAGCTTCAAACAGAGCAAACATGACACCTCATTGTTGCTGCTGCTTCAGACAAAATACAGCAGAACTGTAAATATAACAATCCAGCCTTCTAGAGAAGTACCAGCCCTTTAGTCTAGTGTGACTCATCCGATTCTCTGTAGGTGTCAGCGTGACCCAACACGCTCTCACGCTCTCACATGCACACACATAATGACAAGTATACAACTTCTCAGAAAAGTCCCCGCCTTGTACACAACTACTCAGGTAAAAATATACCAACATCCGCTTCATAGCAAAAGAATTCAAAGAGAAGTCCTATTTACCGTTGAACCTTATCCAGTAATCGAGCTGAGTGCTTCCAGCTCACTACTGGAACAACATGTTCAACAACATGTCTGTCTGACAGACTGTCTGTTTACCTGCACACAGTCTACTATACCGCAGCGTCAAGTGGGAATAATTGTTCGGTTTATTTTTAGAACAAGACATCCTGTGCTAAATGGCCCTCTTCCTTTGTAAAAGTACCTGGTTTTCATCTGTCTCGTTCTCATTGAAATCTAAAAAAAACCTCCCAAAACCTATTTTTGTTGACTTTTATCGAAGAAGAAATATTTAATTTGGCAGTTTTTCTAACCCGGGGTCTCAGAGACAACTGCTGTAAAACATTTTTATATGATATATATGTGTGATTGGTGTTGACAGGGCTTTTTTTATGCAACATTATCCTTCCCAAATCTCAAATAAGTCTGTTATGGACACTTTATTCAAGGGCTGTCTATCGATTAAAATATTTGATCGCGATTAATTGCACATTTTTATCTGTTAAAAATGTACCTTAAAGGGAGATTTGTCAAGTATTTAATACTCTTATCAACATGGGAGTGGATAAATATGTTTGCTTTATGCAAATGTATGTATATATTTATTATTGGAAATCAATTAACAACATAAAAAAATTACAATATTGTCCAGAAACCCTCACAGCTACTGCATTTAGCATAAAAAATATGTTCAAATCATAACATGGTAAACTGCAGCCCAACAGGCAACAACAGCTGTCAGTGTGTCAGTGTGCTGACTTGACCCCAAACTGCATGTGATTATCATAAAGTGGGCATGTCTGTAAAGGGGAGACTTTTCATTCACATATCCTGAGGTCAGAGGTCAAGGGACCCCTTTGAAAATGTCCATGCCAGTTTTTCCTCGCTAATTAGTGTTATTTAACCTCCTTCTTGATAAGCTAGTATGACATGGTTGGTACCAATGGATTCCTTTAGATTTTCTTGTTGTATATGATACCAGTATCTTCACTGTAGCTGTAAACTGAGCCCGCTATAACCTAAAAGTTGCATTAATGTGTTAAAGAAATTAGTGGCGTTAAAATTAATTTATATTAATTATCGTGTTAACTTTGACAGTCCTACTTTATTCAGGCATCATTATGTAGCATAACATACTGTACCTTTTCTTGCCGTATAAAGTGGTTCCTAACTGGGGAGTGCGACCCCTAAGGGGGGCCCAGAGTCATAAAAGGGGGGCCGCGGCGAGGCTAAATATTGATGTTCTGTACTGGGCTTAAAGATATTTTTTATTTACTAAAGGCCCGGGGTGCCCTGCAGAAAAGGTTTGCGAACCTCTGAAGCATGAAATATTTCCATATTTGTTGTAATAACTACGCTTTAGAGTCGTTTCTGTATTTTGTGACCTTTGTAAGCCCAGTTTGTGGCAAAGGGAAGGATAACCACGTCAACACTTTTCTACATATTGTGATTTAATAAGGTCAGAAGAAAAAGAAGAAAGTAAAAGCAAATGTCAAACAAAACATTTTACATTTCAACAACGACTTATTTATGAACTGTCCCCCAGATGTGGCATCTTTATTCCTCATGAAAGCACACATCCCTCATCTCTTCACTCGACATAACATTAAGAGCCACTACAGCCTGGAACGTCGTGCACATTTACGGCAAACTGCTAAAATGATGGATGAACGGGAATCTGCAATAACCCTCCACATCCAACATAATTACGGGAATCCGCTCCTGCTCTACCTGCTTCCACAGCACTTTGTCGTTTCCTGAAGAGGTTTCAGAGAGATAAGGGGTCTCTGAGGTGATGTGTGCTCTGTGAGTGGTCCAGAAAAAAATGCCTTTTTTTTTTTCTCAGTAATGTCTTGATGTGGAACCAATATGGTTCCACTGAAACACAGAGTCAGATGCCCAGTTATAAATGCGTCACACTATTTCCTTATAAACCACAACACCCCCCCCCCCCCCTTTAATTACTCAGAACTAAACAATTTGAGGATTTTTTGGAAACATCATGAATCATTTTTCTTGTTGAATTTGGTTTCAGGAGATGAGTGCAGGATGAGGCTGGAAGTACTGAATGCATTCCTTTGTGTGTAACAATAACAAATAAGTGCAGACTACAACAAAACTGCCGAGCATTAAAAAAACATCACTCTTGATCAACTCTATCTACGCGTGTCGTGAGGATGCATTTTAGCCTTTTTGCGTGGCCATTTGTACGTCTCTTTTGTGTGTCATTCTTACGCCATGCAACAAAACTACGGTAATTGGCCACACTTAGGTTAAGAAGAAGGTCCGCACACTGTAGCTCCCTTTAAGTGTAATTTATTGGCACATCTTAGTTAGTGCACGGGGCCACATAGCTTATGTAGCTTACGTAGCTTACATAGCTTACGTACCTTACGTAGGTTACGCGGCCCCGTGCCCTAACAAAGATCCATCCAACCATCTTCAACCGCTTATCCGGGATTGGGTTGCGGGGGCAACAGCTCCAGCAGGGGACCCCAAACTTCCCTTTCCCGGGCTACATTAACCAGCTCTGACTGGGGGATCCCGAGGCTTTCCCAGGCCAGTGTGGAGATATAATCTCTCCACCTAGTCCTGGGTCTTCCCCGTCTCCTCCCAGCTGGATAACTCCCTAACAAAGATGTACCAATAAATTGCACTTAAAGTGAGCTACGGTGTGCTGACCTTCTTCTACATTTTTCATTGCTGTCTTCTGCTGGTCCAGCACCGGCCTACTACGGTTTTGGATGTGTGCGACCACTTAACATTGTTTGTCGCACTTAGGTTTAGGAAAAATATCATGGTTGGGCTTAAAATAAGTACGTAAACAAAGTAGAATACGTACGGAAATAACGTAACAGAAGTACAGAGCGTCATTAACGCAACTTCAAAAATCACTCAACAACACTTTGGGACATGAACACCGGTCTACTATTTGAAACCAAGCCCCCCAGGAAAAGCGCCGGTCGTTGATCCCAATTTTCATAGTGGTCAAACGGTGGTACTACAACTTCTGTGTCCGTCACGTGATGACATTGGGCCCAAAAAGACTTTTCCCCGTAGACTTACATTGGGAAAGAGACGTCTGTAACTCAGCGGATCATTTTTTTTGAGGTGAATCAACTTCCCCGTACGAACACTCTAATAGCCCTTATTTAAATCATTAGGTCCTAAAAGTTGTGAAATGCACTAATAGCCAAATCCAAAGTTATTTACCTTCCTTCGTTCATGAGAATGAGACCCAGATTGAGGCTGGAGCGAGGGCTGGGAGGCTGAGTTGGCAAGCCGTGGCGACAGCGTGACGGTGTAACCCCGTTACCAAGCCATGTGACCGAGCGGACGCTACTGCGCCTGCTCCTCCATGGGCCCGGTGGATGCGGAAGATCGCCGGAAGATTCGAGTACTTTTCCAGTCGCAAAACGAGCCATTTTGGCATCATGCGCCACTAAGCAACTTTCATAGGAATGAACGGGAGCCCGCCTCCAACGCTGTAACCAGTTCTTTTAATACATCCATGGTTGAAAGTCCTGTGTTTGTTGAACCCAATAACCTCCTCTCCCACTCACAATAAGCAGTTTTTCTTTCTCACTTTTTTATTCTATGTCACTAGCTCTGAGCGTAGCATATTTATGCGGATGCATATACATTGCAGTCAGTACTACATGGTGTACAAATGACACACCAAAAGCAAGAACGGCGTTCTTATTTCACGGGAAATAACGATTTACTGTGTCATTCTTGTGCCATTTAGTGCCTGAGCTCCATGTATAAACAACACGTAAGGGAGATAGATGGGAAAGCACGAGAAAACACATGATTCTGTACAGTTTATTATGTGATGATTAGTTTATAGTATCTGTCAGTGAGTTCAGCTCTGGTAGTGTTATGAGGTATTTAAAGAGAAGAACATCAATAACCTTTCAAAGGCATTGTGACACTTATCCAGCTGAAACCTGTCTGACCTTCGGCAGAGGACTATTAAAAGCATGCTGGCTTATTGCTGCGCAGCTCAGGAGAAATTCTTTGGTAGTCCCCGGTCATGTGATTCTAGAGAACAAGCCGTGCAGAGTCAGAGCGCTGCTCACACAAGCCATTTGTCATTGTAGCAGCACCCGCAGCCAACCATGCAGCATGCATCTGAAACCATTACAGCTCCCACATCAGGTTTTTCTGTGGAAGTGCCGGTGTTTTCTCCGCAGCTGTACTCAACCTGTCACAGAGTTAGCACAGAACAGAACTGATTGGTGGAGAGATAACATTCCTGGTTACTCCTTCTTTTTATTTTTCTTAAGAACGTTTATTTATATAAAGACCGCTCGAGGCAAAGTAGAAACTTTTTTTATAAAGTACATCAGTATTGCTTAAAATAAAGAGTCTATAATGTCAGTTAAGTAACTTTATAACATTTGAACACACCATTTTTTGGCTACAATACAGTTGTTTATGCTTCGTGTAAACTGAAAGAGTGTTTCTTGATATCATTTATAATAGGAGTTAGGGTCAGTGGGAGGGGAGCTCCAGGATACATATAACATACGTATGTTTTTTAACTCGATAGTTGAATCAGCAATTGACTATCCAAATTTAATATCAACAGATTTTAGATTAATTCATTTTACTTTTTTTTTTTTTTTATATATTTTTACTTTCTAGTAAAATTTGTTATTAGTTCTGATTGGATTATTATGAGAATTGATAATTTAGCATTCATAATCACTACATAAACATTTAATAAATGGTTTATAACACATTATAATGTAGTTGTAAGCACCTATAAGGACATTATTAGTGTTTATTAATGTATAGTAGGTGTCAACAATTGTAATTTCTCCTATAAAGACATACTTTATATCATTAAGGGTATTAACCTGAAAGAATGTCTCTGGATATCATCATTTATAAAACTACTTATCAGCCTTATCTGGCCAGGCAGGACTTTTCTTATTAAATGTGCAATAAATATCTTTTAATCTGCCATATTTAAAATATTACCTCAAGATTACCTTGGTATTTTTATTTTTTTTCAAAGTATAATGGTTTTATAAAATGATACCATGGCTGTATAACAATTAGACAATTTTCCCTGAACATAGCCGGACTAATTATAGCACAGTGAATCGCCTAATGTCATGTTGGATTTATATATTTAAATACAACCTGCCGACTGGGAAAATCCATTCATGTCAGCCTCTTGGACGTGGGATTTTGTAGACTCGGGTTGACGTCACAAATTATTGACGTGTTCAAACAAATGCGTAATACACAAACAGTATACTCACACAATGTAAACAACTCTATTTGTGCAAAGGGAGTAGTGTCATGTCTGATGAAATTCATTTATGCTTGTTTTTTTTGTAATAAAAATCCCTTTGAATGTGGCCGTGTGATGTGTCAAACTCGATAGTAATGAGATGTAAAAAAAAAAAGTCCCTTTATAAGATAAATACTCTGTAATCTGCTGACATTCACTGGTATCAAGCAAAAACATGTTTTTGCTATCGGCTATATTAGATTTCTTAAAAGTAACATTACAAAATACTGTGTGACCTTTAAACTAGTAAAAACCTGTAGAAGATTAGATCTAAGCCTTTTTGCCTTGCTTACATAGATAGGCTTATTTGAGACCCTGTTTATCTACTTTTTCTACAATATTGCGCAATAGGTCAATAAAAGGATGGAGCTCATGGGACGGTTGGACTGAACTTTGGCTAGGTATTCATGAGACACACGGTTAAATATAGCCAAACCCAAACAAACAGAAGTGACCGTAAATGGTCAGATAATTTTGCATAAACCGATAATCCATTTATATTCAAAACAATTCCAGTTACATTTTGATTCAGGACTTTAATTTACATAGACGTATCTTTTTTTCAGGGCTGAGGTAGCATGTTTTGCATCTTCTCCCATGACGTTTTTGACCAGATGCCTATTTGTCAAAGACTGATGGAAGCTAAAGTTGAGTCTGACAGGAACTTAAACACTAAATTACAGACATAATTCTTTTTAAAAAGACACAGAGGCTCATAAAACAGCAAGCAATGTGGCCCTAATACTCCGTAGTACATTTGCTCTTTGTCCCTCACTGCATTACATTTATATACTATATACTGGACTCTAAACTGTGTTACCTTCATCACCATGCTCAAATATTTTGTGGCTCCAGACAGATATTTCTTCTTTTTTTTTTTGCCTAAAATGACTCTTTTGATAGTAAAGGTTGCTGACCTCTGAGCTAGAAGTGGTTGCTAGTTAACAACCTTGTGCTTCATAAAAGTAGGAAACTCAAAACTGTTATTGAAGTCGAGCAGTTATCCGATTGATGGTGAAATATTTCCCTAATGAAGCCACAAGATCGTCTAAGGTGCCGGTTTTTATCTTAATTTATTGCCCTTCACATGATTCCTCAGGCCTTTCATTGAGTGAAGAGATCCAGTGAAGAAAGATCCAATGGTTCCAGTGGATGGCAAACCGCCCAGCTCGATTCCCAGGAACCTGCCACCGAAACAGCCAGATTAACAACTTCGTGGTGAAGGTGCCAGTTACGTGCTGGTAAGTGCACTCTGACTCATTATTTTAAATTTCCATGTAAATGTTGCATTTGTTTTGTTATTTATAGGCAAACTAAAGTTGCAGGTAACTGAATTTGTTTGTGTTTATGGTTATTGCACTCAAAACGTAGCTCCTTCTGAACCTAGATGGAGGTGTATTTACCCAGGAGTGGGTTACATATTGATTACCTCAATGGTAGGTCACACAGTGAATAAATTCAACAAAATAAAGCCCAATTTTCTGCAACAGGAAAATAATTTAAATGAAGAAGCGGTCTAGAAAATAAAATAATAGGCTGGTCGGTCCGATTTCCGCGTTCATCAAATTCAAAATAGTTTTGTGTGGCTCGTAGGGCTGTAGCCCGCCAAATAGTTTGAAGGTCCATTCATAACGTTGACATTCAAATTATTATTAATACTTTACCGAAACATTGCGTGCGGTCCACCTCCACTGAGCAGCCGGGTTATAACAGGATAAAAGAAGGTGTTGTGTTGGCAAGCCGGTGCTGTAAAATGAGCGTTGTTGCTCGATCAAATGAATGATTCATAATTAAAATCTTATTCGATAGCTTTGTACTGGTATAAATAATCAATTTGATAGTATTTCCCATCTGTGCTGAGCACGAGTTTTGTGTGAAAGGAATTAAAGGCCCGTCCTATATAGACGCCTGTTGAGTTCAGTGATTGAAGCAAATAAAAGGCCGGGCTATGTTTGCAGTTTTACAGTTGATACAAACTGCTGAACCTGCATTTACAAACTTCTTGTCATTTGTGAAGTAGCCAATCAGATGTCTCCCTCCTTTTCAGCCAGTCACATGAGCGAGTCCCCAAGGGGGTATTTAGCATTTATTATTATGCTGCATTCACTTTTTACAGTAGCAAAAATAACTCTTAAATCTTTATTATCTGGAAAAACAACCCTCACTGAATCCTGATATATATTTGTAAGTTACTGTATGTGCCTGGTCATTTCGCCTCATCTGCTCCCTCTGACCTCAGCACACTCTTATGCTGACAGCCCTGTTGAGCGCGCGGTGGAGAAACAGCGAAAAGCCTGCTTCCCGCTCGTCTTTCCAGTCTCTCAGTCTGTTGACAATTCCACAACTGCTGGTTGCCATGGAGTCGTTGTCAATGAGCTCCAGATGCCAGATATGAGAGCCAACCAGGGAGCAGCAGTGAGTCACCATGGCCCGCAAAGTCCCACCCCCTGAGACTCTTCTCCGGGCACGCTCCTCCTGTTCCTCCTCCAGGCATCCACATTTACTGTTAGCACTCCACTTCCCTGTGCTCCTCTCTCCACTGCCGGGCTGTAATACCATAAATCTGCACTTCACGGTATTCTTTGAGCTTTGAATCCTCGGCCACTTCAGCAGCTCTTTGTGCGGACTGTTATATCTGCTCTGCTTTGCTTCAGTAGAGGGGGGTCCAAGCAGAGAAAAAACAGACCAAGCAGGAATAAATATGAGGCAATGGTACTAAATTAGAAACCACTGACGGTATTGTGCATGAACTCCTCTGGCAGTTCTCATAGCTATTTTAGTCTTATATTTCACAGATCCCAAGAAAGCAATAAACAAAGAACACAAAAATATTAGGATTGGATTAGGACTCACTTTTCCATGAGGTACTTTACAATAACCTCCTAAGCTCTAGCCCTAGGAAAAAAAAGGCCTAAAATAACATAAGCCTAATCAGGAATAGCTCCTCAACCATGAGGTTTATATGCATATTTCTGCTCTCCTTTCAAAGGTAAGGAAATAATATGAACTCATTGTAAGTAAACCTATTTATATTACCATCCCAGAGTAAATGGAGATGCAATAGAGGAAAAAATACATTTTTTTATCCTTGTCTAGTATATAATCCAAATTTCAAAGGCAATATCACATTTATAACCAAGATGGATAATGATCAACCGATTAAAATATTTAATCACGATTAATCGCACATTAATTGTAAATTTTTTTATCTGTTCAAAATGAACCTTAAAGGGAGATTTGTCAAGTATTTAATACTCTTATCAACATGGGAGTGGGCAAATATGCTTGCTTTATGGAAATGTATGTATATATTTAATATTGAAAATCAATTAACAATATAAAACAATGACAAATATTGTTCAGAAACCCTCATAGGTACTGCATTTAGCATAAAAACATATGCTCCAATCATAACATGGCAAACTGCAGCCAACAGGCAACAACAGCTGTCAGTGTGTCAGTGTGCTATGACTTGCCCCAAGCTGCACGTGATTATCATATTTCAATATAACACAGTCCAGTTCAACACCCCTGCAAACTACAACCTCAATAATGAACATATAGTTAAGTTATTAATAAATGTAGATTTATGGCTGAGCTGGTGTTTTGGATTGCAATACATGTTACAGGTGTACCTAATAAAGTGGCCACTGAGTGTACTTTTTAAGTGGTAATTTAGTGCTTTTTCACAAGTCGTCACTTGTAGATGGAATCATGTAGAAATGCTTCGAGTCATAAAAGTGTTAATCTTACTAAAGTTCCTGTTTTGTATACAGTATGTATATCGTGAAAACCTGCCTACAGTTTTACTGGAAACCAGTCACACAAGTACCAACAGGCCACTTTGAGATATTTAGATTTCCTTGGTGATTTGGTACATGTTGCACAATTTGTCCTTTTTTGAGGATGGGCTTTGACGTAAAAATCCAATTTTGAGTCACACGATAGCAGCAGTTAGGCTGTGTCACAGCGTGTTTCCACACACCTACAGTACACAGTGAGCTAACAATAGTCAGCACATCATAGATTTACACTGCAAACCATTCATTAAGCTGGTGCAAAGGTGCGAAATGAACTGGAAAAAGAGTGGTGTGTGTGAACAGATAAGGCTGTATGTTTTGCTTTCATTTCATCATGTCGTGAAGTTACCCTTCAGGTAAATCACTACACAGTTTTTCTTTCTTTTTCTGCATTTCCAGAAACTATAATTACCGTTTGGATTGCTTGTAATTGTCAGGCTGGCACTGAAAGTAAACAAATGTCAGCTGAAGAGAAATCCCTAACAGTCCTCCTGCTCTGCCGGGAAACACCCTCTGAGTCACCGCTGCAAAAAGGCAGCCTGGTGTACCGTAGCAGTAGGCGTGAACAGAGGGAAATGACGTATTTCTGGTGGATGGTTACTTCACCAGATACTTCAATACGTTGTGCAAAGCCATCATTAGTTACAACACAGGGCACCCATACGCAGTAGGGTATTTACGAGCTGCACAAAAAATGTGATCAGGTGTCAAATAACACTGAACAGATATTGTAAAAAAAAATGTGGGTGTTTGACAAGCTTGTTGCTACGCACCGCTGTGGTGATACCCTGACTCACTTCCTGCTCATCTTCTCTGAGTGGAAAACACTTGTCGACTATCTTTGGTTATCGCACATTCAAAGTTATAAGCAGCAATAGAGTACAGCTGCTGCAGAGATACCTTTCTCTCTGGTGTGCTGAATGTTGGGATTATAAAAAGCATAACTTTCCTCTGAGTCATGAACAGTTCTATTTTAATACACTTTGACATTTGTTGACAAAACAGTTTGTTCTTAACGTAATCTTTTAATCTAATCTAGTGCTATGACGTTTTTTGTCCTGTGCTGGACTATAATACGACACCACTGTGTGTGTAAGAGTCACTGATACTGTAGGAAAAAGGGTATGTCTCTGTCTAGTCACGGTGCTTGTGACATAATTGACGTTAATACTGTCCTCATTCATTACGCAGCACAGCATGTCCTCACCATGGAAACCATAATAATGCAGAAGTCTATGTGAAGTGTATTGCTCTGGGCTGTGTGTGCAGATATATGCATTTCCACACATCTATGCATTGAAAGTAGGGCTGTCAATCGATTCAAATATTTAATTGTGATTAATCACACATTTTTTTCATCTGTTCAAAATGTACCTTAAATGGAGATTTGTCACGT
Source organism: Sebastes umbrosus (assembly GCF_015220745.1). NCBI lineage: Eukaryota > Metazoa > Chordata > Actinopteri > Perciformes > Sebastidae > Sebastes > Sebastes umbrosus. The sequence continues at coordinate 25,853,290 of NC_051282.1, read as the reverse complement.
ATCTAATACTCTTATCAACATGGCAGTGGGCAAATATGCTTGTTTTATGCAAATGTATGTATATATTTATTACTCAAAACCAATTAACAACATAAAACAATGACAAAAATTGTCCAGAAACCCTCACAGGTACTGCATTTAGCATAAAAAATATGCTCAAATCATAACATGGCAAAGTCAAGTCCAACAGGCAACAACAGCTGTCAGTGTGTCAGTGTGTTAACTTGACTATGACTTGCCACAAACTGCACGTGATTATCATAAAGTGGGCATGTCTGTAAAGGGGAGACTCGTGGGTACCCATAGAACCCATTTTCATTCACATATCTGGAGGTCAGAGGTCAAGGGACCCCTTTGAAAATGGCCATGACAGTTTTTCCTCGCCAAAATTTTGTGTAAGTTGACATGGTTGGTATCAATGGATTCCTTATGTTTTCTAGTTTCATATGATACCAGTAGCTTCATTCTAAAGTAAAGAAAAACTTTACTGCCAGTTACAGCCTAAAAATCATTAGTTGCGTTAATGCGTTAAAGAAATTAGTGGCATTAAAACTCATTTACATTAACGCGTTATTATCGCGTTAACAGCCTAAAAAAAAATAAAATAAAAAAATAAAAATAAATAAAATAAAATAAAATAAAATAAAATAAGATAAGATAAGATAAGATAAGATAAAATAAAATAAATAAAATAAATAAAATAAATAAAATAAATAAAATAAATAAAATACATTTAATTATAATAAACTTATAAACTATATACTGACAGATAATGTAGCTTGGTAACAATAGATTCATTAGGTTTTCTAGTTTCCAGTTTCTAGTGTTTTCACCCTAGCTTTAAAACTGAGCCCGCTATGATCTAAAAATCAGAAGTTGCGTTAATACGTTAAAGAAATCAGTGGCGCTAAAACGTAAATTTGCGTTAATGAGTTATTATTTAACTTATATAACTTTGACAGTCCTAATTAAAAGTTAATGGGCACATGCTGCCCACACTGAGCACAAATGGAATATGATTTTAATAACAGTACTTCTCTTACGTTTAAAGAGAGAAGTGGAAACTCAGCAGTTTTGCATATTAAATAGAAGGAAAAAAACTAATACTGGAACTTCCTCCTTCTTGTGAAACCTTTTGCAAGAGTAGACAAGCATTTTTTCCTCAGAAGTATTGAAGCATTGATACTTTTCTTGGGTATCAATAAGGTTACTCACCAGACAAACACTCTTAGAACTTGCCCTGTTTGAAGATAAGGCCTCTACCCACAGCACTGCTGTGTCTAACCTGCAGCTGTCTGTCCTGCTTTAGCGTACCCTATTAAACAGAAACTAAAAGCTGGCAGACACACAATTATCATACGGGGGCGTGACTAGTAGTTCCTCAGAAATTCCCTTTGAGTTTGACTTTTTATAGCCGCTTTAGCACGTAATAGATTACCAGATAACCTTTATATACCCTGTGTTCTCTCTCACTTTCAGCCTGTGTTGATGTGTTGTACTGATTATTGTGGTGAGATATGCTACATTAGTAAAGACATCAAGGTGTCACCATGACATGTCGACACAGATTTACTTCTACGAAACAGAGTCATTCAAACACCTGTCAACATAATATGATACAGCTGAACACTTTATTTTATTCACTGCCAAGGTTAGTGTTAATCAGTATTAGGAATAGTTTACTTTAAAGGTGCTCTATACGATATCCAGAGCATTAACATAGCATCAAACAATTATTGTCTATGTAAAGATCTAGAGGAGTATTGTCTACCTGAGCAGAGAATGAAGTCACTTTCCCTCTGTGTGTGTTGTAATCCGAGCTTCTCCGTGCTTTTTAAATAGCCGGGCCGTGCTTTAAGTGCATTTTAGTAAGGGCTCGGACAACTCACCTTTCTCCCGATTCGATACGATCGCGATACTTTGGTGCCAATTCGATATGTACTAAGATTTTTAAGTATTGAGATTCTACAAGTATTGTGATTCGATATTATGATTTATTATGTGGCGTACACACCAAAAGCAAGAACGGCGCTCTTATTGCATGCTTTCATTCATATGCCTTTTTTTCTTCTAATGGGCTGGACAGGGGAAGTCAGAGTACTTAGAGATGGACTAAACCAACCTTGTTGGTTTTGGTCTTTTCATGGGATTCGTTGACAGTAACAACAATATAGAATAACGCCAGCTTTATCCTTTAACATGCAAAGTTGGTCTGATCTCTGGGGCTGACCCAAATGCTTCGAAGCTTTGACCGTTGCCATAATAATCAGCCTACAAATCACTATTTGAATGCTTCGTTTTGTTCTGTTCTTTTATTTTATTTTTGTATATACATATGTATAGTATGTAATCATTTTTTTTAAGTAATAATTTATTGGGAGTAACAACAGGTGTACAGAAATATACAAATAGAGCATTGTCCCTCCATATTTTGATATTTTTCCCCCTAAAGCCTCCTCCCAACCCAACCCTCACCCATTGCCGATGCAAAAAGGATAAAGAACAAAAAACAAAGTTAAAATAAATTTGGAAAAAGAAAAAAAAACAAGTTAAAAAAATTATGAATTAAAATAAAATAAATAATAAAAAATAAAGTATACATTGACAGTAATGATAATCATAGGATAAATCCCAAAAAGTATGTAATAATAATATATAAATCCCAAAATATCCCATGAAATAAGGAATAATCCCACAACATTATTCATTATTTATATTCAACATTCATTATTATTAGTTATTCTCAGATGGATATCACTATTTGTTGTGTGTAGAGCGGTGTGTGTGTACAGTAGTGCGTCAGCAGCGCTGAAATGTTGGAGATGGAGACAGACAGAAGAACACGTCAGCCTGCTGCACTTTACCGCGTCACAGGCGGAGCTTTGAATATTTCTCACTGAAGCTTCGAAGCCAAAAAAAATGGTATTCGGGACAACCCTACTGATCTCATGTCTTCTGTTGCCTCTTTTTTTCTTCTACCCTTCTGATTTTCCTTTGCTAGCTGTCCTGGCCTTCATCAGCCAATAGAAATAAAAGTGTTTTCTATTGAACAACGGGTGAGCTGCAGATCCGTGTACGTCAAGGCTTAGAAACCATGTGACATTCGCCTGCAGGCTTTCATGCTGAGCTAATGCTATATCTGGAGCCTACTCCTCCTGGCACTGCATGGCACCATCTCTGTATATGGCAGCTCATAAAGCTGCCATTAAACAGCTGTAAGTCATGTGTGTGTGGTTATAAATTGTTCCATTGAAAAGACATTGAATTGAATGGTTCCCTTCCTGCATAGTCAGGTTCTTATCAGGTGAATGATACGTTATATAATTCTTCTCAGCATGCGACAGTAATGAATATGTGAATGATTGTCCAACATCAGTGTGTGTTCCTGTTAAAACGATCTTTATCTCATACTTCATGATAAAAGTGAGTGATCATTATATTAGTGGCCTCAACTGTAAACCAGTCGGATGAAAAGCAGGAGCCAATAGGGTTAAATACAATAATATGGACACAGTGTCAGGCTCATTCACTATTGTTATGCATGTAAGAAACCTGATTATTAAGGCTGGGACCATGCACCTAACTCCTGATTTGATACTATTGCGATACTTGGGTGCCGATTCAATATGTATTGCGATTCGATATTATGATTTATTGCGATTTTTGTTAACTTTTTTTAACACTAGACCATGAGAAAAAGTTGAATCATACACTTCTAGGGACTTTTACTTTGAAAAATATCTAAATGAATACAGTAAAAATGTTTGGGTTTTTTAGCATGGGGACATGTAATGTTTTATACTTCTGGTGAATATAATCCAATCAATCTTATTTCCATATTTGTATTTTGTATAAAACAGTTCCCGAATTTCGCAAAGTCCGTCGCTAGCTCTCCCCGTTCTCTTTATACATCCATGGTCAGCTCCATCGCGGCCGTTTGAATGCATTTAACATAAATGTCAGTATATGGGTGCTCTACAGTTGTAGCATCGGCCCATTTGACCACGGAGATGAGAGTGACGGCCGGCTTGACCGCATGTTACCGCAATACGATAACGTTTCCTGTCCATGACAGAGTTAGCATGCAGCTTGAGCCATGATGTCTAGCTCTGCTTTTCCTGCAATGTGTGAAACCCAAAGTGTTTCCATACTTTCAAATGTGAGGGTTCAGGCCGTATCCACGCGGACCCTCCGCCGTTTGTACTTTCACATTTCGGCTCACTGCGGTTTATTTTTGTGACGGATACGGAACGGATATGATGTCGCGTTACTCAGACTACAACAATAAAAGCGGTAACTTCCTTCAACCTCCACATAGACTCAAATGAAGCAAATATATTGATTCTGGCATTAAAACATTAAAAGGATTGAGAGAAACCTGATGACACCAGTTGCTTTTGGCCAAAGAAACTAGAATTGGTATCGACTTTTATGTAAAAACTTACGTAAATACCAGATTTTTAAATGGGGTTTGTGCAATTAGGGGTATTGCTGTTGCTTCAGTATGGTATGTAGACAGAGAAAGAAGCAGACTGCATGCAAACCCAGGATTTATGTCATCAAATTATAGAAGCACTCATGAAGTCAGATTTTTTTTTTCCTCATCGTTTCTTGTTATCCTTCTGTTCCACGAATCAGCTCGACTCTCAGCAGACAAAGTTTCCGATTGTCCAACGAGGAAATTGATGTGAGGATGCGTGATGTGACTAAACACTCGGCCATTTGAAATAACAAAATGATCCAAAGCCACATTCTCGGATCATGTGTGGATCATAAGCCAGCAGAAAGAGCTTTCCTGGAAACCATCTAATCATTCGACACACAGTCGAGCCATTCAATACATCAAGCCACTTACTCAGTATACAATGACAGCAGTGTGTGTGTGCGTGTGAAAGAGAGAGAGAGAGAGAGAGAGAGAGAGAGAGAGATAAAGAGATGTCAGTGTGTGTTTATGTGTAACCTAACGTGTGCATGTGTGCACATTAGACAAAAATGTAACGATAAGAAAACAAAAGGCTGAAAGCAGTCAGGTGGCGTGAACAGGTCTTTCCTGTAACAGAGGTCATCCGGTGACCAGAAGTGACCCTGATTGCCCTCGAGGACTGCCGGGACGCTGCGTCAGCAAAGAGCGCAACCAGTTACTGGATCTCTGGCAAAAACAAAACAAAACAAGGAAGAGTCATAGCAGTCTTTCAATGTTATACAATTATACAGAATATTAATATTTCTATATGAACATACCAATGCCAATGGATTTTATACTTTCTTATCAATGTCATATAGGCCAATGTCATGTAGGCCACCACATATTTATAGTGCATGATTTGTTTAATATGACAGACATGTTCAGCAGCAAGTACTCAGATCTTTCACTAGTAAAAATAGCAATACCACGGTGTAGAAATACTACATTACATGGAAAAGTCCTGCATTAAAGTAAAAGTACAGAAGTATTAGCATCAAAATATAATTAAAGTACCAAAAAAAAAAAAAAAATACATAGGGAGCTGTTCCTCTTCATGTTGCTCTGCCATGTTTCTACAGTAGCCCAGAACGGACAAACCAAACACTGGCTCTAGAGCCGGGGTCAGCAACCTTTATTATCAAAAGAGCCATTTTAGGCAAATAAAAAAAATAAAAAATCTGTCTGGAGCCGCAAAACATTTGAGCCTATAGTCTAAGTATATAGTATATAAGTCTAATGCGGTGAGGGCCAAAGTGCAAATGTACTACGGAGTATTAGGGTCATATTGAGGGAAAAAAAATCCGAGATTTCCAGAATAAAGTCATAATATTACAAGAAAAAGGTTGTAACATTACGGGAATAAAGTCATAACTTTACGAGAGAAAAAGAAAATAACACGTAAAATTACTACTTAATAATATACGACTTTTTTCTCTTAAACTTATGACTTTATTCTCATATTACAACTTTTTCTCCTCGTAAACGTCTAACTTTATTCTCATAATATTACAACTTTTTTTCTCGTAAACCTATGACTTTGTTCTCGTAATATTTTGACTTTATTCTCGAAATCTCAGAATTATTTATTTTTCCTCAATGTGGCCATAATACTCCGTCGTACCGTCGTACCATAGAACTACAACAATGATAAATAAAAATGAAAATGTAAACAAAAAACAGTTATTCACTTCCATTTTTAGAAATCCACAAGGAGCCACTGCAGAAGGGCTCCGGAGCCTCCGGTTGCTGACCTCTGTTCTAGAGACTTTCGTGTTTTTACGTTACACTGAAGGCCACCGTAGTTCTCCGTCACACTTGTGAAACTGTGGTAAATCCGGAAATCCTCAGGTGCCACGTAAAACACAGTACAAGTGCATGAGCGTCGTTAACGGATGTAAGACAGACAACAATGGATGTTGTGTCCTTATTGAAGAGCCAGTTTTAAATCATTCCCAGCTCTTGCCTGTGTTTAGTTATTGAGCAGTGTTGTGCTGTAGTCCATTAAAAAAAGACTATATTGTTATTGTTATTGTTATAGGCTCAACATTAGTGTCTCCTGATTGAGTTTGAAAAGTGCTCAGCCCAGTGTGTGTGGGCTTCTGGATTTGATGTAGTAACTCTCGGTCTGCTGTTTTGTTTAGAGGAAGTGTTGGTGATACATTGTGCTCATCACTTCACATGTCCTCACTTGTACTTTTTGAAAATTTCGTGCAACTGTGTAGTTTTACCCAATCATTCTTGAGAACACACAAACTTAGACTTGTTGGACATTCTGCAGAAACTATCTGGGAATGATTATGAAAATGAGTCATGATAATTAACATATGATTACAAGTCATCCACACAATAAGTCACAACAGAGGCATCTGCAGATAAATCCCTCGGTTTTATATCCAAAGAGACAAGGAAAAATGTGCTGGTGTTGTATTTCTAATCCTTTTTGGAAAATCCAACACAACTCTAAGAAAGAAAACATGCAGGCAGACCCCTGTACTCTGTTTTCAGTAGAAAATTCCTGTCAGGACATGAAAGGTGTCCGAGGAAAAACACGCGGCTGCCATGGAGATGTCCGCCGAAGACACTCTCACGTCACAGGAAACCGCACGGCACGAATAACGCTCCAGAAACAGCTCCTGCTCACTTCCATGGAAACGCAGCCCGGGGAACAATCTGATACTGTACGCTGTTCGCTGTGTACCAGCAGGCCTCGCGCAGCCCACACACCAACTCCAAAGCACGCCTCGCCGCACGCTGACTCTCACAACACAACAAACCTCAACCTCAAATGTCACTGCCATGACAATAAAAGCTGCCATTATATGGGCCTGCTGGCCCCGAAGAGGAAACAGTCTTTCTGCTCTTTTCCTGATGGGAAAACCCTACTATAAACGGGCTTCACTCCCAGTGCTTTTTCCATTGCTTTGAAAAGTGTCTTCGGTTACAGAAATGTAAACATCAATAAGGCAAAAAAAAAGAGTTTATGAATATTTCCATTTACGTTTCAGACACTGTCAGGACTTGTGAATCTGAGAAAAAAAATGGCTTTTGTTTATTATTAGAGTGCAGCTGGAGTAGAGATCTAATCACATAATGTTTTAGTAGCACTCAAGGGTATATTTTCTGTTTATATGAATTTAAAAACAGTACAGTGTACAGTGCATATCTACTGCGTGTTGGTGGCTTTAATTCAGTGTGAAGCATGCTGACAGAAGAGGTTCAGTTTCTAATTAAGCTTTACAAGGAGACGCTTGATTTAAGCTGCTCTGAACATTGATGCTTAATGTGCTGGGTCAAGTAAAATGGGATTTATGGACACTATACTGTGGCAAGGGAAGTGTGCAAAATACAGGAGGTCTTGGACACCCCGAGATTAGCACTTGAGACCCCCTGAAAGCCTCAACTGCAACATTTTTGGTGTTCATTATTCAGTTTTCAAAATATCTCTTCAAAAATATGAACACAGGAAAATATTGTTGTGGTGTTTTCTCTTATATTGCCATTGAATACCCAGTTGTTTCTGGTAAGGCCTTCTTCATTGGGTGGCAACGTTGCAAATGGTCTGCAATGCAAAGGTGGTGTAGTTTAGAAAACCTAACGAACGTTACCCCGTACAACCTGAAAAAGCCTTATACCTTATAATTACAGACTCAGTACGCATCAGGTCAGGGAAATATGTCAAAGAGAAAGCAACTAGAAGAAGACCAGCCCAGGCCTCTGAGGTCCTCTCTTTTTAAAGGTAACATTGAATATTTTTCGATCTCTAGCTGTTTGCTGTGTGACTGAGTTGTGATAGACTGAGTGTGCATAAAAAACGTCATACAGCAACACACAGGTGTATGTGTGTTGGGTTAGAGAGAGAGAAAGGCAAGTGTGCTGTGTGGATTGTTATGGGGTTGTGCAGTTGTGTGAGAGGCCTTATTGTTAACAATATTAGCCTGATTAGGTGATATATGTACCAAAGCGTGTATAGCCTAGTTGATTGCCTTAGCTTGCATCCATTAAATCTTGTTGCGTATATAGTCCAGGGCTCAACAATAAGGATTGCCTGGGGCAAGTAAAATGCCACGTTGGGCTAGTAGCCTACATCTAGCAACTCACTTACCCGATCATGCAAGTGGTAAAAATACTATTTTGGATATGCAAGAATGTTTATTGCTTCGCATTTATGACAAACTCTGTGTTTCCCCTATATTCATTCTGCAGCAGCGGTGCGCTGAATGATTCACACGATCATTATTTTCCTCATTAATATCCTTTGCTCTTGTATTTCACTGAATGTTTAGGTACACGTGGACGCGGACACGTCAGAAAAATCTGCCACAGGAGCGCCTATTTAACCCCTGATTCCTAACATAACAAACGTTAATTTATTGGATCTGAGATCGAGTGGCATGCAACGATAGCCTCTCCACACATACACGGAGCAGAGGAAAGATAGGTGAAGATAATGTTGTTTGTACAGGAAGTAGTGTAGTGGTCATTGATAAGGTGGGTGTAAGTAGAGATGGATAGGTTACAGAGGAGGAAGTGGGCATACTCTCCTATATATTCAAATGGCCTTTTGGCTGATAGGTGGGTAAACTGTAAACCGCCAGTAAAAGCTCCACCTCTGGGTATGAGTTACAAACAAGCTCTGTAGTGAACGACATGCTAACGGGCTGACGAATTCAGTGTTCTTGTGTTTTTAACTGAGCTAGACCAGAGAATATTTGGCTAAAATAGATCACTGATGTTTTGCTCTCATTGTTCTCCGTGAAGTTTACTGGAAGTTGTGTAACGTTGCGTTAGTTAATGTTGCGTTAATGTTTGGTTAGCTATCCACTACAAACACCTGGTCTGAGGCACTTTTTGCTGTAAAATATGATGAGAGGAAAGGAAGGTTCGCGAGCATGGTAATAACACTAATGTGCTCAAGATTATCTCAGTTGACTTTGAGTGGAAAATCGCAGCTTTTACTTTTCACTTTGTTCATCTAAAAAAAAAAAAAAGAAGGAACATTAATCATGTCCAACATGATTACAAAACCTGAATAATAGCAGGATGAGAGAATACACCCTTCAAACTAATTAAGTATTTGTTGCAACATGCTAAAGGCTCTTATCGACATAAACATAACAGACTGTTATCTTTGCAGATGTCAGCGCATGTTCAACATGGAGGTGTAATGATGCAGGGACTGTTTTTATGCCATTGGATAAATGAGGCCAATTCGTAACGGCCGAGCCTCATTTGAGTGTGATAGCTTAATGAAACATTACAGCTGGCCAGGTGCAGGTCTCATCATGTGATCAACTCAAAAGACTCTGGCAGAGAACAAACGATCACTGGCTTTGTTTTTCTCCATGAGGCTGTGAACTCACCAGTCCCAACACAGACCAAGATGGAATGAGATATTTGCTGCATGACTGAAAGATTCACATGAACCGGACCGAGATTTCTGTGAAACAGTTTTAGGGTCTGACTGAAGGAAAGGAATTTGGTCTGTTCTGGAGAGTGGGCCTCATATAAAGATAAATATACAGCAGTGAGGTATATTACTTGTCATTATTAAAGGCTTAGCGCAGGGCTGAGAGTGTGCACATACATTTAAAGTGGTGTAATGCGCATTAATGAAAGAAAGGAAAAGTTCAGATGTGAACACGTGACTTTTCTTGGAAACTGTAATGAGTCACAGTCTTGGAAACAGCAAAGTCCTAAATGAGGAAATGATGTTTAGTAACAAACTGAGAGAAAATACAAAGCACGGAGAGAAATTAAGCAATACGTGTTGAATATTTAAGCTTCGCTTAATGTCATTTCCCTGGTGGTAATCGTAAGTGAACACGTAGTTTAGAAAAATGAGCTCACAGGTCAGAAGAGGACACACGCAGGCTCATTCTCACTGGACTGACTCATATGTTTAATATACGGAGATTTAGGGCAGTCGTTCCCAGCCTATTTTCCTTGAAGCCCCCGAAGAAAAGCTGCCGATTCAGTGTCCCAAATGAGTCTTTTTTATCAAATCAACATTCTTTAATGAATATAACTCTTCAGTTTCGTCAGCATAAGTAAAGTGATGACGTCTTGACGGATTCCCGAAACAAATTCAGATTCATAATAGGATTTTTTTTTTCTTAAAGGGACTGTTTATAAGAATCAGATATTGGTTGTAACAGCGACACCTGTGGCCGTTAAGTCAACGAAAGTCAGTTTCCTGTTGCTCGCGCTCGCCCGTGTGCGAGCATCCGACAAAACAGTGAGGCGACACACATCAGCTAAAACCACAACATCACTCTATATTTCACCTGCTTGGCAGTAATGTTAGCTGACCAGAAGAAGGTCTCTCCATGAATTACTGCTGAACCTAATGTTGGCTTTTCCTGCCTCAGCCTCCCGACCACGGCCGGAGGAAGACACCGGCACCCGGTCGGAGGCGATAACGTAACTCGTTGCGGAGCCCAGTCACTTCACATGACACGGGGAAACCTCTGTTGATCTGGAGGAGCTGCTGCATTTATTTCTGCACAAACGATTACTGTACATTCACTAGATATTCTCAGAGCTAAACTAACTCTTCTGCAGTGTGTAGTTTGTGCGCATGCACGTGAAAGTGGAGCGAAAGTGCGAGAATATGAGCGGAGCATTTTAAATGTCATTAATATTCGATTAATTGTGCAGCCCTACATCACAACGCTCTGGAGTTATTGGAAGCGTTCGGATCACACGAGTTGGAAACAATCCTACACAGCCACCACTGGAATTTAATTCTACAAATACTATAAAGCTAATAACATTATTGTAGCCCAATTTTGATCTGCAACTGTGCACAAATACAGGGTTTAAAAAGAATGTGTTCTTAAAAAGTTTTATATGCAGACATTTGTATAAATTATCCAGTAAGTGTGTTATTATAATGTTAGTTATACATGTGCAAATCTCATTTTGACAACCTCAGAGCAGACAAATCCTGGCATCACCCGCCGGACCCCAGGTTGGGAACCACTGATTTAGAGGACGTGGATACTTGGATTTAACACCTTCTTTATACCTCTCTCTTTTTTTTTTAAATAATCTTTCTCAGTGTAAGACTCATTTTTGCATTCATTACATGCCATTATAGTTGGGCAATTATCATAATGGCATAATAGTGTTTCTCTTCTCAGTTTTGCTATGCGGCGTCGGTGGTTGTTCCAGCTGGTTTACCAATATGACACAAGAATAAAGTACGCAGTGTTCCTGTTTTCTTAGACAAACAAAACCACGTTTCACTGTGTTATTTGCCACAATAACATCCATCAGCTTGGGAATCAACTTACTCAAAACACCACCAGCGTGGATTTAATGCGAGGTAATAAAGAGCTCCCTGGGGACACCGTTATATTCTAATCTAATGGGTCTGTGACTATAATTGGTGATTTATTTGTGGCAGTCTGAGGAAACGCCTTAAGCCACACGGCGAGAAGAAACTATTGAATGAATAAAGTTGATTATTAGACTCTAGCAGGTTGAGTCACAAAGCACACACTGACTGTAAACAGGGATGGATCACTATTCCCATCATCTGCCTCACATCACATCCTGCCTACTTATCTCAAAAAATGTTTCATGTTACTTCGCCTTTATAGCCAAAGTAGTTATCCGGAACCACAAAATGTTCTGTCTCGGCCTCTTACATCTCATCCACTGAAGATTACCTTCGGTCATCATGAATATCCATGTGGGAAGTGCAACTCCAGACAGACTGGAACTGTTGTAATAAATGCAAAAATTGCTCAAAACAGGAAAAAACACATTGCTTCATACAGCATTTTGCAGTAGATCCCGGCACAAAGAAGCTATAACGTACAGTACACGCTTGCAAAATGCCTCTAACTAGAAATACACTTGCTCAATTTACACAGCGGAGGAAGTGCTGAAATAGCTCTGTGTATGAAGTATGACATGTTGCTGATTGCACAGGTGCAAACGTTGAAAGACGACAAGTGTGCGGTGGACAGATCATTGCAAACCACAGCTGCAGTTGTGAAATCTTTTCTTACTGGGAAGTTCATTATCAATGATGCATGTACTGGTGTTGCTTAATGTGTGTTTTGACGCCATATACGCAGAGAAGGGAAGTAGATAATTTGTACAGTCGATGTGTTGAAAAACAGGTGAAACATTCAGTAAAGGTCACTCAGTGTTGGTGGGGCTGTAGTTAAACTGGAAATTGATCATTGTGTTGTAATGAACCTGCCGTACATCACTTCCATTCTGAGGAAAGGGGTGATTTTGGAAAAATAGATGATGTGATGCTTTTCTAAGATAATCCTTTATCAGATAATATCTAAGTCGTGTGTTTCTGAATCATTTTCCAAGGAACCGGTCATCTTAATGTGATAGTATCTGTTTCACTGTAATTTGATTTCATCACAGCGTGGTTCTGGTCTGCAGTGGTGCAAGAAGTACTCAGATCTTTTACTAATGTAAAAGTAGCAATACCTGCGTTCAAAATGTTACTTGAGTAAAAGTAAGATGTACCAAAAGAAAAAGTACTCATTATGCAGATTGGCCCATTTTAGAAAAATATATATATTATATTATTGGATTATAATTAGTGATGCATTAATGTACGTACAAAGGACATCACACATCGGCTTTTGCAATTAATTTGAACTTCAATATATTTATCAAACTCTTGTTTTTTTCGTGAGTACTTTCACACAGAGCGCAAATATTACGCAGCGAAAAAGTGTTTTTTGGGGGTTTTTTCGGAACGAGGTAGATTTTTCGGAGCTTTCGCACTGCAAATAAAGGCATCGACCACTCACGTTGTGTGGAAAGGTTTGACTTGTGAGTATATTTATGAAACAACAACATGGAGGCTGTGTAGTCCACTCCAGGACGGCAAACTTTAGTACTCTTTTCAATTTCGACAAAGGCAACGCAAACCAAATCCACTCCTTCTGTTCTTACCTTTCACAATAAAAGCCTTAGACATATAATATTTACAGGAGAGTATTTCACATTTTCGTGTTGTTTACTTTAATCTTGCAGCTGGAGGAGGTGGCACTAATTTGAACTAATATACTGCTGGATAGTTTAATCTATATTAATACATCATAACTTATTTGTTCTTTTGTTATTTATTAATTAATTATATTTTGTATTAATGTAATTAATGTGTATAATTTACTGTAATGAAGAAGACTTGAAACTAGCAATTGAGACTAAAACTCATGTTTACAATGTTTACTAAGGTAATAAATCAAGTGAGAAGTAGGTTCATTTTCTAATAGACTTCTATACAATCTGACTTATTTTTGCAACCAGAGGAGTCGCCCCCTGCTGGCTATTAGAAAGAAAGCAAGTTTAAGGCACTTCAGCATCGGCTTCACTTTTCAGATCCCGGAGGTTGCCCACTGATATGAACTAACTTACTTGGCACTGCTACTTTTTAAGTGTTGGACAAATGCAGGGGAAAGTAAAGAACATAGGATAGAAGTCACAAAAAGTATACACATACACTAGTTACAGCTGTTAGAAATGGGACAGAAAAGCAGTGAAACTTTTCTTTGAAACATGAAGAGTGAGCCGCTATCAGCACAGCTGGTCTGACACACTTCGTATGACTGAGAAAATGACTACCATAGATAGAAGAATGGGAGGAGAAGAGGGAGGGGAGGGGAGTGGAGGTTTGCTCTCTTAGTAACAATTCAAGGAATTGATATTGGCCTCTGAGAAGTGTGACTCATCCTGTGGCGTGTCAGGAAACCCTTCAGATGTTGGTCACAACCTGTGAGCCTTAAGCAAATGTGACCACATTTTATGCAAAACATTCCTCTTCTCTCTCTGAAAACTTATACCATATACGCGTAGGCACGGCAGCCCCTGCTTTCAGCCCCCGCACAACCTGCTCTGTATCTCCCCAACGCAGTTTTACTTTACTCTGAAACTCTCGCAGGATATTGACACACGCGTGTGATTGGAAGTGGCTACACAGTGACAAAATTTCACATCCTAGACTCGTCAGTTCAACCCTAACCCCTCATCCCCACTTCCCATAACAGAGACACACGCTGAAGTCAGCCCGAGTTACTGGTTGTGTATTATTTACAGCAGATAAGTAAACGGTGAGGCTCATAAAAAGCCATTTAAAGGATGAATTGCTCAACAGAAAAATGTCTGGAAAGAACAAATGAATCAGGAATAAGAACATGTCACTCCAGCCAAACATCTGAATCACACATCTGGAATTTGTGTGTGTTTGTGTGTGGTGTGGGTGTGTAAACCCAGTATAATCAGAAGACGTTTCACTGGACTTTCATGTCCTTCATTGAAAACGAAGCATGTTTAAACATGTCTATTTCTACTAAAACATCAGTGTTGAAAGACGGAGAAACCTCCCTCGGGTTTCTCTCTCTTTCATGGTGTGCGACGGAGCAGAAACCCCTCCCCCCCCCCCTCATCTCACCCGCAGCAGTGATAGGAAGTGACACCCCTGGGACCCCTCTGTTTCAACAGCAGTGATGATAAGACCCGGTGGCCCACTCCTGCCAGATGATTGGTTTCCTCTAAACTCCGTATCTTTACCACACATGTACAAGTGTTGTATTTAGTCAGATTAAATGATTCCACGTTGTTGGGTGGGCAAAGTGGATATGAGTCCTCACAGTTCCTGTAAGATTTCACACTGGTGGTGGTGGTGTTTAGAGGTCTGACGTAGACAGGAAGTCACCGTCAGGTAGTAACTATAGCCCCTCAAAGAGAGCCACTTAAACACAGATTCTTTCCACGACTAAATTAGTAAGAGCAACACTCAGTGACATATTATGAGAATACATTCATCTCTCTCGTGGAAACATCTTTTATTTGCTTTATGATTACAGTATCATCACCTTTTCATCATTTTTAGGGGGCGGTTTACTGATAAATTCTGATTTTATCTTACATACTTCACAGGTAATGACTCTGTCATACCTAAACAATGAAGTGTTGTATTGTACTTTTTTTTTGTTCTTTTTATACTTTAATGCAATGTTTCTTTAATCATCTTCCAGACTATTGTTTACTTCAAAGTTCATTGCACATCTTTATACTTTTTATTAGGGCTGTTAAAGTTAATGCGATAATGACGCTTTGACGCAAATTCCCTTTAACGCCACTAATTTCTTTAACATGGTAACGCAATTGATCTTTCGGAGGTTGCAGCGGGCTCAGTTTTAAAGCTAGAGTGAAGATACTGGCATCATATGAAACTAGAAAACTTAAGGAATCAATCGGTACCAACCATGTCATACTAACTTGATGTGAAGGAGGCTCAATAACGCTCCAAACTAAATTTTGGCAAGGAAAAAACTGTCATTGCCATTTTCAAAGGGGTCCCTTGACCTCTGACCTCAAGATATGTGAATGTAAATGGGTTCTATGGGTACCCACGAGTCATTTGCAATTAATCACAATTAAATATTTTAAGCGATTGACAGCCCTAGTTTTTATGCAGGTTGAATTAATATATAGCAGAAAATAACTAACGGAAACAAAACTTAACCAAAACCAAAAGCTAGACAAAACAAAACAAAAGGGTGTAGGAAAGGGGGGAATTTGGATTGGGATGGGGATAGGCGTACTTGTTTATAACAAATCTTTGGCTTAATTTAAATAATATGTTGTTTTCGGGAGTCTATCAATATTATATATATATATATACATATATATATATATATTAATATGATCTTTGATTGTAAAGGTGTAATTGTTTTGTACTTAATACCAAGCTAGCATGAGTATTTTTATTTATTTTCTTTAAAGAGAGACAGCAGATGCACTCACTTTACCACGTCTGGCATAGTTTTTCACAAGTATGCGACTTTGTCATCCGGTGTGTGTGTGTGTGTGTGTGTGTGTGTGTGTGTGCGTGTGTGTGCGTGTGTGTGTGTGTGTGTGTGTGTGTGTGTGCGTGTGTGTGTGTGTGTGTGTGTGTGTGTGTGTGTGTGTGTGTGTGCGTGCGTGTGCGTGTGCATGTGTGGTGGGGGAGGCAGAGAACAGAGAAAAACATACAAAAGGCGATGGCAAGAGAGAGAGAGAGAGAGAGAGAGAGAGAGCGAGCAGCGAGATAAACTCACACGGTAGATTGTGTGAAGTGAGAGTGAAACACTTGAGACCTTGGACATCAAAGATGTAAACGTCATATCTTTATGCTAATCTGACTCAGGTGTGCTGCGTTATAAAAAAAAAAAGTCCTCTCCCTGATTCCTGGAAAAAGTCTGTTGCAAAACTACCAGTTTTTCTTGACACGCGAAAACAGCCAGAAAGCATAAGCTTCCCATAAACGACGGGCTTGCAACATCACAAAACCACTTGGCTCTCACGAAAAAGAAACAAGGCAGAGATGAAATATTGTGACATGTAAAAAAAAAAAAAGCTGCTTTTTACTGCGGCTAGAAAATTCTTAGATTTGAATAGCTCAGTATTATGTCAGGACACTGCTTCCCCTGATCGGACCTTCCTGGAAATCAAATGGTAGCCTTATTTGGAAGCCAAATACCACAGGCAACATTCAAATGCCCATTTATTCCAGTAATTCAGATATGACATAGGGAAATGGCTCATTACACTCCACTGCACACATGCAGCATTTCCTGTCATTCATTAGTTTTGATTATTGAATTTCCCACCATAGGTATGGTTTATTTCTCTTCCTTTTTTTTTAAATCAGGTTTATGCACAAGATAACACATTATCTGAAATCCATACGTGTTGTCACCGACACCCATACTAGAATATGAATGTCAGAATATGAGCTATAATTTCCTGTCACGTCTTATATTGACTCCTCATCACTCTCATAAAGTCACCTACTGGTCAGTTTTACTGTCCGGTGGTTTGAGGACAGATAGTGCAGCTGCTTGTTAAATGGAGTGTGTAAAAAGGGGAGAACAACATGTAAATGTTTAACAAAGGGGATACAAGGGTCAGTGAGCTCTCATATTGTCTCTGCATAAACACATTATACATCTATAAACACTGCGTATGCAACGCTGTCAGACTCTTCTCATACACCGTTCATAGCTATACCTTTGAAAAGTAATGCACTGTAATTCGTATGTATCCCACAAAATAAATTTGTGTGTAATTCACGTAATCTTGAACCAGGAAGTATAAAGAAACAGTTTGAGGTTGATTTTTGACTTTCACCCAGGAAACTGACATTTGTGCCCCATGTGACACCAAAAGTCAATGTTGACTTATTTGTCAACTTATTTGCTTTCCACGAATTGGCCAGTGACGAACAAAGAACCTTGAACTTTGCTTAAACCTAACAAAGTAGTTCCGTTGCTTAAACCTAACTAAGTAGTTTTGTTGCCTAAACCTAACTAAATAGTTTTGTTGCCTAAACCTAAATAAGTAGTTTTGTTGCTTAAACCTAACTAAGTCGTTTTTATGCTTAAACCTCACTCAGCAGTTTTGTTGCTTAAACCTAACTAAGTAGTTCTGTTGCTTAAACCTAACCAAGTAGTTTTCTTGTCTAAACCTAACTAAGTAGTTTTGTCGCCTAAACTTAACTAAGTAGTTTTTTTGCCTAAAACTAACTAAGTAGTTTTGTTGCCTAAACCTCACTAAGTTATTTTGTTGCCTAAACTTAACTAAGTAGTTTTGTTGCTTAAGTAGTTTTGCTGCTTAAACCTAACTGAATAGTTTTGTTGCCTAAACCTAACTAAATTGTTTTGTTGCCTAAGTAGTTCTGTTGCTAAAACCCAACTAAATAGTTGTGTAGCCTAAACCTAACTAAGTAGTTTTGTTGCCTAAACCTAACTAAGTAGTTTTGTTGCCTAAATCTAACTAAGTAGTTTTGTTGCCTAAGTAGTTTTGCTGCTTAAACCTAACTGAATAGTTTTGTTGCCTAAACCTAACTAAATAGTTTTGTTGCTTAAACCTAAGTAGTTTTGTTGCCTAAACCTAACTAAGTAGTTCTGTTGCCTAAACCTAACTAAGTAGTTTTGTTGCTTAAACCTAACCAAGTTGTTTCCTGTAAAGACTGAGGTTTATTTTGAAGAGACTGTATGTAATGTAATGTAATGAGTGGAAATTCTTAGTAAAATGCATGAAAAATGAGGAATAACTTTTCGTAAGATATCATACGAACTGTTGTATGAGGATACGTTGAGGCTGTCTGCACATGTGCAGAAGCAGAACATCTGTGTACCCGTGCTTGTGAAGCTTATCTTTTGATTTCTACACTCTATGAAGCATTTTGACATGAATTCATTGCTCAGTGCAGATGTAGTGTGTTTTCTCACTGGATACTGAGAAATACTGCAAATATTCTTGACATTTAAAGACTAGGACAAGTTAATATGTATCTTAGATAGCAGATAGGCCCCCTTCCCACATTAGACTCAGTAAATAGTGTTTTTTACTGTCATACACGTACAAATACATCCACATTGAGTCTTTTCCCATATGACATGATCATTCCCAAAAATGGTGAGTTGCCAAATGGCTTGCGAAATTAGGGAAAATAGGGAATGCAGGATGACACATACGATTAAAACTGGTAACTCCAGCTCCTGTTTTCACATCATGCACACACAGAAAACTGAACAGTTGTTTAAGGGTACATGTGGGAAAGGGTCTCAACTAAGTCATAACATTTTCCATTAGCTACGAAGTATGAGGTCAGATGCAGGCAGGATAGAATATACAAAAGCAGCTGCGGCCCATTAAGAGACTATCGTGAGGAATTTCTCTTGTAATAAGTGGCGTGCTGCTAATTTGTTGCTAATTTGATGCAAACAAGCAGTAATTTGTCATTCTGAGACAACATACTGTACTCAGCCTCATATGAATATTGTTGGATAAATAAAAGACAGATGGCAACTCAGGAGTTACAGTATAAGCCCATATAAGTGAGAGAAAAGTCTAAGCATGCAAATCTGCATGTGTGCAGCTTGAACTCACATCTTCTGTGGAACTAAAGTGGTCAGTTCTGCTTACTTCAGTTTTCCTTGTTATCTAGAAGAAGTTTCTTAAGAAGTGACCGCTTCATTCACCTGAGTTCACAAAGCATTACTTCATGATACTTGTGAATCATAACACGATAGGATAACCATGAATTTTCCAATGAGGAAGTGCATTAAGGCCATGGGAAGTTTTATATTTTGTAATGCACAGTTTCATATGAGGAAACTTGTGATTGCGAGCTTCTTATTTTCCATGTGAGCCACAAAAGGTCAGTGGGTTGAGGTGTGGAACGTTTTTCTGGAGTGAAGCCCTGAATCAGTAAACAGATAGACATGGACACAAATAACCGACAAACTGTTCGGCATCACCTCAGTTTTATCACGACAGCAAGAGGAGCGATATTCATGGAAATCAACGAGCTAAAGAGGAATAAAAACAAAAGGAGAATAAAGGAGGCAAAAGGAGAAAAGTGAGAGGTGGACAAACTGTAAGAGAAAACAGATGAAAAGAAAAACTGGCTAAACACAAGCACATGAGAAAGAGAGCCATTCCTCTCAGCCAAACCCTCTGCGGCTCTTTGCAATGCAGGGTATGGATCTGTTATTCCACTCTTTACAGGAAAGCCTGACCACACTGTTACTATGGCGACCAGGTGACATGGCATGCAGCGCCCTCGCTCGCTGAGCAAATAGGCCGAGCGGTCAGGCAGCCTGACAGGGGTATGGAGACCACAGAGTCTGACCCTGACCAGAGCAGAGTGGCAGTGACGCCAGCCAAAGCCCCGTGTTCACCTCTATTGAGTCATTCAAGCATTTCCAGTCAAATAAGCACAAATACAATCATGCACATGCATGTCTATACAGGAAAAAACACACACACACACACACACAACTGGCAGGCAGGAGTAGACGTTTGGCACGGTGGAGTGAAAACCTCCAGCTTGAGTAAATCAAGCTCATTGCTCTTTTTCAATGAGAGTCAAGATCTGTGCCATAGTTCGCCTGCAGAAAGAAACAATGCAGTCAGACGTGTGGTTCAGTAGACAGTAAACCAATTATCCAATTATCGAATCAGTCAGGTGTCATTTTGCGGGCTCAAAAGTGCAATTCTGAGCGCTGTGAAAATTGATTTTACTTTTTTAGGACTGCTGTATAAGTAAGGGATTAATGGACTTAGTGGACGCTGCATGTCAGACGGTTCTGGCCTCCCCGTCGTCCATTAATTCCTGTTATTACACTGCTGTGTTGAATACTCAATTCTGATTGGTCAAACAGGGCGTTCTGCGGTCTGTTATTTCTTTATAGCACACCGTTGCTGTGTATAGCAGACCGTTGCTACGGGCGCAGTTCTGATGTCGGGACTCTGGCGGACCGTTTTTGCATCAACTTATTGATGTCCTAAGTAAGTAGCCGTGGAATAAGTGGGATAATGTACAGCTAGCGGGGCATTGTTGTGAAATAAACTATCTTCAGGTGTCACACCCATTCAAAGAAACCATCGACTTCCAGACGAGGAAACTGAAAGTGATAAAATGTGAACTCATTTCCAGGTTTTAAGACTCATTCCTGCAGCACTCTAACGGTGAGCAGAGAAGTTTCACTGGAACTACTTAGTTATATTATCAGGAATGAATGGACACTCTGCAGCCAATCAGATTCAAGTATTCACCCAGACCATCAAAACAAAACTTAAAGTATGATACTAAACTCTGAAGTTTTGCTTGTCAAATTTCCTCACCAGCAACTGTACACACCAAACTGGAAGTGCTTTTTTAAATCGACCTGTAAGTTCTACTGCATTACAATAATATAAGAATAATAATGCTCACTATGTCGGGAATACCTTTTGTCAAGCATGTTTTAAGTCTGAAAGTTGATTTTCAGACTGTGAAAAGCAGATGTAGTTACTGTAAAATACCTAAAATCATCTCAGTGACTTCTTTTCTAAAAAAAAAAAATAGAACAGTACTGTATTATTCAGAGCCAGATAAAACCAAAATATGTTATGAACAATGTTAAACTGGATAGCCATTGAGCACATTTTTGAATCAATCTGGGGATTCGGTGGATTGTGAAAGAAAGAGCTGCTGTTGCACAATGAATGGGCCAGACTCCATTTGTCCTGCTTGGGTTCCACTGTGTGAAACCCAAGCTCGTCTGGTCTGAGGTAATGCTATAGTGTTTGCAGACGGCTGCATGAGTGGATCGGATGACGGCAGGGAGACCAGGGAGAGGCGCTTCCATTTTTAATCACCTCGCTGACACCTTCACTCTCTCCCTGTCTCTCTCTCTTTCATGTTGACACTCTTGTTGTTGTTTTTTACCTCTCCTAGAGCTGAAAATAGCTATAAAGGCCCATCAAAAGATGTCCTGGGTCTATAGATCAAACTATTTCATTTCGTCAGGATGACAGCTCAATCCTCATGAAGAATGGTGTTAAAAAAAAATCTGTCTTCCTTTTGTCAGCCATCAAAAGTTTCAAGGAGTGTTGTGATCTATGAGCGAAGTTCATCAATGACTAATTGAAGAAACTGAGGAGTGCTAATGTAGAATAGATGGACGAGAAAGAGAAATGCAGAAACAGCGACCTCCTCAGAGAGAGATTGCTTCTGAAAGTGTGGATTTGTAGTAGTGTTAAGTTTGACAGTGGAATAAAGATACATTGACTGATTGTTTTTTTTGCCTAAACCTAACTAAGTAGTTTTGTTCCCTAAATCTAACCAAGTTGATCTTTTCCTAAACCTAACTAAATAGTTTTGTTGCCTAAACCTAACCAAGTTGGCCTTTTCCTAAAACTAGCTAAGTAGTTTCATTGCCTAAACCTTACTAAGTAGGTTTTTTCTTGCCTAAACCTAATTACGAGTTTTGTTGTCTAAACCTAACTAAGTAGTTTTGTTGTCTAAATCTAACCAAGTTGATCTTTTCCTAAACCTAACTAAGTAGTTTTGTTCCCTAAATCTCACCAAGTTGATCTTTTCCTAAACGCTATTAAGTGGTTTTGTTGCCTAAACCTAGCAAAGTTGATCTTTTCCTAAACCTAACTAAGTAGTTTTGTTGTCTAAATCTAACCAAGTTGATCTTTTCCTAAATTTTATTAAGTAGTTTTGTTGCTTAATCCTAACCAAGTTGTTTCCTGTGAAGATGGAAGTTTATTTTAAAAAGACTGTATGCATGTAACGAGTGGAAATTGACACATATTGCTGGACATTCGTAGGAAAACACTCAAAAATTGAGGAATAACTTTTCGTAAGATATCATACGAACCGTTGTATGAGGATACGTTGTGAAGATGCATAAAAGAAACACATATCAGTTAATATGAGGCATCCTCACACTTACTGCGCAAAAAACAATCAAGTGCTAAAACCAGTTGACGTACAACTGGTTGAGTTTGTTCCCACAAGCCTGTAATAGGTCGAACTACAGCACAATGTAAATATCAAGGGTTGTGCAGGTTCTTCTGGGTATCAGGTAACCTGTTATGTAAAACCTCCCTCAGGGCACAGACAGACAGACTGTCAACACTTATGAGAATATGTGGTGGGATTCTTTCAGGTCTAACTCACCTGAATACTACACATGATACACACCACTACTACTCAGGCATGTTGTTGAAATATGACTGTAAAGGTACAGCACAGTAATCAGAGTCTGGCTGCATCACATTGACTGGAGATCAAAGGGCAAACATTTTCCACATCATGTGGGAAGAACTTAAGGGGGAAATTTAAATGTGTGTGTGTGTGTGTGTGTGTGCGTGTGTTTGTGCGTGTGCGTTCGTGCATATGTGTATGTATGTGTGCGTGTGTGTATGTATGTGTGTGTGTGTCTGTGGTCAGGTTATATCTGTATTCAAGAGAAATAACTTTGTACAGTCCACAATGAGGTTGCAGTTTTGGGTTAGGAGGATTGTGGTTAGAATTTGTCTTTTTTTGGACCATTTCTCTTTATGTGCAATAGTTTGCTAAATTCTCCAAACCTCGCCAAAGAAAGAGTAATCAAGCTGTCATATAAGTCTCAACATGAGCTATTTCACAAACATCCTGGAGGGCCTCAAATGGAACATAAAATAAAAAATAATTGTGTATTTCAAGCAGCAGGGGGTAAAGTATTGTGATCATTTACTTAAGCAAAAGTAAAAATAATACCCTTGAAAAATCCTGGAAAGAAGCTGATTTGAACTACTTTATATACTGTTGAATCATATTCTTTTTGTGTTAAGTATGAAAGTAAATATATATATTATAGTACCTGAAAAGTAGGTGAGTAGAAGTATAGAGTACAAATATAAAATGGAGACACTAAAGTAGAATATACGACTAGTAACTAAAATTGTACTTAAAGAGGACCTATTGTGCTCATTTTCAGGTGCATACTTTATGGGTTTCTACTAGAACGTGTTAACATGCTTTAATGTTCAAAAAACGCTTTATTTTTCTCATAACAGCTGTGCTGCAGCACCTCTTTACACTCTCTGTCTGAACCCAGTCTGCTCTGATTGGTCAGCTGGCCCACTCTGCTGTGATTGGTCAACTGAACCAAACTCTTCGTACTCTGCTCCAGCTCCGCTCTAAGTAGCTTTGTTTGAGGGCGTGCCAAACTAGCTGCTAGGCAGGTATTATGCAAATGAGTTACTTGGTAACATCACCACGTTACTGAAGAAAAGGCGTGACTTCAATCAAGGTGTTTCAGGCAGTTTAGGAGCAGCGTTTCTGTGGAAGAGAGTAATTCCCTTTGGTGTGGACTTTGAGCTTTGTAACTTAGCAGACCTTTTTACATGCATAAAAATATATATATAACACACTAAAGGAAAGGGGAAAATGCACAAAAGCACAATAGGTCCTCTTTAAGCACCGTACTCAGTTATATTGCTTAGTTTCAGGTGATTATACGCTAATGAAAACATAGTTATGAATATTATATTACATTTCTGCTAATAGATCCCCTGAAATGCACACTGTTCCTTTAAAGGCATCTTCAGAAAGAAAGTGTTCTTATCGTGGAACTGACCTTAAAGGGTAATTTCAACCACACTTCTGTGTAATTTGAGATCAGACACCGTGCATTAGTGGCTACCGTTTACATAGTATACCCCTTTCAACAACTTCCCATGAACTATGACAACCTGCTTAATAAGAAACAGTAGCGTGGAAATTTGTCAGTGACACAATATAAACGATTCGTTCAACAGTTTCCTCTTTCTTAGTAATCAGACAAGACCGGCCCCTCTTGTGTTTGACCTGCAGTAACAGCAGATGTCAAGTTCCCACCCTTATCGGGATGAATTTAGCAGAAAGTCAGATGGTTAATCATTGACTTCTAGCGTAATAGTGGGATCTGCGAGAGCATGCATTTGTAACTGAGCTCATTGGCTGGATGGAAGCGTGAGTCAGTGAAGGATTGAGGTAACCTTTACTCATTAATCTGTACGCTCAACAGTTTGGTTTGGTCGGTTTGTTGTGGCCCCCATTCTTGTTGTTGTAATAAGAAATGTTGCTCTATAGACATTGTAAAATTCTGGTCAGGCTCACTCAGTTTCCTAGTAAAGGGAGGAAAAGAAATATGAGCAGGGTGAAAAATTGGACAGATGAATGGAAACACAAACATTAAATGTTTTCATATTTTTTACTCTAACACCTGGCTGCAGCATGGTCGTGCATTTGAATAAAACCACCTCATCTAACCCAAATCCAAAGCTGCCGTCTGTTTTCATTGGAAGATAGCGGAGACGGAGTGAAGGAGGGGGTGCATAGAAGTTGTGTGTGTGTGTGTGTGTGTGTGTATGGAGGGCAGGAGGGTTGGCAGGAACAGCAACAATGAGCTCATGCTGGCCCTTCCCATCTTGGCTTGACTTTTGCTTCATCCCCCCCAGGGGCACCCAGGCAGGCTGGCGAACGAGCTTTACGGTGAGGTGTTTAGGGCCCCTCTGTTGGAGGGAGTGGGAGGGAGCTCGCATTGCCAGCGGAGGGCACAGGCCGAGTGGATCAAGATGGTAAAGGGCACATAGCGACCATCCCACAGCGCTGTTTGTTTTGGAAGCTACGGGAATTAACACACGCGTCTCAGCTGAGCCCAAATGAAGGCGCTGGATCCAGCATTGCAGACGTAGCAGTCAACAGATGTTAGCTGTGTAAATGGAAACGAGTTCTATCCTTGGAAACACTGCGTGATTGTTTGTTTGTTTACCATATAAGTATATGACTCAGGGCAGCTTTGAGAGGGACATGTAGTTCACCCCCACACACAGCAAAAAGACCATAATGTGGGCCTTTGTTCTGCGTCCACATGAAGAGATCAACAATGGGTCGAAAAGGCACTCCAAACACTAAACAAAGGAGTTTTCCCTCCTACGAGACATGGCCGTCTGAAAGCCCCCAGTCAACCATAACTTTGATCGGAACAAACCTGAACCTTTTAGGACAATACATCCCTGTTCGAAAGTGACATATTTCATGGTAATTCTCCAAAAAAGCAGGAAGCGAAAAATGGCTGCAGGGTCATTTGAGTGCAAGCCAATAAACACTTGAAAATAAAAAATGTGAGGAAGTTTGCAAGAGAGGGTTTGGATCAGGATAGACTATTCAAAAGCCTCGGTTGCAGGCTGCAATGACTTTGTTCTAAATGCAAAAACTTAAGGAAGTTGTCTTTATTCGTGCTAAGAATACTTATTCAAAGATAAGTGTTTGTATAGATTCTACTGCAGGATAAACACTAAGCTGCAGCCATCTCCGGACAGAGCACAGGACTTTACTGTAATAGAAGATAATAGGAGGAAACGGTGCCAAAACACAGACACACACACCCTGTTGGGCCTTACCGGAAGTATAATGACCTCTGGATTTCCTTACATGACACATGTGTGCCACCTCATGCCAGCCAGAAAACGTTTAGTGACTGGCAGGCAGACAATAGCCAATAATAGATGTAATAGAACAACACTGTGTACACAGTGTTCTTGCATCATACAGGAAGTACGGATACTTTTCCTGTAAAGTAGTCGGTAGTTAATGAATCCTTTTAAAAATGTGTCTTAAAGGGAGATTTGTCAAGTATTTAATAGTCTTATCAACATGGGAGTGGGCAAATATGTTTGCTTTAAGCAAATATATGTATATATTTATTATTGGAAAATCAATTAACAACACAAAACAATGACAAATATTCTCCAGAAACTATGTGCCATTTGCCATGTGTCATCATGGCACATGGAAAACTGGCACCAACAACTGTCAGTGTGTCAGTGTGCTGACTTGACTATGACTTGCCACAAACTGCATGTGATTATCATAAAGTGGGCATGTCTGTAAAGGGGAGACTCATGGGTACACATAGAACCCATTTTCATTCACATATCTTGAGGTCAGAGGTCAAGAGACCCCTTTGAAAATGGCCATGCCAGTTTTCCTCGCTAAAATTTAGAGTTTGGAGCGTTATTTTGCCTCCTTCATGACAAGCTAGAATGACATGATTGGTACCAATGGATTTATTAGATTTTCTAGTTTCATATGATACCAGTATCTCCACTCTGGCTTTAAAACTGTGCCCGCTACAAGTTAAGAATTACAACTTGCGTTAATGCATTGAAGAAATTAGAATTTATTATAACAAATTTGCGTTATTATTGCGTTAACTTTGACAGCCCTATTAATAACATAACCCTTCAGTGTGACTACTTATACATTCAGTATGCTACGTTTTGTTTTTATTTTAAGGATATGTAAAATGAAAGTAGAAAAAACATACCATTTTACAGTAATTCTACTGTATTGAAACAGTGGAAACAACCTGAACACTCTTAGTCACAGTGTTGCAGCCCCAGTGTGTGACAGGATGATGAAGGTGTGTATTTGGGTGAACAGAGACATCATTTTTTTGGCCAGTCTGTGCAGGGCGACATGTGTAGAGAACAGGTGCATGCTGACACCTAGTGGATTATGGGATATCACCCGAATACAGTGAGTCCAGAAGGAGGAGGAGGAGGAGGGTTGGATCAATGTGACGGCTGCTTACATTGTGTATCCATCTGGATGATTAATTACTCGCCTACAGGCTCGCTGCATGCATAATGAGTTTGTGATAAAGGTCGGATAAGCTTGTGTTTATCACAGAGAAACCATTAGGGTACATTTGCCCCGGTGTTAATTCCTAATGAGTTTGTTTTTAGGCTATTGCTACAATTTCAAACATTTTATTACGATAAGGGCGTAGGTTTTGGGAAATTTTGAGCTCCAAACACTTAGTTTCCTGCATTCTGGTTCTTTTTTTGCACCACTTTAGGGTGGAAATGCTTTTATTTATGTAAAGTAAAACACAAAATCCAGGCACCAGGTGACAATTCAATATCAAAAAATATAATTGGCCATAGTGAGGCTCTCAGGCATTCTGTATAGCTTTCAAATATTTATTCTCCTGAAGATCAACTTTTCTCATTTGGGTCATTTATTCCTGTTATGCAGCAACAATTCTCTCCCCATGAATTACTTAATCATATTTTCTTTAAAATGTGTTTAAAATATGTATAACAAATGGCTTGAATTATAGATTAAAGTCTTCTTTATAACATAAACAAAGAATAATGCACTTTTTTTTTTACTTTACTGAGCTTTTTTTTGGTACATGTGCTCGATTTTATCATGTCCCCACTGCAAAGTTATCAACTTCTACAAGAACTATAAGCCATAAAATGCTAAATATTCTTTAATTAGGCCATGTTAAACTCTGATTTTAAAATTAAATTCATTCATGGTCCCAAGAGGATGAATCCCTGGAGATCCCTATTTCTCTCACCCCATCGACAGGTCAGATTGGGTGGGTATAGACTTTTGAAAAATGCGTTTTAATCAATATTGAAGGGACAAACCCACAGAGACTTTTACACCTGACTCTGCAGTTCCACTCGGCTCGATGGGTGGATTTAGCCGCTTTCACCTCATTGTTGAAGCAACTCCTGTATAATTTGCAGAAAAGCTCCGGGCAACTCCTGTCCAACACCAAACGGCAGACAAAGTTAATGGAAGTTCTGGTGAAAATATAGTGGAGCATTAAGCTGCATTTCCCTCAGGAGTCAAACCAGGAGAGTAAATATTGAACTTTGTTGGCTGCCAGAAACACGACTCCAAATGAATGCTAATGTTGCCCTGCTGGATGTGTGAACAGGCAACTGTTTACTGTTTGAGACATGCATGCTTGTTAAAGCTGATGGAGAGATTACAAGGAGTACAAGGATACAGGTGCAAAATAAAACAAAGGAAACATTTTGACATTTAATCAATAATGCTAAAATTCCTAAATCATTTTTTACAGCTATACAATCTGGGGAAAGCGCTGATTTTTTTTAAGGCGAGACACCCCAGGCAAAAACATGGTTTTTGATGCACTGGTCAATTTTGAGATTTTGGGCTAATTTGCTTCCATAACACGTCTTCTTTCAGACTGGTGGAGAGAAAACATCCAAAATACACATTTAGGTGTTTATTTTACTACTTTATCTATTTGCGTCTTTAGATTTCTCCTAAATTCGCCAGAAGTTACCATTAGATAATGCCTCATTTGCATATTTAAACTTAAATTTACAGAAAACATGTTATACAAAGAATACTTGTCTTAATGTAAGTAATCAACTGGGGAAGTTTCATGTTGATATCTATTAGTTATTTTTTTTTAACCTATTAACTTGTAGTGTTTTACAATCCATATCTTTAAAGGACGTGTTCTTTTCTTTTTTTTCAGACACTTCAGTAACACTTACAAACTTTCTACTTACTAAGTTTCATCTGTATTCTGAAGGTTTTTACTGGGGGCTGTGTTCATATATCATTCATAGCCTGATTTATAGAACATTTCATTCCTAAAAACATGGTGAAAATGGATTTTTTCTATGGCTGTTGACAGTATTTTCTGATTTATGGAGTGATAAAAAGAGACATCTAAAATCCCCTCTGTAAAACCTTCGGCTCTGATATGTCAGCAAAATAAAAAAAATCTCAAAATGTGTAAAATGTGTGAAAATTAGCACATATTTGATAAGAAAATGCCTCATTTGCATATTTAAACATACCGTTTCAGAAAACATGTAATACAAAAAACATTGTCTTAATGTAAGTAATCAACTGGGGAAGTTGCATGTTCTATTAGTTAAATTGTTTACCCTATTCACCTGTGGCGTCTCCCCTTAAATTTAAGTTGTCTTTGCTTTATAAGCTTGTGGTTGTCTATCACGGCCTCCTTTGCAACACACTGAGGTCTAATCACGGCATCGACTGCAATCATTGCTGTTGATTTCAAAGGCTTCCAGGAATATTTCTCTCTACATCCAGATTTAGACAAAAAAAAACACAATATTTTTGGCTTTGTGGGTTTTATATAAACGTAGGCAGAGGACGTCATAAGGATTCAGGTGGTGTCTTGAACCAAATTAGCGGCCATGTGCACCACGGTTTATTAGGTTACCATGTGTCTGGAAGGCATGACGCCATTACAGCAGCTGCAACTACCCTGTGTGATATTTCCAGGCAGCAGGAAGAAATGAAGCCTGTTTCTCACTGGCAATTTACTTCAATGCCTCTTTGCATTATTTTTTGGCTTCATTTAACCTTATTAGCCTCACATGGACTGTGGTTTTCTGGCAATTTGGTCGCGCTCCTGAAAGAACCTGCACTGTGGAGATAAGAACACATTTAGCTTCCACGGGAACACTTTGTCATTGTCCGCTGAAAGAAACCCAGTAAGACAGAGGATGTGGAAGAGAGAGAGGGTGACAAAAGTGGAGGAAAGAAAGCCATTTGTGTGACGCTCTCACTGTCCTTTCTCCCTTTTTCCTTTCTCTGGGGTCGTGACAGACAGTATTGTGCAGCTTTCATCAACAGGAAGCGACCCTCCTTCACTCAGAGAATATGTGATCCATCCAACTACTCATATCCTTTCTCTCCGCTTCTATTTCCATCTGGCTGTCTGAAATCATAGAATATATTTGAGACATTATTCTATTTATTCTTTACAAATGTCCAAACCCACTATAGGGAGGCTTTCCAGTCCGCTACCTTCTCAGCTGGAACAATTGAGATACATAGAAAAATTCTTCTTTTGTCAGCTGTTTTTAAAGCTTTACGATCCAAGTCACGTCACAAATCTTCATCAGCCAATTGTCAAGTCAAGATGCAAATCATTCAGGTTTCCGATTATAATAATGAGCCATTTCATTACCCTTAACCTTTCCAAGAGTGGGCAACCTCTGGGTCTGGGAAGTGAAGCCAATGTTGAAGTGCCTTAAACTTGCATTCTTTCTAATAGCCAGCAGGGGGCGACTCCTCTGGTTGCAAAAAGAAGTCTGATTGTATAGAAATCAATCAGAAAATGAGCCTACTTCTCACTTGATTTATTACATCAGTAAACATTGTAAACATGAGTTTATGGTCTCAATCGCTCGTTTCAAGTCCTCTTCAATACAGCATGATGTTCATTTAGTAAATTATGGTTACATTTAGAGTCAAATAGACCATAAAGCAGGAGATGCTTTAGGGTGGGGCTACCTTGTGATTGACAGGTGATTGATGGCGTTGTCTGGTCTGGGTGGGCATTTTCATCTTACAACTTTCAAACAAACCCTTTCACAGTGTGTTTTGAGTTCAGGAAAGATAATTGTAACATTCTTGTCGCCTAAATATGTCTTATTCAGAGTTCGGTTGTACAAAACAGCAGTTCACAAACCAACGGGTGACGTCACGGTGACTACGTCCACTTCTTATATACAGTCTATGGTTTCAAAGTTGTTAGAGCATATTTGAGCTGAAACCAAGTCTTTTCAATGCATTTAAATTGAAGTTTATTTATTTTCTGGTGGGTACACTGGATTCCTACATGCAGATACTCAAAACCTATCTTGAAACCTTTGCTCTTACAGGAAAAAGTTGGGCAAATAGGCATATACGCTTAGCTAACTCTGGTTATGATTAGTTTAACAGTGGCTACATGCACAAGGCCTGGCACAATATTATAGTTAAACATTCAAAATGAATAATTTGAAGAAGAATTCTACAGAGAAAATGCTGTTTTTTGTTCATTTTTGGCACAAAATATGGTTTTAACCCACTGAGACCCACAATAGACCCATTTTTGCCTTTTTTTAGGGGAGAACAAGAGGTCTTTAGGGGGAGATACATAGAAGAGCCACATAGAAGTTGTGAACATCATCTGAAAGCTGGGAACATGAAGATTAATTTGAGATGCAGCGCAGCACTATGTGACAAGTTCTTCTAGTCATAAATCAGAAATAAACATGAATAACTAATTAAAATAAATTGTTTAAATGCATAAGGGTTTGCTGACAAGAGCTTCCCTCTAGCTCTAAAACTGAACGGTTACTGAAAGACAGTAAAGTTGGTCAGGATTGCCCGCGATCCCGCGGATCTCAGGGGGTTAAAAGCATCAATAATAATTCTTAGTTGCTTGAAACAAATGAATCACAACAGTACAATAAATGACATTCAGAACTGCATGAACATCAATGATTGAAGTCAGATAAATGTATGCTGTACTATATTAAGTTGTGGGGCTACAGTGTGAGGCAAGTAATACCATTACTCAAAACGTTCTGAACGTAATGGGAATAAAAAGAAGTTATTGAGCTCTCCATTTAATCCCTTTGACTGAATTTACTTCAGGCCTGATAATAAAATATGGAATTATAATATAAGGCCTGTCTGACATTATGTAACTTTTTATTGCTTCAGGATTGAAGTCTTTCCTTTCAATTCACCACAGGCATTAAGTCCTATAGGTCTAAAATCTCGTCAGTCCACTCTTCTCAGCATTTCCACTCTGCGTTGTATTTGTGTCTCATGATTTACGCATTATCCTTGCGCAAGCTCTTCCTCCCGTTTCATCACTTACTCATCGCAGGAAGCAAATGAACTTGAGACCCATAGCATCTTCAATTTCTAGTAAGATCCCATTACTATTGGTGCTCACTGGGCAAGGGCCAAGTCTAATTAACTTTTCAAGTGGCTCCCACATCTAGGAGAAAAAGAGAAAACACATCTTATTCACGTTCCTCCAGGGATTGAGTCCCTCCTCGGTTTATGAGACCACTCAATCCTGAGACAACAGCCACATGCGTGCCCCTCAACTAGCGCAGCTTGAATGAAGCGATGTGATGTGCTAAAGGGTCTAAAGAGGTCAAAGATTGAGGTATACTGTAACAGAGAAAACAGATGTTCTGAATCAGAACATGGAGATGAAAGCGGTGTAGAAGTAATCGTCAGACTGTTGTAACCCTGCTGCCTCGGAAGGAGAGGGTGTGAAAATATGAGTAAATGAGCATGAATCACTCACTTTTCATTTCCTGTAAGAATATTATATGCAGTAGGGGTGATATGGAGTGCCATTTTTAGATGTTCTTGTTAATCAGTGTGCCATATCAACATTAAGTTTATCATTAAATTGATATATGACACCAAATCAAAATTAAATCTCCAACAGATCTGTAATTTTATTCCATATAGCAACATTTAAAAAACAAACATTTTTCTCCCATAATCAGGACATTGTAATTGTATATAAGAGCACTATACAAGAAGGCCGTCAACCACATCTGAGTGGAAATCATTTGTTCATCAGCAATAAAATACAAGTTACGAGAACACGATTATTAGTCAATCAGAAGCAAAGTAGGGAGGATTTTCGCGTAAGGGGAAAAATCAATCAAATTACCTACGGGTGTCACGATTCTCCGAATCCATGATTCGATTTGACTTTCGATTATCGATTGAAAAATTTATTTTTCAGCACTGACTGCTATGCCTTCATTAGACTACAGAGTTTTAATTCATGAAAATCAAAAGATCATTGCCAGTCATTATTGTGAAATAAACCCTGACAGGGCGATGTGGCACCTCCACAAAGCTTTCATCACCCTGAAGGGGGTTTATTTCACAATAATGACTCGCTAGCTGTACATTATCCCGCTTATTACACGGCTACTTGCTTAACAAATCAATAAGAGTCCATAGCAGCGGTCTGCTATAAAGAAATAACAGACTGTAGAACTCCGTGATTGACCAATCAGAATCAAGTATTCAACAAAGCCATGTAATAACGAAGAGCATTTAGAAATCCAGTATATCTATGGACGCAGTTCTGATCTCAGACTCTGGAGGACCATTTTTGTGTCAAATTATTGATTTCTTAAGTAAGTAGCTGTGTAATAAGCGGGATAATGTACAGCTAGCGGGTCATTGTTATGAAATAAACCCCGTCCCGTCAGGGTTTATTTCACAACAATGACCGGCTCGCTGTACATTATCCCTTACTTAGGTCCCTTACTTCAGGGGTCAGTTATTTTTCTATAAATTCCACCAAAGCATACCCCACCGTGTGCTGCATCTGTAAGAATTGCAGGTTGTGTATCAAAGAACAGTCTCGGTTCAGGATTATACATGCAAAATGATCATATCCTTGCAATCTCAGCGGACTCCTGAATGTCATCAATTTGTAACAGCTCAATATCTATTGAAGCATTTTATGTGAAATAAAAAACAAACATAGTCAATGTTAATGTGAGTTCACAAATAAAAACCTTGTACAGTCCAGACTCCCCCAAAAACCCAATTCGTTTAAAATCCTGCCTTAACTAAGTAAATGACTCGTTTTCATTGTGCTGTTCTTGAATGTGCTTTCATTATTAAGGACACTCCATCAACGCGTTGCTCTCCAAACCACAAGGGCGAAATCCTTCTCGGCTACGTGAGAATCCGTCTTGCATGATTCAGTAAGTAAGATCACTGCCCTTGACTCAGTGATTCATTCACTTCTCTGTAACATCAGAGCGAGTGGCTGTTGAAAAAAAGGACTGATGGCGATGACTGCAGGGACAAGTCTGGTTTCATTCAGCAAAATCAATAAATGAAGCTGTTTAGTTTCTGCTCTACGGCTTACACCGGTATATTCATCATTTAAATAATCACTTTAGAAAATGTTACGGTTTTTAACTTTTCCTTAAGGCCATGTATTGTTCTGTAAAATATATGATGTTCTGTGAATGTTCTACATGGCCATATAATAGACGTATGAACTCAATAGGTTCCAGTTAACTGTATGAGCTCCCACAGTGCGTATAAGGATATATTATATATTATTAACCCCCCCCTGATGGCAATTCATGGAGAACTACAGGATATTGCCCATAGAGTTCATTGAGTCAAGCACAAGCAACGCCATTAAAAAATTATTCCTAATGTGACTGAACCATCACACAGAGAAACTGAAAGCCTAATTAAGTTTGGTATCACGGGCAGTTCAAAAGGCTCTTTCACTGGGCAAAAGTCTCAGGACTCAAGACGAATTTCGCAAACCCAACTGAAAACCATCTCATAAAACAAGAGGATTTGATTTATACATGTATTGAGTGATTGCATGTTTGGTAGTTTTAAAAAACAGCTGCCCAAGGAGCGATTTTAGTTAGCGAGAAAAAGGAAAACGGGTTCAATAAATTGTTAAAACTGAGAGCCTAGAGGTTGTCCAAATCAAAATGACTGCACTCTGTCAAGGACAAGGGCACAAACCAGAGAGTAATGGCTTAGCACCAAGTTTGGTGTTCCTCTGCCAGAGTGGATTGAATTATTATGTTCCATAAAAGTTTAATGGGATTTCAGCAGGCCTAATATATAAAAGGAGGGCTGCAAGACTGAGCTGCTGGGCTTCGGTCTTTCCTTTATGGCTTTCTGCACTTCGTACCATCTGAGAAAGGATTACTGGGCAGGACGCTGCCAAACAAACAGCTGAGTGGACACAATATTTCATGGTTTGGATTTTGATTCACTGACTGAGGCGCGTAATCACGTTGCAAATCACATTCAGGCAAACGTAAGCACACCTTTTAATGCTATAGTGTCTATCTCTGCCAGGAGAGTCTTTAGCAAAGACTTTGAACTACTTTTCTCCATCGCTGCTGAGCGCCGAGCGGTGTAATTTAGAAGTGTGTTTAGTGCAGGTCCACATCTTAGGGTCAGAAATTCCACTTAAAACACAATCAGTCGAAAGTGCACCTCACATTTTGGCTTGCAACTCCTAAACCTTTTGATGTATAATGAATCTTCTTTTTCCCCTGAGCTCTTTTCAAATTAATTTTGATACAAAAACATCTGCTGAATTGAGAAGTCTTGGAGGAACAGTGTGTAGCATTTAGGGGGATCTATTGGCAGAAATGGAATATAATTTGGGCTGTCAATCGATTAATCATAAATTAATCGCAATTAATCACACATTTTTTATCGGTTCAAAATGTACCTTAAAGGGAGATTTATCAAGTATTTAATATTCTTATCAACATGGGAGTGGGCAAATATGCTGCTTTATGCAAATGTATGTATATATTTATTACTGGAAATCAATTAACAACATAAAACAATGACAAATACTGTGCAGAAACCCTCACAGGTACTGCATTTAGCATAGAAAATATGCTCACATCATAACAGGGCAAACTGCAGCCCAACAGGCAACAACAGCTGTCAGTGTGTCAGTGTGCTGACTTGACTATGATTTACCCCAAACTGCATGTGATTATCATAAAGTGGGCATGTCTGTAAAGGGGAGACTCGTGGGTACCCGTAGAACCCATTTTCATTCACATATCTTGAGGTCAGAGGTCAAGGGAGCCCTTTGAAAATTGCCATGACAGTTTTTCCTCGCTAAAATTTGGCGTAAGTCTTGAGCGTTATTTAGCCTCCTTCAAGACAAGCTAGTATGACATAGTTGGTATCAATGGATCCCTTAGGTTTTCTAGTTTCATATGAGCCCGCTGCAATCTAAAAATTGCAAGTTGCGTTAAAACAATTTTGCGTTAACGCATTATCACGTTAACTTTGACAGCCCTAGATATAATATGAATAAGTTTGTTTTCTTTAGTGTAAAATCACCTAAAAATAAGAATCGCCGTGTTTTCGTTACCTTAGAATGAGCCGTTTATATATACAAAGGGAGCGGGTCCTTTTCACGGAGCCGGCCGCCATGTTTCTACAGTAGCCCAGAATGGACAAACCAAACATTGGCTCTAGATAGGGCCATTCACGTTTTCATGTTTTTGTGTCGGCCACCGTAGTTCTCCTACACGCTTGGCCCAAGGGAGAAGTTTCAGTTGGTTGCAATCTGCAACATCACTGCTAGATGCTGCACCTTTAACAGTTGCAAATTCCTGTGTTTTCTTTGTGTATGATTTTTTTTTTTGTACATTCCATATTCCTCACCATTTTAAATGCATTTCCCTTTTAGATGCGTTTTTCTATTTCCAACAAAAAACATTTGCAAAGCCCATTTTGGAAGCTTTGGAACCTGCATTGTGTACATTGCCGCTTTTATCGGCACATTCCCACCTTTTACGGCATATTACCCACATAAAAGTGTTATGAACCCACTGTTGTCACAACATGGTTTGAATGTGCAAATACATTCTGAGTTAATGTCACTTTTATAGACAACAGTGTTGCAACATATTGGTCAGACAATTCTGAATTATTCTCAGGGCTGTCTTTGGCTTATCTTTGCCCAATTGCTTTTCTATCTGGCCTGACTCCAGATGTGCCTCATTTTCATTCAGAGGCAGACAGTCCCAATTTAACCTAGGGCACTGTCACTAGGTCTTCTGCAAGGCTTTGTATTGTACACAGAGCATGTAAAACAAATATACAGAGCATGAGTGAGCATATAATGGTGATGTTTTAGATGATCTTATTGTCTCACAACACAAAAATCTTCAGGACATTTTGCACAATTAGATTACAGAGTGT
The DNA here is from genome assembly GCF_015220745.1 of Sebastes umbrosus. Classification (NCBI taxonomy): domain Eukaryota; kingdom Metazoa; phylum Chordata; class Actinopteri; order Perciformes; family Sebastidae; genus Sebastes; species Sebastes umbrosus. The sequence goes on along the minus strand of NC_051282.1, from coordinate 25,816,124 downwards.
GTCACTGACATTTAAAAGCTTTTGATCAATGTGGACTTTTACTTACAGTATGCATTCACACTACAGCTGGATTGATGTTCATTGCTTTTCTGTCACAGTTAACAATAAAATGTAAAAGGTCAACTTTGGTATTTTTCAACCTGTACCCTATTTTCCCATGTTTTTGTGTCTAACTAATAGGGACAACAATTTATGAAATTGGTCCAGTATTGAGGGAGAGCGCTGTAGCCTGCAGCTGCTCACAGGCTGCAATATGATGCTATTGGGGCAAGCTGACACCGTCATTTATGTCCACTAAAAGTGCTTGTTTTTTGCCATTATCTAAAGGACTTTCAACATCATGGCTGAATATTATGATGATTTCCACAATGTGGATGAGGTCTTTGAATTCGATGGCCGCCCGTCTTTATTTGAGCCAGAGTATACGGATATTCAGATTCCACAATGACACTTCTCCCTGAGCGAGACTTGGAGACGATAACAAACAGAACGGATCAAGCGAAAGATAAAAAAAACAATTTATTTCTCTGTAGGGTCCTTTCCATAATGTTGTCAGACACTTATAATAACAATCTGAGCCTGTCAGTGGCAAAACAAGCACTTTTAGTGAACGTAACGTTACATTGACGCTGCTCACTTGCCCTCACAGCTCATTTCTCGGCTGCCGGTTACAGCATTATCTCTCAATAATGGACCGATTTTAAGGATTGTTGTCCCTATTAGTCGCTTAGACACAAAAACATGGGAAAATAGGGTCCAGGTTGAAAAATGCCAAAGTTACCCTTTAAGCTGATCAGTTATGAAAGCATAAGCAACGTTTGCTACGATTGCGAAAACGGAACAACAACACAATACATTTTACATCAACGCAAAGTGCCAAATGTTGCATTTGTTCTTTTTACTTCCAGTATGCAGAGAGAAGAAATATCATTTCTAAAAGTGGACAGCACAGACAGAATATCACAATATCTAGCCGTTAACTATACTGCAAAGCATGCAGCAACATGGGCACATATTCTGTACGGCTGAAATCAACTTGCAGGATCCCACGAGAGCACACTTATCTTCTGCCCTGTTTCTGTGATTAATGTATTTACCAGTAGGATGAGTGTAGGACGTTTTTAAACGGGAGGCACAAACTCAACATTTTCTCTAAAAGTCACATTGTTTTAACTTCTACATTGGCCAAATGCTAACTGCTTTTCAAAAGCTGTGAAATGCAAATTTTCTCTGACCCATGGATCAACATGCAGTAGCTGTTCTATCATGAAATACTAGAAACTAAACCAGTCCTGACTGTGTGCTAGAGTCTAGGTGGCTCCATTGCCTGCTGGTTATCTGCTGCAGAATCAGCAATGTTTTCACATGACTTGATCCACTGATATGAACAATATTTAAATGCAATATGGGTGTAGCGAAGATGCAGAAGTCCTCCTCAAAGGATTTTATATAGCACCCGTCAAAGAGGAAATGATCCCATGCAACTTCACTTCCCATTTTTGCCCGTGTTCATATTGCATGGCAGTGAATTTGCATTTGGGTCGTAGATGGATCTGCTCTCTGTAAATTACAAACATGTTTCAAAACAAAGAAAACCTACTGCTGAATCAAATGTGACTTACAAACACAATACATAATTATGGTCAATTATACACAATACATAATATTATGTAATTAGTTATACAAAATGTACATATGGATGGAATATGGCAACAAAAGGCTGAAATTACTGAAAAACACTTAAAAAAACAAACAAATACTGCTTATACAGTATCTACAGTAATTACACACTGAGTGGTTAGCCTGTTTGTTCTGTTTGCATGGCCACATTTATAACATCATTGTATATGGGACAATAGACAGAAAATGATACCGAGAGGATGAAAGGCAGCTGGCGTCACAACAAGCGAGTGAAAACTGCGTCACTTATTCACCATCTGTGTATCTATAGTTGCAGCAGTGATGTAAATCCAGCTCGCTTGATGGTATTACAATACTCTTCAAATCTGTTTTTACTTCAGTACCAAAAATAAATAAGTAAAAGCAATAAAATACCATCATAAAACATCAATCTATAACATGGCGATGACTACACCAGAGTCATAGCGCCCCTTCATCTGAGTTATTCTGGCAGCCAGCAGGAGCAGCAGGCCGCTGGCCACCTCCAGGCTGTAGGAGAGCCAGGCGATGGCTAAGGACCAGCCGAAGGAAACGTCCACGTGGGCGAGGTTCTCTGGGGACACGACCCGCTGGAACTCCTCCATGGCCTGATTCGAGTATTTGATGTAGATGCTGACCCCGGAGAGGGTGAAAAGACCTGTTAGTGCACAGAAACAAACAGATGGGAAAACAAACCTTCCAGATTTGAACACATTACCTTGTACTTGTCCAGGCTGTTCTCATACACCGCTCATAGCTATATCTATGAAAGGTAAATGCACTGCAATTCATATATATCCCACAAAATAAATTTGTATGTAATCCACAAAATTGGCTCAAAAAACCCTTGGTGTTTGTACCCTGTGTGAAACCAGAAGTCAACATTAATTTATTTGTCAAGTAACTTCTGTACTTAAGGTATATGAAGGACGGAACCTGCCAAAATAAAAAATAAATGAATTAATAAATAAATGACTTGATAAATAAATACAGTAAATATGTCATTAAAGTTAGCAAAAATAATATAAAAAATAAATGGAGACATTAATTAATTGATAAAATGTGACATAAATTGATATTTCTGTTTCAATTTGCTTCTTCATTTATCTTTATTTATTTGCTTGTCTGTATAATTTCCCCCTATATTTTTTATTATTAGTATTTGTTATTTATTTTTATTTATTTTCTATTTATTTTTAAATATATTTATCTATTTATGCATGATTTTCCCTTTGTATTTCATCACATAATTATTTCCCCAAACTTATTTATTTCTATATTCTTTCCTTTACACATTTCTTTTTTACATTTATTTATGCATTTCTGCCTGAGGGGGCTGTCACTCAACATGTGTCATGGGGTCAGATTGCATAGATCGACTACATGCTAGCCAGCTAGCTGCACCCCAGTCTTCATTATCGGCTCCGTACAGCGGGTCGTCGACCTGCTGCAGCTCCCCCCACTGCTGCCACGGTGTGCAGATCAACCATCTGAACCTGAAGTGTTTCACGGACCCACCGTTAAACTCCTCCCCGAGGTTTCTTTTTTTTTTTTACTTTGGCAGGTTCCGTCCTCCATGAAGTTACGACACTTCCGGAGTTATTTTAAGAGAAACCACAGTCTTTTCCTAAACTTAACTAAGTCGTTTTGTTGCCTAAACCTAACCAAGTTGTTTCCTGTGAAGATGGAAGTTTATTTTGAAAAGACTGGAGCGGTAATTGACACATACGCCATGTGTTGCTGGACAAAGCACGAAAAAATTAGGAAAAACTTGAAGTGTTGTACGAGGATATGTTGACCTGTAACACTGACTGATCCATCTTGAGGAATTGTAATGAATTTTCTAGACGTGAGACCCTTTAGCTGCCTAATCAAACACCATAATCACCATGATGTATTACACTTTTTACAAGGAGGTCATTAAGGTGATAATGCATTAATTAGCAAATCCTTCCCTAACATAATTGTCTTCACTTAACTCAATGGACGGTATTAGATAATATAGACCTAAGCCTGTTAATGAGAAACAATTAGTATAATCCTAAACCATAAAAGATTTAAAACCGTTTCAAGAAAAAAAAAAAATTGTCTCATTCATATGCAAATTATTCCAGCAAGGTGCCTCTATTCATTCGTCATTTACTCTACAGTGGGAACCTGTGGAATTTCTACTGTGTATCATTTTTGATTTTCCGAACGGACAAACCGCAGAGGTGTGCCGACAAGAATAACATGAGTGAATGTCAACCCCAAAACACTTTTAAATACAGTGTAGTCACCGCTGCGCAATTCAGACTGACCTTTAGCGTGGCACCGTGGAGGGCAGAAGCACAACACAGGGTAATCATCTGCTACATTTAGACCCTGTTAATTACTGGTCATTTTAAATCACAACTGTGGTCTTGTCTCTCAATGTCTACCCATGCAGTGTGCCTAACTGGCACATAAGCGCAGAAGATAGTGAGAGAGAAAGAAAGGTTAGCAGGTGCAAATGTCATTAACCATGCTATAAGAAACACAGCGGACCTTTTTTTCAATAGCAAATCATTTTCACATATGATTTTAAACTACAGTGTTAATTGCGGCCTACTGGATATAATTGGAGTAAATGCCTACACCGATTTGTACAAGTACTCATGAACACAGTCTTTCTTGCACTCAGGTGCAGATTGCAGTTGATTAGATACTTCAGCAAGGTTTCCCCTTCATTTCTACTCTACAGTACATCTATTTTGCATGTAAAGTCTTCTTTGTACAGCACAGTCTGACTTCGTATAGTTCCCTTGCACTTCATGTGAGGTCTACGTTGTTACTGCACCCACAACACACTAAGGTTTCGTGCTCAATTAGAAAAGCAATACCAATCTTAACATTTTAATGGCATGAAGGTAGCTTTTTAAGAACAACCTCGAGTTGTGCAGAGCTGCAAAATCAGACCCGAGGCCAGATTAATCAGTACGCCGCTACGTGATGTGAGTGCTCAGAGTGGAATTTCAAAGACAGAATTGACACATAGCTCGACATTAAACTTGTATTTAGTCTACCGTCTCTCATACTAAAATTTCAAACTCCGAAGTAGGTAATTTCTTGGCGTGTAGACTAGAGTGTATCTGAGTTTGGCTTGTGTTCAAATGGGTGTTTTTTTTCTTCACTTAAAGATTCAGTAGGCAGAATGTTTTTGGCATCATTGGGCAAAAAATCCATCCAAAGTTCAGCAGCAGGCTGCTGCTCCCCAGGTGCTCCACAGACAGACTCAGGAAATCCTTTAACCCCCGAGCCATCAAACTGTACAACACCTCTCTGGAGAGGAGGGGGACAAAAGAGGACAGTCTGCAGGACAGTTAATGCACACAGTGCACTTTAATAGACAGAGCTACTTTTAAATCTGCACACCACAAACAGCTCTACTCTGCACCTTTATAGACATGTTTTACTGTATTCTACAAACAATGTACAGCTTAATTCTGCACTTTAGTCTATTTTAACAATAACTTCTCTACCTCAGTTATTATCCTGCATTATATTCCATATTTGACATTTCTTAATATCTATATCTACTATATTCTATTATCCAGCACTATATCACTTTCTGCACTATATTCACATTTTTAATAGTCCTGTATCTCAGTTGTTCCCCCGCACTATATTCATTTTTAACAGTTTCTTCATCTCCTGTTATTTTTATATCTGGTATATTTTTTTATACTCTGTATTACTTACTTGTGTCTTTTTACTAACATATTTGCACTATGGAACTGTGATGCTGGAAACTTGAATTTCCCTCAGGATCAATAAAGTTACTATCTATCTATCTATCTATCTATCTATCTATCTATCTATCTAACCTTTCAGCATATTGTAATTCAAGTGTTCTGAGAGAAAACTAGACTTCTGCACCTCCTCATGGCTCTGTTTTCAGGCCTTAGAAAATTTAGCCTGTGACGGGAGACCTTGGCCAATCACAGGTCATTTCAGAAAGAGAGCGTTCCTTTGTTCCGGCTGGTGGGCGGTGCTTGGTATTTCCTCAGCTGTTCTCAACCTGGCTGCCGGGTTACAAACGTTCTCATTTTGCAGCTAAACAGTACACTACAAGATATTTCTGAAAACATTTGAGGAAATGTTGAAATAGGAATTACAGTAACAGAATATTGATTCATATTTGATCAGCGCTGCCTAGTTTGACCGTTTGATCGGCGAGTGATTGACAGCAACTCAGAGACGGCAGGCTCCAGCTCGGTTCTGATTGGTTGTTTTCCTCCGGTCTGTGAAATCCTACAGATGCCATTAGGAGCACCTGGAGGACACAACAGGATTTTTTTTCAGATTACCTGTCTCATGCCCTACTGTCAGGATATAGTGACCGTTTTATAAAAAAAACTTTTTAAAATCATATTTGCTCCATTTCTAGCCACTGCTGCTTTAAGTTAAGACCACCAATTGATATCAACACATTGTTGTCTGCAGCTTCCTGATCTACACAAAGACATGTAGCCTAGAACTGATCCTCGAATAAATATGATGTCAATGGAGTGTTTTTGCAAACATAGAAGCAGCGCCATACTAGATTATGAAGTGTGAAGAGGGTTTTGTTGTTGCCTGATGATGCAGCTGATTAATGAGATGCCGAAATCCGTCAAGGACAAAGTGTTCTTTATTCATCTCTGTTTATGATGTTTTAGTTGTGTTCACGGTCCTTCAGTTTGAAAATAACAATACAGCAACACCTCAAAGGTTAAAACAATATGCATCAACACCTTTCTGATATTAATTATTAGACTGGATAGGATAACATTGGCAGATGATACTATTATTTTGCCCTTATTTGTACTACTGTTCCTTCAGGACATTAATCTGCTCTGTCTGCAATGAAGGAACGGTAGATTTGGTGAGACAATCAAGACCAAACTTCTTTTGACAACTTTCCAGCAGCTAAATCTGCATAAGCTGAAAGGAACATTTTAACCTCACACAAGCCTCGGTTTTAAAATGAAATAGCTGTTGTTTGGTCTTAGCGTACTATGTTAATCCTTTGGATTACAGTGTTGTTGCAAGTGACAGAGCCAATTCTCAGGAGCAACCCTGGCTCTCATGTTTCCTGTCTGACCATCTAGTCAGACCTAGTAAACGGCCATTTCTTTCAAACTCCACAAAGTAGATGATTGGACTCTCTGAGGGGTGCATGGTTTCAGCGGGTTCGCTCAACTGCAACTGTTCAGAGCCAATTTAACATCCATTCTTCTCTCGCTCCTCTGTGAGCTGTAGCAGATCCAATGCAGGTTCGGCACTGATTTATATGACCTTTAGTTTTTCATTTTCATTAGTGCCTACGTGATATTTAGAAATGGTGAACTGAGAAAAGTCTTGATGAATTGAAGTAAATTGGGGCTGCGTTTAACAGCTAGATCAAAACATCCCTTTACAAACTCTCACATGACTAATTTTCTTCAAGAATTCAAGGTAACACGGTGTGAGTAATTGATATACAAATGATCCTTTTGTGGATGAAGTATTCCTTTAAAATAACAACTATTATACAGTTCATCGAGGTAATTTCAATGGCTTCACATGTGCTCAATCAAAACAAGACGCTTATGACGCCTACCTCTCAAATCACATTAGATGGTTACAGAACAGTTTTGATTAAACAATAATATATCTTTATGAGGAATAGCAGAGAATAGTTATTTACTTAAACTGGTAAATGAAGCAGCTTTATTCCTCTTTGTCCCTCTGTTCCAGAGGTGAGGAAATGAAGATGGAACCATGCTGGTGAAGATGAAGCTCAAATAAGAAATGCATCAGCCTTCAGTCTGGATTCCCATACGGATTTCATCACTGAAGTTGAGTAGCTGCTATGTGTGTTCATTGTGGAAACCATAATCATTGTCAGAGGGAAATCTGTTTCCATAACAACTTATTTGATTTCTCTCATGGCTAGATTGACTTCTGGCAGCAGACTAATGAATGTGACAGAGCCACTGATGGGAAACCAGTGGGCAACATCCAGGTCTGAAAAGTGAAGCCAATGCTGAAGTGCTTTAAACTTACATTCTTTCTAACAGCCAGCAGGGGGCGACTCCTCTGGTTGCAAAAAGAAGTCTGATGGTATAGAAGTCTATTAGAAAATGAGCCTACTTCTCACTTGATTTATTACCTTAGTAAACATTGTAAACATGAGTTTATGGTCTCATTCGCTAGTTTCAAGTCTTCTTCAATACAGCATGATGTTCATTTAGTAAATTATGGTCCCACTTAGAGTCAAATAGACGATAAAGCAGGGGATGCTTTAGGGCGTGGCTACCTTGTGATTGACAAGGCTCTACCACGGCGTTGTCCGGTCTGTGAGTTGTCCGTGTTTTCGTCTTTCAACTTTAACCATTTCACAGTGTGTTTTCAGTTCATGGAAGTTAATTATAACATTTTGGTCACCTAAAAATGTCTTATTTAGCATTCGGTTGTAATTAGCTCCACCCTCTTGTGTCACTTCTGGTTGCAAATATCCAAGATGGCATCAGCCAAAATGCCAAACTTGAGGCTTCAATGGCAGTCCACAAACAATGGGGCTACGGAAATGTGCCTATTAACTCTCTTGCAGAGATTGAGATGAGAATGATACAACTCTCATATCTGCCCTTCAAGTATGTAGCTCGAGCCAGAAGATGAATAGCTTAGCTTAAAAACTGGAAGCAAGGGAAACAGCTAGCCTGGCTATGTCCAAAGGTTGTAAAGTATTTGCCAATCAGCACCACGTAAAGATCACTAATTGACAAATTATATCTTGTTTGTTCAATCGGTACGCAAACAAATGTAAAAAAAGATTTGGTTTTACGGGGGTTACGTGCGAAAAAATGATTTCTTGGCCAGAGTGTTTTTGATCTTATCATCTAACTTTAGGCAAGAAACTGAATGAAGGTATGTCCCAAAATGCAGAACTATTCCTCTAAGTTGTCTTTCCGTTATGTTTGTAAGCTATTCAAGTTGTAGTTCCCTCACTAGATAACCTGTTCTGCTTTACAAGCGAAGGAGAGAGTAGCACAGAATGAGCAATTTCCAACAGTGGAGGGGCTTGGGGGGGGGGCAAGATCGTCCTAGAAGCAGCAATTCTGAATGGGAGGCCGCAAACGAGGTAACAGCAGTGTGTGCCTTATTGCTGATTTCACACTGACACCGAAGTTGACATTTTCCATTATGTTGTGATCCAATGTATGGAAATAAATGAGGTGGAACAATTCTCATTATTGAATCTTTCAGTAAGCACAGCTGAATGTTATTTAATATAACTATAATATTATTTCTCGTCTGTTACTTCTCTTGTGGGACCAGACGGTCAGAGATGTTTTGCTGATGAAATGCAGGAGGTCAGGATGACTTGGGGATACAAAGCAAACAGTTCTCTAAAGCACGACAACAGAATAAAGCTTCTTTGACATTTGCGTTATGCATAATTAACAATAGGAAAACCAGTGAGAGAAACGTGGGCTGCAAGTATATTTCTTAGGCTGCTTCTCTTTATGCGGGCGTATGTTGGTTTGTCTTTTACAGGAGCCTGAAGTTAGATGGAGAGGTACGTGCTTTGGGGATTGTTTGGTTGTTTCCCGATCTGGATGATGCCATTTCTCCAAAGGACTATGTGAGTATTCATTAGTTTTGTTAGAATTTTGCTGTTCTACAGAAATATATACAATTGCATGTCATTTTTGTGAGTATGTGAGACATCCATGCGGAAGATAAATTATAATAAATATCTCAATAATAAATTATTACATTGCTGTCGATGAGCTTCTGATTGACCATTTCAGTGTCCATTGTCATTCATACACAGAAGAGAAGGATTTTATCAAAGCAGACACTGCAGATTTACAAAGTACATGTGGTTCAGGTGATAGCCTGTACTGATGCCTTTGATTTCACTGGTGTAAAATGTGTTTTCCATTATGATTTTATTTAAATAGGACCCATTATGCTAATTTTCAGGTGCATACTTGTATTTGGGGTTTCTACTAGAACATGTTTACATGCTTTAATGTTCAAAAAACACTTTATTTTTCTCATACCGGCTGTGCTCCAGCTCCGCTCTAACTAGCTTTGTATAAGGGCGGGCCAAACTAGCCACTAGGCAGGTATCATGCAAATGTGTTACTTTCTGACATCACCATGTTACAGAAGAAAAGGCGGGACTTCAATCAAGGCCTTTCAGGCAGTTCAGGAGCAGCGTTTCTGTGGGGGAGAATAACTCCCTTTGACGTGGACTTTGGGCTTTGTAACTTTGCAGACCTTTTACATGAACAAAACACTACATAACACACTACAGGAAAGGGAAAAAGCACAAAAGCATAATAAGTCCTCTTTGATTTCAAAACCTCATGCAGTTTTAGGAGAACAGAATTAATTAATGTAAGACCCCTTACAGTTTGTCGAACAATACAAGTTACTTTGCTAATCTTTTGATCTTCAGAATGATTTATTACAGCATGAAAAATAACATCAGCTGTGAGCTTTTAAAATAACGTCCTATGATTATTAACAATGTGTGCTACAGCCAGAATGCTCCTGTCTTTACCTTTAACTCACACACACTCACTTATGTCAGTATTTTTTTCATTACATTAGATAAACAAATGTACACGGTATGATAACCGTCAATTTTATGTATGATAACCCTATTCTGAAATGATACTAAACTTAACACTTCACTTAACACAGTCACTAGTGTGGATGTATATCTAAACACTTGGCCAGTGTCAATACTCTGTTGGAGTATTTTGCTGTGCATTTTTCTTTTTTACCCAGTATTGGATGCAGTTTTGAAAGTGTAAGAGCTGCCTTTTTGTTCATAGTAAGCTTGATTTTGATTAAATCATTGCACTCAGCCTACTGCCTCCTCATCATTACCTGCATTTTGGGTCCAACCTGTTATCCCTGAGAGTACCTGACAGTAAGTGCTTGCAGGTCTTTTGATGTAGAGATGTGGACAGGCTGTTTGGTGCAAAGCATGAAATTAGTTGTCGGGGAGGCCGGGCCTGTCAGCAGAGATGGAGAAGTAAAAACAGTAATAAGACCCTTTACTTCTGTGAAAGATTCGTGCATTCAACCTCAACCGTACCCAAATCGGGATTCATTCCCTTCGAGTTTTGGACCTCATATGCTTTTCTTTGACGGATATTCTATTTATTGTGCTTGCGCAACAGCTGAAACCCACAGTGAAGGGAAAAAAGCAATCTTTATGTTACTGTATTGCTGATGAAAGCATATCCTTGTAGTGCCATTTAAGGAACCTCTTATTGTATGGACCAAACCAAGGACATTTCTGCCCAAAGAGGACTCTCCAATGCCCTCAAAGAGGATGATGCTCAGTTTTATCTTTGAGCTTCAATTCTGTTGGTCATTCAGTTTATACTTTAGAGCATTCGATATTCTTTTCAATACTCCACTGCTCATAAATGCTCATAGAATGGGTTAAATGCAGAGGTCAAATTTCTTATATGTATGTATATGTATATGACAAATATAATACAGTTTAATTTTAAGTTTAAATAGAACCATAATTTACTAAATGAACATCATGCTGTATTGAAGAAGACTTGAAACTAGCGATTCAGTCCATAACCTCCCGTTTACAATGTTTACTGAAGTAATAAATCAAGAGAGAAGTAGGCTCATTTTCTCATAGACTTCTATACAATCAGACTTCTTTTTGCAACCAGAGGAGTCGCCCCCTGCTGGCTGTTAGAAAGAATGCAATTTTAAGGGTTTATGTTATGTGTGAGGCAGATGTGCAGATAAGAAATTATACTTTTAAGAGTCTACAACAATGCTCTTTTGAGGCAGTGCTTTAAGATAAATGCGTTTTACCAAATTTCATGGCAATCCATCCAATAGTTGAGATATTTCAGTCTGGACCAAAGTAGGGGACCGACCAACCTACAGACAGACATGCTTTTAAGTGTTCACAAAGTAAGTAGTACACCAAACGCCCGGGCTGCTGTGCCTCATGAGATCATATTTACATTTTAGGAAGATTGTCTGTTTATGATTTGACTGTCCGAGATTATCGGGACAACAGTCTGTTTAATAGGCCACAATATGTCTAATGGACTGTCTTATGTAATCACACTCAATTTCAACAAAAAGGAAATTCTATTTTGTTTATTTTCTAAGGACGCCCTTTGAAAACCGAATGACACAAGAGAATGTGCGCTGATGATTCCAGGGCTAAGTCTGACTGAATCTTTCACTCAACAACAAGCTCTTCTGCTATTATGTGCCACTTTATCATGATCAGCAATCACTCCACATGCTGTAATCAATACTTAATTATGTCCATCTCCAGAGTGAGAAGGTTTGGTGTCGATGGGCACTTTCATAGGCCATAGTCCGTTTGGCTAATCCTAATCAGAGTGAAATTGTCTGGTTCAGAATCACAGTGCACAAATTAGAGCAGACCAATTTTTTTTTAATATATATATATTTGCTGACGGGCATGTTACGAAGGAGCAAATTTATCTTTTTTGTCTCAAGAGTTGCCACTTCTACGCAGGGAATCGCAGACTTTGATATATTGGTGCCGAAGTTTTTTCACTTATACCCTTTTCCCACCAAAATTAGCACATACAGTATATGCAGTTTTTGTATTGCTGGGAACCCACTGAAATAGGCCATAGACTCCTTTCCCAATGCCATGGTATGACTTTTTTTTTTCTTTTCTTTTTTGGTGTGTCATGTTCAACGTCACGGACGCACCGGAAAACAGGGTTAATAAACAGTGTGAGGCCAGTGAAAATGTTACGGTGGTTACTTCTTTCTTTATATCTGTTACATATTCTGTCTCTCTTTCAAACTCGAGGCTGACTAATTTGGAACGATGTTGGACAGAGACGGACAGACTTTGTGGCTGAGATGACAAAGAGTGGCAGAAGCAGAGCTGGAGCCGATAGATAGGCTACCCGTGGCTACTGCAGAGTCATTTGTCCCGGGAATGAATGCTGATTGTAACCTTTTCCATTGAAGACAAAATCCAGATGTCAGTGGGTTTTTTGTCCTGTTGGAAAGTGGATTTTGACTCAGCACTGATCTACTGTGCGCACAAATCCCTTCTCCTCCTGTTTATCCTGAATGACTTTATAAATGTCACTATTTTTGTGGACTTTATTCAGCATATTCTGTATGTTCTCTTTGACCAAGATGTCAAACAAACATCGGACTTCTGCAGAAGTCCAAGTCAGTCCTTTCCCACTCATTTTAACCTGTCGTCAATCTCAGAACCCATCGGTCTGACGACGCATAAGCCTCTGGGGGCAGGGGGCTTTATATTTCTGGGGTTCTGGTGTAGCCAGCGGATATCCGGCTATCAAGACTTCCTTTTCTGTGCGCTGCTCATTGTTTACAGTCCAATTAGTAACTTGAGATGCAAAACTGGACTTGGAGCTGAGAGACAAGTAGCCTCCAATGAACCAATGAAAAGCTAAATCATTATCAGACCGTGTGGCCGGTGGGTTTCCAGGATTGAATTTCAGCCAATGCGCTGCGCCTCTTTTGCTCTCCACACGGACTGTTTGACGTGATTGGTCGATACTACTCAGACTCCAAATGGAAACCAGAACGCTTCCAATGCCAAAATCTTGTCCCGTTGCCTGCAGATTCTACACGTGAATGCAGAATCTGTTCACAGAGATTTACTGTGTCCATCTCAATAACAGCCCGCGCAGGCAGCCTGCCTTTTGGTTTGCATGGGAACGGTCTGAGACCACCTCTCACAAGCAGTCTTTTACCGATTGTTTTGGTCCGCACCAGAGTACGATTACTGCGTTCACAACTGCCCAAACAAACAGCACCAGAGTTTGATTAAAATGGACTAAATGTCGGCGCCCTTAAATCATGTTCAGGCTCATCTGGAACAAACTTGTAATTATGATTTATTTTATGCAAATCTGACTGACAAGTGCTACAAAATCATTGTCAACTACAGACTGTATTTATTCACTCCATTCCACAGCATTGTAGTGTTTGGTAAAGGGTGTCAAAACAGTGATATAGCAGATGGGAGTCCCATCTCCCACAGATGGATGCACTACTATAATTGCATCTGAGTGTCTCAGACGGATCAATCATGCTTTTGTCTATTCACAAAATGTGACAGAAGGATCGAATAAAAAGAAGGAAGTTCTGAGCGGTATGCCACAGTTTCTCCTCATTTCCTTATAAAATCCCCATTTCTACTCTTCTAATAATGGCGTGAGCAAAAACATCATAACTCAACTCAATTAGGTTGAATGGATTTTAAATGTCCACACAGATATGAATTATGTAGCTGCAGACTCTACCTATAACAGTCCTCTCCTGTTATTTACACAACACTAATCACTGTTTTATTATTGGACCTTAGTCTCAGAAGATTAAGGCTGCAGTGGGCAGAAAGTTTTTGGCATCATTGGGCAAAAATTCCATAATAACTTTTCAGCATATTGTAATTCAAGTGCTCTGAGAGAAAACTAGACATTATTTGTTTTCAGGCTTTATAAAATCTAGCCCGTGCGTAAGACTTTGGCCAATCACAGGTCATTTCAGAGAGAGAGCGTTCCTATTGGCTGTGCTCTGGCTGGTGGGCGGTGCTTGGTATTTCTTCAACTGATCTCAACATGGCTGCCGGGTCACAAACTTTCTCATTTTACAGCTAAACAGTACACTACAAGATGTTTCTGAAAACATTTGAGGTGAAAAATAGACATTACAGTAACAGAATATTGATTCATATTTGATCAGCGCTGCATAGTTTGACTGTTTGATCGGAGCTGATTGACAGCTGCTCAGAGACGGCACCGGAGGACACAGAGGCACATGATTTTTTTTCAGGTGACCTGTCTCATGCACTTCTGTCAAGATATAGTGACCGTTTTCTAAAAAATAGCTTTTTTTTAAATCAGATTTGCTCCATTTCTACCCACTACAGCTTTATAATTAGATTTATGCAGTTGCCTTAAGTCAGAAGTGAATCAGAAGTGAGAGCGAGCAGTTGAAATTGAATTTTTCAAGGTTTTCTATGTGTAGTTAACGCACACATAGGCACCTGTATATGTACAATGTGCCGCCCACACACTTTTTCACGCGCTGTACATCTGACATAACCAAGCAAAGGATTCACTTCAAAGCAGCGTACACGCCAAGTTCATGCAATTGCCATCGGCTAAGGAAAAAACATCTATGTGGACTCACTGCAGAAGAGAACGTAGGATGCGGATCCAGCCAGCAATTTGGGACTGCAGGCCAACGAGCTGACGAGTCCAAAGATCCAGCCGAACACCAGCAGGACCAGGCTGAGGGGCAACAGGATGACCACCACTTTGTGCAAGCCTGCAAACACACATTCACATGCAAACACGCAGTGCTTAAATATTTTAAAGGCTTTGATTTTGTTCTACAAGTCAGCTGGATATACTGCTGAGAGAAACCATTTGCAGAAGCAGTTGGGGAGTTTTTCTGATTTATTTCTACCATCCAGGGAGCCATCTCCATTGTCAGTTGGGTATGAAAATCAACTTGAAGAGTGTTGAGGCTCTCTTAAGATAGCTTCTGTCACAGTAGGGGGAACAGTTTCAGAAAACACTATCTTTTGCGAGAACGTTCATGTTTGCTTAACGTGTGTTTTATTGGATTTTCTGACAGTACGCTGTTGCTTGTGAATGTAATATCTTCAGCAGCCAACTGCACCTGTAAATTAATTTGTGAGGAATCACTGACTCACTATTTTAAAATCCAGTTGATAAACAAAGCCACTCACCAAGAAGTTGCCTTTCCGCTTCTGACAGGCTGGACATATTGGCTGTGAAAGAAGGGATGACTGAGCTCATGTTTGCTCCTGAAAATGTCAAGGGAAAAGGTTACACATGACAAGACGTGCGGACGGAGCTGTAGGACGAGAAAATTGTTACTTGATAAAAAAAGGTCACTTCTTTTTATCTTATAATTGTGCAAAAAATCAATATGTATAGAAATCCAACATTAAACCATAAGACATCTCTGATTGACACATTTTCTCAGCCCTGCATGTTGAGTTTTGCAGAATAAAGCTCAAGCTGCTGCTTCTGTGAGCTCAGCCGGTGCAGCAGAGAACAATAGTGTCAGTGCATGTTCCACCTTTATGTCACAGGTGCACTGCTTGAAGGGCTTCAAACATCATTTACCTAGCTGCATGAACTGTGGGCGGCACCAGCAAACCCATTGGACACATCTGGCACCTCAAACTGTGCAGAATGCAGCTGTGTCAAATAATATCCTTTAGAATCTCTTTTGCAGCCCCCCCCCCCCACCCTGCATGTTCACCTGCAGCTGCCTGCAGGGGGCTGATACAGATGTGAGCGGTTATACAGTTGCTACAGATAGCTATTAGAATAGAAAGGGAATAACTACGGATATTAGATTTTGCATCTGTTATTGCACTGTGGGGATCATTACTCTCTGAATGAAAAGTGGAATTTTAAGAATCTTATGAGGAGTTAATAATTCAGCACATAGCCCAATCTGTGTCATTTATTTCTCCAAACTAAAAACACTGGCATATGCCACCTCTTCTGTGCATTATTAGTATCACAAAACTAAGATTCACAGCAAGCAGTTTTTGCAGAGTGATGAGGAATAAATCAATGAAATACAGCTGCTGCTGACAATGAATGCGCAGCAACATGATCCATGCAATGTTAGATCCCAACACCATCACATGCAATCCACAGTATAGATCGATTTAGTCTTTTTTTTTGTCATCATGAGAGACGATCAATACAGGAATTTGCATAATAAGCGTTTTATGCACAACAGTGTTGATGCCACATGATAAAATACTCAGAATTACCCCATAGGGTGAGAAGCAGTGCAAAAGTTATTCTGGGAAAATGAGGGCTGCATCTGATTTTATTACAGCTCAAGACATAAACCCTCTAAATAAAAAAGCTCATGCAAACTACAGACTATAATGTGTAGGCTTTAAGTTGAGCTGACATACCTTCAATAATTCTCCACAGTCCAGAATGAGAACTCAGGTCGTCTGAACCTGTGCAGTTGGATTTATTCACATCGATAATGTACCAGTAATCAGTCCCAATAGCCACAGCGAGGAGGGTAAAGCTGAGCAAACCTATAAACCCAGCAGTTACAACCACCAGTCCGTACCTCATTATATATATATACAGTCCACTCGCAGAGCGCAGTTATACTAACAGCAGTTTTTATATTTGTCTATTCTGCATCGACGCTCCAAGATGTGCGATGCGTAAAAGCTCTCCTCCACTCCCAGGAAAGTGCTGCTTCTTCATGGCAATCACTGTCCTAAAACGTATAGTTTAAGATAGAAAACTGAGCAATGCACATCCCAGTTAATTGTTTACTTTAAAAAGGAAAATACAAACAAAAAAATCAAGAGAGGAGAGGAGAGATGCTTCTTTCTCCTCACCAGTTTTCCAGCACACTGACAGGTAATTGAGGCTCACAGCGCTCTTGGATTGAGACACTGTGTCAAGTTGAGAGAATAAAACGCAACATTGTCGGTGCGGAATTCCAGAATAGAACGCGAGAACGTGTTGTGAAGGTGCTTGGATTTATTTTTTAATGCAACATCCGGTCACTGTTTAGTTATCTGATATGTACTTGACTCTTACTGTAGCTTAATTGCAGACTATTTTCAAACGCAATTGGTTGCTGCCCTGACCAGAAATGTATAACTGTACCCAGCCTACCAGACTTAACTATTAATTCTAATTCTCAAATGCATTCACATAAAGCTGCTGAACGCAGAGTAGCTATCTTGAATGAACGATAACAAAAATGTTTTATTTACTTGAATTTAAAGTTATTTTGCACTAACCATATAATGGTTGTCCTTAAGGACAAGTACCTTAAGTACCTTATTGCCAACAATTGTTGGCAATAAGGTACATTCCTGGAATGTAATTTGCAATGTGCAATACTCTTGGCACTTTATTCTATTTATTCCTTTATTCTTTTATCTCGTCTTGTTTTTATTCTTGTATTTATTGTTTTTATTGCGAATATTTTTATTCTTGTACTTTTATTGATCTGCAGCTCCCCATATGCCACTTACTGTGTTCCCTCTGTCATTGATGATTGTGCAGTATGAATGTGTATATGTCTCGGTGGACTGCAGAAACTGAATTGCCCTTCGGGGATAAATAAAGCTATCTGTATCTGTATAATACTAGACAGGTTACCCATCTTCACCTGCCATTTTACAAAACAAAACATGGCCAGTACTCCCTCAGATATCGTGCTGTGCAAATATGGAACACCAAAATACATGTTATCAGGAGCTCGTTATCCTTAGAATATTTTAAAAGGAAATTATCATCACATTTAATTCATGATGTCTTATTTTTTTTGATATGTTTAGATATATTTCTTTTTTTCTGTACTGTTTTTTTGTATTGTATTTCATTGTTTTTATTGGATTGTTTTCCACTGTTTGGTTAGGTTTTTCTGCACATTTTGTGTTCTTCTTGTTGTTGTTTAACTTATGTTGTATTTTAAAAATTATGTTAGTTTAGATATTTCTTCCTTTTTTGGTATTGTTTTTTTTTTCTCCTGGGGTTTGGGGGAGGTCCTTTGTATAAGCCTGTGGCTTATTGACCTCTCCTGACACATTTCTTTTTTTTTTTTCATTAACTGGATTTTGTGCAGTTTTATATATGTGCAAAAAAATAAAAAAGCAAATAATAAATAAATAAAATAAAAATCAACATTTAAGGCTAAGCAAATTGCCTCATGTACCTACACTCAATAATAAAATACAAAAAACACCCCCAGCTTATATGATAATCATATTTAAGTTCGGTTGGCATGACATCCTTATGACATTAAACAATCATTTAAAATACTTACCTGTTGTACTTTTATGATCAGGCACTTAAAGACACCTGCCTGTCATACTGGAGAGGGTCCTGTGGGCGGGGCAGCTTCTTATTAACGCTGTGCGTCTAAAGTTCAGCACACCTGAGTCAAACGAAGTCACATCTGATTCACACCTGAGTCAAATGTTAAAGAAAAGACCGCATCTGTTGTGTTGCCAGCTTTGTAAACAGACGGCTAAATAACCGTTTAAACTATATGAGAAGGGCAGTTATAGTTGTATGAGGAACAATAACGTAAAAACTGTGGAGACGCACTGATGGATGAAGTTGAAGCATCCGCCTCTGAGGTAAGTGTTTACCATTGAACCCCAGTCAATGTGATTTAGCTTTTTTTGGTCACAGACTTAATGTTAAATTGCAAACAAATCACTAAACATTAACGTTACATTACAAAGCAATTACGTGTGGATGAAGAGAGAAAAAGAAACCCCAAAACAAACAAACAAACAAACAAACAAACAAAAGGAAGGGAATGTGGGAATAGTGCTAATAGTGCTATAGGGGTTCTCTGTAAGGTTAAGGTCCTCAACTAACATTGAAAGCTTCATAGCATTCTTTGTCTTCATATGTTTCAGAGATGAAAAGTAAAGACACATCTCCTTATGAAAAACAAAGAAATTTGGTCTTGATTTCAGGAATCTATTTTTATGTATAAAAAACTTTCCAATATTGATTATGGAAATGATTGCCAAGTCATATAATGGGTATCTTTCACAATTGTACCAAATATAGTATTTTCCTTTGTTAGATTAGAAAGATTTACAAATTTCGTGGACAACCAATAATGCAAATCATCCCAGAAAGCATTAGCAAAAATACATTCATAAAATAAATGTTCTGTAGTTTCAATGTGTTCATCACAGAGCAAGCAATTATTTTGATCAGTACCAAAACGGTTTCTTAAGAATTCAGCAGAGGGGTATATTTCATTGAGAACCTTAAAGTGAACCTCCTTCGCTTTTGGTGCAATAGGAAATTTGAAGCATTTCGATCTTAGACTCTCAGCATCTTTTTTAGAGAAAAAACTATTTTTTTGTCACTGACCAACAGAGTCTTAAGGTTAAATTGCAAACAAATCAATATACATTAATGTTACATTACAAAACAATTAACAAAGTTTAGCATTAAGCCAATATGTACTAGGCTATAGAGACACATTTGGCAACAGTCACACCTCTGGAGTCTGTGTGGATAGGTCTATCAGCCTTGCACATGTTAGACAATTCATCTCATTCCCACCCATTCTTCCTTGTAAAACTGTCTAAGCTCTGTCAAATTGAATGAGAACCGTGACTGAAAGGCAATTTTCAAGTACTGCAACAAATTCTTAATTGGACTGAGGTCTGGACTCTGACTTGGCCACTACTCTGGGATGTTTTGAAAGCCTTTTGTAGCTTTATGGCTTCATGTTTGGTGGTGTTGCCTCCCTGAGTAATATATTATACCTACCAAGCTCTCTTGCAGACTGCAGCAGGTGTTCACCAGAAAATCCAGCTATTTTCAGTGTTTCCCTTTGGAGAAATATAAGGTCTTTTTGATGTAAAAGCATAATGTAAAAAGACACACACAAAAAGGAGGCAGAGGAGATTTCAACATCTAACCTTTTAATGTTCATTGCAATTTCACACTTGTCGGCGTAATTATTTTTTCAGGTCAGCAAGCAGATGTTAAAAACTGAACTGGTCAGAACATTTGACAGGAAATCATAAAACTTGCATATTAAGTTGACATGCTTAGGTGGGGGGGCGATACATAGTCAGAAAGGGTAGCCAAATTAGAGGTAGAGGTGTGACAGGAACCAACTGCAGTACCTGCAAATTATCTTGGAAATGGCTTTAACTTTCATCAGCACCTATTTTAAGCGACCGACTTTACTGTCTTTCAGAGGCTGTAGCAGGTTCAGTTACAAGTGAGCATGGGAATTACCATCATATACTTCTATCATAATGTTCTAAGCCCTTATACACTTTTACAATTTATTTTAATTAATTAATTCATGTTTATTTCTGATTTTGACTAGAAAAACTTGACACAGAGTGCTGAGCTGCATCTCAAATTAATCTTTAGGTTCCCAGCCTTCTTTGGGTCTCAGAAGGTTAATTGGTTTGCGTTAAAACAACCTCATAATTCTCTGATTCTAGCTTCTTAAATGTGAATATTTTCTGGTTTCTTTACTGTGACAGTAAATTGAATATTTTTGAGTTGTGGACAATACATTTTACGACGTCATCTTGGACTTTGGGAAACACTTTCTGACATTTATAGATCAAGCAACGAAACGATTAATTGAGAAAATAATCATCAGATTAATCGACTATGAAAATAATAGTTAGTTGCGGCCCTAATAGCACTGTGATGCAACTGGAAGAGGATGTGGTACCAGTATGTAGCACACACACACATTGGCTCCAAAAAGTACATCTACACTTTATCATTTTTTGACACAATGTGCTGCACAGTCCTCTTAAATTCTTAATTTTGTGTTCTCTGCGTCCTGAATAAAGTACGATTTCCCAGTATTTTCATAAATCTGTAGTAGGTACGGACAGCTCACAAATGAGAACACAATGTTAAAGCTTTGACAGCCGTTCCAGATGTTCTCAGTCGATAAAAAGAAAGACATATCCAAACAATTTTCTAGTCAGAAATAGGTAGACAACTACTTCCGGCATGGTGTATTCTGTACCCAATTGTGGCCATTTCTATAAAAAGCATAATTATATACATTAACATCAAGGAGAGGGAAAGGTGTACTTGTCAAGCCAGTGTAGGATGGAAAATGTGTAGCTTCCTCTAGATCACTGCAAGTTTCTGATGCATTAAAACTTGTGCAGCCAATTTGTAGCTGAATTGCCTCTCAGTTTCTACGAACGTATCTGCTGTGACATGTAGGGAAATCAAAAGAGTACATACACACGGAGATGCTTTGTCTACAGATGAAAAACAAAACCACTTTGATACTGATTGATACTCTATCTAGATAACTCAAACATAATTGCATCTCCTGATTGTTATTCAACCAACATAGGTTGTTGTCTCAGAAACACCGACTAATTATTTGATATTATTTTCATTCATTTAGTTGCAAAGAAGACATGCTGCACACAACACACATTTTTATTAAATATCTATCTGTAAGAACTTCAAGTCCAGGCATATCTCAGAAACTAGATTGCACAGATTATGACTAGCGAAGAATTCAATCAACTTGTTTTTATAAATGCAGCAATTTGATTTCCTATCAAATAAAAACAACTATTCAAGATATGTACCCTCGGCTTGTATGGTCACTGCACCCGGAAACCTGTGTAAATTTGCAATTTCTTTTCATCAGAATAACTCAAATGCCATTTTAGTCGGAAAGTAGCAATAAAATGCTTGATGTTTTGAGTTGTTATGTAATCTTTTTAAGTGCTCTTGAGTATTTTCCACCAAAACATTATTGACCTGTGTGTGTTTTCATCTTATTTTGCAGACTTCCACAATTTGCTTAAAACCTCTGCCGCATTGTTTTAGCTACAATGATTCATGCTTGATGTAAGCAGTATAACACTACTGCTGATTTATGATTATTGTTGGCAAGATAAACAAGAAATTCCACACCTGTCTCTTAAATATGAAGCACATTTGTTTTCCTTAAAATTTCTGCATATATTTAAACATTCTTTTTGCTTTTGCTTAGTGTAAAGCAGCATACAAGTCAGTTTGCTGTTCACCTGTGCCCTCAACAGCTAGTTTGAACTTTCTGACATTGAAATTTTCACACCATCCTTCTACAATCCATGTCGTCCATTAGCACATAGGTGTCATATAAATGCACATGTGCAATACGGTTGAACAAGTGGACATGTTGCTGGTATTAATCTCTCCTTCTGTTTGCACGTTGTGCTACAACAGGCTTTTTCCCACAGCTAACCTGAAGCATTTTATCAATCACTAAATCTACTGTTTTTTTTGCAGATTCATCAGAAGAATGCTGGAGGAATTCACTCAGTCACTTTATGAAGATGCGAGAGCAGCGTGATGGAACAGAGCGTCAGAAGGTAGGAAAAGTTAACCTCTCCTTGTGTCAGCTCTGCATTTTGTTGTTGGCCAAACTAACTCTGGGTTGCCAGGTTTGTCTGTGTCCACCAGTCTCAATGGCCAGATTGTGGTCATTCATGTCCTTATCAGTTGCTCACAGTGCCCAGATAATCTGCCTCTGTATTAGCTGATAAGTGCTAAATAACATTTGAGTTTACTTTAAAGGGACAATTCGGGTGTTTTGAAGTGGTTTTGTATGAGGTACTTATCCATAGTCCATAGTCAGTGTATTACCTACAGTAGATGAGGGTTGGCACTCCACCAGTTTGGAGAAAAACAGACAGAAGTTTCCGCATGGAAGCAAAGCAATGTACTGCTGTGGACGGGCCGGCAGTAAAATGTATTTTAGCCATATAAAAAAAAAAGGCCCACCTAAATAAAATCAATATCCGTTTAAGTGTACGCTATGTTTATGTATATTATTATTTATAGAATATTTTCGCCAGTTTATCTTGTTGTGAGACAGCTTTACAGTTTCCGACAGGGAACTGAAGCTGTTATCTATGCTCTCGCCAAAGCAACCAGACACCTTTGGGACAAAAAACTGTAATTTTACCTCGCAGAACACTGGAGTTTCTGGTCTACCGCTGCCTCGATCGGTTAGTTAGTTTGTGTTATTGTGTGACTTGGGTGAGTTCAAACTAACCCAAGTCACACAATAACACAAACTAACTAACCGATCGAGGCAGCGGTAGACCAGAAACCCCGTGTTCTGCGAGTTAAAATTTGTTTTTTTCAATGGAGTCTGTTTACTTTGGCGTGAGCCTAGATGGATACAACGCTGGAGTTCCCTGTCGGAAAGGGCCGTCTCATGGTAAGGTAAACCGGTGAAAATATTCTAAATATAGCATATACTTAAACTGATATTGATTTTTTTTTAGGTGGGCCTTTCTTTTAGGTGGCTAAATATGTTTTGCTGCCGGTCGCGTCTACAGCAGTACATTGCTTTGGTTCTGTGTGGTAACTCCTGTCTGTTTCTCCAAACTGGCTGCATGCCGACCGTCATCTACTGTAGGTAATACACTGACTATGGATAAGTACCTCATACAACCCCACTTCAAAACACCCAAACTATCGCTTTAAGGTATGTATTAATCTAAAGTGTTCAATGTCCTTCTCGTTGGCTATAATTTGGTTGGTCTGTTTTGTGTGAGGTCTGTGCACTGTAGATGAGCAGCATTCCATTGTAATGGTAGGAGCTTGGCTCATTGGCTTTAAAGTTGTTTGCGGATCTGTTATTGCTCTTTTTTGGATCCTAATTAAAAGCGGCAATTAGTCTATTTCAGCACGGCATCAAGTGTGTGTTGTGTTTCTGTGGGCTCTTCAGTTTGCAAAGTTTAAGTTGGGTGTTAAATCCATTTTCAGTAGCCTTGTTTTGTTTCACGGTGTCCCTACACATCCCTGCCATATAGCAGAATGGTTCAGTTATGTATTTAAATATTTGTAGCCAGGTTCACGTTGGTATAGGTAGGTGTCGAGATTGTTTTATGGCATATAAAGTCCTCCTTCCTTCGTCTTTGAAAGCTTTCAAGAAGAAATGGCCCATAGATGAAATGTGTATTCCATATAATTATGTTTTAAAACCCTTTCTGACATTTGGGCTTTTTGCCTTGGAAATCATGGCCTTGTTCCGTCCCAGATTCACTGCCAAGGCCCAGTTCTGTTAGAATATCTGTAAAAAATGCAGCTGTTGTTGTAATGCCTCTCCATTTTTACAGAGTATCTAACAGATGGAGACCAAGGACATCTGAAGGGTGAAGTAATGCTTTGTTGTGTGATAATTTGTCAGTCGGACTTATACTGAGACATGATATTAAAGATATTTTTTATAATGATGCTGCAGAATAATTTGTCCAGATCCTACTTAGACATACCGTATATGCCTCAATAGTTGTTGGGTCACATTTATTTTCAGATTAACAAACTGGCATGGTAATCCTCAGTGGTGGAAGACGTTCTCAGATCTTTTATTTCAGTAAAATACTCTGTTACCTAAGTAAATTATAAAAGTATAAGCATCAGAATATAGTTGAAATAGTTGAAGTAAAAGTATTCACAATGCAGAATGGCTCACTTGAAAAAATAGTGTATATTATATTATTGGATTATGATTAATGTGAATTATATCACATTAATGTTGCAGCTGGTAAAGGTCAAGATAATAATAATTACTTTATTATATACTGCTGGGGAGCTTATAAATATCCGCGCGGGGACCAATAAAGTATTTTCTTATCTTAAACTATAATAACACATTATCATTTATTTAATGATATTTTGTATTATTAGTCTGACTCTGAAGTGGAGTAAAATCTGGGGTTGTGGAGTCAGAAAGAAATGAGTTTACCAGATCTCTACAGCCTGATCCTCATCTCTACTTGAGGATGGCTTGAGCATAAGTGTTCGTATAAAACACCTGAATCACCGACCGAACTGTTGGTAATGGGGGTCATGTAGGAGCAAGGTTTAAACAAGAAGAAGAATACATGGAATAAAAAAAGATGCTTGCTCCCACAATGTTATAGGAATGTAGTGCTAGATCGGTGGAATACTCTTTCAAGATTAAATCAATTCCACATTGTGTTGCTGAATGTTAGTTGTTTGTGTTTGGCTTTCCTAGTTTTAGGGTCTTGATTTTGGCTACTACTCTTTGCCTCTCCCCCTCTCCCTCTGATACTACAGGTGAATAGGGTAAAAAATGTACTAATAGATATTGCCATGAAACTTCCCAAGTTGATTACTTACATGAAGACAATTATTCTTTGTATTACAAGTTTTATCGTAATTTATGTTTAAACCTGTAAATGAGGCATTATCTAATTAGATGTGTTAATTTGCGTACATTTCCAGAAACAGAAAATCTGAACATTTGATTGAAATTCTTGTTTCATTTTGTTGACATATTAGAGCCAAAGGTTTTTACTGAGGGAATTTTGGACATCTCTTTTTATCACTCCATAAATCAGAAAATACTGTCAACAGCCATAAAACATCAATTTTCTCCATGTTTTTAGGAATAAAATGTTCTATAAATCAGGCTATGAATGATATATGAACAAACCCTTCTGTAAAAACCTTCAGAATATAGATAGGAATGCAACTGGAAAGTTTGGTGGATGAAAGTGCTACTGACGTGGAGATTTCTGACCCGGAGTCTGAGAAATCAAATGTTAAAAAAAACGCCTTTAAAGATATGTATTGTAAAATCACATACATTTAGAATAGGGTAAAAAAATTAACTAATAGTTATCACCATGAAACTTCCCTAGTTGATTACTTACATTAAGACAATTATTTTTTATATTATACGTTTTCTGAAATTTTCTGTTAAAATATGCAAATGAGGCATTATCCATTGCTAACTTTTTGTGAATTTAGGAGAAATTTACAGACAACGTGTAGTAAAATAAACACCTAAATGTGTATTTTATATGTTTTCTCTCCGCTAGTCTGAAAGAAGACATGTTATGGAAGAAAAATTGACCAGTGTATGAAAAACATGTTTTTGCCTGGGGTGTCTCATCTACATGGATGCTTATACAGTACACTGCCATTCTGTGAAAAAAAAATTTTGTGTGTGTGTTTTTCTGGAATGAAATGCAGCTGATTCAAGGGGTTGGCTGAATGTCATTTAAACGTGATTTGCATAAAAGCTTAGGGCGTTTAGCACATCTGTTTAAAACAAGCAGTTGCCTTTAATCCCCAAGAAATGAGAATTGAATTTCTGTCTAATGTTTGACCTGAACCTAGCACAACACTAGCTGCAGGCAAACATACTGTAGCCAGTGTTGCAGTTCAGCACACAGAGGGGAAAAAACAGTGCCTGTAAAACATATTGACCTCTAGCTATCCATTCTCACCAAAGATATACATCTTTCTGGTTCAAACACAAACAGAAGATCAGAAAGGTTGATTACTTGCACTGAAAACATTTTAATTTAGTTTCAGAGTTCATGATTTTGCTTTGCTAAAATCGTTGGTGCTCTCATTGTTATTGCAGACCCGTTAAAAGTCTATGTCACGTTAAAGGCCAGTTAATCTGTTTAAAACATCTCCAGTTCAGTGAGTAGTGTGTAATGATCAGGGCTAGTGAGCAGACCAATTATGGGCTGCGATGCTCGAAGAAAACTTTTGCCAGTGTAATTATAGAATTAAACAAGAGGAGGCAAAGTGTCAATGTGAAATGTGTCGGGCTTGAGAAAAGTTTGTATGTGTTTTCAAGAGAGGAAACTGGAATACTTC
The DNA here is from genome assembly GCF_015220745.1 of Sebastes umbrosus. Classification (NCBI taxonomy): domain Eukaryota; kingdom Metazoa; phylum Chordata; class Actinopteri; order Perciformes; family Sebastidae; genus Sebastes; species Sebastes umbrosus. The sequence goes on along the minus strand of NC_051282.1, from coordinate 25,789,230 downwards.
TATAATTACCACACTTTGTTGTGGATAAACAGCTATGGAGCCTGAAAGACTTCCTATACATACTGTGAAACCATGTCTTGTAATATTTAGGTCATACAAGTGTTGTGTACTGTAAGTGACAGCTGATGCCAGTTCTAGTTTAAAACTCTGAGTTGTTAGAGGTGTATTAACAGATGTCGGGAGGTCGGTTGCATTGTGTGGTGGATCGAGGGCAGGTGTTGAGCTTGTCGGGATTGCAGCAGGATGTGTTACTTTCGCAGCACTTGTCACTGGCTATTACTGTAACAGAGGATGAGCTAAGAGAGGTACACACTGCCACCCAGTGTAGGGAATGGGAAAATCCCAATAGCAATACCACACTGTTCAAAGCGTCCTCTCTGTCTTTTATTTATGAATGAATGAATGAAGGTTGGACTGTGTTGGGGTTGAGAAATGGCTGCAAAGATTACATTTTAGCATTTTTGGTTACCATCGTTTTTCGATTTTTTTCTTGACAAAGTAGAAGGCCACGTATTGAATTTTGTTTTTAACCAGGTAGCTCATCTATCCTTTTCAGCAGACACTGTGACTCATCATACTGTAGCAGGAAAAGCAATTAATGATACCTCAGTCCCATTTATGTCCCCTAGAGAGCCAGCACGCCCTACATCAGGACCCTGGAGCCAGCACACCTAGAATGAATATAGTCATCAGCAGTTATTAATTACACTGCTTTTCTTACTGTGTCAAAGTTTGCCCTGTGGGGAAAGGTTTATTATGTTGTCTGTACCATTCTTGTGAACGCGATATCTCCACAACGCCTGGAGGGAATTTTATCGAAAATTGGCACAAATGTCCACTTGGACTCAAGGATGAGCTGATTAGATTTTGGTGGTCGAAGGTCAAGGTCACCGTGACCTCACGTCCGTCCATCTCAGGATCTCCCGGTGGGAATTTCATTACATCTGGCAATTTATCCACTTGGACTACAGGAAGAACTAATTTGAATTTGGTGGTCAAAGGTCACTGTAACCTCACAAAACACATTTTTGGCCATAGCTCAATTCATACGCTAATTATGACAATTTCACACAAATTTCTAACAGGATAAAATGATGAAGTGATCACATTTTGGGCAGACATGGATGTAAACTGCAACTTGACTGGTTGGCGGAGGCATTCTACGGTGAGGGGTTATTTGAATATGGCATTATAGTTATTATTGAGCCCTAACTATAATAGGCCTTTTTCACACACAGGTGATAATAATAACAATATTTAGGGATACACTGATCCGACCTTTTCAGTCCTGATACCTATAGCGATACTGAACACTGATCTGAATTACAATTAAAATTCCAGTCTATGATGTATATAGTGTATAAACATAAAATTTAATTGAATAAATTGGCCCCATTGTCACCGATACCCGATCCAGCTATTTAAGTCAGTATCGGCCCGATATCCGATCCAGTATCAGTATCTGTGCATCCTTAACAATATCAATGATGGCTGAATTTGATTTATGCAGTTTTAGGGTCCTGCTGTGCATGCTGCCTTAAGGCCTTTGAACACTAAGTACATATTTTCATCCGAAATTGTCGGACGTTTACGTTCACGTTAACACATCGACTCCGAAACATTCGTCCGTCATTAAAGTTTACGGAACAGGTTTGATTTTCTGCGTTTTGTTTGGCCAGTTTTTATGGTTGTTTGACCACTCAGAGCCATTGTTTGTCCAAACATCATCATCCAAAATGGCATGATAAACATATCACTCATCTCCCAGCACAAAGCACCTTACGATAAAGAAAAAGAAAGAAAATGCGGAATTTAAAGAAAGATTGTAACAGGTGATTGCAGAACAGCTTGGAATTGGGGTTTATCCCAAAACAAAGGATGTAGGAAAGACGGTAGTGATTGTGCTCTAGGCTGCTAAATGATAGTTTTTTTGCTAATGTCATTCATTCATTAGCCCCGTTTGGGACTAGCACTATCCATTACACCCACGTAATTAATTCAGTTTTGTCTTTTGATATGAATTTTCGCAGCGAATAGAATAACAAAACGCATCGGACTCAGTGTGCAAGGTTTCTGTGCATAACATTTTTTATCTGATGACGGATTGAATAAAACGCATATGAAAATGTGCAAAGACCTTTACTGTCGCACTGCTATGAGTCAGGTTTACATCTAAATGTAGTGCAAGTGCATTTCTATCAACTACCGCAATGTGAATATTAGACTTAAGTGAGTGCATCAAGAAAAACAGCTGGTGGCACTTATTCTCTGATGTATTTAATAGAGTGCTAGTCAAAGCTCAAACAGTGGAAAACCATGTTGAAAAACTAATGAAAATATTGCATTTATGTTTGTTTCATGTATTAAGTTGAGGAACATTACGGTCTCCTCATCAGTCCACACAGATCGGATGTTTTGTCTGCTGCAATATTTCATCTTTTCAGTGGAGTGATTGCTTCATGTACATCATGATTAATTTTCGCCATTGCAAGTTTAAAAAATTGTTTTGATCACCTTGTTGAAGTGTCCTTGGGCAAGACACTGAACACAAGTTGCTCCTGATGGGCAGGCCATGCCTTGCATGGCAGTTCTGCCGCCATCGGTGTGTGTGAGTGAATGACAGGTAAATTGTAAAGCGCTTTGTCTATTAAGGTTGAAAGGTGCTGTATAAGTGCTGTAAGTGATGTGAAGTGCAGACCATTTACCGTTCCCACTAAGACAAGTAAAAATGGCTGCTATAAAAAAAGACTTATTGAGTCATCTGTGCTCCATGGTAACTAAGCTAAAACCACCAGTAATTGCAAATAATAGAATGTAGGATAATACTGACTTCTGGACATTACATTACAATAATTTGGGAGACACTTTTGTCCAAAGTGCCAATTTGGGGTCCAGTGTCTTACCCAAGGACATTTATGTCGCATTCACACCAAGAGCGAAACAAATTTTAGCCTCTCTTTACTCGCGCGAGTTGGACCGCCAGTATCATTTGTGTTCATTTGCGCTAGATGTGCTGGAGAGGAGAAGAGGCTTGTCTCCATAGATACAAACAACTGTTCTTTCCGCCATCAACCATGGAAGAAATAACCACTGTTGCTGCTTTATACATGTTCTGGAAGTCCCAGATATGTCGGAAAACCAAACGCCGTCATGTCTTGGTTCATAACATCACCCGGCGGCGAGGTGTATTCACATACAGTGCCATTGCACTGACTATATCTAGCAAGCCACACGTCGCCACTGCCGTTTGAACCCAAAATAAACAGATTGTGCTGTGATTTAATTGCAATACACGGATGCAAGGATGCCAAAACAACTACATAATAATGAAGATTTGTTTGAATTCATGCTTTGTCAGGTCTGTGCAAGACGACAGGCAAAAACTTTTAAAATGCTTGTTTTCTGAATGGAGTTTGGCTCGATCAGTGCCAGGCTATGCTAACATTGTAGCTGCTCCATCAACACTCAACATACCATCATCTAGGCATAAATACGGCAGCGACATTCTTATTTTTTTCAGACAGTCTGTGGTTTATACACATACATTTATACACAGAGTTTCGTCTGGTCTTGGACAAATATGATGGTTGGTGTAAATGTACCGTTAGACAGCAGGAGCCAGGGTTCCAAACATTGGCCAACCCCCCCCTACCATCTGAATACTGAATCACAAATTTCACTCATATTTTCTTAGCTTGACATACAATTCTAGTCCCAAAGTCAATGAAGGTATTGTCAAGTTTTTATTGTCATCAGCATTTTCAAAAATCATATCAGAAAACAAGTATAGTAAAACAACATACATCTACATGTATTAAATACTTTCTAAAATATGGCTGGAGGCTGTATAGAGCTGATACAGGATGCATAGGTGACCAAGCCTTTTAGACCTTGCTTTCTAAAATGTCTCTCTATTAATTGCAACTTGCACACATCACAAAACCTTTGGTTTAGACATTAAACTTGAACTATTGCAGATTTTCTCTCTTCCTGGGAAATAACTGACAAGAATCTACAGGATAAATTGTATACAGGTTCAGGTTGTCCTCTGTGTCAATAACGTCTGGGCAGCTTGTGCCCTTTGATGGGTGTCAGGAGTGTGTCATAAATTCAGTGAGTCCTGTGAGATCGAAATACATAAAAAGGTTCCTGTTGGCTAAGGATCAACTAGAGGCTACTGATCACATTTTACAAAAGCAGTGTTGGATAGGAGGAACACTCCAGCATGTTGTGAAATATAGTTGTTTGCTGTCTTGTCCAGAGTTAGATGAGAAGATTCATATCAGCTCCAGTGGGACGTTCTTGGCCTAGCTGTGCACAAGGACTCAGAGGGAAGACTGATACCCCAGCTTTGTACAACGTGAAACAACATATCTTCCAAAGCTGTCTGAAGAAGCAGATTGCTGTCACATTGGAGATGGGTTTGACCAACAACCACTGGAGTGCACAGAGCGCTCACTTCACAAATGAAATTCACTACAGTTTCTCATCTCACTGTGGGCAAACAGACGGAAAACAAACAAGCGTTACTTTAAGATTTGTATTCAAACACATCTGCTTCTGCATGATGTTTTATAGGATGTCACTGTTGTACTGTATTCCAGTAAGAAATCTTTAAGTAAGAGATACAGTGGAAACTGCTTATAGTGATCACGATTACAGTGATCAACCGCTTATATGGATCAAAAGGTTTGAACAGAATCATTCCTATTTCCTGTTTGAATAATTTGCTTATAGTAATAGTCCGCTTACAGTGCTCATTTTGTGTCTTTTCATGCATGACAACATATGGAAAAACATTTTAAAACTAAGTCGGACTAACGTAATTGAATTGACAAAGGGGGGCACCGTCCATCTGCATGCACGCTCACGCTGCAGAGCTGGCCAAAAACGGCAATGCCTCACCCTTGGAGAGGGAAAAGGCAGAAGAGCTGGCAGCGAGCCAGTATTTAGCGAAGAGGTCCGTTTCATTACTTTGTATTCATGTAATAAATATACAAATGTCAATTAGATGGTAATCTGCATGAGATATGAAGCACAACAACAAAAATTTGGTTATAATAATCATCTGCTTATAGTGATCAATTTGACCCGGACAGACATGATCACTCTAAGCTGTTTCCACGTTATATCTGTTATCTAAATCCATTATATTTTCTAATCTTACCACCCGACTCTGACCACGAGAACAGTGTTTAAAGGGATATAGACTTCAGTATGGTTTAAGGCCCCTAGGCAAAACACCAGAGAAGCACTTTCTGAGTTCATACCTGGTACATTAAAAATGATGTATAGTCCATCAAATGCTTTGAATGTGCTCCCCCTTTTGGTTTATTGCTTGTCCCTGATGTGGATATATGCCATTTCTACTGATATCCTTTGTTCCTGATCTCTGTATTTCTATACGTGTTACACAAAAACATAGTCAGCGTTTGCAGTGATGCTGAGCTAAGTCCTCTTTGGATATACATTGCTCAGCATTGCAGAGGTGCCTGAGACAGTATAGTCTATTTGCTCCAGTCCACCTCATTTACTTCAAACTGTGCTTTTATGGAAGCTGTAAATGGTCTATTAAGATAAATGAAAACACCGTCGGCACCAGCCATTCGCTGTCTTTGAAGACAGTGGTGCATTACCCTTAACTTAGAGTGACGTCAATGACCACGCTGTTTCTAATAGAAAACATGTCAAAGTAGTAAAGAATGCAGCCACACTGATCCTTCATTGTTTGTTTTTCATTGATTTTCAGTTAAAGGTTGCGTCCGAAATCCCATACTATGCACTACATTCCCAACATGTGTACTATAGTTTAACATACTTTTGCAGCGTAGTAGTATGTATCTTTTCGGACGCACTAAGCAGTAATTTACGTCGTCACTTCCTGATAGCCTCCTTGCCGGTTGGAGACGTGTAACCATGGTAACCCATGCCAACCTCGTGACGGTTTTTGGCAATCAAAGTCTGAATTCATTTGAAAATATATATTACGCTTGGCATCGCAGTTACTCAATTTATCTTTGTTCAGTGACTGATCGGTGTGGTTGCCCTCAAAGATATTTGGTTGTCACTGTTGCCTATATTGAAGAATTGGGACAGCCGCTGTCTTATTCTGTGAAATGACACGTTTTCACACAGTACGTGTTGTTTGCTGTTGGCATTGTCATTTGAAAGACAAAACATTTAACATTTACAATAAAAACCGCACATCTTCCTAAAATGTTCACATCTTCCCAATTAAAAAAACAACAACAAAAGACATGGGTTCGGGCACCTGGCAGCTAGTATAAAAACAGGCAGGAAAATGTTACCCGGTCAGTCCGTTTCATTTGAGCTGATAGAGGCAGGTCCTGCGCCCCGCCTTCTTGCTCCCTCTTTGAGGACCCTGATTGAAAGGGATCAATACTCCCAAAGAGAAGATACATCAACAGTTGGACCATCACCCATCAGCGTGCCTCCCTGGTCTCCGCGAAGGTACTTGCCATCAGAGCCCTTGATGGCGAAGCGTCCATGTTCCAGGAACTCGAGGAAAAAGTCCTCCGGCTTTTCTCCATCTGAGCACACGAAGCCACTGCTAGAGACGTACCAGAACTTTCCATTTACACCTGCAGAAGGATATCAGTGGAATATACGTTAGCTATTTGTTTAAATTAACAATTGATTTAGTATATGCTAAATATCTATTAAATCACGATACAGATATTGAAAGTGTTATGCTGAAATGCAGTAGGCCGTGACGTGCACACTTGAAAAACACTGACTTTTTACGTTGTAGGCGCCATCATTGAAGATCAATGAGAAAATGTCATAGACGGATCGATTTGCGTTCAGAGTGTTGGAGTTCTTGTGGTGGCACACGAAGCCATTCTCGCCACGAAGGATCATCATGGGGCGGTTGATGAGTTTCATCAGGAACAATTCATCTTCACCTGGATTGAAGGACAAATACAGTTCATCTCTTGTGCATGTTTGGGTCAACGAAGACTGTACCCTTGGCACAGCATTCAATCTCAAGTGGCTTGCCTGAAAGCACTTACCCACTGTATCGCTGACTGCTGAGAGTTGTCCATTCTTCTTTGTACAAACATACTTTCCATTACTTGCTTTGAGGGCCACCCTCTGTCCTCGCCATTCAATGTCAAACATTGTATTGACCTCTCTGGGGGGGAAGAAAGGGCATGGAGAGGTTAAGGAGAGGTGAGAGAAAACAGAGAGGAAACCTCCTCTTTGATAGTTACAAGAGCTACTTACACTTCAGTAGCAGTGGACTGGATCTCTCCGTGCGTCACTAGAGTCCAGTAGGATCCAACGTTGGTCCTGAACATAGACTTTTTGCTCTCTTTATCAAGCTCCATCTGGAAGGTCTCCATGTCTGTCTCCACATCCTGATTGGCTGAAATACTCACCCCTGGTGATAAGGGAAGAAAAGACAGCCATAATTATGTCTTTGTTCAGTAGCAATTATGGATTACAATATTGCATCCTCTTGAATGTCATTTGCTTTCTCAGGCTTTGCCAAAGAGACGTGCATGCATAATACACTTTTAATCCAACTTTTAATGACATGCATACAGTACATTCTCTGTTGTTGCAGTGTGATACCTACAATGACTCATTGAAGGGTTTTGTCTCCTCATATAGGAGGATGCAGGAGTTTTTAGGTTATACAGCATTTTATTTGGCAGATTAATAAAATGCCTTGATGCTATGAATATCATATTCATATTAATTACTTCTTCATACACTCAGTTTTGGTCTGTCAATCGATTAAAATATTCAATTGCAATTGATTACATGATTTTCCATAGTTAATCGCGATTAATCACAAATGAATCACACATTTTTGATCTGTTCAAAATGTACCTTAAAGGGAGATTTGTCAAGTATTTAATACTCTTATCAACACGGGAGTGTTGTTTGCTTTATGCAAATATATGTATATATTTATTATTGGAAATTAGTTACCAGCACAAAAACCCTCACAGATACTGCATTTAGCATGATAAATATGCTCAAATCATAACATGGCAAACTCAAGCCCAACAGGCAACAACAGGTGTCAGTGTGTCAGTGTGCTGACTTGACTATGACTTGCCCCAAACTGCATGTGATTATCATAAAGTGGGCATGTCTGTAAAGGGGAGACTCGTGGGTACCCATAGGACCCATTTTCATTCACATATCTGGAGGTCAGATGTCAAGGGACCCCTTTTTAAAATGGCAACGCCAGTTTTTCTGGCTTAGTTTCAAAGTTAGAGTGAATATCCCGGTATCATATAAAACTAGAAAACCATGTCAAACTAACTTGTCGCTCCAAACTTTTTGGCGAGGACACTGTCATGGCCATTTTCAAAGGGGTCCCTTGACCTCTGACCTCAAGATATGTGAATGAAAATGGGTTCTATGGGTACCCACGAGTCTCCCCTTTACAGACATGCCCACTTTAAGATAATCACATGCAGTTTGGGGCAAGTCATAGTCAAGTCAGCACACTGACACACTGACAGCTGTTGTTGCCTTTTGGGCTGCAGTTTGCCATGTTATGATTTGAGCATATTTTTATGCTAAATGCAGTACCTGTGAGGGTTTCTGGACAATATTTGTCATTCTTGTGTTGTTAATAGATTTCCAATAATAAATATATACATACATTTGTATAAAGCAGCATATTTTCCCACTCCCATGTTGATAAGAGTATTAAATACTTGACAAATCTCCCTTGAAGTACATCTTGACCAGCTAAAAAATGTGTGATTCATTTGCAATTAATCATGATTAACTATGGACAATCATGCAATTTATCACGATTACATATTTTAATCGATTGACAGCCCTAAAGAAAACAGTTATGAATATTATATTCCATATATATTTGCTCTATCATAGAAAATCAGAAGCTATGGTCAGGTTGGATTGGATGAGGAGTAGTGGTACTACAGGATGAGAGATTGGGATGTTTTACCCTTTTTCTCCACTATGAAAACATGTCATTATTAGAATCTATTTCATCGTTCAATAGGTTTATAGGTGTTGAGTGTTTCATACTCAAAAAATGTTTTTTATGCAGAGGATCACTTTTAACAGTTAACCTGCTTTCTGGCCATTTGAGAGCTGTGGATGTTCCCATGTTTCGCTTTGTGAACCTTTGAACAAATTTCATGTTATCAACTCATGTGATCTGTTTTGCATACAAGAGCAAGTGTGTAAGTAAAGCTAAACCCAACACAGAATAGCATGCAAAATCTGCATCAAATTGTGCCCATCTCTCCAGTTAGTCAGTGAGTGCTCTGTTCACTAAACCAATCTAGTGTTTTACACTTAGCCCACATGTATCAACCCTGTCTGTTGAGGTGTGTTAGGTTGTGATGAATACACAGACACAAAGCCTATAACTGAACTGTGTCTGCTGTAGTTCAAATTAGAAGCCACAGAAATGTCCTTCAACCTTTCTCTTAAGCCTGTTACAACCCTAATCCCCCACAGTCACCCCTCCACCCTTCCTGTTCATTCGCTTGCTGTAATTCCCTGAGTGGTGAAATGCAAATCTGCGCTGCAGGGCCCACTAAGCAGCTTTCAGTGCCTTGTTCCTTAAAAAACGTGGAACTGACACAAGGCCAAACACTACAGTTAAAAAATGTAATTATTTGCCCTATATTGGGAGAATAGAGTGCCAGGTTGTTGAAATATTGCCCTGACGGTGACCTTTATTTGAATGCAGAATTTTATTCATGCATAAGCATAACGATGACTGCAGTCTAAAGTTAGCTTGAGAACCTCCTTCCTCAGATGTGCTATAGTATTGCATTTGCATTGTACAGCTAGTTTATATAAGGCTGTTAGGTGTTTTAATTGCTGCAACAGGACACAATTTGCTCCCCTGTCCTCCCACATTGTGCGCTTGAATAATTATACAGGACAGAGCAGATCACATCATGCAGCTCGACAAGAGACCTTGTAACTCATTTGTCTGGTAAGGCCTGGCTGTAGCTCTGTTTTGCCGCTACCTCGCCGCCCCATAGATCCACATAATTTGGAGAACTTCACTCGATGGATGACTGTAAAGAGCGAGAAGCTGCTAGACTTAAAATCTATTGATGGTAATTGACACCCGTGGGGCACAGCTTTGCCCCAAAGTCATTTGCACGCTGCTTAATCTTCAATGGACACACAGTGGAAATGACAAAGCCCATTACCACAATTACCTCCACAGTATGGCCGTCAACCGGTCTGGATCCAGCATGTAGACAAGAAAGACTGGGCTTTCTCTCATTAGCTGGTAAATGTTGCTGATTTGCTTTTTTGTTAGTTACTGTAATGTAACTGTAAAGATTCAATTAAACAAATTCAGGCGATCTGAAGTTATCAACCCCTCACTGCTATAGAGTACACCCAACAGTGGTACTGCTCCACTCAGGAATGTACTGTATTCTTATTTGTCAATGGCAAAAATCTTTTAGAGATTAAGCTGAGAAATGCAGGGAACTGAATTCTGAAAGGTGACGACTAAATCTGAGAGGACAACAATCTAAGAGTCATTTGAAAAAGGGTGTACAGTCTATTTTGAAAAGTATATAGCACTGCTCTCTAAAGGATCTAAAAATGGTGTCACCTAGCCCCAGGTGCTAACACTGGTAAAGTGCACAAGGACTTACTCCAGCTGCATAATGATTGCAAAATCATAGTGGGGGAAATTGCTGTGTCTTTCAGTCTGTCAAGAATTTCATAATTTCTTCTTTTCTTAAGTGTGAACTCAGCACGGAGCCTCTGAGAGGAGTTTTTGCTGCGTTTAGCTTACGTAGTTCGCAATATTGTTTTCATGCCCATTTGTTACCATGAAGGTACTTTTACTTTGCCTCATTTAATATACATTCAAGTTTCTTTGCAAACCATCAAATCTCCTTTAACCTCAGTGACTTTCAACAATGAAAATCATTTCCGCTTTGAAAGTTCCCTCAATGCAACTGCAGCACTCCAATCCATTTTCTTTATGAAACTATTCACTTTTAGATGATGTGTTTTTTTTCTCAAGACTGCATCACAGACTGTTTACCTTGCTTGACCGAGACAAATCTTTTATTGGCGGCTTGAAAAACTACTTGTGGATGACTCTCTTCGAGATCAAACAGCTCATCTTTTCCAGGCTTGGAGCATCGGCCAGATTTCAGCGTCCCCGTGGGACCCACCGGGGTCAGGTATTTCCCATCGCAGTCCTTAAAGGCCAGCTTGCCAGATTTCAGCTCCAGTGTGAAGCTAGTAGTGTTGGTGTTCTCCTTCACCAGTTTGCCATCATTGCTGAGAAAACGGCTGTCACAGGTCTTGAGGCTGTACTTGCCATCGAGGTATACCAAGGTGACAAGGGAGTCCACTCCCCAGGGAATGTTGCTGTCCACTGAGATCTCTCCATCTGAAGAAGACAGATGGGCATAGCGCTTACGTGCCACACTGAGCAGGCTGGCCTGTGGGTGTAAAGCCATATGGATGGACCACAGCTCTTGTTCGCCAATGGCTTGGGCAAAGCAGGTCAGGTAGTCGGCCGAGCCACCGAAGTAACGCAGGTAAGGCTCTGATTGTAGTGCCCAGCGACCATCAGATTGAGGCACAATAAGGAAACGGCAGTCAGGGTCAGGCTTCTCCGCCCCACATGCGATCTTCCCATCTTTGTCAGAGCCCAGATAGCGTCCCAGGTGGCTGCGGAGGAACACCACTTGGCCATCTTGATCGTCCTGCTCTAAGGTCCAAATCTGCTTCTTCTTCATGCTAACACCCGAGGCGTTCACCTTGAAGCCGAAGGCCTCGGCCGTCAGGTAGCGGTTCTCATAGTTGATGAGGCCAAACTGCAGCTTCAGGGCCCGGCTAATTCCGTTCGTGGGCATGCTTGAACAGGCCTCGCGTTAAGATCGCAAGCAAAGACGTTTAGGACAAACAAGGGAAGGGGTAATGAGGAAACGCAGGCATGAAACTGAAAAGCAAAAAAAAATAAAAATGCTTGATTTCTCCTCTCTTCTGTCTCTCAAGCTGTAAATTAGCTCCACTTATCTCCCTTGATGGACTGTTAAGTGTTCCTTCCTCCTCCCGTCACTTTCTCTCTTTCCCCCAGAGGGCTTGCACAGGCACTTGCTCTCTGTTCCTTAATGAGTTAGGATTAAAATCAGCAGGACACTGCACCTCAATCCAACAAGCCGCTGACGTCACATACCAGTGCACCAACCGCGAACCTCCCCTCCTCCCACTCCTTCTCCAGTACACACACAGTGCAGATTCATTCTCTATCTCTTCCAAATCTTCCCTTTACTCTCATCTCTTACTTTTCTCCTCCACCCTTGTAACTAACACTGGAACACTTATTTGTCAACCTGACTCCCTATTGGTTGTTACTGTCATATTTATGTCCATTTACTAGCAGCCTGGCCATCCAGCCATAGGATTATCCTAGCTTTGATCTGCTGGCGAGCCACAGCCTAATTGGAGAATGTCCAGAGAGTAAAGGTGCTGTTGGTTGCTCCCCGCTGCTTCTCCTTCTCTTTTGAGTCCCTTTTCAAACCGATAAAGTAAGTTTTTCAGAGGTTAGTTTGTGTAAATATAAGCATAAATATACCTTCTGCTTGTTAAAGATTTGTAAAGATTAAAATCGTATTCACAAAGAGCCTCTTTCACATTGCACTGGAGCAGGGTTAATGTACATGGCTGACTGATTTAGAGGCATAGTCTTAACTCCCAATGTGGTACAAAGGTTTCTTTATAGAAGTTCTTGCCCCAGTATGCAGGTACAGAGGAGCTGCATAGCAACATTATGTTTGCTTCAGTCTTCAGAGAAATTTACATTTCTGAAGTCAGTGAGCATAGCGAAGACGGATTTGAATAGCACATATTTGAATGCAAAAGCCTTACCCATTTGCCTTTGCTCCACTTTCACCTCGTTGAGTCCCAACCTAATTATTGCCAATCCGTCCAGACCCACCCCTGTTATTCTGTCAGTCAATTGATAATAGATGACGCAACTCCATGACCTTTGTCACAGTTCACACCAAGTTCAGCCTTTGTAAGAGCATTACCACCCTCTTTCACTAAGGTTCCTGGGGATATTGAGAGTAATACCAAGGACAACAAATTGTAAATACCAAAATCACAAGTGTGTGATTCAAACTACAGCACAAAGCAAAATCCTTGGGGTTTCATTTCTACTTGATGGTCTTTAAAGGCAAATGCTCTCGTCTATTAGCCTTGACAGTTAAGAGCGATTAGCATTGTGATCCCAGACCACCATAGGGGGTTAACGCTCTAATGTTAATTTAAGGACAAAGGTTGGTAAAAGCCCAAAGCTGAAAAGAAGCTGTTTGTAAAGCACAAAAATATTTATGTTGATGTGTGTAGCCAAAGAACAGTATTCCTTTTATTTAGGTCATACAGGGTGAGGAGCTCAGATATCCGGAAGGAGCTTTGAGTAGAACTTCTGCTTGTTTTTTTAAGATACCAGTATGCTTCATCAGAACTGTCAGATGGTCGAATAGCTTCAGAAACCCCCTCACCTCACCTCTCGGACGTTGTAATTAGGGGGACTGTGTCGGACCATTTCTGTAATTTTCCAAAAACTGACAAGCCAACATTCACACCCAGTTGATACCACGTCTTCTCCCTCTCTACAATGGCCTGCTTTCCAAACCCACCTTCCAATGTGGCCGTTAGAAACAACTGTTAACACATTTGATTCCCCGATGAGGTCGGCCAACACGTTGTACAAAGTACTTCTTGTCGAGCAAAACCCGACCCTAATGCGTCTAATCAGGATGCCTCTCAGACACCTCCCCATGGAGGCCAACTTGGGGACCCAGAACTCACTGGTACGTGTCGAGTTATGCTCCAAAACAAACCAGTTTGTATGACGTGTTGTCCGACCAGGTCTGTCTGTTTAGCTGGGTGAAGAGCTTTCTTTAGACTGTAAGTAATTTTTTATGCATTTTATGCTAAATGACTTATTTCCAAGAAACTGATAAGCACATCTCTGGTAAACACAAGATTTAAAGTGGTGCTTTTGTGTTATTCTTTGTGGAGAAGCTCAGTTTTACAGATCTGTCAACTAAATCAACATATGAGTGTTAGTCGACTAAGAATTTCTTTGGTCCAGGACAGCCTTAATGGAGATCACAGTGTCATGATGATGGCGATCATCATGACATAAAGTACAGATTCAAGCTGTAAATATACGTACACTACTAGTCTACTGTAGGTTGTATTATCTTATATTTCCTTCCAGCTAGCTGTGTGGGCTGCTGAATTTCAAAATCAATGAAACTGGCAAAATAGCAATCTTCAAACTTGACCAAACATTGGTTGGTCAGCTCTTCCTTGCCTTGAATTGTGATTAAAAAAAACCTTCACATTGAGCCCCCACCCATCATTCAAAAACACAGTGTACATTATTGTTCATGTGTTTTCACCCTGTGCTCACTGGATGGCAGCATTGCCTTGTACCAGTACACAATAGTGGTTTACTATTACAGGTAGATGATGTGTTCCCATTAAGAGAGGATATTTGTATCACAGTTTCAGAAATACATTTTAGGGTATACTTTAGTTGGGAGGATTCTAAATCCAGCTATCCACCTATCTATAAACCCAACTTCCCATAATGAGATAGTGAGCATTGTAGTGGTGCAATGGTTCAACAAGCCCATGGCTCGGTTTGTATTGCAGTTTTTGGGTCACGGTTTTGAACATTAGGGAGAAGCAAATCATAACCATTTCCTGTGTTTGAACTCCAAAATATATAAATTGATTGATATTTATATATTATATGAAGCCATAACTCACATTTATACATGACATAAGGCAGGCTACTTAATGGTCAAGTATATGGAGAATGGAACCTGCCAACATAAAAAATAAATAAATAAATGACTCATAAATGATAAATTAATAAATATGTCAATAAATTAAGCAAAAATTATATTAAATATAAATGTAGCCATTAATTAATTGATCAAATGTAACAAATAAATATTTCTGTTTTAATTTGCTTCTTTATATATTTATCTTTGTATTAATTTACTCTTCTGCTTAATTTTTCCTTTTATTTATTTATGTATTTATTTGTATTACATTTAAAATGTATTTATTTATTTTTTAAATTATTTATTCATCTATTTCATATTCATTTTATTTATTTATTTATTTTAGCACAATTTTCCCTTTGCATTTCACCACTTATTTATTTCCCGAAATGTATTTATTTCTGTATTCTTTTCTTTCTACATTTCTTTCCATATTTCTTAGTTCTTTATTATTTTTGCTATATTTAATGATTTATTTATTTATTTATGTATTCAATCATTCATTCATTTAGTTTAGATTTGGCAGGTTCCGTCCTCCATACAGGTAGGCCTATGTTCAGATCATTACCTCTTCTATGTCTCTGGCACCTCATCAAATAATTAGCAGGCCTGTATTTAGTAGTGGTGCAATGGTTCAACAAGCCCACGGTTTGGTTTGTACGTCATTGAACGGTTCGTTTTTGCAGTTTAGTATTTATAACTGTGTCAAATAGTGTTGTGTAACTGAAATGTATGTTATGGTGGTCCATGCTTATTAGATTATTTGCAAATACTAACTGAGCTACTAGATGATTAAGAGGAAATACAATAGCAAACTTTCTTGAAGGGACACTGCACCAATTTCACATGTCACTCGTCATATGCTAGGAATATTACACAATCTGTTAAAACGGTTGTATATTGTATTCTGCGGCTCTGCAGGAGCTTTGTCAAGTCTTGGAAATCTCGGTTTGGGCTTGGAGACAACAAATTTATTTAACAGAAATCAATTGGAATTTGAAAGATATGACCGTTCTCCAGGCAGAGAGAGTCTAAAGGACACTATTGAGTTGCATAACAGGGGTTTAGGATCCAGTCTTTGTGAAGCTTGACCCATACTAGGAAATACAGGTCAGGATATCTCTGCATCTGCTGCATTATCTTTGACTAATCCTTTTAAAATCTGTGTCTTACAAGTCCTCTACTTTTATGGGAGTGCAATACTAATTTCAGAGTATCCCTTTATTCATCAACTATGAGAATTTGGGGATCTAAATGACATCACTAGCTTGAAAAGGTTTAGATATGTTGTGCTGTTATAATAGCAGAGATAATTGAAAATACAAGTGAGATCACAATCAATACTGGAATTAATTAGTAGACGTATTATGAGACATTAAGGCCCTAATATGAATGATATTTGTTTTTAAAAATATAACCCAATTATCTATTTTGGGACACGGCCCAGCTTTCAATTAACTTTGCAGTTCTGCACGTACAGCAGTGCTTCTGTGGATCATGGTACAATTTATAAATATCCAGTAGATGGCAGCGTTGACTATAAATTGTTATGCTGTGAAATGAGAAACATTTCATGAGAAGAATGTCACTCATTTTTTTCAAGCTTCCTCATAGAAAGGAGTTGCATGGCTGGTTGAACACAAAGCAAAAGCTGAATTAATTCATGACAGTGCAGCAAATTGATTTCTGAGAGTATATAAGA
Organism: Sebastes umbrosus; assembly: GCF_015220745.1. Taxonomy (NCBI): domain Eukaryota; kingdom Metazoa; phylum Chordata; class Actinopteri; order Perciformes; family Sebastidae; genus Sebastes; species Sebastes umbrosus. The sequence continues at coordinate 25,772,703 of NC_051282.1, read as the reverse complement.
GAGACTTTCTTTATTTCTTCCTTTTCTCTTTCTGGATAGGACAGTCTCAATCAACCAATCCATGCACTTATATATCAGTCTGAAGTCACCTGAGCAATTTTGACAGTTTATTGATAAATGACTATTAGAACAAGGGAAAATAGATAATTGTTAGTATAACATTTTACAAATTACAGTGTGATTGTCTTCTATATCTGAGATTAAACATAAATAAATTACATAAATACGTAAAACATATTAGACTTTAGATTGCCATTTGTGTGAGCTGTCTGGCTCCCAAATATAATGATACAGACGGAAAGTGTAACATGAATCATGAAAAAATACAAAAGGATTCGTTTGTTGCAGGTGTGAAGTGATAAACTGGTTTTGAGATCTTTAATCAGCTGTACATTAGGGCTGTGCATTGGCAAGTCAGGCGATACGATACGTATCATGATACAAGAGTTACGATTCAATATATTGCAATATATTGTAAGCAAGGCGATATATTGTTTGTAGAACTGTCATAGTTTAAGAACATACTGCCATGTGCGTAAAATCTGAGTATTTAATAGTTAAAAGTACTTTTTATGCAATCAGGACAGTAAGATTAGCATTTATCACAGTCTCTGTAACATCCAACATCATACTGTAGCACTACTTTTAGAGGGCACATATATTGAGAGGGTGCATATCTTTGCAAATTAAATAAAAGTATTGACGGAGTTATCTTTGCATGTAAACTATTAATTAAAAAACGATAGTGTTTTGAGAATCAATACAGTATCACAAAGCATAATATATTAATATTTCCATACACCCCTACTGTACTTTCCTATTTCTTTTTGCAAACACACAAACTGAAAATATGTAAGAATCTTTTGCTGAGGACGTACTGTTACTGATATGCCACGAGTCTCTGATAATGGAAATAATATTCAACAAATGAGGACGGTGTTTCTCCTGTCCTTCAGATGCCCCCACTCCCTGCAATTCTGGGTTGCCTGGCTCTCCAGGAACCTTATGAGCAATAACTGTATGTCATTTAAGCTGTAGTGGTCCAGTGGCCATGCCAAATTGCAAATAGTGACTTAAATGTCTTTAATTTCTCTCCCTCTTTGTCTTTCTTGGTTGTCCTCCTGTCTTTGTGCCTGTCTCTCTTTTTTCTCACTCCTCCCTCTCTTTCCTCGTGTCATATCCCCTGCTGGTGTTCCTGGTTAAAAGCAAGTCAGAAAGAATAATGTAACCTTTGCTGTTGGCTCTAAAAGAAAATGATTGAAGGAGGGGGGAAAAGAAATGAGTGAAAGGGGTTGGTTACTCGCAAATACACAGACATGCATGTGCACCCACGTACGCATACTGTATACATGCACTCACACACAGATCAAATGGTGAGCGGACGTCTCCCCCTAGGGCATGAACATGGATTAATGTGCCCAGCGCGATTATTTCATTTATAACTGTCCTGGACCTTTTCAGATAAGACCATTTTTCAGGTTGCCATCCACTAGCACCTTTAGACTGCATCTATTAGCCTGCCAAGCTCTCAGAGCTGCGTTTAAAGGGCCAGTATCCTCCTCGTTTAGCTCGCATTGGGAAGCACTTTCAGAAAGAAGTCAAGGTTGTCTGGTGGCGAATTGAGCCCAACTAACTCCCAAATGACCAAGGTGCAAATGTTTTAAGTAATCAGAAAAATGACACTCAAAAAAAGGATGTGAATGTGACAGTACATCTCTTTACAATGAAATATCAGAAAGTAGGGGTGGGGAAAAAATCAATACAGCTTAGTAAAGTACTCCAGGGATGACGTATTTTTGTAGGCCAGCCCGGATGTTAGCATCCACGTGGTTCCCTCAACAAAAAGCCAATACGATTTTTCCATTGGGTTTTGGATTATTGCAGAAAATAAACTCTGTCAAACAAATATTTATGATATTTACATGTTTTGTTCAGCAAAGAAAATCTACACAAAGAACACCACTTTTCAGATTTTTGAAGCGTGAATGCAATCGCCAGAAGTAAAAAGCTAACGTTAGCCTATAAACGAACTACACCGCGGTCGCATGAGCGTGCGTATACACAACAAGGCTGTAAAGACTGACAAGTCGGCGTGATGACGTTTAGTAGTCTCATTTAGCCACTTGTTAGTAACCGTCTTTTTTAAGAAACATAAAGGCTTCAAAATGCATGAGTGGGATATATATATCGATGTATTTTATGTCTTAAAAACAAAACATTAAAATCTCTTAAGCTTGTGTTAACCACAGACTTTATTTCAGGCATCTAACTAAAAACCCACTGACTTCCAGATGAGGGAACTGGAAGTGCTAAATTGCTAACTCATTTACGGATTTTAGGACTCAATATATCGCGATTTATGCATGGCAATATTGTATCGATAGACGGACGTCAAGTAAGTAAACTATTAACCTTAACAATCCAACGGTCCGCTATTCTGTCTTCCAGAGGTTGTAGTGGGTCATACTTAGAGCTAGAGTGAAGATACTGGTATCATATGAAACAAGAAAACCTAAGGAATCGATGGTAACAACCATGTCATGTTAGCTTGTCGTTAAGAATGCTAAATTACGCTCCAAAATTATGCTAAATTTTGGCAAGGAAAAACTTGCATGGGCATTTTCAAAGGGGTCCCTTGACCTCTGATCTCAAGATATGTGAATGAAAACTCTGAGATGAACAGAGTGAAAACTATCTTGTTGACAAACTGCATAATTTGCAGTTGAATATAGGTAATAAATCACTATATATATTATCGCAATATTCAAGAATATCGCAAAATGTCTAAAATCAAACATCGTATCGTGACTTAAGTATTGAGATAACATCGTATCGTGAGGCCTCTGGTGATCCCCACTCCTGAAAGGTGCATTAATACCAATTCAGGTGAGCTCAGTTCCTGACAAATTCGACACTATTATATTTTTTCAAGTGTAGAAATGATTGTACAGTATCAGCATAAACCTTTGGGGTCGTGTCATTGAAACGGCGGTAGGTTCATAAAATCATAACTGTATAACTAGCACCCCCACCGCTCGTGTCCTATATACGGCACACAGGTCCAAAAATGTCCTTTCTTTGCTCTCTTGTGCCCCCGTGGGACCCTCCCGCTGCCCCCTCTAAAACCAGCAGAGGAAAACGGACCATGAGACACGCAGTAAAAGTAAAATGTAAAATGGCTGCCTTGGCTGGGATTCTCCTTCCTCAGCAGCCTGGTGCTCACTGACCCCATTAATCCAGGTGTTCATTCATCTACAGGACGATCCTCCCACAGGCCGTTAACGGCTCACCCCACTGTGTTTGCCCGGCCCCAACCCAGCCCAGCCCCGGCCTTCTCACTCCCGCTCTACCTAGTGTAATGGGGGCTGCCAATGAGCTAAGTATGGGCAGCCATATAAATGAGCCTTGGTAAATGTCAAGCCTTTTAATACTCAGTTGTAATGCCACATTTGTTTTGTAGGTTGCCATTTGTTTTTAGAGTGAGCCAACCCCCACCATCCTCATTCTCCGAGGAGTGAAGACAGAGAACTGCTCATGCAGAGAGAGAGAAGGTGGTATAACTTAATTGGAGGTTACATCGCTGTCAGCGCAATACATTATTGACAAAGATACGTCAACTCTTAGCGAAAGCAGCCTGTAAATAGGTAAGCAATAAAAGCAGTTTCTCATTGATTAAACTGCAGACTGGTGGTGGTGGACACTGCGCACAGCCGCGCACTGTCTGGGCTCTTGTTTCGATGCAGACAGGGTGAGCTTTAAGGGACAGGAGCGCTCATGTTAATGTCATCCTTTGCTCACTGGCTCTGACAGCAGGGCTAATATGAGGCCTCAGCTTCTGCCATTCTGACAATTCCCCTGTCTCTTTCATATAAAGAGAACGATCATGTGAATTACAATGACAGGTATGTGTGTCTGTCGGTAAAACTGTGCTTGTTTGTGTGTGTTTGAGCTAATGTCTAAGTGGATGTGAGCCTGCATGCGCAGCTAATACTCACCATCCTTGTGTGTGTTTTTTTGTTTGTTGCCCGTGCGTGCGTGCGCATGCATACATGGTAATTTATGTGCAAACACATGTGTCTCAGCTTCTCCACATGTTGGTCCGTTCACTCCGAGGTTTATGTACAAGCTCTGCCATTCTGCAAGAGCCAGACATGCGTCGCATTGCATTTCTTCTCCCTCACTTTTTACTGCATTCCCACACGCAGAGACTGTAAAAGAGAGTGATTTACACACAAGTGAATAAATACTGTGGGTTGGTGATACAGTCGGTGCACGATACCCCTCCCTCTGCTGATTCGAAAGCTTCAGTTAGTCCCAGGTTCCTTTAAGAGGGTCAGAGGAGCATCTTTGTTTAGCATCCCAAAATGTGTCAGCAGGAAATGTGTGCAAAATGTGTCAGCGGGATTGTTAGTATATTAGCCAGAGGGTAAGAGAAGAGGAATTATTCAAAACAGTGCAAGTGCACAACCTTAGGGATCATCACAGACAATTACAAATAGGGTTCAAAGTTAACAATATGATGGCTACTACATGTGAGGTCAATATTGGCGCTGATATCTAATGAAACTAAGGCAGCAGTTTAGGCCTGCAGTTGGAATAGAGGGGATAATTTGTGAGAGGAAAGAGTGATGAAGAAAGGAGAGGGAGCCCTTATTATGTAGTGTGAACTCAGCCAAGCTCGATATCCAACGTCTGTCTCCATAAGCCCTGAGCACTTGCTATGTGTTCATCTACACAGAGAGATGCCATTTGTCCTAGCACACACACACATTCCCCTCAAACAGACTACGGTAGCTTGTCTGACAAATTGAGCACATTTGTTCACTGGAGAAATTTTCATTGAGCAACTGGGTCTTCTCCCCGTCTCCTGTTGTTTCTCATTCAGAGGTTTCCTCCCCTCTTTCTCCGTCTGTGGGTCGATTGTTTACAGCAGGAAGTGCCTGGCATCCTCTCACTTGGCATTGGGTGACTTGGCTGGTGCTGGTAGCCCAACATCATTCACAGTCCCAGCGCCTGCTTCAATATAATTCATGTGCTTTTGGGAGGCATCCTTACCGGAATAGAGAGCATTTTTGTTGATTATTCCGTCTGTTTTTGATTACATCCTGGCTGGCCTCGGAGAGCTAGCGGGCAATTTAGCTATCATTGCTAGATGGGTTAATGGGACCCGAGCTGGAGGTTTATGTTGGGGTTCAAAAACAGTAGGTTGGCTGAGATTTTCAGTTGTTACAGCAATGATTGCTGCATATAAATGTTTGTGTGGTGTTTCCCTTCCATGTTTGCTAACATGCGTGCGCCTAGAGGTTGTGGTTTTGAGTGAAATTATCTCAACAATTGGATGGATTGCCATGAAATTTGGTACGCACATCCATGATGACTCCCGCAGGATGAATTGTAATAATTTCGCCCAATCGGGCAAGTGAGTTGCTAGATGTACTAGCCCAAAGTGGCATTTTACTTGCCTCTGGCATGCGGGCAATCCTTATTGTTGAGCCCTGATGCTGACGTTTGCATTTAGCCTCACAGAGCCTCTAGCATGGCTGTAGGCTCGTAGTCTTGTTTTGACAAACCCTATAAATCATCAGATGTTTAATCCATCTCATCTCGTGACTGTTTGACCAGAACCAGTGCCTGTTGTTTGCCCAGCGGTGATGATGGACACACCGTAAAAGAGTGGATATTGGTGTCTTCAAGGTGCAAACAGAATTGTTGCCCTTTGACCCTTGAGATGGATGTTGCATGGTCTGAATAGTGCTAGCTTCTGCATAAGTACTCCAATTGCTCTCTGCTGACGTGCTAAGCCTACTGGGGCTGTTTGTGCTGGGTAAGCTTGTATTTCCTTGAGCATGCACCACCTGTCAGCAAGCAACACAACTGTGTGTGGATGTGTGTTTGTGTGTGTGTGTGTGTGTGTGTGTGTGTGTGTGTGTTTATATGTTCATGCATGGACCTTACAAGCGTGTCACAAACCATGACTAGTGGGACAAGTCAAACCCATATGTTGTTTTTTCTACTGTATAACAGTAAGAGGTTGGCACTCTCATATCAAGGAGCTTTTAGACTGTGTAATTGTATTCTAAAAGAGTTTATGCTAGTGTATGCTTATGTCAGTGCATGCAACTTTCCCAGGGGGCTACCTGATCCTATTACATTATCCAACGCACATCAAAGGGTTAAGGGCTGTCTGCCTCTATAGTCATTAAGCCCTCTCTTAGCCACAGTAAATCAACGCTGTGCCTGCAACAGCTGCTCTGATCACTTATTAAAACTTCCATAATGTGCCGTGTGTACAGAGTGGGGCCTGTAAGCTGACACTGGCCAATAGACCCCAGATAAAGGCCGTCTTGAGCCTCTGATCTGGTTCCTATGGTCAGGATAGCAAGGGAAGTGGAGCTGAGTGGGGAGAGATGACAGAAAAGCCTTGTCATTAAGGACAACTGCCTCAGGGCTTGAAACCATGCAGGGTATAAAACAGATATGTCCTGTACTGTAGATTTATTTATATCTCAAGGCAGCAGACTATAAGATGTTATCGAGCCTTTAGCCCAGTTGGTCGAAGTCTTTAAGACTTAATATATTCAAAGCTGCAGATTTCCCCGGCAAATGCCTGGTAGCAGCTGAGAAAATACTTTATCTGATGCGATGGGAGCCATACATCAGAACTCAGTGAAGGAATGCATCATGCACATGTGAAATGTCTCTTAGGGTGCTTTCACAAGCCAAAATTGTTTCAGTTTTATTCGAACTCTAGTGTAGTTTCTTTGGCCAGTTGTGACTGCAGTAATCGGACAACCGGTCCGGGACCGTTTGCGAGGGGTGGTCTCTGATCTCTGACCGTTTCCAAGCGAACCAAAGCACAGGCTGCCTGTGTGGCCATTTGTTGAGATGGACAGTAGGGATGCACCGATACCGGATCGGATATCAGGCTGATACTGACTCACATAGCTGGATGGGGTATCGGTGACAATAGGGCCGATCTATTCAATTCAATTCTATGTTTATATACGAAATGCATTATAGACTGGAATTTTAATTCTTTTGATGCATTTAAAAGGTTTACACTTGAATTGTATTTCCTGTTACTTTGAAGATCTCTTACAAAGTTGCCGGTGTCCGATTTGTTATTTTGGGTTATTTCAGTAAATTTATATCTATGTAGTTATTGGTTACATTTTGTTTTACGTTTTAAGTCAGGAAAGCAATGTTTAAATCTGACACACACATAAAAGAATGATCCCAGTCACTTCCACACAGTGAGGCATACAGCTTATTAATTAAACATTGGTATCGGATCAGTACTTGGTACCCGGTATCAGCCGATACCCAAAGTTGGATCGGTGCATTCTTAATGGACATGGGTAAACGACTTCTGCAGAAGTCCAATGTTTGCTTGACATCTGGGCCGAAGAGAACATGCAGAATACGCAAAATAAAGTCCACAAAAATAGTGATGTTTATAAAGTCATTCAAGATAAATGGGAATAGAAGGGATTTGTGCGCATAGTAGATCAGTGCAGAGTCAAAGTGAAAAAACTTCGACAGCAGTATATCAAAGTCTGCGATTCCCTGCATAGAAGTGGCAGCTCTCGAGACGAAAAAAGATAAATTCACTCCTTTGTACACACCCCTCAGCAAATTATTATTATTATTTGGTCCGCTTTAATTTGTGCACTGTGAAATCGAACCAGACTAAATAGAAAACAAACCAAAAGTATCAATTTCACTGATTCGGACGAGCCAAACAGACTATGGCTTGTGAAAGAGCCTTAAAATACTAATTGAATGTAAATTATCAACTGTCAAACACGCAAAGAAAAGAATCTAAACATTGACGAGAGCACACAGCTGCTTTCTGCTGGCGTCGACACCAGTTCGGTTTGCAGCGGAGGGCTTGACCACAGGCTAGCTATTTCCAGGGAAATTGTGTGGAAATCAATAGCAGGACTAGCTAGCTGGACTACTGTCAGTGTGTACAGAAGCACACACTCAGGAGGGCCGTCTCCATGGAGACACAAACAGGGCATGATACTGCCCTCAGGTGAATTCTCTGTGTGGCTCCACCAGCTGAATTGGTCCATTTAGGTTTCATTTTCTTTCTTGTCTACATCTTTCTCTCTCTGCTACTACTACCTACTGAGCAGCAGCAGGCGCTGAGCCCGACTTTTCCATCTCTTTCTCTCACTCACTCACTTTCTGTTTCTCTCCCACCAACGGGTAGCGGAGCTAAAATTCAGGAGGAGATATAAGGTTAAATTGGGTCTCTGTACATAACAACTGTCACAGGCCATTCAGAGGGTTGGATGCTGATTTGGCTCTGCCAAGGTTGCAGAGATGTTTGTCAGTTGATCTCATAGCGTGGCCCATTGCATGCTGGGCTCTTCCCTCTCCCCCTCTCTGACTGAATTTCTTTCACCTTTTTTTTTTTTGTCCTCACCTCTCTTTTTAACATTTTCTCTTCCACACTCACACGTGCTGATTGTTCTTCAGCCCTCTCACCTCTTTATTAAACAGACCGTATATAGATGTGCCTGTTTCTTGCTATCATAAGGTACATTTAGTGCTTTGAGTTTGTTTCGAATTTAGCACACCAACCCCAATGGATTTGTTTGAAGAAAATGAGAGATGTCTCCAAAATGTCTGATCAAAGCCTGGCTTAGTTGCCCAGGGGCTTCAACTCATGTTGATAAGATGTCCAAGTGCCAGTCATGGAGCTTATGACTGCCTAGTATCTAAGCAGATTGTATATTTTTAAAGTGCTAGATGTATTCGAGGAGGAGAGGAGAGTGGAGCCCATCCAGTGAAGGATATGGATGTGTTTAAGGGCTCTGGCAACCCAGTACTGGGGGCCTGGCAGCTGGGCAGATTTCTTTTATATCCTGCTATGACTGGCACTTTTATACACACACACAGGCATGCATGCATGAGTTCACGCTCTGTCTCTCCCTCTGTATGTCTCTCTCTTTAATACGCTCACTCACCACTTGTGCCATTATACATGCTGATATCCCTTTTCATCGAGGGTGAGGCTACTACAGAGGCTAGATAGGAGAAAGAGGTTCTGTGTGTGTGTGTGTGCAGCAGCTTAAAATGCTGCACGCATGTGTTTTCATCACCGTGAGAGGTCTTCGGAGAATGTGCGACAGAGTATCAGTTGTTTCGACCACCTGCATCTCAGGAGAGGGGAGATTTTCCTCTTTTTTTCTTTCTAATTATATATATTTTTTTATATCTGGAGATTCGATTTTCGATCTAAACATGCCATTGTTAGTCCATGGCATCTTGATTCGTAAAGATCAACAGATCATTGTTTTTCATGCCCCGACAACTGTCATTTACACTTTCAAATTCTTCTTTAAAAAGAGAACTGAACTGACTTTTTATTTGAAAGTGATTCAAAAATTAGACTACAACAGTCTACAATATAAAAAGCTGCATCTTTTCAATACCAGTATCTTTGTGACCCACCTCAGTACATAATCATTACACAAATAAAATGTAAATCCTTCTGCAGTGCATTACAAGTGTGCTGTCGCCTCCAAAAATACAATTTTTTTTGCGCTTGTTTCGCGCTTGTTTCTCTCCTCTTTTTTCCCCTCTCCTTCCCTCATCCCTTTCTCTCTCCTCTGAGCACTGTGTGTCACTCATGGGTGTCACCGAGGGTGGAGGCAGAGCTTTGGGACACAGTTTGTGTGAGCGGAGCTGAGAGACGGCACTCAGCCGTCCGCTAGCTTGTTGCTCTCGCTACCAATATCAGCTGCTCTGATTCCACAATTTTGAGCTGAAAAAAACGTGCATGTAGGCTGAAATATAACTGACGTGTTGTTCTGTCAGGAGATGCAGTGACTTAACGTTAAACCAAGTAAGAGTAGAAGAGATATCTGATCAAAAACCTACAAATTAAACCAAAAAAAGATCCAGCAAGTGAGAGGGAAGGGGATCTATAGCCCTGTGATCAGTGGCGTACTGACTTGTGTGAAACATGGATGACGTTTGTGGATTGTGTTTACTGTATACTGTTACCATAGTCATTTTTTATCACTCAGGTCAGAATTTCTGTACATTCAGAGGACGAGATTGCCTTGCACCAAGTCTTTAAATGTTCTTACTGTTACTTACTTCTATTAGATGTGTACTTTAACTTTTTAGTTTGGCCCACGTCCCATTTGCTAACATGAAGAGGGTGGGATGTATGACCTATACTGCAACCAGCAACCAGCCACCAGGGGGCGATCGAGATGTGTTGGCTTCACGTTCGGGGAGCTGTCATGTCGTCCATCTTTATATACAGTCTATGGACAAGACACACACACATAGTGATGCCAGTTCACATATTAGCACTTGTACATAGCACGTAAAAGCACATATAGACACAGACAGGCCCATATTCCACTGGCCTCAAGCAGTATCTATTGTATTGTGATAAATGGAGTGTCTCCTGTCCATGGAGCCACAGGGCCCTGCAGCGGTCCACCGGGAGCCTGGGGATGCTTGGTGGCCTTTCTCCCAGGTTTCCTGTCTCCTGACTCAGCACCAGCTGTGCACACCAGCAGGAAAAAGAACACGCAAAGGGTAAAAATAATTCACTGTAGATTCATGGTATAGTATGACCCCTACGGCAGTCCGTTAGACAATAGTCTTTCTTATAGCTGACAGCTAGCCGGGCAAAGCGTTGCAGAGGAAGGATCATCATGCTCTGTGGGATAATGGCCCCTATGCATGATGTCGTGTAGAAGCAGGATATATAGGGTACTTACAGAAGATGTGCCAAAATGATGAAAAAGCAGAATGTTTTGTAATGACATACTATAAAAGCCCCGTTTCAGTGTAAAGATGTTTGTGGCAGTTTATTCTAGATCATCTGGATATGATTGCTGCTTAAATCACCGCAGAATTGCATCCCGTACAGAGACACTTAATCAAAAGCTGAACTTGGCAAATTTGTCTTGCGGTTTGAAGACAATCTCCGACAGTTGCCCCGGCTGACTCTATGCCCAGAAGCCACTCTGGCATTGAAGGAGGCTGAGCTTTATGGCAACAATGGCAGGCGTGCCAGCGGAGCCAGGCAGTCATCACGTTAGCGACCGTGGTGGGCTGTCAAGAGAGAGCTGTGTGGCAGCACTGTGTGGTTGAAGCGCCTGCTCTCCCCATAATGGAACAGCTGTTTGGAGCGCGGTGCGCCAGGGCGCTGGAGCACAGAGTAAATAGAGGAGAAGAGCAATGTAAACAGAGATGGGATGGTGGGAGCTGCTTCCCTGCTACCGTGAAAGGGGGTAAACACCCCTGAGAACTAGACGGAGGGGTTGTCGACACAGGAATGCACAAACACCACTACACAGGAGGGTGTGGAAAGGAAGGGGGTGGGGGGTGTATTGCGAAAGAATGAAACAGCAGTTCTCTACTCCAGCCTCAGGTTCCCATACAATACCTGACCTGCATATTTTTTACTTTGATGAGACAGATAATTACAAGAATTGAGACAATAATCATACCTGCTACCTTGAAAACCAATCCCAGTTTCTCACATTTGAAATCTGAATATTAGCCGATGGGTTAATTATCAACCACATGATTACATTTTGGTTGCAACTGATTAATTGAGCTCACAGCTGCAACGGCCTTTCTGTGTTATTTATGAAATATAGAGCGTTTCCAGCTGTCCTGCACTTACAAATAGGAAAGTACAAGAAGGCGCCTGACCCTTTTTATGACGGGCTGTAACTTTTCCTGTTGATGGGTCAGTAGAGTGCTGTGGACAGTGAGAGAACTGCGGCTTTTGGCACAGAGGAAGACATCCATACAGGTTAGATCAAACCCAGTTTCATGTAGGTGTTGAGGTGAATTAAGGCCCTGTCTACACACAAACAGAGTTTTGGGTCACAAAAACTTATATTTTTTGAAACGCCTTCAAAGATGGAGATTTTTAAAAACTCCAATTACTTTATATCGGTGTGGACGTGTAAAACGGAGCGTTTGGGAAACGATGACGTCCTCTCCTCATATGCCCATTGTAGCTTTGTGTAATGAGCATGCGCCAGAATTAATAACAAAGATGGCAGACTACCGGCCTTTTTGTGTTTTGTTAGCCCTGCTCAGACTTATTACTACCTTATAATTGCAAAATGTTACAGCCAAAGGAGGCCAAAGTAGGCAACACATTAAACACGTCAAGGCCTAATGGTGATTGAATGAGCTTTTGGGCGATTGAAGGGGAGGTTTGGAGCACTCAGAAGGGCTGGACATAAACCTGAATGACCTCCATTTTGTGATGTATGCATGTAAGGAGACAGTTGATGACAGCAGAGTGATGAGAGTCATGCAGTTCGACCAGAAATCCCAGCCATGACGTACAATAGCTGTTATCCAACTGACTGTAATGAAGCGTTTGGGTGGTAACAAAATTCCTTGACCCTTAACTTGTGAGCTCACTTGTTGTGACATGTAAATATTATGGCGAGCATTTGGAGTTGTTTTTTGAGTTTGAGTGTGGACAGAGATAATTTGTGAAACAATAGTAAGGAGAAAATATCCGTTTTTAAAACTATCTGTATACCTTTAGACACGGCCTAAGGCGTCACAAGTGACAGCCAGCTCCTCTGACTGTGCAGACGGGCTCAGATGACTGCTGAACTCCCGTCATCCTCTGTCTTTTTTTCTACAGCTAGGTCATGTGCATAAAATTGAGGCTGGGACAGATTTGATCTTTTTGGATTCGGAGACCCATTTACAAACTGCATCCCCTGATTACGCAGTATTCTGTGGTTGCTGCCAAGCTGGGTAAATACGTTATGAGTGAGCAGTTTAGACCAGATATATATCTGAGATGGTTGGAGGCTGTGTGTGGCTATTAAATCTTTTTCTCTAAACTTAAACTCTTGTGTGGTCATTACCCCCCGAGCATCTTTCTTAAATTGCATACTCTTATCAGCATGTTGATTTCTCCTTTCCTTTCCTTTCCCATGTTTATTCATTCATGGACACACTACGGCTGTATCACACAACAGACGGAAAGATCTAGAAAAGTGTTAGAGGGATGATTTTTGGATAAAAAGATGACGTGACACAATTTAACCCACAAACAAAAAAGAGCAAATAGACCCCGATAATGAGTCATGCATGTGTTATTTTGTCAGTGCCATGTAAACACGGTGGCAATATTACATCAGAGTTTGTGAGCAACATATGTAGCGAGGAGCAACAGTAATCCCATGTAATACTGTGAAAAGCTCTCTTAGCATAGCTGATACAGAATCTTTACAAGCCACTAATAATGAGCAACAGAGAAATGGATTAGGGGTGGCGTGGCTGGATCTGGGCCACGGAAAGCAGCACACAGGCAGCACAGTTAGTGAGTTGGCTGTGTGTCGGCATATGTCTCTGTGCAACACAGGCGTATGCATTAGTCCGGCTTATCTTTTATGAAGAAGTGTAGGTATTTGCAAACAGCAGTTTGGTTCAGCATTCAAGTCACCTCTGAAAGCTTTCCATTATGCATGCTGTAAATGTGCACACCATTTCAGCTTTCTTGCACTTGATTAAAGACTCAAATTCGTCCCTAAACAAAATGATGGGGGTCTTGTTTACCATCAGATCCACTGAAAGACGTTCAAACTTGCCAGTAATTTTTGTTTTTTTGTATTTACACTTTTTATATACGCGACACAGCACGTAATTCATCTGCAAGTCTCACTCTCCAATATTTGTATAAATCCAAATGTCGACATTAAAGATGTTTTTCGCACCGAGTCTGCACTTTTGCTTCACTCTATAGAAGAACTGCTTACAGTATGGTTGAGGTTATTCTACAGTGGCTGTAACGGCTCCATAATTGATATTCTCAAAAGGGGCTTTAGTGCCCTTTAAGAAGAAGCTGTCAGCGTCTGAATAAGGGGGAGAATTTTGATTTCAAAGGTTTGTGTGTGCGCATCTTTCTCATAACTTTGATGATGATGGTCGTAACAAATAATATGATATACAACAAAATACAGCAAGAACAAGAATTGACTCACCCCATTTACGAAAAAGTGCCTATTGCACCTTTTGCTTAGATTTAGTTCAAATTTGCACTAATAGTGCCCTCATATCTGCCCTACACCTCAAAGCAATATGAATATCAAAATATGTATTTATTTTAAAAAACTATTGTTATATGTGCACAAATTACGCATATTGGAGAGGTCCGGGTGGGTTCCAATGCCAAAGACTAAAAAAATAATGAACAAAGTCACATCCACTCCTCTCCAGTAAGATCTTCTACCACTATTGGGACAACATACACCATGACTTATTTCTATATTAATGGCTGATTGATTGAATCACCACTGTATATGGCAGGAACATAGTTGGAACAAAGTTGGAATGGAAATTAAATTAAAGATAATTTATCAGTGCAAATATCCTCTTTTGTTCATGCTGTCCACCAAGGTTGGTTTGTATTTGTGCAACATGGCTCACCTTGAAATTAATGCAATTCTGATGAATTTATATATTTTGTGTTTCATCGTGTAGGCGGTTGCAGGTGGACTTGTGTTTTACATTTACCCGTGAGAACTATGGAAGTGAACTATGGAGTCTTCAGGTTTGTCCAAATCTCTGTCATTTTATTCATGAACATTATGCAATTATCCACTTTCCAGTATTAATGCTAAATTATATAACTGTTATTGTATGTTTTTTACTCTAACTGTTGTGTTGCTTGTTAAGAAAGGTGCTTTTATTTGTCACACGTGTAGATATGCAGCCTCAATGGATGACATCTGGGAAAAAGAGGAACGTTATACAGACCAACTGAGACAACATCTTCTCTGTGCTGAAGCTGAGGTAGGAAATTTTTTCTCATTTCTCATGACTTTCTCATTTGTCTTTAATATCGTTGAATATTGAAAATATACAACATATTTAAAATTCAGTGGCCTCTTTAGCTTCATTATGAACTACTTGAACACCATCTCTGATGTCCAGAACTTCAGAATACCTGAAGCTGACATTACAGCCCATTTAAGGTGCTCATTTGTCGTCTTTTTGGTTATCTTAGAAAAGACATGAGGTGTTGGAGGAGGAGCAGAGTGGATGGAGACGAGGACATCAAGGTGAGGAGAGGTCGACCTGAAAAACACTAACATCTGAACACAGCAACAGTAAAATGACATATTTTTTGTATTTTAATGATTGTGTCTGTAATGGTTTGTTATTTTGTTTTGTTTTTTTGTCTCCATCCTCCAGAAAACGCTGGAGGAGCTGCTGCTGAGACAAAATCTAAGACAAGCAGAGAATGCTCAGAGTAAGGAAACACTTGTAAACCAAAATATTGTCTTGGTAATTTGATTGTTTCATTAGGTATAGTATTCCATAAAAAATCTTATAGTATATCATAAAAAAGTAAAAAGTCAAAGTATAGTATACCAGAAAAATGTCAGAAAAATATCACAGTATGGTATGTTATAAAATATCATAGTGTACCATTCAAATTAAAATGTGGTATAGTATGCTGTAAAAATGTCATAAAAAGTCATAGTATAGTATGTAGACGTGCATCATCTCCCGTTGTTTCAGATAGATAGAAAAAGGGATTTATGGAACACAAACCACAACATTTAATTATTTTCTTTATTGAAATTGCGGCACACAAAGACATGATCCTGATTGACCCCTCTGAGTAAGTTTATACAGTAGAAGAAGATAGTGTGGATGAAGTGAAGTGAGTTAAGAAATTCTGTAATCATCTTGGGAGAAAGAAGACATAAGAGTTTGCATAACATTCAGATATATGCCTATAACTACGACATCAAATACAACTACTACAACAGGCTTTCTCAAAGTTTTGATGAATGAGTGCAAAATTAGGGAGTCACTATATGATTGAGGCTTGCATAGGCAAAATGTACTATACTTTCACTTTTTTATAAATTATGTATTATTATTTATGTCATTGTAAATTGTTTTTCAATGCTGACTTTTTTATGACATACTATATACAATGACTGAAATTATTTTACTTGTTTGACATACTATACTGACTTTTTTTAATTATTTTTTTCATCATACTTTATTATATCATACTGTACTATGACTTTTTTTGTTAATTCTTTCATTGTACAATTATTTTTTTTGACACACTATATTATAACGTCTTTATTATATTTTTCAACATACTATACAGTCAATTTTTAGGACATTTCGACATACTATGACTTTTTCTCGAAATGCTATACTGTGAGTTTTCATAAATTTTTTAGACATACAACTTTTTACATCATACTATACTATGACTTTTTTAATAAATTTTCATCATGCTATACCATGACTTTTTTAATACATTTTTTCGAAAAAAAGGTCATAGTATAGTATGTCGGAAAAATTAATAAAAAAAGTCATAGTATAGCGTGGAAAAAAAGTCATCGTATAGTATGTGAAAAAAATGCATAAAAAAGTCATATTATGAAGAAAAAAAAGTCATAGTATAGTATGTCGAAAAAATAATAAAAAAAGGCATAGTATATTATGTTGAAAAAACAATCATAGTTTAGTATTTCGAAAAAACATTAAAAAGTCACTACAGTATGATGAAAAAAGTCATAGTATAGCTTGTCGAAAACATTTATTAAAAAATCATAGTATAGTATGTCTATAAAAATTCATAGTATAGTATGTTGAAAAAAAATCATAGTACATTCTGTAGGAAAGAAAGTCATAGTATATTATGAAGAAAAAAAAGTCATATAGCATGTCGAAAAAAGGTCATAGTATTGTATGTCGAAAAAATTTATAAAAAAGTCAGAAGTACAGTATGTCAAAAAAAGTCATATAGTATGTCGAAAAAAAAGGTTATAGTATAGTATGTTGGAAAAAAGTATAAAGAAGTCATAGTATAGTATGTTCAAAAAAAGTCATAGTACTGTATGTCAAAAAGAATTATAAAAAAGTCATAGTATAGTATGATGAAAAAAAAGTCATAGTTTAGTATGTCGGAAAAAAAGTATATAAAAGTCATAGTATAGTATGTAAAAAAATATATATTAAAGTCATAGTATAGTATGTTGGAGAAAAAAAAATTAAAAAGTCATAGTATAGCATGTCGAAAAAAATTATTAAAAGATCATAGTATAGTATGTCTAAAAAAAAATCATGGTACATTCTGTTGGAAAAAAAGTCATAGTATATTATGAAGAAAATAAAGTCATAATATAGCATGTCGAAAAAAAGGTCATAGTATTGTATATCGGAAAAAATTTATAAAAAAGTCATAGTATAGTATCATTGAAAAAATAAAAAAGAAAGTCATAGTATAGTACGTTGAAAAAAAGTCGGCGTATAGTATGTCAAAAAAAATTATAAAAAAGTCATAGTATAGCATGTCGAAAAAAAGGTCATATTATAGTATGTAGAAAAAAATAATAAAAAAAAGTCATAATATAGCATGTCGAAAAAAAGGTCATGGTATAGTATGTCGAAAAAATTTATAAAAAAGTCATAGTATATAGTATGACGAAAAAAAAGTCATAGTTTAGTATGTCGGGAAAAAAAGTATAAAAAAGTCATAGTACAGTATGTCAAAAAAAGTCATAGTATAGTATGTCAAAAAAAGTATAAAAAGGTTACAGTATAGTATGTCAAAAAAATAATATAAAAGTCATAGTATAGCATGTCGAAAAAATGTATTAAAAGATCATAGTATAGTATATCGTAAAAAAAAGTATAAAGAAGTCATAGTATAGTATGTCGAAAAAAAGCATAAAAAAGTCAGTATAATGTGTCAAAAAAAATAATATAAAAGTCATAGTATAGTATGTCGAAAAAAAAATCATAGTATATTCATAGTATAAACTTTGACTTTTTTATGACATACTATGCTATGGCATTTTTAATTACTTTTTTATGATTTTATTATTATTTTATTGCATACTATACTATGATTCTATACTATAAAATGACTTTTTAGGACTACTACCACTACAACAACAACAACTACTACTAATATTACTACAACAACTACTACCAGTTGATTTGATACTTACCAGGCGTTCCAGTTCTCGTCTCCTCCAGGCCCTTCAAATCCCTTTGTTCATTCAGCAGTCTGGACAGAAAACAGAGACATTTACAAAACATATCAAGTCTCACCTGCTCCAATAACAGACCCTGGTTCACCACTTTTTAAACAGACCTTTTATACTGGTTTTCATGGAAGATAGCTCAAAACTTTGTACAACCAAAACAAAAGGTTGGTATATGTGTGACGAATAAAAGCACCTTTCTTAACGTGCAACACAACGGACAGTTAAAGTAAAAATCATACAACAATAATACACTTTTGTAAAATGTAAAGTTATATTTATAGTTAACATTGACACTACAAAGTGTATTACAGTCTAATGTAAACCAGATCCTGTTCTACACAGTAATAAGGCCCGCCCACAGAAATGGCTGGGCCCCTGAAAAGTTTTGTTGAATGGACCTTTACTCACATCAACGCATGCGCATGCTCTCTTTCTCCTATTAAAGACATGCTACATGTAAACTGAGGGAGACTTACTCAGTGATGAGGGCTACATACAACTCACTCCAGTATTAGCTAATAGTTGGTCTAGATCAGTAAATTTCTCAGGTCATGTGACCAGCCAGCTACTATTTTTTTGCTTACAGAGCCGTTCCTGACCCGTGAGCCATGTAAACCATTCACCATTGCCACACAGTCACACCTAAAGGCCCTGACACACCAAGTTGACGGCTGTCAGACAGTTTGGGGCCGTCAGTGAGGTTCCACCGCCGATTCATTCATACTGAATCGGCCGAAAAACCTTCGACACGGGCAGACTAAGCAGGACACCGAAAAAACTAGGCCGACAGACGCTCACCGACGGCCCCAAACTGTCCGACGGCCGACCGTCGGCTTGGTGTGTCAGGGCCTTAACACCCCAGTGCTCCCACTACAATCCTCCCTTCTTTAAAACAGTTTGTTCCAGCTGTCTGTCTAAGAATAAATAGACTGAGAGCCAGGTTGTGACAACTTATACAGAATGAGGTGTATAGAAAATAAAATATTCAATAAATTACATTTTCTATAGAATCTTAAGATCAGTGAATATTTACATTAATTAAAAAAAAAATGAATAAATTGTGAAATGTAGAAAGTAATAAAATATAACACTGAGCTTTGGTTTTGCTGCCTGGTAATTAGTTCAGTCAATATCACACAACTAGCTTTGACTATACAATGTAAACATACGCCTTTAGTTGCAGAACACCTGCAAATTAAAGATAACAATACTAATATTATTATATATAATAAATAATAAAATAATAATAATAAAATATATATTTTTTGATATATTCATTGTTATTGCTGTTATATATCTTGCTCTAATTGTTTGTTATCACTATTATGTAGTCATATTATTTCTTTATATTAATCTTGTCTCTAGGTGGAGGATTCAGATCAGCCCAGTGGGGTTTTTTTGCCACTTCCTGCACTGTATATTATTCATTTATTTGTTTGTTATGTTGTGTGGCCCATTCAAACTATCTCCCCCAGATTTTCTTTTATACATTTTCCAATATAAAATACTATTTATACTATGGCTTGATTGAATACTTGATGGTTATTATTTACTTTAAATTCATTAATATGTAATTTCGCTTTGGCAATAATGTAACCTGAACATTCATGCCAATAAAACTTAGACTACAACATAAATACTTTATTGATCCCTTGAGGAAAATTGAGTTACATTTTGCTCCTAATCTAGAATAAAAATACATATATAAACATAGAGAAATCATAAAAAAAAAGCAAATAGCAAAAAGCACAGCAAATAATAATGCTAAAAATAGGATCTATCATTAATTGTGTAAAAAAAAATGCAAGAATAGTATAAATAAATAAGAATATTAGTTTAAATGTACTGTATAACTAAATGCAATGTTAATACCAGAGTAAATCAGATTATTGTACAGCTGAATTATTGTACTATATTATTGTACTATTAAATCAGTATAGCTGCTGATAGGGGTAAAAAATAATACATTTATGTTGTATGTATGTATATATATATATATATATATATATATATATATATATACAAATACAATCAAATGAAGATGTCTGCTGTTTTCTAGACTAGACAAGGGTACATTTGGTCCTAAATACAATAATTACTTTAAATTGATAACGTCTGTAGGACAATAAAGTAGAATAAATTAAATGTCTATCTTAGTTTGAGCAGTTTACGTGTAAATGTTTGTAGTTGCACAGAACTGACATTGGGGCGTGTTCCATGTAGAACACCAAAAGGCGTTGCACGTCGTCAGTAAAGGCAGCTGGTTAAGTCGGCATCGATGCAGACTCACTGTTAGAGGGTTTCATAATACACTTGTGAAATGTAGGGAGAGGGTGTAGGCTGTGGTTTGGTATTGGGCCCTTAACTACGCAAGCTCAATGCCTAACCTTTGACATCTCGCGAGACTTTCCCCAAATTGTGGGTTTCCTTCTAGACACGACCGCCGCCTGGTCTAAAAAAAGAAAAAGACTAATTTCAGGAGAGGGTGTTTTCATTGTGAAACAGGCTACATTTTACTAAAGCAACAATAAATATCTTCACCTAGCACCTTGTTAAGACCCAAGACCTCACCTCTGCCTTCCTGTTGCTGCACACACAGACCCAAACACACACACACACACTGGCTAGTCTGTCCCCTGTTCAACCCCCTCACAGTCAGAGGCCAGACAGGGTCGAGCAGAGGGCGAGACATTTATGAGGTGTAGATATTTGTGCAGGGAAGCATTCCTCCTGTTGACACTGAGCAACACAGTCTGGATGCTGAGCGAGCCGAACCAGACAGGCACACTGAAAAGTGAGGCGGTCTGTCGAGTGAGAGGTAACAGAATCCAGGTTACAGACTTTAAAATGTGGGTCCAAAATGAGGGAAGCAATACACAACTTTGCTGCATTGACCTATTTTAGTGACCTTATCTTTCCTGCGGATGCAGCATGTTTGGTTGTGTGTAATATGTCAAAAATAAACCTGAATTGTCCTCATTAGATCCATGATGAATATTATCTTGACCGTGCATCTCTAAGCACAGAGGAGTAATGAAGCAAAACCTTGGCAAACATAACCTTAAGACCTCCACACACCCACTCTTAACCCCGTCTTCAGCTCCAGTGGTGGGGAGAGTCCCTCCTACCCCCATGCCGATGATGCAGGAAGGGCCGCGGCTCGGACACGGGGCAGTGGCCATAGACAACACAAAAGGTTGTGGTGGTAAACAGAGCTGTTTGTGTTCACTGGGCCGCTGTTGGAGATGACTGATGTGCCCATTAGCCCCTGTCTGGGCATTAGGGGGAGGGGTGGCGGCACTCGGGCTCCACGCAGGACAAAAAGACCCCTGGGCCTCCAGAGAAAGGTCACTGACCCATATTGTGTCTCCTTCAGGCCCAGCCAGTGGTTATTTCACTGATTCAGGTTACAGAGATTGGCTTCGTCAAAGCTGATGTATGCAAATGGACAAATGCTGTAGGTTAAGCGTGATGATGTGGGATAGAGCTCTGAATGGAGAATATTGCTGCTGTGCACTATTGTAGACAAAAAAATCATAATGTTATACTGTGTGTTTGAGTCAAAATAGAAAAAATAAGGTGTTTTCAGTTTGCTTATTGTGTGTGATGTAGTGTGCTTTGTCTTCCACTAGAGAGTGCCCTCCTTTACATCTGTTCTTCATTTAAGAGAGAAAAATGCATGTATATAAATCCCTTTATTTTGATCAGAAACAAACATTTAATTTGAATAAAATCGTACATTCTTTGTTATTTATATATCATCTATAAAAAATCAAGTAAAAAATGCAGCACAAATACAGAAATTACACATTTACAAATCTTGAAAACATGAACACACTCAATGCTGACAGATTTGTTCAAGGGCTTGGGATAAAAATTTTAATTTTAGTTTGCTTTTGGGAGCCTAACTCGCGGTTTTTCTACCACCCCACCACAGATACACCGACAAAGAACCGATTCATTTTGAAAAGAAAATCATGAAGAATATCATGAATCACGAAAAATTCACATCTATCTCTGATCAGTCAACATCATATTTACAGAGCTTGGCAGCTAAACCCAGTAGGCTTTATTTGATGCTGTGACAGATCTGTCTCTATTTGCTAAGGAACTCAAAGCTCACATAAACTTAGTTCAGCCAGAGACACTTACATCAAAGGATTTAACGCAACAAATAAAAGAATTTGGCAGAAAAGGGGCCTTGTGCTGGATGGTGCTTTACAAATGAATCCAAGTAGAATCAAAATTCTCAGGGAAGCACATTAAAACTCCCTAATGGGTATAAAAGAACGGAGCCCAGCACATAAATGAGATATGTGATGCACATAACGCACAACAAGGGAAGAGCTGCCATCATCATGCCTGGTAGTAAGAAACTAGAACAGGTGGAGGTTGGGGGATGATTAAGTGAGAAATCATCTGTCCGACATAGGTAAGAATAAACAGTATAGACCTTTTCAAACTTGACAACACAAACATTATAAATGGGCCCCTGTTGTATTTCCTGTTGCAGTGTTTGTTAATGCAGTAGCTGACAGGAAGTACACTTGGACCAAAGCTGTTGCCGTAGCAACAGAATGGCAATGAAAAGGTCTATAACCAGTAGCAGCACAAATCATCAAAAGAATGAGTTCAAGTTTGTCATAAAGACTCTTTATTGACTTGTTGACTCATCTTCCTGGTGATTGTTATAGTCAAATGATCAGCTAGTTACATCATTTGTGTTAGGTAAACTTTTGAACTCCCTGTTTTTATTCTTCCTTTTAAAGGTCTTATTGATAAAATCTTTACGTAAACAAATATTCAAAAAATAATAATAATACATCCGAAGAGCTTTTAGAAAGGTGCCAAATAAAAGTATAGCTTTTCATAAAAAGAACAAAAAAACATTGTGAATTAATCATTTAAAAAATGTTGATGGGTCCAAAATGAATGTTTTGTTTATATTAGGGCGGTCAAAGTTAACGCGATAGTAAGGCGTTATCGCAATTTTGTTTTAACATAACTAATTTCTTTAATGCATTAATGCAACTTGCGATTTTTCATCATATGAAACTAGAAAATTGAAAGAATCCATTGATACCAACCATGTCATACTAGCTTGTCGCGAAGGAGGTTAAATAACGCTCCAAACTTACGCTAAATTTTGGCGAGGAAAAAACTGTTATGGCATTTTCAAAGGGGTCACTTGACCTCTGACCTCAAGATATGTGAAAGAAAATGGGTTCTCTGGGTACCCACGAGTCTCCCCTTTACAGACATGACCACTTTATGATAATCACATGCAGTTTTGGGGCAAGTCATAGTCAAGTTAACACACTGACAGCTGTTGGGCTTGAGTATGCCATGTTATGATGTGAGCATATTTGTTATGCTAAATGCAGTACCTGTGAGGGTTTCTGGACAATATTTGCATTGTTTTGTGTTGTTAATAGATTTCCAATAATAAATATATACATACGTTTGCATAAAGCAGCATATTTGCCCACTCCCATGTTGGTAAGAGTATTAAATACTTGACAAATGTCCCTTTAAGGTACATTTTGAACAGATAAAAAATGTGCGATTAATTTGCTATTAATCACGATTAACTATTTGAATCGGTTGACAGCCCTAGTTTATATCTGTGGAAGATATTTGACGTTTGGTTCTCACTTCTAACAAGGCTTGTGAGCCAATAGTAAAACAGAGTTGGTATTACGTGGTATTAGTGTGGAAAAAACGGATAAATGTCTGAGATTGACGGTAAGCACCTGGCAACGACTTGTTATGAAGTAAATGCAATGGAACGTGAGAGGGAGAATGGGACATCTAGTGGCTGAATGTTAACAAGTTATCAATAGCACCTTTAAAAACACCAATAAATCTACCTTAGACATTTGTGGAAAAACGTACCAGTGCACTGGCACTATAGTCTGTTCTTAAAACATTGTCTCTTTGGTATAATTATGTGTCTGTTTGTCCCATTCGGATGAGAAAATTAAATGTATTCCATCTTTCAAAAGCATTATCTTAGTCATTGCAAAATGGTTTAACATAAATGTGTTGATGGGGAAATGGGCAGGTGCAGTGAGATGAAGAGGACACAGCCAGAATAATACAAATTAATTCACAGAGGTTTGCGGATGAGAAGAATCCAGTGTTGCTTTATTTCTTTTTCACTAGATGGCCTCTACAAGACCAGTTTTATTTAAGAAATGCAAAATGCGACATCACACCAAGAAAAACAATAATGTCACATTCTCATAAAGCGCTCTTGGCATGAACAAACAGCAACATTGACAATAAATAAAATGTTGGCGAACAAAATAAAACTTTGTGAACAAAGAATACTCAGGATTGCATATCAAATAAGACAAAAAAAAATAGATAAAATGTACTTGGCACAAATTAAATAAGTAATTTTCAGATTGAGTGAACCTACTCTATGTCCATTGCTTTGTGAATCTGATTGTCCTTCACAGTTAGCATCGAGTATGTGCGTGTACTGTACAAAATAGACACAGATGGCTGATGAAACTAAAATAGACTCATTCCAACAAATTGTCAGTACTCAACATCTTACTTTGTCAGTACCTTGACCTTCATAGTCACACTCCCAGGTGGCCTTTTTCTGCATATGTTTGCACTAAACAAAACTGCAGGTACATGTGCAAGAAACCATTGTCACAATGCAGAGCCAATATATATGCACATAGTGGAGGACAAATATTCTATAAGTTACCAGTGATTTCTGATTTGAGTTCAGTACAGGTGCTTGACACATGTTAAATTTAAATAAAAGGAAATAAAGATATTAAAAGACACTTTGGTATTTCGTAGGTGCTGAACTATGCATTCATTTAAACACATTTCCAGACCCCCTCTTGTTCTAAATTGATTTGTGTGGACATGATTATAGTGATGCCAGGACACTCGTCACACACAAATATTGTGTCAAAATGTTATATCATCAATCTTAAATCATTTTTGACCCGTGATTGCAGTCCAGTGGGATCTGCCTTGTGATGATGACCAACTGAGAGGTACATAAATAAAAAAAAAGGTGTTTTTTAAAATAGGATAACAAAAAATGCAAAGTAACAGAACACTTTTTTTTTTTTGACGAAAAGCCACTTGACCTATTTTTTTAAACAGGATGACCCCTCTCTCTCAGAAAGTGAGTCTTAAAACCTGTTAAAGACTAAATCCTTCTTTCTTTGTTTGTGCTCTGTCTCCGTCTGTCTCAGCAGGGCATATGCAGTGCAACACTAACATCTCCAATCTTGACTTCCCAAAGCAAAAGGAAAAAAAACAAAAAAACGACGTAATGTATTCTACACCCATATAAAAATAAATCAATCGCAAACATGGAAAGATACATCTCATATATATACAATAAACTCCTATATAAAATAGCTTTTATGTACATATAGACAACAGACGACAATACAATAATTGACCTGTACAATGTACACCTGAACAGTTAAGACAGGCGAGAGGTACTGAAGTGTATGGCTTGATTGGGAAACAAATTGAAAAATATTTACAGACATCAACTTTACATCCTTTACATGTTTTCAACTTCCCTGGAATGAAGAGGTCTTAAGGGAGACCTCACTTTCGTTTCCATTCCCTTAGGTAAGGCTACCTTTAAAAGAATTGGTCCGCAGAGACGATTCAGCCTCGTGATACTTTGCACAGTCAAACGCACTCTCAGCTCTCCTTTGGTGACACGTGATAGGAGCTGGAAGTCCTAAAACCATTTATGAAGCCGTCTATCACATGGATCCGTTAAAAAAGAGACGATCGAAACGCCACTCGTTACATTTTGCGACGCCCAGGAAGACCCAGACTTTCTTCTATTCTTCTTGAAAGAATCAACCAGTTACGGACATCCCCTTCACTTCCACAAAGGTAAGACGCCTATATAGACTCCAGTGTGTAACCCCTCAGACAGCCCTGCTGTGGTGCTGACATTTAGTCCATGGGTCCTTGAGGCATACCCAAGGACGCCAGGCTGGAGGGTCTTGTGGGTAAAGTCATGGACTTTTATCCTTCCTTCAGTAGTGTCCTCATTGGAGGTTCAGCACAAGATGGAAACTCCTGCAGTAGTGACCAGCTGACCGGCGGTGGGGTCATACGTCCCGGCCAGGTAGTAAAGGTCTGGGGAGGTACTGTTCGGCTTCTGATTGTGAGTCAGACACTCGTACTCCTCCCTGCTCACCACCTGGCACTTATGAGAGATTGTCTGGACGTCATTCTCATCCTCGTGACACGACTGGTACAGAGCATGCTGCATGGACAGGGAAAAGACAGGGTAAGTTGCATCGTTAGATTTATGAATAGGGCTGGGTGATATGGCCAAAACCTTCTATCACGATATATGTTATTTTATATCTCGGTAATGATATATATCACGATATGCACATGGTAAAGTCTATTTTAAATTCCATAAATTAACATATTGAATTATCGCCCAGCCCTTTGAGCCAACAAAGAAAGAATAATTGTCATAGGAAAGTTCCATAAACTACAAATGATTTTACAGTCGCCATAAACTCATAACCTCCATCACGGCTCACCTTGCCATCTCGATGCCTCTTGCCGAGCTTGGTCTCTTCAGGGTGGTAAAACCACTTGACTTTGACCACCATGCTGGAAGTCCAGGATTCCCAGAAGTTCTCTATTCGACCGACGTATGGGAGGTTCGGGCGTCCAGCTGAGAGGAACACGGCACAATCTCCCACTTGCACCGTGTCTCTGCCTCGCACAATGGCCTTATAGAAAAGCTTCCTGGCTTTGCCCTTTAGACCTCGCCGCTGTGGAAAAGACAGACACTTGATGATTATTATTATTACCTCTCTTGACGTCTAGTGCTTTAGTATTCTCAGCTAACTGAGCTGATATTATGAAAGTGAAAAAGGACAAATCTTTGCTACATTTCCATTTAGTTGTCAAGCGAATTTTAAGCAAACTTTGAAATGTCGCAAAAAAAGAAATGCAAATAAGGCCGATTTCTATCAACTGGTTTGAAGCGAATAAACTCGGTAACAGCGTAGTTTGGTCAGTAGTTGGCGCCATAGGCTTTGCATGTCTGTAATCCGCCAGTAAACAGAGTAGAAGAAGGAGAGGTTGCGAAACGGAAACAAAACAAGTCGACTTGGCCATCTAACCATCTACGGTAGAAAAATGGAAAGAGGTCTTTAGGACTTTTGGGTAAGGTATAATTGCTCTTTCATGTCAGCTAGTATTGGCCATGTTTCATGCTGTCTGGAGACGAAGAATGGAATCACAGCTACTGATACAGTATAAACAAGGATAGACTATTCTCACCTGTGTAGGGCTTCCTGACCACCTCCACATTTGTCGTCCTGAGAGGAACGCAGACATTTTGGGCCTCGGGATAAATGAGGTTTCATCTGGAAGCATCCTCGGTTTCTTCACAAAATCCTTGGATGGTTTCGAGGTGGAGCCGGAGCATTCTTTCCTCTTCAGGGACTTGCTGTTGGAGACCTGGTCTGGGGGGCCTCCTTTGGCATTGGAAACAGCCACAGCTTTGGCCACAAAGGAGTGCTGGTGTGACCTTGAGGAAGTGGAGGGTTCAGAGGGTTGCAGGAGCCCCCGGTGGGAAGACATACAACTCTGAAGCATCAACGTAGAACCGTCCTCATCCTCTGAGCTGTAGGAGGAGTCGTTGTCCGAGGAACACAGGCTGGAGCTGGAGAGGGAGCCTGACGAGGAGGAACTTGAAGAACCAGAAGACGAGGAGGAGACGGAGAGACGAGACAGGAAGCGGCCAGCCGTCCTTAGTCCTCCTGAGGCTGCAGCCAGTGCAGCCGCCCTCCTCCTCTCTTCCTCGTCATCTTCCAGGTCAGAGTAGGAGCTGTTACACTCTCTGTGGGAGCTGAAGCCCAAGTCGCCATATTCATCCAGACGCAGAGAATAGGAAGGCTTTCTTTGGGGTGTGGTTCCTTTCAGGAGAAGCTCCACCCTGGAGGCACCACCCTTTTTGTTGTCTTTAACCAGCAGGACTGGGTGAGAGTACGCCTCTGTCCTGGGCATACCGCTCGCATTGGTAGACCCACCTCGCAGCAGCAGAGCCTTGCCGTTCTTCGTCTTGGGGGAAGTCACTCCTTCATGATCCAACTTCACCAAGAACTCTTGTCCTGACTTCCTGCTCCTTGGCACAACGAGCTCGTCCTGCCTGCGCCGGCTCTGGCCGTACGGCCCACCTCTTTGGCCCAGAGATAATCCTGGACTCTGCCCTGTGGACTGAGTACAGAAGGAGGAGTAGCCATTTGCAATGCTGCTGAAGGAGTCCACCTCGAAGGAGCTGCTGCTGAAAAGGCCTTTGGCCGGTGTGGAGGCCATCGGCTGGGTCCTAGCTAAGGGAAACAGATCATCCGTTCCTCTCGAGGCCTTCCTGGGTGCCCCATTGAGCTGAAACAGGTTGTCGGACGACCTCTTCCTGGTGTTGCCCAACGAAGGCCAACCCAGGAAAGGTGCAGGATTTTTATTAGCATTCTCAGCCTGCTGTTGCTGCTGCTTTTGCTTTTTCCCAGAACCCTTTGGTCTCCCTAGAATAAACAAAATATACGTCATGTTTCAGCATCATTATGAAACATGTACATTTATTTGGTACTCTAAAACAGTCCAGCACAATAAGTTGTGTAAAGCCTCTGCTTTGTCTAAAATGACACATTTGGTATATTTCTCTTTGATGTAAAGGGGCAGCTATGAAATACAATTTTGTTTAAATATTTCACTCAATGTAAGCATTATAGTTTAAAAGATTTGTTGGGACAAGCACATAAATAATATATGTGATACTGTTATACAGGGGGAAAAATCATAACTTTACAGTTCTAGGTAATTTAAGGTGAAGTGAAGTAGCGCTGCAATGATTAATCAATTAGTTGTCAACTATTAAATTAATTGCCAACTATTTTGATAATTGATTAATCGGTTTGAGTAATTTTTTAAGAAAAAGAAATTCACTGATTCCAGCTTCTTAAATGTGAATATTTACTGGTTTCTTTACTCCTTTATGACAGTAAACTGAATATCTTTGAATTGTGGACCAAGACATTTGAGGACGTCATCTTGGGCATTTTGACATTTTATAGACCAAACAACTAACCGATTAATTGAAAAAAATAATCGACAGATTAATCGACAATGAAAATAATCGTTAGTTGCAGCCCTAAAATGAAGAGTTTCAGGGGTTTATTCTTACCTGGTCTTCTTTTGTGAATGGTTAGAGTTTGGCTGTTAGTTAAAGTGTTGATGATGTTGAATCTGTCAGAGGCTCGCTCACTGAGGGGGGCCTGCTCCAGACTAGAACTCCTCTTGGCTGTTGTCTCGCTGGATGTCAGCAGGGTGGGAGATGATTCCCCACCTATAAAGGATGAGGGCCAGAAGATTATTAGCATTTACTTACAGGTAGAGAAGACCAAGAGGGAAAATTCCCAGTTACACAGAGAGGAGACACCTACAGTGAACCTGGTATCCTGGAGGCAGGAGGCGGATGTTTTGGAGAGAAATCTTCCCTCGGTCTCCATCATCAAACTCCACCATCACTCCTGCTTGCTTCCCTTCATCAGATGAACCACCTGCAAGAAAAACACACGTCCTCAGGTGAGCAGGGAAATTAGCAAAAAACAGATTGTATGTACGACTTAATATATAGCTGAAGATAGAGAGGATAGAAGAAGCTGTTGTCTCACCTCTGCGAACGTAGCCTGGGTATAAGCAGCGGGAGCGTTCGCTCCAGTAAGTGCACACCCTGGTTCCTTCACTGAGCACAGTCTCCGACTCCGGCCGCACATCCAGGACCTGAAGGCCAGACCAAAACATAATTAAGATTCATTACAGGCTGGACACACACAGACATGCATGCATACACACTCACACACTCACACACACACACACACACAGTCACACATGCAAACAGTGTGTGAGCCACAGAGCATTGTGCATGGGCAGCCACTGTGCCACATTTCCAAGCGGCACTTATCTCATGCCAATGTGCCAGTCAGGGCTGAAAAGAGCGGAAGCCATGATGCAGTAAATCCTGACTTGCTGAGTAATACTAAAGAGGGCCTGAATAGGGGGCTTGTGATTGCAGGTTGCCAGATCCTCCCTCCAACAATGCAGGCAGCCCCAGCATCCGCCACTCACTGGGGGCTCTTTCAGGTTGCTTTCATTTACTGTTGCCATAGCGAGGGACCCTTTGACTGATGAGGTGTGGATGTGGGTGTGTGTGTGTGTGTGTGCGTGCGTGGGGGAGGGAGGGAGGGAGAAGGAGCACGGTGAAAATCGGGGCATTGGTGTCAGAGTCAAATAAATGGCTTTGGGGCTAATTTAAAGAGAAGAAAGTGGAAGTATGGCATAATTAGGACCAGCTGCTATCTGATGAGTGTTTAAATAAGACTAAAGTGCTTTGTGTAGAACTGCCGGGAGAATCGGTGTGAGGGAGCCAGAAGGAGGAGACGAGTGATCGGACTAATACATGTGTGATCTTCCACCGCAGAACAACAGGCACCTGATGAACGCTGGTCTCGTGGACAGTTAGATGCTACGGTAACGCCTGGCCAATAGGGAGATACACTGTTACTGTAATACCTATTTCTCACCTCAGAAAGAATTCGCCTCAGTTTTTTAGTAAAATGAGAAGGTTTGTGACCCGGCAGCCATGTTGAGATCAGTTGAGGAAATACCAAGCAACGCCCACCAGCCGGAGCAAACTTTCTCATTTTACAGCTAAACAGTACACTACAAGATGCTTCTGAAAACATTTGAGGTGAGAAATAGGCATTACAGTAACAGAATATTGATTCATATTTGATCAGCACTGCCTAGTTTGACCGTTTGATTGGCGAGTGATTGACAGCTGCCGCCGTTGAATGAACAGCCAATAGGAACGCTCTCTCTCTGAAATGACCTGTGATTGGCCAAAGTCTCCCGTCACTGGCTAGATTTTTTTTTAAAGCCTGAAAACAGAGCCATGAGGAGGTGCAGAAGTCTTTCGGGACACTTGAATTACAATATGCTGAAAGGTTATTATGGATTTTTTTGCCCGATGATGCCAAAAACATTCCACCTACAGCAGGTTTAATCCAAGGCACAATCACACCAGTTAAACTCTGCTCTACTCCTCCAGGATCATCATCTCTGGAAACTCCATTGTGTGCAAACACAATGTCCTGCGCCCTGTTTGGCAATAGTGAACAAGACTTGTGTCCACAGTTGGAGAAGATGTGGGTATGATAGCTTTACTTTAGAGACCAGCATCCTCTCAGTGAAGAAATGGGATAAAGTTCACCTGCTGCAGTAAACACTAAAACTCCATTCTGGATGCAGAGCACACCAGGAAGCACGTTACCTAAATGCAAATGAACACCAGCCAAGAATGTGCTGCGGTTTTCTACAATGTATAATTATGTCTCATTACATGGATGACTAAAACTGTAATTGTATCTTTACATGAGTGAGAATTACAAATCCAAACGGTCTTGTGGTTTAGGTAAAAGAAAAATCTGCACCACCCCAGGAGCAACTGAAAAAAACTATTTTATTGTGAAATATATATATATATATATATATATATATATATATATATATATATCTTCTAATAGCTGGATAGCCCTACACTTTTGGATCATCATTAGCTTCTCATCATATTGATCAGACCCTTTAAACAACTTGTTGCTTCGGCAGCAGTAGGGGTGTAAAGTTCATGTCATCTTCCATTTAAACTCCCAAAAAGTGAATGGATCCAGGTGTTAGTGGGATTATCCCACCCACCCACACACAGAGCTGGGTTTAACAGACATCCACAGACACACACAAACCCAAAGATCCTGCCTCCCATATGTTCATGTGCATCTAAGAGCTTTAAATGGCCTCTATGACCCTGAGAGACAGTCAAGGGAGGTTTAAAGAGGGAAAACGAAGGGACTGGCAGAGCTACAGAGAGGCTGGAAGCCTATGGAGAATTGCTGAGTGTGAGACGGATGTTTAAGAGAAATAGAAGTGTTGAGTGACCCAGAAGACCAAGCAACTGATGGTTCTTCCTGTAACAAAGAGTGTTTTAGTGCAGCGGGGTGAACTTACAGCTTCCTGTAGCAGCTGCTCCAATGAATAGATTCTTGGGCGGTTTCCTCTTTCACCGTAGATAACAATGCTGAAGCTAGAGGAAAAAAAGCACAGCGGAGAGAGAGATACATTTTTTCAGATGCTTGTATTATGCTCGCCTGGCCACATGTCATATATTACTCCCACTCTGCTGTTGTTAAAGCGCCTTTCTGCTGCCTGAGCCGGAGGAGCCGTATTGATACTCAGAGCGAGGTATGGGACGATGTGAGGTTTGGAAGGTAAGGTAGAAAGACATGAGGAGAGATATATAAAAAAGAGGCAAATACTTGTGATAACTTTTACTCTTTTCATGCTAAATTCCTCTTTTCATGATCCAGAAGATGCCTACCCGATAAACCTTGTATGCATGATTTCTTTTATGGTGTGTTGATGTCTGGAAGGATGTGTTAGCCTCAAGGATTATTAATTAATTTGATATCCAACCACTTCTAGCCACGTCTCAGCTTCTACATAGAAATGCCACTTTGTGCAAGGTTTAGTGCAGAATGAACAAAAAGGCGTAATCATGTCATGGTAATTTGATAGACTGAAGTAATCTAAGGACCCTTTCACAACCTCCAAGTGACTTTTCCGTTTGATTTGTTTCTAGTGTGATACATATTTTTGTACTGTTCGGACTTTCGGACCAGTTACAGGAAGTTCTGGCAGGCTATCGTCATGTTATAAGAGTAGCGTAGCTCCTTTAAAAGGAGCAGTGTGTAGGATCTGGCGGTATCTAGCGGTGAGGTTGCATATTGTGACCAATTGAAGCCTCTATCGTGTACCAAAAGTGTAAGAGATCTATGGTGGCTGATAAGAAAATGAGAATGTCTCTCTATTGAGCCAGTGTAGGACGTTCGAAGCAGATCCAGTGCATGTGTGTGTGGGACGTGAGTGGTGAAGCACGAGAGAGAGAGCGGCGGCGACGGGAGCTAGTAACTTTATCGACTCTAGCCCAAGCAGGAAAAGTTTGATTTGTTTTGGTTTGGTTTGTCCTTTGCGTTAAAAGTGCTTTAACTTTAACAGCCCTAAAAAGAATCTGATTGAGGTATTTAAATGACATATCAGTGACTGGTCACTTGAGCCACGTCACGTGTGCTTACATGTCTGGGAGCTCCAGTGTGTGGACCCTGGCAGCGTATAGAAGCTCATCCTCCTTGGAGATCAGCACCTTCAGTCCATCAGTTAGGAGCTCTTTGGTCAGGATACAGTTAGGAGCTGCATAAGGAAAAAGCAAACATCACATTTAATTTTTCATCACTGAAACTATCTGCTGCTGTCGCGAGATATCCAGTGTTATCTTCTCACCTTCAGGGCTTCTGTTGCTGCATGAGCGGCTGCTCTCCTCCTCCTCTTCTTCTGAGAAGCTGCTGCCGTCCATCTGAAAGCCCTCATCGGCCGCAAAGCTCTCCAACAGCAGACTCACCGCTCGTCCCTTTGGCTGTAAAACATAACAGAAGGGACGCACAGAAGAATAAATGGATGCAGGGATGGATAAAAAAAATTAAAACGTGGAGATGGAAAGTGTGATAGAAGAAAGAAGAAATTGTTTAGCATGCTCCTCAAAGTAGCAATTATCCACAGGGGACTTCACAGCGCCTGTACTAGCTCCTATCAGTAGCCGTTTTTTCACTCTGTCACAGCAGAAGGTGTGAGCCGCCCCCTTCCCACATCTCCTCTCCCATCCTCTCCTCCTCTAAGATTACTCAGCAGGAGGTTGGGCTATGTGCGATGTGCTAAGTACTTTTAATAGTTCTACTGTAACGGTCCTCAGGGTGAGAAATCTAGGACAGTAAGACATCACCACAAATGTTAATAGAATGTATGAAGACATTTTTTTGTAGAATTGGATTCTGTTTGGTGGTTTCATGAGTGAAGATTGAGTGCTTTTTGTATTTGTCTAGTACCTGCTGGTCTTTGTTCATTCGTACTCTGCTGCTCTCCTCGCTCTGTGAAGGCGGCGCCCCAACTGACCAGCAACTTCTCCTCTGTTGAAGTCGACATGAGGAGGAACAAGATGAGTGGTGAGAGACTCCACAAGCACTCTGGTTATGGTCCCAGTTTGTGCACATAAATCTTCAAAAATAATCGTTTATTTGCAGAAATGTTTGCACAATTTGAGTCCCTATGACGGCATGTTAGGGCCATTGTAGGTAAAAAATAATAATTACGGAGCTGGGTGAGAGGGGTAATATTCAGAGAAAAGAAAAAATACAAATTTGCAATATTAAAGTCATAAATTTATGAGAAAAAAACTTGGATATTCTCTCCGATTAAAGTGGAAAATTTACAAAAAAAAAATCACAAATTTGTGATATGAAATCCTAAATTTACGAGAAAAACTTGGTAAATTGAGCGATGCAAAGGTCCTGAAAGATACATATATGCGTTTCTTTCACATTTTCAATGTGTTTTTTTATATTTTTTATTTATTTATTGTTCAAAATTATTTTTATTTATTTTTAGATTATCTAAGATTATAATTTTTTAAGATTTTTTTTTATTTTATAATTTATTTGACTTTTTAATCTCGCAAATTTGTGAGTTTTTTTCTTGTAAATTTGCCACTTTAATCTCAGAATATATCAAAGTTTTTTCTCGTAAATTTATGACTTTATAATCTTGCAAATTTATGCATTATTTATTGTAAATTTGCCACTTTAATCTCAGAGAATATCCAAGTTTTTTTCTCGGAAATTTATGACTTAAATCTCAGAAATTCAGATTTTTTACTCTGAATATTACGGTCCTCCCCCGGCTCCATATATATATATTTTTTTTTACCTACTAATACACTGTTGTAGAATTATTAATTCAGGGGCAGATATTTATGATATAACATAAATACTTTCCACTAACCTTATTGATTGCTCCTCTCAACATGGTGCTCTTGCGGGTCGCCCTCTTCAGCCTCTCACTGGTGGTCGGGAAGGTGGCCAGTCCCATGCTCCTCCGGTAGCGGCTGCCTCTCGTCCCCAGGCTGCCCCACCGAGGCTCCTTAGACCTGGGCCCACACGGCCTTCTGACCCCTTCGGTCCGGTGATCTTCGCGTCGGTTTTTGCCTGCAGTGGCCAGGCCCAGCCTACAGGGAGGCTTCTTCCTCACTTTGACCTCGCCTTCCGCTCCAGACAGACTCTGGGAGCCTGTGTGGTTCAATTAGAGAAACAGATTTAGACCTCGCTAACAAGCAAGAAGGAGAAACACAAAACAGATGCTTCCCATGAAGATGTGGGGCAGCGTTGTTGACTCGTGAATCAGTTTCAAAGGACAGTCTCACCATAAAGCTCCTGTCTCTGTTTTTTGTTCCTGGCTTTCTGGTTGGCCTCCAGTTTTACAACAGACGAGGGACTCGGATCTGTCACGGAGGAGCTACAAGTGACGTCTCTGGGGGGTTGGGCTCTGTAGTCTTGACCTTCATCGGTATCATAACTTCCTTCTTCTTCTTCATCGTCTAATGGAGACAGCAAACAATACAGCATTGAGACTGTTAGTTAGGTTTTATGAACTTCTTATCGAATCCTTCTCTTTAAGTCATTACAAGCCAGCCAAGTTCTTTAACTGACTCCCCATCATTTCACAGGCACTTCATTAGCATTTAAGTAAATAGTTTAACTGTTCATAGAAGTGATGTATGAAGTGCTTTGCCTCGGTGGTATTTCCTGGTGTGAACCCACATACTACAGAGCGAATGAGCAAGGGAGTGTGGGAGTGAGTTTGTGTGTGTTTGTCGCTGCACTTTCTCAAGCAGCTCTTTGACCCAGTCTGCTGGTCTCCAGGGCTGTCAGAGCCTCTCACAGGCAAGTGTCCACAGCTGTGGCTGCACATCGAGCCCAGACCGGCCGACGAGGCCGATCACTGAGGTGTCGACTGTCTGTGTGCACAACCTCCCCCCCGTCCGTTACGAGACATTCATCAACACCTATTCACTCACCTTTGACTGCCTTTAAAGTGATTTACACATTAACAAAAGGCACACTGGATTTAAAGCAGCAGTAAGTAGTATTGGAGCAAATATGATTAAAATTTCTTTTGTAAAATGGTCACTATGTCCTGACAGTAGTGCATGAGACAGGTATTCTGAGGATAATCATGTGCCTCTGTGTCCTCCGGTGCTTCTAATGGCAAAAATATGCTGCCTACTCCCACTTTAAGAGGACACTGGGTTCTCTGTGTTAGTGATACTAACAATATGTCAAAGGGTTGTTGCTTTATTTTTAACTTGAAACAGGTCAAATGGGCTTGATGCACTGCAGCCCTTTGTTTTCTGTAGCATTTTATTTCTGTGTAGGGTCAATGTTTATAGAGTCTTTTGAAGAACCGAAAATACCCTCGACATGTGGCTGTTTCTCACTTTCATAGCTAGCCAATTAGAAGTCTCCGGTTCACCACACTTGTCTGTATTTGTAGGAGTGAAGCAGAGAACCCAAAAGTCAACAGCATGAACATAGGAAAACATGCAAACAGAGAGGGTCGAGGCCATGAATCACACTCAGGTCTTTCTTACTGTGAGACGACACCGTTTACCGCTGAGCCATAATGAGTGGCTGTGGCCAGTTTCATTACCGTTTCGACCGCAGGGACTTTCCCCCGGATCTAGGAACCTTTTGAGGAACTCAATCGCGGTTCGACCGCAGGGACCAGGGTCTAAATTGGTTGAGCGTTCCAATACCCATACTACTATACTATTTAGTATGCCGGAAAAAGATTTATTATGTCCCAGTATGTCAAATACAGTATGCCAAAAATACCAGGATGTCCTACTACATCCGGTCGCATTTTGCAGTATGCAAGTCTGCATGTTTTTCTCATTATTCTGACCCACAATCCTGCAGATATATGGGCAAGGGGGGTCGAAGTTCAAGGAGCAAAGTTATGACAAAGTACTATGTCCCAATTGTATGCATACTGCATGCAACAGTACGCACTTTGTAAGGGCAGCTGCGGTACTAAAAGTAAAAATAAAAAGTATGCGATTTGGAACGCACCCTAAGTACCGGGGACATTATACGGGGCCGTTTCAACCCCCAAAAAAGGCCCTGGTCGGGGGTAGTATTTTCTGAAAGTACAGGAACTTTCGGGGTGTGGTTTGCAGGTATGACCATCGCTGATTGGTCAAACACACACACAGTGTCGCTGCTTCAGCTGTACCGCTTCATTCATAAAACAAGGAAGTACTCTAGTATTGATTTAGGACCATTTCATGAGGGGGTAGAGCATTTCTCTTTGCTTGATAACATTAAAAGTAAAGTTAGGCTCTGCTGTCGGCCTCCCGACTCATTTTAATTAATTCGAGAGGGATAGAGGAACCTTTTAGTTCTTTGAAAAGTAGTCCTGGGAATAAAATTACCAGGAACTTCTTGACGGAAACCTGCATCACTGTGTGAGTCTCATAACCAGCTCTCAGTGGCCTCACCTTGATCAGAGGAGTCACTCTCTGCAGGGGAGCTCTCCCCCTCCTCCAATGCCTCCCGCCTCTTGCCACGGAGAACCCTTGCTCTGGGCTGGCTCAGATGGGATGAGCCCTGCGACAGCGTGGTGGATCCCTTCTTACGTCCACGGCGCACCAGTCCAGTCCAGCTCTCTTGGGGGCCACTGTCAACACTGGCTGCTGAGAAAGTTTGCAAAAACCAATCACACATCTAGGTTAAGAATGGGGCTTTAGGGAACAGCGCTGTGCTTATTAAAAACAAAACAGCACGAGGCACAATCAATACTGCCAGTGTCTACCTGTGTCACTTTGTCCCCCAGACTCTCGCCTGGACTCGGCTTTGCTCGTGCCCTGGCTTCTGTGTCCGTGCTTGGGGTTGGAGTTGCAGGGCGAAACCTCCTTGTCCCTGGAGCCCGTCCCTGAGAGAATCTTTTTACCCTGGGCTTTCTGTTTGAGCTGAGTCACATCAGCGGCCAGTTTGGAGCCGAGCATGCTGTGAAGACTGCTTTTTCTGCAGCCCTGTGCTTTTATCTGCTGCAACAGAGAGAGATGAGAGAGAGCCAGTTACACTCCCGGTCACAGCAGTGTGCGAAAGCATCAGAACGTCAGAGGGAGAGGGCTCTCGTTTGCTCGCACACAGAGAAGAAAAGGGAACAGTAGAAGCCCCAATGAAAAAGATATTAATATGGAGAGCAGAGGATTTGACTCCTGAGGGTAGCACCTAATTAGAAATAGTGTGCAACAAAGGAACATATCAAACGCAAAGAAACAAAGAGTGGCCTCTTTCATTTCTAGTTGCGTAGAGGACAAAAGGGAGGAGGACAAGGGGACCCTGACCTGTGTGCTGCTGAGTCTCTCAAAGCCTCGACTGGACAGCCTCTTCTTCCTTCTCTGGCTGTCTCCGCCCCCTCCTAGGTCCTCAGGCGACAGCGCAAGCCCCGCCCCCAACGACCTGCCAGTCAAAACAAGGGAGAGGCATTCATTAGAGAAGAATGGTGGTGGTTTGAAAGAAAAAAAAGAGGGGGTAGGACATCACAGGGGAAAAACAGAGTTGAGTCACCTCTCTGTGGGATCTAATAAGTCTCCTTTCTCTGTCTGATGAACAGAATGACAAAAAAAGGACACGGAGAGCCCAGCGTCTGAACCGCACACTTGAAAAATTGGGATCTAACAAGGAACCTGGGATTGTTTGAGGGCAGTGTGGCGTAAGAAGCCTTCATCTAGGGAGTGTCTGCGCAGCCTGTGAAGCGCTGCATTGCTTTGAAAGATACACTGTAATGGTTGGAAGGCATTGCATTTGTATGCGGCTCTATTGTTCTCAGCGAATATCATAGCTCTCCAGTTGCATTTTCATATCGCTGTGGCACACTCTTTCCCCTACGCTGAGCAGCATCACAGGCCAACCACTCCAAATGCCCTTGAATTTCCCTCTGGAAGCCTGCCCACAGACCACACCGACCGACGTGAGCCAGGCCGTGCTCAAACAAAAGATTAACTCCCCCCCCCCTCCTCTCCTAGTGAGCGCGCAGCCCAGGAAATCACATTTACAGAGTAAGCAGGGTGTAAATGTGAAGTAGATAAATAAAGCACACTTTTCTTTGTTTGCATATTGTACAAATCTGTAACTACACAATCAAATGTCTTTGTCTGTACGTGTAGGCCTCAGTTGAGAGAGTGTGTCAGCGTGCATCTGTAACAGAATGAAGGCGATCGTCGGGCGGCGGGACTGTCTGCCCGCTGACTGACAGCAGAGTGACAGAGGTGGCAGTGGAGTGTGAGTTGTCCCTGTGAGGCAGATCCCGCCACGGCTCGCCTTCCGCTGCTGACAAACACAAAATGACAGAGTCCCTCCCCTCAGCGGGGGGGCTGAGCATACAGTGACTAATTAAACAGAATTGATTAGCAGGGTTTGCTGGCTAGCAGTAGTTCTCTCCAGCCTCCCCCCCCCAATCAAAGCAGCACCACAAAGGACCCCAGCGCTCTACCCACAGGAATAACCGAAAAAACAAACAATGCCTGCATAAACGCTCATAAGCACACAGCTGCATCCATACCTAATTGCGCAGATGCATAAAATGTGCAGGCAGGGATTGGATTTATCGCTCGCTGAAACCACACACACTGTGTCGAAATAAGGAAAAGGAAGGAGATACTAAAAAAGGGTCTTTTTTTCTGTTACCCGCTGACCCACTGGCCTCCGTCATAGCACCCAAGCGTCAGCATCTTGTAGTGGCATGAGTGGCAGGTGCAGTACATGCTTTTACATAACCCTGCCATGTAACGCAACATGGGGCTAATCAGTCCCCAGTCTGCCTGCTCCTTGTTCAGATGTGTCGTGTCATTCTCTGCTGCATTGTACACGTCCGCGGAAACAAAATGGGGTGCCAGAACCTGAGCTGTGGCTCAAATGTTAACACAATAGAGAGTTTACTGTACTGTGGCCTGCAAAGAAAACCCCACCACCCCCCCATGTTGGCCCCACTCCCTCCCTCTATCCACTGCATTACGCTGCAGGGCCCCCCAGGCCCGCTACCCTTTCACTTGGGTGTCATTGTCACCCGGCATCAGCGTCCCCACTCTGGCCTGGCGAGGGGGCAAGGGTACACGGGTGGAAGGAGAGCGGAGGTGACACCGCAGAGGGGCAGCTGGGAACACGGTGGACCGTTGCCCAGAAACCACAGCGGGGACAGGAGGGAGAAGGAGAAGATGGCGAGAGAGGGAGCGCTGCGAGGTGACATTTGGTGCTCTAAGCCTTTCCAAACCCTGATGACAAGGCTAATTGAAGCCTGACAGGAAACCTTTATCCCCCTAGACCCTCTTTGGTTTATCAGCTCCCCCATCTCCACCCCTACCTCCACCA
This sequence comes from Sebastes umbrosus, assembly GCF_015220745.1. Taxonomy (NCBI): domain Eukaryota; kingdom Metazoa; phylum Chordata; class Actinopteri; order Perciformes; family Sebastidae; genus Sebastes; species Sebastes umbrosus. The sequence continues at coordinate 25,732,247 of NC_051282.1, read as the reverse complement.
AACAACCCCTTATTTGACAAAAAGCTGACGCTTGCACTTTTTTAAATGTCATCAACACATTTTGAGATAAAGTAGCGTCCTTGTTTCTTGAATATCCTCCATTATCTGTCTCCCTCTTCATTTTTTATTCCTTCTGTATTCCACTAATTGTTTTTTTTCCCCCCTCGTACACACATGGACGTTGTATGAGAGCTCTAAATGTCAGCTTATCTCTGAGTGCCTGGACTGTCTGACCATCATGTTATCCTCTGGACCCCCGGTGACCCCCGTGGGGCTGTAATGGCAGTGGTGTGTCACATTCCTGCTGCTGGGACAGATTACAGGAGAATTCACAGTACTCTAATTACATCCTCTGCCTGTCATCCCCCATCAACCAGCAGCCAGCAGCCAGCTCCCGAACCCTGCCTAGCTAAGCTTGACATGCACTACAGTAATGCCACTGAGGTTTAAGATTAGCTGGGTTGAAGCCTAATGAGACCAGCGAGCCGTTTTCTAGGTCCATATATCAAGCATACATAAATATTCTGTGCTAGCAGACGTACACGCAACTGACACTTATTATGCTGTTATACAATTAACGCCAGTGTTGATTAGATTAGAAAGGGTTGAAGTGGACTTCCTTGAATGGTTCAGCTGTGTGTTCTCCCCATTTCCTGTTTATGCCAATGAGAGGCAGTCCCTGTATGCCAGCGATACAGAGGGGGCTTATCAGGCGGGGCTGGACTGTAGCCAGCCAGCGTAGATGGGGCTAAGTGATACTCACTTGACTTTTCTTTGGCCCTCAGATGAGGACACTGGACCCGTGGTGAGGGTGGGTTTCCGCTTCCTCGGCCGCCCCGGTCCTCGTCGCGCCGGGCTGCGAGGTGTTTCCTCCTTCCTGCTCGCACACGCAGATGTAAACAGACAAGCAGAGAGAGAGAGAGAGAGTCTGAGATACGACACATATCTAAACTCAAAAAGGTTGTAGAAGCAAAGAATATAGAAATGAATCCTCTGAAAACTAGAAGCAATTGTGTTTAAAGGGTAACTTCTGTATTTTCCCATGTGTTTGCGTCGTATTGAGGGATAACGCTGCAACCGGCAGCTGAGACGAGCTCGAGGGCAAGTGAGCATCATCAATGTAACATTACGTTCACTAAAAGTGCTTGTTTTTGCCAGACATTTATGATAGTAATCAGAGCCTGTCATGGCACAAACAAGCACTTTTAGTGGACGTAAATGACGTTGCCAGCTTGCCCCAATAGGATTACATGGCGGCTGCCGTCTACAACGCTCTCCCTCAATACTGGACCACTTTCAGAAGTTGTTTTCCCGATTGGTCAGTTAGACACAAAAACATGGGACAATAGGGTCCGGGTTGAAAAATACTGAAGTTACCCTTTAAGTTTGTATTACTTTTGAAATCTCTGGATGCAAAGAGTGGAGACGAGCTTAAGGGTATGGTAGGATGAGGTCACACTCACTGATGATCGTGCTTCCTCTGAAGTTTGGCCAGCTCCTTTTGCTTCTCTTTGTAGCGGCGCTGTAGCTCAGCCAACTTCACACGCATTTCAAGCTCAGGACCGTCCATTGTTTCCATGCTACCTTTGGCCGGACAAACCTGAGGTAAACATCATTAGAGGTAATTTTTAATATTACTAACATCCTTAAAATTTTAAGAAACACATCCCTAGGTTATCTTTTCATTTATTTGAATGAAAGACATTAAAACCCTCTGAGAACTTTTTTTCTTTTGAGTCTTACTGGTTCATTGCGAGGCGTCCAGCTGCATTTCCTCCGTAAATTGAGGATCCTGCGGGCCGGAAAGTGTCGCCCTGAACTCGTAGTGCTGTCTTCCTGGGAGCCCATCTCCAGTGCCCGGGCTGTGGCCAGCGTAGCAAGGCTCTGGAGGTCAAACATCAGCAACTCGTCTTCTGTTACAGGAACAAAAGGAATTGTTTGGTTCATATTGCGTCCATGCATGCTTGATTTAAAGACACTACAATTACAAGCTTGTTTTCTCTAAAGAGGACCTGTTATGCTTATTTTCAGGTTCATACTTGTACTTTGGGTTTCTACTGGAACAAGTTTAGATGCTTTAATGTAACTCATGTCAAAGTGAACAGTTAAAGATTTTGTGCATGTGAGGGCAAATATTCCGCATCAAACGTGGTTTATTATTTCAGCATTATCTCGTGATAAAGACAATAAATTGAAATTGGACGCATTAAACCCGTATGAGGAGGCAGCGGCACATCGTTTCAGAGGTCATGTCAATGTGGACTCACCAGATGCTGCTATGTCAGTGGCCATCTGGGCCAAGCTCTTCCTATAGAGCCCTATCTGCCTGTGGCACTGAATGGACTATCTGAGATAAAGTGTGAATATCAGGGGTCGCAGTCTAGTCACGGAGAAGAAACACAGAATATTGTTTACAAAATATCTCACGTCTTTACATATATATAAATAAAAAAAAGATACTGATTCTTCTCGCTTGTTTTAGTACTTGTTTTGGTAAAGACGATTGTTGTGACTCGACATGTGCCACTTCCTTGAGCTGTCAACAGTATCGCATCACAAAGACAACATCACTGACTCCAGAATCAGTTGATGATACCCTTTTTATAGAAAACCTCTTTTGGGAGCAGTTAAATGCATTAGGATGCTGTGGTAAACACAAAACATCCTTTTGCATGAATAAAAAAAACAAAAAACAAAAAAACACATGGCGCTTTGAAAAACAAGGAAGCTTTTAAAGGCACTTTAAAACAATGGGGTCTAATTAGCCAGGCAATGCTCCAGGGTGCTGAAAACATCGACTGCTTTTGTGATTACACACTAACTTTCAGTGTGTGTGGGAGAGAGGGAAGCCAATTGGTGTGTCTCTGTTTTTTGTTAAAGTGTGTCTATTCGCAATTGCGTGTGACTTTTTATGTGTGTTGGTGCGTTTGTGCACACGTGTGGATCAAACAGCGGCGGGATGGAGAGACAGTGAGACAGCTCCCTGAGGAAAGCTGGAAGGGAGAGAGAGAGAGGGAGCGAGGGAAGGGAGGTGCACACCCCTCGCTAGCGGTTCAGCCCTGTCCTCCTGCTTCTTCTCCCTCTCCTGAGGCCTCTGCATCGTTAGAACAGCCTTTTAGAAAGTAAAAGTGCCTTTAACACACCAAAGAAGAGAAACGGCAAACAGGCATGCAGACAGCTTCTCTGGGGACGTGTTAGAATCCACCAGAGGCTCTCGAGACCAGCAGGAAGAGAGGAGTATCTGGGAGGGAACGCCGAGCGACGGAGGCTAGGCCTGAGGGGGGGAGTGGGAGTTTGTCTCGGTGGACGCGGAGGAGAAGGAGGGTAAACTATGTGAGATAATGCTGATATGAGTGTGTGTTCTGCACGTGTTAATGTGTATGAGTAATGGAAGACCCGCTGTCCCTCACCCTGGCTTTTCCCACAGGTGCGCTTTTGCTGCTGCAGCTCCAGATCTGCCAGCTCACTCAGAAGCTGCATACCCTGGTGGGGGTTGGGATGCGACGGGGCAACTGATGGGGCGCTAAGAGGGAACAGGGGAAATGGGGGTACGTCTGTGCAGAAGGCGGCAGCGATCAGCAGCTCCAGACTCCAGTAGCAGGGCACGAGAGGTTTGTGGGCGACAGCCGCCTGGATTGGGCTAGGGGGGGAAGCTGAGGCGGGGGAAAGACACGCAAAATCCCCTGAGGCGTCATCGGGGGTCGTCTCATTCTTGTGCTGCTGCTCGCCGTCCTTTGCTCCCTCGAGGGACGAGGACTGAGGCTCGGGAGCTGCAGGGGAAGCGGGGTCAAGCTCGATGATGGTGGGGAGTTCTGGCTCCTGCTCTCCAGGCATGTTGACCTTTTGAGCGTGCTCCACCCGGCTCTCCTCACCCGCAGCCTCGTCATCCTCTTCCTCTTCCAAGGTGATGACAGCTTCTGGCCTTTCAGGCTCCTCTGTTGATAGGGGGACCGGACAGGAGGCGGCCTCGCACACTGGGCTCTTAGCAGGGAGGCAAACCAGCACCTCTTCCTCAGCGGGGCCCTGCTCCTCCACCTCTCTCTCTACAGGCACGTTATAGTTGGCTGCCGTCACCGCCGCTATCTCCGCCTCCTCCCTCTGCTCCAGAACTCGCTCAACCACTCTTTCCTCCTCTTCCTGCTCCACTTCCTCAGGTGGGAGTGGCTCTGGAAGGGGCCTGACCACCGCTTGGCAGTCTAACTCCTCCCCCAGACTGGAGAGAGACTGGGGAGCGTGCTCAGCAGGCTCCACTTGGACCGCTTCCAGGTCGGCTGGCTCAGCCAGTCGAACATCCTGGGGGGAGGGACCGCTCCTGTAGCCCATGGCAATCGCCGGGTAGATGTATCCAGGAGGCAAGTCTATGGAGAGAAAGAAATATAGATAATAAAATCATCAATTGTCAATACTGGCTAAACAATTCCCACAAAGATATCTCATAATGACATTATTCTGTAAGTGATATTTTGGCTGAAATGCAAAAGAAAGCACAATTTTATGCAAATCCAAAGTCGTTCCCCATCGAACCCACTCTAAACGTAATTCCCTCGCCACCTTTGAGGTCACAAGCGATGAAAAACCAGGAAAAGGAGCTGCAATCTGCCTTGATCTCTCAGCGGTAGGAAGGGTAGAGGACCACATGCAACCTTGTGCGAGTGTGTTATTTGAAGAGAGCCAGGCTTTGGTTTATCAGAGCACCTGACACAATTCCTCTGGCGTGCGGCGGCCGTTAGCCAGACATTAATGATGATGAAGAGAGTGCGGGGCCTGTGTGGGGGTGGAGGAGAGGCGAGGGGCTGCTATTGAGGTGTTTCTCAGTCATTACTGAGGTAACGGTAGCGGAAAGCCCCGGCTCAGCCGGCAGCCATTTTCTGCAGCTTTGAGCTGTTCAGTCAATCAGGGGCTTGCCAACAGAGCCACCCACACATATTACCACCACACCAGCAGACAAAAAGGATCATTTACAACAGTGGCTATTCCAATTACCACTGGATATAATGTACAAGGTGATCCTAGAATTCACTGGCCTTCTTTCTCTTGCTGTGTCAGTTATTTGGCTTAAAGGGGAATACCACCCAAATTAAGAGTTCCAACATGTTATTTCCATTGCCTAGTAAAGTTCAATCAATATTAGTGAACATGAGCTCCTCTCTCTCAAAGCCAGAAACCAGACAAGTAAGTCTCACACTTGTGATGTCATCAAGCATAAACTCTGGAGCTTCTCCATAGACGATGAATGGGAGACTGAGTTTATGGACCCACAGAATGTTTGTTTTCTTTTTTACGCTGAAATTTAATGTATTGATTTGTGTACTTTTACACAAATTTCCCTTTTTTTCATGATGGTCAGCACAAAATCAATTCTTATGTAAGCCACGTAATTGTGAACTGGGAGGAAAAAAGAGCTGCAAACGCTACGTGGAGAGGAGATCAGGTGGATGGATGGGTCATTAAACACCGGACTTTCACCCAGGAGGGTTGATTTATTTGTCACGTAACTTCCGTACATACAGTAAGTTACGCCACTTCCAGAATTATTTTAAGCCAAACCATGATCTTTTCCTAAACCTAATCAAGTAGTTTTTGTCATGTTACGTCCGTACTTACGTTACGCCACTCTCGGTGTTATTTTTTAACCAAGTCGATCTTTTCTCTAAAACTAACTAAGCAGTTTTATTTTGAAAAGACTAGAGTGGAAATTGACAAGTGCGTCATGTGCTGCTAGACATTCGTAGGAAAGATAGATCCCATTTCTCAGCATTTTGTATTTAATTTTTTTGCACTGTGGTTATATGTTATTTATTGCACGTCCTAATATAAATATTTATATTTATTTATATTTTTAATATTCTCTTTTTCTTAATTTTAGATTTTATATTTATTTACATATATTTTGTTTATATTATAGCATTATGTATATAATTTATATGTTACATACTGCTTTGTTTCTATTTTCTTACATGTCTTATGTTTATACAAGAGCAACTGTAACGCCACAAATTTCCCTCGGGGATCAGTAAAGTATTTCTGATTTGGATTCTGAAGACTACGTTGTTGAAAGTTGTGCTGAAAAAAAAAGGAAATTTATCTCCATGTACACAAATAAAATAGATTAAATCTCTCTCCCCATTCATTGTCTATGGAGCAGTTCCACACTTTATACCCTATGACATCACAAGTTTGCGCTTTAGCACTCTAGTTTTTAGATTTGGGAGAAGGTTGTTCATGTTTACTAATATTTTTTGGACTGTCTTAGACCATAGGAATATGGCCAATGAAAATGGCCGTAGTTCCCCTTTAACATCTGTAACTAGCTGCATCTTAAGCTGATTACAAACAGCATGTTCTTTGACGGGCTTTTATTTGATGTTATCACTCATACTGAAGCCGCAGCACACAGTGCATCAAAGGCAGCTGGAAGACTTTGAGGCACATTTGTATATTTTTGTTTGCATCTAGATGCTTTTGCTTACCGGGCTCCAGGGATTGTGGGTAATCCTGTGCGGGCTGTCCCTCTCCTCGCTTGTCCTGGGATTCAGCCCCCTTGAGCATCTGAGGCGGGGCGGGGCTGATGGCAGGTGAGTGAGGGGCCGCCGCGGCGGGGCTGGGAGCGGGGCAGGGTGTAGAAGGAGTGCTTTTGGGATGCGGTCGCAGCGACGGGGACTGACAACAAGGGGACAGGTGAGCGGCGCAGGCCCCGGGGGGAGACGTGTTCCTCTGAGGTGGGTTGTAGGAGTAGGGCTTGGCAGGTTTGGATGTTCTCGGCTCCGAAATTAGTTCCTCTAGTTCATTGGAGGGCTCCTCCGGCCTCTTCTGCATCTGTGGCATTAAAATTAAGTTATTTTCACTTCTACATAATAACCAGCTCCTTGCAATCTAGTCAGTGACACAAAAAGCTACTTGCTCCGCAGCCTCGATTCAGTGATTTACTCCATTACTCCAGCTCTCACTCCTGAGAGAAAGTCAGCATCCCAGAACATTTTAGGGGAGTTAAAAATAGACTAAATAGTCATGTGAGAAAAGCTGACTCGTGACTCACTCACTCTGCTTCTTCTCTTTTGTATGGATAGAGAGATTATAGAGATATAGAGAGGTATAGAGAGATATAGAGAGGTATAGAGAGATATAGAGAGATGGATAGATAGAGATATAGAGAGATGATAGATAGAGATATAGAGAGAGAGGTATAGAGAGAGATAGAGCTATAAAGAGATGGATAGATAGATAGAGAGAGGGATAGAGATAGAGAGATGATAAATAGAGATATAGGGAGATGGATAGATAGAGATATAGAGAGGGATAGAGAGATGGATAGATGGAGATATAGAGAGATGGATAGATAGCGATAGCTAGATAGATAGATGGATAGATAGAGATATATAGAGAGAGGTATAGAGAGAGATAGAGATATAAAGAGATGGATAGATAGAGATATATAAAGAGAGGGATAGAGAGAGATAGAGTTATAAAGAGAGGTATAGAGATAGATATAGAGAGGTATAGAGATATAGATAGATAGATAGATAGATAGATAGATAGATAGGTGTTAATCAAACTTGCTTCACACTAAATTCTTAATGTTTCCTGCATATTGTGAATATAATAATCACCTGTGAATTGTGAGTGGCATGATGTTGCATGTCCATGCCATGTGCAGCTCTGTGCTGCTGCTGCTGCTGCTGCTGCTGGGTTTGAGACTGTGGTTGTGGTTGCTGCGACTGGTGGCTCTGGTGGTGGTGTTGATGCTGATGCTGGAGCTGCTGGTGCTGCTGGAGAGCGTACAGCTCCTGTTGCCGTAGAAACTGGGATCGGGAGTACACAGCAGGATGCTGCATGTGGGAGGGTGGGCCCCGGGCGCCGTACACAGGGGGCCACAGCCCTGGCTGCTCCATCACATCTAATGAGAAAAAAAAGGAGGAGGATTGTGATGGAGGGGGCTACCTTAGAACAAAAAGACGTGCACGCACATACGCACAACCTTTTTCTCTTGGATTCATCATCAACACTACGCACAACAACACTAGAATACAGTTATCCATATCCTTATCCTGTCATTATCTACCTCCCACACACCCATTTCAAATAAAGTGAAACCATTATGGATCATTTAAAAATCATTGAATTCACATTTCATCGCAAGGACATAGACAAATGTATTAAAAAAAAGAAAGATTTTGACTTCACAGAGCAACATCTCCCCAGGCTGCAGCGATCCCACACTCTCCCCCGCTCTGAACAGAAAGCTGTTTTTTAAGAACTGCCTTGAGAATTAGCTGGAATGCTGGAAAAAAAAAAGTTATGACAATGATGAAATGTGAACAGATGATGATAGCTGTAGTTTGATTAGAGGTCAAAACTCTGGGCGGGAAATGTGTCTCGCCGGAGCATTCAGCTTGGACTTTCCGCCCCCAAAAAAAAGTCCCACCTGCCCAGCCCAAGTGCAGGAAAGGGTTTGCGAAAGGGCCCAGCAGGAAGCTCAGTTCCCATGTCTGTGGGTGGACAACCTTTCTTATTATGTGGCTTTAAGGATCAGTACAACTCGTGGTGTGGGTGATGTGCTATGACCCACTTGGGAAGTAGTGGGCCTATAGGAGCCTCAAAATCCCAATTTTTCTATTCTCTCCCCCTCGACTCGCCCCTCCACCCCCTTTCTCCTCAACACACCAACAACCCTTGTTCAGAGACATAAACTTGGATGTTTCCTGTGGGAAAGCTTCTTGTGGATGCACTTCCCTTCTCAGCTGAAACTCCCGTGGAGCACAGAGGGAAACGTACCGTCGAAGATCGTGAGCTAATTAAATGTCACAGCCTGCTCGCTGAATATGCGTCTACAATGAGTTTTGAGAAGTGATCTCTCTCTCTCTCTCTCTCTCACACTCTCTCACTTCCTCTTTCTCTGGTGTGGCACTCAGTGTATGCATGTGTGTGTTCGGATGAGTACCCTAACCCGTTGAGAGCCCTATTCCTGCTGGGCCGAGCAGGTGGCGCGCAGGAAATGTTGGAATCGTGGCGTCTGTGAATGAGCCCATTAAAGGGGAAATTCATCAGCAAGTCTTCGCAGGAAGTGATCCTGCGAAGACTGCTGATGAACTAAACCGACGGTTCTTTTAATGTTAATGTAATAATGTTCATGTGTGTGTGGCAGCACATGCATATAAATACGCTTTAGAGAGGAGAAATCAAGGTTATGGCATACCCAGGTGGTGGGTCGCAGGATGGGCGGGGGGCTCAGTGGGCAGGACCACCAGCTGGGCGGAGGGGTCCTGAGGCAGAGGCAGGACTGGCTGCAGAGGGCCTGGCATGGCCGCGGAGAAACCTGGGGGCAGATTCTGGTGCAGGGCCGTATGACCTATACCTGCTTAATAGAAAGAATGAGTTTAGATTTATATACCCATCACATACTAGGTAAAACTAGGGCTGTCAAAGTTAACGCGATAATAACGCCCAGCCGGCCCGGCTATATCAACAAATCAAGGATTACAACACACACAGAGGGAGAGCGACTTCATTCTCTGCTCAGGTAGACATTACTCCTCCATATCTTCACATAGCAAAGAGTTATTTGCTGCTATATTGATGCTCTGGATATCGAATTTAGCACCTTGAAGTTGAAATGATGTGTCCTCTTCAGCATAATGTAAAATCCTGGGTGCTAGAATTCTGCACAAATTTGAGATGACACAGAGTTGTGTAGGCACTAAAGGAAACTCAATATTTGCTGCTGAGCAAGATTATATAAAAGCATAAATGACCTGTGAGTCGATGGAGCATTGAAACACCTTTGTTTTTTACCTTTTCCATAAAAAGGAAAAGCAGGACTGTACTGCTGTCGTTACTGTAACTGTAAAAAGCCACACAGCTGGGATGTGTAAGAACAATCTTAATTTCCAAATTAATGATGTCGTACCGTAAGAGTGTCCTGTCATCCAAAGGGATGGGCTTCCAGTTCTTGGCATCCAATGATGATGAGCAGAATGTGCAGCAGGATCTCCTAATTGGCCAGACTGGAGGGAAGTCCCGCCTGGGACCATGAGATGAGAGGTGAGGTCTCCGTGACAGCTGTTGGAGGGGTGGATTCTTGCAAACTCCACCCTTTCCTTATTATCCCTGGTATCACAATGAGACAAACATGAGGAAATGCAAATGAAAACCACTGAAGGTTTCTAACAATGACAGATTTGAAATGGGTATTCTACATTACAGTAGAGTTGTTTACCTGATATATGCATCTCTCTCTCTGTCCAAGCAAGTCAAACCTATCTGTTCCCCGCTCATCCTCTTCCTCTCCTCTTCGGCGGTGGGATCCGAAGGATACATGGAGCGGGGCGGTCCTGCAAGACAAACATTAGCTTAACCGTTAGCTCTCACCTGGCAAGGACATGTTCCCAAGTCTCACACAATTTATCAAAACACTACTATGACTCACAAAGGGACGTAGAGTACTGACAGTGCTTATCAGTTGAAATGTAGTATTTTTAGGCTATGGTATTTCTACTTCTACTTAATGTTTTTTTTGTCTCATCCCAAGGCTCAGAGCCACCAATATTTTTCATGCATTTTCAGCTTTCTGTTTTCTTTTGTTTTCCCAGCTAGTAGGTCATCAAGAGGTCACGGATAAGAAAAAAAAAACGCTCTCCATTCCCTTCACCTCTGTTTATGAGTCAGTGACCCAGACTGCTTACCTTTCACTGAGGGATGCACCCTGCCTTGTCGGCTGTTGGGATGACTGTCCGCTGAACGACAAGGTGGCTCCCTCTGTCTGGCCACGGCCACGGCGATCCCCACTGGCGGCTGTCGCACCTCACTTTCCCCGTGACCTGCGTCCCCCATCTCCCGGCCCCGCCCGCTGTAATCAGGGCGCTCGTTGTCATTGGCTGGGCCCTTTCGGGTAGGTAGAGTCTGTTTGTTGCCCTGCATGGCACAGCTCCCCCCAGCAGGACCTGATTTGAGGCTTCCCAGCCCCCCGAAGGGACTCTTCTGGGAGAGGAGCAGCGGCTGTTGCTGGTTGCTGTACTTTAGTAAGCTTTTCATGGCGCTGCTCTCCCCCTGAGTTGGGCCCTGGGGCTCAGGTTGCTGCTGTGGCTGCTGCTGTTGCTGATTGAGGGGAGGTGCGGGGGGAGGCTGGGGAGGTGGCAGGCTCATTCCCGGCTGCTGCTGCTGCTGCTGCTGCTGCTGTTGTTGCTGCTGCTGCTGCTGCTGCTGCTGGGAGAGCTGCCCACCAGTGCTCCCTAACTCCATGTAAGACTTCCTTTGCTCCTCCTCGGGTTGTTGTGGCATGTGGTGGGGAGGCCTCATGGCCCAGGGTGGCACCGGGGGCTGCTGGTGGTGGTGCTGCCCGCTGCTGTTGCTGTAACCATAAGGAGACATCTCCATCTTTCTTTTCAGCTCCTGATTAGCCCCCTGGTTCAGCTCAGCAGGAGACGGAGCATCCGGGCCAGGTCGGCCGTGCTGCTGGTGGCGTATCCTGGCTACCTTTTGACCGTCTCTCTGTAAGGAGCAGCTACCTCCGGGACCATGGGCCGCTCCAGCCCCGGCGTGTTGACCCATGCTTTTACTTCCAAGTGGGGAGGAGTTGGGTTGGGGTCCTGGATGGGAACAGTCTCTGTAAGGAGAAGTGTTGACAGAATGAGGGACAGAGTGTCCAGCTTTGGGCCCCTGGGGCAGCGAGGGTCTGAACACATCCATGTCCACGCCGCTGTTGATACACTCGGCGCTGCGTGATCGTACAACCTGGTGCTGCTGTTGGGGATGCGGAGGCTGTTGCAGTTGGGGGGGTGGAGGAAGCTGTGAGGGCTGAAGGTGTTGGTGGTGGGATTGCATCCAATCTGGAGCCTTCTCTGTCTTTCTGTATGGGTGCTGCTGTTGCTGTTGTTGTTGTTGCTGCTGCTGCTGCTGCTGCTGCTGCTGTTGTTGCTGTTTCCTGTGCCAACTACTATGGTGCCCACTGCCTCCATTCTTCTCTATCACCTTATCCTTGGTGTTGCCGCCTCCCCCTCCACCGCCCACACCGTGGCAGTCGGGGTTACCAAGCTGGAATGGCCCACTAGATTTGTCCCCGAGGCCTGCCACAGATGGCACAAATGTAGGCCCTGTGACTTTAGGATCTCGCCCCACATTGGCTGGCCCCCTCTCATGTGAGGCAGGGTTGGCTAGAGGAGCAGGAGGGGGCGGGCAGAAGAAGTCCGGGTGGTGGTGTGCGTGGTGGGAATGATGTGGGTGGTGTGGGTGGCTGGGGTGGAGCTGAAGACAGTGGAAGCCCCCTGGGTGAGGATGCGTATGGGGGTGAGCGTGAGGATGCGGATGGGGGTGTGCCCCTCCGGCAGCAGAGCCCATGTGTAAGGGTGGGGGCACAGAGTAGGACAGGGAGTGGTGGAGCGGTGCCTGACCCCTTTCCAGACAGTCTGAAGGTTGCTCGCTGATCCTCATCTCCCCACTCACCCCCTCTTTGGTGCAGCGGCTAATGCCGCTGGACACCATATGTCTGCCCTGGCTGCTCCCCCCACCCCCCAAGGCCCCGAGGGCGGTGCCCTCCCCCCCACAGCTGGACATGGAGTTCTTAGCCCCCGCTCCAGTTCCTGCATCTCCGTTTTGCATCTTGCCGTTGTGCAAGCAGGCACTGAGGGGCTTGCCCATACTCTGAGGGTGCTCCTTGCTGTACTCCATCGTGAGGGCCGCCTTGTGCCTCTCCAGGGCCCGACTGTTGACCTCCTCCAGGGGCAGTGGGTGCTGTGGGTAGTGTGGGTGCTGCTGATGGGGGTGGGAATGGTGGTGGTGTGTGGGCTGTGGCGGCTGGTGGCTGTGGTGCTGTTGTTGTTGTTGCTGCTGCTGCTGTTGCTGCTGCTGCTGCTGTCTCTCTTTCGCCTCCTGTTTGCTACTGGACCTCTCCTTGTCCTTCACAGGTACCACTCCTCTCTCCACAGACGCCTCTTTGAGACCCTTATGCAGACCCGCCCCTACCCCTGGATCTCTATCTCTGCTGCAGGACCCCTGAGAGTGTCCTGAACCTGCCCTGGACATCGGCGGCAGACTGTGATTGGCTGAGATGAGAGGCGGCTGGGACGGGAGACCTCGGAGATAGAAGTTCTCTGAGAGGAAGGAAGGCAGTAAAGACAAGCGCATTAGTCAAGAAAGGAAAAGGCAATGACAGAATTAGATTATTCAGCTCTCATGATAGCGTCCCCAGGCATCCTTGTATCAATATCCCACATCAAATTACACCATACTATGTTGTATAAATTGGATTTAAATGTCTTATTTCTGTCTGATTGAATTTTAATCATCTCGCGCCTCACCTTTTTGCGTGTCATAGAAACGGTGCTGCCCGTAGAGAACCCCACTGTTGGCATGGTGATCCAAGTGGCTCATGGGAAGGAAAGTGTGGGCCAGACTCCCTGAGAATCGAGGATACCCTGGAGCTGCTGAGATGGAGAGCAGAGAGAGAGAGAGAGAGAGGGGGGGGGGGGGGGAGAATTGATAAGACAGGACAATAACCTCCGAGATGCAGTTATCCAGACTAACCCAGCATAATCCTTCAGGTCCAATGCAGCTGGTGGCGTTCATACGCAAATAAGTGTTGGCTCTGCCCGTCGTGTTTGCCTTCCCTGCCTGAGTTTAGAAAGCAAACAAAACAAGACAAGCTTTGGGGATTGCTCTAATGTATGAAATTTGTCTTTGAAACATATGGCTCTCTCTTTATCTCGCTCTCAGAGCTGGCAGTGGCACCGCTGTCCATCTGAATGGAGTGATAAGGACGGATTCTGAAGCTTGTGTTTACAATGACGAAAGAGCCGGAGCGGCCGACCTTTGCTGACCTACATCGGGGGGCAAAAGGTCGTTCGGACGTTGGGCCTGTAAGCCAGTACACCTGGGCTTATTGCATCAAACCCATCTGGAGGACATTTAGACCAAACACAAAACTCATTTTGCAACGGGACGTTCAAAACCACAAAGGACTTTGAAGGTGGAGTAGAGAGAGAAAACATGGACTGAGATGAAAGCCCAGCGCAATATTAGGACAAAGAATCACTATGACAACCCACTTCCACCACAATTGGGTAACTAAAACATCTAAACAAATCAATGTGAATTGAATTAGCCCTTCGCTACAACCGTATAATTAATTATTTCACACGAGACAGAGATTTAATAAAAATCAAAGTGCTGTAACTTTGGCAAACTCTTTGCTGACATCAGTGCTATAAAACTGCAGTGAATATCCTCTACGGAGCATATTATGTAATGTGATACAGCCATGACTAAACCAGTTTCCTCCCCATCTACTCCATGCTACAGAGATATTAATAAGGAAAGAAGAAAACTAACCTATATGTACCATGAGTGAACCAGTGCTCAATGTGGGCCGGTACTCACCAGTACACAGTCCCGGCATTTCTACATTTTACTCTGCGTACCGTGACTTTTTCTTGCGTACCGGAACTTCTCACAAGCTGCCGGTACTCTCCTCTGTTCTCTCCATATCAGGTTCTCTGTGAGATTCATAATGGCGATTCATAACGCCGCAGCGCCTCATAAGCCGTATGAACATAAAAACTATGTGGAGAGCATCTGGACGAGGGAGGGGGGGTGAGAACGCATCAGCACTACGTTATCATAAGAAAAGATTGTGCAAGAAACTGTGTTTATTCGAAAGAAAGAACCACATGGACCTGGGGGAAATTGCTTCTTTTGTGGAGGAGGAAATGACTGTTTTTCTCGTAAAATTATGACTTTATTCTCACTACATTACAACTTTATTCTCGTAATATTATGACTATTATTCTCGAAATCTCCGATTTTTTTTTCCCTCAATGTGGCCCTGATACTCCGTCATATTTTTTTTTATTTGTGAACAAATATAATTAATCATTTTATCCATTATTACAGATAATGGATACAAATTTAGATTTTTAGAATATGATTTTAGAGGGCAAACATTTTCAGAAGAATTTAATATTCAGACGAAGGCTGTGATTAATAATAATAATAATCATTTAATTAGTAATAATAATCGTGCAAAAGGTCAAAAACCTTCCAATTTTCTTGAGGGAAGAGTCCCAAAACCCAATATCTCCTTATATCTTCCAGGCTATAGGCATCCTATAATATATTATACAGCAGCGATACTATAAATAACACAGGAAAACACTTTAACTATTAACATTATATACAAATACACCCCCTTAACCCTATTATGTTTCACTTGGAATATTATTGGAGTATTATAGGCCTACTGTAGAAGATGCATCGCCCAAGTATTATAATAATATAGCAATAAAACCACAGCTGATTATGACTGACACAGTATAACATGCTAAAAGGAATGGGAATAGGAATAAATTGCAAGAATTGCCGATACTGACCGATACACACGCCAACATGTGAATAAGGGGCACTTATTTTTTTCCACTTCAAGCACTGGACTGAACCAATTTCAAGGCAAGAAGGAAAAAGAAGGAGGAAGAGACAGATATATATAGAGAAGAGACTTGTGCTGTTATTTTGTGTTTCTTTTCAGACAGCACGTCTACTGTACACCAGCGCCACGATCAACCATCTCAGTGACCCCCTGAGTCATCTGGAGAAGTTCAGGTGTCTCACGTCTCCTTTTGCACCTGCCTCCACCCTCCAGTCTCACTTTCAACTCGTAGACAGAGAGCGAAGGAAGGAGGCGGGGGATAATAAGAGAGGAAAACATGGGCTCTACAAACTAAATGAAAGACAGACGTATTTGTGTTGGCAAGCGTGCGACCTGATCCCGGAAAGCGCAGATGCAGTTCATGTGGTGTGTGTGTGTGTGTGTGTGTGTGTGTGTGTGTGTGTGTGTGTGTGTGTGTGTGTGTGTGTGTGTGTGTGTGTGTGTGTGTGTGTGTGTGTGTGTGTGTGTGTGTGTGTGTGCGTGTGTGTGTGTGTGTGTGCAGCGCCGTGGATTTAACAGGAGCTCCGAGTGTTGAATGTCTCACTTTCTGCCGGCGGAACAATGGGGCCGGTGCTGTGAGCCGGCTCTGGGGAGGGAGGAGTGTTGTGGTGGGCTTAATGACCTCGTCTCTGAGCGGCCTCCGCATGCTCCCGTCTTAATTAATGAAATGCTCAGAGAGGGCAAACAGTCCTGCAATAACACAGGAGGTGCTGCTTTCTGAGGAGGGCAGCGGGGCGATAATTACATACCCTCACTTTTTTCTCTCTTTTACCTATTTTTCTATCTGTCCCCCCTTTGTCTGTCTCTTTCTCTGCTGTCATGATTAACAAGCACACACATTTATGCCAATTCATCTACAGTGGGAGAAGAGGGGATGGGGGGGATCCTTTGTTTAAGCAAGACGTTTTTTCTCAGATTTTTTTGAGGGAGAAAAGCACAGAGCTGTTTGGCAGTCTTTATCCAAGCTGGGAGAGGGGCTTTTTTTTTTTTTTTTTTCTGCGGCAGCATGTTGTTTGTGAGCGTGACGATTGACGGCGTAATCCCTTTTCACAGCGTGGTCTGGCTGTGCCCGATAATGCCAGCCCGCTCAGTTTCAGCATGCCCTCCAGTGGGGCGGCAAGAGGGGGACTGCTGGGCACGGCAGAGCCCATTCAGCCATTAATCTGGCCAGGACAAGGGAAGCTGCTGCCGCTTGCTGCTGCTGCTGCAGGCGACGTGAGCAGGGTCTTAGTGCAGTCTGCTGACTGCACAGCAGCCTCGCTCTCTCTTTCCTTCCACACACACACACACACACACACACACACACACACACACACATAAACAAGTCAGCATCGGCAAGTGAATGACAGAGGGGAGTTCACAGCGCATGCCCTCCTTTCCACGGGCGGAGCAGGGGCGAGAGGCAGAACAAACAGAGCTGCAATCCCAGGGAGGGATTTCCAGAAGTTCTGAGGATATTTCTCACACAAGCGTGGTGGGTTGAGAGAAGCAGGCCGACAGGGAGGACAAAGAAGGGGGCTGGATATAGAACAGCACCTAGAGGCAGCGAAGAATTAAGCTGAATTAGAGGCAGACGACAGAGTGGTTCGTTCCTCCCTCTTATACCTTTTGCTAAAAGGCGAAATAACATAAATGTCGACTTGTGTATCGTCTCCGGGGAAATGGTGTAACAACCGGTGGACTTCTGCGTTGTGTTGGTCAGATAGTAAAGACGCCGTGACACCGGGATCTCTTTATAGTTGGCCTATATCTACTGCCCGTTCCAGCTCCTACACACACGAATACAGTACAGAAGTTAGGTAAATTCGCCGTAACTTTAAGCTAGCAGCATTTACTCTTAAAAAGGCTATTTTTAAATGTCAGTTCGTTGAAATCAATATATTGACAGGTTGGGATAGACATTATAAACAGAACAGTACGATAAATAATGGGATGGATAATAAATCAGCAAAAATAAATGACATCCACCTCTCCCACGGGATAATTGTACTGTTGTCAGGCTATTAAATAGACGTTATCAGTCGCTATAAGCCCCATAAATGTGGGTCAGTAGGGGCCTACTACACCCACGAGTAGGTCTTATCATCTATTCACATGGTAGATCACCAAAAAACAAGGTATAAAAGAACATGACCTCCAGCGACTATAGTAATTATAAAAGGAGCCGAAGCGAAAGTCAGGCGCTGTAGTTATAGACAGTGTGAGACCGGAATTTGCATCCCGTGTGAAACCAACGATGTGTAGTTGTCTTTTGTGTTCGTAGTTATTTTAACCCAAAACATGATGTTTTTCCCTAAACTTAACTGTTTTTTTTTCTAAACCTAAAGAGGCTTTTTGGTTTGTGTTCAAAATGTGACGTTTCATTCAGTTTTACAACGGGTTAGAACATGTTACTTTTAAGTTTCACTTTCACTTTTACAACATAGTAGGCCCCTAACAACCCACATCTATGGTGCTTATAAGGACTGATAATGCCTACTGAATGGCGTGATAACAGTCAAATCGGGTGAAAAGGGAGATGGGAAGGGGCAAAGGGCATTAATAGTAGGGACCACAGAAGACGAAATGAAGGAGGAGGGGCTCTGAACGGCACATATTCTTGGGTTTGGAGGTTCCACCAGTCAAAATAAACCGTCAATTTAGTGTAATTATAAAAACCAGAGAGCAAGATAGATATAGGGTACATAACGACCCTGTTACATCGGCTCAGAGATAGAAGGACGGAGAGAGAGAGCATGGCAGAGGAAGAGGAGGAGCAGGCTGAGCTGCCTGTCAGGTCCGCTAATTGAGAAAAAGTGACAGAACCATCAAGACACAGAAAGGGAGGAGGAGGGGCAGTACTGTGGTGGATCTCTTCAGGTTTGACTAATTGAAAGGAAGGGATGCAGGCTGGCACAAGAGAGAGAGGGAGGGAGAGAGAGAGAGAGAATGAAAGAAACAGGAGTATGGACGAGAAGAGAGGTGGTGGTGGTGGTGGTGGGGGGGGGATGCAGCTTAAATCCCACAAAAGGAAAAAGCGAGCAGAAGGAAAGATGGACAACTGAAGATAGGCTTGGAAAGGCGTATCAAACAGAAGTGGATTAGACAGGTGTGTGCAGGCAATGGTGTGTGCGTGCATGTGTGTGTGTGTGTGTCTATACGTGTTGACAGAGATATGAGACTGCGATTGTTTTTGGCATAACGTAAGAAGTCATTTGGAGCGCAGCCAGCTGGCCTCAGGCCTGCGAGGAGCCCGCAGGTTTTTTTTTTTTTTTTAAAGTCCATTTTTCTTTTTTAATTTTCAGTTGATTTAGGGATGGGGAGGAGGGGGTTTATTCAGGGTTTATATAACGGCTCCTAACATAAAAAATAAATCTCTCAAAAGCTCAGAGGGGCCTAATCCATTTTACCAGGTGTTGTGAAAAACACTTTACATTACATTTATTAAAATGGTCACTACACTGTTTTGTTTTCTCTTCCACCCACAATCATACACTACCCCCCATCTCGCTCTTTATCTCCGTCTCTGTGTCAGTGAGTCCACGTCTCCGCTCAGCAAATGAACAATCCCATGAACACACAATGGCCGTTACTGTATTTGGCAATCAATCTGACACTAAATAACCTCTTTTAATCCGTGGTGCTACTCTCTGACATCATGAAAGCCACCAACGGTTTAGTTCTTGTCACCTTATATATAAATATCCCAGCATTTCTACGACACAATAAATCTTGAAACAAAAGTCAACACATGACTTTTTTCTCTTTACCACATTCACTGAATCTCTCTGCCAAAGTTATCTCGATCCAGACGACCGTACCAACGCTGTTATGCGCTGACGTTATTTATAGGTTTGCTTAACGTGTCACTCAGCTAATGGTTTGTCGCTCGTGCTCCCAGTAGAAATGTGGTCTGTGTGCATGACTTAACTGGCCCTCTCCGCACATACTCAGACCATGTCCGCACAAATGTCCGCGCTAATACGGATTAAGTTGAAAACACATCTTTTTCTCTCGGATTTTTGCCCAATAACTGAGCTTTCAAAGCTCTTTCCAAATCTGATGTA
The DNA here is from genome assembly GCF_015220745.1 of Sebastes umbrosus. NCBI lineage: Eukaryota > Metazoa > Chordata > Actinopteri > Perciformes > Sebastidae > Sebastes > Sebastes umbrosus. The sequence goes on along the minus strand of NC_051282.1, from coordinate 25,712,789 downwards.
TTTTTGTTGTGTGGACTACTAAAAACTAATGATTGTCAGCTTGTTTCTCACAGACATGGTTTATTATTATCTGTCTCCATACACTATTATTATTATTGTCATTGTCAACACATGTCTTTTCATTGTCTATCACTATGTGAATTTTGTTTCAGATCTAGATCCAAATGAACTCGGGCTGTCAACTGATTAAATTAAACATTGAATCATGATTAATTGCAAATTATTTGCACATTTTCTATCTGTTCAGAATGTACCTTAAAGGGAGATTTGTCAAGTATTTAATACTCTTATCAACATGGGAGTGGGCAAATATGTTCGCTTTATGCAAATGTATGTATATATTTATTATTGGAAAATAATTAACAACACAAAACAATGGCATATATTGTCCAGAAACCCTCACAGGTACTGCATTTAGCAAAAAATAAAATGCTAAAATCATAACATGGCAAACTGCAGCCCAACAGGCAACAACAGCTGTCAGTGTGTCAGTGTGCTGACTTGACTATGACTTGCCCCAAAACTGCATGTGATTATCATAAAGTGGGCATGTCTGTAAAGGGGAGACTCGTGGGTACCCATAGAACCCATTTTCATTTATATAACTTGAGGTCAAAGGTCAAGGGACCCCTTTGAAAATGGCCACGACAGTTTTTTCCTTGCCAATATTGATCGCAAGTTTGGAGCGTTATTTAACCTCCTTCTCGACAAGCTAGTATGACATGGCTGGTACCAATGGATTCCTTAGGTTTTTGTAGTTTCATATGATAGCAGCCCCCAACAACCTCTGAAAGATCAATTGCGATAATAATAATAACAATAAAAATAATAAAAATAAAAATAATAATAATAATAATAATAATAATAATAATAATAATATAGATAATGAGTTAAAGAAATTAGTGGCATTAAAACTAATGTGAATTAATGCATTATTATCTTGTTAAGTTTTCCTAAAATTAGTTTTTAAAAATCACAATATATCGCATTGCTTAGAGTAGCACAATATATTGAATCGTACCCTTTGTATCATGATACGTAACGTATCGCCAGATTCTTGCCAACACACAGCCCTGAGTGACTGGTTAGCGAATGACTAATGAGATCATTGTTCATCTATTGCTCGATACATGTTAGATTTTAGCTCTTTAATTTGTGGCGAATGTGTCAGAAGAACAGCAGAGACAAAGACATTCTGCACCGTGACAGGTATATATGCCAGAGACACGAGGATCATACAGTAATCTTTGAATACAAATTCGAGCTGCTATGCTCGGATTTGCATGCAAACAGCCACTTTAAAAACACACCTCGCCTAAAAAAAAAAAAAAAAAAATCCAGAGAATATCTTTAAGGTTACAAGTGACACACTAATGCTCCGACACACACACACCAAACACACACACACGAGACAGTGGCTGCTCTGCTGCTGGTGGGGTTCTGCTAACACCCGGAGAGAGGAGGCGAGAGTCTGGGTAATTGTGCCGCTCATTTTGATGACTTGCTTTTTATGCAAAACAGGAAAAAGACAATATGCAATTATCTTGAGGAGGGAACAGCTGAATGTGGTTGATGAACAGTCTGGATTCAATCATGCTCTTAGTGCGTTATATGCAATTAAACTGCAATAGAGATAATGGCCTCCATTGCCAACTGAGTAATAATCCCAGTCATAATCACCTCCATTACTTTTATTAGGCTTGGCATTATCATCATCACTCTTATTAATATTATTCTACTTTTTGCACAAGAAGAAAATCCTTGACAATGAAACCCTGAAACTATACGAAGGTAAAAGGAACACTGATGCGCACAGAATGAGGGGAAAATGTCTCTCATTCATCCTGTCTCTATGTTTGTTTGGAGAAGTCGTCACCTATTCTCACCACTGTAGCAGCTGTCCACTGACTCAACCCCTGGTGGCCGGGACATGAGAGCGAGGTGGCGGAGTGGGGGGGAGAGAGGAAGTGGCTGGGAGGCATCCAATGGCTTAACACTCACAAAAAAAAAACTGCATCTCAGCTGCACTGCTCCCAATCAGCCCCAACCACACATCACGCAACTGGGGCGCCGCTGATCAGTGACCACAAATAACAAACACTCCCCCCACTGGCGTCCCCCCGTGGACTCACAGCTGGGCTATTCTTAGAAAAAATAAATAAATAAATAAGTAAACACGAGAGGGCTTAAATAACAAGACAACTTCAAAGACCGTGGTTCACTAGATGGTGTAATTAGCGAAAGATTATGAACGTGTAAATCCAAAAAAAGTGACACAAGTGAAGTCACAGGAAGGCAGACCTTGCATTAATATATCAGTGGGCGGCATTACATTTATCTGTCATCCTGAGCATTTGGATTCCCGAAATACCCCCAGCAGATTAATCTTTCTACTCTATCCTTGTCTGACTTCCTGGCTGTATCTGAGCAGAAATGTGAGGTGTTGGAACTGAGTGTGTTTATATTTCCTTCACTGTGTGTGTATGTGTGTATGTGTGTGTGTGTGTGTGTGTGTGTGTGTGTGTTGCCAGGGGTTTTTGTAATGCTGAGCGTCGGGTGGGAACTACCCTATTAACGCTGTGATGGAGACACCAGCTGAAAGCTCTGCAATCACTGCAACTTTTTTTTTTTTACAGGCGCGTGCTGCTTCACAGAAGTCTTGAGTGACATTCCTGCTGACGTGAATCGAATACCGCAAGATTCCTCGGCTGAACTTTTGACCCTGTGTCCCCATCCAGAAACCGTGGCACTGTACTCCGTCCCAAAACATGCTGGGCCCGGGCCTATTTCGGTGCACAAATAAAAGGGTGGGAGCCTGGCTCTTGCTGGATGATTACAAGCCGCTCTTTTGGTGGAAACCTAAAACGGCCTAAAAATACACAATATCAGAGTAACAATACACCCTTTGCAAAGCTCCGTATACTCCCAATACTGCCAGGACGGGAATATCATGCTGTGGTCAGATGTGTGTTTGTGTGTGTGATCTTTTAAGGTACCTTCATGCGAATGGGGGAACCAGATTTGCGAGGTGCTGGAGTGGGGTCCGCCACGGAAGGAGGGCGAAGAGGGTGAGGAGGGCGGCCGGGACGGGTGAGACGGGTGGGAAGGGGGGGAGCCCAGACTACTGGCCAGGAAGGTCCCCATGAAGGAGGCGGAGGAGTTGCCCATCAATCCACTGCCTGCATACCCACAGGGACAAATGGGAAGGAGAGAAAACATGGTTAGAATTAGAAGTGTACACTGTGACCATGAGTGTGAATTAAGAAAACAAGACTCAGTCAGAACCGAGTACATGGCTGGACCGTGTGTGGTCAGTCTGTGGCTACATTGTTACACAAATAGTCCGTGGTCATGTCTGTGATGTTAAATCCAGCGGTACATGTCCACCACGTCCTGTGAGGACACTGGGGGACTCGCTGCTCCACTCAACTGGACGTTCAAGCGCTGACGTTGAATGCACCTGATTGGTCCCTGGTTTCCTGCTCGCCTTTTCAAACAGGAAACAATATGGTAAACTTTCCTGCTCGTAAACTTTCCGTTATTCCATCTAAACAATCCACCAAAATCTACTTCTGAAAACATTTTAAACGAGAAATAGGCGATGCCACTGCTGAAACTCATTTCATCTTAGAACTAGATCTGTTTTTTTGACAGTGGGTCCAAGTTTAGTGAGTCGGACGGGCTCATTCGCATCAAGTTGAGATATTTCAACTTTATGCAAATACAGACCCTCTCCAACTCGACGCAACACTCCCACAATGCACTGCTCCTCCTGTTTTCCATAGGAAATGAATGGAAAGCATTGAGAGGCCCTCCGTCACCGGATAAACAGGCGGTGGACCACCATGTGACCTTATTTCGGAAAAAAATATGACCGGTTGTCAACGGCGAGACACAACGAGTTTCTGGACAAAACACATCCACTAAGATACCGTTTCATTTGTGCGTGGAACATAGCTACGTTAGCTAGCTAGCTAGTGTTGGTGACGTTTATTGTGCGAGACGAGAGATGTAGTTCACTGAGCGGTTTCACACAAAACTAAATGATACTACGACAAATTGAGACTTTCTTGACTTGCAAAATTATCTTTTAAATTGACAAACATTATATGTGTGATTCATGGTGCAATTCAAACGGGATCAAAACACTATTTGTCGCTCGCCGTTCATATTTTTTCCAAAATAAGGTCCCATGGGGTCCACCGGAAGGGGCGGGACTTAGGCTGATAAAGAGGAGCACTCGGTTGGTGAGTGGAACCGCTGACACGCCCCCACTGAAAACGTAAACAAAGGACTTTTCCTGCCTTTTTGAAAGAGCAACGGCCAATGAGGAAACTCCAACATTTGGCAAACCAATCGTGTAACTTCATCACTCACTCAATGACAGACTTTTGCGTTTGTAGGGCTGGCCCTCTGCGGTCCAGCCAAAAAAATCAGATGTAGATGTAAAAGGATGGAGCCCACTGGCTGTCTAGGTGGAATCACAACGGCAGGCAAATTTGCTCGCTCCCCTGGGGAGAAGGGTGAATGAGTGAGAGTGTGAGACTCTCCTCCCCCCCCTCTCTGGCAGCAGAATCCTCTCCCCTTGCCGTCGTCTCTCCTCTCACACCGCCTCTCCCCATGGGCAGACAGAGGTCTCATCTCACAGCTGAGTACACACTTTCTCAGGCTCTCTCCCTCTCGCTCTCACACACTTTTTGCTCCGGCTCCCCAGCGTCCCTTTCTCAATTTCTCTCCCTCCCTCCATTATCTTATGCTCTCCATCTCTCACTTTCATGCCCTCAATCTCTCTCATTGCTCTGCTCCATTTCACCTCCTATTTCTTCCCTTCGCTCTGCATGACTCCGACAATCCTGTACTTTCTTCTTTGTTTCCGTTTTTACTCCTTTTTCCTTGCTCTCTCTCTCTCTGCTTTGTCACAGTGTCCTCTCTTCCCTTTTCCCTCCTCTGCCCCATATCGTGATGAGCAGAAACACACTATGCCTCCTCCCCAACCCTCATTGTCTCTTCTTCCCCTCCCTGTTTCTTTCTGACACATAGCATTTCTTTGCTTTGTTCTTTACCATAATGATGGCACCAGCAGAGCAATCTGTCCCTGGCTGGCTGAACTGTGTGTTTAACAAGACTATGATGAGTAATTGACCATTCGTAGCAACGCCCGTGTGACTGGGGGCTGATTGTCTATTATGCATTGCTGGGCAAGCTGGAGAAAACACACTGATTAACCACTGCTTAAATTACATTCCCATTACGCGCCCGCCAGTGCACTTGAGCGAGGGGCCCGGGTGCCCGACTCTTTGCACATTCATTTCCCCCAAGTCACACTGCCGTGAAAGTCTCATGCATATGTATGGCGCCCGGATGAGAGCACACACATGCACATACTTGCACAAACTCACACATTGGTGTTTTTCTTACGTTGTGCGCACGGGGGGCTGTAGCTGTGAAAACGTCGGGGGGAGAGCAACACGGTAAAAATTCATTATCAGCCCCTCATGACGAGCTGATCTAACAAGGAACGGCCGTGTGATTTGATTTTCTTTAAGCATGAATCAGTCCAAACATGAATCGATCTGTTTTCTGGGAGTGTGAGGAGAACAATTGCGTGGAAGTCTTAATCAGCCGAGCGGTGAGTGAGCGCATCCTCCGGGCAGACAGCAGGGATAAACCCATCAGTCTGCTGCACCGAATAGCCTTTGGCTCATGGGCCAGAGCACAGGAGCATGCAGAGGCACACACACACACACACACACACACATCACACATAGAAATAGGCATGGACACGTAGTCTTGCACACATACAGACACGCCGCCGTCACACTTTGCACCCCAGACAGGTGGAAATCCCCCACAATCCCCTACCTTACTCTACCTCGAAAACTGCCTTAAAATCAACCCTGTGTGTGTGTGTGTGTGTGTGTGTGTGTGTGTGTGTTCACACAAGGGTCTATCACAAACTCACAAAAGAACAGTCTCCTAACTAGCACATTTAACACTACGCCTCCAAAATTTGGCCACAGGAGAAAATATAAAAAGTGTTTTATGTTCCTTGTTTCCCATATTGGTAATTAGTAATGTTGTTTTTGCTGGTCATCATTTGTTTTATGGATTTTCTGTCACAACAGGAAAACCTGCTTTAAAGGTCCCATATCATGCTCATTTTCAGGTTCATACTTGTATTTGAGGTTTTTACTAGAACATGTTTACATGCTTTAATGTTAAAAAAAAACAAACATTTTTGTTTTACTGTCTGTCTCAATATACCTCTATTCACCCTCCGTCCGAAATTCTCCGTTTTAGCGCCTGTTTCTTTAAGACCCCCTCCAGAAAACCTCCAGTTTGCTCTAATTGGCTTGCAAGAAAAATATGGTGCACCTTTGCAAAGTTTATTCTCAAGCCGTGGGTGAGATATTGTAATGAGCCCGCATGTGACATAGGAAGGGGAGCCAAATCTGAATGGCTGATCTAGGCAGCCCACCATTTTTTTATACTTGACCTCACTGTATAAAATGACCTGTGGTGACCTCTAGGATAATCACAGCCTCATGAAACTTTACAGCCACAAACTAGAGACCTAGAGCATTCAGAGGATGGATGGCTTTCTTAGGTAGATTGACAATAAGGGGGTTTCTGAGCAGTTTCCAGAACAGAAGTGCTCACTATCCAATCGCTGAAAAATGCAATTCTTGCAGAAATCACCAAATGTGGAACGTGTTTGATACCAAATCATAGCATGTTTTTCCTATGGTGTTCCTCAAGGTCTTGGTGTCTTAATGTTGTATTTTGAAGGGATTATTGATCATTTTCTATCAATTCTTGATTGGTAAAAATTGGTTTAATTCAGCAATTCTGTGTGCCAAATGGTATCAACCAAAAAAATGCTGCAACAACTTATGTTACACAATAGAGCATGGGAATAACCATCATATACTTCCATCATAATGTTCTAAACCCTTATATGCTTTCACAATTTTAATTTATTAATTATTTAATTAATGTTTATTTATGATTTATGACTAGAACAACTTGACACATAGTGCTGAGCCGCATCTCAAATTAATCTTCAGGTTACCAGCTTTCAGGGGATGTACACCACTTCCTTGTGACGTCTACTGTTGACTTGTATTGTGGGTCTATTGTGAGGGTTATGAGTCAACCTTTTGAGTCAAAGTCAGCAAAATCAACTTTCTGATGCAATGGTAGGGACGAAATACAGATCACATGCAAACAAATAATAGGAGGACTTCCACTATAAAAACATTTGCAGAATAAAACACATACATGATGAGGAAGTCTTTAAATATCTTAAAGGAGGCAGACACGTAGGAATGGGTGCCATAGCAACATGGTACATGTCGGTGGGAGGTAGGCTGATGGCATTAACTACAGCATCCATGCTTTCCTCCCTTTCAGCCCCCCTCCCTCCCTTCCTTCCTTCTCCGCTGCTACCTCCTATCACCCCTGACCCTGCGGAGAGCTCCTGGCAGAGCTCTGTGGAGTGCAGGGTGGAGTTCGGGGGACAGTGGTGGTGGGGGTGGTGGATTATTGCCAGCGTGCTCGCTAGGCACACATCCAGCCCCCATCATCATCACCACCAGACACCCAGGGCTCCTGTATGGCACCGCCCTCAACATCGCACACTCCTCGGCCCCTCTCGTTCTGCCTGTCGCCCCCAGGAACCCCAGCTTTCCTCAGCGCCTCCGGCTCACATAAATCAGCTAATCCTCCTGCATTATTAACAGCCTCGCCCCAGAGAGAGAGAGAGAGAGAGAACGGGTGAGAGAGACGTAGAGAGTGACAGAGAGAGGCCGTGAAGCCCCTCTTCACACACCAAGAGAGGAGAGAGCCGCTGCTAGAAAGACAAGGAGAGGAGAGGGACAATACATAAAAAAGGGGAATGTCTAGATGTCAGGGAGGGGGATCTTTGAAGTCTAAGCTGATGTTAGGGGGAGAAGGGGATTGAAGGAAAACCTTAGGAGGGTCTCAACTCATACACAACCAGACCTCTCCGCGATCGAGTTTGGCCATAGGGGTCTGTACTGGGAGAAGGTCCAATCTGAGCTGTTGTAGCACAGAATAACAATGCTGCAGCGTTCACCTCTGTCACATTGCTGACTCCACAGCCTGTCACTCAGTAAATGAACCCTCCCTCTGTGTTATGTCTACTTCCCGCTGAGAAATATACGGCACATGATGCTGCGCAAAAATGCATTCGCCTTGCATTCTCCAAAGGACTTGAGCAACACTCACACTGTTTTAATACGATGCCTTAAACCCATTCAAAGCTTAATGAATCAGAGGTGTCGGTGAGAAAACACACAGGTTATTAAAGTGGGCTGGTCTGCCTTGGGTGCCAACCAAAGCAGTGCAGAACAAGCAGAGCAAAGGTCCGAGCCATGACAGCATCCGCGCTGGACTCGCCGTAACTGTTTATTTAGCAGCTTATTAAATGATGACATGGATCCAGGGAGCCTGCCACCGCTATGCCAGCTCCTTGTAAAAGTTGCGTTTCCTCGGCCTGCATTTTTTTTTTAACCCTGTTTATTTATTTCTACGGTTCTTAAGCGGTGCCAGCAGTGCACTTGTATGGGCTCTTAAGAAAAAAATCGGGTCATGTGCACCCTAATCGGCGCCGATCCCTGACAGCGATGAAGATTAATCCTATTAGAGAATTAAAGGAGAGCGGAGCATCAGGATGGGGGGGTGGGTAAGGGGGAACCCCACCTCCCTTCCTGACGTCTAAACATCCCGCCCTGACGCCCCTCACTCTAGCACGGTCGTGTTCAAAATGGGTTCAAATGTGCAAAACACAAGAAACAAAACACACAAATATCCCAGAACCTCTGGAGGTGGAGGTGTTAAGTGCTACTCCACCCACGCTCCGGCGTGGGCGTGTAGGGTGAGGGAGTCCAAAAACACATGCATGCACACAGAGTAACGTGGGCCCAGGCAGAGGCCCTCGTGCACGGCACGGAGTGAGCAGCAGGCGGGGAGGCGGTGCGGGGAGAACGGAGGCCCAGTTGTCATGGGAACGAAAGAGAAACAGCGCTCGAGGCGAGGAGGCTGAACGCTCGCCATTACAACAGCAGTGGGCAGATGCAGTTGGTCAGTGTGCTGCTCAGCAACAACAGCCTCTCCAACCTACCTTGAAACCCCACCCAAGCTCCTAAACACACACACACATACACACACACACACACACCTTTCTCCAGAATTTAATGAATTGTTAGGCTGCAGGGAGGGAGGTGTCATAATCTCTTCGCCCCTTCTCATTAATGGAACTCCAGGGTGAGTGGTTGTTTGGTTTCTTAACAAGGAATTAAACAATAATAGGATGTAAAGGGATTCATGTGGGCCAAACAGTGCTGGGAAAAAAAAGCTGAGAAGACAACAAGCACCCACCCACAACACGTTGTTCTTTTGAATGCTGGGAATCAGATCAAAATTTCCTCCCTGAGAAACACACACCCATTCTCACACACACACACACATAACACAAGATCTACGACTATGCCTATTGTCTAAGAGAAGATAAAGTACAATTATTCCACCGTGCATCATATTTCCCCGTCTGCTCTTGAAAAACGAGCCAGGTTCGTCCGCCGCTCTCCGTCTTATCTGCAGATGGCAGCCTGAAGGGACGGATGGACGTGTCGTCTAGACAAGGACGCCAGACAGACAACGGAAGATGAGAGTGATGGTGACAAGAGAAGAAGAGAGAGAAAATTGCAGGTGTGACTGCATCAACCTGTTCTCCACAGCTCAGTGATCAGCCAGAGAGGGGAGGATAGAAGAAGAAGAAGAAGAAGAAGTAATGCCAGGAGATAGAAACACACACACACACACACACACACACACACAGCTGCTGCTATATAAGCCCTCCGATCAAAGAAAGAGTCAGTGAGCACAATCCAGTTCGAGGTTGCACTGTCAGCGGTCAGTGCCATGTGGCAGCCAGGCTCTGTGGCTCTTCACGATGAACGATCACAGCTCATATACTCTCCCTCTGTCATGTCCTGACTGTGACAAAAAACACACCCTCTTCCTTCTCGTCTCAAATAAATTAAATCAATATCAGCGAGAGTTAGACGATCAAAGAGAAGACAAGAAACCTTTTTGCTTCAAATCCTGCGGCTAGTTGAAGTAGCTGCTGGCACTGCTTTATGACACCAGAACATGTATTGGTTACATATTAGACTGGGAGTTTGTTATGTGGCCTGGTTTGGCTCTTTAATACTCGAGTAAGTGACGAATTTGAAAGCGAGACCGAAAACAGAAGCGATGGAAGAAATAAGACATTTCAAATTTAACTTACCGAGTGAAAACATATTGAGCAGGATGTGTCTTTCTCATCAGACTTTCCTACCGATGTAGCTCCATGTTCGGCCCCAGGAATTCAGACGCCAGCCAGACTTTCCACACACATATTCACTCATAAACACACAACTAAAGTTTTCGGACCCTCTCCAGCAACACTCCGGGATTGAACTGGGCAGCTGTACGCACCGGCAGCCCCAGACAGACTGCACACGCTACCCCGGAGGGCCGCTGACTAACCCAGCGCCTACTTCCTCACAATAAAACACAGAAGGAATTTCAAATGGCTACTAAAGAGGGGGGATTTCCTTCAAACAGTCAAAGTCATCTTGAAAACATTAGCTCAACTGGTAGCCAAATTCCTCCTCACTTCAGAAACAACTGTTGCAGTTGTTTTTTTGTTGTAGTTGCTTGCCCCCCCCGTGTGTCACAAACTCCCTCTCTGACTTTTTGGGTTGGTGGGTGGATGTATGGTGGGACTTTAAGGGAGCGGAGCCCCCTCTATAACGCTAGTAGGAGGCAGGTCTGATCACACTGAAGTGAGAGAGAGAGAGAGAGAGACAGAGAGAGAGCAGGCGGTCCGGTCCTGGAGCCGGGCCCAGTGCAGAGGTGGGGGAAAGTGCCAGCAGCGCACGCCTCCGACACTCTCCACACTGCGTGCCTGTGGAGTGAGTTTAGTGGATGTGGTCAGCGCGGGGGCGGGAGAAGAAGCAGTTGGAAGAACGGATGGAGGAAGAAGAGAGTGAGAACGGACGACAGGGCAACATCCAGAGGAGGGGTAAGGGAAGGGGCGAGAGTTTAGACTAAGAAGTGTAGATAAGGGTGTGAGAAACGTTTGAGAGCAGCAGAGGGAGTGTGTGGGAGTGTGTGTGTCGCCGAGCATATGCGAGCCTCCGTGTGTGTGTGTGCGCGATTGTGTGTGTGGTGGTCGTCTCGATGAAAGTTGACAGCCTGTGTTTGCAGAGTGGCTTCGTGGTCAGCCACTTTGCTCGCGATTGAAGCGATGGCGGGGGCAAAATGGATTCTGGGAATTTCTTTTTTGAGTACTATGTAAATAAATTTGGCTCGGTGGGGGGAGGTCGACCAAAGCACCCCCGCGCACTTCACCCAGCTGTTTATACAATATACAAGTTGACATGATAGGGATAAGAGATTCTAATCCTAAGCAAATTAGTCCAACTGGCTCGCCCTGGCTTGGCACGGAGCCTGAAAACAACAATGGATCCACACACAGGCTGTGATGCTGCGGAGAAAACAGATAGGAGAAAATGTCTCTGAGGGATATTTTGTTCTAGTAGGGGTGGAGCGGTGTCAAAGAACATGCACACATCCCACCAATATGTTTCCATCTATTCTCTTTCTCACCCTCCTGCGCTATTTGCAAAAGCATCAGCTGGTATCACATGTGTGCCACTACCTGGCCAGCCTCTCCAAGGGGTATTCCACCTTGAATTAACCACAATTAATCATTCATAAAGGCCCCTTTTCAGAGAAGGTAATCATTGTCAAACCTCTAATCCTATCACTCCTGTGCCAACAGTGGTGTGGAGGCAGGAGGGGATGATGGCCAACAGGAAGAGATAGCAACGTCTGGAAGAGTTCCTGCTGAAGAGGTGTTTTATGGGCACAGTAAATAAAGAGCTGGACACACAGCAACAGTGCAGCTATTTGCAGAGATGCAGACCAGGAAGTGTGTCGTCTAAAGGACCAGACACATCAACCCGACATCAAAGAACTGGCGGCGACGAAGGTCGCCTGTTGCGTCGCCTTCGTCTTGGCCAAAAAACTCGAACACACCGCAAAGACTACAGCGGGCGGCCAGTTAGCACGGATGTTCTGCGACCCTGCGTGAGATGAAATAACTTTCCACATCAGCAGGTCTGTATTCGTCATTCAAAAAGGATAAGTCTCGTAGTGAAATCTGAATAGCTGTATACTCTGGCTCAAATAAATACGGGCAACCATCGAATTCAAAGACCTCGTCCACATTGTTGAAATCCTCTGAATATTCAGCAGTGACGTTGAAGATCTTTTAGATAACACTAAGCTACACTTTCTGTACTGCAACACAACAAACTCTGCCCGGCTGTTACTCGCATTTCTAACATGGATGTATTCCAGTGGTTCCCAACCGGGGCTGTCAAAATTCGATTTGCTAATGTATAACTAAAATCATAATAACACATTTACTGGATAATTTATACAAAAGTCTGCATATAAAACTGTTTAAATATATGTATTTTTTGCTACTAAGTAGCAAAATGTAGCGATACATTCTGCTTCAATCCATATTTGTTGGCGTTTAGCCTTTCAAAAACATGTTCAATATTTACGATCGGATATCCTGTTGTGTGTGGGGAACCCCGAGGACAGCTGATGACGCAATAACATGGGAAAGGACGATAGCCAATTGGAAACCAAGCTGACTGAAGCGGAAGGACAACAACCGCTGTCATGGCGGCCACGGCTAATGCATGAGCGAATGCAAAACGCAAAGCATAAAGAAATCTCAGAAATGGAGGACCAACTTTTTAATTTGAGGTAACAACACAGGTGTTTATTTAATGTTTCTCATTCATTATTTTTCTTTTTTCATTGTGAATATTCCCGTCGCCCGTCGTCTGCCACGTTTGATAGCGAGAGATTTTGTGAGATTTCCATTTTTAGTCGGGACTCTTGTTGTTCATGAATGAATCTGTTAGAGTGTGGTGTTTTGGCTGTTTTGGCCAAATCGTTGCTCTTCACACACCAGAAGAAACAAAACTGTTAAATTTAACATAACATGTGGTTATGTGTTGGACCTCTCACATTTTCAACATCTGTTAAGATGTGAAAAATGTTTTATTGTGGGCCAGCCTTGAGGTAAAAGTACAGATCTGTTAGGTTTGGGCCTCGTCACTCGGACCTGTGTTTAGGTGTGCTCGCTGTGATCCGTGTGAACGTGCGGCAGTGTGCTGAGTCACTGGCCTCCTCTGTGCAGAACAAGCAGACATTCTAGGCCGGGACGCAGGAGGTGGGAGGACAGATTCGAAACAGCAGCGGGACCGGGCCGGGACAAATGAGTTCAAGGCCCATTACCTTCCTTTTACACCCACCCACACATGCACACTCACATTCCCTACTCCCACAACACCGATTTAATAGCACACACAAGAAAAGCCATGTCACAACACCAAACGCTTTCAATTTCTCTCACTCTGTATCCTTCCTCTGAGAACTTCATGATGTAACAGGAAGTTGCATATTACACCGAGGCCAGGAGTGTTTTCTCTCCAAGCACCGCTGTGTTATTTCAATCAGCGTTTTACTTTATTAAATCCCCCTCCGCGCTACCTAATGAAGCAGTTGTTTTTTCGCGTCTTGGTTCAAATGTTTCTTACGGAATGGCCGATAATGGCCTGGCGTTTTGCTGAGCGCTCGCAGGGCCAGAAGCACTTTGTTCTTTGTATCCGGGGCAGCTACACACACTCCTCAAGGAGAACCATTTGTTATCTGTCCAAACTTTGGTGAGTGCGCTTGTTAACTGACCCATTGTTACATGAGGGCGTTTCAGGGCCGTTTGCTGCGTTCCGCCTCTTTATTCCTGAGGCATGAAATTGTGATTACCATAGTGGGGCTCATCCATCTCCTTTGCTCTTCCACATGCACGCTAAACATCCGCATTTGTATTTTGCTTTCTCTCTAGTCGTCTTCCTCTCTCTCTCATGCACACACAGTTACACACCAAAACACAAAAAAGAGCCGCCCACAGCTGCGTCAGGCCATCTCTCTAACAATCCAATCTGTTTTCTTTCCCATGATGTTTCCCATTGGCACCGGGAGGAGAAAATCAGATTTACTCCCCCACAGGGCCCATGCAGTTGCACTGATATGGAAAATGATTTCAGTGCTGCTTGAGCCCATAAACATTATTTTGGTCTCCCCTGTTAATGACACATTTCTTCCCAGCATTGTGGATCTCGCAGAGGAAGGGATGAGCGAAGGAGGGGGGAGGAAGAGAAGGAAGTGGGGAGGAATCCTCCAGGGCCAAGCGTACAACAGGGAAGTCCTTCACCCCTCAAACTGCATCCTGACATCTCTCACCCTCTTCCTCACTCACACACACACACACAGCTAATCAACCATGCAGGAACTTAAAAATTGTCACAGCCTTCATATAAAGCCCCCAAAAATATCAGAGCACAAAGATATCCCCGCTGGAAAACGAGCAGAGTCAAAGAGGGATTTCTCACCTCTCTCTTTCTATCTAGCTGTCAGCCTGATTCCAAACACACTGCATTTGGCTGCGGGGCTCAAAGCAGCCCCACTACAATTGTGTCACATAGCCCACATATCTTTTATTGGTGGTAGCAGCCAATATAGCAACCCCCTCCTCCTCGTCTTCCTCTTGAACACAGGGATAAAATTTGTACTTTTAGTGGTAAGTTACAAACACTCTCCGCCCGGGGCATATTGTCAACGAGAGGAGCACGCCGTAGCCTCGAGTCCTAAACACAAGTCATTTAATGTGATGGGTGTTAAAATGAGACTCCAACAGGCCAATAGCAAGGCACTAAACCTCCCATTTGGCATCCATTAAAACCCATCTGCAGGACCAAATACGAGGGGGAGGAGAGGAGGGGGGAGGGCAAACAGGAAACGGCCAGATATGACTAAAAACTGTCCTCAACGTTCTCTCACAGGTCTCTCAATCTCCAAAAATGGGATTTTCACGGTTCTCCTGTTCCACTGGAAACATCACGTGGAATGCTGAGGATCTGGTTTGTTTTACAGCTGATGACTGATCTGTCTAAATCCATCGGGTTTTATGCGCTGGCCAATGGGGATGGATGGGTGACTAACGGCGGCTTGCGTGCCATGTTTTCAGCCGACGCAGCCAGAGCTGAGCCAGCCAGGTCACGGACGCAGACATGCCTGGTAGTGGGGGAAAAAAAGGCAGATTAAAACAAGTGCTCAGCACTATTCTCTCTAATTAGTCCCCTGTTAACTTTTGAACTTAATTGGTTAATTGAGATGTGGTTAGACTGGGCAGGTTTCCCCTCCCTCAGGGTGACCATACGGCTCCAGTGTTTCAGCCTGGCACTGCCTGGCACAGGAGGTGGCTGCCTCTCTCTCTCTCTCTCTCTCTCTCTCTTACTCTCTTGTTCTTTTTCTTTTCTAGCATCCCACCGCTCCAGTGACGAGGAGTAATGATGCCGCACAGGAGGCAGTAAAACTGTGTTTTGCGAGTGCGTTTTAGCAGAGATTGTGCCCATGCACTGCACATATGCTTGTGCCACATCAAAGCAGCTCTTTGACTACCCGGTCCTGGGTGGTCTAGAGCTCTCCTCTCTCAACCAGCGGCGCTAGATAGATAGGCTTCGGAAAAGTGGAGCGTGGATGTGGGTGGATGTTACCTCACCACGGGCGAGTGTGTTCTGTCGAAACTCAGAAGTCAGTTTGCTTTGGAGGAGACATGAGCAGCGCGAGGATGGAGAATAAAAGTGCGGTGCAGTACATACACAGATAAACACACACACAACCCTAGAGGCGTCACATTGCTCGAGTCTCCCCATCTCCTCTGGTTGATGTATAATGATACCCACAACACCACATAAATCTGCAAGCAGCTCCACTCATTGGGGCAGATTTTGCCTGCTGTCTTCCCTTTTTTCACTTTCATCCCCCTCTTCTCCCTTTGCTCCTTCGAGCCCCATCACTCACTCCCCTTCTCAGTTTTCCCTTTCCGTCCTCACACCCTCTCCATCATCCCTCCATCACTCTCCCTCCTTCCCCCTGCTGCTCAGCTCCATATTTCTGTCCTCCCTCATCACCTCGCTCTCTTTCCCTCGGTTGCCGTCATCCCGCGTGCTTCAAAATGGAAAACACTTTCTCTTCATTTTTTGGGGGGTTTTTAAAAAACGCTTTCCCTCCCACTCCCTCGTCCCACACTCGCGCTCTGTTTCTCCGCTCTTGTTCGTCCATCAGTTTTCCCGAGGCCTGGGAGGGTAATGAACGTCTTGTTTTATGGGGAGTCACAGGTTCACCCCCTCCCTCCATCAGAACCGCCCATAAATCAGCGTCCCGGCATTCAACTGGCAACCGGGGCTCGTCGGAATGTCCCGTCCTCCCATCCTCTCTCCCTCCCTTGTCCATCTGTGGCCCGGCGCCTCCTTTAGGTCACGGAGAGCAGTGCTGGACATGAGGGGGCCTGGTTTGAGACACTGCTTTTGCTGCCGTCCTCTTGAGCTCTCCTGGATCGGCCTGTAATATGATAAAGTCCCGGAGTGATGTGTGTGAGAGAAACAGAAGGCAGCTCCCTGCTCTGGCTTCTCTCCGTCTGATGTTGCCTGTCAGGGGCGCGGAGACAGAACAGCGCAGATAACGGAGCCGAGAGCCGCCGCCGCAACAGCCGGCCCAAGGTCTTTCTGCAGCCCTGAATATAATTTGCTGCTGGTTCACAAGGGGAACAAAGGAGAAATGTTTAATTCTTGTCGCGTTGGCCAAGACAAATGCAAGCATTTTTTGTTCTGATAACCTACAGACAAGGGGAGGGGGAGGCACCTGGGCAGCCAAGGCCAAACGATATATACAGTATTACCTTGTAAAGAACACACTGTATAATACGCCAGCGTCTCCTTGACTTCTGTTGTTGCAAAGCTTCTTAGCTGGAAGGACAATGCTCCATACAGATAACCACCTCCTTTCCCCACTGGAGCAGCCTACACTTACAAGGTCGGCCAAATCACACAGTAAATTCTATTACGAAACGCATCTGACAAACTTTAAAGATGAGGTATGTCTCTCCCGACCGCTGACACTGGTCATCCGTGGAATGCCGGGGCCTGCTCAACATCTGCAGCAACACACTTGAGCAGAGATGAGTAAAAATTAGGAGCATTTCCTGCAATTTGTACGGAGGAGAGAAGGTCATCCTCACCCCGAACATGAGCAGATGAAGTGTAACATAGAGCAGGGCGGCCATAAAAAATAAAAAAAAAGCTTCTCCTCTCCCTTCTCCAGCTGGTTAGCTTGATGTAGGCTTTAACAGCTAGGAGCAGGAAAGGCGCAATCCAAGGTCAAACCCGGGAGACAGAGGGGAGGGATATCATCTTGATCAACTGCTCATGGCCTGTCTGTCTGTCTGGTTGGTTGGTTGGCTGCACAGCAGCGACCATTGCAGTCGTCTATCTCCATTGCCGTGATCACATCTAGTCCGCCGGACAGGTGGGCGGGCCGGACGGTCACGTGTCATCCCCCCCTCGCTCTGTATTTATCGTATTCAGAAAGAGGAGGAGGAGGAGGAGGGAGGCCTTGCGGGGTTACAGGAGGCTTGCAGCATCTGATCGAAGTTAACAGATGTGCTGCAGCTGCTCGTTTTGTTTGCCATAGCACATCCTCAAACACACACACACACACACAGATACACTGAAAAGGCACACAGAAATACCACTATATATATATATATATATATATGTTAACAGGATGGAAATTAAAATCATATATTTTCCAACTGCTCAATAGTACTACTGGCAGTGTTTGGGGCCTCAAATAAAAACCCTACATCCCAGAGTAACCATTAAACCCACTTTGAACAGTGTGCCTATGAGTGCACATGTTGGCTTTTCTTATTTTTCTTTAATATACGCTTAGCTCTGCCGGCCATAAAACATGTCAGCGCCTACGCGTTGGGGCCAGAAAGCCTCAAGCTATGTGGCGGGGCCCGACCAGCGAAATGATTTCTGTGGAGGGAATGACAGCGAGTCGTGGTCGCGGAGTTATAAAGGGAGGAAGCACGAGTGAGAGGTAGCGCAGGGAGAAACCTCAGCTGGGTGTCCTCATATCCACGGGAGAGCAACAGCTTTCAGCAGGTTATCACAACGCCGGTGTGAGCCAAGCTGCAGCGTAGACCTCGCAAAAGGCCATAATGGAGAGGAAGGGGGGAGGCGGAGGGAGAATAAAGAAGAGTTATTAGGGTGATGTGAGGCAATGAGGGGAAGAGGGCCTACTGAAATGTTTTGACACAGAAAAATAGCAAATGTGACACAGGTGCTTAAACAAGGGGTTGAAAAGCAAACCGCCGCCATCGTTCTCTCTCTCTGTACCCTCTCTCTCTGCTCAGCTTGACACACGAGTGATAGCCGCAGCCGCAACTTCCACAAACTGCTCGTTCACTTAAGCCTGACGACGGAGCTCGCCTCATGACCATACTTGCCAACCCTCACGATTTTCCCGGAGGACTTTTTCATTGCCCTCTCACGGTTTCCTCCCGGGGTCACAATTCTCCCGATTTATGACAAATGTTCACACTTTTTTTCCTTTTCATTATCTCAACCTGTTTCTGGCGCTGTACAGCGTGTATAAGCTCTACTGTTTCCTCCCGGACGACAATACAGCGACACCTCATGTGGTTTTGGGTTCAGCACACAATATCGTAACAGTGTTCGCTGCACCCAAAGTCGTGCTTTGCTCGATGCAGCTAAAGCCATCGTGGCGTGGCACAAGCCATTGGATATAACGCGTTTCAGAGCGCAGTGGTGCCGTTGTCGCTTTGTGTCTGAAAGGACTTTCAGCGAGTTCAACAAAGTCTCACGGTAGTTTGTGAAATAGTCACAAAATTTTATATATTTGATTTGTTTACACAGACACGAATTTCCCTTCTTTTTTGTGAGGCTCAGCACGACTTTCAACAACACACGTCTCAATTTCCGCTCCAGTCTTTTCAAAATAAAACTACTTAGTTAGGTTTAGGAATAGATCGACTTGGTTAGGCTTAGGCAACAAAACTACTTAGTTAGGTTTAGGAAAAGATCGTGGTTTGGGTTAGAATAACTCTGAAAGTGCTGTAACTTAAGTACGGAAGTTACGTAGCAAATAAATCAACGTTGACTTCTGGTTTCAAACGGGGTACGAACACCAGTCTCCTGGGCGAAAGTCCTGCGTTTTATCATTGCTCTTTATACTGCCCAGTTCACAATTACATACAAATTGATTACGTGCTGACCATTACAAAAAAAATTTAAATTTGTGTCTATGAACATGAATCAATACGTTCAATTTTGTGACGATTTCACGAACTGCTGTGCGACTGGGTTGGTCAGTGAGAGAAGGAGAGAGAAATAGGCCTACTCAAGAAGGGGCAGGAAATGATTGAATGAACACAAGTTCACACAAGAGAGGCCAATTACTCTGCATTCATTCTTGAGAATTAAAATTAAAATTAAAAGCATTTACCATAAAACTGCTGTTGCAGTGTACTGTATAATTATAATTACTTCGCAGTTTTCATTCTTTAAAAGTCACCAGAATGCACGAGGAGCCCCAGATCTTCGGCTTTGCTTTTGAAATCCCCTATTTTTGAGGTCTCAAGGTTGGCATGAATGCTCCTGACTGTCAGGCTGGCCTTCACTCTGTGCCAGATTGAGCAGCGCGAGAGCAGAGTCCAGGTCCTTCACCCAGATTACCCAGATCCTAAAACACCCCATTATTTTCATGAGCTCACATGAACACCAGGCGGTCTGGTAGCACAAACCAGGGACCGCAACTTCGTTACACCTCTGCTGCACGGCTCCGTTTTATCAGTCATGCATCGTTTTGTGCCACATTCGATGCCGGCATATGCAGCAGCTTTGACTGGTAGCGCCATGCGACACGACACATTCCCTCACGGCCAGCGTGTGGTTTCTATCTCCTTACTGTATTTGTTCTGGCACAGTGCTCTATTGTGGGGCCGGGCTTTGCACTCCTCAGATAAGAGAGCAGTTATGTCAACAGTGGGCGCTGTGAAGGAGCCGCCTGGTCCTGTTGATATTCTACAACGCCGCTTATTTACTCTGACCGCAGCCATCATCTATAGCCTCTAATGCACTAATGACCGAGAGGCCTCCCAGGGGTGGAGCCCCCTCCTGGCTCACCGTGGTACTGGCTTGTCAGGTGAGAAGAAAGATGAGGGGGGTCGGGGATAACTAATGGCTTTGAAAAAAAGTTTAAAGCAGCAGACTGCCAGAAGAAGAAAAAAAAAGGTTGACGAATGCTTCTCACAATACACACACACACACACACACACACACAAAGCCCTGGTAGACGCAGGCAGCATGAGTCTGCATATTGAGCTGAGCTATCAGTAAAGAGCCAGTGGAGCAATCCATGCATAATTATGGCAGAGGGGGAGGGGGTTAATTGACTTCTTTGAGAAAGATCCTGATTTCTATCAGCCTGTGCCATAATCATGTGAGCCAGGGCTCTCATTAAGCCCCCTCCCTCATTTATCTCTCTTCCCCTCTAACCCTTTACCCTCTCTCCTCCCTACGACAGAGTATTAGGGCCACATTGAGGGGGGAAAAAAATCGGTTGTAATATTACGAGAATAAAGTCATAACTTTACGAGAAAAACAGTCATTTCCTCTTCCACAGAAGAGTCAGTTTTCCCAGCAGGTCCGTGTGGTTCTTTCTTTGGAATAAACACAGTTTCTTGCACAATATTTTCAAGATCCTGGAAAGAGATTAAGTATTTCGTTATTTCTGAAATCTGAAACTAAAGTATAACTTCATAAGCTGCTCTATTTCCCCTCTAAAATAATACTTAAAATTACTACTTTATAATATTATGAATTTATTCTCATAATATTACGACTTTTTTCTTGTAAACTTCTGACTTAATTCTTTTAATATTATGACTTTATTCTCGAAATCTCAGATTCATTTATTATTCCTCAATGTGGCCCTAACACTCCGTCGTACCTCCCTCGCTTTGAATACCCTCCCCCCCATGGACAACCAACAAGCCAGGAAAGGGTGAGGCAGATTTATAGCCATCACCTGAGTGAGTAAGGTGCACACTAACACACAATGAGTGCACACACACACACACACACACACACACACACACACACACACACACACACACACACACTAAGGCTCCAGACTGCAGTTGACCCAACGGTGACCCCAGTGCGGTAATGTACCGGCTAACCTGTGTGTCCCTGTGGCCACAAATGTTCTCCACACACACACACACACACCCACACAGCATCGCACACAAGACCCAGTGTTTTTTTTTTGCCTACAATAACGCTCAAACCACAGTGCAGCAGGAACAGCACCATAACAAGTGCTTTGAATTATTTACAGGCAGAAAGTATACCCTGCCTAATGACACGCATCCTTACCGCAAACAAAATACATTACGCTGGCATGTCAACACCTATGAATATTTACTAAAACATATCCACTAAGACAAGCCGTTTGTCCTCTCCCCAACATGGTTTTAACCAGATACGGAAAGAAAGAAAGCAGCTCCCTCCTGGCTGCTTTCCTTTTCTCTTCTCCTTCCTCTCAGATGTTGGGAAGATTTGGGGGAAAAGCTGAGAGAGAGTGAAAGAGAGAAAAAAAAAAGGATGACGTGGAGAGAAGAGATGAAAAGTGACAAATGGGAGATTTCCTTCACAAGCTCATAAATCATTAGACGCGGGCAGGGGCAGTATGAGGCCTCCCTCAAAAACTTTTTTTTTTCCCCTTTCACAGCCAGCGCTAACCGCCCCCTCTGCCTTTACATGCACGCACACACACACACCTACACAAACATATGTGCATAATCACACGCACTGTCTCCCAGATGGTGTGTGCTGCAGTGGCATCCACCAATCTGGTTGTGGCGCAGCGGCCTGCCTTGACTGGCACAGAAACACGTCTCGTAAAAATCACTTACAGTTAGGAGGAGCGGTGCGGGCATTTTCAAAGTGGTACGCCTTCAAACCAGGCCTGTTAAAGGGGTCCTAGCACGCGTGCTGAAATAAATCCTGCTTATTCTGTCACATAAAAACACACACTGGGTGGAGGTGCTGCTGCAGGTACAGACAGACGAAGGGAGACGAGGGAAATGAGCTCTTCAGAGCTATATGCACACAGTAGGGTGTCACACACTGGGCGAGGATGTGGAAGAGCAGAGGCGCCTTGCTGGGTTTGGAGGTGTCTGCTGAGTTGGTGGGGAGCAAAAGGAGCAACTGCCTTGTTCAGCACCATTCAAAATGAATGCGGAGCGTTGCTGAACTGATTAAAAAAGCACTGGACATATGTGCGCTGAGGAGGGAGGTAAAGGCGGCGGCGACTACGCCCTGGTTGGAGACCGGAGAGGGCTCTACTTGGTGCTGAGAAACTTGAGCCCCGTGCAGGACGGGTCCCAGAGACCGGCGAATTGATGGAGATCCAAAAAGGACTTAGGATCTGCTTTCATACTTGAATGTTCACCATCTGCTTGGCTGGAAAGAGAAGCCACAGAGCGGGAAAAAACTCTGTCGACTGACAGATGAGACAGTGAGCGTAAAAAGTGTGTGTGTGTGTGTGTGTGTGTTGTGTGCAGACAGTGTGTCAGTATTGATCCTCAAAGCAGCTCCACTTTCTGAAAGGAGATCTGTCAAATGGTGATACACACATTTACACACACACACACACATAAAAAAGCGTTAATACGTTGCGGACCTCATAGCTTTCTCTAGAATAACAGACATCTGCAGCATCACATGTTCCAGTAAGCCTGACCATCCTCTCCTTCCCACACGGCTGCATACTTTACTCCACCTCCACCACTATGCCGGTGGTATTGATCCATCCGGTTTCCATGTGTTCAGACGACTCCGGGTCTGGTAATGCCCCGTTACCAAGGATGACCACTTCTCTCCTCATACTTCACTGGTCTGTCACACATTAGCCGGGAAGCTGCAGACCTTCCACATCATCAAAATAAACCGAACACATGTCCCGCTTTGTTCCCTAACAACCGCACACGAATCCACATGTGCATAACCGAGTCCATTTATGATCCCTTAGCAACCGTGCTCTACTGCTGACCTCCGAAAGCATGAAAACTCCTCGTGGAGGTCTCTCGTGAAATCCCCTTTAGCCCGCCTGTGACCCATGACTAACCCAGGAAGCAATCAGCAGAGATGCGCACAACAAAATTCCTGCTATACTGTGTTCAAAGTTCTCTCGCTGACCTCTTGACCCCCAGTGATGTCTGTATTCCTTCTGTCTAGTTAAAAAAAAAAGAGAGAGATAACAAGGGCCTGATGAAGAAACAGACACACTCCCGTAACTGTCATCCCATATGCTGGGAATGCGATGCGATTTACAGCACTCGCCGGAAAAAAAAAAAAACACAGTAAAACCGCCGCAAACGGGGGCGTCGGCACACCTGAGAACAAGCTGTTCCACGGGCAAAAAAAAAAAAGAGTAATTAAAATCATGAGGTGAAAAATGAACACAGCTTCTTAAAATTCGTACCTGATTACTTATGCAACAGATTTACAGTATAATGCCGTATAAATCCATCTGTGTGTGTGTTGTTAGTCTGATTACTGTCACAGATATATCGGCTAATCAGCGTTGTAATTGAAGCAGGTGGATTTACTGCATCCCCCCCCCTGCAACAGAAGCCATGCAGAAGTGGAGGAGAGAGAGCGATGGATGGAGTAGAAAACGCCCAGGGCTGAGGTAGAATTAGGCACCTGCATCAGCCCCCCGTCCACCCCCACATGCTGCCCTCTCAGCTGCCTGCCACTCTGTTTCCTCTCTCGCTCCTTTTATACAATCTCTCCACCGCACAGCTCCTTTGATTGCTCTTTCCCGTGGGCATACACACACACACACACACACACACACGTACACAAAAAAACACACTTCTTCTGTACTGCTCAGAGACAGTTGCGCCAGCTGAGTTTTGATTTGGGAAAGGAAAAAAAGTTGCCTCCGCTACAAATAACGACAGGCACTCAAAAAACAAGCAGTTATCACACGGAAAACACACACACGAGCAAAATGCTCACAAAAACATGCAGAAAGCACAGGAAACCACTCTTTTAAAGCAAGTTTAATCACACATACACACAGGCAGCCACCCACACAAACACAAACACACACACACGTGCGTCCACACACACCCTCCCATTACGCTGTATAACCAAAAGGCATTCAGCCATTTCGGCGGCATTCGGAGAGCCAGCCAAGTGAGAGGTCTGTCAGTGCATTAGCCAGCATGTAATCATAGCCCAACCTCACTGCAATTAGAAGTGGTTCTAATTCTTCGCTGGAAACACTGCCTTCTCCCACCGCTAATAGTTTACTTTACTCCAACAGCTGACAGACCCAACCCTGCCTCCACCGCCTCGGCTTCCTAAATACACACACACACACACACACACACACACACACAAACACAGCTGTAGCTCGTCTGTCAGTACGGGAGATCAAAATGGATCCTGGGAATAGTCCCCGGCCATGTCCCACTTGTGCCACATCAATCCCATAAACGACTCTTTAGGCCGCGCCACCGTTCACCAAAAGATAAGTATATTGCCAAGAAGTGAAACTCAATTCTTCGTTCCATTGCAACATCAGCACCCAGCAGCAAAGCTACGCTTCCACCATTTTGGACTGAAAGTGACTACCGGACGCCAAGCCCCCTGGGAAGAGCGCTGTTTGTTGATGCCAATTTTCGTAGTGGCCAAACGACGGTACTACAACTTCTGTGTCCGTCACATGATGCCATTGGGCCCAAAAATACTTTTTCCCATAGACTCACATTGGGAAAGAGACGTCTGTAACTCAGTGGATAATTACTTTTGAGGTGAATGAACTTCCCAGTACGAACACTTGAACAGCCCTTATTTAAATCATTAGGTTCTAAAAGGCACTAATAGCTGAATCCAGAGTTATTTCCCTTCCTCCGTTCATGTGAATGAGCCCCAGACCGAGGGCTGGTAGGCGGAGTTAGAAAGCCGTGACGACACCGTGACGGCTTTGACCCTGTGGCTCAGCGGATGCTATACTGCGCCTGCTCAATGGGCCCAGTGGATGCGAAAGATCGCTGGAAGATCCGGGTACTTTTCCAGTCGGAAGTCGAGCCATTTTGGCTTCATGCGCCACTGAGCAACTTTCACAGGAATGAACGGGGCCCCGCCTCCAACACTGTATCCAGTTCTCTTAATACATCCATGCCGGACGCCAGTAAAACATCCGCCTAAAAAGTGCCGTACAAAAGTAAAACTAAATTATATCTATTCTATTTTCATATTCTATACATTATTATTACACACTTATATAAAACAACAAAAAACAAAGCATTCGAATACTGATTTGGAGGTCGATTACCATGGCAGTGGTCGAAGATCAGAAGCATTCGGGTCAGCTCTAATAAATATAATAAGCAGTCAAAAACGGCGGCAGTGGCTGTTGTCAAAAAATACCGGACTTTTGTCTCTTTGCTTTTTTACTCTTTGGTTCACGTATGCGGTGGAGCTCTGTGTCTAAAGACCTCCTCTCTGCCGCCGCCGCCGCCTTCCAGGAAAAAATAAAAAAATCTCCCATTCTACCAAACATGACAGAGAGAAATGACAGTGAAATCATGAAACAATTGCAAAAATAAAAAACCCTGAGAGCTCCTGTGTGTAGATGAGGCGGGCGGCGTGAGAGGGGAGGGGCGGCCAGATAGCGGTGGTGGAAAACGTTAGCTAATGAAGACTGAGGAAGAGGGAGCGCTCCCTAATACTGATGGTATTGCTATTAGCCTGTGAGCCGGTGCACTTGGGTGTCACTTCAAAGCATTCCCCACTATTAATCAGAGACTATCCAGCCCTCCAGCGAGGGCCCCGCTGGCTGTGCCGCTAACTACCCACCCTCAACATCAACACAATGGAGCCATCATTACGGCCGTTACGCTACGGCTCGGCCAGACAGCGCACCTTTATCTCGCCGTATACGTTACATACTCACGGCCAATTAATTTACCTGCCATGTCTCGGAATAAAATAAGGTGGATTGGGTGGTGTATGTATGCAAGCACACATTTTTCCATTATGTAGTGGTTATTTGGGTGGGGGATGGGGAACACCTGGCTCAGGTTGCATCCAGCGGGCGGTGCATTTGGCCTCGGGGGCTCTTTATGAACGCACCTGCAAGAGACTGCAACCTGTCTGACCCCACACAGGCCCAACCCTGCCTTGCTCCGGCTCTCACCTGGCAACCCCCGGGCGGGCCGACAGGGCTGACAGTTCCCCCCCCCCCGACGCTCCTCCAGGCCCCCCTGGCTAACAACAGCCACTCAGCTGGATATCAGCCACCAAGCTGGAGGATTAACTACCGCACTGGCCCTGTCTCTTTAATACTAGATACATTTTATACAACGCTAATCCTCAACGTACACTCTTTCTTCCTTTTGTTTTGACTGGCGTGATGGACAACGCTTTCCGCCGGGTTGAAGCGAGAGCCCGCGGGGGCCAGGGGTTGAAGAAATGATTCTCTTTTTTCCTTATTGTGAACCGTACGCATCAGCGAGGCTAATGGGGGGAAAACACATCGCCTTGTTTGCCTTTGCTCGCTTCTCGTAAATTTGCACATTCATGTTACATGAGGATGAGAGAATATGATACAAGGCGCCCTCCCTCCTCCATCCTCCCTCCTCCTCCTCTGCCTCCTGTTGTACTGTACCGAGAGCCTGCAGACTGTAGCAGCGCTGAGGGGATGAGATAACCGTTCACCATTGTGAGAAAAGGCTGTCAAAGCTTTGTTTTTTTTCCCTCGCTCTCACTTCTCTCTCTCTCTCTCTCTCGTAAGAATATAAAAAAGCTGGAGCAGCGGTTGCAGAAATAGTCCTGTTTCTATAATTAGATGTAAACAGACGAAGCAGACTCTCAAGCTTGCTCTGTCCCACTGGCCCCACGGCCTCCTGGGAAGCAAGCTGAGTGAGTGTGTGCCAGCGTTTGTGCATGTGTGTGTGTGTGTGTGTACGTCTGCTTGCAATGCACCAGTAAGTGTATGACAGCATGTGACAGTGTGCATCTAGTCTCGCTGTCGCTCTCTCGCTCTCTCTCTCGGTCCCCTCCCCCCACCAGAGGGTAGGTCAGTGGCCGGGCGTGCATGGCAAGCAGAGACAGCTAATGCATGCAGCAGCAGCAGCAGACAAACACACATCTGTTGCTGAGGAGCCAGTCATTTGCCCCAGATCCTCAGGACACGTACTGTATCAGAGAAGAGGAGGCAGTGTAGCCTAGTGGTCACACCAGGCAGAGGGGACAAAAACTAAAACTGCAAAATGAGGTGGATCCACTTTAAAAATTGTAAAAAGAGAACTGCAGGGAGGAGCAGCAGGGTATGGACATGGATCATCAAAGACAAAACATGTACATAAGCAAGAAATTGCGCTGTAAAACAAGTGATTTGACAAACAGAAAAGGTGGAGAGAGAAAGCGGGATTTTTTTTTGTACTAATCAATGTCAGAAGGAGCACAGGAAATCCATGCAAAAGACAGAGGAAGAGAGAGAGCAACAAGTTCCCTTTGGATTGAGGACCAGGCAGCTGGTTGGATGGTCCCAAGAGACTTATTAAAATGGAATTCCTGATGCTAATCTTTGTTTTTTTCCACAAAAGGGCTGACACATCCTTGAGAAGGCATGCTGCATGTATATTTAATGGCAAATTCTCTGCATATATTTAGCGGCACACCTCATTGTTTGGTACTGTGCGTCACCACCGCCCCGCTGTTTTCCCTAATGACAATCGTGAGCCATTATTTGAGTTTTATCCGCCCCTCCGCCACATACCATCGACACATATGGATCACAGTCGGCTGTTTGAAATGGGGAACCTAATATACAGAAAATATGACATAAAAGGGAACAAAAAGGAAGCACTGCAAAGGAACAACTTCTAATTGTTTCCCTTTCAAAAATGATTCCCATACATTATATATATATCTACAGTAAATATATACAGCATGTTACATCAAAAACTTCCGCCTGTTCTTTTGTACAGAGATTTGGACTTAGGCGCTGTGTACACGTATACGGATATATTTAAAAACTGATATTTTCCTCTACGTTTTGGCTTCTCGTCCACACGCAAACGGAGTTTTGGGTCACAAAAAACGTTTGGGAAACGATGACGTCCTCTCCTCATTTTGCGCATGCCCATTATTGCTTTGCGTAATGAGCATGCGCCAGAAACAATAACAAAGTTGGCGGATTACCGGCTTTTTTACGTTTTTGTTAGCACTGCTCGGACTAATTACTACTTTACATTTGAAAAATGTCACAGTCACAGGAGGACAAAGCATGTCGAGGCCGAATGGTGGTTGAATGTGCTTTTGGGCGATTGAAGGCGAGGTTTGGAGCACTAATGGTACGTGTCCACAGGGGTGTTTTTATCGCGAGGAATCGCCTCGCTCCCCACCATTGGACACAAGGAACCTGATTGGACAAAAGCTTTCCCTCGTGGGCTGCTGCTCCCAGCTTTCAAACTGGAACCAACATGGCAGCTCGTTTGGAAACTTTATTCTCTTATTTCACCGAAATGTGTTTCTGAAAACATTTAATGCGAAAAATAAGCCATGCAGTTGCTGAATCTGTCTTTATTTTGGATCGACAAAGTTATTAGTATCGGAACAACTCTAGTAAAAGACAGATGTAGGATTCATCAGGAAATTAATTAAAATGAGACAGCGCAGACTAAAACCAACCAGTAATTTTTAGCAACAAAAAATGGTCAAATTATCGTACATTAAGGCACTTTTGGCATTATTGATCATAGATTGTACAGAGCGCAAATTCATTGTACAAATACGATAATTATCGTACATCTGGCAGTGCTGACAGGCACCCTGTACGCTAAACTGGTGTCTGACAGATGAAGAGAAAATGTGATTTTCAGAGAAGGAGTGCACCATCAGAAAAGTGGGACCGCTACACAACAAGCTGCATCACGAGCATGAAATCCTGCCGGGAGCACTATTAGCGCCAGATCCAGAAGGGACAGACTCAGACGTTAGAGGGTTAACAATGCACCTGTCTGGGCCTCACAGCCAACCACAGGGTGCCTCGGCTCTAGTGGGGGGTGTCTGGAGAACACACACACGGAAAGAAAAACACCCACCCACCCAAACAACACCACACACACACACACACACACACACACACGCTCGTACAGTATTGGTCACTGACCACAAATCTGCCAACAACAATAGGGCAACGGCCCTTTTTTGTTCTTCTCACTGAACGATTACAATAATAAAATTGAAATTAAAAAACAAGTAATCTGGATTTTCTGCTTGAGCCGTTAATAATGTCGAACAGCTGTCACATGCAATACGGCCGTGCACTGAGGTGGGCCCGGGGCTGCCTGATGGGAGGCAGCCTGATACTGGGAGAGTGAGGGAGGACGAGGGGGGAGAGAGAGAGACAGAAAGAAAGAAAGAGAAAAAGAGATCCAAATCACAAACAAAACAGCAGCGGTTGACTCTGGGCGAATGTATCAGTCCATTCAATCTTGCAACAATACATTTTCAGTCCAGCTATTTTCTTTTTTTCTAAGTTTTGTGTGTGTGTGCGTGTGTGTGTGTTCGTCATGGGAAGTGAGCAAAAGCCTCGTTGGATTCTTAATGCAACTTCTCACTTCCTCGTGTTGAGTGTAAAAATAGATGGGAAGGTTTTGAAATCCAATGCCCTGAAATCCGATACAGGAAGGTATTACCCTGCCCGTCACTCTCACCCGTGGGTCTCCTTTGTGTTTGTCCTGTGTGCACGCCCCGTGCTGGAGGCGAGGGCTCCGTGGCACCGTGCCACACGGTGTAGTGTGAGTGGCGGCCTGTTTGAAGAGCCCGTCTCTGAGGCAGCATGGCCACTCACTCGCCAAATTCCTCTTGCAGAGCCAGACCCCTGCTTCCCCCCCCTCCACCCCCACTCAACCTAAGCCTTCATTTTCTGTGAACAGTTTTGCTGATGAGCAAAAAAATGCAAGGAAAATAAACGATTAAATCACTAATCTGATGTCAAATCTGTCACTTAAGTTACTTCACTGTAATGAATTCCAGACGCTGTTACTTATTTTTTGATGACTGGTTATTGGACGCTTGGTATGATGATCTAATAGTGACAAAACATTGCAGAGTTTTAATGTTTACCCACCAAAATGAACGTGTATATGCAGGTTTTTTAAACCTAAAAATAGGTGATAGACTCATTTCCCATTGTGAGTATGCCATGCCATTGCACTGGCGCGCCGGCTGACACCAGAAGAAGGGGTTACGGGCCTTTCACATAGACAAACAGCACCACTGTGCTCTGAAGACCATTTTCAATGGTTTTCACAGTGCAACAACGGCCTTTAGCTGCACCAAGCAAACTGAATGAACTTTCGGTGTGGGGCGAGCGCAGCGCAAACCGCGTTCTATGTGGATGGCCTATAAGTAAACACTGAACATGTTACGGTGGTTACTTCTTTTTATAATCGGTTACTTATTCAGTCTGTCTTTCAAACTCCCAAACCAGAGTTGGTGATTGTTGGGACAGTGGAAAGACGATGAGGTTATGAGTTTCATTTTGTTTTAGTGGAGTTTGAATTAAGTGTTTTACGACGATCAGCGAGGTAAAATGACTGTTTCTGTCAATGGGACTGGTGGCTTTGAGGAAAGCATATTAATAGGGGTGTAAAATCACAACTTTCATCACAAGACGATATTATATTGAGTCTTTAGAAAATGATACAATATTTGCTGATGTTACAAAGTCTGCCAAGATTTGATTTTGAGTCGATTCACTTCAGGGACCTGCGATCGATATGAGACGATATCATATCCCCATTTAACACAATCAGTTACAATTATATCAACTCACAAAAAGCAACTAAAAAATGAATTGACGTTTTTATTGCTGGGCTCTGTAGGAAGGAGGTGGTCTTGGACTGAAATTGGTGTCACAGACATGAGAATTTCAAAATAAAGGCGTGTCTTAAATATGAAGATATGTATTGATGTTTTCACTTTGCATCTTTGATCATTGAATATGATACATCGATTAGGCTTGCCCCGGTAGTCCGTGTTAGCGGTGTTACGCGGTGGTCGGGCACACACCGATTACGTGCCCACTGCCCTCACCGTCACTTTTTTTTAACAGAAATAAAACCCATTTAGTTAATTTTGGTGTATCAGCGGCGTGTTATCGATACATAGTCAGATGACGGACTCTACAAACCGACAGTGAAAGCGTCTGCTCCCTAAGGAGTCTCAGAACATCACATCCCTAACATCGATCCAGATCGATGTATCGTCTCACCACATATCAATGGTTAGTTTTGTAAGTTACTAAATTCTAATAATCGTCCAAATCCCTGAGGATTTTATTTAACATATATTCACTTCAAGGCGCGTCACATAGCATCGCACCTGAAAAGGGGCGCATATTAGCGTATCCACCTGGGTGTCATGTTTCCATAACTGTCGATAAGAGCTGGAGCCGATAAATACCCGTGACTACTGCAATGTCATTTGTCCCGGCAATGAATGCCGATTGGAACCTTTCCCACTGAAGACAACAGCCAGATGTTAGTGGGTTTACCGATGCCTGAATCCATTTGAAACATGGCGAGCGTATTCTACCCGTGTAACCAAAAGGTATTTGAAAATATGCAAGGGACTTACCCTTTCAGAGCAATTGACTGCCCTCGCAAGTCATGTGGGCTTCCAGTGGGAGCGTCAGGGGAAGGTGACAGATGGCGGCGGCACTGGGCAAGGTGCTATTTCAGCCAGGTGTAGGATGCCAAGCAACACCTCCACCATTCAGGGGGACTCCTGTGACACCGCGTCTGAACCGTGTCATCTCACAACAATCCACAAACGAGCCTGACAACAGGCCAAGCTTCTCACTCGAAAAGAGAGAGCGAGAGCGAGAGAGAGGGAGGGAGCGCGTGAGGCCCGAATCAAATGGAACTTGGCCGGAGACCCACGTTCTGTCACTGTACTTCCACCACAGTGGCTCCCGGCTACAAATAGCCTTTTAATGTAATATTTAACATGGGTTTTCTTTTCACTCAGGTGAGGCTCACATCTTGAATTTCTCTCACCAAATCCCCAAAATGTCCACAGTGCACAGATGTATATACATGTACATATATATGTGAACAGTAAAATCCTCTCATTATTTAAGCTATTTTTGATATGTTTTGTATATTGCTAAGTATTGTATTGTTTTTTTTGCATATTATCTTTGTCTTTTTTTGCTAAGCTGCTGTAACGGTACAACTTCCCGCTGGGATTAATAAAGTACTCACTCTATCTATCTATTACCACAATACGTATGTCATGATACAATCTTATTGCAATTGAAAACATTTTGCGATATGCTGAGTATTGCGATAAAACATATTGTGATATATTGCATTTTATTACCTTTTTTCAACAGCAAATTATGCATTTTTTTTCAACATCTGTTTTATCTAATAAGATAGTTTCCACTCTGTTCATCTCAGAGTTTTCATTCACATATCTTGAGGTCAGAGGTCAAGGGACCCCAACATAGGCTACCAATGGATTCTTTAGATTTTCTAGTTTCATATGATACCAGTATCTTCACTCTATCCTTAAGACTGAGCCCGCTACAACATCTGAAAGACAGAATAGCGGTTAATAGTGTTAAGAGGTTAATAGTTTATATAATACAAGATCGATGATTGACATCCATATATCGACTAAATATTGCCACGCAAAATATCGCAATACCATGCTGGATCGATTTTTTCCCCCACCTGTATTATCTATTAGGGATGCACCGATACCAGATCAGATATCGGGCTGACACAGACTCAAATAGCTGGATCAGGTATCGGTGACAATGGAGCCGATCTATTCAATTCAGTTCTATGTTTATACACTATATACTGGAATTTGAATTCCTGTTTAAGTTTTGACCAATTTGTTGCTGCATTAAAACGGTTTACACTTGAATTGTAATTTGTTAAATTTGAAGATTTTTTACCAAGTTGCTGCTGCACAATTAATTATTTTAGTAATAAATAATTCAGTAAATGTATATCTATGTATTTATTTGTTACATTTTGTTTTACAAAGTTGAGAAAGCGATGTTAAAGTCAGGCCTAATGTTGCCTCACACATAAAAGAAAGATCCCAGTCACTTCCACACAGTGAGGCATACAGCGTATTAATTAAACACTGGTATCAGATCGGTACTCGGTGTCAAAATTGTTAGATTCAGAGAGAAAGAACAGCCACTGGCTTTCAGTGGAGCTGTGCTGCTAAATAATTACGCTGAGCACGCAACACACTCCAGCCACCACTCTTGTCTGGGGTTAACAAGGATGGGAGTTGAGGGGGGGGGGGGGGGCGGTGGGGGGTAAGTAAAGCCAAAGGGAAGCTGGGTACGAACTGTGAGTGTTCACAACACAAGAGCTACAAGGCCAAGATGAAGCCTCCATTCCCAGAAACAACCCACTCACTGAGGTTTATTCTTTTAAAGACCCCGGTTGTAACCAGCCCCTCGCTAACTCCACCAAACACCTGCGTTTGTCTTTGAAGCGTCTTCTCAACAACCGCAGACCCATGGGATATTCCAGCAATGAGACGTTCAATAAAAGTCTCAGTAAAGTTATTTATTCCCCTTTGGAAAAAAAAAAAAATGGGAGAAGGCAGACAGCATAGCTAACCTTTGAAGGGGGAAGCTTCTCGGATATCCAGCTAGGACATAAAAACCAAGGGAATGACAGGGACATCCTACCAGAAAACAATAAAAGGGGGTGGAAGGGACTGTTTTTTATCTTTAACAGCAGCCGTAAAACACACACAAAGCTGGGGTCTGCAACAATGGCCCGGGGCAGGGGAGGGTGGCTGAAACAGAGGTGGCAGGAAGACCACCGCTTCCCAGACACAAGGGTCTTCCTGCTGGAAAGAAAGGAGCCTGAGAAATGGAGGGGAGGAGAGAGAGGAAAAGGAAGACAGGGGAGATGCAAAGGAAGGGGAGGCCGAGCGAGCGGGATGACACAAATATGACCTTTGATTACATGGGGTGTTTAGAGCAGAGCTCAGCCATGGACAGCCTCCGAACCCCTGCCGCTTTCACACAGCCACACCTCAGCCAGAGCACACTGATCAGAACAATATGGCTGAAAGATGAGCCCCCCGGCCATAAATGCCAGCAGTAAAGACAGCTCCACTGTGTCTCCTGCTTTTGACACTATCCAACATCTGAATCCCAGCCTCACAGCCAAGTCAAGACCGTCTCCAAGTCTGCGCCGGAGCCAGCAGGAGATAAAATTACTATTTCAAAGTCCTTGTAAACGGACTGGGTAAGATGAGTTTACAGGTCTTTGTCTCGCCGTATCAGCGAGCACACAAAAAGAGGAGTTGCTCCAATGTCACATTCCCAGAACACAAATCGACCACCTGACATGCATTACAAATGACTGGCTTGTAGTAGGTGAAGATGGACGGAGGGAAATGCACACTGACAGAATCTCTACCGGTTCAAAGTTAACATGCTTCACTGGGCAAGAAGGTAGGGAGCGTGTCTGTTGTTGCCTGATTGCAACCAAACTCACCAGCGTGCACGTTAGAGAGATTTCCTCCACAAAAATATGTTGAAATTCTGGAACCCGGCGAGGAGGGTGTTGCAACCGCCATCACTCTTTTCAGCAGCGAAGGTTGAAGGGGAGCGCTCACAATAATAAATACCTCTGCAAAGTCAGAGGAGCCCCTTTCAAGGAGCCACATCACAAACCTGCCTCTGAATGCATTTTTACATCAACGCTGAAATATTCATGCTCTTTGTAAAGTATTCATGTGAACCAGTGTGCAAGTTAGTCCCCAGGGGGGGAAAGAGCAGAGACAACGCACTCAGCAAACAACAAGCTCAGTTGTGCTAAAGTTGCTAGCATACGGGGACACTTGAAGGGACACTAATGACCTGCACTGTCAGGATCAACAACAGCCTGGGAGCAGTTTGGTCAGACAACCTATACGAGCATTGGACTGCTCTTACACAGTGGGACTGGCCTGTATTCATCTGGGTAAACTGACTAAGGCTGGGAAATATATCAATATTATATTGATATCATGATATGAGACTAGATATTGTCTTAGATTTTGGATATCGTAATATGGCATAAGTGTTGTCTTTTCCTGGTTTTAAAGGCTGTGTTGCAGTAAAGTGATGTCATTTTCTGAACTTACCAGACTGTCCTATTATTACCTTTACCCTCTTAGTCATCATATCCACATTGTAAATGATTATTTATCAAAAACTCTGTGTAAATATTTTGTAAAAGCACCAATAGTCAACCCTACAATATCGTCACAATATCGATATCGAGGTAAAAAAATATATATCCCCATTTAACATAATCAGTTACATTTATATTAACTCACAAAAAGCAACTAAAATATGATTTGACAATTTTATTACTGGGCTCTTGAAGACATTTAAATGAAAAGCAATCTATTTTCTTTAATAAAAAAGAATAAATATAGAGTGGGAATTTCAAAATAAAGGCGTACTTTAAAGATGATGATATTGATGTTTTCACTTTGCATTGATGATATTGGATCGTTGATCATTGAATCGATATATCGATCAACATGTGTCGTTACACCCTTAGTAAAAAATATTGTGATGTTTGTTTTTCTCCATATGGCCCAGCCATAAAACTGATTAAATGTTGAAAATAATTAAATTGCAAAACAAATAGCGTGATTTTGATTATATTAAATCTAGAAATAATAAAACAAAGATAAAAAATATATATATATTTTCTTGTGTCACATGGATTGTACATTTGCATTGTGTGCTTTTCTTTATTTTAATTTATCAATCTTAAAAAAACATATGCCATGAATAATTGTGAATTATGCTTCATGTCTGCATTATGACATGCTTGACATTTTCAAACATTATTAAGATAATAAATCAAAGATTGCACATCAGCGGAGCGCAATCACAAAATAATTCTAACGGCGCCTAGAGGGGATTTAGATAATATAACTCAAATTATTCTAATTCAATAAAAAGAATACCTGAAATGTAAAGAATTAAGTCGTTTTTTTTCAGATCTTGAGGGATATTAGACAGACTTGTCTCCAGTCACGCCCATGACGAGGCTGCTGGAGAACAATAAACCACCTGTGCTGCTCATTGAACAGTGATGACATTTGGAGGGTCGGTCGTCGTGCAATAATACAAAAGAAATCTGGTTTGGGGGGGGGGGAGCACCTGTACCCTGTGGCCAGCATTACCCTTCATGCTCTCAACACAACAACCATAAGAATAAAAAAAACATACGCACGCAGGCAGTATGTGTGTGTGTGTGTGTGTGTGTGTGTGTGAGAGAGAGAGAGAGTGTGTGTGAGAGTGTGTGTGCTGCCAAAAGCAAACATGAATGGTGAGAGATGAATGGTGCCCATGAATTCTCCTGAATGACTAATTATACCTCGTGTTTAGCATGATTTTGCAAATGAAATCTTCATAAACACAATGAATTTGAAAACACATCTTTGATTATTCAACCACAATATTAGCCTATACAGTAGAGTCGTTTAATAAGATATTATAAAAGAAAAAACATAAATAAACAAATAAAATGCAAGGCAGCATACGAAACAAACCATTGTTAGAGGTTGCTTTGATGCTGCATTTAACCGCTTACAACAGCCACCTACACTGATAATTTTAGCTGATATACGTTACATAAAATAACTTTAAAGGGATAAATATTCCTTGCTTTTACAGTGACCCACCATTCCTCAGCTGCTGCATCATAAACACATGTTGGTTTTTTTTAGAAGCCACATTAACATATTTTCAAAGCAAATTGTTTCAGGAGTGTAACTGTTTGATGGAATCAATATGCCACCGATGTGACTTATTTAAATCTCTTTTGTTTTACATTGGTGGAGGAAATAAAAAAAAGCAGTGTGATGTAGTCCATTACAAAGCTGTGCGATAAATATATTTTTTTTTGTTGTTCTTTACAAAAATTAGGACGACTGTTCATTAAATATACTCAAAAATGATCATAAATCAAGATCATGGTTTTGTATTTTGAAAGGGTTGTTGTTCATGTGTCCACACCCAAAAAAAACACACCAGCTGTTATAGATTATTCTGTTCAGCTGTGTTGTTATAAATGCTGGCTGTTCTATCTGGACACCAATGTTTGTAAAGGTGCACATTTGGGTGCAGGAGACACTCAAGTCACTTGTTAAACCTGATGCATGCACTGTGAACACATTTGCACCCCAACACTTTGAAGCCCAATATAGAAGCAGGGTTTTCTACTATGGCTCTTCTTCTTCTTACTGCAACCACTATACAATGTAAAAACATGCAGACCTGTTCACCCAGCTTCTTCGCTATATGGCTCTGGGTATGGCCCTGCAGGGGTTTTTTTGCACTGCTGTGACACTTCTCAATTTAACGTGAAGTGACAAAAATCTCATTCCACATTCAGCCCTGCAGAGCCACTAGTGGAACCAACCAACTTCCAAACTAAAGCAGATATTAAATGCCATTTTTTTTTTTTTTTTTTTTTTAAATACCCTGGCATTTACCTAACTTATCAAATTTGTTTAATGCCTTTTATAACCTTTGAGATATTTAAATGTTGATTCAGCTTTAATCAAAATTCCTGATCGACCCAAATCAAATTCCACCTGATTTATTAGCTGCTATTTGAATAGGGAAACTCTGTCAACAGCCACACCTGAGCACTAAAAACCCCCCTCAGTCTACTCTTCTCACCAGCAGACTGAGGAACAGTTTTTTCCCCAGGCCATCAGACTTTTAAATAGATAATTCATACGATACCTTCTCACACAAAAATATATCTTTTACTGTATATACTGTATATGTTCTTAATATATATGTTCTTAATATGCCTGTATATATTCTTAATATGCCCTTGTACAAAGTATTTCTTCTTTATAATTGTAATGTAAATGTAATATTACTTATTATCTTAATGGAGCTTCCCAGCAAAAAGTATTTCACACGTTTGTACCTGTACAACCAGCGTGACAATAAACATCCTGAATCTTGAATCATTGTGTAAAAAAAAAAAAAAAAAATCTGCTATCCAGCTCCAGCAGCACACATGCAGGCCATCACTCAAACGCAGCACAGGCTTATTACAGTGCAACATTATGAGAAGAAGCTTTAAAGGTCCCATATCATGCTCATTTTCAGGTTCATACTTGTATTTTGTGTTTCTACTAGAACATGTTTACATGCTTTAATGTTCAAAAAATACATTATTTTCCTCGTACTATCTGCTTGAATATACCTGTATTTACCCTCTGTCTGAAACGCTCCGTTTTAGCGCATTTCAATGGAATTACAATGGAATTGCATTGCTAAACAACAATTCTGGTCCATGTTTAATTCCTGTCAGCTGATGTTATTAACATACACTGCAACAGGAAATAAACTGGGACACATTTAGAATGTTTACGTTTAAAACCGTGTAATAGTCTAAATATTGTATATTTGTGACATCACAAATGGACAGAAATCCTAACGGCTTGTTTCAAATGTGCAATTTCGGAATTCCTGTGTGTGTTTCTCCGTATATTGAGTGTTTTGATGGTTTAACAGTATTTATACAGCACTTAAAACCTCCTTTATAATATAATGTAAAAGACCTGAAAATCTCCCTTTTTATAATATGGGACCTTTAAGATAGATAAATGTTGATGATGGGGAAGCATTTCAGTATATAGACGTGCATGAGTGTTTTTTTTTTTTGCACTAACCTGAGTGTGGAGCCATCGGTATGTGCGAGGGGTAGTATTTCCCCGGTGTGAAGTGACCGCCGTGCTGCACAGAGCCGTGGCCGGAGGGAGCGATCCGAGAGGCGGCTCGGTGCACCAGAGCGCCCCGCTCCGAGAGGAGGTGCGCCGGAGCAGCGAAGTCTCGTCCTTCCATACCCGAAGAATGTGGTCGAGTAATCCGAAATCCGGATAGGGGGCACGGTCAGGGAAAATCAAATATATAGCAACCCATATAATAATCCTTTCCTCTTCTTCGGGGTCTATGTGTTGCATTCAGTCGATCGCAGGCTTCCCCAGCAGCCAAAAACGAAGCCCCAGATCATCTTTTCTGTCAAAAAAAGGAAGAAAAGAATCACACGATGCAACAAAAAACAGTGAAATAGAAGAGAAAACACATCATTAGTGACGCTCCGTTGGATACCTTTCTGTCATATCGTTTGCATTTATCCGAAATCACCAATTTCGAGCTAAAAACTGATGCAAAATAACCAGAAGTCATGCAGATAGAAGCGAGCAGCGAGGCGTCCAGAGGCGCACTGAGCTCTATTGATCAGCCGGTGATAGGATGTATAGGCCTATAATATGCATCATATATGGAGAGGAGCACTTCATGTGCGCATGCAAAACGAGCACATTTCTATATATTCTATAATGCACATACTATATTTTATCCAATTAAGAGCTGTCATTCTCTCCACCCCCCAAAAAATAAGCATTTTTTTTGCTGCAACAATGTAAAAAAAGCCTCATATAGTTGTAATAGAGGAGGATGTTGTGCTGTCCTGTTGTGGGTGGGTTAAAATGATGGAAGCCTACATCTCAAGGTGAACAACGCTGCCTGCCTGCCTTCTCCTGCTGCTCGTCCTATTGTCTCGGATTGATACAGGCGGGTTTTTTTCTGGCTCCATATAACCTCCATTACACACCTCACACTATTCTCACATTTTTTTTTTTGCACCACGGTGATCTCATATATATCAAGTGGCATAAATCCATCAAATTTGTTTTATTTTTTGCACCATCTGCAAACTATACAAAATAAACTAATTTATTTGGCAATTTAATAAAAATATGTATCATGCATCGATCAATTTGCAACAAAAGGAAGCGGTGATGTCAGTTTAGAAAGTTTAGAAACAAATCAGCAAAGATTAGAATTAAAATATCGCTCCATATAACAGAGATGCATCAGATCCTGAAAGACTCTTTTTCTCTCTCTATGTGTGTGTGTGTGTGTGTGTGTGTGTGTATGCGCGTGCCCGTGTGTGCACGTGAATAACTGCACTCTCACTGTCTTCATCTGCCTTGACCTATTTCAGGTCAGGTAATCAAATGGAGTTGTAAATACATTACAGGCTACATCCTCTGCCTATGCCACACAAAAAAAATAGCATTATATATAGAGAGAGATGAGGGAAAGAGAGAGAGAGAGAGAGAGAAAAAAAATTGCATAAATTAAAAATAATTTTACTGTTAAAATATATTTTTGTATTTATAACAATCATCCAGCCCTTGGTAATAATTAAAAACAAAGCAGGAAAAAACAGAAGGCAGCTTTATTTTGTAGCTCCAAAAATGAGGAAAATAAATAAAGAAATAAATCCATATGAGTGAATTTTCTCAATACAGTATATGTGTGGTTTTATATTCACAGGGTTTCTCGATGGGGTTGCAGCAAAATAAAAGCATAATTTTTTACCATGAATTAAATTACCAAAAAAAAATAAAAAATACAATGTGTAAGATAATCATATATGCCATTTCACCCTCAGCACAATTATCTTCCCATGCAGCCAGTTACAGCACTGAAGCTACAATTCAGTGCCACATCAACAACAATAAAATGCACAAAAATCTCATCCACTGTGCTATAATGTGTGTGCATGCATGTGGCTCCAAAAAGCAGCCTCGCTGTTGCATGCATGATCTAGCTGAGTGTTCGGTGTGAGCAGAGCAGAGCAGAGCTGTGTGTGTGCAGAGATCCAAGGTGAATGGCCGCCCGTCAGCAGGACTGCCTTTGTCTCCATACTGAGAAAGTGCCTCTCAGTCAGTCAGCCATTACCTTCCCCCAAGCCTCGCCATGCTGTTGCATTCAACCAACCTCTTGTATGTCCACTAAAAAATATTGCAGCTTTGTAAAAATGTTCCCAAAAATGTACATTCGTATGCATTTTACGCGCAATAGTGCACAAACACCCACGGGTCTTTCATTGCAGAGCTCCAATGTGCCATTTCTCTCTTTCCCTCCTCCAACAAATATATAAGCTACAATTTTTTAAATTCAAATAATCGACGCCCTCTAATGTAATTCATTAAACAGCCGTCAATTGCATTTACAGAATCCAATCGAAAGCAGATAATAAATCAAATTACAGCTGTATGAGTCGCACCGCTCTGCGAGGAGAGAGCCAGAGAGAGCGGCCCTCCGTGGCTGAGCTGGCCGGCAGAGAGTGCACCTCGGC
Source organism: Sebastes umbrosus (assembly GCF_015220745.1). Classification (NCBI taxonomy): domain Eukaryota; kingdom Metazoa; phylum Chordata; class Actinopteri; order Perciformes; family Sebastidae; genus Sebastes; species Sebastes umbrosus. Next base: position 25,671,439 of record NC_051282.1, on the reverse strand, counting down.
CGGGCTCGAGTAGAAACACGTCCCGCTCATTCCTCTCAATGCAAATTATCCGCTTATTATTGTAAATAGACTAAAAACATAATCGACACCTCACCGACACCTTAACAAAAAAATAAAGGCTATAGGCCTACATTTTTAACAATTTAATAATGTTTTTTAAATCTTTGTTAATTGCAAAAAAAAAGCTTATTTCTAATAGGATAATTAAAATCAACATAATAAGTCGTCGATTAGTAATTAAATATTGTATCTAATTACACTCCTAACGTCAAATTATAATGAAACATATCATTGTTATTATTAATAATAATATTGGTAAAAAAATATATATAATATAATAGTAAAGGTGTCAGCTGAATGCGTTAAATCATGGATTTATTCCACATAGGATACACCTCACACATCCTGTTTTGCTATTTTGTAAATTATAGCACTGCACTGTGTATAATGAACAGCCTGTCACATATATATTTATTTTTTTAAAACTAAAATACAGTCATCTCACAATAAGGAAACAGGCCTTAAAATGTTTTATTAATTAAAAAAATAAATAAATAAAGTGTATAAAAAATTACTACTTACTGGTATGTTAAATCCTTGCATAACAATAAATTATAAAATCACAAAAAAAAAACACAGGGAGGGAAGGAGCAAGGCCAGGTGCGACGCCCATTTAAAAAAATGAGAATCTGAAGTGGAGCATGTGGTGAGATCCTACAGTATATATGTCCAATGTGAGGCTGCAGGAGCCTGCTTCAGCAGCTTCAGCTGTGGGACTGTGGGGGCTTCCGGCCTGGCTGGATCTCGGCTCGGATCTCCGAGCAGCGGTTTCTCTCCCGGTGCAACTGCGTACCTCGCGTCTCGGAGCAGGGTAAACACGCCTCCCATTGGTTGGATACCTGCATGTTAATGAGCTAGAGCCGCACCGCCCTGCAGATACGGAGCGCTGTGATTGGCCGGCAGCGCAGGCCAATGGTGTGGTGACTGGCAATGCTAAACAGAGAGAGAAGCGCCAGATTTAAAGCACAGGATGGTGCAAAATCACTTACAATAGAGATTATAGTGCAGCCTGGGCACAAGCTTAAAATGCATAGGAAAAGTAAAATAATGAAATGTAATTCTCAGAATAGCAATTCACTTGGATAATGCTCCAAATGAAATTAGAATTAAAAAATGTGTTTAAAAAGTCCTTCATCCCACCAATATTAAGTCAAAGGAGATCTAAACCGCAGACATGAGCTGTTTTAATGTGTAATATAATTAAGGCTGTCAAAGTGAGCGCGATAATAACAAAATTAATTGTAACGCCACTAATTTCTTTAATGCGTTAAGATTTTTAGGTTGTACTGTGTCATACTAGCTTGTCGTAAATAACGCTCTGAATTTACGCAAAATGTTGGCGAGGATAAATTGTCATGGCCTCAAGATATGTGAATTTATGGTGTAGTGACTGGCAATGCTAAACAGAGAGAGAAGAGCCAGATTTAAAGCACGGGATGGTTCCAACATCACTTACAATAGAGCTTATAGTGCAGCCTGGGCACAGCTTAAAATGCATGAGAAAAGTAAATGATAAAATGCAATCATCAGAATAGCAATGGATAATGCTACAAATGAAATAAGAATTAAAAATGTGTTTAAAAAGTCAATATTATGAACTCAACAAAGTGACAAAGCAGATCTAAACCACAGATATGAACTGTTTTAATGTGTAATAAATAATTAGGGCTGTCAAAGTGAGCGATAATAACAAATTCATTTTAACGCCATTAAATTTCTTAAACGCATTACGATTTTTAGGTTGTATTGTGTCATACTAGCTTGTTGTAAATAACGCTCCAAACGTACGCAAAATTTTGGCGAGGGTAAACTGGCATGGCCATTTTCAAAAAGGGGTCCCTTCCAATGACTTACAATAGAGCTCATAGTGCAGCCTGGGCACAGCTTAAAATGCATATGAAAAGTAAAATAATAAAATGTAATTGTCAGAATAGCAATGGATAATGCTACAAATGAAATTAGAATTAAAAATATGTTTTTCATCCCATCGATATTAATGCTTAAAAATTTTACGCAAAATTTTCACGAGGATAAACTGGCATGGCCATTTTCCAAAAGGGGTCCCTTGACCTCTGACCTCAAGATATGTGAATTTATGGTGTGGTGACTGGCAATGCTAAACAGAGAGAGAAGCGCCAGATTTAAAGCACGGGATGGTTCCCACATCACTTACAATAGAGCTTATAGTGCAGCCTGCATGGGCACATCAGCTTAAAATGCATAAGAAAAGTAAAATAATAAAATGTAATTGTCAGAATAGCAATTCACTTGGATAATGCTCCAAATGGAATTTAAATTGATTAAAAATGTGTTTAAAAACTCCTTCATCCCATCAGTATCATTAACTCAACAAAGTGACAAAACAGATCTAAACCGCAGACATGAACTGTTTTAAAGGTCCCATATCATACTCATTTTCAGGTTCATACTTGAATTTTGGGTTTCTACTAGAACATGTTTACATGCTGTAATGTTTAAAAAAAACTTTATTTACCTCATACTGTCTGCCTGAATATGCCTGTATTCACACTCTGTCTGAAACGCTCCGTTTTAGCGCATTTTGGCAGAATTGCCACAGAATTGCGTTGCTAAGCAACAGCTTGGGTCCATGTGTACTTCCTGTCAGCTGATGACATTCACATACACTGCAACCAGGAATAAACTGGGACACATTTAGAATGTTTACTTTTAAAATTGTGTCAAGGGTCTGAATGTTGTATATTCGTGACATCACGAATGGGCAGAAATCCAAACAGCTTGTTTCAAATGCAGAGTTTCTGAATACGGGCTGTGTGTATTTCCCTGTGGATTGAGTGTTTCGATATTTTCACAGTATTTATAAAGGACTTCAGCCTGCTTTATAATAAAAAAAATGTTTTTTATAATATGGGACCTTTAATGTGTAATAATAAAGGCTGTCAAAGTTAGTGCGATAATAACAAATTCATTTTAACGCCACTAATTTATTTAACGCATTAACATATGATTTTTAGGTTGTACTGTGTCATACTAGCTTACTAACTTACGCAAAATTTTGGCGAGGATAAACTGTCATGGCCATTTTCAAAAAGGGGGTCCCTTTGACCTCTGACCTCAAGATATGTGAATGAAAATGGGTTCTATGGGTACCCACGAGTCTCCCCTTTACAGACATGTCCACTTTATGATAATCACATGCAGTTTGGGGCAAGTCATAGTCAAGTCAGCACACTGACACACTGACAGCTGTTGTTGCTGCCATGTTACGATTTGAGCATATCTTTTATGCTAAATGCAGTACCTGTGAGGGTTTCCGGACAATATTTGTGATTGTTTTGTGTTGGTATTGATTTCCAATAATAAATATATATATACATTTACATAAAGCAAGCATATTTGCCCACTCCCATGTTGATAAGCGTATTAAATACTTGACAAATCTCCCTTTAAGGTACATTTTGAATAGATAAAAAAAGTGTGATTTATTTGCGATTAATTGCGATTAAATATTTTAATCGATTGACAGCCCTAGTAATAACTCCTGTCTATGTATTTGTTTTTACTAACTGCTTGTCTGTTTTTTTTTTACGTTGTTGTTTCCTGTGTTTGGTGAGCCGAAGACAAATTTCCACCATGGTGGACAATAAAGATTTATTGTATTGTATTGTATTGTATAGCCTGCATTACCCTGCCTATTTGACATTTACTAATAGCTTTAAGTCGCAACGATCTAAAAAAAAAAAAAGCAGAGTAGATAAAATAGACAAAAAGATTGATAACACCTTAAAACGGTGTGTATTATTATAATCATTATTATTATTTTTAGTGGTAGTGGTAGTAGTAGTAGTGGTCGTATTAATTATAATGAATTTATGAATTAATTAATTAATTAATTTCTCTTTACTCCTATGTGACTTGGAGATTGAAGCCTGTCACAAAAAGCCCTAAAATAGAAAAAGTGCTGAAAATAATAATACAATAGAAATTATAAAAATAAATTTATTCAGTAATGTTTAAAAAAAAAAAAAAAAACACAACAGTTTTGAAATGTTCCAAATATAAATACAGCTGAATAAATTATATTTTTTCAACATCAAATTGAAGTTATCTCTGCTGTCAGCTGTCACTAAAAACATCCATTTAAAAAAAAAAAAAACATTTTGCTAACAATTCAAGGCTATTTATGATCATCAAACACTCACTGTCTATATTTTTTTCTCTTTTTTTAGATGTTTTTTGGATAAGTGCTTTTTCTTGAAACTCTATAATCTAAATCATGCAGACAAGACAGTAATCCCAATATTTCCCTCCTGTTATTACTATTGACTTTGGTTATTACATTAAATGTTTACAAATGAATCACAGCTACAAATAAATACAGCTGAATAAATTATATTTTTTGCAACATCAAATTGAAGTAGCAGCTTATCTCTGCTGTCAGCTGTCACTAAAAACATACATTTAAAAAAAAAAAAAAACATTTTGCTAATAATCCAAAGCATTTATATGATCATCAAACACTCCACTGTCTATATATTTTTTCCCTTCTTTAGATGTTTTTTTTTTATGTGTCTTGAAATTCTAATCTAAATAATGCAGACAAGACAGTATTCCCAATATTTACTAATTTTTCTAATAATTTTCCTAATAATTCAAGGCATTTATGATCATCAAACACTCCACTGTCTATATATTTTTTCCCTTCTTTATATTTTTTTTGGATAAGTGCTTTTTCTTGAAACTCTATACTCTAAATCATACAGACAAGACAGTAATCCCAATATTTCCCTCCTGTTATTACTATGGACTTTGGTTATTACATTAAATGTTTACAAATGAATCCCCCCCCCCCTCCCTCCTTCCTCCCTGTATGCGAGCTTCTGATTGGCTGGCGCAGCTCCAGAGCATTGTCAGTCACAGAGTGTAAACAAGCCTCTGATTGGCTGATGGCCAGTCCGCATTGGTGCTGTCTAAAAAAAAAAAAAAAAAAAAAAAAAAAAAAAAGGCAATAACTGGCCCTGCGGTTTCAAGGCGACCCGGGTTAGATGATGAAAGGGGATAAGAAGAGGCGGTTTCAAGGCGCCCCAAAGGCGGACCCCCATTGGCCCTGAAGCCATATGAGTCAAGCGTGAATCAAAGAGAATGAGGCTACTGGCTACAGAGAGAGGGGAAATTATATGTTGGATATTTAAAATAATCGAGGTTAGTTTTTTGGATAAATGCGGGAGCAGAGATGCCTAATCATTATGAAAAGTTATGAAAACAATTCAGGTTTAAAGAGAAAGAGAGAGAGAGAGAGAGCTGCTGGATCGTCCTGCTGAAGTGCGCGTTAATGGAGAGAAATCTGCTGCATGGAGTCTTTCACCATTTTAACGTGCGGCTGCATGAGGTTTGTCGTCGTGGGGTTATTTATACTGCGGTTAAACAACAACAAAAAAAATCTGTAATTTGTTTGAAATAAAAAATTGAGTTAATCGGATGCACATCGCATGCTGTTTTAATAATAGCTGTGGTTTGGCTTTAGGTCGGTAAATTCAGATTAGGGTGTAAAAATGCGCTCATGGCGTTATTATAGATAGCGAGTACACGAAGATAAATGTGCTGCAGACAACTACAGTTTATTCTATCACGTTTTTCTTTTTTTCTGAAAATACTTCACTGATTTTTGGATGAATAAATAGCTGCCACTTTCAGATTTTTTTTAAATGTTTGTTTTGTAATAATAATAATAATAATAATAATAATAAAGAAGATAATTGTCTTCATTTACTTTTCATTTTGGTTATTTCTCTACACTATTGTGCATTAAACTAGTAACATTTTTATCGTTTTTTTTTACTCTGCAAAAATGTATGTTTCATGTACTGTCAGATCACATGGAAATAAAATGTACAAGCAAGCTATTAATACTCATGACAATAACACAATTGTTTTTAAATTATTACCTCATTTTTGTGTGTGTGTGTGTGTGTGACCCCTAACCCACATTTATTTTTCATTTATTTTCTTTTATTTATTTATGTATTTAGATAGCCCAACACTGTACACTGTAAATACAAAATATTATTTATGTTTCAATTGTATTTATTTATTTTCTTGAAGCTCTTTTGATGGCCCAACACAAATACAAAATATCCTTTATTTCTTTGCAATTGTATTTTTTTAAAGCTCTTTAGATGGCAAGACAGAAATACAAAATATTCTTTATTTTTCAATTGTATTTATTTATTTTCTTGAAGCTCTTTAGATGGCTTTACAGAAATACAAAATATTCTGTATTTTTCCAATTGTATTTTATTTAAGCTTTTTAGATAGCCCAACAAAAATACAACATATTTATTTTTTTTCAATTGTATTTTTTTTTAAAGCTCTTTAGATGGCCCAACAGAAATACAAAACATTCTTTATTTTTTCAATTGTATTTATTTATTTTTTGGGTAGATGAAACTGGCTCAATGTTATTTATTTACAGCCTACATTCACATAACCTAGACCTACATCAATAAAAATAAATAGAAAAGATTTCATGAATTATCTTCACTTGCACACATCAACGTTGAGCTGAATTTAATGGATTTATATATATATATATATTTTTGCATCTACCCAGTGTGACCATAACGTCATTTGCCACAGCTGACACTATTTCCAGTGTGTATACTGCCCTGCTGCTGTGTGAGCTGGTACAAAAGGTCGGCTGCTTTGCTTGAATACTAACTTGTATTTTAGCAGAAAGTGTTGGTATTTCATCTCATCGTTCAGGGCTCCTCTCTCGAGTGAGTTCATGCAATGTGAAAGAGGTGGTTAGCTGCACAAGCACACACATACACACACACACACACACACACACACACACAGACACACACACGCACACACACACACACACACACACAGGCAGAGTGATAATTAATGCGGAGTGAGTGATTTCTTGAGAAAAAGACCAATTTTACGAGGAGGATTGTCCTTGATCAATGAAGCGTTGATGATTGACAGTGTGTGCCTCCCACCCACATCTATAGACGGAGGAAGGACCCTTGGATATTAAGGATAGACAAACTGGTTGTATATGCTTTTATTTCCACACATAAAACACTCTATAAGCATGGCGGATCATCTGGAACATCTGACAGCAGCATAAAATACAAGAAAAATATTAGTTTTATAGGGAAAATTTGAAACAAAAATGCTTTAAATTACCTGGAAATTAAAGTTGTATGCACATTTTACATGTTAAATAGATCTTCTTCATTATTTAGCTACTTAAATACTGAAAACTTCACTGCACTAACTCGCTATTTAAAAATGAATCCTCCAAAATGAGTGAATGCATGACGTGGGATCAGCTTTTATGCGTTCAGTTTGGCCAAGTTAAGTCATGAAACAGAAATAATTTGGAGTGGGTTGACAACCTTTGACCCCTGTGTTTGTGTGTGTGTTATGTGTGTGTGTGAGCAGTCGTGCGTGCACACATGATCTGATCATCAGTCGATATATTAATTAAGATGAAATGAATCACATATGGACAGGTTTATTTTTGCAACAGCTTGCATTTCAAGAGTAGTCTTGAAAATATAAATAACATGAAATATATTTTTTATGTTTATCATGGGTGAATTGGCCTAATTGAGGTGGAGATGGGTGTGTGTGTGTGTGTGTGTGTTGCTTGAATTGTAGTGGCATATGGCAGAAGCCTACTGCAGGCTGGCGCTGTTACATGGATCTGTATTCACTTCAAGGAGAAAACCACACTAATAAAAATGTTCGTATTTTTAGATAAATCTCGCTGAGATGTGGCCTAACACGTTTCAGTTTTAGCAACAGAGGCGTACCCTATCCAGTATAGACCAAACATCTAATTTTGATAAATAAGTATATTTTAACCCCTTAAAAATTAATACAATTAAATTAAAAAATGACCCTTTTCGCTCAGTGATGTTGAAGCATGCATGCATTGTATTTGTCTATAGTAGGCTGATGGATATGGAAGATCTAGTCATCTACACTATAACCTGCAGCCCTGTGACATCCTCCGGCACCTTTGCCCTTCTTTACCTTTAAGTTCACCAGCCCAGGGAACCTGACATCATATTTTAACCCCCTCATTACCTCAGTGGGGATATCAGGAGGCTGTTTCTCCTGCAGCCCTGCAGGCCCACAATGGAAATGACAACATTTGCAAAGTTCATCACCAGTTGGAGGCTGCTAGTAAAATTCCACGCGATCAGCAATGGACTAAAAGTTTTTTAAAAGTGAACTTGTGAATATGAATTATACTAATTCACCAGCAGTCGCAGATCTAAATGTACCAATTTAACCCATTTGTAGGCCTATGTTGTCTTATGTAGTATGTGTACGTCAGCATTTCCTTAAATACCAATGCACTGATGATATAATATATAATATAAATATAGGATAAATGAATAAACAGCTTTATTGACTCTCCGTTCATAAGCCCGATTGATCTGATTGCCTCAGACGGTCTCACACATTAAGTCATTATGTTCCTTGACCAAGTCTTGTGATCGTGGGTGTCTAACACAGCTGTCCAAGGCTTAACAACACACAAGAGCAACATTGTGCCTCCATTATTAAACTCATCAGCCACGTTGTTATCCAACATCTGCAGCGAGGGGTGCTGCATGGGAGACACTGGGTCGGTGGTGGGGGGGGGGGTTGGTTTGCATGATGCTCCCATGGTCATGTGACCCAAGATGGCTGTTGTCTCTAAAAAAGCTCTTGTTTGAGGAGAAGAAAAGGGGGTTTGTGGTGTGATTGATTTCTCCCCCAGCTGCAGGTTGCTGGGGCGTTGCATAAGCATCACATGGCTGAACTGGGCAGCGATCATGTAGATCAGTTCAGGGTCCCAGACGCAGGCCTGGTATCTCCCAGACCCAGGTCTTCCTCCTCTTTTCATTCACAGATCTCTCTGCATTCACTTTACACAACACAAACACCTTAAATGTTTGTTAGGGCTGATTTATTAAGATATTCTGATTTATCTCTCTAGCCAGTTTCATAGAAAACACACACCACAAGAAGTCTGTTGGCAGTGGAATGGTGCAAGGCTATGTATTTGTCCTGCTTTTATATATATATATATATATATATATATGGGGTATGAGAGAGATTGTGTTATGCTGCAGAGCCTGCTTCAAGTTGCTAAAATCCTCTGCATGGAAATGAGACGACGGAGACGAGATTATCATGAAACGTCACAATAAGGAACGTGTGTGAATCACCGTTTACATTCCATTAACTATAAATGATGTCTTTTTGGCTACAACGTAATTTGATATGAAGATAATGGACACTGGAGGATTATTGCAAAGAATAACAAATGTCCATATACTGTAGCTGCTGGGATGACATAGAGCAGCTTGCGAGCTACCAGTAGCTCGCTATGCATTTCTGAGTGGCTCCCTAAAGGTTAGAAGAGTACGTACATAAATTTGATAACACAAAGTCTCTTTGTAAACCTGTTTAAATTTCTATCCAATCAAATTCAAATCAAAGTCATCCCGCCCCCTTCTGACACAAAATGATTATTTGCCAATCACGTTTGGTTACATCAGTGATGCCGTAACATTAGGCGATGTTAGCAGACTAGACAATGACCGCAGAAAATAGCCAATAAAAGACTACAAAATATACTATTTTCATGAGGAATCGGAAACTGAGGTTTTTTTTCTTTTCACAAATGCAAATGATAAATGTGTGTGTGTCATTTGCATGTATAAAAGATGTATCATTGAGCGCCATTTCACCAAAGTCCACAGCAACTCTTCATGAGACTTTCCGGCTGGTATCAGTCTACGAACAGAGAAGGTAAAGGTGCTGAAAACAACGCTTGAAAGACAACAGTCTCTGTTTACCAAACTGACGAAGAAGGCCAATGCAGCAGAGGCTTCATTTAGTGACGCACATACTAATGAAACACAAACCCTTTGCCTACGGTGGGATTGTAATAGAGTCAATGACCGCGGTGCCTAAAACGTTATTAAAGGGCCATAAAAGTAAGACAGAAATTCTCTCTGCTATTGGTGATGTACAACAAGCCATTTTCATTTTGTCAAATTAGCTCTCAGAGGAAAAAGATCCCTGACATAGAAGCTGTAAATCAGCTACAAAAACTTGTTTTACACTTGAACAAACAATGATAAAACTTTAACTTTGCATAGTGACCAAACAATCAATAATGTAAACCTCAGAGTAGAAAAACTTTGACAGCCAAACATGTTTGATGCTAGAAAATGAACCCAGAGTATAACCGTGGCAACTGTCCACCTCTCTGTGAACTGAATCAAGAAGGTGCAGAGGCCCGGGGGCCACCGGTTACTGATGAATGATCAATAGGGATCCAGTGACTCAGGCCTTGCAGCACAGCAGGCTACGGCCCTAACTAAGAATGGGTGGCTTGGTTAAAAGCCTTTGTTGGTGCTTGCAGCAACAATAACAAGCATACACTGACATCAGAACATGTTAAAATGGCATCTGATCACAAAAAACTTTTGAACAATCAGAGTAAAACTTCAGTTATCTGATGTGCTGCATTGATTGTTTGGTAATAACTAAAGTGTACAGCCTCCGTGCACTACTTTTTCTTCCTCTCTCTATGTCTCTTTGCTTGCTGCTATAAATCCAGCCCAGCCATCATACCAACGAATCAGTTTATATGACATGTATATGCTTTTTACATGGAGCGTCCAATTAAAAACGTCCTCTGCAAGGCCTAAACTAGTTTCCCTGCTCGCCATTGTGGCCCCCCCCCATAGCAGATGGCCCCTCTGTCATATTAATCTCACATCCCAATGGCCGACTGGTGGTTCCGACATAAAAGTGATGAGCTGTATTTCAGTGTCCCCGGCCGATACGACTCCCAAAGATATGAGGGCCCTTTTTATGGATCTTCAAATATGCAGTTATCGCCCCTCGCTGCCCACCTGACGAGCCGGCGACGTGTGCCAAAGATAAAAGTTTAACAATGCCAGATGATTGCGGCAACGCCGGAGTGGAGGAAAGAAGAAACATGCAGCGGACGGAGTCAGTTCAATGAGCAACATGTGCTCTAAAACCCCTCCAGGTTGATTATGCATAACTGATTGTTCCACCATTTATACTAAAATGACTTATTTAATCTTAATGACTTATTAAGATGCTTATTTCCGATTTGCCAAACAATTAGACCCACATAAAGCAAGAGACAAAATAAAAATAAACCACTGGATATACATTGAGAATTATTTGCCAGCAAACATAGAGCTAAAAATGTAGTCTAGACACAGTAAAGTGTTGTCTTATTCTTAGGGCTGTCGAAGTTAACATGATAATAACGCAATCGACCTTTCGGCGGTTGTAGTGAGCTCAGTTTTTAAGCTATACTGGCATCATATGAAACTAGAAAAACTAAGGAAGGAGGTTAAATAACGCTCCAAAATTACACTAAATTTTGGCGAGGAAAAACTGTCATGGCCATTTTCAAAGGGGTCCCTTGACCTCTGACCTCAAGATGTGTGAATGAAAATGGGTTTTATGGGTACCTACGAGTCTCCCCTTTACAGACATGCCCACTTTATGATAATCACATGCAGTTTGGGGCAAGTCAAAGTCAAGTCAGCACACTGACACACTGACAGCTGTTGTTGCCTGTTGGGCTTGAGTTTGCCTTGTTATACTTTTGAGCATATTTTGTATGCTAAATGCAGTACCTGTGAGGGTTTCTGGACAATATCTGTCATTGTTTTTTGGTGTTAATTGATTTCCAGTAATAAATATATACATACATTTGCATAAAGCAACATATTTAACCACTCCCTTGTTGATAAGAGTATTAAATATGTGACAAATCTCTCTTTCAGGTACATTTTGAACAGATGAAAAATGTGCGAGTAAAGATTTTTATGGATTGAAAGCCCTACTTATTATTAATCTGTGCCATGCATCTTGTTCTATATCATTTCTTTTTCATTGTGATTTTTTTTCCAGAAATATATATATTTTTTTATTGCTCAAAATGAAAGTATAAGTTTGTTTCTGCATATGCCTGCTTTGCACATACGGTACATGTGTGCCAGCGCGCCACTTGCCCCTTTGACACAGATACTGCAAAAGATAGAAGTTAATATTATTGTTGTGGCTGAATATGACCAGGGAGCCATGTTCTCCTGCTCTCCGGAGGACGTGACACATGGCCTCGGCCAGAGGATAGAGTAATGAGTGGCAGAGTGAATGGCTGCACATGCTCATTAGTATCATTAATCACCAGGGACAGAGATGCCTAATGATAGAGAGAGGAGGGACTTCACAGAGGGAGGAGGGGGGGGGAAAGGATACGACAGAGATGGAGAGTTCCTCAAGAATATTAACATTTGGAAAAATATTTTAATTTTAATTTATCTATTTTGGGCACCCCTGGGTCTGGCAACATCGCAGGGATTGCTAGAAACAAAAGGAATTGAGTGTAATTAATACCAGGCTTAATTGTCACTCTAAATCGTCATATAATTCTAATTTAATGTGGCGTCCTCACTCAGAGTGTGAGGGGGAAATTGGGCTGGTTCCCTTGTGGGGAGAAAAAAAAAGGATCTCTGTGGAGATCAAAATGGGTGTGTGACATTTTCTCACAGACGTTTGATTGTGAGTGAAGGATTCCTCTTATGGGGCTGCTGGTTGCTCCGCCGTGTAGCATGCAGCTAATGGGAGAAGCTGAGCCTTGAACCAGATCTCAGGGCGTAGACTGGAGCTCCGCCGGCTCCTCTGCAGCCCTGTTCGGTGGGAGCAGGAGGCCCTGAGCTTGGCCGTCCCTCTGCAGCAAGCTGAGGCTCCGGGGATAGTCGAGCATGGCGAGGGCAGGCTGTTTGATCAGCACATATTTTTAATTGGCTCCGGGCACCCTGGAGTGTCAGCATTGCCACAGAGTAGACTCCTATTGCACCTTTCCTAATTAAAATCATTACAAATTCCAGGCGCATCATAAAGGATTAAATGAGACTTGTGTGCGTGTGTGTGTGAGTGTGTTTTATCCATTGGTGTGCCTGTGCATGGGTGCCTTGTCTCCTTGATAGCGAACATGTATAGCTTAATTGTTTTTTCTTCTCGGTAATAGTAAATGAGAGAGAGCTGGTCCACTAATCAAATTACATGAAAGAGAATCACTGAATATGGAGGAATAGGTTTCTATATGTGTCTTCAACAGGACTGAAATACTTCTTGTGTTTAACCTGCAGTTTTAAGTCTTTTTAGTGAATATGCACATCTGTCCTGCTGTGTGTTGCGGGTTTAACGAGAGCAGTTTGTCTTATATGAAATAATTGATGTCAGACAAACTGTGCAATTCCATGGAGAATTATTTTTTTGAAGGGCTCGGAAAACAAATGGTCTCAAGAAAACTTTAACTTTCAGTGGATGTTTTATTCATCACTTCTTTGATGGAAACAAAACATAGATGATGAAGCTCAGTGATATACTGTGCTTTAGGGGGCTAAAGGGAAGGAGTGGCTTTAGTCCCCTAAACAAAGGAGGCTTAAATCCCTTAAATATCTACTACCACTTTGCCCCGAGGGAGCACAGAAACAAGGGAGTGTTTCTTTGGTCTGATATTGGAAGCTAGAGTTCATGAGGGCAAAATGCAAGCGATGACTATGGAGGGATTTTAAGAGCCGGCTCTGTTCGAAAACATATGCCTTAACATACACCCTGACACACCCTGAAACATTAAAATCATATGACATATGACGGAGAAAATTACTACAATCTATAAAGGTAATGACCATGTCTGACCAAAGTTTCAGATGAATATCTCAGTCATGAGCCATTATGAGAAACTCTTCTGGGACTATACACATGTGTGTTGGGACAGAAGTTGTAACCGATAGTTATGGAGATCAAGATTGATTATGTCTGTCGTGGAACACAGTGGGACTTCTGTTCACATCAACAAGCAGAAAAACTACAGCAAGTCGTATAATAGTTAATGGACAGTATTGTCCAGCAGTGAATGGACGTGTTATGGGTAGGCAGACACAACAATGGACAGTACACAGACGTTCCAGGGTTCACTGCAACTCTTGTGGTTGCGAGGACTAAAGTAGTCGCAGATCGAATTGTGTAAACAGAGAGAAAACTGCATTGTTTTTGATTGTGAAAACCACACATATATATATATATACATATATATATATATATAGTAGATGCCGCATTGGCCTTTGGATCGTATGTTAACGTCACCGCCATAGTGGGGAGGTCAGAAATGGCCTGTAAACACATACAAGTGAACTAGAAAGGTGTCGTTTTAATGCATAAAAAGCATTATAACGTTTACATTTCTCAACCGATTTCAATGAGTCGTTTTATATTCAAGCGTTCATAATCTACATGGAGTATTGTAGGTTAGATTCCAACCACAAAAAAACAAAATTTGGTCAAAAAAAACAGTTCAGTAATGTCACGTTACTGCTTCCGGTTCATGGATCACCAGCCAGTCCGTCTGTTGATATGGTATTAAAAAGTCGTACATCACCAACATTAGGCTACAGTTTTGCTTCCGTAGGTCATCAGATAAGAGCTAGCTAGCGTTTGTTATTGTTAGCTAATCCTCGACCGTAGCTAACATTATCTTATAGATCTTCATGTCTAACATAATATTGTGTTTAAAACTTGAAATTTACGATATGCGTCTGATATCGCAAACAATAAAGCTGATGTCATATCTTGGGTTTTGGAACAGTAACGTTAACTCTCAGCAAAATGAATTATTTTCCACCACATAAGTAATTCAGTTCATGTAATGTAAAGCTTAGCTAACATTGATACACACTCTTTTGAGCATCTAGCAGCGATTATAACCTGGTATTGAGTAGCTATTGAGTAGCTTATTTTAAGTAGCTGGAGACAAAACTTTCTTTTTCTACTCCTTGTAGATCATAAATCCTTGAATATAGAAACAACTCATTGAAATCGGTTGTGAAATGTAAACGTTATAGTGCTTTTTATCCAGAAAAACGGCAGCTCCCCTGTTCACTTCTACTGTATGTGTTTACAGGCCAGCCCTGACCTCCCCAATATGGCAGCGACGCTGACGTATCCCAGCATCGGCATGAAGTGACCAATGCGGTATCTACGTATATACATCTATGGTCAAAACTGGAAAAAGGTGGGACGCAGATGGATGAAATACAAAAATTATCTTCTGAATTATCCCATGTGTTAAATTTCACTTTCGCGTTACAATCAGCTGTTTAGTCGCATCCCGTGTTCACAACGTAGGCTACAGATTTGTTTTCACTTTACAAATGTAGTTTTAAGCCAAACCATGTAGTTCTTTTCTAACCCTAACTATAGGCTAGTGGTTTTGTTGCCTGAATCTAAAGTGACGCTAAGAGGCGTGACAAAGCGGTGGTATGTGACAAGTTGGGATGAGAATGTGTTGTTTTATCCAGTCGAAGCTTCTTCAGTTTCTTCAAATCCTCAGCGGGACTTATTTCAGGAAAAGGTTGGTCATTCGAAGACATTGTAAGGACTCAACTTTCTCGAGAACATAAAAAATATATGCAACCACATATTTTGAGGGCTATATTTGTGGAACATGATCACTTGGCTCCTATTGACTTGAGAAGGACAGACAACAGAGAGACGTGGCAGAGAAAGAAAGTGAAAAATGGATCGGAGTGAGGGTGGGGTGTCTCTTCAACCATCGCCGCTTCCTGTCCGGAAAAGTCCATTCATCATTTTCACGTCTTCGTGTCATGGCTTACTTTGGCGATAGCCAGGAGTGTGGCAATGATGACACAGAGGATTGATGAGGTGCAGGCGGGGGTGGCTGGCAGGGGTTTGGGTTGGAGATGGTCAAACCAGATGTGTTGTTAGGCGGGGCTGGGATGGACCACGAGGGGGGACCTGATGAAGGTCATGATGTTACCCACTGCCCCCATTAACCATAATTGCAGAGACTCATGAATGTAGGCCACGTACAATGTCTGGACTGTGTATTCTGGTATATATTCAGATAAATCCTCAAAAACACAACTTTCCACATGCCATTACCCACCAGCACACAGGAACACTTTACTCACGATGTGGACACACCACCTGCAAGAATTCATGAGACTACAACTGTACCACAAAGACAACATACTGTATTAAAATAATGTAAAAACTAAAAATAAGAATAATGCTGGAAAATGCCCTTATTCATTTTCTTGCTGGGAATTACATGAGAAGATCAATACCTATCTCGTATGGTAAATATGAAGCAGCTGGTTAGCTTAACTTAGCACAAAGACTGGAAACAGGGGGAAACAGCTAGCCTGGCCCTGTCCAAAGGTCACAGAATCTGCTAACCAGCACCTCTAAAGCTCATTGCTAAAACATCATATCTTGTTTGTTTAATCCTCACAAATACAGAAGCATAAAAATGACAAGTTGTGTTTTATGGTTTCCAGTCTTTGTCCTAAGCTAGCTAGCTGGCTTTAGCCTCATATTTACATTACAGACATGACAATGATTGAAGTGGACGTAGTCACCGTGACGTCACTCACTGGTTTGTGGACTGTTGTTTTGATGCTTCGAGATCAGTATTTTGGCTGTCGCGATCTTGTTTTTTTGCAACAGAAGTGACATGAAAGGGTGGAGCTAAGTACAACCGAACCGAACCGAATAAGATGTTTTTAGGGGATCAAAATGTTACGATTAACTTTCATTCACATTGTGTGAAAGGGTTAAAGTCATAAGACGAAAACGTAGACAACTCCCAGACCGGACATCGCCGTGGTAGCGACCTGTCAATCACATGGTAGCCCCGCCCTAAAGCATACCCTGCTTTATGGTCTATTTGACTCTAAATGGGACCATAATTTACAAAATAAACATCATGCTGTATTGAAGAAGACTTGAAACTAGCGATTGAGACCATAAACTCATGTTTACAATGTTTACTGAGGTAATAAATCAAGTGAGAAGTAGGGTCATTTTCTCACTTCTATACAATCAGACTTCATTTTGCAACCAGAGGAGTCGCCCCCTGCTGGCTGTTAGAAAGAATGCAAGTTTAAGGCACTTCAGCATTGGCTTCACTTTTCAGACCCGGATGTTGCCCACTATAGTTGCATCCTGTGACTCTCTGCAAGAAAGCGAATAAGTGCCTCCCAAAATATCAAACTATTCCTTTTATGAAAAAAGATCGTAACGTTCAGCTAACTAAATAAACATTGCTGGTGTATAATATTAATTTGCTAATCACTAGCAACATTCATCACTGTCCACTTTTCATTTCCGTTGATGCCGTTTGTCAGGAATAGTGTTTGTCATACACCCAATGGTTTGAATATTCAATAGCCTATTTTTAATATTTTTTTACAGACACAGTTTGGGTTCAGATCATTTAGTTGTTAGTTGTCAGTCGCCTCACGTTGCTTTGAAAACTATTGTCAAATCTCATTCACTGACAAATGCTGCTAATTAGCCTCAATCTAATATTTCACACCTTTGTAGTGGCATGTGAAATGTTAATTAAGGAATTAATTTGCTTGATTATTTTATTAGATGTTACAGTATTTTGCACAACCTCCCTGTGAAGTTTTTGTGCGACTTACATGTGGTGTGCATTAATATTCCATCTAACATTAAATCAGAAAAAGATCTGGCCCAGATGTCCCACGTGAACTCTAAATTTTAAAGCCTAACTCCTCCCTGTTGTACAGTAGATGGATGCTGGCAGGTCCACATTAGCAGACACAGTGATATGACTTGGTATATTGCTGGACTCCCCCTTGTGGTTAAATATAACCACACAACTGGAAAAAGACCACCGTATGCCAGACAGATAGGAATAAAGCGGAAATGTGAAGAGGTAACTCAACTCAGACTGAATTAAATTAGAGCCAAGAGTAATATCAAAAGGTGTTCTCTCTCCCTCTCACTCCGCTCCGCAGCGTATCCCCTGCTGGCATCAGGCGCACTCCGAAGAGCGTGGTTCTCCCAACTCAGTAGCTGATCAGAACCAGGTGGGTAGGCCTCCATGTGCTTTCCATTTGTGCAGGATGTAAATGGATTCAATTAGATCCAAATGCACAACCTGTCAGCCAGGGGGAAGTGGCAGACTTTCAAAGGCTATTAGATTATGGACAGGATTTGGAATAAAAACTTCACTGGCCCGGGATTGTGCCATTAAATTGGTTGATGTGAAACTATTGAAGTGATTTGAGCTTGCATGCTGACTGTGCTCTCGTGTGGGTGCAAATTCTGTCACACACACCCCCTTCCAAATTATCATTAGCACCCCCCTACCTCTTTCTCTCTTTCTTTTTCCATCCTCCTTCACACAAACAGCATACATAAAAGCTGTAGTATATCCTCAGACATATTGCCAGTGGCCTCGCAAACTTCGCCTGCATCACAAACAGTAGCTCTTACAGCTTTAAAAGTCAAATGGCTCCATCAGTCATGGCTGTTAAGAAGCCCCGCCGTAAAAAATTAAAGACTTCCAGCAAGCTGACCAACTGTAACACGTCTCCTTTGTTTTGATTGGCTGGAATAATATGATGTCTACTGTTAACATTCGGTTTCACTCACCGGTCTCTGTAAACATGTGAAATATGGCAGGATTTATTTAAGCCTGTTTGAAGGGAAAAAACGCAGCAAAGGAGTCATTGACGTATCCTCTAAGCGGTAATGCATTTTCACACTTTTGTTACAGAAATGTTTATTACCGGGCCGAGCAGACGTACTAAACCAGCTTCACTCGTCATGAATTGGAACAAGGGAGGGTTGATAACAAAAGGACTAGATATGGCCGACAGACAGGAGAGAGGGTTCAGTTGACCCGTGAGTTCAACGCAGACAGCCTTTACTTTACAGGCCCGATATAGAAGTGAATCAATGGGACATTTCTAAGCCATTATTATCAATCACCATTGCTTAAGACACCCTAATGAGCTCATTAGATAAGATGAACAGCAGATTGATTGCAAAATGGGGCAAGTAAAAAGTAAGATGTAGAGAAGCAGAAGGTGATGGAGGAGAAAGGAAATAGGTCTCATGGATCTCCAGAAAGAAGAATGGGAGAGTGAAATTAAATGAGTAAGAGACAGGCCACGTGTCTCGGGCTGTATTTCAAATTTCAAATTCGGTGCATCTTTTCAATCCATTTTGCCACCTGAAATGGCCTAATAAAAGATTCCAGAAATATATCTGTTAAACCAGGGCCGGCTCTAGTCCACGGAGAAGAAGCGGGGGTCAGGGGGTCGTCCCCCAGAAAAAATATAGTATCAGAGACTTTGTTTCCTGCGTTATGGTGACTTTTAAAGAATAAAAATAGCAAAATAATAAGTACACTGCAACAGCATTTGTCTACTTTTAATTTTACTTTTAATTCTCAGGAAAGAAAACTAAATATTTCGCCCCTCTGGCGAGAACTTGTGTAAAACTCTGGTATGAACTAATATTCACCAGTCTTTATTAATTTTTTGCCCCTGCTAGAGTATTTATTTGTCTTAGTACTCTCCATTTCTCTCTCTTGTCTCTGACTCACTGAAGCTCCTTTCAGACACAACATGACAACAGCACCACTGCGCTCTGAAACCCGTTACTTCTAACGGCTTGCGAGCAGCTCTTCTCCGTTGGGAAACGACATTTTGGTATAGCTGTATTATTGTCCGGGTGGAAACAGTAGGGCTTATACACGCTGTACAGCACCACAAACAGGTTGAGATAACGAAAAGGAAAAAAAAGGTGTGAAAACGTGTCTTTAAAACAGGAGAAATATGGGAGAATTGCGACACCGGGTGGAAAAACAGGAGTCTCCCGGGAAAATCGGGAGTGTTGGCAAGTGTGCTCTAGTCGTTTTGGTGCCCTATAGGCACCCCGTAAACCGCAACACACATCAGACGTCAGTGGTTTTAAGACAGAACTTAAACTGTGTCTGTCTGGTTGTCTGTCTCTATGTGTCAGCCCTGTGATAGTCTGACGACTTGTCCAGAGTGTACCCTGCCTTCGCCCAATGTCAGCTGGGGTCAGCTCCAGCGACCCTGAATAGGGGTCAGATAATGGATGGATGGATAGATTTTCATAAATAAACAATTGGTTCCTGATATTGTTGGCTCAAAAGTCAGTTTCACTAGAGTTATAGGGGTGAAAATTATATTTCTTTCTTTATTTATCTGTTCATTTGTCTCAATGCAGAAAAAGAGGAAGAGCGCCCAACGGCATTTTCTTATTTTTATCTTTTAACTATTTTTTTTTTTTAGAGGGCGACCAGCGCCCCCAGGAGGTGGCACTCAAGGCGACCGCCTACATGGCCTATGCCTTAAGCCGGCCCTGTGTTCTACTGAGATGCAGAGGTGGTTTCGGAAGGTCAGAACAGGGTCAACAAAATGACCACAAACCCTTGCAGCTGTAGAAATGATGACTTGGCGTGTGTCTCCCACACAGACAGAGCTTATATCGGTCTGTGGTCCACAGAACAAAGCAGTTCAAGGCGATTCACCAGCTGCCTTGATAATATGTGGACACAAGAAGGAGGGAAAGTAGAGAGCGAATTAAGAAGTAGAAGAACAAAAGGAGGAAAGTCAGTGAAGTCGCAGAAGCGAGAACACAAAGGAGGAGGGGAAAACGGTGTGTATGAGAGTGTAAACGATGTGATTTGGGCAGGCATTTGTTCCCCTTGAGCGAGCTTGATACCATTCTGTCTGAATAGGGGAACATATTAAGAGAACCCAGCTGCTGTTGGATTTGGCCGCTATGGTACAACAGCATATCGAAAAAGTGAACATATTCAAGAGAAGGTCAGTATTAAAGCAGCAGCAACCCCTCTCTGTTTCCACCTATACGGAACAGATGTGCTCACAACTCCAGCTGTCGCCAGATGTGGATATAAGACCATCTGCATGTTACTGTGTGTGTGTGTGTGTGTATGTGTGTGTTTTGAAAGCTGCAGCTTACACAAGTCAAATTGAGTAATGTCACTATTTTTGATGATTTGATTCTTATACACCTACCTCTCCAATTACCCCCCCCCGTCAGGATTATTGTAGATCCTCGATCGCCTCGAGGTGAATGTTGGCGGTTTTATGGGAGGAAAAACAGCTCAACGTTTAATTACTGGAACATAGTTTGGAGTGTGTACACAGACTTAAAGCATCTTGTCACACTTCTGCATTAAAAAAAAGCCGATCATAAAATGCTGCTGCACAAACACACTTTGATCTCATGTGTGGTCAATTATATCCTGAAGACTGACTCTATTCCATATACTGACACACAAACACACACACACGGTAGCATTCAAGGTTCATATGTTCATTCATTTGGCCGGAAATATCTAATAAACTTAAAGGTTATATCGATGAAAAAATGTCTTACATTTTTAAAAAATAATAAACGCACAGAGCTTTTAGAAAGGTGCTGAATAAAAGTATGGCTTGTCAAGTTGACAGTTAGTCTGGAAAAAAAACGGATAAATGGCTGAGGGTTGACGGTAAGCGCCCGGCTTCACTCCGGTGCCAATCCCAAGTGCTAAGCGACAAAAGGAGGCGCAAAAGACCAGGGTGAACATTGGTTCAGTGTTTTCTCGTTGGAGTCAGCTGAAGGAGTTTCAAGGGCTGAAAAGCCACGCCGAGGTGGTCATTTTACTTCTTGACTGATAAGCTAAAGCTACGGTTTTCTTGATAGATAACGTTAGCTAACTAGGAATGTAACGTCATACAAGCACTGTTTTGTCAGATCAACGTGCATGACATAGACTGTATATAAGAAGTGTACATAGTCACCATGCGTCACCCATTGGTTTGTGGATTACTGTTTTGAAGCCTCGATTTTGCCACTTTGGCCGTCGCCATCTTGTTTTTTTTTGCAACCAGAAGTGACACAAGAGGGTGGAGCTAAGTACAACCGAATACTGAATAAGACATTTTCAGGCAACCAAAAATGTTATAATTAACTTTCATGAACTGAAATCACACTGTGAAAGGGTTAAAGTTATAGGACAAAAACACGGACAACTCCCAGACCGGACAACGCTGTGGTAGCAACCTTTCAATCACAAGGTAGCCACGCCCTAAAGCATCCCCTGCTTTATGGTCTATTTGACTCTAAATGGGACCATCATTTACTAAATGAACATCATGCTGTATTGAAGAAGACTTGAAACTAGTGATTGAGAGCATAAACTCATGTTTACAATGTTTACTGAGGTAATAAATCAAGTGAGAAGTAGGCTCATTCTCTCATAGACTTCTATACAATCAGACTTCTTTTGCAACCAGAGGAGTCGCCCCCTGCTGGCTGTTAGAAAGAATGCAAGTTTAAGGCACTTCAGCATTGGCTTCACTTCTCAGACCCTAGAGTTGGCCACTGGTTTCAAGGGCTGAAAAGCCTTTTCTTCTTCACCGCTAAGCTTAAGCTACGGTTTTGCTATCTAGCTAACGTTATCTTACAAGGAATCTAACGTTACACCGACACAGTGACATAAATGCACATCTAGTCATTTTATCACCGGTTCCAATCCGGATGCTTGTCACAATAAATAAAGAACATGATGAACATGTCTCTAAATTACACGAGATATCCTCTTCACTCTCTATTTTGAGGTAATTTTTGAAGTTAGTAAACTGTTTTGTTTGGATTCGTTTAATCAATGTGCCATGGGCAGTTGTAGCTGAGAGTTACGTTGTGCCTATATTTTATGAAGGTAATAAAATAATAACATAGAGGCTCTGTACTCTGCATCAAGGAGGTAACAAAACAGCTTACACAGTTAACGTTACTGTAGTCATTTCTGTCATTAGGGTGTCTGAAAAGCTGAAAAAAAGAGACCAAAAAAATAAAAAAAGGAAAGTAATTTTTTTGTATGATCCTAGAATATAAAACCTGATGAGACATATAAAGCCATAAAAGTGTTATGAGACCCCAGGAGACGGCAGATTAAAATGTGCAAGGGCGATTTCCACCAATAAAGGTGGAGACAGCGGCTGCTCCACCGCTGTGCCGTGCTCCACCAGGCAAAGAGAATGGTCTGAATGGATTTCAGCAACCTTCATAAAGCCAGGACTAAAGCCACTTCACAAAAGGGAATAGAAACCAAGCCAATCAATTAATGCCCCCCAACAATCACGAGCAGAGACGGAGAGAAATGCTTTCAGACCTGGTGTACGTTTGAAACTTGCTGGGTTCCAGCATCCTGTGGCATTGAGCAGCAGAGTCAGGGTCTACTCTCTCTGCATGTTTCGCGGCTGCTTTCTTTGTGTGTGTGCATGCGTGTGTGTCCTAATGTGTTTGTGTGTGTGTGTGTGTGTTGAAAAGCTCACCATTGAATGAGTACATTCAACAGAGTGCCGAGCTCTTTAAATGCCAATGAAAATAAAGAGAGGGAAATTGTAGGCACTCTGAAGCAACAGGGAAAAAACCAACAGAGCGAGACAGAGAAAGCAAAACCTTACAGCGCCAAGGAGAGACTTCACAAAGGTTTAGCAGCCCTCCACTCAAATATATGGCGGCCATAAATCCTCCACTTAATGTCCTTTGGGCTCCACTTTTTATGGGTAGTGACAATGACAGTGAGTGACTTCTTTTTTTTTTTTTTTTTAAAGTTAATCAACACAGCAAAATTTCAACAAGACTGTCTGGGTAAACTCCAAGGTTTACTCTTTCAAAAAGTCCCGTTCTGGTAATGAAAGTAGACATTACGCTCTGCTGCACTACACAAGACATTCAAAGGGATGTAAAATATTATGTTTCCACTGAAGTTTGGAGGGAGTAAATCATTAAATAGAAGCAGACAGCCCAATACATGATACTGTTCAGAAGGCCACACTTAGTTGGTGAAATAAATGTGTGTTAGGTTTCCTTTTTGCATTGTTTCCAGACTCCAATGCGGCCCTAAAAATGACATTTGTAGTGACAATGCAGATGACTAAAGATGTTAAGTATCAGCAGTAAAATCCTACTGCTCAGGTATCAAATGTAACATCTACTGCTTTGTGACAAATGGGCCCTTTCAGAGAGGTAAAATATTAATGCACAAAAGCTGTAGGGAGTATTTTAATGTAGGTGGTCAAACTGCTTCATACAGCCTCAGATAGTCTCAACTCCAACAATGCATCCTGTCATCATATCACATAAATCCTTTCAGGCAAAGGTGAGCGTTAGATAGCACAGGGGGAACAGATAGCCTGTCTGCCTACCAGCATCTCTAAAGCTTTCTAAATGATGTTTTATTTAATCCATAACAAAAAAATGAAACATAAAAATGTCAATTCAACCTGCTGTTTTACGAATTGTTGTATTAACTGTTTCTTGGCTCTGAGCAGTTGCCAGGCAAACAGCTCCATGCAGAAAGTTACCCGGTCCCAGCCCAAGAAATAGTCTGGCACATAACCTCACCATAAAATGGCAAACATTTTTATAGGTATTAAACCAACAAGATATAAAGTGAAAGATTTAGAGGTTCTGGGAGGCAGATTTTGTCACCGTTGGACAGAGTCAAGCTAGCTGTTTCCCCACGTCTCCAGTCTCCAGTTTACTTTAAAGGTGCTAAATTCGAGATTGGGAGCATTTCTATTGCCTCCGCATGGCTCTCAACATGGTGAGCGCTATATGCTTCCGCGATGACGTTTCGTCGTTTGAGACGACGTTATCAGCTGTAACCGCCGTATGAGAGCTAGACAGTGGGGCACGCTCACATGCACAAACATGCACTAAGAGCACGCACATAGCCCGGGAGAAACTCGGATTACAACAAACACAGAGGGAGAGCGACTTCATTCTCTGCTCAGGTAGACATTACTCTATATCTTTACATAGCAAATAGTTGTTTGCTCCTATATTGATGCTCTGGATATTGTATAGAGCACCTTTAAAGTGCTATTCCAGCTATTTTCTATTGCACTTCCATAACGTTGGGGGACTCAGAAGAGACACATTTCTTTTATTATTTTTAAATGGTGAAAGATTTAAGCAGGATTATATCATCAGGGTTATTTTTTCAAACTTTGGAAAGCTCCCTCCGGAGCCACAGAAGACATTATACAACTGTTACAGGCTGAGT
Organism: Sebastes umbrosus; assembly: GCF_015220745.1. Lineage (NCBI taxonomy): Eukaryota > Metazoa > Chordata > Actinopteri > Perciformes > Sebastidae > Sebastes > Sebastes umbrosus. The sequence goes on along the minus strand of NC_051282.1, from coordinate 25,646,367 downwards.
TGTACTTCTCATGATGATTAATCTGAACTTCACGTGTAAAATCAGTGGACTGCCCCTTTAAACGAACAGTGTGTAGGCTTTGGCAGCATCAAGTGGTGTGGTTGCATATTGCAACCAACCGAGTAACCCTCTGCTCACTCCTCCCTTTCCAAGGACTGCGGTAACGTGAGCTGCCGAGTGCAAAACCGTGGTAACGCCCTTCACCTCGCCCAAGAGGCCATCCTTACCTTAATAACACTACTTTAGGAGCAACTGAAGTCAGACGGCGGTTGGGGGTACCACAGTTTTGCACTCTGTGTTTTGGTTTTGTCCGTTCTGGGCTACTGTAGAAACATGGCGGTGCAACATGGCGGACTCCGTGAGGGTTCTATGTGGATATGAAGGGCTCATTCTAAGCTAATGAAAATACAATGACTCAGATTATACACTTATGAAAGCATAGTTATGAATATTATATTCCATTTCTGCTAATAGATCCACCGAAATGTTACACACTGTTCCTTTAAGGTGCAATATTTTCCTTTGAAATCTAGTGAATAAAGTCTCATAAAATACAAACATGCTCACAGTGGCAGTAAAATTAAATATAACCACAGCATTTGTGTAAATGCACTTATTTCCAACTCCACTTATCACGTACAGATCCAACAGGCCTTTTTGTGTCATATATATAACGCCTCAAGCAGCCTGTGTCTTTTGAAGAAATGAGAATTGCTCTCAAAATGTTTTCAATTTCTTCTTTTTTTTGTGCGCGCTACTGAAGCTCAACCATAAAGGCTCTGTGGATGGAAAGGCTCGTCTTTGTGGATATTGTTCATGGGAACTTCTGGTTTGATGATTACTCATGTTTTACACCCCCCACTTTGTAACTGGTCCAGCATAGACAAGTACCATCATTCGCTGTGGCATCGAGGTGTTTCAACAATCATGTGCATGCCCAAACAATACCTCCGTCCAAGGATTACTCACTGTTTTTCTTTGGAGAGTCAGTTTTGTTTTCTATTTTGTCCATATTATCCATGACTCCGTATACCCGAGCTCTGTGATGTCAGCCTTTTTCTCTCCATGTTTCTGGGTTTGTTCACAGTCGATCTTGATGGCTCATCAAGTTGTGCATGGCCCTTCCAGCTTTTACAGCATTCCTTTCTTTATGTCCCGAGCGTTTTTCTTTTTTTTTTTTCATCAGTGCACACTGGCTGCGTTGTAAAATAAGCCCCATGAGCAGACCAAAAGCTTTGAGATGCACTCAAGGCCAGGTACGTTGTGTTGATATTGGAGGAGTCCCGCCTTCCCTCGGAGGTGATGCCACTCTGGGCTTGGCCTTTCCTTTTGGAGGAACAGTAGGAGGTTGCTGTCTTTGAAAGTCTACCTGGGGTTTTTTTTTTGTATGTGTGAAAACAAACGAGAGAGGGCCGTGTGGAGAGGAGAAGAGAAGGAGAAAGTTTGGTCGCCACGGCCTTGGTTTCATGTTTAACAGAGGAGCGACCATCAATAGCGAGAGGAGGAGGAGGAGGAGGAGGAGGAAGGGATGGTGACTGAGTGACTGCTAGCCCAACAGACATGATAGATGTCTTTAATAACCTCTGGCTGCTTTTTAGTGTCCTCCAGGATTTGTTGTTATTAAGATCTAGGCTTATTATGATGACCAGCTCTCTCATCGACTCCCACATCACGCTGGGGCGTCAGTCCAGACAGTCCAAAATAAACACAGAGTCAAAAGCCCCCCTGTACATGTGCTGATGTGGCACTTGTTGACGGTGCCAGCGTGTCCTAAGACCCGACCGAGGAGTACGTGGATTCACAATAGTCAGCAGTGAGGAGAAAAAACATCCTGCTCGGCGATCACCTGTTGCACCTCAACGCCCTGTGGCCAAACATCACCGCGTTGCAGCGTAGATTGCAAGAACATGTTTGGGTAAATGTCATTTGATGGTTTTAATAAGCGCCTCCATTACGAAAAGGAAGGAGGAAGGAGGAAGGAGCTTGTTGGGACCGCGGGAGCCATAAGAACTCATCACCGATGAAAATGATTTTACTGTGCCTCCATTTCTTTTGAAATCACAAACACTCAGTCCCTTTAGTGTGTCTAAGTAGTTTCATCCCAAGCATAGATTTGGTGAGGGCCCATGTGTTTATTAATTTGCAGATGAGCTCAGCTATTGATGGCGTTGGCCGCCCGTGGGTTCAATTAGGATAATACAGGGAGAGGGGCAGATTATGGGCGGCCATTTAAGTGAGGGTATATCTCTTCCTGACAGTTATAGTCCAAAATGCAACAAATTGCACCTCGGTGGCTGTGAGCGGCGCCATATCAGTCCTCTAGCGATGAAACATGCCTGTGTGGCAGGTCAGCCGTGTGGAGACGACACCAGGCTGCCGTGAGCCATGTAGCCTGTCCTCTCTGAGCTAACAAACACGGGCCTGAGTGCAGCCTATTCCCATTCAGTTTAATAGGGGCCATTTAGAAAACAGCGGTCTATACGCGGTGCGCTGAGTGCATGCTCTACCCAGCCAACCCTAAACAGTCCCACTTAGCGCCGACTCTCTCTAAACTATTGCACGTCTTCTCTCCGGCACTCTCAGGGTTTGAAAGCCTGTGAGTGTTGACAGCTGAAGCAGGGCAAAACTGAACCACGTAAACATCACGTTTTACAAATACAAGACAGGGTGTGGGAATATTCTCACGAGCAGCCATAAAAGGAGGAACGTGTTGGTGGGCTGCATGTGGGACGAAGAAGCTCGCTCGCAGCCTTATTTCTGCGTGCTGGGGGTGAACATTTATTATGATTGATCGGGGCCTTGACTGTAACTTTGCTGTGCAATGAAAACAGTCTACTGTACATTGTCTCTGGAGCGCATTGTGTGAAATTGAATAGGGAGGCCATAAAGTGGAACCGGAGACACTGACCCCAAGCATGCCGAGCCTGTTGGTTTATCTTACTTTCTGTTCAGTCCGTTCAGAGCTTTAAAACGGCAGACAGCTCTATAGAGAGTGTTTGCTTTCTTTTTCTTAGGAAACGCAGACTGTTTCTCAGCTGCATGTTTAGGCTACAGTCAGTGAGATAACCCAGTCCTCCTCCTCTCCACACCCGGACAGCAACAGTTGGGGAACGAGTGAGCAATCACAGGAGCAGCGTAGGCCGGTTTGTAGAAGATAAGGAAGAAGATCCTCTTCTGTTTTTGTTTTTACTCAAGAGCAGGTCATTACAGTCTGAGTGCTGTGCCTTCGTAGCCATACATTTTGTATTTTTAACAACCTATGTCCTCTATTTGAGTGAACTGGCTTGCTCTGCCACTAGTTAAAAGAGCAGGTGTGTGTAGGATTTAGTGACATCTAGTGGTGAGGTTGCAGATTACAATTTAAACTTCTCCGTGTGCCAAGCGTGTAGGAGAACTACGGTGGCTGACGTGAAAATGTGAATGGCCTCTACGAACCCGACCCGAGTCCGAAAGAGTAAGATATGAGCCCGACTCCAACCCGACAGTCATTCTGTTTTTTACTCGCGTTTACACACATTTTGTCGGAAAAAATAGACTTGAAGCGTAAATAAATGCTTCAGTTCAGGTTGTGATTACGGTGGGACACAGCTTGAGACGGAGCCGTGCAGAACAGCTGCTGCACAGATCCAAATGAGAGCATATCTTTAGAGTAAAAAAACACTTCTGACACCCTCCAGTCTAGACATGCACAGGGTGGACGGGAATATGATTGAAAAGTCTTTACCGTGTTGGGATATATGGGGCATTTGCAGGGATACAGTGATTTAAGGATCTTAAAGAGATAGTGAGACAGGGCCGTAAAGTGGGGGGGCCAATGGCCCCTTGGTCCCCCCTACTTGTTGCGCCCATACTTGCCCAACCCTCCCGATTTTTCCAGGAGACTCACGTTTTTCATTGCCCTCTCCCGATCCCTCCGTGGGTCACAATTATCCTGCATTTCTCCCGATTTATGGCAATTTTTGCACCCTTTTATCGTTTTCGTTATCCCAACCTGTTTCTGGCACTGTACAGCGTGTATAAGCCCCTACTGTTTCCATCCACATGGCAACTAGAGCTACACCAAGTGTCTTTTCCCGTGGAGGAGAGCTTGCTCGCGACACCGTGGCGTGGTTTGAGCTGCACTCGCCACACATCACAGCATCACAGCAAAGCCATAGTGGTGCGGCGCAAGCCATTGGAATTAACGGGTTTTTAGAGCGCAGTAGTGATGACGTTGTCACATTGTGTCCTGAAAGAACCTTCAGTGAGTGAGAGACAAGAGAAGGAAATGGAGAGTAATAAGAGAAAGAATACTCAAGCTGAAGCAAAAATGAATGAATGAATGAAAACTGATGATTAGTAGCCTAGTTTATACCAAGAGATTCAAACAAGTTCATGCCAGAGGGGCGAATTATTCCGTTTCCCCTTTCACTGAGATCCAAAGTAAAATTAAAAGTAGGCCTTTAACAAAAAAATGCTGTTGCAGTGTACTTATTATTTTGCAATTTACATTTCTTTAAGTGCAGGAAACCGTCTCTGAAACTCAAATTTTTCTCCCCCCTGACCACCACTTTGGTTTTGAAATCCTCCCTATGTTTGAGGTCTCAAAGGTTGGCAAGTACATCGAAAAGTTAACACAGAGGTTTGTCCGTTCTGGGCTAACTGTACAAACATGGCGGCTGGTGCTCCGTGGAAAGGGACCCCGTCATTCTAAGGTAACGAAAACACGACGGTGATTATACACTAAGAAAACCTTATTAATATATATTCCATTTCTGAAAATAAACCCCCTAAACGCTACACACTGCTCCTTTAACAACCTCTGTCCTCAACTTGATCGTCAACTGGCCTGCTCTGCCACTAGCGCCAAATATAGAAAAATAATACTGTACTTTCACAGGAAAAACACAATCACAAATCCAGAATCTCTAATAATACTGTATGAAATCCACTAATCCAGTACTTGTTTAATCTGTCAACATGGCTGCAAAAGGATGAAAAAAAGACTTTCATAAATGCGGTAAACATCCCCAATATCAACTGAACATCTATCCGTCTTAATTCCTGACCTGTAAAGTACTCCATCAATCCTGCACTCACTAACCCTTCCCTCTCCTTGTTCGCCTGCCACAGCGTTCCCTATTCCCCGCTCCAGCCAGGCCGGGGCAAATAGGGCACCGCTAATGTGCTCGGTGGGTCATTAATTCTTCGGATGGCCATGGGGGCAGCGGCGCAGGCGAGCTTTGTTGTTTGATGTTGGGGCGATATGGTGTGGGGAGGCCAAAGCAGATGTTTGCATTGGCTGGGCGAGGTAAAGCTGTAATACTTGATGCCAACCCAATCGCCATCTCATGCTAGGCAAACAGCTGCCCAAATACGCTTCAGCCAAAGTCTGGCAAAGAGAGGCAAGGGTGACCAGGTCAGCTTTCAGCTCACTTTTACTCTGACATATTTCATATTTTGAATATACCAAAGCATCTTCTTGGAAGGACTGTCCTGTGACCAGTTTTGTTCTCCAAAGTCTGGAAGCTGAAGGTGAACCAGACACTGCTAAATCTAAAACATACAGTAGTTTGTCTGCCTGTCTGTGTTTGTTGTGTGTAGCTGATGTCACTGTGCTTTTTGCCTTTGAGGAGAGATGGGAATCTCAGCAGAGAGAGGACAAAAAAGAAAAGGAAACCAGAGACTAACCCAGATTTTTCCGCTGGCCACGGTAAAAATATAACAATGTATGCGCATACATAGACCCCAGAACAAGGACAGTTCATTTAACTCTCTCCTGCCTCTCCACTCAATGATATGAGCCATTCATCACCGCCCACCTTCATATCTGCGTGCTTGCCCGGAAAGGACAGTGGTGTGTGTGTGTGTGTGGTGTGTGTGTGTGTCGTTGTATGTGTGTGTGAAAACAGATTAAAAGATAAATATCTTCTACGTAGCCCACATGTTTTGACCCTGTTGTAGAATTCCTCAGGCTCCATGAGATGCAGACCGCGAGGGATACGGTTTGTGTCCAGCTAACACTCAGAGTGTGCTGCCCTATACTGCTGTTTTCATGAACATCTGGACTCTGAACATCTGCTGTTCACAAAATACACAACGTGAGTATTTATGCTTAACAATACTGTGCTTGTATCTTTACTTTTTTTTACATTTTGTTTAAATAAAGACATTTGGTAACACTTAATTTTACAGGTCTGCGGTGTTAACTAGCAAGTAACCTATTTAATTACCCCAATATTTACCTCAAAATGTATCCAAAATTACTTTATAAAACATTATTTAATAACTATTTACCGCTATTTCCCAATAGCTAATAATTAATTTAATACATTTATTATTACATTTAATAAATTAGCAAATAACAATAACATTTCTTTAAAAACTCCCTGAATCGTTACATCAGCTACCAGGTTACATCTGTGTAAACAATAAGTCACACAACGGTGAGATCTGTGTCTGATCAGAAGTGTTCTATTTGTTTTCCACCTCCGATGAAGAGCAGCCGCTTCTCAAGCCTAAGGGCCCTATTTTAACCATTATATGCTATTTTAGCATATTATTATTAAATCATGTTTATAATAAAGTAATTTTCGATACATTTTGAGGTAAAAATTGGGGTAACTTGGCAGTAATTCTAAATAAATTTAAAATAGGTTACTTGCTAATTATCACATAATTACCATGAAATGTCACAAACCTGTGAAATGAAGTGGTGCCAGACATTTTAGTTATTTTGTGCATCTACTCATCAACCCTTCACCCCGAATGACATGCATCCACATGTCTTTTTCTAGTAAAGTGTTGTAAACACTGATCTCTACTGCAGTGTGTGTACGTTACCAGAGCACTATAATAGTTTAAAGGGAACATATCATGAAAAACTCACTTTTTCAGTGCTTGTGCACATACATTTGGGTATCTGGAGTTCCTACCAACCCACAAACTAAGTGCCTAACCCACATCACAAAACATGTGATTCAACAAGCCATTCAGGTTTGGCTCCCCTTCATGTCAAATCAACCCGCTCTCACGGGAAGGCGTATAAATAGCACATTACATGACATTCCGCGTGTCATGAGTACGCATTTTAGCCTTTTCGCGTGTCATTTGTACTCCGTGCAAACGTTCGCAGTTAGGTTTAGGCAACAAAACCACTTAGGCTTAAGAAAAACGTCATAGTTGGGCTTAAAAAGAGTACGTAAACTAAGTAAAATACCTATGGAAACAACAACACACTTCATGAAAAAACGTCACAAACGTCACTAGTAACTTAAAAAAACAAAACACCGGCCTCGAACACGGGCCTCCTGGTTAAAAGTTCTGTGTTTCTTGGTCAATCAGAGCAGACTGGGCTTTTTCGGGAGGGGACCTTAAAGTGCTAAAAGTAGACACCCAAAATACAAGTATGCACTTGGAAATAAGCATGATATTTCCCCTTTAAAAAGCCTAATAGGGTATTAATTTAATTTGCATTTTGGGGTAAATTATTTCTTTATGTGATAATAAAATTTGGATTTTCACTGAGAAAATATTTATCCAAGATGCCGCTAATTACATCCTCTCCTTAATTACACAAAACTTGCTCGACTCTAATGTGATGTTTGCTTCATACAAAAGGCCGCTCAAAAGACGCATATCGCAGAAGAAGCCAAGATGAAAGGTTCACTTACGACTCATTAATTGTCCCTCTCTATGTGCTGCTGTACTGCATGTTTCAAGATAATGAGAAGGCATGCACCTGAGACAAGAAAAGAGCTACGTTGTTGCGACGCAGGAAGATTGCTAATCCTGAATTATCATTGGCTCATTCGTCATCTCTAACTTAGTAGAGGTGGAGCGAGGGAATCAAAGTAGGCGAGTAATGAGGACCCACAGTGGCCGGCAAGGTAACCGTGGTTACGTGTGGTGCATTAATGTATGTAATCTGTTACTGTGTCTGTGACAAGACAAGGACATGTAGTGTGCTAATTAAAGAAACCTTTCACTGCTCCGCGCTTAGACACAGGTCATATCTCATTAATGATGGTCTCGATGCATGGGGAGTCATTCATTACTGGCCATTTGGAGGAAAAAGGGAGGATGAGGGGATGGAGGGAATTCCTGTTTGCACATACAGCACATAGCATAAAAAGCTAATAGGCATTTTCTCACAGAGGAACAGTATGAATAGACCCAGATCCTTCCAGCACCACCATGTTACAGATTCATTTTGTCATTTTTAAAGGAACAGTGTGTAATATTTCGGGGGATCTATTGGCAGAAATGTAGTGTTATCAGTTGATCAGAAACTGACGCGCTGAGGCACCCTTTAGCAACAGTTTGTGACGAACCGGGCTTCCAACTAACTCCAATGTAAAGCCACTCGCGGCGTTATTTCACGGTCAGAGCAAGTGACGTAGTATTAATAGCGTGAGAGTGCGCTAAGGACAGGCAGGTCAAAAAACACAAGATGTTCAACCAGGAGATCGGTGTTCGTGTCCCGTGTGACACTTAAAGTAACGGTGACCAATTTTTTCATGTCAGTCTTTATTCACGTGACTCATTTAGTATCGTCAGCGCCATGAGTCACTAGTCAGTGAAGTTAACATCAATTATGACCATTTCCTAACCTTAACAAAGGGGTTTTGTTAGTTCCTGTAAAAACAGAAGTTTATTTTGAAAGGACACTATGCATGTAACAAGCGTATATTGATACACCACCCCTGGTCTAGGGCTGTGTATTGGCAAGAATCTGGCGATACAATACATGAACCAGGGGTTACGATTCAACATATAGAGATTGACCAAGCGGCGTTATTGAGAGTCTGGAGTGAGAATGTGTTGATCTGCAACCATGATGGCGCCAAATCCTGCACGCTGTACCTTTAAAGAAAAGAATTGTACAAAAAAAAGCCTTTGTTCAAAAACATTAATTTTTATTTTTTAAATGCAGGGGTATTTACAAGAAAAAAAAAAGTCAATGGCAGGGCTAATGTCATGTACAATACTAAATACAAAAAATATATCATTGAAAAAAATAAACCACATCTTCAAAATGCTTCATTTCTGACGCACCAGTCTCAGAAAAATAAAAGTAAAACAGCTGAGCTTCCTCCTGGGATGAGTCAATGACACCAATCCCGCTTTAAGAAAAAGGAGAGACGCACAGCCTTATGGTCAGTGCTTGTACCTGGATGTTCAGTGCACAGGGACACACACACACATACAGCAACCATCGAATGGTAGTGCACAGGCAGAAAGGCTCGTCTGCAATCAAAAACAGCATTTTAGTGGCTTCAGTAATATATTGCAAACTAAGCCTGAGGGAATGTCTTTTTGTTCCTAAAGGCTGTACTGTATCCCCCCCCTCCGGACAGAAAGAACTACGTTTTCCTACATGCTCAAACGCCACATCAAACAGCACTCCATACAGTCAAAAAAAGTCTAAAGCAAAGTTGTAGGGTTCATGGGTGTAATCATCGTTTTCCGTTTTCACTTTGTGGTCATGGAGAAAACTAAGCTGGTAATGTTGTGATCACTACATTTTTCCATGATCACAAGAAAACAAAATAACCTTAAATCTTCAATCTATCTGACCTGATCTCATAATAATCTTCTAAATAGTCAGCTTTGTTATCATGATCAATTTTTACATAAATCAATCAGTATTCTCATGATTATTAGAAAAGACATGCCAGATGTTGTAATCATCTATAATCCATACACGTAGCGCAATCTCTACCCGAAATTGCTTTGTATCCAAGGTCATTATGTCGTTACGTAACTGCTGACAACCACAGGTGCGCCATTTCATAGTGATATTATATGGACTCTCTCTTTGGTTGTAGTTGCATCAGTTTAGAATAATAAAAAGGTGTTAAATTCTGATGTCAAATATGAGCAGTGACATTTGATTATAGATGATTATTCCCATGTTGTAGCTGTCGTCTACAGTGTTATTATTTAATGGTCATGAGAAGACGGGATGGGTTATGTCGAGATCAATTATTCTAGTCCATGATCAGGAGAAAAAAAAACAACACCTGTGCAAACCACTGCCAAGACTGCACAATATTTTAATAATCAACTATACAATTTGAATCTGCATCAGGAACCATAAACGTACTGTACTAATCGTTCAATATGGGATAAAAGCGCCATATTTTTTTACCCCATTCAGTGCAGAAAATTAGCAAACGTGTTCAAAATTCCCCATTTTGCAGAGTTGTGAAGTCGTTTAAAAATTGCAAACTGTGCTAAAACCAATCGTTTATTCCATGGCCTGACACTCCACTAAATTTAACTGAAATCTAAATGCTCTATAAACTAACAAAATAAGGAGAGAAAACCTAACCTCCTTGGCCAAGTTGACACCCATGGCTTCTACAGGTCCCTGTAAAGCGGTCCCCGTCTGAATATGAAAGCAAATGAGCAGTCCGAGACAAGTGCAAATCCTCCCTGAGACTGGTCCGTGTACTTACACAGACATCAGATTCAGCATTATACAACCCAAGTTCCCTACGAGGAGACTAAACGAGTCACACTGACCGGCCTAAAATTGTGTTTGGTGCCATTTCTGCAGCTCCAGTAGCACTGTTTTCATACAACATTTAAGACAAAAACACAGGGATTCACCATCATCACTCAGTCACAATAAGGCTCCGAGAGCAGCATGTAAACCAGACTGGTCAGAAATCAAGCGGATCACAAAAAGAAAATGTTTTAAGTTGATCACACAGTTATTATTGCTAAAATGATTATCACGTTTGATTTATTTGAATGATGGACCCCCTCCAGATACCTGACCAGGAGCTGGTCTCCATCCCACAGATATGTAGAGCTGCGAGACACCGCAGTAACTGGAGATGGATGGGAAGAGCTGAGTGAAGTGGAATCAGCATGTGGTGCCTCAGGGACTCTCCGTCCTCTGGTGGCTGACAGAGGGAGACATCATGGTCGTCATGTGTCTCTGAGCTGACATCGGCTCTGCAGGCTCTGGAAGTGGGCGTTGCTTCAGGATGCGGTTGATCCTGGCAGGTAGGACACCAAGCTCACACGGCCGGCCAGTTCTGAGGGAGTCACCGAAGCTGAAGGGCTGCAGGGGCCCACAGCGCACTGACTGCTACAGCTGCCAGCCGCATGTTCAGGACTGCTGATGCTGCTGCTGCTCTCGCTGGATGACTGAATGCAGATGTCATCAACATTAGCAGTGTGCTAGCTGGATATGAACGTCAACATCCGTTGGTTGTTTTGTCTAGATAAATAAAGCATCACAACTGAAATGCTTTGGGGTGATACATGCCAAAACTAGGACATCAGAAAGGCCTCATTAGCCATGACGCATCAGCGTCTATGCCTATGCGTTCTGTGAGGGCACCTCTAACGCACGCCAGGCTTACATAGTACTGCGGTGGATTGTGCGTAGCATGCAATTTCTTTTTTGATTTGGACATGCGTTTTTTAAATCCTTTGTCATACGGTCTTTGATAAGTTTGGCCAAACACAACTCTATGGCTGGATGAAAGAATTGGATGAATTGAAGAGGAGCTTCTGTATCTGAATGAATAAGGTTGTTTTGTTTTCAGGAGGTGCGCGTCTCTGCGTCTCTCTGCGAGCTCCGCAAACTATCTCTGCGCTCTCTGCGAGCTCCGCAAACTATCTCTGCGGCACTGCACAAGCTTTACTGCATTTATAAATTCTGAAATGAAAATATCGTCTCATATCGATCGCATGCCCCTGAATTGAATCAAAAATAGTATTGTGGGAGACTTTATAATATCAGCAAATATTGTATTGTTGTCCAAAGCATCGATATAATACCGTATTGCGATGAAAGTAGTGATTTACAACCCTAGTCTTTACCCGATCAGACAGTGGAAAAGCAGTTAAAACAGATGGGGTAATATTAAGGTACAATTTTTAATCCTATTGTTCCCCATTTGACACCTGAGATCTAATAATTCTCATAACTACGCATTTCTTTTGTGAGCTCATTGTGATCACCAACTAATAAAGGTGACAATTCATCTTTTTTTTCTTTTCAAGTGTCAACATCTACCAAAAACTACTGCTACTGAAAGGTTAGTGAAGGACAACTGTTTTGCCCAGCATCTTTACAGTTTCATCATTGCAATTTTATTTCCCTTGACAGCTGTTTGTACCTCAGAGTCCCAGGCATCCCGGCCTGGCTCAGGGGAGAGAGGATGAGCTCTGCTCTGCCGTTTGGCTTGAGGCACCAGGTGGCCATTCTCCTCATCACCACAGCTGCGCTGCCGTTTCCTGTTTGGGAACATACATACAGTCAGGGTCTGAAATTAACCTTTTTCCTCACCTGCCACTGTAGCAGGTCACTGAACATTTCTGCAAGTAGTTAACACAATACTACAACATATGTTTCATCATTCAGCGTTACATAATGTCCTGTAGGCCTCACTCACCTGTTTTCAGTCAACATATGATGACACTAAATCAATCTCAGATGAGTTTCTTGTATGTTGTTGTTACCAGACCGACCAGATTGAGCTAGTTTCCTGTCAGTCGATGGCCTAACATTTACCCTGTTATGTGGCAGGTGCTAAATTCATTCCCTGCATACAGCATATATGCCATCACACATATATATATCGTTGCTGTAACCAATGCAAATCCTATGATTTGTTACACACCCCTGTGATCAACATGTTTTAAATGGCTGCTGCAAGTAGTTAACACAGTACTATGTAAAGGATATATTGAAAGGATAGGATAGCCCCTTGAGATGTAGCATTAAAAAACAGCATTACATAACAAACATACACTGCAAATACACAGATACACACAGCCTGCTCACCATCTCCCACCCAGACCCCCAGCCCCTCTGCTGTTATACAAGACAAATGTTTATACAATGACCATATTTAAATCAATTATATCAGCAATAAAGAACAATTGTCTTCAGTTTATATGTAGCACAAATAAACTGAGGATCATAAATCACACACAAATTAAGCAACATACTACATATGTTACGAGCTATATCTCATCATCCAGCGTTACATAATGTCCTGTAGGCCTCACTCACCTGTTTTCAGTCAACATATGATGACACTGAATCAATCTCGGATGAGTTTCCTTTGTGTTTTGTTACCAGACCGACCAGATGGAGCTAGTTTCCTGTGTCAGTCGATGATGGCCTACAGTGTCTCTCACTACCTGAGTTAGTGAGCTAACGAACCTCGCCTAGCTTGCTGATTATGTTGAATATTCATGTGATACTATTAGACATTTTGGCTGACAGTAAAACCTAATATAACTAACTACACAGACACTTAACAACTTAACGTAACTGTCTGTTAATTAGCATAAAGACTCGGGTGAACTAGGCTAGTTAAAAACAGCCAGTCACTAATGCTAGCTTACAAGCTAACGTCCCTGCTAACCAGCTAAACCTTCTTAGTTAGCTCTTAATAAACTATCAGACCACCTCAAAACACTGCAGATAAATAGCATAGTTTCCTTTGATAACTATTCAACAATCTCTACCAGAGTCCGAGTGAAAGTACAGCTGTTTTAGTTCAACCTAGTAACAGTGAGAGCCATAAAGCTAAACAACCACAGCCAACCGCGACAGTTGTGTTTACATGCTACTGCGCATGCGCGAAGACTAGAGATGGTGCTTTTACGTGCTGTCGGAAAAAAATATTATTATGTTAAGCTAGTTTGAGAATCAAGAGTAGAGTTTTCTGTTGTGATGTGAGAGATGTAAAGTGTAGAGAGAGCGGGATAGGCACGATGATGATTCGTATCGTATCGTAAATTCGTGAGCCTGGTTTGATAGCTCAGGGTTTATGCCCTTTTCTATCCATAGAGGAAGGAGGAGGAGAGAGGACATGGAGGAGGAGCCCAGTTCAGGAGTTTTTCTTTTTATATATATATATATATATATATATATTATACATATATATTTTTCCTTTTTTTTCTTGTTTTTTAATTTTTATATATGTATATAATATATATATTTTTCTTTTTTTCTATTTTTTTTCTTTTTATATATATATATATATATTTTTTTTTTCTTTTTATATATATATATATATACATATATATTTTTTCTTTTTTTCTATTTTTTTTATTTTTATATATATATATATATATATATTTTCTTTTTATATATATATATACATATATATTTTCCTTTTTTCTTCCTTTTTTCTGTTTTCTTCCTTTCGTCATAACACAAATAAAATAAAATGAAATATGGAATAAAACAAATGGAGATAAAAAATAAATTAAAGAAAGAAAAAAAGAAAGGAGGAAAAATAAATAAATAAGTAAATAACAAATAAATAAATAAATAAATAAATAAATAAAAAAGCCAACATAACGGGGCAAGATCAAGATCATGTGAATGTGTGTGTGTGCTTGAGAGGGGTGGGGGTGGCGGCTGTCAGTCAGGGTGCAATCAAATTAAGGCACGATTAAAAAGAATAAAATAAAATAAAGTAAAATAAATATAATAGGTAGGTTAAAAAACTCCTCCAGTTGAGTTTTTATTTTTATTTTTTTTTCTTGTTTTTATTTATTTTTTCTATATAAACATATATTTTTCCTTTTTTTTCCTTTTTTTTTCTTTTTCTCCTGTTTTCATCATAACAAAATAAATAAAATGAAATATGGATAAATCAAAATGGAGAGAAAAATAATTAAGAAAGAAAAATAAATGAAAAAAATAAATAAACAAATAACAAATAAACAAATGAATAATAATTAAAAAAGAAAGAAAGAAAACTTTAAAAAAAGCCAGCATAACTGGGCAAGATCAACATCATGTGACTGTGTACAGTGTGTGCGCTTGAGAGGGGTGGGGGGTGGCTGGCTGTCAGTCAGGGTGCAAATCAAATTAAGGCAAGATTAAAAAGAATAAGATGAAATAAAGTAAAATAAATATAAATAGGTAGATAGATAGAAGTAAAAGAATGATAGCTAAAAGGATGGTGTTTAATAGGGGTGATGGATTAAACGATGAGTGGTTGTATGTGGTGTGTGGACTGTGATGACTGTATTGAAGTGATGAACACCATTACATTTTTATAGGATACACGTATTCAATATGGTTAAGACGATTCCGGAAAGAAAGTAGGGGTTTCCGAGCTGCACATAAAGGCAGCATGTAATAACAGTAGCGCACATTTTGCAGTGCAGAATGTGCAGCACAACAAAACTGCTATTTAAATTGATTGATTAATTGAAGTTAGTAATGCATGTTGAATTTATTCATTTGTTTGTGCTTTAAAAATGTTATTGGTCTTAATCAGACAGAGCAAATATTTGACTGACATAATGTTAATTTCCCCCAAAAGATGTCGCTGTTTACAACACAATGGTTTTATTCAACACATTGTAGCTGAATGTTTATTATGCTTTCAGGTTGAAAATAAGACCGAGCTGTATCTTCAATAAAAACAGATCTACAATGTTACAGAAGGCAAGTTGCAGCTCATTTCCCCATAAAACCAGTGGCTATTTTATATTAAATATGGAGCAATTTGCAGCTTAAGGAATATTAGAAAAATGATAGTTTTGTAATTAACAGTGCTGGGAAAATAAATCTGACAATGGTTGACATCTTCACAACCCGGAAGTTACACCTATAGTGCAGCAGGTCCAGCCAGCCAATGGAGTAAAAAAAAAAAACGCCTCCGCCAATGACTCAAGCGAAGACGGAGGGTGAGATTACCATGGATCCTCAGCAGCAGCAGCGCTCCTGTTAGTATTATAAAGGGAAATAACCACAATGGGCAGCACGACTCAAACTGAACTTCAGGAAAGCAGTGATTCAGCTGACAACCAAAACACAGGTACTATAGATAATATAGCGCCTCCAGTGCAGTTGAATAAAGGATTAATGGAGAGAGATATAGTGCGTCGATGAGCATCACCGAGGAGATGAAGATAACGCGTTATGATGCTGGTGGCAAAAAAAACAGTCTCATGTTGCATGCTTTTCAAACTCACATTCATTTATTCTGCATGATCGAAATGTTTATAAGGTCTGTGTGGAAAAGACTGCATGCAATCATACTCCAAAATATGTCGCATTGTTAAGGATAAAGGATAAATGGTGGTCGATTATTCAATGTAGATGAACCATAAAGCTTTATTCAGGCTGTTTACGTGATGATAATAAACGATGGCGTAGCTAAATCCAAACTGATGACGTAGGTCTGCAATGACCATGATTGCAGATGCGGCAGGTGGACTGTGCTGAGAGCCAGATCATGTTTCCACACTGCTGCTAGAACAGAGGTTGTGTTTACATTGCCATTATATGTAGGCCCTGGATGAGCAATACAATGAAGACCATACAACCCATGTTATATGCATTATGATGAAAAGGGGCAAAAGTCATATTCTAATGCACTGCAAGATCAATCAGACCATATTCCAGTGATATAAAATGCTCCATTTGGCTCAGATTTGTGGGAATTGAAATAGTAAACATATTTTTCTACAGCCGGTGGAAGCCACAGACGATGCCTTCTGGGACCAGTTTCTGGGCAGACACCACCACCACGGTCCAGGATGTTTTTGCTCTGGTGCCAGCTGCAGAGATAAGAGCTGTTCGAGAGGAATCTCCCTCCAATCTAGCAACCCTCTGCTATAAGGTACACTGATACACTGTCTTGTTTATGAGTTGAGATTGCACAGGGAGGCTAACATCATGGAATAATGTTGTTTTGTTAGAGAATGTCTGTCAGCAGGGCATGCCTCAATGCTCTCAGATGTGGGAATATGTGAGTCAACTCCCCTTCCTTTTCTTTTTTCGCTTCCTGTCTCCTGGTGCCAGCTTCCGTTTGAAGCCGCCTATCAGAAACAAAACAGACATTACGATCTAATTAAATAAAGAGGAGGAGAAGAGAGCCCTTGAAGCGGAGCTGATTCAAAGCGGTTTGTTGCCTATTTTAAACACAGGCCACAACATGCTGTTGGTTATATTTAGATAATGAATCATTTTCAAAAGTAAGTCTTTGTTAAAGGCCCAAACCAAACAAACACATGTCCCCATATTATGTTGATATCATGTGTACGTCCCCATTTGTACATGATATACACAGACTTTAAAGAGGACCTTTTATGCTCATTTTCAGATGCACACTTGTATTTTGGGTTTCTACTAGAACATGTTTACATGCTTAAATGTCGAAAAAACGCTTTACTTTTCTCATACCGGCTGTGCTGCAGCACCTCTTTTCACCCTCTGTCTGAAACGCTCTGTTTGAGCCCCTCCCCATCCGAAAAGCCCCAGTCTGCTCTGATTGGTCTTCAGGACTCCGCTCCAGCTCCGCTCTAACTTGCTTTGTTTGAGGGTCGTGCCAAACTAGCCGCTAGGCAGGTATTATGCAAATGTGTTACTTTGGTGACATCATCACGTTACGGATGAAAAGGCGGGACTTCAAGCAAGACGTTTCGGGCAGTTCAGGAGCAGTGTTTCTGTGGGGGAGAGTAACTCCCTTTGCTGTGGACTTGGGCTTTGTAACTTTGCAGACCTTTTACATGCACTAAATACTATATAACACACTAAAGGAAATGGAAAAAAGCACAATAGGTCCCCTTTAATGAACATTTATGAGATGCTGCAGTTTGTTGGTATTTTTTCTCTCCACAAACAAAATCATTAGTGGCCACTTGATGGTAGTAAAAGAGTATTATATTATAATGGAAGCTCACTGTAAAGGTTCTTCTCAGCCTCATCAAATAATTAGTATTTATACATTATTTACCATTATTTTTAATGGAACAACAAATCCAAGACACTAAGGTGTTTGTTATGGTTCTGTGCATGTTGACTGGATCATCATTAACCGACTCAGAACCAACAGTAAAACAATAGGCACCAATGCTGTAGCAAATTTACGAAAATACAAAAATAGTTTTTAAAAAAACTATATGAAGCTCTTTCTGTGTGAATTACAGAGTGTCTGGGTCATCAGATGTATCCACACCATTCATACTCACTCTCACTGTCTCCTCAGGCCGTGGAGAAGCTGGTGCAGGGCGCCGAGTCCGGTTGCCCCTCAGAGAGGGAGAAGCAGGTGATCCTGAACTGCACTCGCATCCTGAGCCGTATCCTTCCCTACATCTTCGAGGACCAGGACTGGAGAGGATTCTTCTGGTCAACGGTGCCCGGTGCTGGGCGGGCCGGGGTGAGTGAGTGGGCACAGGAAAATGAAAACCTCCCTTGCAAAAAGCATAAAAAAGACAGGTCTTTAAATAACTCTTAATAACACTTTTTATGAGACAGTGTCGATCATTTGCATAATCTTACTTTGAACACAACATGTTGTTTGTTATTAAAAATAATGATCGACCAGTTACATAAAATACAGAGTTCCCATCAGATGCTTACTCACTCCAGTGACACAATACAACGAAAGCATTCTGGTTCTTTTTCACGTGCGTGCATCCTTCAGTTGATGAGCTGAATTGGTTTCCTCATTCCACTTGTAAGGAGGTGTATTTGACTTTTTCCTTGTAGAGCAGGAAATATCAGCTCAAATGACCCATTTGTTCCAAGCCATGACAACTATTTCCATTTCACCATTTACTGTAAACCCTTTCTTTCAATGAATGCTAAAGAATAGTGTTCATCAAGTGGATCTATAGGCCATATAGACTGTATATAAGAAGGGGACATACTCACCGTGACGTCACCCATTGGTTTGTGGACTGCCGTTTGAAGCATTGATTGGCATTTTGGCCGTTGCCATCTTGGATTTTTGGCCATCACCATCTTGTTTTTTTTTATAAATGAATAAGACATTTTAGGCGACCAAAAGTGTTATAATTAACTTTCATTAACTGAAAACACACTGTGAAAGGGTTAAAGTTGTAAGCAGAAAACACGAACAACTCTCAGACCGGACAACGCCGTGGTAGCGACCTGTCAATAACAAGGTAGCCACGCCCTAAAGCATACCCCAACTTAATCGAGTCCAAGTCAAGTCCATGTCCAAAGGCAGTCGAGACCAAGTCAAGACCGAGTCCAAGGCAAATCGAGTCCTGTTCAAGACCATAATAGGCAGTTGTGTCTTTCCGATGCTAATATAGTGATTAATGAGTTAGGTGGACAGAAATAATCTATATACAATATTGATCTATCTTCTAACAACAAACAGGAGTCCAACAAGGCATGAGTCAAAGACGAGTGCAAGTACAGACTCGAGGACTACAGCCCTGCCATAATTTACTAAATGAACATCATGCTGTGTTGAAGAAGACTTAAAACTAGCGACTGGGACCATAAACTCATGTTTACAATGTTTACCGAGGTAATAATCAAGTGAGAAGTAGGCTCACTATACAATCTGACTTCTTTTTGCAACCAGAGGAGTCGCCCCCTGCTGGCTGTTATGAAAAGTTCCCCATTGGCTTCACTTTTTCGGACCGGAGGTTGCCCACTTGATCTTAGTCTCATCTATATGTTCATCCTTTCCAGACAGAATGAGCTGGACGATGACGACGGAGCTCGACCTCTGGCAGAGTCGCTGCTCCTGGCTATCGCCGACCTCCTCTTCTGCCCGACTTCACCGTGCACAGCCACAGGAGAGGCCCCGTGAGTACCCAGCGCCCTGGCACTATGTCACTAAGTATGTTATCCGATCAGCAGCAAAATAAATCATTGCTGACACATTACGAGGAAAGCGGTTAACATGATTTATTATTTTTTTGAGCACTGTTTTCCTTCTTCCTGGTCTAACGTTGACCTACTAACCTGTCACTCTAGTTTCTCCGAAGAGTCAAAGAAGTCATGATTGATGAAACGTTGTCAGTCTCACCAGGAAGAATTCCTCGCCGCTCGTGATGCGCAAGAGAGGAATGTTGTGAATGCTCTAATTGTATTATACAATGCTCATTATTGCACCATCGGTTCTACATTTCCTCCTTAAACCACAACATGGGCAATACACTCAGATACAGTTCCTCTAAAGGAAGTTAAGAAAAAGGAATGTCCTCAGAAAAACAACAGCATTGGTTGTTCGTTTCATAAGACAAGCTGTGTTTACTGATAGTGCCAAAGCAGGAAGTAAGGAGATCGCATCTCTTACCAACAGTCTCCATTTAACCATGATAGCAATCTTTCCACAACCTTTACTTTTAAACGTTTAGTTCCCTAACCTTAACCATACCCTAACAATAGATTATGTGCTGTA
The DNA here is from genome assembly GCF_015220745.1 of Sebastes umbrosus. Classification (NCBI taxonomy): domain Eukaryota; kingdom Metazoa; phylum Chordata; class Actinopteri; order Perciformes; family Sebastidae; genus Sebastes; species Sebastes umbrosus. The sequence continues at coordinate 25,626,217 of NC_051282.1, read as the reverse complement.
ACCATGATGTTTTCCCATTCTTAACCAAGTACAACAACTACACCTCAACCATACCTTGGAGAAAGTATAGACAACGATTTGCGATAAATATTCTGAGAAATGTTAATCCTGCACTTCGAATAATTTTTTTTTTGTGACCACTCCAGGACTCGGTAGAGAACATGCAGTCTATAGACAGCTGTGAATACATCTGGGAGGCAGGGGTGGGTTTTGCGCAGTCTCCCCCTCTCAACTACATCCATGACCTGAATAGGTGAGTCAGCCGGCTGTGCTTGGCAGCATCCGTGGCACTAACAGGCTTTACTCTCTCATGTTAACGTGGGTGATTCTTCTTTCCTGATCCTCTTCAGGACAGAGTTGCTGAGACTGTTACTAACCTGCTTCTCTGAGGCCATGTACCTGCCTTCCTCAACGGACAACAATGTCCTCAACCCTTGGGTGACGTTCTTCTGCTCCACAGAAAACAGGTAATGTGATGATGTGCACCCATCCAACCATCAAGTGAATTGTATCTCTTTTTTTTACATTTAAAATGCCACAAAAAGTTAAACCTTTATAAGGTAAGTTTACATTAATATGAATAAAGACTACCAGTAAGCAGAATTTAGCAAAGGCAGAGAATGCAAGAAACAAAAAAAACACTTCACTTACACTTCATCGACGTAAATTACTGCCCAGTGTGTCTGAAGAGATACATACTACTGTTTATTCACACAAAAGTGTGTTGAACGATAGTACATGTTGGATATGTAGTGTATAGTATCACGTCGGCCACCGTAGTTCTCTTACACGCAAACGGAAGGAATTTCAGTTGGTTGAAATCTGCAACCTCACTGCTAGATGCCGCCAGATCCTAAACACTGCACCTTTAAAAACAACTTTTTGCATGGATATACTGTATATTGCTCAGGATTCTCATCTTTACATCTCTTTCCGTAGACATGCTCTGCCTCTGTTCACCTCTCTGCTGAACGTGGTGTGCGCCTATGATCCAGTGGGCTACGGCATCCCGTACAACCACCTGCTCTTCTCCGACTACCGGGAGCAGCTGGTGGAGCAGGCCGTGCAGATCCTCATTGTGACGCTGGAGCATGACGGAGGGGTTCCCCACCGGCCACCCTCCCCATCCAGCATGGAGGAACAAGAGGTACGACACCGAGACCGCCTCAAAGGAATGAATATGATGACTCTACGGTATGTGTTTAACGTCATCCTAATAAATCTATTTATCTTTGTGCAGTCTACAGGCCCTGAGAACCTGTTTGTGAATTATTTGTCAAGGATCCACAGAGAGGAGGTATGTCAATTATCATTACTGTAAAATACATGAAGATCTTCCCTGAAAAGATGTCCAAAAGCACGCCTTCTGTGTCTCCCTTGGCAGGACTTTGACTTTGTGCTGAAGGGCCTAGCTCGCCTGCTGACCAACCCGTTGACTCAGACGTACCTGCCTAACTCTACCAAGAAGATCCAGTTCCACCAGGAGCTGCTAGTGCTTTTCTGGAAGCTTTGTGACTTCAACAAGGTCAGAAAAAAGAAGTATAATTAGTGGGGCGGCATAGCTCCACATACTAGGGCTGTCAATCGATGAAAATAATTAATCGCGATTAATTGCAAATTATAGCACATTTTTTATCTGTTCAAAATGTACCTTAAATGTAGATTTGTCAAGTATTTAATACTCTTATCAACATGGGAGTGGGTAAATATGCTTTCTTTATGCAAATCGTATTCAAAATAGGTTTGCTATGTCGCCCCACTAAATGAAGAGTTTCTTTGATTTAGAGTTTGAGCTTTTTATTCAACAAAATCATCTTTGTGTTCAACAGAAGTTCCTGTTTTTCGTCCTGAAGAGTAGCGATGTGCTGGATATTCTGGTTCCTATACTCTTCTACCTGAATGATGCCAGGGCTGACCAGTGTGAGTCTCATCCCAGTTTCCTCGCAACAATTCCCCCAACAAGCCTCTACTATACTTTATTAACTTCTGTTTTATGGCTGCAGCCCGCGTCGGACTCATGCACATCGGCGTGTTCATTCTGCTGCTGCTGAGCGGGGAGAGAAACTTTGGCGTGCGCCTGAATAAGCCCTACACCGTCCACGTGCCTATGGACATCCCAGTGTTCACGGGGACTCACGCTGACCTGCTTATAGTGGCGAGTGTCTGCTGCATTACATCATCTGAAATGTTCTTTATATGCTGCCAAATTAAGACGCAGTCAATGCTCATTGCTGTCACCGTGTTTGTTTTGTAGGTGTTTCACAAGATTATCACCACAGGCCACCAGCGTCTCCAGCCTCTGTTCGACTGCCTGCTCACTATTGTTGTAAATGGTGAGTTGCTTTGGCGCCATCTGTCCGGCAATGCACAGATATTATTAGCAACATTTGAAAATCTCTTAACAAAGAGAAGCCACTTAAAGTCATCCTCTCAACATTTCTCCTCCTGCAGTGTCTCCCTATTTGAAGAGCCTGTCCATGGTGGCAGCCAATAAACTGCTCCACCTGCTGGAGGCCTTTTCCACCAGCTGGTTCCTGTTCTCCGTAGCCCAGAACCACCACCTTGTGTTCTTCCTCCTCGAGGCTTTCAACAATATCATCCAGTATCAGTTTGACGGTAAGAGAAAGATCACACGTGGGCTTGTATGGATTTGAAAAGCTTTTTTTTGGGTTGTTGTCAAGATGAAGGTATTAGAAGGAGCTTTGTTACACATCTGCTCATTAAGTGAATCTGTCTCTTTCTTTTAACCTCCAGGAAACTGCAACCTGGTGTACGCCATCATCCGCAAGCGTAACGTGTTCCACCAGTTGGCCAACCTGCCCTCTGACCCCGGCTCCATCCAGAAGGCTCTGCAGAGGAGGAGGAAGTCTCCGGATGTCATTTCCCGCACTAGCTCGCAGGAGACTGTATCCATGGAGGGTTCTCGCCCTGCTGTAGCGGCAGAGCCCGGTACACTGAAGACCAGTCTGGTCGCTATACCAGGTACCCACTCTGGATGCTATTTGGATGTTAAACTGACTCATTGGTCAACTTACTGCACTTTTTATATTTTATGAAATTGACTCTCATGACTGTTTGGTGGATGTCTGTCCTTTAAAGCAGGGGTGGCCAAACTTTTTTTATTTAAGGTCATATACAGAAAAATATAAGGAGTCACAGGCCAAACATTAGTAAATGTGTTGTTTCCAACCAGTTACAATGCAAGATAATCAGTGTTCTAGATCAGAAAATAAATTTTCTATCGACACAACACTACTAAACAGTTTAACTTTTGACGTTATAGTTGTTTATTAATGTGCCCATATATTACAAAAAGTATTTCTGTATCTGCTGCTCTTTAATGTCATAAATTAAATACTTTTAAACTCAAATACACTTCATCTAAGTGCCCACTTAAAATGTTATATTATGTGTAAATCTGTAGCTTTGAAACTGAGCCCGATACAACCTCCGAAAGATCGATTGCGTTAATGCGTTAAAGAAAATAGTGGCGTTAAAACAAATTGCGTTAACGCGTTATTATCGCGTTAACCTTGGACAGCCCTAGTTTCTGCTCATAGCCTAAGCACCCACTTAAAAGATTACAATGCAAGTGTAAGATGTAAATCTGTAAGTCTAATTATAAGATGTAACAAACAGAACAGACAGAATTATTAAATTATTGGTTTCTTTGTGCCAAGAAGACAGAGATAATTTCACTACATTTAGTTGACATCTAGTGTTCAAACTAAAATGTGTAATGTACATACAGTGCAATTTATTAGAAATATGCTCAAACAATATTCTAGTTTATTTTACAGCTTACATGTAAGCATACAGTTTTACTCAAACAAAATAAATTGAGTATTTGTGTGGGAATATTTTCAGCCGTGGATTTGTTGCACTAGCAGCTATTTACAGCAGCAAGAAAAGTGTAGAATTGACTCAAAATATAACTATTACTAATAATAACTATAGTGCCCATGTTCATGGTAAAGAAGGAACAAGTGGTGTGGCTCACTGGTGTGTTTTTTCCCGTGACACAGAGAAATAAGCTATATTATATCAGGTCTTGGATGGTTTTTGTTTTTTTCATCAGATTTATCCTTCAAGTAGTGATTGTTTTCCTGTGATTCGTGGTTTTCTGCAGCCATTGATAAACTGACTGAGAAGTCCCAGGTGTCAGAGGACGGCACCATGGTGTGCGTTCCAAAGATAGACCCGTCACAAACAGCCCACTCAGAGCAAAATGCCGCCGCCGGGACCAGCGACACAGAGTCCAACTCAGGCCGAGACAATGAAGTAAGTGTGTGTGGGTGTTTGTGTGAATGTGTTTGTTTGACAGCATGTTAGTAAATGTATTTCTTCACATTTATCAGGATGTTTTCTACACTGAAGCAGAGATGGAGAGAAGACGTTTGTCAAGCGCGTCTTCGACATCGTATTGGGCTCCCACGTCAGAATGGGTCAGTAACTTCTTTTTGCTCTCAGTCTCTCTAATGTTGAATGTGTAACTGATCTGGATTTAATTTTTTTTTATCTCAGGTCCTCTCCTGGAAGTGTAAGCTACCCCTGCAGACTATCATGCGACTTCTACAAGTGCTAGTTCCCCAGGTGGAAAAGATCTGCATCGACAAGTACGTAAACGCTTCTATTCCTCTTTGGAGACACTACAGATGAATAGGCTAAAAAAAAAAAACTGTCTCTCCTTAAAGTGTCCCCACATGTTTTTCACTGCAGGGGTCTGACAGATGAATCAGAGATCCTCAAGTTTCTCCAGCACGGCACATTAGTGGGCCTGCTGCCAGTCCCTCACCCCATCCTCATCAGGAAGTATCAGGCCAACGCCGGCACGGCCATGTGGTTTCGCACCTACATGTGGGGCGTCGTCTATTTGCGGTGAGTCGGCTGTAAGAGCTGAGCGTTACGCAAACAAGTCGTGTATATCCACGTTGACTAACTATCTAATTTCGTTCTTCTAGCAATGTGGACCCTCCAATTTGGTACGACACTGACGTCCGCCTTTTTGAGATCCAGAGGATGTAGACTGAAAATGAGACTCCGGGGTTCCTTCCTCCCTCCAGTATCTGCTGGTTTCCCAGTAAACCTCACTGTGTTTAACTTGCCTCCCTAATCATCATCACAATGCGTACACCCCCCGACTTGGGTAGGAGAGTCATTCAGACGAGTGAGGTAGATATGGGAGTTGATTGAATTATCAATATTGTCCATAAACAACTGTGTTTGTACGTTTCTTAAGACCTCAAGACCGTCGAATGTCTTTCCCGAAGGCTGCGGATCTTTTTCTTGGCAACATATAGACGTGAAAGAGGAAACACTGTTTGCAGTCAGACTGGTTATAGAAGATGTGGTGCTTTCCCACAGGGCAACATATCTTGGACGGCACAATATTGGTGTTCCACATTATTTGTCGTACTTGCCATGCTTTAAAGTGCACTCTTTACGAGTTGTTGATATGGTTGTAGTTTATGTGACGATGTAACTCTGCAGGATTTTGGAGACAATTATACAGATTGTATGTTTTTATGTATAACGGACCAGGTTTTAAGTTTGGGTCTGGATGGCTATATGCTTACAATGCTCGATGTTGAAAATTGTATTTTACGTAAATTATCCTGAAAATATATATTGATATGCATCTGTGAATTCTGTGTTGGTCACGTTACTGAACACTAGTTTAATGGGGATTCTCATTAATTAATGCTGTTAAACCCTTTCAAGCTTCACAAAGAGTCACCATTTACTAGGGCTGCAACTAACGATTATTTGCATTGTCGATTAATCTGTTGATTATTTTCTTGATTAATTTATTAGTTGTTTGTTCTATAAAATGGTGAAAAATGTCACTCAGTGTTTCCCAAAGCCCAAGATGACGTCCTCAAATGTCTTGTTTTGTCCACAACTCAAAGATATTCAGTTTACGGTCATAGAGGAGTAAAGAAACCAGAACATATTCACATTTAAGAAGCTGGAATCAGAGAATTTTGACCTTTTTTCTTAAAAAATTACTGAAACTGATTATCAAAATAGTTGGTGATTAATTTAATAGTTAACTATTCCATTAATTGATGAATCGTTGCAGCTCTACCATTTACTCTTCATGCACCATGTGGATCCTCACCAAAACTATAAGTCAACAAGAAACTTATCATCAATATAAAGTGCATTATAGTTTATAGAAAGGTCTGTATGGAGCTTGGCCACAACATGCTGTGTAAAGTGAATCTTTACATTTTGATCACTAGATGGCACTACGTCTCTCTCCAGCAAGCAATCAGTTAAATGTTTGACTTTTATGGAGAATATTTACAGAGCCACAATTAAAAAAGCCAGCTGACAATTTTCCTTCTCTCTACACCAATATATAACATATATTTCCATCCAATTGCAGCTTTGCTTATGTCCAGTTTTTTATTTATTTTTTTTGTATTGGTTGACCAGAAATATGGGATGTCAAAAGGGATTGCAAGATGATTAACAGCATAAAGATACAATCAAAATATCTTTGAGAAAATACATTTTCTTTTCTACAACTTTTGTTATTTTCTTGTGAAGCACTGGGTACCCCTTGGGGCCTCTAAAAACACTTCAATTTAACAATTTAAGGAATAATCACCGGGGTTATTATAGTGAACTAAAATGAATTTAAGCAGTGAAAAATGTTTTTAGCAAACTGAAACTAAATATAAACTACATCCTTTAAGATTTAGTCTGATTAAAAAGCTAATAGAAATAAAATCTATATTAAAGCTAAAAAACTAAAATGTAGCTACCGAAAAAAAGAGAATATCCGTCAACTCGTGACATTAAACCAGTGAAATTGAACAGACTTGACCTTCTGGGATACAGCGCTGTGCCGCAATTGCTTTACATCAGACACTAAAGTAGCATGAAGATTAAAGATTAAACATTATGGCCATTCCTACACAGTTCTCCAACCATATATTTTGTATGTATGTAGACATACTTTTGAGACATTATAGCTGGCCCTAACAAAAACAAACCATCATAAAACTAGATTTTCTGTAGCACAACACATTCTGAAATCTAACTAAAACTAAACTCGAAAAGTCAAAACTAAAATAAAAAGTAATTGAAAATCCAAAATTATACCTTTGATAACCACAATTAATATAGACCATAATTAAACCTGTGACAAGGGGTCACAAGCAGTTATTGTTTATTTTTAATTACCGATTGATCAAATTTCATGGTCATAAATTACCACACGTGTAAATGCAATTGCCTGTAACATGCAGCACATCATTAAACATGACCCTCATGGGTAAATATAAATTCATATATGGTAATTTAAAGGTTAGCCAACTGATGACAATACATGACATTTTTTTAAATGTTAAAATTTATTAATATAACAAGTTCAATTTAAACATTTAATAAATAAAATAAATCATAAAATTGCTCTCCATGCTAAAAATGAGTCCGTCTAAGTGATTAAGTACACCTCGAAGAGACTGGCGACAGAGTGCATACGGTAGAAGATTCCAAAAGGAAGTCCGATATTGACGATGGCCGCCCACATCGTGAATCTGTAGAATCTGATCTCGACGGGGTGATCGAACTGGGGGCGAGCACCGAAGGCCGGCATGATCCACAGCTGTCAAGACGGAGAGAGGGAATAAGCCTTTCAACAGGAAAACACTTTGATTTGTTGCAATGATAGTTAATAAGGAGAAACTTACGATGACGTTAGCGAGCAGCAGAAAGGCACAGACTTCCTTCAGCACTCTTCTCTTCCAACTTGGAGTCAGGAAGTAGGTGGACTTGTGGCTCTCCAGAACGACGGTCATCTCTGGATGTTCCTGGAAGGCGTGAGCGTTCGTGTGCAGAGCATCTTCCTGCATCACATGGAAGGGCTCCCGGTGGAGGCCCTCGATGATGAAGTAGTTCTGCAGGCCGAGCTGGAGCACCGTCAGCACGGCCCAGGACAGGTTGAGGGCGTTCAGGTACCCTCTGGCTCCCGTCGCCACCACGGCTATGATGGTAAAGTAGCTGATGATGAACTGTCCCATCGAGGCTCCGACCAGCAGCCCCACATCCAGGCTGCGAGTTGGGTTTTTCTCCGACACGTGCTCCCTGTGGTCCAGCCGGTAGATGATGCAGCCGATGACAGTGAAGACGGACATCATGCTCACGATCACTATATTCATGATGAAATGAATCAGCAGCGCCATGTTTCTCTTCTTCTCGTCCTCTGTCATAATCTCCACCTCGTACACTATGAACGTTACGAGTCCGGCCAGCACCAGGAGGATTCCCGTGACAGGTCCAAAACACACGTCCTTTAGACGGAACTTAACGCTGTGGTGGCTGTGATCCTCCACGAGCCGGCCGACGTTTTTCCACATGACGTAGGCCATCGCCGAGGCAAAGAGGCTGTACTCTATGTTGAAGGGGTACAGGTAGTAGAAGGCCTCTTTGAAGGTGTCGCACATCGAGTGATTGCATACACACTTATTGTCATCATAGCTGGCTGAAATGGAAAGTTTTGAGTTATTTTTCTCTTATTAAAAAGGTGCAGCATGTAAGATCTGGCGGCGTCTAACGGGAACGGTGACACGAGAACGGCTTGAACGGCCAGTTGAGTGGAGCTTTCCCTAGTGTCTTCGCAAGACCTGGTGGACATGTACCGCTGGATTTAACATTATAGACATGACCACTGACTATTTCTATAACAATTTAGCCACAGATTCACAGACTGACCACACACGGTCCTGACTTATACATGTCTTGTTTTAACCCAAACCACGATCTTTTCCCAAAGTATTTTTGTTGCCTTAACCTAACAAAGTTGTTGCCTGTGAAGACGTAAATTTATTTGGAAAAGGCTGGAGCAGAAATTGACACGTGCGTCACATGTTGCTGGACATTCGTAGGAAAACAAATAGGAAATGAGAAAAAACTTTGATATTATACGAACCGTTGTATGAGGATACATTGAAAGAAAACATACTTATTATATTCCATTTCTACCAATAGATCATCCTAAATGTTACACACCGTTCCTTCAAGGAAGCAGATTAAAATAGAAAACAACCACGCCTAAATACCTCTGTACATCTTGTGCGAGACGTTGACATTTAGATCGGGAATCTCCGTCTGGTGAAGCGACTCCTCGGTCACGGCTGCCATCCACACCACCAGGTTCGTTGAAAGCGTGAGAGTGAGCCCGCACCTGCATGAAAAGAGTGACAACATGAGTGTCCTGCGAGATTAAAAAGGTAGATTCTCTAGTGAGAACAGGAAATAATTTACCGTGTAAAGTTTGTGTGTAGTTGCACACAGTCCTTTGCATGAATCCACAGGAAGTATGTCTAAAAAAAAAAAACAGGTTTTGTTAAGTTTTTCCCAAGACTGCATGTTCTTGCAACGCATAATCGTAATGTTTTTAAAATGCAACAACCTGGACAGACAGAAACACGGCTTGCACAACAGGGAAGGCGACTTTAACAGCAGAATCACAGTGAAGGTAGCCCACATAGGTGGCAATCTTGAAGATGTCCATGAGGAGACTGAGAAGCCCGAACAGCAGAAGTCCACCTGAAATATAAACATTAAAGTGATTATTAAAGCCTTGAAATGTCTCTCATCTGAAACAGAAACCCAGACAGTCACTGACCTCGGAGCCACACAGGCCCCGCATGGCTGTCTTTGAACAACACAGCTTGATCCCGTCGAGAGGTGACGACCGTGTAAAACAGCATCCACAGCATGGTGAGGAGGAGGAGGACGATGAGGAAGATTTGCCTGTGCACAGCAGTGATGGCCACGCTGTTGAAGGCGCTGCCGCTGACCAGAGCGCAGCCCAGGATCAGGATGTTGATGCAGATGATGCCAGACAGGAGCCACCCGCCGCCGTGGTGGGCCCTCTCCATCACCGCATCCACATGGTGAGCGCTCTCCCTGGCAGCATCCACACTGGGAGTAATGGAAGGACTGGGCAGATGTTGGATGTTGTCCATGTGTGCTGCCGTCTCGATGTTGGACGGATGGGCCTCCACCACATTTGGCGTTTTCCTACAAAGGAGCCAAGTCAAAATCGAGGTCAGGCAAACAGCAATTATCCAACACTGTTTAGGTTATCAACTGATAAAAACAAGATTTTGTTTTATGAGCACACATATTGTAGGCCTATAAGGGCCTTAAAAAGCTCAGTAGCGTACCATAAATAAACACGGCTGCCCTCTCTCAGTCAATTAATGGACTGATCTTTCTTTTTGGTTTTAGTCGACCAAGACTTCTTTAGTCAATTAGTACGTTTTTATGGTTTTTTTCACTGCTGAATGACTTTTTTCTAAGAAACTTATGAGCACATCTCAGGGAAACAAGATTTAAAGTGGTGCTTTTGTGTGATTCTTTGTGGAGAAACTTAGTTTTACAGATCTGTCGATTAAAAGGAACAGCCTTACGTTTTAGTTTAAATATCCCCGACACATTTTAAGATATACAGTAAGTATGATGAGTGTTTTAACCAACAAAAAAGTAAATTACTTCTTTAAACATGTCTTAAAATTGCAGCCACTCCTTCTCCCTCACTGAAAAATCCAGACATCTGTGAATATGCAAATATTTTCCATTTATAAAGTTTAACTACTGGACACAAGATGTTCAACTGTCTGCAAGTTTCCATTTCACAAACATGAACGTCCTTACCAAAATTAAGTTTAGTCAAGTGTGCTATTAGTATACTTCTTTTAAACTTAAAATAAGAGAGCATACTTTCAGTTTCCTTTTTATGTACCTATCAGAGATATACTTGTATAACAAATGTTTACATAAGTATACTTGGCTCATACTGACAAGTATACAGAAAAGACTAAGTATACTTGGCTTGTAGGCCGACTTATACTTAATCTTTTGATTGAGATATAAATTACTTAAGAAAAGTATAATTAAATATTCTTGCCTTGTAGGCCTACAGAAAGGTATACTTGTGCTTACTTTTTAAAAGAGTAGCCTATTAAAGTATGGGGAAGACCATTAGAAACACATTTCAATATAATGCAGTCCAGTAGGCCTACAACACTACTGACAAAAAGTTAACTTAAAATAAATAAACTGCCTAAATGCAGAATTTGTGGCAGATATGTTGGATTGGATTGCATTAATGTGCCTAAACAAGTGGCCAGGGGACTGTATCTTGAAGTAGGTGAGTTAACATTGAAGTAATAATAGTATTACTCTGCCCAGATGATTAAAACATAATGACTCCTGCGTGAAAACACATCACCACACGTTTACCTGGAGACAAGTTTGTTGCAGGTCCGGAACACCTGCTGAGCTACAGTCTTCATGGTGTCCCCCCGACCAGATGGAGACTCAACGACGTTAAAATGCTCAGAAGACATGAATGCATGCAAACACACACACACAGAGAGCTGCAGGTGAAGCTCGCACAGGAAGCTGGCGCAGCGCACGAGGTGCAGTAAATGAGGTCACACACGCACACAGGTGTAATTAGTTTCAGCTGATTAGCTCCTCACGCGCCCTCAGAGATATCCGATCCAAGTCAATTAACCGATCACACTTTTGGCCAACGCATTTTATTGTTATTCCGTGCCAACAATATGTTTGGCATGACTGTGTGGCAAACAGGTGAGAGGCTCTGCCTCAGGGCACATCCAGGTTCAATGAGGGTGTGTGTGTGTGTGCTCTAATTTTTTTTAATGCATATTATCCTGGTACCTGTAGCTATACCAGACAGAAGGATTACTGAGTGAAAACCTGCTGACTCAGGACATTTGGAAACCCAGTGACCTTAATTATACAACAAGGCAGTATGCTTCCTAAGTACATATGAAGCTAAAATGTATCATCAAACACCCTAATAAAGATAAAGATATAAGATAAAGTGGCTCTCAATAAGTGCATATGACAATAATGATGTGTGAGAATCTTGAATGAGGTCCTAAACATCATTTAAAGTTGTTAAATGTCATTTAATTCAGTTTTCTGTAACTTAAACCTGCAGTAGGCAAAATATGTTTTGTCATCATTGGGGAAAAAATTTCATAATAATCTTTCAGCATATTGTAATTCAAGTGTTCTGAGAGAAAACTAGACTTCTGCACCTCCTCATGGCTCTGTTTTCAGGCTTTAAAAAATCTAGTTTTAATTTCCTCAACTGATCTCAACATGGCTGCTGGGTCACAAACTATTTCATTTTACAACTAAACAGAAGAGGTTTCTGAAAACATTTTGAGGAGAGAAATAGGCATTACAGGTAACAGAATATTGATTTATATTTGATCAGCGCTGCCTAGTTTGACAGTTTTATCGGAGTTTGCAAGTGATTGACAGCATGATTTTTTCCCGATTACCTGTCTCATGCACTACTGTCAGGATATAGTGACTGTTTTATAAAAATAACTTTTTTTTTTTTAAATCATATTTGCTCCAATTCTACGCACTGCTGCTTTAAACACCAACATAATTAATAAACTTATATGATAAAGGCCCTTAATGAAATTTAAAGTTGTTATATGTCATGTTTAATACAGTTTTATATCTGTAACTTAATTGGATTTCATATTAATTTTAATAAGCCAAGAGCGATATTATTACATTTGCTTCCTTCAACCCTAAGAGACCCACATAGACCCGTTTTTGTCTTTTTTAGTTGTTTAGTAGTTTTTATTGCAAAGACATCAGCTGACAGGAAGTAAACATTGACCCAAGTTGTTGCCTAGCAACGCAATTTCGTTGAAATTCCGTTGAAATGAGCTAAAACGGAGCGTTTCAGACAGAGGGTAAATACAGGCATATTCAGCAGACAGTACGAGGAAAATAAAGGGTTCTTTGAACATTACAGCATGTAAACATGTTCTAGTAGAAACACAAAATATTAACCTGAAAATGAGCATGATATGGAACCTTTAAATAATAGTTTTAACCTTTAGTTTAATAGTAGTCCTGATGTTCATAGAGAAAACCTCAGCAAAGTTTCCAGGCGGACTCCAAAGTAAATGAGGGGCAGAAGGACCTGAGAGGACTGTCCAGAAGTTGTCCTGTTAGAAAATGTTGTCTCTGCAAAAGGAGAATACCTTATCATTTACTTACTTTCAGTATAAACTGCAGTTGGAGAAATAGGAAGAAGAAGAAACAGAAGAAAAGACAGGAGAGAGGGAGAAAAGCCCACATCTGGATAACCACTGGACTCTAGAAATTGAAGAAGAATTTGTTCATAAGATATTCTGATGATACACAATCTAAAAAAAAACATAAGGCAGCTCTGTTGTTGCAGAAAATGTAAATCGTTTACAAGTCAGCTGCTCGAGCAGGTTGATGTGGTTCAGAGCTCATCAACTTTACTGGTAAGCACTCATGTGTCAGTCACAAGGTTGGAGACAAAGGTCACCTGATGTTCTCTCAGTCCGTCACAAATATCCAAGATGCTGAAGACACCAGACGCGCTCCTTCTCTTCTTCTGTCTTATCGGGGCGGCGGATGCCCTCCTCAAACAGTGGATTCCTGACACCAACTATGAGAATAAGACCAACTGGGACACAGGAGCTGTCCCGTGTGGCAACGACATAGTTCAGTTTCTATCCGGGAGAAAAGTGTCTGTGTTTGTGGAGGACGCGCATGCTGTGCAGGAGATGGTCTTGCCAAACGATGGAGAGTTCATCCTGAATAAAAGAGCTGGATTTTATGTCGTGAGCGGACGAGATCCAGGCTGTGGAGTGGGTGTCACAACCCAGTTCAAAGATACAGATTCCCTTAAGTGGTTTAACCCAGCTCTGTGGCAGGCAGCTGCAACTCAGGACGACCTGCAGCGTGGGAACTTCTTATTCTCAGTCCACGAGGAGAGCGTCCCCTGCCACTATGATGATGTGGTTTTCAAAGAACTCTCCTCTTTCAGGGTGGACACCACCGCCGATGAGTCTAGCGTTCCTGTCAAATCTGTCTCAGTGCTGGGGAAGAAGTTTGAAAGCAGATCTGAGTTCTCCCAGTATCTCAGCTCACGCTCGGGCCAGCTGCAGTTTCATGGATCCACTGCTGTCACCGCTGGAAGCCCAGAGTGTGGGGATCCTAGTGGCTGTGACTGTGGGAACTCTATGAACAATCTGCGGATCTGTATCTATGTAGATTGTCCCTCTCTGAGCTGTAAGAAGCCTCTCCTCCCTGCAGGACACTGCTGCCATGTCTGCGGCGCCATCGTCACCATTCATTACGCCGCTGGTTTCAACCTGCAAACTTACAGGCAACGGATCCATCACCTGTTTCTCATCCAGCCGCAATACAAATCCCTCCAGCTCGGCATGTCTAAAGTCTTCAGGTCACAGCGGTTATTGGGGATCATCCCTTTTGGCGCCTCGCCTGAGATCCAGGTGGTTATCGTGGATGGAGAGAAGGGAACACAGTCAGACGGTCTGGCCCGGGACATATTACAGGACGTCCGTTCTCACGGCTCCGACATGGGAATCACTGGGGCTGAATTTCAAGCCTCCTCTGGGGACAGCACTGATCCGCCAGGAGGCAACACTGGGATGGTGGTCGGAGCTGTGTTTGGAGTTTTGAGTATGATTACACTCATTACCATCGCAGTTGTCCTGATTCGTAAGGGGGTTGTTCAGATGCCGTCGGCGCTGCCTTCGCTGCCGTCTCTGAGAAGCTTTAAGAGGAGCAGCGACGTCGTCGGCGACCTCGGCGGGCCTCTCGACCATGGCTATGATAATCCCATTTTTGACAAACCCAACATGCTGCCTGATATTCCCGGTGCGTACGCGACTGGCCCTAATCACTCAATCTCCATGACTCAGACAGGTGTGCACTTTGTGAATCCATGTTATGACGAGAATGAAACTGATTTCAATGCCTGAAGTTGTGAACTTTAAGGATGTTAACGAGTACTTTTGTGTTAACTTGATAATTTTACATAAACAATAAATCCTCTAATAGCTTCATAATCATTCAGCAAATGCGCTTGTAAGACAAATAAAAGAATTGTTGGCAGACAGTTGTGTACTTTGTTTCCTCATTCATATCACATTCAAGAGCAATAAAGGTGCAATATGTTCCCAACACACCTACTGTACTGCTGCACAGGTTTATAACTTGTTATGTAACCTCAACAAACACCTATAATAACACACTCATCTTTCTTTTGCAGTCAAGGCAGATAATCATTGTGGTGTCACTTTGAATCAATCAGAGAAACTACATTGTCTTTCTTTGACAGCCAGGCTGTAAGGTATAAAGGCTCCATGAAATCAGCCGTGTACGTGTGGAGCGGCCTCATAGAACCGGTTACATCATAAAAACACAAAGAGCCTCGATGAAAGTCCACATACAAGCCAACTCTTGTGACACCCGTGGCGTCCAAGAGCGTCTCCACGCCAGCGTGCCAGGAGAAGAAGCCTCGGCTGTTCCTCCCCGCGCACCAGGAGAAGTCGTTCCCGGTGATGCAGCTGGTGCTTTGCTCCCCCTTACGATCGATGCTCTTGTACGTGACGCCCATGTGTGCCCCCTCCCCACTCAGCTCTGCCTCGATGTAGTGCCTCCCCAGGTAGAGGCTGTCGGAAGTCATCGCCTGGCGCCAGTATTCGAAGCGACCAGGGTGTTCTGGGTAGCTGTGCTGCCAGGGGCTGGTGTTGGTCAGCTTCCTGTTGTCCTCCGTTACACGCAGGAAGCGATGGGTGGTGTCTGGGTCAAAGGTCAGACTCCTTGTGTCTACATTACAGGGGAAATATCATTTGTGAATAATTCATAATACAAATGAAACAGTACGATTCAACGAACAGAAAACTGAACTGATAATACATTGAAGTATGGAAGCCCTAAACGGACATGATTCAACATTTTTTTTAATACCGTTATCTTGGAGATCGTAAGTTAATTATCTTGTTAACTCGAGATAACGAGTTTTGTCATCTCAAGATCACAAGATAATTAACTTGCTCTCATGAGAAAACAAAAAGTTGTTTTATTTTATTACTTATAATGCTTGGGTCAAATCAGCCGACTGTAAATGCATTCAAATGGACCAGATCGAGCTGACATCATGTAGCTCAATCTGGTTTTATATCGAGTTAACTAAGCTTGTTTTTTACGAGATAACAAAATACTTAACTCGTGATCTTGAGATAACAGCATTAAAACAAAATATTTGAATCATGTCTGTTTAGTGCTTACGTAGAAAAGTGTGTTTACATTTCAAAAAGTCCTCTCGCGTCTCAGGATCAGGCAGGGATGAAGGTTGAGATTCTGGCATCTGGGATTTAGTACCTGGTTAATAAGAGAGACTATTTGGTATTTTGGTAAAACATGAGGATTAGTACACTTCTTTCTACAGTACTGAATGTACTGATAAATAGAGAAGTTTAAAAAAATGAAGCTGAGCAAAGAAAGATTGAAAAACAAGACTAAAAGTCTACAGTCGAGGTAGACTGATTAATCGGCGCCGATATGACGTTTTACAAACTATCGTTATCGGTGGAACTCGGCACGCAGGGACGTACATCACTGTTTTTTTCATACACAAAGTCAAGGCTATCTCTCGAATATATAGCGTAACACTATCAGATCTTTGCCCACGATACAAGACAGGCAGACAGGGAGGAAAAGAAATCATTCACTGTAATTCACTTTAATTTACCAATTTGGCGTTCTCTTTTCTACATAATCCAGCCACGTAACCATTCATTCATTAGATGAAATCGCATACTTTAGGATCCTCCTTACCCTGGGAATATGCACGAACATTATCGGTTTGTAAGAGTAGCATTTCAACAGCAACAGAATTAATACTGGCCAGTCATACTGTAAGCCACAGAACAGCGCATTGTAATTAAATAGAACATATTTCAACGCTGTAATCCACCAAATCACACTTCAGGATATTCTCTTACGAAAGATTGAATTCGGAGAGACAAAAAACAGAGTTATCAAAAACGGCATATGCAAAAGTGGCTGCTGCAGAAGTAAAGAAGATATCGTCCGATTTATCGGCTTTTTCCTGCTCCAAACTATCGTTATTATATCGGCCTTTAAAAATACGCTGTCGGTCGACCTCTAGTCTACAGCCATGATAGCGGCTTTGTGAGTCAGTTGCGCTGGCACGGCTGAAAAAAAGCATATCTGAGGCCGTTTTCTTCATGAGGAGCGAGATCATGTATGATAAAAAGTATAAAATATGATAAACACTAACCACTTTTACAGACACATTTCAGTTTGTCCTTGTAGGAGGAGACGATCAGGTCACACAGCTCCTGTGTAGCATCAGTCACCACTTGGACATAAGAGGTCAGATGGTCCATGCGGTTGACGTACGGACTAGGCAGACACACATCAGCCACTCCTTTCTTCCACTCGGAGTATTCCTGGAACAAGCAAAACAAAAATAACATGCATTTTCTTTTCTCTGATCCAGAACTTTTCTCCGCTCTCTGTAGTCTCTGTGTACACTGTCAACACCCCGGCGTCCTCTTCTGTCTCAGAGAACATCCTGTGCTAATCCCAGATCATATGAGAGACATCAGAGACTTTATTTATTATTATCTCAAATATTTCAGATATTTTGTACCTGCAGGAAGTCGACGTCGGACTTGCCCTTGGACAGTTTGTTCATCTGAGCTGCGGTTTTCATCAGCTCTGTTCTCCTCTGCTCCAGATGTGTCTGGATGCTCTCTGCCTGTCTGAGGGCCTGACTCTGCTCTGCCTCCAGCAACTCCACCACCCCTTTTCTGGCTTCCTGTATGGCGGTCTGCAGCCTGGCAAACTGCTGCTCAACTGTAACACAAACCTCCTGCACTGAAGACTGAAGGGCAGAAGAGAAAAAAACTTATTTAAACCAGACCATTGTGCATTAAATCAATGTAACATAAGCCTATGTAACATACCTTAATTACGTCATTGTTGCTCTGTAGCTTTCCAATTGCTTTTTCAGTTGCTGAGGCTCTCTGACTGATCTCTTCTTGTTTCTTCTGAAGCTCAGTCTACAGCACAAACAATCATCACTAACACAACTGCAACAGATGCTGCAAATTACGGACATATCCTACATTAATATGTTGCCCTTTTGACATCATAAAAAGGAAATAGTTTAAAGACCTCAATCTGCGTCCGTGCCTCCCCCACAGATGCAGTCGCGTGCCCTTCGTGCTCCTGCCTCTCACAGTCCAGACACACACAGCAGCCATCCATCAGACAGAAGCGCTCGAGGGGGAGCTGATGAACCTCACAGGTCCGACAGTCGATGTCGTGGAGGGGATCCACCAGACGGTGGTTTTGAAATTTGGCGTTCTCCACATGGGGTCTGAGGTGAGCCTCGCAGTAAGAAACCAGACAGGTCAGGCAGGATTTCAGAGCTTTGCTTGGGGCCGTCCATGCAGGAGTCACATAATACGTCTTCTGGGAGCAGCGTGTCGGACGTCTCGGTGGTCGGCTCCTCCTTTACGTCTGTGTCTTGTTGGCTCTCCTCCAAGTTCTCCTCATCATTACTGCTGAGAGTTGCCATGTTTGAGTGTTCCTCTCGTCAACTTAAAGCTGATTTGGTTGAGCTAGGCTGACTCCACACTTTCGGCTGTGTTTTCCTGTCTTTTCTGAGATCTAAAGACCCTCAGAGAGCATACGGAAGGAATTGAAAACCACGCCTAATTCGTACTCAGCCAGCTGTTCTCATTTTTCACCCCTCCCTTGTTTAACTCTTGTCTTTTCCCCAAACTCAGTAAGCCTAAAACACAGCAGATTACACAGAAGAGGGAAGGAAATGAAAGTGTGTTATGACTAAGCCGGGAAGGAAATGAACGTCCTCTCTGTCATTCTGACCCAGTTAATAACCTGGCTTGTTTACTAATTTTACATTCTCTGGCAAAGTGGTGTTTAAAGGTTTATTTCAACAATAATGGTGATAAGAAAACCGCTGTGTCTGTCACCAATAAGGCAAATGGATTAATACAAACATCAGTAAAGTCTATGTATAGCATATGGATACTTGAGTGCTGCTGTGTGGGAGAGTCTGACAGTGTTTCCTTCTGATAACAGTTATGTAAGAGGCACGGAGCTTCCAGACAACGCCACTTAATTACAGTATAACTTCCTGGCTTCGTGCAAGGGCGCTTGTCTTTGGTATGTAAGCAGCTATGAGGATTAGCACTATGGCTGAAGATGCCACAACAAATATTTTCCACTCGCTCTCACACATACGTCAGTCTTGGCAGAAGCAAACAGTCTTTGCAAACAGGTAATGACTGAGACCGGATGCTCACTGACCTATAAAACTATAACTACATTCAAACAGTGTATTTGAGTTACACTATGCATTAATAGGAACTCAGTTAATTCATTTACATGTATACTATACTTTATGAACGCAATCTGATGTGAAGGCGTATAAATGACACAACACTAAAACGACATTCTGTGTGTCATGAGGACACATTTTAGCATTTTCCCGTATTATTTGTACGCCGCTTTTCACATGTCATTTGTATGCCACGCAACAAAACTACGGTAACATCCGCAGCTTGGTTTAGGTAACAAAACCATTTAGTTAGGTTTAGGAAAGACGTCATGGTTGGGCTTGAAATAAGTACGTAAATTGAGTAAAATACGTGTGGAAACAATGTAACATAACACGGGAAAACAAGTCACAAACGTTACTAAAACACGTGACAAACATCAGCTATAAATGTAGCTATACACCACTGATCTCCAACAAAAAATCACATTCTTTTGTTCCATTTAATTGTTCATATACATTTTTATCTCCCTACATTATGATCTAAATGTTGTTTCAGAGCCTTCTGTACACTCCTTCACATGTACTGTAGGTAATTCTGGTGGAAACTAATAAATCCCTTTTATTTTTAAAAAGTTTTTACAAATTTTCAAACCAAATTAAATGTTTTAAAGCATCACTAAAAAATGTTTAATATGTGTGTAATCATTTGACCACGTAGAATCACTACACCCCCCAAAATATGATTGAAGACAAGACCTTAAAGGGGAACACCACCCAAATTAAGCATTCCAATATGTTATCTCCTAGTAAAGTTCAATCAATATGTGTGAACATGAGCTCCTCTCTCTCAAAGCCAGAAACCAGAGTAGTAAGTCTCAAACTTGTGATGTCATAGGGTATAAAGTCTGATTGTGTGGACCCACCGAATGTTTTTTTTTTTTATACCCAAATGATCTTTATTCTATTGAAGTGTTCTCAGTTGTGAAACAGAAAGTGTACCCATATACTCAGATCATTCCTCTGGGTGTTCTCAGTGTCATCTAGAACAGTATTATCTGCAGATATACAGTATAGTAAGTAGAGTGCAGTAAGGAGAGCAAAATGTATGGATGCATCAGTTTAGTAATTTACAGCATTAAAAACAATAATATTTTTTATTTAAAATCCACCTAAATGTTAAAAAGTTGAGTCAACATATGCTCTTGTGCAGAAGTACATTATTTAAAAAAAAAAACTACTCGAGATACAAACAGTTGGAAGACTGTCATATTATCAAGACTATAAATCTGTAAGGACTGAAGATGCAAAATCTAGAACTGCAACATGTTTAGGGCTGGGACGATTCACCTATCTTCTGATTCGATACTATCACGATACTTAGGTGCCGATTCGATATGTATTGCGATTTTTAAGTATTGCAATTCGATATTACTGTTTATTGCCATTTTTGTTAACTTTTTAAACACTGCACCGTGGGAAAAAGTTGAATCATACACTTCTAGGGACTTTTACTTATCTATTAAATATCTAAATTAATACAGTAACATTTTTTTATTTTCAGCATGTATGTAATCAGAGATGTCTTGAAGTCAAATATATCAGTCATTGTCAGACATAATTAATTAATTATTTTTTTTAATTTTAATAAAGACATTTCCCCTCACAAATTTGTGTTTTTTTCCCTTTAATTTATAAAGGTCTTATAATGTTTTATACTTCTGGTGAATATAATCCAGTCAATCTTATTTCTATATATGTATTTTGTATATGCAGCTTTAGCCGTGATGTCTAGCTCTGCTTTTCCTGCAATGTGTGAAACCCAAAGTGTTTTCATACTTTATTGTATGTGTAGTTTTGGCTCGCTGGAGTTTGTTTTGCTTGATGGGTACAGAACAGATAGCCCTTCGATAGCTCAGTTGGTAGAGCGGAGGACTGTAGTGGAAATACCAGGCATCCTTAGGTCGCTGGTTCAAATCCGGCTCGAAGGAGTGACTTTTTCTCTCTCTCAAAACCCAACCGGTCACAGCAGATTGCCTTCCACCCAGAGCCCTTGGCTCTGATTCTGCTCTACCCACTTAATGGGGAGTTTTTCCTGACCACAGTGCATTCCAATGCAATGCTCTTGGTGGGATCTCTTGTTGGGTCTCTAAACTATAGAGAACGGTCTAGACCTGCTCTATATAAAAAGCATCTCGAGATAACTTCTGTTATGATTTGTCGCTATATAAAAATAAATTGAATTGAAATTGAAAATTGAATATGATGTCACGTTACTCTTGCAACAACAATAAAAGCGGTAACTTCCTTCTACTCCGCAAAGACTCAAATTAAGCAGATATATTGATTCTGGCATTAAAAAAATCGATTTAAAAAAGAAAATTGCAATACATAGGTGAATCGATTTTTTTTCCCACCCCTAAACATGTTATATCGTGTATTAATAAAACGATCTAAAGATACTGTGTTTTCACATTCTACAGTAAATCAGAACAGTAATCTCATTGAACAATTGGCCTGCATTGCCAGTGAGCCACACTTGGACCGACACGGCTTGCTGTATGTAAACACGTAGAGATGAAATATGAGCAAGGAAACAGTTGAGCGGCTCTGGGTGAAAAATGTTGCTCAGCATGTCACAATTGAAACCGTTAATAATACAATGAAGTTAATGTCGTGACAGAAGACACTTTTAAGCAAATGCACAGGCACGAGCAATGCAGGCACATGAGGTGGTAGGATTTACCCCATAGGGGCAAACACGTTCAGGGGACACAGACCCCACAATCAGTTCTCTGTTGACTACGCCACACGGCATACAGGGAACGCGGCACTGCACTCTGATAATTGTCTTTCAGTTTGTTAAACCATGCGGTGCAGGGGACTCCAACTGACCGACATACAGAGATATTTAACGAGACACTGTAAAAGAATCCTGTAAAGAATTCGCCTCACACTCGTCTCTTCTTGCTTGACATATTCATCCTGACAGCGTCCTTTGTGCTTTGAGGTACCGGGAGAGGTAAATCATTACGTCCTCCCTGTCCACACGTGACGATCACTCCACAATGCTCCACTGACCTTTAAGCCTGGTTGAGCACACAGCAGGAGGGACCATCTACAACAGCGTTTATTATCTGCAGGAAGACAAGAGGAGAAACTGTGTTTGTAACCGAAGAGGATTTATGCTGGAGTGCAAAGACAAAAACCTCCAAATACTTCCGCACTACACTGTAGAACTGAATACACTCACATTTCTGTGTCCTCAATGCAATCTGGGTCCTCTATGGTCTCCAGCCGTCTCTTACAGGCATCTAAGATCTTTTTGCGTGGTCCTAAGGGGATGTGGATACTCTTAAGGTCATGGTCAGAGCACAGCAACAGTGCCTCAAGGTCAATCTTCTCCCTCTTGAAAATGGAGAAGAAGTCGCTCATGCTCTGCGTGGCGAGGAAGACCTCCAGAGGGCTCGTGTCAGCCTCATCGTCATCGTCCAGCCCTAATTCGACTTCATCCCAGGGCAGCTCCTCCACGTTCCTCTCCTGCAGGCTGCGTGCGCACTGCCGATGCTGTCTTCGTCTGCGCTCGGGTATTGCTGCAGACGACTGCGCAAACGCACATTATTGCCCGACCGGTCCGCGCTGTCCTCATCCCGACCACCGAGGTCAAACATCCCCCCACTCACGTAGTTCCTCCTAAAGACCATGGTGCCCAGACCGGGCCTGTTGAACAGGGAGTCGTGTCCCGAGTCAGTGCTGATCTCAGAGTAGTCCACATCGGGCCCCCCGTGGAGGTCCGGCTCGCTCATGGCACGTGAAATGGCATCGTAGTTGTCTCTGGTGAACATGTCACGAACGTTGCGGCGGCCGCGGTCCTTCGGGTTGACGTAAGTCCCCTGTTTGACAAACATGACATCGTTGCCCAGCTGGAGTCCAGAGAGGGAGCGCACACTCTTCCTCCCGTCCTCGTAGATTTTGAAGGTCCCGTCGCCTTGTTTCCTCTTCTCCAGCTTCCTCTGAATCTTTGTCTTACCTCGGTTTGTGGCATGGAGAGTCGCCTAACAGGACATGAATGAATACAGAAATTAGGCACAATCACAAATGGGTACCAATTTCAAAAATTTTGATATACATTAATATAGGCTTTTTTCACAGCAGCCATTTTGACATGGCATCGCAGGGTAAACAGAGGTCCAGGGCCCTGGAACACCTAAAGGGAACAGGGCCATAATTCATGTTATTAATTACAGCGGTATTTACCCTGCAATGATATGTCAAGATGGCTGCTGCGAAAAGGCCATATTTGTTTTGATACTTTTCACATACTGTAACCCCTGGTTTCATATCATGTCATATTGCTGCTGGCCATGCTCGTGGGTTGTACTGTATGTTGGCTTGTGGATTGCTGTTTTGAATAGGGGTGTAAGAAAATATGGGGAATATCGAATATCGAATATCGAATATCGCGATGTGATGTTTTGTGATACTGTATTGAGTCTAAAAAACACTATTGATTTTCAATTAGTAGTTTGCATGCGAAGATTAAATCTTTCCAAGACTGCTGTAACGTGAGCTGCCGAGTGCAAAACCGTGGTAACGTCGTTCGCCTCGCTCAGAGGCCATCCTTACCATAATAACACCACTTTAGGGGTAACGGAAGTCAGACGGTGGCTGGCGGTACCACGGTTTAGCACTCTGTGGCTCACGTTACTGCAGTTGCGCATCGGAGAGCTACGGCGGCCTCGGGGTTACGTAAAAAAAGGCTCTCTCTAGAGTCAGTGTTTGGTTTGTCCGTTGTCTGCCACTGTAGAAACATGGTGGTGCAACATGGCGGATGTGAAGGCCTCATTTTAAGCAAACGAAAACACAACGATTGTTAGTTTCAGGTGATTATACACTAATGAAAACATAGTTATGAATATTATATTCCATTTCTGCTAATAGATCCCCCGAAATGTTACACACTGAACACAGCATTTAGTCTTGTTATGTTATGCAGTTAAGAAGAGGGATTGGAAAACTGAATTATGCAACCATGCAAACACACACAATGCCCTTTTAGGAAAAGACAAATAAAAACTCCTGACCTGAGAATATGGCACGCTGACTGTGGCTGCACTTAAGTTGTGCATCTTGTGGCTGATAGAGCTGCTGGTGTAACTGGAAAAGCTCATGACGTCTGACGCGGAAGCCTCAGAAGTCTCCTTATGAAACCTCCGCTCCATGCGTTTGTGGTGTTTCTTCTGCATCTTCACGCACTCTTTGATTCGCCGCTCAGCATCACGAAACGCCCGGTCCTTCATCTTGCTGACCAGCTTGGTGTTGAGGCCCGTCTGCTTGGTGGCGATGGTGTCCAGGTAGCGGACGCAGTCCATGTGATTCTTTGTGGCGGCCATGTCCAACGGCGTGTGGTAGTCGTTGTCCAGGCACCATATGTTGGCACCGAAAGACACCAGGAAGAAAAGGCAGTTGTGGTGGCCGTTGGCAGCTGCCAGGTGGAGCGGCGTGTTCCCCCATATGTCACACTTGTCAGGGTTCCCTCTGTGGGCGATGAGGAAGATGATAAATACAACATTTCATCAGATTTACTAAATAAATATGTTCAGTTCTTGTTCAGACTGTTAGTAAGGTTATGGATACCGGTTCCCTCTTTGGCCTTCTGTTTAGATGACTCACTCGTGAGTAAGCACGTGATTTTTTGATCATGTTTTCAGCACTGACCTGCCATCCGTGGGCTGTTAATGGGGCCTTATTTAATAATTTATAGTCTAAACAACACATTGCCCTTTCAGAATAACCAAACATAGATATTCTACTACATAATTCTTTATTTAAAGGCTTGACAGATTGGCAAATAGGAAGATTTGATTAAAACAATCCGTTAAAAGCAATTCACTATTCAATGCAGGGGCCATAATTAAAACTATGAGCAACGTTTACCCCCGACTGACCGTCCACGACCTTAGGGTTACCTCTACGGGTGCTGCACTGTTGCTGCCTCGTCTGTAATATGACCACAGGCTTGCCAGCACCACTGCTACACTACCTGTATCCAGTTTCAGGGGAGGCCGAACAGGCTGACTCAAAAAGCACACCCGAGCATGGCTGGTGGTGGTGATGTCACGCTGAATTCCTCAAGTCAAAACATAACAGTATTACAGCTGTTTGGATGATGTGGAGGACAGATGTGTATGGAGCTTTCTTACTTTTCTTTCCCATCATAAGCCTGGTGTGCAAATCTACAGTATGAAAGCTCATTTGTTAGTATTTCATTAAGCATCTTACTGATAAAAACAGGATTTATTCAAGATTATAGCTTGTCTGTGGCCACCACAACTGAATATTGGTGAAACTATTTTTAAAGGTGCTATTGATAACATTCAGCATCTAGATTTTGCATTCTCTCTCCCTCGTTCCATTGCATTTACTTCACAACAAGTCGTTGCTGGGCATTTAACGTCAATCTCAGCCATTTATCCATTTTTTCCACACTAACTGACGACACAGAGATACCACATGATACCAACGTTGTTCTACTATTGGCTCACAAGCTTTGTTAGAAGTGGGAACCAAACGTCAGATATCTTCCACAGAGATAAACAAAACATTAATTTTGGACCCCCGCCAACATTTTTTAAATGATTAATTCACAATCATCATTTTTTTTCAGGAAAAGCCATACTTTTACTCTGCACCTTTCTAAAAGCTCTGTGGATGTATTTAAAAAATATTTATCTACATAAAAATGTTATCAATAACACCTTTAACTTTAAATTTCTGCACTGACATTTGATTCAGTTTAGAGTCACCTAGTTGATGACACACCACTGTGAAATGACATGTTAACTGAACTGTCTTGTCCCTGTCTTCCAATGTAGCCCATACAGACTGCTGAATATTTGATACGATGGACGTGAAGCTACTGTCGAAGTGCAAATGTATTATTGATGGATTGTCGTTGTGAGGTTTTCACAGGGAATGTGTGTCAGATCTGTCGGACCCAACCTGGGCAGCGATTAGCGAAGTCCCACTCTGATTTCATCCCCCTTTGCTCTTTTTATCTGGACAGGATTGGGTTTAAACGGTCAGAAAGAAAAAAGAAAACTCTAGGATCACAGGTTGATCGAGTTCAAATGTGGTAAAACGGTTGTCATCAGCGTGCTTGATGTATGTATGTGGCAAACAGCCCAGAATGAGACAATAAAACGTTGAGCAAACAAAGGAATTACACTGTGAAAGAACATAAAATGCTATAAACTCATGTCAAAAGATAAACAGCAATTAGCTACGCTCAAGTTATTTTGAGAAGAAATATTTATCACCCTCAGATTATACAATATGCTTGTTGCAGGTAGGTAACATGATAGCTTTATGTGTCATAATGTATGTCTGCCCTGGTAAAATGCTGACAGCAGAGGTGACAGTTATCTCTCCCTGTTCTTTATCACATTAGGGCTGTTTGCATCTTCACTTCTTTTGACAGCTTGATGTTGCTGCAGGCCGCCCAGAGCAAATATACCTCCCAAATATAGCACTGCATGGCATCTTTCCCATGAAATTATCACGCAGGTCTCACGAGTTTGGTGCCTCTGTGAAACATTATAGCTGCTATTAATG
Organism: Sebastes umbrosus; assembly: GCF_015220745.1. Taxonomy (NCBI): domain Eukaryota; kingdom Metazoa; phylum Chordata; class Actinopteri; order Perciformes; family Sebastidae; genus Sebastes; species Sebastes umbrosus. Next base: position 25,599,402 of record NC_051282.1, on the reverse strand, counting down.
TTTAATTTCAGTACCTCATGCCAATCAGGAGTTTATGTGCTATCAATAGAGGTATACTATGTCCTTGGCAGCTGCATGCCTCCAGAGCCTTGTTTACATTTATTCCGTGGGAAATAGTGAATTTAGTATCAACGCATATAGGACTGGAGGCCGTTCTGGCTTTGTGTGTTTTTAAGAAAACTGTAAAAATAAATCTGATATTTTGCATTCCATGAGCTAAACACTGATGAATGATGCTGTCTCACTTTTACAGCAAACCTCTCACAGACTTTACTCAATTAAGCAGATTCATAATGGGCCCATTTTTTCATGGCTGACAAGCAAACCAGGTCAGCCAGAAAAGATGAGGAACGGGCTGTCCGTGACTACCAATCACATTCGGTGCAGCGTTTATACCGTGCCTCCTAAAATGATTCTGTTAATTTGATAAACCATTTTGCCTGTGATGATATGAAATTGGTAGTTATGTAATGATATTATAGTGCCTCTCTATAATAAACTATCAAAACGAAGCACTGAAATGCTTCCTTTTACATAACAGTTTATGATTTAGGAATGAGTTATAATTGATGTCTTTATTATGCCAGTTGACCTTCAACTGTGTCACAATTTTGCAGTCCATAATTCTAACTTTGACGATGACAAAATCCTGCTATGACATAATAGTCTTTCAGATGATCATAAAGTTTAAAAAAATACAAAAATATGTGGTGAATGCTTAATTAATCAATTTAAAAGCTGACTTTAGCTAACAAAGCTTCATATCGCTCTAAAGGGTAGAATATGTGATGCAAATGAAATAAAGCACTGTCCCTAAAATGGTGAATATATAGGCCTGCAAACATCATGTTTCCTCTTGAACTTTCTAGCCCAACATTCAGACATGGCCAAATAGTTACGGCTACAGCTGGAAAGTCACCAAACAGGTAAAAGTGCACTTCCTTATTAGCCAGGAACAGAGCCTGAGGTTATTGTGTTGGTACTATGCTATGTCAGGGCCGGTCCAAAGAATTGCTGTACCCTGTAAAAGGTGACCTACATTGTTTAGTGGTGTTTTGTTACTTTAGCAGCTGAACTTTATGGTTCAACTGCAAAAACTTCAAGGAGAGGAAAACATGCACATTCTCCAAATTGTTTGTGGTGCTGCAACTGCAAAAACTGCCTTTAAGCCAGAACTTTAACTATTCATTTTTGTAGTATTATTTTATTTCTAATAAATAAAGCCATTTTTCTGTGATTGTTTGCCTTATTTAATATAATCTGACACCGAACTGTTTGTAATAAGAAAGGAAAAGGGTCACTTTTGCTCTAAAGTGTTTTAAATACCCAGTATGGATGACTGGAGATGGACACAATCAAATAATGTTCAACTGCAAAAACTGCCTTTAAGCCAGAACTTGAAGTATTATTTTTTGTATTATTATTTTATTTCTAATAAATTATGCCATTTTCAGTGATTGTTTGCCTTATTTTGCCTAATCTGACACTGTACATTTTTATAATAAGAAAGGAAAAGGGTCACTTTTGCTGTAAAATGTATTAACCCTCCTGGACTATACTAAAAAATTGGAGGAATAATGTTGATGGATTATCACAGACCAGTATATGTCAAAGTTTAGTCAGAATATTATAAATATTATAATATAAAGAAAACTGTTTAATGACAGTGTGACACATTGCACGCGGAGCCGCAGGTTGCTGACCTCTGTCCTAGACAGACAGAGGGACATCAAAATATAGTATAAGTCCATAAATATCAAAGAGAAATTGATGTTGCAGGTGTTACACCGAAATCTTTGACCGCAGAGGAGCCAGCAACATGACCAATGTGATCCCACTCTACCTATATCTTTTTGATCTTCTTTTAGAGTTTTGTGAATATATCTTTAAAGTACAAAAATTTGGGGTGTCAATTTATTAACATATTTAATCACGTTACATTTTTTATCTGTCCAAAATGTACCTTAAAGGGAGATTTGTCAAGTATTGAATACTCTTATCAACATGGGAGTGGGCAAATATGCTGCTTTATGCAAATGTATGTATATATTTATTATTGGAAATCTATTAACAACACAAAACAATGACAGATATTGTCCAGAAACCCTCACAGGTACTGCATTTAGCATAAAAAATATGCTCAAGTCATAACATGGCAAACTGCAGCCCAACAGCCAACAACAGCTGTCAGTGTGTCAGTGTGCTGACTTGACTATGACTTGCCTTAAACTGTATGTGATTATCATAAAGTGGGCATGTCTGTAAAGGGGAGACTCGTGGGTACCCATAGAACCCATTTTCATTCACATATCTTGAGGTCAGAGGTCAAGGGACCCCTTTGAAAAGTTTTTCTTCGCCAAAATTTAGCAGTTTTTCTTCAGTTTGGAGCAGTTTAGAGCGTTATTTATCCTCTTTCACGACAAGCTAGTATGACATGGTTGGTACTTATGGATTCTTTAGGTTTTCTAGACCACAGGTGCTATCATTTTGAATAAAATACCCATAATGTAGTGGTCATTCATTTTTTTTTTTTGCAAAGACCATATAAGGGAACCATCCATGTAATTTCGAGGCAATTAGGTGAAAGACACAAAAAATGCACATTCTCCAAATTGTTTGTGGTGCTGCAACTGCAAAAACTGCCTTTAAGCCAGAACTTTAACTATTATTTTTTTGTAGTATTATTTTATTTCTAATAAATAAAGCCATTTTTCTGTGATTGTTTGCCTTATTTGATATAATCTGACACTGTCAATTTGTTATAATAAGAAAGGAAAAGGGTCACTTTTGCTCTAAAATGTATTAAATACCCAGTATGGATGACTGATGGACACAGTAGTGTGCACACGCCCTAAAAAGTCATAAATACTTTCTATATACCCACCCCCTTGAAGCGATGAGCCGCAGAGCCTCCAGGTTGCCGTGGTAAGCGGCCCATAACGTCGGCGTCATGCCATCCTCATCCGGAGCGTTCAGGTCCTTCCTGGTCGCCTCCTTCAGCAGGTCCAGGTAGCCGTCCCGGGCCGCCTTGTGGTACCTGTCATTCATGGTGCACAGTTAATCCACCATGCACGACTCCATTCCTCTTCATCAACTCCTCCTCGACCACCTCCACCACCACCACCACCACCACCATCATCATCGTTGTCGTCATGCGGTGCTGTAGTGGTTGCAGAGCGGCTGAAGTGACAGAATGTCCCCGCTGTTCTGTTCCTCCACACGGAGCCTCCTGATCAGTGCAGGAGCGCGTCGCTGGTATCCAGGGACGCTTTGGTGCGCACCGAGCGGGGAACAGTGCTCCCGGTGGCCGAGGGGGTCCTAGACAGAAAGACAGACAATAAAATATAGTAGAAGTCCCTAAATATCACAGAGAAATGGATGTTGCAGGTTGACCCCAGAGGAGTCAGCAACATGATCAATGTTAGAGTTTGGTGAATATATCTTTAAAGTACAGAAATTAGGGCTGTTAATTTATGAAATATTTAATCCTGATTAATCGCATGATTGTCCATAGTTAATCCTGATTAATCACAAATTAATGGCACATTTTTTATCTGTTCAAAATGTACCTTAAAGGGTACCAAACATAAAATACACTACCTGCAGTGCCAGAGAAAAATATAAATGAGCATCATGTTAAAAAGAAACACACTTAAGACGCCAACATGAACTGATACATTCAACACACACACACACATGCATTCCCACACACACACGTCAGCCACACACATCAGGTTTGTGTTTTTAACTTTGAGCTTGAACAGCTGTTGGTGCTGCAACTGCAAAAACCCATTTTCCTTCACATATCTTGAGGTCAGAGGTCAAGGGACCTGTTTGAAAATGGTCATACCAGTTTTTCTTTGCCAACATTTTTCAGTTTGGAGCAGTTTAGAGCGTTATTTATCCTCCTTCACGACTAGCTAGTATGACATGGTTGGTACTAATGGATTCTTTAGGTTTTCTAGACCACAGGTGCTATAATTTTGAATAAAATACCCATAATGCAACAAAAGTAATGGTCATTCATTTTTCTTTTTTGCAAAGACCATATAAAGGAACCATCCATGTAATTTCGGGGCAATTAGGTGAAAGACATAACTGCAAAAACTTCAAGGAGAGGAAAACATGCACATTCTCCAAATTGTTTGTGGTGCTGCAACTGCAAAATACCAGTCATACCAGTTTTTCTTCACCAACATTTAGCAGTTTGGAGCAGTTTGGAGCGTTATTTACCCTCCTTCACGACAAGCTAGTTTGACATGGTTGTTAACAATGGATTCTTTAGGTTTTTTAGTTTCATATGATACAAGTATCTGGCTTTAAAACTGAGCCCACTACAACCTAAAAATTGCAAGTTGCGTTGATGTGTTAAAGAAATTGTTAATATTAAAATATTAAAATATTTTTTTTAAATTTAGCAATTTAGTTTGTTGTGTTTTCTGTCGCGTATTTATGACATAATACGGAGGTAACAGTGGGGTCACATATCCTGACGACAGCCGTGAGAAATGGTGACCTCATGTTCCTCTGCGGTCACAGATTTTGGGTACCCCTAACTGATGAGGTACTGATCTCTCACCTGGTGTATCTGAGGCTCTCAATAATCCCTTTGAGAGGACATTATACTTTGGTATGTTGATATTCAGTCAGTTGCCACTCAGTTTTCAAATTACATGTATCATTTTTATTTTGTCATATGGATTGTCTATGTTGTATTTTCATTATGTTGTTATGCAACATCTTTTTTTTCCTTGTTAAAAGTTTTTTTGGGTGGAGTTTTTCCTTTTCCGATGAGAAGGTCGTGCTGTACAGGACAGAGGGTGGCGTATCCTGTAGACTGTAAAGCCCCCCTGAAACAAATTTGTGATATTGGGCTATACAAATAAATTTGAATTGACTTGTTTAAACTTGACCTGTTTATTAGGTACATGCAGCTAAGTATAATACAACAACCCTGCAATAAATCGTCCCTTCACAAAGGTCATACTATTCAGTTTTTGTTTTGTTTTCACACTGTTTTAAAGAAGTGTTGATTCAACCGGTCCTTTTGGAGGATGTAGTTTGTGGTGCTGTTGAACTGTAGTGCACCTCTTCAGTCAATGTACAGAACGATCTCAACCCTTCCTTCATTCTTTGAAACTCGTTCATCACATACAGGAAAACACTTAAAAGAGTCACATCAACAGGAACAGACATTAGAGAATTCAAAAGTCTTACTGGAGATGTCACATTGTGACGGATGGGGTTGAGTCTGAGTCACTCAAGATATCATTGTTCTCACTTTCCATTACAGGTAGGACACATTAAGAAGCAACGAGGGAGGAGTTCACGGGCTCCAAGAAGTGTTGCAACGAAAAAGTACCTTTGCTGCCTGCCCATCCCTGATGAAAGGGGAATCAATTAGCTTAAGTACATATGTGAAATAAGCATATGTGAACCAGCGACACCAGACTGAAGTTCTCTGACATAATACTCAATTGAAACTTCCATAACAAAAGGCACAGGTAGTGACTGGGATCTTCGTGTACTTCTCCTCAGGTGTTTTGCAGAGACAAGACATACACAAATTCCTTCACTGAGCCATGAATAGCATTAAAGATCTGAAAGTATTCCCTTGAAGCACTGAATCAAAAAAGATAAGCGAGTAAAAGTTGCTATGCCTATTAAGAGAATTTAGATCATGGTCAGATTGTCTGCAGCAAAAAGAGGATCAAGTTGAAAGACACAACTCAGAGTATATATGAATGCAAAAAGATAATGGAAAAAAAATGGTTTTGATCATGAATGTCACATGCAGTTCTGTTTTTCCTTACAACCTTTATTTTGTGCATAAGACTTTTACAAGAAAAGACAGGAATTTCAAATGTATTGTATAATACATAATACATAAAATTGCTGCTTATATGAAAAGGAACCGGTTTCTTGTATTTTGGAATTCGTGAGAAAAACATGGAAACATCTTTTGAACTTTACATGAATATTTTGTGCAAAACACGCTGTGTTTGGTAATAATATGGTGTTGTTCATAACAGATTTATTGACATTTATGACTGTACAGTAAACCAGAGGGTTTTTGAAGGCGTATAAAAGCCTGTGACGGCTCAGACCGCCTCTCAGGAATCACACTGCATCAGGTAGGCTTACAGGTATCCTGAAACCTTTTTCTCCATTATTAGAAGGTCAGGGCTTTGTCTGATTGTCATAAGAGCTCGATTTCGGTAACAAGAGCTACTTTGACAGGTACTTCATTATATTTCACCAGTCATGATGTTAAGCCTGATTTGGTCAGAGATGGAGAGGGATAGTGTAGATGACTTTCCTCAAGAAAACAACTCAACATGTTTGTGGATTCTCACTCAATGCAGTGCTATTACCAAAAATAGAGTCTGAAAAAGGGGAAATTACATCCCAATTGTTTGTTTGAAACTACTCTTTTGTGTAGCCCCAACAGGGTGACAATGATGCTCATTTAGCTTCCGTGGAATAGTTTCGCCTGGGGCGGGATCTGTCTTGAGGCAATGAGTGGGTGTAGCTGTTAAACCAGTAAAGTCTCATATGGAGCTAGTTGCAGTTGTAAGCAGCTCAGTTGTGAATAGACCTTAGAGAGGAAAGATGTGTTTGAACACAGGCTTTCCGTGCAACTGTTTGATTGATGGCAAACCCTGTGAACCGTGCAGGATGACGGACAAAGACCTAGAGAAGGAGGAGGCCCACCTGTCCATCAGCGCCAACGTGAGTAGATCGGGGAGCACATGCGAGCCCAACCTGCACATCCCTCCCATCGGAGACGTGAGGGAGCGGGGACGAAACTGGGGATGGATGCTGTCTGGGATCATCTCTGTCAACATTTTGATCCTGGGCTGCGCCTTGGTCAGCGGCAGTGCCTACAGCAATGTCAAGATCAGCAGCACTGACCTCCAGGTTTTCCTCATCATCATCATCATCCTCACCTGCATCTGGATGGGTTATTATGTCATCTACACGGCCAGGACAGAAGACGCTATTGCCTACAAGGATGCCCATGCTGGACCTGTATGGCTCAGGGGTAAGTCAATTTTGTAGTTGCTTTAGAAGGATTTTATTCACAGAGGATTTGTCAAATAGTTTAATGATTTTGATTCTTGCTCTTTCAGGAGGACTTGTACTATTTGGACTGCTCAGTATTATCATGGACATTTTCAAGATCTCCAGCTACGTGGGCTACCTCCACTGCGATTCTGCTGTGAAGGTTGTGTTCCCTGTGGTGCAACTTATCTTCGTCATTATGCAGGTAAAAATGCTTATTACAAATAAATTAAGAAATCCACTCAATTCTTTATCGTTGCAAAATACTAATATAATCAATTGTTCAATCACTTTGCAGACATATTTTTTGTGGGTCCACGCCAAGGACTGTGTGCAGCTGAAAAGGAACATTACAAGGTAGGTGATATGGATTTCCTTTTTCTTTTTTTTCATCTCTCACTGTCTTTGTGAACGTGCTATCCCTGAGGGAATCTATTTGATACTTTAATGAAATGAACCCTTCTCCTTTAACATTTAATTACCGAGAAATTGAGAGTAACCTGGACAATTGAAAGTATTAGTAAACTTAAGTTGCTGCCAAAGTATTGATGTTGTTGCTTAACTGGCAAAATTAGAAATGTCTCTTCATTTGCAGACCTTGAAAAGGTGCAATTATTATATGGGCATATATAATAATAATAATAATTGCTATTATTTGTATTACAGTTAACTGCAATAGTGCTACAACTACTGATTATTTTCATTATTGATTAATCTGCAGATTATTTTCTTGTTTGGTCGATTCATAATTTTGTTGATGAAACATCAGAAAATAATGTAAAATGCTTATCACAATTTCCCAGAACTCAAATTATTCAGTTTACTATTATAGAGGACAGAGAAAACCAGCAAATGTTCACATTATATTTAATATATTAAAAAGCTGGAAGCAGTATTTTTTTGTAATTTTTAACTTAAAGGACTTAAATTAATAATTATCAAAATAGTTTCCAGTTATTTTTCTGTTGATTGACTAATCGACTAGTTGTTTTGGCTCCAAACTGTGATACACCAGCTTTGGTTTGAAAACCGAATGAAATTAAAAGCAAGACTACTATTACTCGGTGGATACTGATTTTAAATGTTGCACTCATATTCACTATAAATCTGACATTTTAGCAGATGATCAAAGTTTTTCGAGAATGTTTTTTCCTGATCATTATTTCTTTTTGCTTCCCTCTTCGTTTTTTAGATGTGGGTTGATGCTCACCCTCTCCACTAATCTAGTTGTGTGGATGACTGCGGTCACTGAGGAATCCCTCCACCAAACAACAATCCCCGAAGATCCAAGCAGCAACACCACCAGCACCGCCCATAAAATCAGTGGACGATCCGTGTACGTCAGAGGTAATTAAAGCAGCTACATCAATCAAAGCAGATGAAGCAATGAGTAAATTACCATGACCTAACACTTCCCTCATGTCATGTCTTGCAGCGAGTTATGGAGACGATGAGTGCAAGTGCAGCCACACCTCATGTAGCATGTTCCAGGAGGCCTACTACTACCTGTACCCTTTCAACATCGAGTACAGTCTCTTCGCCTCTGCCATGGCATACGTCATGTGGAAAAATGTGGGCAGACTAACAGAAGAGCACGCTCACCACACCATCAAATTCCGTCTGAAGGACGTAATTGTTGGTCCTGTGGCGGGAGTTCTCTTAGTGATAGCGGGCCTGGCGACCTTCATCGTATACGAGATGGACATGGGTGACGACCATAGTGACGACGACAAGAAAGACAATGCTGTGATGATGCACTTTGTCACGAATATAGTGATATTAACCCTGATGTCTGCCACCACTGTGGCCGGCTGTGTCATCTACAAGTTGGACCACAGGGAGCACGTATCGGAGAAAAACCCCACACGCAGCCTGGATGTGGGGCTGCTGGTGGGAGCCTCGCTGGGGCAGTTCATCATCAGCTATTTCACCATCGTAGCCATGGCTGAAACCGGAGCCCATGGCTACCTGAACGGGCTCAACCTGGCCTGGGCCCTGCTGATGGTGATCCAACTTGGCCTGCAGAACTTTTTCATCATCGAAGGTTTGCATCGGGAGCCCTTCCACGAGGTGCAGCCGATCGCCGTGCTTTCAAATCCATATGTGATGCAGCTAGGCAAAGACATGAGCATCTATGAAGAATCAGAGAAAGACATAAAGCCCAGGCCGATATTCCCAGCACACAGCCTATACGGCCTGCACGGCCACAGGGAGGAGCACAGGCCCAGACTGTCGTGGAAGAGACGGGTGTTGAAGGAGGTCTGTGCGTTTCTGCTGCTGGGCAACATCATAGTGAGTACCATTCTCCCTCACACTCTCAAAGTCACCGTTTTAAAGGTCACCAAATACTCAACCTGTTCTCGTTTCTTTCTCTAACAGCTGTGGATCATGCCGGCATTCGGTGCTCGTCCCCAGTTCGACCACGACGCTGAAACTGAATTCTACAAATTCAACATGTGGGCGGCTGTCGTGAATATTGGACTTCCTTTTGCCATCTTTTACCGCATGCATTCAGTCGCCAGTCTGTTTGAGGTTTATACAACCTCGTAACGCTGCGGGAGCATCATGAACTCTTTTGACAATATAAAAGCTGTTTTGTATAAATTGTAGTTTGTTTTGATGATTCTTTGTTATTTCTCTATTAATCTGTGAAGTAGATGACTGACTAATATTCGCACAATTCTTTCATGATGTTAGAAATTAAATGTTTTGAGTTATAGTCTGTGAATGTGACAATGTAAATATATTCAAAATGTGATTTTCAGATGTAAAAAAATAATGAATTGTGAAGTTAATCTTGTATGACTCGTTTTATGCTTCAGCCTCTGTATGCACAAAATAAAGGCAAGCAGTGCAATAATTTGATTAAGAGATTGATTGTGTCATCAATTATTATCATAATTATTATTTGTAGTGGCCTACACACAGCTGTAGTAGTCGACTCAATACAAAAACTATAGTAAAAATGACCTATTTTGAAAGACTTAGCTAGGCTGAAAGCAGCTACAAGTAGATAGCATCTACTTTGAAACAGATATTTATTAGAGTTAGTAAATTGATTGATTACGCAACAGATCTGAAAAGAAATTAGTCACCATTTTGATAAACAATGAATTGGTCATTTTCAAGCAAAATTTTTTTTTTAAATGCCAGTTACAGTTTCAATTTTTGCTGTTTTTTTCTCTCGAATCCTGGGTTTTAGGGAATTCTTATGGGCATTTTCCACAATTTTCTGACATTTTGTACACCAAATAATTGATTTAATCGAGGAAAAGAATTAGTAGTTTATTGGATAATGAAAATATGTGTTAGTTGAAGCCCTATTTATCTTTTTTGTGGCATTTATTAGGCCCTGAATCTACTGTATACTGTTTGGAAAAGGGCTTTTGGGGATAATAGATTTGTTACCTTATTGTGGGTACTAGGCTATTTAAACCTGGATTGTGGTAAAATACTACTTTATGTTGTTTTAATCATGTTGTTTTTATAAATGACAGTAGGAGTGCAAGTTTATGAAGATCTGACTGTTTTGAAATAAGTGCCACTTGATGTGATTTTATACAAAATGTGTTTTACCAAAAAAAAAAAATCTAATACAACATATGCAAAGAGTCACTTAATGAAATGCTCTCCACACGCTTGAAATAAAAGCATTTATCTACACTGGAACAATCAACGTTCGACATAAATTGCTATATTATATTAGGGCTTGATATGCTAGACCAAGGGCAGCAACCTTTACTATCAAAAGAGCCATTTTAGGCAAAGAAATTAAAAAAAATCTGTCTGGAGCAGCAAAACATTTGATCATTGTGATGAAGGTAACACAGTTTATAGTCTAAGTATATAGAATATAAGTCTAATGCAGTGAGGGCCAAAGTGCAAATGTACTACGGAGTATTAGGGCCACATTGAGGGAAAAAACATCTGAGATTTACAGAATAAAGTCATAATATTACAAGAATAAAGTCATAACTTTACGAGAAAAAAAAAAATAACAAGTAAAATTACAACTTTATAATATTATGACTTTATTATCATAATATTACGACTTTTTTTTCTTGTAAACCTTTGACTTTATTCTCATAATATTATGACTTTATTCTCATAATATTACGGCTTTTTTTCTGGTAAACCTTTGACTTTATTCTCATAATATTATGACTTTATTCTCATAATATTACAACTTTTTTTTCGTAAACCTTTGACTTTATTCTCATAATATTATGACTTTATTCTCATAATATTACGGCTTTTTTTCTGGTAAACCTTTGAATTATTCTCATAATATTATGACTTTATTCTCATAATATTACGATTTTTTTTCGTAAACCTATGACTTTATTCTCATAATATTACGACTTTTTTTTCTGGTAAACCTTTGAATTATTCTCATAATATTATGACTTTATTCTCATAATATTACGACTTTTTTTCTGGTAAACCTTTGAATTATTCTCACAATATTATGACTTTATTCTCATAATATTACGACTTTTTTTTCGTAAACCTATGACTTTATTCTCATAATATTATGACTTTATTCTCATAATATTACGACTTTTTTTCTGGTAAACCTTTGAATTATTCTCATAATATTATGACTTTATTCTCATAATATTACGACTTTTTTTCTGGTAAACCTTTGAATTATTCTCATAATATTATGACTTATTCTCATAATATTACGACTTTTTTTCTGGTAAACCTTTGAATTATTCTCATAATATTATGACTTTATTCTCATAATATTACGACTTTTTTTTCTGGTAAACCTTTGAATTATTCTCATAATATTATGACTTTATTCTCATAATATTACGGCTTTTTTTTCTGGTAAACCTTTGACTTTATTCTCATAATATTATGACTTTATTCTCATAATATTACGACTTTTTTTTTGTAAACCTATGACTTTATTCTCATAATATTATGCCTTTATTCTCGAATATCAGTCTTATTTTTTTTTTCCTCAATGTGGCCCTAACACTTTTGTCGCACCATAGACCTACAACAATGACAAATAAAAATGAAAATGTAAACAAAAAAACAGTTATTCATTTCCATTTCTATAAATCCACAGGGAGCCAGTGGAGAGGGGCTGAAGAGCCTCAGGTTGCTGACCCCTTTAGGCTTATACATTTGAGTCAGGCACATTTAAAGCCACACTTCCCTTTTGGGTCCTTAGCACACGCTTTTGTTTACAACCACGTCACCAGGAAATACATCCCGGAGTGTCAACATGCAGAGACAGGTAGGTGATCGACTCTAAACTGGATTTTAGATTACTTAGAAACCCTATTTTTGTTTAGAATATAGTCTACCTCGTCCGAATGGATATGTTAGACTTTAATATTATGTTAGAAATGACAAACTGAACCGTGTTAACAGATATTAGTTATTAACCTGCTGATGTATTTCATGTTTCCAGGACTCCCAAGACGCGCCTCTCTTTGGTGAAGATGAAGGCAACATGCGGGATAGAAAGTCCAACATAAAGTGAGATTACAGATGTGCTCGTCTACTTCTTTTGTTTGTCCTGTTCTGACCAAGATGTTTTAACTATACATAATGTATTCTGTTGTTTTCAGACACCCGCTGGTCTCTTTCTTCCACCTCTTCTTCCGAACAAGTGCCATCTTGGTCTACTTACTGTGCGACATCTTCAGCAGCCGCTTCATCGCCTGTATGGTCACCATCATCCTGCTGCTGTCATGTGACTTCTGGACCGTCAAGGTGAGCAGCTGGAGCACTACATGCATGGGAAAACAAATGAGCCTAATGTCATGCTTTAGTTTTATACACAACACCTTGTTTAGGTCATGTTATGTTTTTTTTTAATACCAGTAAATCTGGAAAAAAAAAGTCAAAAAACTCCATCCCAAGGTGACACATTCACATATGATGAAGAAAAAGCATCAAATCCTCACATTAAAGAAGCTGTTACAAGAGAAAATGTTTGGCATTTTTGCTTGAAAAAAAATATTTAAATGTTTTATTGATATTATAATTTTTGCAGATACATTTTTAACAATTTTTTACTGTAGTTACATGCTATTTATTGTTGTTTTTTTGGTTTATTTTATATGTTTTGTCTTTGAATATTAATGTTTTAAATGGAAAAAACAACATGAGCCTAATGTCATGCTTTAGTTTTATACACAACACCTTGTTTAGGTCATGTTATGTTTTTTCCAATGCCAGTAAATCTGGAAAAAAAAGAGTAAAAAAGAAAAGTGAGAAGTTCCTGTTATAATTCCCTCCATCCCAAGGTGACACATTGCTTCTTTCGTCCCAACCCCTTCAGTTTACAATCACATATGATGAAGAAAAAACATCAAATCCTCACATTAAAGAAGAAGTTACAAGGGAAAAATGTTTGGCATTTTTGCTTGAAAAAATTATTGAAACGTTTAATTGATATTCTAATTTTTGCAGATACATTTTTAACAATTCTAACTGTAGTTACATGCTATTTATTTTTATTTTTTTTGTTTATTTTATATGTGTTTTGTCTTTGAATGTTAATGCCCCTTGTTAGATTAAATCTGGGATTGTTTTGTGAATATTTGGACAGGTGCGTTATACTGTATGTTTTTGTTTTTTCCGCAGAATGTATCTGGCAGATTGTTGGTGGGCCTCCGGTGGTGGAATCAAGTGGATAAAGATGGAAAGAGCCACTGGGTATTTGAGTCCAGGAAGGTAAACAGAAGCTCATCAGATACAATCCTAAAAGGCGTAGGATTAAGGTTAGGTTAAATGTTCTTAACAAAGGTTTCTCACATGGAAGAGTAAAGTTACATGTTTGGAAAACAACAAAACACAGCATCCTTTGTAAGATAAACAGCCTCATGTTAAAAACTGAATCCATGTAACTTTGGCAGCGAGCAACTACAGTTCTCTGGAAAGTAATAGAGATCTCAGTGAATACAACGATGTTCAAACTAACAGAGGAGATGGCATTCCTGCACGTGCATCTACAATTTCAAAGGCTTAGTACACATTGCCAGTGTAACATTTGCAAAGTCTTTTTACAATGTAATGTAGCTGCATGACCTTATTGCACAATTGAAGATAGTGTAACATACAGTAGAACAGCTGCATTGTCCTCTGTCAGAAATATCATGCGGAACAATGGAGACATTGAACATGAATTTCCAAAGATTATTGATGTGTCCAAAACTCCACACTAACGTACCATTTAGTTTGCTAAAACAGTATGTGAGATATTTTAGTATGTCGAAACCTTAGTATGAAACCAGTAGTACGCGAATTGCATGCTATATCCGGTGAAATATTACAGTATGCAATGCTGGACACTAATATGCAATGCGGTAGTGACGTTGATGGACAGCTCTCTAACGTCAATAACAATTCAATTTATAGTATAAGATGTCACTTTACTAGCTGTAATATATTTTCTAAATTAATTCAGACTTAGATTCTCACAAATCATCGTTTGGTCACATGAGGTTGGCACGGGTTACCATGGTTACACGTCTCCAACCGGCAAGGAGGCTCTCAGGAAGTGACGACGTAAATTATTGCTCAGTGCGTCCGAAAAGATACACACTACTACTATTCACACACAAATAGGTTGAACGATAGTACACATATTGGGTATGTAGTGCATAGCACGCGATTTCGGACGAAGCCTATAGACAGTTTCAACGGAATCACATTGCTAGGCAACAGCTTGGGCCCATGTTTACTTCCTGTCTTCACAGTTGTAAACGTAAACATTCCAAATGTGTCACAGTTTTATTTCCCAAGCTGTTGCCTAGCGATGCAATTCCATTGGAATGGTCTATAGAACTTTTAATTTCCCATTCTGTTGCTAGGGCAACAGCTTTGGTCCAAGTTTGCTTCCTGTCAGCTACTGCATTAACAACCATTGTAACAGGAAACACAAAGGGGCCCATCAGAATGTTTATGTTGTCAAGTTTGAAAATATTTTTTTTATCTTTGATTTTTATTGACGAGCATGAAACTAAATCTTGTTTGCTTTTCTGAACAGACACACAGTCCGAACATGACGTCCAGTGCCGAGTCCCGGATCTTCTGGCTTGGACTCATTGTGTGTCCCGTCTTCTGGATGATTTTTGCGTTCAGCACCATCTTCTCTTTCAAGATTAAATGGCTGGTCAGTTCAGTGTTTTTGAAAGTGAACGTCGATTTAATTTCCGTCTTATTAGCCGCTAATTGTTGGTTTGTGTCTCTTAATTCCCCCACAGGCTGTAGTGATCATGGGCTTAGTTTTACAATGGGCTAACTTGTACGGCTATGTCAGGTGCAAGTTGGGTGGAAAGTCCAACCTGGGAAACATGGCAAAGAACTATCTTGGTGCCCAGATTTTTAAACAGGTATGAGAAGAGTAATCATACTTCCCTCCTTACATTCTTGTCTCAATAACATGATGCAGTAACTTCTCAATTTTTTATGTTTTTCACTAAAGGCAATGATGACAAAAGAGGAACCTTGAAGTTGAAGAGGACGAGTGACGACACATCTGCAGTGTGATGGACACTTTATATTTACTTCATTCCTGTTGGCCTTGTCTGAGGGTGTCTGAGGGTTTTTGTAATTTCACTCAAGCTTTGGATAAAACTGATTTTGTAAGTGTTGTTTTCTCCGAATTCACTGGCTGATAAATTACGGAATGATTGCCAAACTTTTCTAATAATTCAATTAAAGTACAATGTAGTTGCTTTTGACAATACATTTTGTAGTTTTTGCAGTGCATCAGTTCAGTGCACAGGGAGAGTTGTAATTTTTTTTACTGATGTGAGGTATTTATAAATGCAAAACCCTTACTGCTAAACTGAGTTCACCATAAGACTGGCACAGTCCCTAAATCCGGAGTAATGAAGGTACTGTAATGTTAAAATGCCTGATTCCTGATGGGATTTGGATCAATGCATTACTTTTTGTGACTTATGACAGCTCAGCCCTGCAGGCATCATCTCTGTACTACCACTAACTACTACTACTACTAATATACTAGTATTAATGTACTGTATATTGTTGTGAAAAGGGCTTTTGGGAGTAATTTATAGATTTGTTTCCTTATTGTGCCTACTATTTAAACCTGGATTGTGGACCTAAAAGTTATACTACTGCTTTAAGTTTGTTTTAATCTAACTTAATTTTGTTTTATTTTAAAAATGTCATAAATGACAATGTGGGATATGATAGGGAGAAGTATAAAATTTGCTGAAATAAGTGCCAATTGGGTTTGATTTTATACAAAAACTGGACTTTAAAGAAAGTGTTGTGTTTTATAAAAAATAAAAAAATAAATGAATACAACAATAAACTTATCCTGGTAAACATCATTTTTGGCTGGAAATGTCAACATCAGTAATGGCTCAGTAGTCCTGTGATTGTGTTATATAAACATAAGGTGTATTGAACTGTAATTCTAAATTAATATAACAAAGGGTTGTTCTAGTGGTTTCATAGGATATTAAAAGTGTTATTAAAAACCAGTATATTCACCTCTATTTCGCTGACGTTCAGCAGCTTTGTTTTTAAACAGAACATAATTATTCAACACAAGCTGAAGTCCTGCTGGTTGAAATTTCATCAGGTCCAAGTCAGAGTACATGTGAAGAATCTAATCTAATAAAACTAATCAAGTGCAGTAGGTCACCAGTCTGTCTGCAGTGAACGATTCAACCACTAGGTGGCAACAAAGGAACATCAGTGTTTAACAGAGTCAGTAAGTAAGTAAAGCTTTATTTATATAGCACCTTTTAAAACACACCGTTACAAAGTGCTTCGCACACAAATGAAACATCAAATAAAGATGAAAACAAGGAAAAATTACAATATGAAACACAGAAACAATGAGAAACAGATCAAACAAAAACAGACAAACACACATGTGAATGAGGCCTATAGAAAGGCTTGCCTATAGAGATGGGTTTTTAGAAGATGCTTAAAACAGTCCAGAGATTCAGCAGCTCTAATAGATTGGGGGGAGGTGAAAAGTTGTGAGACATCCAGTCTTTGGTTGCTGCTAAGCAGTCATGGAGGGAGGACAGTTGATTGAGGTTATTGGTTTTGGCTGAAAAATAGATCTGAGTGTCATCTGCATAACAGCAGAGTCTGGTTCACATTAAGTATTTCATTTGTCTTTTTCTTGCATGTAATATATATATATATATTTGTGTAGACATATGATGATATACACACTTAACTCCATGGATTAAAAAAAATATTTATTTTTTTAATACTGCCATGCAAGTCCTGTAGGAAAATCTTAAAGAATAAAATCTCACATTTGTGCGGGCTGAATGAACATAGTGTGCAGATGTTCCAGTTTTAAATTAACATTTTCTCATACTTACATATATAATGTGACTCAAAATGGCATCAGGAGTGAAGGATAAAATTCCTTTATTTGTTTGATTTTCAGAAGTATACCAACACGCATCTTTATCAGACATCGAGAAACGAACTGCGAGTACAAATGAGCACCACAGTATTTGAGGTTATAGAGAATGTGAGGTTAAAAAAATGTGTGACAAATGCAATAAATGTGTGCTGAGCTCTGCATCAATCTTTGCATTTGTACGTTGATATTAGAACAGCTCAGTTTAGCAGTTTTTATAGCTATGACGTGCATTTTATTCGTACCAGAATTCAAAATGATTAACTTCACATGTATGGTATACCATCACATAGGTCATGGCACCAAAGTATACGGTGCCACAAATTAAATATAACCAGAAATATGTCTTGTCCAGTTTGTCGGCAAACATCTGATTTCTCTCACTTTGCAGAGTCTGTGCGTTAAGAGCTTCCAGGAAGTTGACAACCTTCCTGAGCATTTGACTGTCCTCCTCCGAGCCGTTCAGCTGGACGACACTAATGTCAGCTTTGACTTCTGTAGGGAGTGAAGCTGCAATCAGAGCAGGTCATACAGTGTTTTTTTGTTCATCAAGACTTTGTGACCATCAATACTCAATATCAAGTACTACAGTACAGGCTCAACACATGCAGTATTTGTTTAACGGTAAAGTTTTCCTCACCCTCATCATCTTTCTCTTCCTTGTTTCCTGTTATTTCTGAGACCGGCCCTTTGGAGAAGCAGCAGAAATTGAGCCTGCCATCTTTGGCCAACCGTGTCAGCACCATGGACACCAGCATGCTCAACACCAAGAGGACCAGACAAACACAGAAGTGGGTTCCTGCAGCACAGAGGAGATGGTTAATGACTCAAACTGTGATGCCATTCATGTATTTGGTTTGTGAGTTTGTGTGTGTTTGTGTCTGCATGCGTGCTGACTTACGGATGATGGGGCTGCAGTGGCTGTCTCCAGGCAGCTGATCGTTGAGGATGATAAGGAACATGGTGAAGCTGAGCACCAGAGTGACCTTGAAAGAGTTGCGTTCGCCGCCTCCCAGCGGCAGAGCGAAGCTGACCGCGTCGGCCAAGACGATCAGAATACTGGGCAGCAGTAATGTTATGAAGGGGTTGGTATATTTGATGCTCAATGCCACCTGAGGAGAATGGCAGACAGAATTTCTTAGTACAATATAGAAACTGCTTTTAGTTGTTTTTAGAATTAGATACTAGTTTGTGAGTGGAGTAAATGGTTCATTTTATACCAGCGCCAATATCACAAAATAATGAAAAACCTCTATTATAAGTTCCCACAATCCAAGGGAACGCATTAAATTGCTTGATTTCTCCTCACTCAAAGATATTACGTCTACTATGATATATGACAAAGAAAATCAACAAATCCTCGCATCTGAGAAGCTGGAATCAGGGAAAGTCTGATGATTATTAATGTCAACATAGTTGCAGATTAATTTTCTGTTGATCGACTTATTGATTACTCGACTACTTGTTTAGTTCTGACCTCATCAAACAGGTCACTTGTTGTTTTTTAAAGTTAAATACCGTTAGGTTAATACCACTATTGCAGGAATTTGGCAAATCATTACCTATGTAAAATATAAATGACCATGCCATGCGATCATGAACTCACCCTGATGAAATTGCGGTCATCTCTCTTTTGATCGAGGTTAATGTCTTCAGTTTGCCAATCTCCATGGCTACCATCAACCATCTTTAATCGGTTGAATACCAGATCTGTACCACATCCTGAATGGAATGAAGCCTTCTTTAAAAGAGCACTCCACTGATTTAGCATTGCACTTCCATAACATTGACAGACTCATGATTGGCACTTAAAAACAGGATCAAAATCGATGAAGCAGAACGCTATAATAAAGGCTTCAAAATTCACGAGTGGGATATCTATTTATGTATTTTAAGTCGTAGAACAAAATGTTAAAATCTCTTAAGCTTGTGTTAACCACAGACCTTATTTCAGGCATCTAACTAAAAACCCATTGACTTCCAGACGAGGGAAACGGAAGAGCTAAAACGCGAACTCATTTCTGTGTTTTAGGACTCATTCCTGCAGCACTCTATACTTGCACAAGACACCGTGGCGTGGGCCTCCACATATGGCTCTCCGAAACGCCAGAGGGCATACAAATAAAAGATTCTGTGAAGAAGCTAGAAGGCAATGAGTGTTACCGCCATTAAAAAAACTAAAACGCCATAAACCAAGCTCCTCAATGCTTGGAAGGAATTGTAATTAACTGTAAACTCATATCAGGGCTGCACGGTGGTGCAGTGGTTAGCATGGCGCCTCACAGCTAGAGGGTCGCAGGTTCGAATCCGGCTTGGGGCCCTTCTGTGTGGAGTTTGCATGTTCTCCCCGTGTTAGCGTGGGTTTTCTCCAGGTACTCCGGTTTCCTCCCACAGTCCAAAGACATGCAGGTTAGGTTAATTGTTGACTCCAAATTGCCCGTAGGTGTGAATGTGAGTGTGAATGGTTGTCTGTCTCTATGTGTCAGCCCTGCGATGGACTGGCGACCTGTCCAGGGTGTACCCCGCCTTCGCCCAATGTCGGCTGGGATCGGCTCCAGCCCCCCCCCCCCGCGACCCCTAACGGGATAAGCGGTTGCGGATGTAAACTCATATCTCATATTCATGGACATACTTTATCGCCTTTATACAACCCCCGTAAAGAACGGAGTCAAGTATTAATTGTATCATACTGTAATGAAACAAAGGTTGAATATCCTGTTAACAATTTGATTTGATTGGCAATGTAGAGATATCTTGCTTTTAAAGCATTTAAAAACGAATCGGACATTATTTTGCTTCTTAATTTAAGTTATTTGCTTATTTTGCACAAAGCCCCCCCGCGACAACTTGCGGAGCCTTCATGCTTTACGCACAATATGTGATGTCTTCTTTGGCTCGCGCACCCTCGTGCCGGGGATACTGCTGCGAGCATAAACCCCGCTTTAAGATGGCAGCGACTAATGCAGCCTCATTTCACACTGTACGACACATTATAGCAATGACATACATAATTGAATTATCCAAAAGATAAAGCACTTTTTTTTAAAGCCTAACTGTAAAAAAACAAAAAAGCAAAAAACAAAGTTTTCAAAATAAACACAAAAAAAACATGAGATAACCAAAACACCACAACCATTCATGACCAAAAATAAAATAAATCAAAATCTTCTTCAGAATAAACACATATATGTAAAATTATGAAGTTAAGCAAATTAGGACATTATCACTTAACACCCAGTTTGCTCAAAAACTTTGATAAAATATTGTATAATATTTGTATTAGTGAATTGCTGAGCTCACCATCTTTGGACCAGGTTTGGATCGCGACGGGGCATTCATCACTAGCGAAGGGATAGTTGAACAGGTTGACCTCACAGTCCACCTCAGCACTTATGATCACAGAGTGCTTCACCGTGCCGTTATGGAGTACTAGCAGATCACGGGAGCCGTGCTTCATAGTTGTTGTTATTCTACACAGGCGAGAGACAACACATGTGTGAGATGAATATCAAGAACTCAGTGAATTGAATTTGTGATTATAGCTGGATCATGATATGTAACTTACCCATTTGTTACATGGATCTCTGGGGTCCAGACTTTGCTTACCGGCAGAACCACATGATGATACGGGTAAACTGATGTGTTCCATCCCAGCTCAGGATCCGTCCATTCCTGTGGTTTCAAATCAAAATGAATGTGATTGAAACATACACTAAGTTTCTTTTTGTCCATCTGTTAGTATCTTGAAGCTTACAAGTATGGCTTGCAGACGACTTATTAGGCGGAGATTCTTTGTGTCCTGTTAGAAAAAAGATAATAAATGTGGTGTCAACACTGTTGGATCGCTGGCGGAAATAAATCTGTGTCCTTGTGTCTCAAAATATTGCTCAGATTAATATTTTGTAAGACTTCCTGTACGCATCTTCAGCAGGTTTACATTAACAAAACTTAGGAATAACAACACCAACAATGATTGTAATTTTAATAATTCATTCTTGTCGAGTTACGAGAAGTCTAAAGGCAGAAACAAAAAGGACTTCTCACTTAGCTCCACTATATAATGTATAAAATAATACTTACAACTGACAGAGTCTGGTACTCAATCAACGGCACATTAATCTGCTGGGTGCAGTTATCGTTTTGTGGCTGAGATAAATATTCTTTCTTGATCAACATTTCAGCCAGACATCTGCGACTTGTGCAGTTGGAGTCCGCATGTCCACATCCTGGAAATTAAAAGAGAAAAGTGATCCAAAGCTTTGAATATTTTTGGAAATACTTCTGCCAGTCTACTACATCTCTAAACATTGTTTTGTGAGATATGTGTTACACTCACCTACTGTTAGTGAAGTCAGTAAGACGACTGCCTTCCACAGGCTGTGGGTAAGAAATCTCAACATTTCGGATTACAAGACTTCACGTATGACTAATAACTGTGGATTGACAGCTGCGTGCCATCCTTTTAGCCTTAAATAGGCCCGTCTGTGACGTTTAACCACATATACACAACACCATATAGGCACACCACAAGACAATATGACCGACACACAATAGTGAGAAGACAATCACGTTTTCAGAGCATCCCTCAGTGATCCTCCTCAGTGATCCTGTGCAAACAGTCAGAACACGAATGCAATTACTCTCACTGTCTGTTACCTGGCCTCCAGCTGCTATTTGTCATTATAGCTCGTCATGTTACTCTGCATTACAATGGGACTGTGGATGTCAACCTGAAAGTCTCCCAGTCACGGATGCAGGACAAACACGGTGGTTTCGGTGTGGTCGAGGGACGTGTCTTCTCACAGAATGGCCATTATACATACATTTTGTTTTGACAGCTGGTTGATGAACCCAGGTTTTGTCATTTATGTTTATTACTTTTGAAAATATGGCTCACAAGCTCAGTAAGTTATATAAAGCTAATTCAGGGTTCCCACTCTTTTGTAGAGATCATTGTCAGTGATGATCTTGCTGGTATGACGGACAGGGATCGCACCATACACTAATATGTTCCTATGTTCCTATGGTCTATGGCTATAATCAGCTAAATATCTATGAAATCATCTCTTACATGCTTAGTAATAACATAAATAAATATTATATGTAATATAGAAATAATCCAAATAAAGTTTGGAGCGTTATTTAACCTCCTTCGCGACAAGCTAGCATGACAAGGTTGGTACCAATGGATTCATTGGGTTTTCTAGTTTCAGATGATGCCAGGATCTTCATCTTCTCTAACTTTAAAACTGAGCCAGGAACAACCTAAAAATCGCAAGACGCGTTAAAGAAATTACTGGCGTTAAAACGTATTTGTGTTAACGCGTTATCGTGTTAACTTTGACAGCACTTATACATTGGATCTCTTGAAATGTTGGATGTTGTTGCAGTGTGTTGTAAGGTGCCACATGGTGCAAGACACTTACATCAATAAATCAATCTGTCCTGTACTTTCACAGTTTATGGGTGCGGTACTTCAGTAAAGGAAGTATAATTTTTCTTCCTGTCTGTGCTTTCACCCATTCCTTATATAGTTGCTGCCTGTAATTGATAGACGGATGAACTGTTCTTTCCAGGTTATCTCTCAGAGGAATGTCTCTTATCTCTGTCTTCACACATCATCTTAACCAATACGTGATGAATCAGGCGGCTTTCAAAGGGTTGTTCTATTTTTAAAAACACAACAAGGTTGATTTGGTGTTGTTTGACCTCTTTCTAACAGCCCTGGATGCTCTTATGACCGCAATAAAAGTGGTTTAAAAGTTAAGCGTGTCGTGGCGGCTCAGGTGTGATCTCTCTTGTCTTATCAGAAATTGAGGACGACTGAGACAAAGCAAATCCTTGCGCCAATGACAGCGCCTCCACCTGATGGAGCAAAGGTTAACTTTCTGTCTAATGAATCACGGAAATCCGAAGGGGAATGACTCAAATATACATAGCTGCAAAATGACCTATAAATCATCAATATTCCTCTGTCTTCATCATTTCGTGGAAGACTATTTCAGTTACGCAATTTCTATTTCGTCATCCAGAAGCAAACAGTCAGAGGACGTCTGATGTTTTTGTCCTTGGGAAATATTCCATAGGTCATAAATTCTTCCAGATTGTCCAATAAGGTCTCAGGAGGAAGGGATTGCTGTGATATCAGAACAAAATGGGACTTTGCCTCAGGACCAGGCCGGCCCCCAACACTCTGCGACCAACTGAACTTGGAGGTTACTTCAGCTGTGGCAACACATCGTTTACTAATGCTCTGCAGAACTCATGGGCTGAAGTGACACCTGACAAACTCTAATTTCTACTTTGCAAGTAAGTTGAATATTTAAATATACTATGTGTGCTAAAAGTCTTATTCAAAGTAATAAACAAGAATTCTGACATATATAAAGATTGCAAGTGTCTATGCTGAGGAGAGAAGCAAATTAGGTTTGTGTTTCTATTTCTATACATTTTGGTGATAAAAGTGTCATAGATTACTAGACTACTTGTAAAGTGGCTTAAAGTTACAAAATAATTACAAATGTAGCTGAATAGGTACAAAAATCCACGGCATATTACTCCTAATTACTCTTAATTATTACTACTATATTAGCAGGGTCAAGCCTGCCAGAAGGGAAATAATTAACCACAAGTTGTAATAATTAAATATTATAAAATAACTCATTGACAAACAAATTTAACAGCAATTATTAAGTACTGCCATGAAATGAAGAAACGTCACGAACGATATTATGGAACAGGAACAAGTGATTATTTTTCTTTTTAAATATTTCAGTTTGTATTTTTTCCCCTATAATCTTTGTGAATTAATGTTAAATATGGGGAAACATCAACATGTTTTAGTACATCAGCTGCATTAATTGGAATTTGTATGACCGTGAACCCTTATATAACCCAATATTACAAATTAATATCTGGAGCTACAGTAAGAGGTATAACAAATTCATTTCTGGAGCTTCTGCAGCTGTCATGACATTTAATTCTGACTCAAACTTATTAGTCCAGTGGGCTCTCCTGCAGTGTCAGTAGCTCTCAATGCACTCCCATAGAGTGTCTTACAGAAGGATTCAAATACGGAAGAAAAAGGTAAATAGGGATAGAACATAAATTAAATCAAATATGTAAAAAAGGTAAAGAAAAATAGACTAACAAACACACATACAAATATATATAGATAAAGTTGATATATAGATGGAATAATATTGAAACCACCATACCTTAACAGCATGGGCTGGTAATTTTCCCTGATCATTTTGTAACTGTGTCGTATAAGGAGGTTGGGCAGGTGGGCCCCAGTGACCCTTTTCCTTGGCCTGGTTGTCCTGTAACCTGTTCTTGTCCTCCTCAACGGACTCTGTGATTGCTCTGTAGTAATCAACTGTCTGAAACCTGCGACACTGCAGCTTATGAGGCAAGGGTTCACCTACTTATAAATGCATGTTGACTTGGTAACTTGCTATTTGTCTACGCGTTTTCCTCTACTTATTTATCAAATACCGTCACCACCTGCTGCAATATTACTGTGGCATAATCAATGCAAAAGATGCATGTAATTGTACAACACTAGAGATAATGTCTGAATTGTGTCTGCTTTTTTTGTTTTATAAACCTTTATTGAAATGTTTTTTCTCCTAAAGGCCTCATGCATGACGGTGCATTTTATTATCATTATATCTTATACATACAGAGTAGAGTATTTTTGTTTACTTATGTGTTCAATTACTGTTTACCTGCTTACAGGAGCCCATTTAAAATATAGTAAAATCGTATTTGGATCAACATTTATCTGACAGGAACTCCGTGTTTAAAGACTAAAGACTCAACTCTCAAGAAGCCATTTATCATAAACGGAGATAAACATCAGCTACGTGTTCTCAGGTGCCTCAATTAAGCAATAAAAATTAGATAAAAGTGACGGACTTCTTGCAAGGAAGGACACAGCTTAAAAAAACATATTGATCAGTGAGTGAGTTAACTCAGCATCGTGTGCTCAAACAAACTTGATAGCGGGCCTTTCATCAGTGACAACTCAAGCAGCTGTCAGATTACTGAAGTACAGTAAAAGAAAGTGGTAACAATTTCCTGGCTTTGTTGTATTTCATGTGTTACGGAGAAGAAGGTGTTGTGGTTAAAGTTTGACATCTGAGGAAACATTTGAAGGTGAAAGCTGTTAGAGGATAATAATTTACCCTCATGAGGATAAAAATAGAGGTCGAGGTTTTGCTTAATTAACCGAGACATTCAGACTCTGAATGATTCTGTCCCAAGCTTTTTGATCCATATTAACGGTTTATCACTGTATTTTCATGCTGAATGTCAAACTAGTCAATATTTCTTATTCAGCATTTTAGAATTTATAATCCTCTGCATGATTACGTGTGGTTATAATGCAGACGTTAACGTGTTTATAGAGAGCTTTTAGCACAGCTGATTTGGAAAGTGTCCAGACTGTAATGGAACTTGTGGTAAATAATCAACCACTAGCAAGAAAGTCGTGCTCTTGAATGTTTCACACTCAGAGCTGCAGGGCACTGCTCGAGTCATTAGCTGCTGATAGCCCGAGGCACGGAGCGACCTAGGCTGCTTGCTCAAACATGAAGGATTCAGCTCAACAAACAAGTCCGAGAGCCTTTTACATTTTAGTCACATGTAATGAGTAAAATGCTGTCCTCCATGGAACATGCCTAACACACCTTCCATCTCATCTCTTGTCTACATACAGGAGACTGGAAGGCAACCCTGGTCATGATGAGCACAGACACGGGCGAGCAGGTCATCATTGACACCAACTACACTACAATCCACACAATAGGCCGGCAGAATGAGGGCAGGCGGCTGCGCT
Organism: Sebastes umbrosus; assembly: GCF_015220745.1. NCBI lineage: Eukaryota > Metazoa > Chordata > Actinopteri > Perciformes > Sebastidae > Sebastes > Sebastes umbrosus. Next base: position 25,573,099 of record NC_051282.1, on the reverse strand, counting down.
ACATGCAGAAAGATGGCAGGTTCCCTGTGGTTTTCCAGAAAGCCCCTGGACACTGGAGCCCGTTCCTGATGGACATCTTCACCACTCTCGTGGAGATCCGCTGGAGGGTGATGCTCCTCGTCTTTTCCCTCTCTTACATTCTCTCTTGGCTCTTTTTCGGTCTCTGTTATTGGCTCATTGCATATGTACACGGGGACGTCGACGACGTAGATAACGCACCATGCGTGGACAACGTGCGTGGCTTTACTGGAGCCTTCATGTTCTCAATGGAGACCCAGGCGACTATTGGCTACGGCTTCAGGGGGATGACCGAGAACTGTATCGTGGCCATTATTGTGGTGACCGTTCAAGATGTATTTAGCTGCCTCCTTGACACCATCATCATTGGTATTGTCATTGCTAAAATGGCCTCTGCTCGTAAGAGAGCTCAGACGGTTGGTTTCAGCAGCTGTGCGGTGGTCAACCTGCGAGACGGGGTCCTGTGTCTGTCATGGCGACTCGGGGACTTCAGGGGTAATCACATCCTGGACGGTGTTGCCAAGGCCATGCTAGTCCGCTATGTGAAACAGCCACTGGGGTCTATCGTGATGTCATACCAGGACCTGGACATCCAGGATCGAGACATTGTCCTCGCCACGCCAGCCACCATCATCCACAAGCTGGAACCCGGCAGTCCCCTCTACAGCCTGGGCCCCGATGACCTGCTGGGGGACGACTTTGAGCTGGTGGTGTCCTTCACCTACACCGGCGATTCTACGGGTATGCTCCACCAAACCCGAACCTCATACACGCCAGCAGACATCCACTGGGGCCAGCGCTTCCAGGACATGCTGAAACTGGGCAAGAGGCGCTACAAGGTGGACTACGCCCTGTTCAACGTGACCACGTGGGTGCCGGTGCCCCTGCTTAGTGCAGAGGAGTTTGACAGGAGGGGACGTCCCGTAGAGGGCAGTCAGTCCCGCAGTCTTCACTTATCATCGATCAAGAGAAACGGACACGCTTGCAAGGTGATCGCTGACATCACTGAAGAGGTGATGCAGCAAACCTGTTTGTAGGATGGACTTGTGATGGACAGTGGGATAAAATGTGCTCTTGTAAATATATTTATATGTGACTTTATATTCATTGTTTATAACCTGTTTTTAAAGGTACAGTGTGTAGGATTTGGCGGCATCTACTTACTTACTTATTGTTAAACTTTTTTGCTCGGCCGTTCCCAGAGGAGCATAAAGTGAGCGATGGACATAAATGGAAGTTAGAAAATTCCAGCACACAGATTTTGGGAGTAATCTCAAACTTTTTCAAGTCAAGGATCTCCAAAATCGATGTACAATAGACCACAGACCATGGATGTAGAAGAAGTTGTGACCTGTGCTTTTGCCCTGCGTGTTAGTAAATAACCTACAACTACATTAAATTCTGTTTATGTCGTGCTACTAGTGCAACTAGCTACTGGCCGATAGTCGGTGGTTTGAGAACAGAGACGTTAATACATCTACCACGGAACAGGCTTACAGCATACAGCCCATCGGTGTATTATAGCATAATAAAAGTGATGAATTACAGCCAATATATGCATTATTACAGCCGTATACAGCTAACAGGAAGCCGACAGAACCGGATATGTCATATAAACGGTCTGATGCACGTTCATTATGCCAAGGAAATAACTCTTGATTCAGCTATTAGTGAATTTTACAACTTTTAGGACACAATGATTTAAATAAGGGCTATTTAAGTGTCCGTACTGGAAAGTTAATTTATCTAAAAAAAAAAAAAATCCTCTGATTTACAGGCGTCTCTTTATACATCCATGGCCACTCATTGGCGTTTTCAGTCCAAAATGGCGACAGCACTACCGCAGCGCCATCTAGCAGCTGTTGTCAAAAATGCACCGGAGTTCCCCTCTTTGCTTCTATACTCTTTGCTGAGGTACCGCGAGCCGCCGAGTGCAAAACCGTGGTAATGCTGTTCACCTCGCTCAGAGGCCAGCCTTACCATAATAACACTACTTTAGGAGCAACGGGAGTAACTACGGTGGCTTTCAGGTTGCGTAAAATGCCAATATTCTCTCTCTAGAGACAGTTTGTCCTTTCTGGGCTACTGTAGAAACATGGTGAAGCAACACGGCGGACTCCGTGAAGAGGACCCACTCCCTATGTAGATATAAGCTAACAAAAACACAATTCTTAGTTTCAGGTGATTATACACTATAATGAAAACATAGTTCTGAATATTATATTTCTTCTAATAGATCCCCTGAAATGTTACACATTGTTCCTTTAATGCTTTGGATGAATGAAATTCATTACCACAAATGTGAGACAAATAAAAGTTGTCCTTGTAAAACTATTATTGTAGTAATAATAATGTCAATCACATTATGTGATGCCAGCACTTGTATGTGTTTATCCTCTTCTTTGCAGCTCTTCACCGCCACCTTGTGTTCACTGAGTGCCCTCAATATCACTCCAGCAGTGTGGGGATTATTTTGGAAAGTCACAGATTTCACAATCAAAGTATAGGCTTTACTCAGTAGCCTATACATCTGCTTTATTCTTAGACTGAAAAGCACAAACACTTATTCTCCTGACATGTATCTCCCGTGCATGAGCTTTATTTTATAATACTGACCGTGCTTACACTAGTCCTGGCATCATTGCACTGGCTTCCCCTACAATTTAGAATACATTTTAAAATGTTATTACTCACTTTTAAAGCACAACTTGGTCTGGCCCCAGAATACATAATGGATCTCTTAACACCCTATATGCCTGTACGTGGTCTGAGATCATCTGATCAGCTACTTCTTGCTGTTCTTAGGTCCAATTTTGTGACAAGAGGCGATCAGGCTTTTGCTGTCAGGACTGCCAAACTCTGGACTGCACTTCCTATAGAGATACGATCATCTAACTCTGTATCCACTTTTAAAAAACATTTGAAAACACTTTTTTTTTAGGATAGCATTCCTATAAGTAGAAGGGTATAAATATATATGTATATGTATATATACAGTATATTTGTATTATCAACTTGTCCTACCATTTTACCAATTTTATTATTATTGATATGTTCTGTGATGTTCTGTTTTAGCAGCTAACATATCTTTTACTTTATTTATCTGCTTTTATTATCTTGTGAAGCACTTTGTAACATCTGTTTTGAGAAGTGCTACACTGTTAAGAATTTCCCAGTAAAATAACAGTAAAGAACTGATGGCAGCAGGGTTGCCTTTATATTACTGTAAAATTAACATTATTATACTTTCGCTGAAATCTACAGCTTTGTACCGTTAATGAAAAATACAGTTTGAACTGTTTTTTTTTTAATTAATTTCACAGTATTTTACTGTTAATTTACTGTTTAAAGATACATTATATAGCTGTTTTCACATTTCTTTTACATTATCTTACTTATTTGTTTTAATGCACTATTTAGGTTGTATTTTTTACATACATTTTAATAAACATTATTTTTTGCCTAGATGAATAGACTTAGCAGGTTACAGACATAGGAATAGTCACACTAAATACAATTAAAGGCAGTTGTTAGGAAAAAGGCTATAATAGACTTGTTGACATTTTTCCCAAAATGTATGTCTATAGTTGAGCACAGAATGCAAACCATAACAACATGTGAGTGAAGAACAATAAAGCTAATTCACTGATTTTACAATCATGTACAATGTACAAGCCTCACATGTATAGATCAGGTCCCAGAATTAAAAAAATACTGCATGAAACTGTTACTGATGTTACTTTAGACAGTTGATCAGCAGTAAAGTGCTGTATTTTAAGAATGCATTATAGTTCAGTTAAAAAACGGCCTATGAGCGTAATTTAACAGGTTTTCTTTTGTATTAATGGTAAAGCACTGTTTTTTTAGCAATAACAGGTTAATACTGTTGAAATCCTGCTGTAAATTAAAAGCAATTGTTTACAGTGATACATTTATTATTATTATTATTATTATATATAAACTCCAATTATAGTTAATAGCTTGACAAAATTCACATGCACTCTGGAGATGCTTTGTTTTCCTGTTATAACATCCTATTTCCAGCGTCCCTTTGAGATAAGGGGGTCTTCCCTCTGACAGATGATGTATATGTGTGTATCATCCATGTGGGCTCAGAGACGCTCAAACAGGCGCTGCGGCTTCCTATTGGCTGCCGCTGCCACAGTGGGCGGGGCTAAAGGCACACGTGTTTTTAAAGTCTGTCTTTGCAACGACAAACATCTTCTTCAGTATTGCTGCAGAGGGTTATGGCACAATTTGCAGCGCCAGACGAGAAGCTGAGTGAACATCATAAAAGAGCAGCAGAAATAAAAGGGACGCATGCAGTGAGCATATCTGGAGCATATGGGACTTATTATAACAAGGAAACGGCAGATTTGCACCGCAAGGACCAACAGGTAGGTGTAATAAACAGGACACATTTATCTGTAATAACGACAGTGATGTGGAGTGAGAAAAAGAGCTACACTCTGCAATGTAGTCTCACTGTAAAATGCTAAAACATGCCTTGTAATAAGATTAAATCCTGGAAAAGTATTATTATTATGATTATTATTATTATTATTATTATTATTAGATTCTGCCATTGTAAATTGCAGGTTGTAGACAGGATGATCTGTAATTTGCCCTTAATTTGAACTATACTGCATCTCATGTCTGTGCCTGAGCTGTATTTTATAATCCTGACCCTGCAGAGTAAAAATACAAAAATATTACTTTAACTTAAATATCTGAAATTAAATAGGCCTCTCTTGTAAAAGTATAGGTGTTGCAAAAGCTTACAACAAAAGATGCTGTCTGTCTGCTGAATGACTGGCCATAGTTATTGATTGGTGTAATAAAAAATAGAGCAGCTTTATGTAACCAGTTTCCATCTGCCTCAGCTGTTGGCTCTAATTGAGAACACATGCAAAACAAACAATCACAGGTTGTGCAGCCTCTGGAAGCCTTGGTCTGTCACCATGCACGTATACCCACCTGCAGTAAGAAGTGTTAAAAGCTCATGTGACAAAGAAACCTGGTTGCAATGAGAGGAGGAGAGAGCTGATGAGCTCAGTGGCATCAAAACCACAAATGTTAGAGATTTTGATTCACACTGGAGGGGGTCACCTGTGTTAGAAATTTATGTTTACTGCAGGCTGTTCTGGATAAAAGTATTTTGATCTTTACTTCTCTCCAAAACTACGTCTAAACTATGTGCATTATGTGCAGTTTGCCTTGTTTCAGTGCCACAATCCATTAAAAAAATACTTAAACAAAAAGGTGACTGAATGGCCAGCATGCTCGTGAGGGTAAACTGTACTTAAGGAATAATAAATAAAGAAATATTACTTGTAGCAAGTCTTTCTCACTAAGAAAATGTAAGTAATTTGTGAAAAAGAAATTAGGAGATGAATATAGCATTTTCAGTATTATATAAAATCCATCAAACATAAATACTTGGCATCATTTCAGCTATAAATGAATGGAGCCCCATGTTCCCAATAGTGTGCGTGACAGGTTGCTATTTCTAGTTGACCCAGCCGTGACATCATTAGTGGAGCAAAACAAAGATGGTGCAGGAGGGATTTAGGACCATATCCTGCACATCTTGTCCCACATGACTTCTGATCACCTTCAGGACACTTTAATTATGATGGGATAAAAAATGACCTACGGCAACAACCTTTTTGACATCTGCACCGTGTTTCCAAAACTAAATCATTTTATTCAGAGTATTTACTGAAAAACGCCTCCTAGACTTAATGGATCTTTTCACTTGGACACAACTGACCCTTACATGATTCGAAAGTGGAGGTGGGGAGTTATTTTGGCACTAGCAGAGCATGTCTGGCTGACCGCGGCCTTTTGTAGCCTGTGGTGTTGCATTTTAATGGACCTCTCTTGCCACACACACAGACACCAAGTCAATAGCTTTTCTAATTTAGTTGCCCTTGTTGCTCTATTACATTATGATGCAAGGTTACTGTTGCTTTCAGAGAAAGCGACCCATGTTCTCCGAAATGCTGCAAGGTTCATTAAATCCTGTTCCATGATGTGCAAACTGGAGTTGTGAGTTAATTTTGGCCATGTGTTATTGACCTTGATAACAGAGATTCAATAGCATTAATGGAATAAGTAGTGCAATAAATGCGTGCAACATGTTATAACATTGCATCTGCACAGAGCTGCTACTTGTATCTTTGTTCCAGCGGCTCTCTGGATTAACATGAACTTGATCTGTAATTTGACTCAGCTCCCCATGGACTGACCTGCCTAATTAATACTTACATTAAGCAGGGTAAACATCCTTTCCCACTTTGTCAGCTATCTAAGTGCTTGAATAATATTTTTTTAATCTACTACTGATAATGCATGTACAGTACAATGCATTCCCTGTGCTCTCTGTCTGCACTGTGCACACTGTTTGTATAATTGTCTGTGTATGCAAGAATAGCGCTGCTAACTTTGAGTGTACACTGCATTATTTAGACAGCAGGTAACCACACACCCACATACACTGATCTTTGCTCTGGTTCCTGCCAATTACTTTAAAACTGTTTTTCTCTCTCTGTCTGTAATTTCCACAGCCCACTTCACTGATGAGGTCCAAAGCAGTCGCCAGATAGGAGTGACCCGCCCTCGCCAAAGGCGCACAGAAGCACGGGCCCGCTCTCCCCCTTTCCCTGCAGGATCTAGTCCTGCCGTCCACATTTTCTGCTCAAGTTTGTCCCCGGGATCATTCGAAACTGTTTCTCCAACGCTTCTACCAAAAACTTAGACTGTTTTCCAAAGCAGAATTGGCCCAGCCCTCCCAGGCGGAAGCAATGGGGAGTGTGCGAAGCCACCGGTACAGCATCGTGTCCTCTGAGGAAGACGGCATGAAGCTGGCCACCATTGCCGTCCCGAACGGCTACGGGAACGGCAACGTCAACAAGGTGCACACAGACCGCCAGCATCAGAGCCGCTTCGTCAGGAAGGATGGCCACTGCAACGTGCAGTTTATCAATATGAGCGAGAAAGGCCAGCGGTACCTGGCAGATATCTTCACCACCTGCGTGGACGTCCGCTGGCGCTGGATGCTGCTCATATTCTGCCTTTCGTTTATGCTGTCATGGTTGTTTTTTGGCTTCATCTTCTGGGTGGTGGCTCTCTGTTATGGGGACTTGGAGAATAACACTCAGAGGTGTGTTTCCAATGTGAACAGCTTCACCGCTGCCTTCTTGTTCTCAGTGGAGACCCAAACCACTATTGGCTATGGTTACCGCTATGTGAAGGAGGAGTGCCCCATTGCGGTCTTCATGGTCGTCTTCCAAAGCATTGTGGGCTGCATCATCGATGCTTTCATCATCGGTGCGGTCATGGCCAAGATGGCCAAGCCCAAGAAGAGGAACGAGACCCTGGTGTTCAGCCATTATGCAACAATGGCTATGAGGGACGGTAAACTTTGCCTGATGTGGCGCGTGGGGAACCTCAGGAAGAGTCACCTGGTGGAGGCCCACGTCAGGGCCCAGCTCCTTAAGTCCCGCACCACCGCCGAGGGAGAGTTCATCCCTCTGGATCAGGTAGACATTGACGTGGGCTTCGATAGTGGCATCGACAGAATCTTCCTGGTGTCTCCGATCACCATCGTGCACGAGATCGACGAGGACAGCCCATTCTACGAGATGAGCAGACAGGAGCTGGAGACGTCAGAGTTTGAGATCGTGGTGATCCTGGAGGGCATGGTGGAGGCCACAGCCATGACGACTCAGTGTCGGAGCTCCTACGTGGCCAGCGAGATCCTCTGGGGCTACCGCTTCGAGCCGGTGCTCTTCGAAGAAAAGAACTACTACAAAGTGGACTACTCCCGCTTTAACAACACGTACGAGGTGCCCAGCACGCCCAGCTGTAGCGCCAGGGAGCTAGCCGAGAAGAAGTCTGACGCCTCCAGCTCGAGGAACTCCTTTTGCTACGAGAACGAGGTGGCTCTCCAGAAAGTTGAGATGGAGGAGGAGTTCGAGGAGGAGGAAAACAGGGAGATGAGGGGCGTCGAGGTCGGCGCACTGGAGGACACAATCACAGATGTGGTGTCAGACTCTGAATGCAACCTGGACTCTTTGCCTTTAGAATCAAGGCCTTTGACAGCAGAATCAGAAATATGACTAAAGAAGGGTTAAAAACTACCAAAGGGTACGTTAAAGCGAATGAATTTGGTCCTGACGGCAGTTCTTTATAATGCGTGGCAGTTTGTAAAAGACTGTGATCTGAGTATGAAGTTCTCTATGCAGAAGCTTACGCACAAAGCACCATGGGCATCCAGACATGTCGTATTGTTTATGGTGAAAGTGGTGATAAATGAGCTGGTTGCATGGAGCTGGAGGCATGAAATGGGTCAGATGCCTTCACTCACACACTGTGTGCAGTCTGCCCTTTATAAAATATTTCAGTAGAATAGCCAATTGGGTTAAAAAAAAAAAGTTTGTTAGTAAATTTTAATTTATTCAAGTGCATCCTGGGTATAATAGGTCTTTTTTGTGTGACCTAAACGTCACATAAGATTGTGACTGGCTAAAATAATTAAAGATAGATAAAAAAAAAAGAAAGATTTGAACATGAAACTTTGAGATTTATTTTCAAATGCCAACCTAAATCTATATATTTTTTAGTCATTTTAAGGCGACTAAAAAACTGCACAAAGGCTGCTGTTTGTTAATGAGCTGGTCTCTTAGCAGAGTATATTTACAGTCCTCCTCAGCGTGGTGGTCTCGGTGTTGCTCTCATGGTGGCGTGACGCAGGAAAGAAATGCCTCACGCAGATTACAAGCACACTATGCTCCTCAGCCTCATCCTCTTGTCCAAGTATAGCATCTCTTGCATGGTGTGCCTTAACAAAAGCTTCAGTCCCAGCAGAGGCACACACTGCAATAGATGTCGCAGGAAGGAGAAGCATTAAGAGGTGGTTTACTGTGCAGTATACTGCCACTCCAGGTCTTCATGTTCTTATGTGCAATAAAAGGTCAGCGGTAGAACGCGTCAGGAAGCTCAACCCCTGAGCCGAGGTTATGAATGTCGACGATAAAAGTGCTGCTAAGTTACATATTGTATGTTTTAGAGGGAGCCAAAATGTATTATTTGTCTTTTAAAGTATCCATTTTGAAGATTGCAGCCTATAATGTTATTTCTAGACGTAGACGAGCATGATTCTGTCAGTGTGTTTTCCAAAGCTTTAGTGCACTTTCTCTTTTTTCCTCACCAGAGAATCCATCCCCATAACAGAGATTATTACCCAAAGCCAAATGTGTACATATATATAAGAGACAACAACCGTCACTCATCTGTTAGTTGATTTAAAAAACAGAATGTTTCCCTCATCTAACCTCATCTGGTTAGCTGAAACATTGGAGTTACTTGAGTTGATTTCGATGTATATTAACATCAGTGTTCTTGGCGTGGCGGACGTGCAGAATCGGGTCTTGTGAAGTTATTTCTGAATGGACCCTTTGCTTTCTAAAGATCAAGTCTGCTGATTAATATTTCAGTTACAATGTAGCACATTAGACTTCAGTCTCACACGAGATTGAGCTTTTTAACGGTTATTGTGACACATTCATGCTTAGATCAGTGGAAGCCAGGACACTGTACCGCTTCTCTGGTAAGGAAATCATTCAATTCAAACATTTGATGTGTTCTCACATTGACTTCTCCTGTCTTAGCTCTTTATTTTTCTACCAGGGTCTTCCCACCTTCCTGCACAAACCAGAGTCTGTACAGATTTTTTTTTTATCTTTTGTAAATTATTATGCAAATACTGTATATTGATATTGCAGTTGTTGAAAACAGTTTATGTCCTTTTTTCAATAAAAATGCAAAAAAGAAATGAAGTTGATGCTTTGATTGTAAACAACAAATCAGCAGATGATGTGCGTGTATGACCTTTTAAATTGCTAACAATTATTAGCCATCCTTCTGTTTTTAAGCGATGCATCCGCAGTATACTGTGCAAGAATTTTCCAAGGATTTGCATTTTGACCCAAAACGTGTGACATCTGGAGGCCAGCTCGACTGTTTTAGCTGTAGCTCCTCTAATTTGGAGCCGCGGCCCAAATTCCAGGCTGCTGGCTGTCAGGGCTCGCATCATCATTTACTATAATTCACCAAACTGACTCACTCCAGTTCTGCGAAGGCCCACAGAGACCCCATGCTATATCAGTCGGCTTCGCTGGAAGTCATTTTCAGTGACAGTAATGGAAAGAACACCTCATTCCTCCTTCTTCTCCCAATCTCTTTCAGTAAACTGTGGAAAATAAGTGTATTCTGCACTACTGAGTGTCTTGAGGCATGGTGTCACAATTGCAGGAGTATACTGTAGAATTAATTTCTCTCAAAGCCACAATAATAATGTTCACCTTTTTTATGATTTTCAAATGATAAATAAAAAGCGATCTGTCTACAAAACACACAGATTGCATAACACACCAGGATGCAGCCAGCATTGTGTGAACACCAGCTCCTCTAATCCATCATAAATATGCATTAAACACTGTTACAGTAGATGTGATCAATATGGTTGAATCAGAGGTGAACGTGGGTATGACGGATCTGTCAGCAAATTTAGTTAGTTTCCATTCACAGCTGCATTCTGTCAACATGAGACGTAGTCGAGGGATCTATTGATCAGACACGTCCGCAGGGAGGCAGTGAGCCGATTTGATTTGGTTCTACATAGGAAGTGGATGCTGCCTCAGGGCTTTTTCCACATTAGCCAAAGAAACTGCCACAAAGCTCCAGCTTGGAGTCGAAATGGGGACTGTCCCTTTTCTGTTTAGAAAATAAATGTATATTAATTCTCACCAAGTCATCAAGCCTCTCATTGCTTTTATTGTAAAAGCTGATGAAGTTTTTTCTGCAGTGAGGTTGGTTATGTGAAAAATTTGGATCACTCAGTTCCAGCTTCCTTTCAAAAGTATCCTCTGGGCTTGAGCAACGTCACACCTGAACTCCTGTAACCCCTGACATGACGTTTAACTGAACAAGGTGGTGGCTGTTCAGTCCGTGCCGTGTGCACTGTTTGAAAGACATTGACAGCCAGAGTTGGCCAGAGAGCTCCTGTCGATAATGCTGATGACGTCTCTCTGGCGAATTCCCCTGAACCGGCTTATTAACAACAGGCTGATCAGCTTGACCTTCAGATCAGATGGATGAATGAATGTAAACATAAACAATTCGTCAGCACTTCCAATGGAGAAAACGTGATGATATGCCCTCTAGGGTGGCCTTCCAGTGGAGAAAACCTGATGAAGTACCCTCTATGGTTGCCTTCCAGTGGAGAAAACATGATGAAGTGCCCTCTATTGTTGCCTTCCAGTGGAGAAAACATGATGAAGTGCCCTCTATTGTTGCCTTCCAGTGGAGAAAACATGATGAAGTGTCTTCTAGAATGCCCTTCCACTGGAGAAAGTGTGATGAAGTGCCCTCTATGGTGGCCTTCCTGTAGAGAAAATGTGATGGAGTGCCCTCTAGGATGGCCTTTCAGTGGAGAAAACGTGATGAAGGGGCCTCTAGGGTGGCCTTCCAGTAGAGAAAATGTTATGAAGTGCCCTCTAGCGTGGCCTTCCAGTGGAGACAATTTTATGAAGTGCTCTCTAGGGTGTCCTTGTAGTGGAGAAAACACGATGAAGTGCTTTCTGGGTGCCCTTCCAGTAGAGAAAACGTGATGAAATTCCCTCTATGGTGTCCTTCCAGTAGAGAAAACGTGATGAAGTGCCCTCTAGGGTGCCTTCCAGTGGAGAAAATGTGATGAAGAGCCCTCTATGGTGCCCCTCCAGTGGAGAAAACATGAAGAAGTGCCCTCTAGGATGGCTTCCAGTGAAGAAAATATGAAGTGCCCTCTAGCGTGGCCTTCCAGTAGAGAAAATGGGATAAAGTGCTCTCTAGGGTGTCCTTGTAGTGGAGAAAACATGATGAAGTGGCCTTCCAGTAGAGAAAACATGATGAAGTGCCCTCTAGGGTGCCTTCCAGTGGAGAAAATGTGATGAAGAGCCCTCTATGGTGCCCCTCCAGTGGAGAAAACATGATGAAGTGCCCTCTAGGTTGGCCTTCCAGTAGAGAAAACATGATGAAATGCCCTCTAGGGTGGCCTTCCAGTGGAAAAGTGCGATGAACAGCCCTCTAGGGTGGTCTTAAAATGGAGAAAACATGATGCAGTGCCATACAGGCTGCCCTACATGCTAGAACAAATTCTGCGCTCTAGTACCCCACCGCGTGCAGCTGGTGCCCCTTCCCCTCAGACAGCCTGTGTCCGCCACTGGTCACAGTATCAGTATTTTGGACAGGAAAACACATATAGGCAGGCAGACATATTCCATGCACCAGACCTCAGCACGAACCGATAAAACATAAAGATATGATCAGTGGAAATGTGGCATTTGTCCTCTCGTTACCCTTTGTAAAAGCTCCGAAACACCCCTGGTTTATCTCAGTGACTGTCACTTAGAGACAGTTTATACACATAATTTTAGAGAGTGTTAAAATCACAGGCATATTTATCATTCAGGAGGAAGTGTATGTAGTCTGGACAAGGTCTTTCCTGAACATATTTATAATACAGGTTATTATATAAGAAAAATGATCTGACATAATCTTATGTGGGGCACATCCACAGCCTGCAACATTATAAATAGCCGTAACTGTATGTGTTTGGCCTAAATTCATGTCTTGTGTGTGCCGCTGAGGTCAGAAAACAATATGTGTCAGATAGAAGAGTATTATATTTCAGTCGACGGAGGTTCTCAGTCATCTAGGTCATGAGATATCGAGAAGAAGTAAGTCACTGGACTGAAAAGAGGTAAAGTTCAGTACATGACTAAACCGAAGCAGGTTTATCCCACCATCACAGACTTTGTTTCCAGCCATCTAACAGATGTGACGTCTCTGTTACACCGGGCCTCTCCAGTTATTGTTACTTCCGAGAAAGCGGCGTGATAATCTTGACTGTAAAGGAAAGCAGTCGTAGCAGTGACGTTCACGAATTGTAACCATTCAGTCAAAATGACTTATTGCTTCAACAAGTCTGGAAGTGGGACAGAACCCGCAAACTTTTCTCAAGAGGATGAAAGCAGAGTGCAAGTCTGAGGCATGGGCTTGACCTTGGTTATGACAAGCATATAACTCACGCAACATGTTCTCTTCATGGCGAGGTCGGAACTAACGGCCGGCTGTAGCCTGTGTTCGGATACAGTCGGGTCACTTAGACTGGGAGTACCACAGAAATAACTTATGATGCAGTTACGAGTTATCATTATTGGTTTTCAGCATTACCATCTGAAGCTTTGACATGACATGACAAACAAATCACCATAACACATCTTCCTAGAATGCAATGGAATCAAATTAGGTAATTACATAATTCTGATGACGTGGCAATTGTGTAAGTCCTCTGGTGGGTGTGATGGTGCAGCAGAGACCTGCTGTCTCATGCAGCCAGCCGATGATGGCAGATGAGGACTGGTGGCACGGGGGGGCAAATCACTGATATTCACTTACCCTTTTTAAACTGTAACTTCGAGGGTCATCATGTCAGCCAACATGCTCCAAGCACACATGGGTGAAGTATACAGCAGTTAATGTGGTTGGGGTGTATTTAAATACCTCATATACACCAGCTATGACAGTGGGAGGCTGGTATTGTTTTCACATTGTGAGTCTGTGTGTCATCATTGCAAAATGTGGTCCTGGAGACACCTACTGTTGTGGGAACTACCACTGAGGTGGTTTTGAGTACTTTGCTAGGTGTTTATATGTCTGTCTGTTTGATTTTACATTTGATATTGAGGGGGAAAAAAATCTGAGATTTTGAGAATAAAGTCATAATATTTCAAGAAAAAAAAGTCGTGATATCAGGAAAATAAAGTCATAACTTTACGAGAAAAAACGTAATTTCCTCTTTCACAAAAGAGGCAATTTCCCGAACAGGTCCGTGTCATTCTTTCTTCAGAATAAACACAGTTTCTTTCACAATCTTTTCAAGGTCCTGATACTGATGATAATGTGGTGCTGATGTGCCAAAAGATTAAGTATTTCATGATTTGTGAAACTTAAATTAAAATGTAACTTCACAAGATGCTCCACGTTCCTCATTTTCACACAGGCGCAACGCTGCTCCATTTCCCCTCTAAAATAACATGGAAAATGATTACTTTATTGTATTATGACTTTGTAGGGGGACAGGAAGTGGGGGCACGCCTCTGGCTCGATTTGGCATTGTGGCTGGTGTGATCCCATTGCAAGATGGTCTCTGTTTGAAGCTAGGGTTGGTATTGTTCTTCACAAATATTTCTGTTATATTTGTTGAAATTCTCTGTAAATCCTGACCCGCAATCAATAAATCAAATGCTCTGACAAAAAAAGGAAAAAAATCCAGTATCTGTTGCTGTTGCAGGACTGTAATAAGACAGGCCACCCGTCCAACAGCTGTTACTGTGAGAACTAACAATTACCATGTTTGTTGTTTACGTTCATTATATGTTTATGTTCATAATAATGATTTTGGGGGAGTTTTTTTTTCTTGCACATGAAAGCCTTTAATAAAGGCTTACAAAACTATGCTTTGCTGTAAACCTGCATATTTCTATGCAATTAATACATTCAGCGATGAAGCCTAATTTGGGTGTCTGAGGTGTTAGAATACACTCAAGGACTTTTTGTTTTGATGCATAACGTTTTACAGTACAACTTTAAAGGACTGGAGTATCAGATCACAGATGAATGTGCTCCACCAAACAGCTGTCACACTTGCCTAAATCTTCTGTGTGTGTGTGAAGGGGATTCCTGGCTAGTGATGGGGTAACTCTTTTTAGTGTCAGGTTTGGTTTACTATTTCTAATTTAGTAGTTTTTCTTATTTCTGTCACATATCTTTTAATACTTTCATATTTCACCACAACACTTTTGACAGCTTAAGGTAACATGAATATTGTATCCTCTAAACTGCAGTGTTAGCCTCTTTATAAACAGTCTGTTATCTCCCTCTTTCTCCGTTTTGCTCACTTGTTTTCCCCCGCTTATATTTAATCATACTTTCAGATTTTTTGAACTAGAATAACCTTACACATGCAAACAAACGCACACTCTCACACGCACCTGCTGACACTCATTTTGGCTCCATCTTCGACAGCTGAGTGTCTCATGACACCCGGGGGAGGAATAGGAGAATCCAGCAGGTACAATATGTTGGACAAGATTCAGGCTCTTTCCATTCCCCCGCGCCTGCTGAAAGACAATATGTATATTCATTCACGGTGGGTGTGTCTCTGGTCACACAAGCAGCAACAAAAAGGCATTCGGCACGTAGCAGCTCACATGTCATCATGTGTGTTTAATCAAATATATCTACGTTAATGTCTGACATGCTGCTGTCTGCACGTTGTCATCGGGGCAGAACACATTTACAGTCTCACGTCGCTGTCAGTGACTGCTCGTCTATTCATGCCGCTGACCTTTTACCCTCCTGGCTCAGGCTCCTCTGACCTTGACAAATACATCCAGAGCCAGGAAACAAAAGCGATACCTATATGCACATTGTTGGCTCTTGACCACATTGTAATGAGAGGACTTGGCTCTGTTTGGCCTTGCACTTTGTTGCCTATAATGGAGGCGCATCAACGAGTGAGCCACAACAGTTAACACCAAGCCTCCCTGACTTCCATTTATGACGCATGACTCCATCATAACGAGGCCCTGCTGGCAACATGGATCCACTAAAACGTTTTTCTGTCTCTCTCATCTTAAACGTTTCCCTTTTTCCTTTTTGTTCTTGTTCCCACTGTGGTTATCCAGTAAGACGGAGTATGAGGGCCACATTGAGGAACAAATAAATAAATCTGAGATTTCGAGAATAAAGTCATAATATTACGAGAATAAAGTCAGAAGTTTACGAGAAATATAATTAAATTCTTTCTCTTTTGGCACATCAGCACCACATTATGATAAGTAAGGACCTTGAAAAGATTGTGCAAGAAACTGTGTTCATTCAAAAGAAAGAACCACACAGTTCTGGGGAAAACTGCGTCTTTTGTGGAGGAGGAAATGACTGTTTTTCTTTCTTCTTTCTTCTTTATTCTCGTAATGTTACCACTTTTTTTCTTGAAATATTATGACTTTATTCTCATTAAATTACAACTTTTGTCTCGTACTATGACTTTATTCTCAAAATCTCAGATTTTTTCCCCCCTCAATGTGGCCCTAATACTCTGTCGTTCCAGCTCGTTCTGATTTCCAGGGCGTCAAATACCGGCGTTTTATAACGGCCGTCGGCGTTCGATACGGCCGCTAAAGGTTGCCTTAAGCTTTCCATTAACTACATTGTAAACCCATGCACATCAATATTAAATGCACTGGGTGTGTGGTGACGTAGCCTACAGAGCAAAAAACACACCGGGTGGGTGGCGAGGGGAGATGGATGGGTCAAACAAACACAAGGCTTCCATTCAGGAGACCGCTGTTCGTGTCCCGTGCGTTACGTTACTATCAGCTGATCATTCGCGCCCCGTGTTCACAAAGTTCAGCGTCATTTTCACTGTACAAACGTAGTAATTTTAAGCCCAACCATGTTGTTTTTTCCTAAACCTAACTATAGTGGTTTTATTGCCTGAACCTAAGCAAGTGTTTTTGTTTACTTCACAACATTTAAGCACGTGTTTCCTGCGACCGAAAAGTGACGCCGAGGGGTCTGACAAAGCGTCAGTATACAGTATGATGAGTTGGGCCAAGTCTCTCTCCCAAATTAACGACCCTCAAAGCCTGGAAAGTAACGATGAAATAAGAATATAAAAAAGTCTTTCCAAAACATGGGAATTTAAAGGACAGGGGATACTTGAGAGGGGCTTGTTTATGATGACAGCTGAGGAGAGATGGATACCTCTGAACTGTGTCCAGCCCTTCAGTAGTAGATTAGATAAAAGGTTACCGCCAAACTGGTCTTGCCAGCCAGCCACTATGTTAATACACTAGGGACCACCAACTGTAAGTCCCCAACGCTGCATTGCATTCATGTGGGCTGTGACATAATCAACGTATATTTTCTTAAGATTACAATCTTTAAAGGTTGATATATCAGGGAATATCAACTTGAATATGCATGAATACCATGTTACATATATTTCCTCCGGGGAGTTTGGACACTAATGTGATAATTTCCTACCCACGTACTCCCGTCCTTCCCCCGAGGATTCACTTTGACCACAAGCCTGTTATCTGTAACCTGCTCTGCTACTGGCCAAACACGCTCGCTCGATGTCGTGGACCTGTTTTTGTGAATGGAGCTGACATCTTTCCACTGAATGTGTGACACATCAGCCCCCTCAGGACGAAAGCAGCTTCCGTACCTAAAAGAGCCAAGAAAGGCCCAGAGCCAGGGTTACTATAACGATATCTGGGCAACCGGCGACGTCATCTCCAGCGTGGATCCCTCTGGAGGAGAGACAGAGGGAGAAACTTGGAATCAATCTCATGTTGTTTGTTCTGTGTCCAAAGATAGATGAGGGTGGTGATAGTATGACATGGTTGATTATTTTAGGGGCTCATATTAGCAAAGCAAGTGGGAAATGCACAGCCTCCATGCTCCTTAATATTACTCCCTTTAACTGCATTTGTGACAGCTTTTATTCTACTTACTTGTAATGCATAATACAAGATGTGCTCATTTGATGTATTGTATCTGCTTTGATTTCAGGTTCCTTGTGTCCTTTCATGCTGGCTTACTGTCACTCTCACTGGGATCTCTTGAATAGAGCAGAGCCATCGTTAGGTTACCAGTGCTTTTTCTACTATGGCCAGTCAAAATGTCTGCTGTAAAAAAAGTAGGCTGGTATAAGTTGTGAATGAGTGATTGGGGAAGTGAGAACATGTGAGCAGGAGTTGAGGTACTAATGAGGGACAGGTGAAACTGATCAGGGCTGGGGCAGACAATCAAAACTGGTGGGAAAACACACAAAGGCAGGAAGTAAAACAAGGAAACAAACAGGATCATGACAACACATGCTTCCTAAAATACTCATTACTTTGGTGTTTTATTTCTAATTTATTACCACATTTCCTCATGGGGGTTTAACTACTGTTACCACAGAGAAAATGTTGATATGTGTGCTTGGATGTTTGATGCAGCTTGGGAGCTGCATTTGCATTTAAATCACCCTGGACACCTGCTAACGTCAGGTAGAACGATACAGATCCCTGTCCAGAGCCAGCATAGCGGTCTCACACTGTAACTGTTACTCATGGGAGAGAGGAAGTAGGAGTTACAACAACACACACAGACAGAGAGAGAGAGAATCGGGGCACAAGGCAGAAGTGAATGTGATCATCCTCCTCCCCACTTTAGATTTAATTCACACAGAACAAGATTAGAGGATCCAATCAGTGGTGACATTGAGCCGGGCACCCGGTGGAATGGGACACCAGGGAGGCCTAATCATCCCCACTGCTCCGCTCTGCTGCGGCAAGCCAATCAAATCCCCTCCAGACGAAGCAGATGGTCGATATCATCTTCTCCCTTTTCTACGTGAGATTATCTCCTCGGCACCAAACCCTCACGGGTGGATGTTTACGGCGGTGGTGGCCTTTCTGCCATCCGTCTGCGGGATGCTGATGCTGGTGTTTCCCATGGTGTCGCGCTACCTGAGACCCAAAATGTACAGGCAGCGACGGGGTCCGTGATGTTCCCGGTGTGGTGCAGTGAACATCTTGTGCTGTATATGTGACTATAAACAGGAAGCTGACAAGGATGAAGTTTCATTTCAAATGAAATAAAAGCAATTTGTGTTGAGAAAACACCAACAAATTAGACACTTGACTGCATTTTTCTAGCCTACTAAATGACATCACTGTTAATAAGCAAACTCCTTCTAAAAATAGCAAGCGATTTCTTCAGTCTGCTCAGAATGCAATTTCTCCCAACAAGAAGATTATTCCTTACGTCACGACACAATTTTCTCTCCTGTCCTGAGATTACAGAGGTGGCTTATGCTTGGTTTAAGCACATAAGGAAAACAATACAGCATGTGACCTCTGTTTAGAAACTCCTCAGGGGAACGGGAGAGAGAGAGAGAGAGAGAGAGAGAGAGAGAGAGAGAGAGAGAGAGAGAGAGAGAGAGAGTGGGCAAAGGGTGACATGATGGGGCAATTTTCCTCCATGAGCAGTGATCAAAATCAAACACACGGGTTTATCTCACACACTATTATTATCGGCAGTGGCGGATTGAGTTGGTCAGGGGCCCCTAGGATACTCTTTGTATGGGTGCCCCACCCTTACTCATCGGATAAGGAAAAACTCCCCCCAAAAAACACTTTTAACAGGGAAAAAAGAAAAAGTGGAAGAAACCTCAGGAAGAGCAACAGAGGAGGGATCTCCCTTCCAGGATGGAGAGACGTGCAAAAGATGTTGTGTGTACAGAGAAACAACATAATGAAAATACAACATAGACAATCATGACAAAACATAATACATATAATGTGAACATATATGTGAGAAGGCGGATCCAGGAGGATGTCACCAAACAGATAGAGCCAGAGCAACACAACCTCCTTTCCATGCCAAATAGATAGAGCCAGAGAAACACAACCTCCTCTCCACGCCAAATAGATAGAGCCAGAGAAACACAACCTCCTCTCCACGACAAATAGATAGAGCCAGAGCAACACAACCTCCTCTCCACACCAAACAAATAGAGCCAGAGCAACATGACCTCCTCTCCATGCCAAACAAATACAGCCAGAGCAATACGACCTCCTCTCCATGCCAAATAGATAGAGCCAGAGAAACATTAACTCCTCTCCATACCAAACAAATAGAGCCAGAGCAACACGACCTCCTCTCCATGCCAAACAAATACAGCCAGAGCAATACGACCTCCTCTCCATGCCAAACAGATAAAGCCAGAGCAACACAACCTCCTCTCCATGCCAAACAGATAAAGCCAAAGCAACACGACCTCCTCTCCATGCCAAATAGATAGAGCCAGAGCAACACGACCTCCTCTCCACGCCAAGTAGATAGAGCCAGAGCAACACGACCTCTTCTCCGCACCAAAACAGATAGAGCCAGAGCAACACGACCTCCCCTCCACACCAAAACAGATAGAGCCAGAGTAGTGACGTATTATTTGAAAACCAAATTGACCTTTTGAACCTGGTCACATCATGGGGCCGGGTTCATAAGGTCAGCTGATTGGGTAGATGTGACCCACATCTATCCAATCAGCTGCTTAATATTTCACAACGTGGGGCCCCTAGGCTGCAGCCTAGGCCAGCCTGTGCATTAATCCACCCCAGATTATCAGCCCTATCAGTTTAAAGGCAATGTGATTGCTCTGTAATATGCAGCTAAATCAGTGCCTAATATAGCTACCATTGTAAAACAAAGAGCAACTTACAACACTGACATATGTTCGTGCACTTCTGGAACAGCAAACACTCTCCTGGCATGATGCCACAGGAAAGGTCGGTTCTCCAGTGTGGTCTAATTAATGCACAAGAACCACAAGTGTAATGGAAGCCATCTCTACTCCAGTAGAGCGCTGAAAACAGGGCAAGATTTCCATGTACACCGAGAGGAACAGGTAACAGGAGAGGAGCGGCGCGCCACTTTAGGACGTCCTCGCGCCAGCAGAGAGGGCTCAGTGTTACACCTGTGGGCTCAGGTAATCAATGTTGTATTCTAATCTCTTGACTTTTCTTGTCACTTACAACGCCGGACGAGGAGCACGAGGACCTGCCGATTAAAAGTCAAGCTGTCGGTATCAAGACGGGAAGAAGTACACAAGTCAAGGCCAGAAGTTTTAGTTTAAATCATGCTCTCACTATGCTGTAGTGGCTCGTTGTGCATGTGATGCATCATCTGCACTGTTTTGCCAACTTGAAAGATTACCTTGAAAAGGAGACAGAGCATACGACATCCCTTTTCCCAGAAACCAGGATTATTTGTGTCATTTAGATATTGGCAGATTTGGAAATAATCTGGACAAAAGTCAAACACTTTGCCAAGTCTATTTCAGGAACAATATAGCACATCATTCCATTCATGAGGGACGATTACTTTCCATCGCTAATGTGAAAAAATAAGTGAATGAGGGCATGTTGGGGGATATGGACACTAATCACTCCCCAGTGGATCTTGTAAGACCTCGGGAGCAGGACCTGCTGGCTGGCTTTGTTCCTGCAAGTGAATCATATGATTGGAAAGAAAGACCTTCCACTTTTCCATTGTGGAACTTTATCCTCAACATGCTGTGCACCTGCGACACTATTAAGCATCCTTTTCATTTTCTTGTGGTTCCTCTCTCTAGTGCTGATGGCTGCATCTCACCTTAAAAGTCTCCAAAAGTTTTAATACAGAACCTTTCTTCCATTGAACACTTGATCATGTGACCTGACTGCACCTTTTCCGCATATCTTGCTACAGTACGATGCAAAGGTATTATAAGAGTAGCTTTATAAAAAGACACCCAGAGGGAACAAAGCGATATCTTCACGATCAGATCAGGCTTCATCACATTCAGAAGGCTATAAGAGGTTTATATATATACACATATATACATATATATATATACATGTATATATAAAATGAAGCCCCAGCGGTCTGAAGCTTTTTTAGTCCTGGTTGTTTTGCATTAACAGGCACAGACTTGCAGCGAGGCAGCCTTGATGAGAATCATCTCTCTACACTCGCTCTCACTGGGGACAAGCATGTTTCCATTGGACCAGCTGGGCCCTGAACGCATCGTCTCTCCTTCAGGAAATCAGCCCGGGTTGGGGGGGGGAGAGGGCACTGCTCTGTGCTTTCTCCTGTCCTCACTCCCTGCCATGAGAAACCAGGAGCAATGTGATGGCAACAAATGAAAAACACTCATTTGATGACCTCACACCAGTGTCAGTAACAGGTGTGTGCAGAGGCCGGAGAAATAATGTTTACACTGACTGTAATCTGTCCTGGAGAAGGATCCTTTCAATTGAATATGAAATTAGACAACTGCAGGCAATAAGAGCTGTTGATGTTTAGTAGGTAACATTAGAATATGATTTTACCCTGCAGATATAGCACATATCACACTATATGATAGTAACCTACATGTTTTTTTAATAATTACCTAATTGATTGAATCCCTCCATACAGACCGGTGATCCATGAACCGCAAGCAGTGACGTTATAACATATTTAACAGTTTTTCACCAAAATCTTAAGGTAAAAAAAAAAGAAAATTGTAATGTTAACTAAACCTTACTCCTCGTAGATCATAAACCTTTGAATATAAAACGACTCATTGAAATCGGTTGAGAAATGTAGACGTTATAGTGCTTTTTATTCAGAAAAACGGCGCCCCCCGTTCACTTGTATAGGGTTACAGGCCGGTCTTGCCAGGTCAAATATTACGCCCACGTTGACGTACGACTCAGGAGGCAATGCGACATCTATGTAACACACCATCTGGCGGGTCAGGTTAATATTGTTTACCATGGTTACCATCTTAGTTATGTTTGTTAAAATGCAAAGTATTTGGGCTTAAACCCAAAGTATCAGGCAAATTGAAAATTTGGCCTGAGATGGCACAAGACCTAGTCATTGGACCACAAAGTCATTGAACTTCATCATGAGGCAGACATGTCTGTACCACGTTTCATGGCATCCCATTCAATAGTTATTGAGATATTTCAGTCTGAGCTAAAGTGGTAGACGGACCGACAGACTGACATTCCCGTCCCAAAAGCCACACCGTTAGCATGGTAAAAAAAGTAAAAAATAGTTGTCTTGCCGCAGGCTCCAAAAACTCTTGCGCATTCATTTTATGTTGTTCGACAATATTCCAGTAGTTAGCCTATAGTCTGAGTGGTGTGAGCAGTCTCTCTGCTCATTTGCCCCGGCTGCCAACCACAACAAAACTGGTAGATCAATAGATGCTTGTCAGTAATGCTGGAGGTCATCAATGCAAACACGGAAGCACATTTATGTAATCAGGCAAATGGGAGATGCGAGGACAACAACGAAAAAAAAAAAAATCCTTATCTCCTTCTTTTGATCTGGCTGAAAACTAAACCATGGGGCATGAAATAGACGTGAATCAAATTCCAGATTCCACTCTGAGTAAATACTCATCGCTGACCACATTTGGATGGCGAGGCGAGGGCTCTGCCATGCCGTCAGCTGTGGTTTGACAGGAGAGGGTGCCTTGCCTCGCTGCAGCTGTTCCACTTGTTGACATCGGCCCGCTGCACTTCTTCTCTGGCAATGATATTACATTTCACCTTCTTTGGCTTTCCAGGGTTTTAAAATAGGCTGAATGATGCAGTAAACAACACGCATCCTCCTTGTTCAGCCTGCAGTATCGTCTGAATGTTCAAACTGTCACGGTAGCAATCGTACTGGCTATTACTAATATATATATTTATGGTCTCTATTAATGTTTCATACTGTATATGGTAGCTTAAGTATGTTTATTTCCAATGAGGAGTCATCACTTGAAAACTTGACAGTCAAGGAGGCTTTTAAATGCTAAGCAGTGCACCTGTTTTGGATCTTGGGAGTCGGTTAATTTACTGAAACCGTAAACTGGCACAATAAATAGAGCTGATAATGATTGTAGCCCATTCAACAGGGTTGCATCTGTGTCACGGAAGAGTAAACAGAACATCTCTCACGTTTCCCGGTTTGATTCAAAATGCTGTCGAATGTTTTTATGAAGAGCGCTGATCGCAAATATTTGTTTTAATATGGTGACGTCTGCTTATTCATACACACACACGCTTCATCAGTCGGCACATAGATGAAACAGCACAGGCGCAGACAGATCTCCTCTCTTTGCTTTGTGATTTGTGATGGATGCTTTGCCGTCAGTGATCCGGGGGTTAAAATTACGACATGGTTTTAATCCGGGCTCAACTATCAAATCTGTTCAAGTATCACCTTCAACGCAAGAGGGAAGGTCTACCGTCTACTGAGGGATTGTTTCAGCACAAACCAGTGAAGTCAAGCTGCTGTATTGGATTGTGAGGCCGTAATACTAGACTTTGAACTCTGTTTACAGAAGGCGGTTAGAGTTTGGGATATCAATTTGAAGCGTATGGTCTTCTCAAGCTACCAAGGTTAAGGAATCTCTCTAAAGCAGGTGCTAGTAGTCGTGATTCAAGATGCCCTTTACTGCTACTATTCAATGCTTAATCCAGCTTTGGCCTCATATTTGATACGCAGCGCCGTGACCTTCGTATCAAGATGCCATGTAAGAGCTGTAACTGTAATCCTCGTTGCCAACTGGGTTAACTTAAGTCTGCGAGGCATGACGAAAAATACAGAAGTAGACATTCCCTAGCCACTTTTTATTCCCAAAGATGTCACCAAAATGTAATTATATAATTGCCTCTTCCTGAAGGCGTCCCTCTGAGACATTTTCTTTTCTGCGACAGATTCATTCATGTACCAGCGTCTGCTTTGTCACCCGCTCCTTTGAGTACAGAGAGCACAGCACTGCCCTGAAGGCTTTCAATAGAAGGACGAAAGTTTACATGCAACATTGCAGAAGTACGCTTTATTGTATATTACACTAGCTTTAGCACTGTAGCATCATTGAAACTTGTATATATTCAAATGTGTTCATCATGTTAACTGGCAGCAGCACTTTTTTTTTTAACCCTTCAAGTAATCAGCTACTGAGGAGGCTGATAAACATCTATGTCCTCATTTATCTCACTTCATTTTATATCAATTTCAGCCACATTTTCCATATGGAAAATGTCATCCAATATTGCCATAATCAAAAATGTATAAAAATGGAGAAATGGTGTCTAACTTGTAAAGTTCTTGCAATAGAAACAAACCAGTGGTGGAAAAAGTACTCAGATGTTTAAGTAAAAGGTAGCAGTACCACAGTGTAGATTTACTCTATTACAAGTAAAAGACCGGCATTCAAAGTCTTACTTAAGTAAAAGTACATAAGTATTAGCATCAAATATACTTAAAGTATCAAAAGTAGGGCTGTCAATCGATTAAAATATTTAATTGTGATTAATCACGATTGTCTATAGTTAATCGTGATTAATCACAAATTAATTGCATTTATATCTGCTCAAAATGTACCTTAAAGGAAGATTTGTCAAGTATTTAATACTCTTATCAACATTGGAGTGGGCAAATATGATTTCTTTATGCAAATGTATGTATATATGTATTATTAGAAATCAATTAAGAAGGCAAAAGAACATTAAGACATAATTAAAACAGTTATAAAAACATTAAAACATCAAAATGTGGTCGAGTAGAGCTATAAAGTAGCATCAAATAGAAATACCTATAAATAAATAAAGTACCTCAAAATAGCACTTGAGTAAATGTACTTAGTTACTTTCCTCCACTTTTCTCTAAATTCCCTTACAAAAACAATTGCCAATTTGCATATTGATGTAAAGTCTGGCTCCCTGAATCCAACTTCAAATACAAATGTTCCTGATGCTCTCTCCAATTACAAAAACATAATCAAAACTTTGGGTTATCATTGTTGAGCCGAGAGGTGCAGTATATACTTGACAAAAAAGGCCTAATCTCATCGCATGACATATTTCATCCTTACCCCCATTTGCAGGAATGAAAGGATGACTCTGAAAAGGGTTCTGACATAACATCTTCTCTTGTGTACGTTATACAATATGTGCATGTTTGAGTGTATGTTTTGAGATCGGACACTCGCTAACTTCGACTGTAATAAAACTCGAGGCTACTCAATCTGTCATGTCTGTCCGGTTCCATGTCAACACTCACCACCCCTCCCTAACCCAGACTCACGGTGCAACAGGAGCCCATCTATAGTAGAGCATGTTGCGTAAGGTTGTGCAGTGTCAGCCCAGGGCCTCAGAAGATCTGGTTCCATAAAGGCTTTTTACCCTCCTCAGAAAAAGGGACCCCTTTCTAACTTTTCACCACAGGCCACCCAGTGTCATAGAGAAACTTATACAACGTCATCTGCTGCTTGTAGGTCTGCCATCTAAGGGCAGGGTGAGGGCCACATTTTCCTTGGCAAGAGACAGAGAGAGAGAGGGAGGGGCAGGGAATACAGATTCATGGAGGGTTCATGAGTTCCCCACAACTTGTCCATTTAAAAACATCACAATGCATGATTATTATAATTGGCAGTCATCTGCGGGATGATTGTATGGAGCATTGTGTGGCACACTAATGAGTTTGTTAGGTGGTATGCAAACGCTGCCACTGGATTTCCACCAGGACGTAATATAAGCAGGTCAGGAGATCGTGAGATCTGGCGTGAGATTAAGGAAATAAGTCCAAAATGGAGCGCACATACTTACCATGTCTTGTCTGGCACTCCTCTGTCCATCTGTAGGTCCCTCGGGGCGACAGCAAACAGAGTTCCCAAACTTCACTGAGCAAAAAATAGGCATGAATTTAATCACTTGTACTTGTTTGTTAGATCAGACCTGCTTGAGAGAAGAAAAAAAAAACAGTAAAAGCAGAGCAGAAAGGAATAAAGAGAGCCCTGGCTTGCGTCACTAGCTACATAAATCCTGGGAGCTGTGATAACTCGCCACAGTAGCATCTCTCTGTCTCTTATGCACCTGTTTAAGGCTGCAGATTAGAAACTGCTGTCCTGCTGGTATTGCACTGGCATTTCACCTTTTGACTGCTAAAAAAGATGGAATACATACAGTAACTATAACATTAATCAATACAATTACAAATGTATTAGTATAGCAAGTCTAACATCTACCATAAAACTGCCTACTTTCAGGAATAGGGGTGTACGGTGTTGAAAAAAGTAGTTCTCGTTGTTCTGTAGCACGTTCTGCAACTACATGCATTTTAATACACTGGATTTGCACATACAATGTATTGAAATTAAGTCTCACTTTTTTAAAATGATGTTGACGTTTATAGACTGATTATATAGCTAAAATGTCCTGAATGTTGCGTTCTTAAAAGGTGTTATTGATAACATTTTTATGTAGACAAATATTTTTTTTAAATAACACATATGTTTATCTCTGTGAAGATATCTGGCGTTTGGTTCCCACTTCTAACAAGGCTTGTGAGCCAATTAGTAAAACAACGTTGGTGTCACGTGGTATCTCTGGGTCGTCAGTTTGTGTGGAAAAAAACGGATAAATGGCTGAGATTGACGGCAAGTACCTGGCAACGACTTGTTGGGAAGTAAATGCAATGAGACCGGGAGGGAAAACGCAACATCTAGTGGCTGAATGTTATCAATGTTATCGACAGCACCTTTAAAGGGACTATTTGTAACTTTCCTGTGGCTGTGAAATCAACGAAAGTCAGCGTCGGGCTCGCGCTTGCTCGCTCTAAATATACCTGAACGAGCATCGCTCAAAACAGTGAGGCGACACACGTCAGCTAAAACCACAACCAGCATGTGTCCCGACCCGGTACATTTATATGCTTAAAAAGTTACAAACAGTCCCTTTAAGTACTTAGAATGCAAACAAATGTCACTATGAATGCTATTATTGGCTTATTAGCATTAGCATTTTACTGTTGTAGCATTGTCCGCGGAGATCATTTTAACTACTTTCTATACTGGGTTGTGTGGAATGGAAGTATAAAAGTAGCTTAAAATGGAAATAGTCAAGTAAAGTAAAAGCATAGCACTTGAGTAAATGTACTTAGTTACATTCCACAGTTTTTCCTAATGTCTTGCTTTTAGAACATTTATTTGTTATTATGTACAAAACAGGCCATAATTACCCAACCGTTCACTGCTGAGTTCCTAAAATGGCCATTTGCAGTTCAGAGAGGTTGCGATTCACTTCTGCATCACAGTCCACATTGAATTGAGCCGGGACAGTAATTCAACTGGATGTCGCCCATTTTTCCACTCACACGCCGATCTTTTCAGCGGCATTATGCAATTCCTCATCATCAAAGGCCTCCTTTCCTAAAAAGAGTTGTCTTTAGTTTGGCTGGCGAACCTCTCTTCTGCACAACACTGGGCCCACTGCCTGCAGTCTACATGGCATTGAGTTTTCTCATCCTGGCATGAAGTCATCTAGTCTTTGACGGACACACTCAGAGCAGAGTGGTCTGTTGTTAACGTTCACGGCAAAAAAAAAGCACTCAGAAAGAGCCATCAAAATAAGACTCTTCTTTCTATTCATCACACATCCTGAAGAATCATGACTTGCCAAGAAGTGTGTGTTCACTTCTGTGCACTTACATAAGGATGTTTACACAAATGGAAACTGTAAAACTGCTGACAACACGCATACTGTGATATAAAAAGCTAATTGTAATAACTGGATTTGAAAATCGAGTTCAGGCTTATAACAGCAGAGGTTATGTATCCACACAGCAAGAGGGGTTAAGTTACCGTGCACGTGTGCTGAGGCCCGGTGTACCATTTCCATCTCAATTGCTTCAATCACACTTTCATTACACGATACCTTCTTTACAGTATCACATGTGAGAGGATGAAAAACATGGTGTTGTTGGCAGGTGCACGGGGTGAAAAGTTGGGAGACCTCCGCGGATAGAAACCCAAAGACTTGAGCTGGACCAGTCAGCTCCAGTAGCTCTCGCCCTCGATTAATGGAATGAGAGTCTTAAGTGGAACTGTTAGTGACATTGAAGTGGGAATTAAGTGGGTCAACCTTATACAGCAAGATGCATGTGGAAAATAGACCCATTAAAAAGACAAGCCTTATGTTACACTGCAAAAAGTCTCTATATTAAAAGGGACAGTGTGTAGGATTTGGTGGCATCTAGTGGAGTACCCCTCCGCTCACTCCTTCTTTTTTCCCCAAAACTGCAGTAACGTGAGCCGCTGAGTCCAAAACCATGCGCCGTTTGCCTCACTCAGAGGCCATCCTTACCATAATAAGACTACTTTAGGAGCAACAGAAGTCAGACGCCGGCTGGCGCTACCACGCTTTTGCACTCTGCGGCTCACATTACCACAGTTTCACAAGCATGTCGGAGAACCACGGTGGCCTTCAGGTAACGTGAAAACGCTAAAGTCTCTCTCTAGAGCCAGTGTTTGGTCTGTCGGTTCTGGGCTACTGTAGAAACATGGCGGAGCAACATGGCGTACTCCGTGAAGAGGACCCGCTCCCTATGTAGATATGACCTTAGTTTCAGGTGATTATACACTAATGAAAACATAGTAATGAATATTATATTCAATTTCTGCTAATAGATCCCCCCCGATATTTTACACTTTTCCACTAAATTTTGACAGTGTTGTAATCTCTGCGTTACCCACATGAGCAGGAACTGCTTCTTTGATTGCTAAACCGACATCAATCATGACAGGAAAGCTATAGACGGAACATACTGAACAATAAAGCCTTTATTTTTTTGTCTTTCCATAGTTCAAGTTTGTCAGTCCCACCCAATGAAAAGGTGGCAAATAGAGTGAAGGAGTAAGAGGTAGAGCAAGTGTTCCATTCTCGTTGTGATCAGCGTAAAAACCTTTACACACCAAAGGGAATGGCCATCCAAAGAAGGCTAAAGACTAAAAAAAAAAAAAAAAAAAAAAAGGGAAAAAAAGAAATAAAAAAATAGCAGCTTCTTTGTGGTGTTGTTAGCTTTCCCTTATTATTCACAATCATAAATACTCCACTGACTTTTGATAAAGGTTGCACTACAGTGTAAACCAGAGAGGCGATGAGTGCTAGCCGTGAACAGAGGCGCCATCGCTATCATCGCCGTCATCACCATCACAGTCTCTGAACACTTGGGAGTGGGGGGGGAAACTGCCACACGGCGAGGGCCTCTTGCCGCGTGTCCAAGGCGAAGGGGCTCTGCATAGTATGGTCAGACAGAAGAGATAACGGCCGCCCACCGTGGACTGAAAAAGAGGCTCTCGGTCCGGCACTCGAGGAAGAGTACGACCTGGGGAGAAAACAAAACGGGGCCGTCTCCGCACGAAGGAGAGCACAGAAACCTGAGCGGTGGAGCCTGACAGCACATCAGTCCAAAATAGGTGTACGATAGTCAGCTGGCCCTGCGAGTACAAGTGTTTGTGTATGCGTGTCACACTGCATTAAAACTAACTACCAACCACTCATCTGCACTGCCAGGTTAAGGACAGTGTTACATTAAAAAAAAAAGGAGATAGTATTTACATCTTCAACACATAAATTATTTCCCTAACATACTGTCTGTGTAATGCATAATAAGGTCTCTGGAAAAATAAACAGAAGTGCCTCAAATGAAAAGACGATGCCAACTCCAGGATTGAGAACGGTATAAGCTAAAAGGGATGAGTTTAAATGCTGCGGGAATAAAATCAAAATGCAGGTCCAAAAAAAAGAAGAAAAGAAAACACACATTAATGCAGTAATTCATGAGAACGATCTTTGCAAACATGGCACACAGAAAGAGATAAAGCCGTGAGCTTGATTAGGCAACCCCTGAATACATCCAGGTAGTAACAACGGCGGCGGCGCTGAAGCCGACTCGTTGATACCCGAGAAAGAAGAAGACGAGTCCGGAGGGGTCACTGCATGAAGGGCCGCAGCTCCGATCACTATCGGATTAGATGATATGAGACGCTTTGCATTCCTGCCTCACGTCGCCAAGAGATATAGCGATGACTTGCAAACTCCTCCCGTGCAGAATGTGACCTTTTGACATTTCTTGTCTCAGCTCTGGAGCGTCCCGTAGCCCCTGCTCTGACCAAATCACCTCAGGGCAGAACCAGGTCCAACTGTTCACGGGATGCAATCTCACAAATAAGGCCCTAGTCCGGTAAAATTCACACAATGTCGACGATATACAGTATCAAAACTCTGTATAATGAGAAAACATACAAACGCATATGCAAATATAGCTTTCAATACACAACAACATACACATTTAACTGTTGGATTTTGCAGATGAAATTCATACAATATGTGTCACAAAGAAATGATGGCTGGCTCTGTCCGTTCTGAAGAGAGAGATAAAATGGGGGCAGTGGGGCAAAAATAGAAGACAAAAAAACAACAGGTTCAGTTCATATTTGTCATGTTGAATAACTGCACGCACACACACACACACACACACACACAGGAAGCTTAGGAGGAGCGAATTAAACCTCTCCAGTTGGGTTTCGACCGTACAAGTTCATATTACCACCACTCTCCCACTCCAGTGCTGCTGGGCTGCTGTCAGTCTTTGGGTCGCCCCACATGTTGTGTGTGTGTGTGTGTGTGGGTGCATGAGAGTCTATCATTCCAGTGAGTTTAAAAAAAAAAAAGAAAAAAAAAAAGAAAAAGGTAGGCCATTGGTTCGTTTGCTGAGAGGTCCCACCTGACCTGAAGGGCCGGGGCCCCGGAGGGAGCCCATCAGTCGTCCAGGATGCCCTTGACAAAACCGGCCACATCTGTGTCTTTGGAGTCGTGCACGGTGAGAAATGGATGTTGCTGCATTAAAAGAAGGGAAAGACAACTTAGAAATATATTCTTGAATGACAAAAAAAAAGATCTAATGATGATATTTACTTGTGAAATACACACATCATAGTCTCAGTGAGTTAACTGGGTAAGGCTGGCCTCTTGTGGACAAAAACAAGAACCAGAGCCCACAGGGATGTTGATAGTGGCAAAGGAGACAAAGTAGCATCATATTTGCGTTTAGGGCTGCAACTAACAATTATTTTCATTATCAATTAATTGGCCGATATTTTCTAGATTAAATCGATTAATCATTTGGTCTACAAAATGTCAGAAAAATGAAAATGTCCATCCCAGTTTCTCAAAGTCCAAAGTTAAATGTCTCTTTATGTCCAAAACCCAAAGATATTCAGTTTAATGATATAAAACAAAGAAAAGCAGGAAATCTTCATATTTGAGATGCAGAAAACAGAATTTTCTGCCAGTTTTGCATGAAAAATGACTTTGAAGTAGGGCTGTCAATTGATTAAAATATTTAATCGCGTTTAATCGCAAATTAATCGCACATTTTTTATCTGTTCAACATGTACCTTAAAGGGAGATTTGTCAGGTATTTAATACTCTTATCAACATGGGAGTGAGCAAATATGCAGATTTATGCAAATGTATGTATATATTTATTACTGGAAATCAATTAACAACACAAAACAATGACAAATATTGTCCAGAATCCCTCACAGGTACTGCATTTAGCATAAAAATATGCTCAAATCATAACATGGAAAACTACAAACTACCTAAAAATTGTGTTAATGTATTAAATACACTAGTGGCGTTAAAACAAAATTTGCGTTAACTTTGACAGCCCTACTTTACTTTAAATGTCTTGTTTTGTTCAAAACCCAAAGATACTCAGTTTAATATGATATAAAACAGAGACAAGAAGGAAAACTCCATATTTGAGAGGCTGAAAGCAGCATTTTCCGCCATTTTTGCACTTTAACGATTAATATATTATTATCAAAATAGTTGGTGATTATTTTTCTGTTGATCGACTAATCGATTAGTCGACTAATCGATTAGTCAACTAATCGTTGCGCCTCCATTTGTGTTGTTGTTGTTTTGGGGTAAGAGAATAATGGTCTTAAAGTTACTTACCATTAATTCTGTATAAGCTGGTCTCTCATTTGGCTTCTTTCTTAAGCTGTAAAAACAAAGAGATAAATGCAAAAGTGTGAAAAACATACCAAAATATAAATTTATTATGACTTCATATAAAACACTAAATCTTAAAATAGTCAAGTGACATATAAATATCAGCTCCACAGATACTGTTCTGATGCAAACAGAGCCAACGCTGACCCCTGCTGGGCCTCCGGGACACTTTTACAGCAAGGTGAATGAGGAGCACAACAACGTCTACACATTTGTCATCGGGGCGCGAGACTCACCACTGGGAGATGAAGTCTACAAACTCTGGGGAGAAACGATCGGCGGGCAGCTGTGGAGACGGCTCGTCCACCACCTGTTTGAGCTGCTGGAACGGGGTGCCCCATGAGTCGTAGGGGAACTTCAAAATGGCCAGCTCGATCTAGGAGACAGAGGAAGGCTCAGTTAACAAGGACCGTACGTGTTAGAGCTAAATTACATGTTATTATTGTGGTTGTGACTGCAGTGCAATGCTTTATAATGCTAGGTGAGTCTGACTTTCAACTGCAACACAAACTATTTGGACAATTTCAGGGTTCCTACACATTTTCTCATATAAATCAATTAACACCAAACCCAGACAAGTTTAATGCATTTCATTAAAGTTGCAATGTTAAAAACAGCTCAATGTTGTTCAGTTATATTTAAATAACTTTATACCTTTAACTCCTACAGTAACAGAAGGGATGTTCATGTACAATTCACCATGGAACTAGAAAAGAGAACTAAAGTCCATTGACTTTTCGTCGCACGCCATAATATTATGATTACTACTACTACTATTACCTTACTTACGACGACATCAAGCTTGCTCTCTCACACAGTGGTTAACATTTTGGCTGCGCTGACTACTCGAAACGCCACGAAAAACACTCTGCATGTATGATGAATTTATTTTTAGAAATTCTGAATTTGATATTTTAGAAAACACAATAGGGGTAATAGTCTGGAAACACAAATATTTTTCCATACTCTTCTTTTTTCCATACTTATCCAGACCTGGAAATTACTAACATCAACTTCCATACTGCGTATGAACCCTGCAGTTCAGAGATATTTACTGCAGTATGTCATATTACAGAATAACTAAGGACAGCATGGACTACTACTGATGTGGCATCAACATGGTACAGGTATTAAACCTGTCACCATGACTCAGCATTAGTGCTGCTTGGAAATATGAGTTACCTGTAATGGGATCTCCTTTGACTTTGTTTAGTAAATGTGGTAATCATCATGGTAACAAAATATCATTTTGTTGGGAATGCAGACTATATTATTATATCCTTATTATATTATTATTATATTATTGGAGTATTATGAAAAAAGGTGCACATCCCAGCCTGAACTGAGAGTAGGAAGCAGCTCAACTTTCACTGCTGGGAAATACTTCTCTGTTTTTATTCCTTGTACTACACTTTGACACAAAAACAATATTTTGTTTTGAGCATGTAAACATAGTCAATAAGAGTTAGTGACGTGAGAAGGGAAGCAATAACGTGGATTCATTTCACTCGAACGTCATCACAAATGGCTTTAAGAGACACATTTTGACATCCAACCTGACTCACCATCGTAATACCAAGACTCCAGATGTCCGACTTGACGCTGTAGCCTTTCTGGTTGAGGTCAGGGTTGATCCGCTCGGGCTGAAATGGAAATTATTGGCAACAGATTAAGTACCGACACTATCTGGAAAACAACAATCATTAACTATAATTATACTGTAATATTAAGGAGAGTTTTACTAACTTCTTTAAAATGCATTTACTGACAGACAGAAAAAAAGAAGTTATGATAATAAATACAAACTTATTGTAATATCAGACATGAATGAAAAATAATAAAAAAAAAAGGCATGCAAAGATGAGAATAAGTGTAATTGGGTGAAGAACCAATCTGTGGGATAAAATGTGTTTTTCGAGAGGATTTAAAATAACACACTGATTTTGTGAGCCTACATTCCTTCATGCAGGCAAGATGTTTGAAAGCTTGGGGGTTCGGACAGTAGAGGCCTGATTAATATCCTCCTGGTCTGTGGTTTTCTGACAGGGGCAATCTCCTCAGCCAATATCTAGAGAATCCTTTCCTAAATCTCAGCTAGCCGGTACCAGGAGTCTCTTACCGCCATGTAGGGCTTGCAGCCTGCATCCATGGTTTTAGCCACAGAGTCCACCAGGTGGCCACTGATGCCAAAGTCGCACATTTTCACTTGACCCTCAGTGTTGATCAGAACATTGGAGGGTTTCACATCTGGAGAGACATTGTTACGAAAATGATGAGAGAGAACCAGCAAACAGGGCTGCACAATTAATCCAATATTAATCACGGTTTTGGCTTCCCACAATCAAATGAACATGATCGCTTAAAATGTGCATCCCGCTCATAGAAAAAACGCTACAACATATCAAATCAAGCACTTCCTAAACTAACAGCCAGCCACCAGCCGGCGATCGAGATGTTTTGGCTTCTATACATGTTTGGGTATAGATATTGTCTATACAACCAATGTGTTTATGATTAAATTGAGAGAATAAAATTGTTTATCTTTCTTCTTAATGTTGCTAATTTTGCTCTCAAAGTGCACCAGATTGAAGCATTTAACTTTAAAATGTAGCTAACAAAGGAGTAGGGTGAATATTCCTGTATTTTTGCTCATATTGGAATATATATATAGCAGAAAAAAATATTGCAATGTCAGTGCTGAAAACTGTGCTCTGTTTATTTGAATGTGAAAGTGCAATAAATACACGATGACGCTAAAATCAATGAATAATCGTGATTATCATTTTGGCCATAATTGTGCAGTCCTACCAGCAAACCAACAAAGAGAAACATAAACAGGAAATTGAAAACTGTGTATACTCTGATGATCTGATTACCTCTGTGTATCACTGACAGGTTATTGTGCAGGTGCTCTAATGCCTTGACGATCTGTGGAGAGAATGAAGGAAAAACTTTATCTGTAGATGATATCTCATGATTGAAAGGGTTTTACATGCACATTAATACAAATAAAAAAAGGTTGAAAATATATCAATTCAATGAATTATTTGTTTTATGATTTGCTTATTAAATGTTATTTCCCTGGAGTCATACATATTTTATTAGGCAACAAATATCTAAGTAACTGGTGAACGCAGCGTCAGCCCACAGAGCTACTTCTAAGTAGAAGAACAACAACACTGACATTTTGAAATGTCATAGTAGGAAAAGCACAGGTGCATTCAATAACATAAATGATAGCTGCATTCCTCTAAAGGGAGGTACTGTATATGCTGGTTCACTGGAATTTCTTAACGGGACACTTAATGGAACTGAGCCATCGTTAATGTGAGCATGTAAAAGAGGAGTGGAGTGGAAAAGGTTAGTGTACATATAAACGCACTTGATATCTTAAGCTGGGCATGCACTGTACGATTTTAGAAATGTTGTTGTGTAATTCCTGCTCCTGCTGTACGGGTAGATCATTTGCGATGT
This sequence comes from Sebastes umbrosus, assembly GCF_015220745.1. Taxonomy (NCBI): domain Eukaryota; kingdom Metazoa; phylum Chordata; class Actinopteri; order Perciformes; family Sebastidae; genus Sebastes; species Sebastes umbrosus. Next base: position 25,537,052 of record NC_051282.1, on the reverse strand, counting down.
GGAGCCAAATCTCACGATTTATGTGCTCACACTGTACGGTCCGATTGTCAGCCACGACCTGAGTGCTCAAGCTGTACGTATAAAATAGTCACTGCCAGCCGTTCTGGCTGTTGACAGTTGTCAATAATGATTTGTTGTGCAGAAATGTGCTGCCTTGATCATCTGTATCGTCCTGTCAGCTGAAACATCTTAAAAAAGAGGCGGCGGTGTATATGGACTCGCAGGTGGGAGGAAGACGTGGACAGTGTGGCTTGTCCATTTTGCAGAGAGAATTGGTAGTAAGCTAGTTACGTTTTACTATATCTATTGTAGCCTACATTGTTATCTTGATAGCTACTTTCTGATTACTGTAAAAAAAAAAAAAAGGAGAAAAAAAGGCACTGATGTCCGGGAATCGGCTCGTGGCTCTGCTGGACTAAAATCATACAGTGTGCCCAGTTTTAATGATACTTGTTGTGTAAAAAAAGAAGGAACAGGACGTACTGCTACTGTGATCTTGCCCAAGATGTCCTCTGGGATTTCTTTTCCTTTCTCTATAACTTTCTTATAGAACTTATCCAGAGACGTGTCCATCAGCTCCATACAGATCCAAACATCCCCCTGAAAAAAATAAAAAATAAAAAATAAGAAACAAGATGATAACAGACTCGACATATGCAGGAGTTCATATGTGTCATAGTTTACTCACCTCTCTGAAGAGGGCGCCATAGAAGGTCACGGTGAAAAAGCAGTCCACTGTCCTCATGGAAATGTCCAAGTCCATCAGAAGCCTCTTCTGCTCCAGAGTGTTTACGGTGGCACGAATCCTCTGCGGACACAGGGGGCAGATAGATTTTAAAATCAAACGGTGTCCAATGTCCTAAACCCCCCCCTCCTCAATATAACATGTCATAGATCCGATAGATCTGATCCACATGAGCTCATATGTTGAATACATCTGTGAGTCACGGAACTATTTTAAAAAGCATGGTGCGTTTACAGATCAGGTAACCGGAATAGCAGCCCACCTTGACAGCCATGATAACACCACTGGGCACATGTTTCATCTTGTCCACCACCCCGTACGCCCCCCTGCCCAGCTCCTCAATCTGCTCCAAGTCATCGGCCTTCACCACAAAGTTCTGGACAAGAAGAGGCAGAAGTTACATTGATGTGTGCGTTCGGGAAAACAAACGGCAGAACAGCATGAACACAGAGCTGACTTTACCTGATCTCCAATTGTGACGCAAGCTTTTGAGTCAAGATCTCGAGGCGGCCTGCAGGGAAACAGAAACACTCAAGCATGAGCAACAGTGTGTGGTTTTAATGTCACAATGCTCAGTAATGGAATATTCACACTCTAAGAGAAACTGTGAATGTTTATTAGTGCAATTTTTAAGATTAATTTGAAGCAAAAATGTATTTAAGTCGGAGCAAAATTTCTGTATTTCTTTATTGGTCGTCATTAGGCGACAAAACGTGCATTTTCATCAGCGTTCATTCTAATGTAAAGCGTATTTTTGTTTCAACTCTCGTCCCAAATTAGTCCCAAAATAATTTTTCATCATCCACGATCTATTTTTTTCTATTTTATTTCCGTAAAAAAAGCAAAACGACGGTGGGGGCAGTGGGTACGTAATGTAATCGGTGTGTCCCCGGCCACCGTTTAACACCGATAACATCGACAAGCCTACACGGGACGTGACGTGACGTGACGCTCTTAGGACACCGTGTCTCTCTCTGCAGCCGAGTTATCTGCCATCATTACAGTTCTTGTTAAGTTAGTCCTCGTTCAGCTTGACCTAAAGTTACATTTCATTTTCAATTAATGAAAGTGACGTTGTGTGACACCCGTCATGCGGTGCATTCAGTGCACGCGAGTTAGAAAGACTGCTTTGTTTTTTTCTACAATTGAATATTAATTTTCAATATTCGTTGACAGCCCTAATACACGCCGATATAGATATAGCAGCAATAATAATAAGCTAAAAGGGGGTCGATATGTTGTCCCAGACATTTTAGCGTTCTGGCTCTGATTTTGAGACCCTCTTAGGATGGTATGGCTACTGTGCTGTCATTGTAAAAAAAAAAGAAAAAGGAGGCTTACGCTGCTGCTGCTGGTGCGGGCTGTGCAAACACTTCTTTGGCCAGCTTCAGCCCAGGGTTCTTCTTCTTCCCTTGGAGACAAGAAATTAGAAAACCATTACCATCTCAGCTCCATGACACACAAACAGGGATCAATAAAGCTGTATTTAGCAACAACCACAAGCTAGTATGATCTGCAGTGTTTTGTAGAAGGACTAAGGCAAATGGACTTCACATCTACAGACTCTTATGAGTTAAGAGCAGAGGTTTGCCACAACAGTCTAATTCAGGCCATTAAGTGCCAACTAAATGGACTTTGCTTGTTTTTAATACATCCACACCGGTCTATTGATAGGGGATTTTATTCCATTGTGTGGTAGTGAAGAGTTTTTCCAAGGTTACAATCAATTTGCAGTTGCCTCTCTGACACAAATGATCGGTTATCTATCTGGAGATTAGGTGTACTCAGAGCTGAGGCCCTGCAGTAGGGAGAAGGTGGACTAAATGACTAATCGACATCGGTATGATGACTCAAACGGAAGGGAAGGGGGGCGGGGGGGGTGCAGGGGAAATTTTTGCTGTTACAATAACTGCTATCAAATCAACTATTAATGTTTTTTTTTCCTTTTTGACTTTTTTTTTTTTATCTAATCTCAAGTTTACATTTTTTAGTATCTGAGTATGGTGTCGTGAACTGTTCAGCTCTGGGAGCGGTTCTGTGTTAAATCCGTGACAGCAGTGAGTTCATTCATAAACACAGTTTACCAGCAGCCTCTGGGACTTCCCACAAGGGGCCGCGAGTCCCTGCCAGAATGACACAGCTACCGGGCAGCAGCAACACATGAAAAACAACTTTTTGGACACGGACACTCGTGTTCAGCGTGTTCCGAGGTATGCCAGGAAAAACAGAGCACTTTTCTTGACCTTTATCTGCGTGTGTGTGCTAGGAAGGACTTGGCCACAATTTCACCCGCTGGGATTATGATGAGAAACAGTTTCAGACCTGGCCGGTTATTTCCTGCTCTTGTCCTGTTGCACACAGGGCTTGGGCCGGGCTGTGCAATTACTCAGGGAATACTCAGAGAAACTGGTTTAATGCACAAGCACCTTCACTTCAGAACAAATGCACCAGCTCTCGTTATTACTGTGGGGTTGTGTTTGCCATTGAGTGAGTCACAATACTCCAGTGTGGAGGAAGTACGATTGGGTAAACCCCTCCTTGCCAGAATAAGCTGGAAGGGAAGTGAAGTTTTGCAGAGATTTTCAGATTCTATGGCACTGAAACGTCAGACAGGTCCATTTTGTGCTGCAGCCCTAAAATAGGCCTACAGTGTCTGGACAGACTACGGTAGTCTCATGTGGTAGGGGAGAGATTGAAGTGTGATTTACTCACACATGCTCGGTCAAAAATAGATTTTGCGTTTCCTCTGCGTGGGATAAAGTGCGAGCACTCAAAGCGTTCCGATGACCTGACAAATAAGACAGCGTTTTGTTCATGGACCAAAATTAGTATAGCGTGCGAACATGGCAGTACAAAAACACCTGACATGCTGTTTGAATTATACTATACACATGCAGTTTTTGTTTGTTTAAATTAAGTCTGAGTTACTGCTAGACATATTTACTGTGAAATATTAATGGACTTGAAATACTAGCTCCTCTCAGGTAGCGGTGTGTGCAGCGACCCTGTAGCCGGGTGTGTTTGGTGGGATATGACTCACAGCCAGTCAGACTGCACACATCCGCCTAAAACACAACAACTGTCAGGACCCTTTGGGAAATATGATGTCACTTCACTTGGCCTGCTTGCTGCCTGTTGTCCCCCGTTAGGGCCAACTGAGGAACAGCTTTCTGCTGCGGGACCGGCCTGGTCCTCCAACTGAGCCCTGATCGGACATAATCGTGCCATGACATCAACCGCAGCTGTAGGGCTGTGTATTGGCAAGAATCTGGCGATACGATACATGTCATGATACAGAGGTAACGATTCAATATATTGCAATACTGCAAACTAGGTTTTTTTTCAAATCGAATTTTAGGAAAACTGTCATAGTATAAAGAACACACCACCATTTGTATAAAATCTGAGTAAAGAAAAGTCACTATGTGAAATGGCTTCTATGGAGACTATGGAGTCTCATCTTTACATTCACATTTGTACTGCATTTGCCACAAACTGCATGGAATTAGCATAAAATGGGCATGTCAATGCAAATGGGTCCTATGGGTACCCACGAGTCTCCCTTTTACAGACATGCCCACTTTATGATAATCACATGCACTTTTGGGCAAGTCATAGTCAAGTCAGCACACTGACACACTGACAGCTGTTGTTGCCTTTTGGGCTGCAGTTTGCCCTGTTATGATTTGAGCATATTTTTTATACTAAATACAGTACCTGTGAGGGTTTCTGGACAATATTTGTCATTGTTTTGCATTGTTAATTGATATCCAATAATAAATACATACATACATACATTTGCATAAAGCTGCATATTTGTCTACTCCCATGTAGATAAGAGGATTAAATACTTGACAAATCTCCCTTTAAGGTGCATTTTAAACAGATACAAATTTGTGATTAATCGCGATTGACTATGGACAATCATGTGATTAATCACGATTACATAATTTTAATCAATTGACAGCCCTAGTATCAATATTTTCTTACACCCCTACTAGGCTGCAGTCAAAGTATATTGAGGCAGCACATGAAAAATGTATGCATGCACAGATACCATTTCCCAGTGCTTGCTTGTAATTCATGCCATTTCCTGTGGTATATCCTGAAATTAAACATTTATATCAATGTGCATTGAAACCTTGTTTTATATCTAAATATAGCACAAGGTGCATTCTGCATTTTATACAAAAAAACAATCTACACTGCACATTGTTCCTCACATGGGAAGAGCTTCAAGAAGCCTCAGTATTTTGTAGTAAACTTATTATACTTGTAGTGTAAGTATTGATCGGTGCGTCTTAACCAAATCAATGTTTTTGCTGAAGCTGTGTTGGAGTTATCACTATCATCAGCTGGTACAGACAGTGGCAGTGACTCTGTGCGCTTTTACAGGAAATGCAGTAATTCTTAGAAAGATGTTCAGTGGAAACTACCCCGGAGAGATTGCGGTGATACATACGCCATGTGAACAAGAATTTCTGGATTGTGCATGGGATCAAAGTGTCAATAGCTGTGTGGCGAGTCACCATCAGGAAGCTCCAGCCTCAGAGTGGGTCCATATACAGAAAAAGGATGACTCATGCACATATAATCTTGCACACCACCCTATCCTATCAGTGCTGTTAGGGAGAACCCAATCTCCAAACATGCCTCAGCAATACCATGCAATGCACTTAAGGCCCACTCCTCCCTTATTGACCACAACTCCTTTGCAGAGGCCAGAAAAAGACTTTCGCAGAGACACATCGGGCCTGCACACAATAATTACAGCACAGAACCTGTGTAGCAGCTATAGAGAGTCTGCTTGCAGCCAGTGAACTGTCAACAAAAGAGAGGCTGCACTAGGTATTGGTGCTGCAAGTCAAAACATGCCATGGTAGGCCAAAGGCTGTGATTGCCTGAGCCAATCTGCACAGCTCTCTCAAAACAGTGTGTACTCCCGACCATGGCAACGCTAGTATGATTGTGTAACAGCACAAGCGGTGAACTTGAAATGTAAATTGACATCATCATCGTGCTGTGTGTGTGTGTGTGTGTATGTGTGACGCAGAGGAAAGACCTTGATTTTTCCAAGGTGTGTATTTTATTCAACAGTGATTACACAGCACAGACTTACTGGCGGAAGCCAAGTGTGTGATAGCGCCATGGTTCCTTTGCGGATTTACAAAAAGAAAGGAATTTACACCACAGGGGTGAACAAAAAAAAACGTTACTATGGACGCAGTTCTGATGTCGGACTCTTGCGGAAAGTTTTTGTGTCAAGTTATTGATTTTTAAGTAAGTAGCCGTGTAATAAGTGGGATAATGTACAGCTAGCGGGATCATTGTTGTGAAAGAAAACCCCTTCAGGGCAATGAGAGAACCCTCCGCTTTGCGTCGGCAGCATCGCCCTGTCGGGGTTTCTTTCACAACAATGACCGGCTCACTGGACATTATCCCTTACTTAATTATCCTCTTAAAAATCGGACAGCCCACCGTCGGACCGGACCATTATTCGATCTTTCATAGGTTGTAGCGGCCTCAGCTTTAAAGCTACCATATGAAACTAGAAGACCTAAGGAATCCAATGGTACCAACTAAGTCATACTTGTTGTGAAGGAAGCTAAATAACACTCCAAATGTGCTAAATTTTGGCGAGGAAAAACTTTCATGCCGATTTTCAAAGGGTTTTAACAACATTAATGTATAACGTATTAATGCAAATTGCGTTTTTTAGGTTGCAGCGGGCTCAGTTTTAAAGCTAGAGCGAAAATACTGTACGGTACGGTATCATCTGAGACTAGAAAACCTAATGAATCCATTGGTACCAACCATGCCATGCAAGCAAAGGAAGCTAAATAACGCTTACATTTGCACTAAATTTTTAATTCTCAAAGGGGTCGTTTGACCTCTGACCTCAAGATATGTGAATGAAAATGGGTTTTATGGGTACCCACGAGTCTCCCCTTTACAGACATTGTTTTTATTTGTATTTAACCAGGTAGTACTCATTGAGATTAAGAATCTCTTTTGCAAGAAATACCTGGCCAAGACAGCAGCATTTAAACATACATTAAAGTTTCACAACATAAAACAAATGCAAAATAAATACATAGCATAATATCATACACTACACATTAAAATCAAGTGTTTGATGCCAACAAACACTTATCATGCCCACTTTATGATAATCACATGGGCAAAAAACATGCAATTTTGTTGCATGTAGTACAAATATGTTATTTTTGCCTAGTATGAAATAGTGTATTCTTTATACTATGACATTTTCCTAAAAATTATATTTAGAAAATCACAACATATCGCGATATATTGAATCTGTACCTCTTGTATATCATGATACGTATCGCCAGATGTCTTGCCAACACACAACCCTATACACAATCGATCAGTCATGAGTCAGGAGGCCAACAACAAGTAGAAACACCTGTGGTCCCAGTGAGCTCCACTTTAACCCAAAGAGAGAGTGAATCCCAGCTGAGCTGAGCTGAGGGGCAACAACCTGGCAACCTTTTATTTATCGTGTAAATGCTGTTAGCTAACTACAACAACAACTTATACACTAAGAGTGCAGCATTTAGCTGAACACACCATCAGTACTGATAAAAAACACCTTCAAATCTTTACCATAATGATATAGAAAGCAGGAAAAAGACATGCTGGCTAGCTTCTTTTCTCCTCTCTCTCTCTCACATGCAGCTTTTCCACCTGGCAAGGTTACAAACATGTAGCTAGCTTACATTACTTCAAACTGCAGCTCCATGTTTAACATACATGCACGGTTTGTTCTGTTTAAAACAAACAATAGAAGAGTGGTAGAAATAAAGCAGCACTTACCTCCTTTAGACAGAGACATTTCCCCTTTGCTTTGATGAGGGGGAAGGGAAGCACAAAGACTTTTCTACTCCCTCCCTCCCTGCATCTATCTGTAGCTTTACAGCCGCTCAGGATCGCTGCTGGCTTGTGCAAAAAATAAAACCCACTAGCAGCAGCCTTTAAAAACCTCGTGCAATCTTTGCAGCTTCAATCGTCGTTCAATGATCGATTAGCAGATGAATGCACAACTTTAAATCAAGTCGCTGCGCCGTGTTGTTGTACAGTTCCGAGTTTTAGTTTTGCTAACAAAAAAACCTGCACTTTTTAGGGGTGGCCAAAGTCTGACAGCTGAAGGTGACGTAAGGCGACGTGATGACGTGTTTCCTGCCCTCCCGCGCTAAGCATGATGGGATGAGTAGTTTTTTTGCACAAATGTTTCATTCACAAACAGAAAAAAGTTTTTACCTTTTTCTCATAGAGTTGAACTCTCTACTCGACTTACTCAGTTTACTAAACTAAACTAAAATAATAATAGGCTATAGGAATTGTTTTATTATTATTCGGAAAACCTCCGATTTACTTAATTTATATATAATATATATATATTTATATATGATTTAATTTATATATATATATATGATTTAATTTATTTATATATACAATATTTAATAGCATGATTGTCCATGATTAATCAAGATTAATGGCAAATTAATCACACATTTTTATATGTTCAAATTGTACCTGAAAGGGAGATTTGTCAAGTTTTTAATACTCTAATCAACAAGGGAGAGGGCTTGCTTTTGTCTTAGAGTTGAACTCTCTACTCGACTCACTCAGTTTACTAAAGAACAAATTAATAATAGGCTATAGGAATTGTTTTATTATTATTCGGAAAACCTCCGATTTACTTAATTTATATATAATATATATATATATATATATATATATATATATATGATTTAATTTATTTATATATACAATATTTAATAGCATGATTGTCCATGATTAATCAAGATTAATGGCAAATTAATCACACATTTTTATATGTTCAAATTGTACCTGAAAGGGAGATTTGTCAAGTTTTTAATACTCTAATCAACAAGGGAGAGGGCTTGCTTTTCTCTTAGAGTTGAACTCTCTACTCAACTCACTCAGTTTACTAAAGAACAAATTAATAATAGGCTATAGGAAAAGTATTATTATTATTCTGAGACCTCTGATTTAATTTATTTGTATATAAAATATTTAGTCACAATTAATCGCATGATTTTCCATGATTAAACACGATTAATCACAAATTAATCACAAATTTTTTTATCTGTTCAAAATGTACCTTAAAGGCAGATTTGTCAATTTTGTTGTCAAGTGTTTAATACTCTTATCAAATAGTAATAAAAAGTATAATAACACAATATACATAATAAAATAATAATACACTCTATATATATATATAATGTATTTTTTTTTAAATCTTTTGTACCACTTATCTGTTCTGTATGTGCTGCTATTTACCTGAATTATTTTGTAAGTTATCATTTTTTCAATACAAAAATGGGATGTGTAGTTTATATTGTGTGAGCACTTTTTTTCTGTTAATAACACAACATTATTTTTTCTACAATTAACCAAGCGTAATCAAAAATATAAAAATATCACACTACAGTAAGATCAACCATTAATTTTGCTTCAGTAAAGTTTATTTTTGCAAATCCTATATGGGCCAACACAGACACAATGTTTTTATGTTATTGCCTTTTATTAATTGTTTTTTTTGTTTCAGGATGAAAATCACATACTGGTGTAATTTATTTAAAAGCTAGATAAAATGCATGTGTAACAATAAATAATAAATAAATAGCAAAGGACTCACTGTCTTGCAAGTCAACTGGTATACAAAGGAACACTGATGATGGGAATGCACTTTAATTTACACATTTTGGTATGTAAACAACATATACAAGTACGATATACAAGAACTAAAAATCTATAGTGAAATGCATTAAATTAATAGCAATAACATTTTATTTTAAAGCAAAACTTCTATAGTACCTATGCAAACAACATTAAACCATCACATAGATTTAATAAATTCAAGGAACAAACGGCTAAACTATAGAATACCTGAACAAATAATACAGTACAGTGTTTTTTTTAGTATGCATGAAATACTGAATACCATCATTATTGTGATAAACGCTGCATTAAATTGTGAGTCCTTTTCTTATACCAAACACCTCCTTGCTAAACAGAGATGTCTCAGACCTGATGCATAAACACGTGCTGTGAGATGAGTTTACTTTGGAATATGTGATTGTGTGGTTGGAGGGTGGATAACCGATAGTAAGGCCACACCAGATTCCTGCCTTTACTTCCTGGCAACAAGGAGGGTATGGTAGAGAGGTTTTATGACGATGTGCAGATAGAGGGAGCTGTCAATCAGGTACTCTGATGCGCGGCGCTGCAGGTCGGCGTCCACCAGGAAATCACCGGCCTCCTCTGTGCTCTGGTGGAAGTTATAGACGTGGCGAACCACCACTTTTCCTTGCTGTCTTGCCATCACGATCACAGTCTTCTGGAAACTCACTCCGGCAAAGTCAGGACTCGAAGTGGCTGGCGTTACGATGATGCGAGGTCGACCTCCGTCCGTGCGCGTGGGCTGCATGGCGCCCAGCTCGGTATAGGTTGACCTGGCGCTGAGTGGGAGCCAGCGAGGGGAGAACAGGGCGTTCCAGGTCACTCTCTTGCTGGAGTCGTGGCCGCTGGGCCCGAGCTGGGTCTGGAAGCTGAAGCTGCGGTCATCGCGGGTGGGGTTATTGATGACCCAAGGGGAACCCCAGGAGGCGGACAGGTAGTTACGGGGAGTGAAAATACTGCAGTTGACATCAAAGTACTTGGCCAGCTGGATAGGTGAGGCAGAGTGAAATTGGAAAGCGAGGTAGAGCAGATCGCGGATAGACTCGTAATGCTTCTGCAGGAGGGCAGATTGCTTCTGAAGACGGAAGAGGTGCTGAGGGGGAATCATGCCGTATCGAACAGCCCTCAGGGCACTCTCCACCGTCGTACTGACAGGCTGGTTCTGGCTAATCCAGGCCTCCAGGGCCTCGTAGAGCTCCAGCTCCGTCTGCAGAATGAGGTCGGAGCGCTGGAGCAAGGAGAGGAGCAGGTCTTCACTGATGGAGCCCCATTCTCCGCTCTGCAGCACAGAAGACAGGTTCCAGGACAGGTACTGCAGGCAGCTGTCCCGCAGGATCACGTCCCCAATTTGTAACGCATAGTTGTACCAGCCAATCACATGGCCTGTGGGCGACTCACTGGACAGATGTTGGGTCATGTACTGGGTCAGACCCTGCTGCAAGCCCCACACGTGGTACTTGCTGGCCAGCTTATGGAGAGAAATGGCCTGATCTAGCCGCACTGAGATGTCACCGCAGTACAGATACCTGCAAGAGGGTAAAAAATATCTTTCAGTAAGGCATACTACTTTTTTCCTCTCCTCACGTCTGAGTCACTGAATAAACCCACGCTGTCAGATTTTCAACTGTGAGCCTCAAACAGGCAAATGTAATTTTAGAATATTTCACAAGATGGAGCATCTCACTTCTCCAAAAGGAGAGAAAAAGCAAAATGGTGAGTGAAGATTTATACTTGTGGGAAGACACTTCTTGAATGGGTCCATGTGATTGAACCTGATTAACAAATCTGATTACACCATGAGTCACCCTCACCTGATAAACTTGTCAAAGACAGCTGCACAGTCAGGCGTCTCCCTCAAAACCACAACGCTGTTGTTGCGAGTGAGCAGCAGCTCTTCAAACACGTCGCTCTGCAGCGTGAGAACCAGGCTGTGGGCCTGGATCACCTTCACCTCATCCGTGTTGATGGTCTGCACCCGCAGGGTGACGTCGCTGCCGTTCCCCAGGGCCAGCAGGGTCTCCATACGCTGCACCAGGCCCATGGAGTGATTCAGCACCGTGGCCCCGGTGTCTAACGCTGCCTCCAGCTTCAGGGCAGCTGTGGGGAAAGAAAGCGAAAGATGACGCAGCAGCACTTTGACATTCTTAATTTCGTCACCGTAATTTGCATCAGCCCGTCTCTGCTTTTCAAGATTTCACAGCAGAATTTGTGTGCGTTTGTTCTACAACTTCAGATTTGACACAGCAAGAACTGGAAAAGTACTCTCTAACTTTTCTACTAAACCACAATTGATATTATGTGTCAGCACACTTCTGTTCTTCTGGTTTCGATTCATAGAGAACAAGCCAGGTGGCTTACTCAGAAAACCTCCGACACCAGGTTGCTCAGAAAAGAATCCTGACTTTGCGGCGCCATTGCAGATGGCTGCTTCTATGGTTCTCCTCAAGTACAAGAGGCACATACTGGAGAATCACACATGAAAGACTCAGCGTGACAAGCTGCTGTTTCCATTCTGCCACACAGCCATCAGCAGCCTTGTTGGCCTATTACCGAGGGTTTAATGAGACACAGGGGGAGCACATTGGCTCCCTGGAAAGTCTTCATATCTCTACCACAATCAAGCGCCCCCCACTTCAAAGTAACCTTTTTCCAATTAGCCAGCCAGCACCCTGAGCCAGCTGAGCGTGGTGTGGGGGTGTGTTTCGACAAATGATCCTGGCACACCATAGCTAATTGAAAAAGCACCAAATTCCTCATGGAACAGTATATATTACTACATCTGAAATCACATACTTTACACTCTATACCCAATATGTGTTCTATCGTTCAACATACTTTTGACACACTGAGCAGTAATTCACGTCGTCACTTCCTGAGAGCCTCCTTGCCGGTTGGAGACATGTAACCGTGGCAACCCATGCCAACCTCATGTGACCAAAACGATGATTTGAGTCGAAGTCTGATTAATAAAATGCATTAAGTGAAATCTAATACTCACACTTAAATTGAAGGGTTATTGGCGTTACAGAGCTGTCTGTCAACATCTGTTATTATGAACGTTGTCGTCACTACCGCGATGCATTGTGGGATATTTATGCCGCCAGCGTTTGCGTACTGTAATATTTCACTTTGATAGTTTGCAATTTGCATACTAAAAAATCTCACATACTGTTTTAGTGTACTTAGTATGGATTTTCAGACGCAACCTACTTTTTTTCTGATTCTGCAGGAAAAAAAGATTCAATTCAAAGTAGACAAAAAAAAGTTATGAATCAAGAATGCTTCAGATTCTCTTCCACTCAAGCTGAGAAGAGCTGAAAACATTGAATAAAACATTTTAATACAATCCCTAAATATAGGATTAGACGAAGAATTCCAGATGAAATCTAATCTGACAGCAAGGAATGTGACCTTCGATAGCAAAATCAGTCAAATTGTTTTTTTTGAGGAGCTTTCCCTCGGGGGCTTGCACCGTACTGTATCACTGAGCCGGCACAAAGCCAGGCAGCAAATGGACTTGCCTGTCTTTCCCTGCACCCGGCAGACAGATAGATGAGGACAGGATGAGTAGAATAGATAAATACCCATCCCCTGCCCTGAGGCTGAGCACGAGCCACACATTCATGCCGTGCCCTACTACCCACTGACAGTATGGGGGAAGCTGGACTGAAATAGAACAACACAGCTTCTCTTACAATGAAGGATATAACAAAAGATGCAAAGGTGATATGACTCTTTGAAACTACTGATTAGTTTATCTTACCTCCTCTAACTGTGACAGAGTGGATTAAGAGGAGCAGGGTGCCCACACAGACCCAGGCAGGGATCCCTTGTTCACGTGAGCGAACCATGTCTTCTCAGTTCTTCCCTGCCTCTCTTCCTTTGTCCTTTCCCCCTCTCTTCCTGACTCTGTGCCACTTCTCCTCCTGACTCTTCTTCTTCTTCTTCTTCTGGCTGCTGTGCCTTTTTTTGTGGCTTGCAGAAAGGTGTGTGTTGCCCCGAGAGTGTGTGTGTGCCGCCCGGCTCCCCGTCCCGCACTCTTTATGTAGGACGCTGGCCTTTCCCTGGCGCATCTCGCAACCCCACGGATTCCATTGATTGGTGGAATCTGGCAGGGGCGTTGCTATAGCGACAGCTTTGATTTTGAATTCCTCCCTTTTGGATGTTGCATGGCATTGATCGGCGGCACCGGGCCAAGCAAGGACTCAGCTTAATGTTTTGGGGGGTTTTGTTTAGTTTAAAAGTCAGGGAGGTTAGGCGCTATTAACAATCAATATTAACACAGTTCCATGTTTTAGTGGCACTCAGATTGCAGCAAATCTCTGGGCTGCAAAATGTTGTTTGTGATATCTAAGTTAAGCACAATCAGCGTCATATAATGAGCAAGTTAATTACAGAAGGTTGCCACAGAGACTGATCTGCCAAAAGTAATTGAGGCTCTAATATGTGTGACAAACTGCATATTTGTAGGACAGTTTTTCAGCTTAGAGCAATTTATCCCTCTGATGCCACGTTAATCTCACTAATGGAGGGATGTTTTCATTGGGTCTGCTCATCAATTAAAGGCAACCCTCGTTGATCAAATTCAGCTGCCAATCCGGATCTTATGTAGTCACATTACAGATCAAGAACATTTTTCAATGTTGCATCAGAAAAACCTCGCAGAGGGCAGAGGGTTTGATGTTTTAATGTGCGTGATACAAACTCCGGCTGGATATGGAGGTAATGGGAACAGGGAACACACTAACCTCCTAGCTATGATAATCAATAGCAATAACATACAGTAACAGGGATACAACAGAAGGAAATGTGAAATGGCACTGATGACAACAATAGGTTCAGAGAGATGTTTATAACTCAGTTAGCATCGATCCGTCAGTCAGAGATGGGTCAGTCAATACGAGGATCCAAGTTATCAAAAAGATAAGCTCAGTATGGATTCTTTCTTTTGTAATCATTGCATCTGACTGGGCCATTAGTCCAATCACAACATTCATACTAACATACTGCAATGTGACAGATGTGTTTAAAATAGCTCCAACAGAAGAGACAGACAGGGAGAGACATCGTTTCAGAGTGAACTGGGTTGTGGTGGCGCCCCGAGGGCTGCCAGGCTGCGGTAAAAATGCAGGAAGAGAGGCGTCCTGCGAGTCCCCGACCTGAGCCACTGCTATGAATAACCTGACAGGTTCTCGGAGGAGAGCGGTGCTGCTGAGGCGCCCTAATGAAGCCTGCTGCAAACAAAATGGACCAGAAGACAACAAGAGCACGGGATCATACTGTATAGGGTGGTGTCTTCTGTTTGTTTTACTTTCTGGAGGTTGATACAGATGCAAGATTCATGAGCTTTATGTGAATGCTATGAATCTATATGGATGCAAAAACTGTTGTCAGCGGCGTACTCAGGCTGCCTGAGGGGCAGGGGGGAAAAAAATAAAAAGCATTAACTGCATGCGGTGATGGGGCACCAGTGCACACAAAGCATGTAGCATGTAGGGCAGCCTTAATGGCACTGCATCACATCCTCTCAACTTAAAGGCCACCTTAGAGGTCACTTAAACACGTTTTCTCCACTGGAAGGCCACCCTAGAGGGCATATTATCAAGTTTTCTGCATTTAAGGCCACATCAGAGGATATTTAATCAAGTTTTCTCCATTTAAGGCCACCCCAGAGGGTATTTTATCAAGTTTTCTATGGGATTCTCTCCACCATAGTGGACATTTTATTATGTTTTTCTCCATTTAAGCCATCCTACGGGACATATTATCAAGTTTTCTCCATTTAAGGTCACCCTAGAGGGCATATTATCAAGTTTTCTCCATTTAAGGCCACCCTAGAGGACATATTATCAAGTTTTCTCCATTTAAGGCCACCCTAGAGGGCATTTTATCAAGTTTTCTCCTTTAAAGGCCACCCTAGAGATTATTTTATCAAGTTTTCTCCTTTAAAGGCCACCCTAGAGATTATTTTATCAAGTTTTCTCCATTTAAGGCCACCGTAGAGGATATGCTATCAAGTTTTCTCTATTTAAGACCACCCTAGAGGGTATTTTATCATGTTTTCTCCATTTAAGGCCACCCTAGAGGGCACTGCATCATGTTTTATCTACCATAGGGGCATCCAAGAGAGCACTTTTGTTGTGTTATTTTTCAAACAGGGGGCGCCAAGAGGGGCGGTCACCCCCCCTGTCCCCTCCCTGAGTCCACCAGTGACTGTAGTTGAGCTACATAATGAAAACAGAATAAACCCAAAGCCCTCTTTACGTGTGCATCTGTAAAGGGCATGCCCTTCATTAAGGTCACATTGCTTTCTCCTTTGAGATCAGCTCCTATTAAGAATCTGCTAACAGAACCACAATGCAAAGCGATGGATTGACGAGCTGCTGGGTTCGTGAGAGAGCGCCCCTCGGGGACGGGATCCATTGAGGAATCGATGCACCACGGGGGGCCTCCATCACGCAGTATAAATAGTGCGTTTAGTGCTGGCTGAATGCCAGAGCAGAGCGAGCTTCAGCAAGGTGTCCTGGATGACCTTACTCTTGTGCTGAAGCCGGAGGGGATGCACTAGATAACCAGGTCTCCAAAACGTGACACAAATGGCTTTTGATATAATCACACAGTTTACATGTTGGATGCACGAAGTGTCCAATGAATAAAAACAACAAAAAATTAATAAAACACATACGAATGTGTAGAAGAACTGCTCACACTGATATTTCAATGTGCCTCCCAAACTTGACTATTTGGACAGCAAATTCAATTTTGCAATTGTAATAATTCTGACGCTGCCTTTTTCCTAAGTGCAAGTTTCACAACAAGATGAAGAAGAGAGATGATGAGAGAAGTTTTGTGACTTTTAAATATTCACAAAGTCGAGGCAAACACAGAGAAACCGATCAAAAAAAATCAGCGTATATCTCAAAAATACTTAGGAGACTAAAATATGACCTAAAAAAAAAGAAACAAAGGGCAACCCATGACATTGAATCCATCTTTTTAGGCACATTAACCAAGATAGGTTTAATGGACTGTCATAGTTTCATATTTATCACAGTATTTACAATTTAAAAGCTTAAAATCAATGGCATCTGTCAATGTTCCTATTTATCAAATGGTTGTTAAGTGGCAGGGCCTACAACAGATCAATAACAAGATCTGTGTTATTGTTTAGTTTGATTTGATTATGCAGGAGTCAGTCTCTCCTGTAACAATATTTTCCACCAGGTGGCTCTGCAAACTGGAGGCACAGTCTCCTCTCTGATCATGACTGTTCTGAAGTATACTTATCCTTAAAGAGAGGAAGTCTCTGTGAGCAGATTTCTCAAGATGCATGTTGTTTATGTATAAAGTATTTAATTTAATTACTGAAATTGCACTAAATGGCATAAATCAGAGTTGCAAAAAGCTTGGGACAGAATCATTTCTATACAAATGCTGTTTAAATCATTCGCTTATAATCAAGTAGTCTGCTTACAGTGTTTATTTTGGGTCTTTTCATACATAACAATATGTGGAAAATAATTGATATATTTTTTTTATTTCTATATTAGACATCAGTGGTGGAGGAAGTATTCAGATAAAAAAAAATTCAAAAAAAGATAAAAAAAATTATGTCACTTAAATAAAAATATGTAAGTATAATCAGTAAAATGTACCTAAAGTATTGAAAGTAAAGTATTTGATGCAGGAAAAAAATATTTAAGAAGGAAAAGTAGAAAATCTTCACAGTCGTGAAGCTGGAACCATAAAATGTTTGTAATTTTTGCACGAAAAGTGACAAAATAATTGTGAATTAATTATAAATGCTGTACTTGAATATACTGTTGGAGAGTTAAATATATAACAAAACATATTTATAAGGTTTGTATGTTTTGTATGCAAAATAATATTAATTAATTTGTAAATTAACTAAAGCTATCAGATAAATATAGTGGAGTAAAAAGCACAATATTTCCCTCTGAGATGTAGTTGAGTAGAAGTAGAAAGCAGCATGAAAAGGTAATACTCAAGTAAAGTACAAGTACTTCAAATTTGTACTCAAGTACGGTACTTGAGTAAATGTACTTAGTTACATTTCACCATTGTTATATATATCTCTGCTAAAATGGTATGAGTTTTTTTCTAATTTCTGTAGGTTGTTGTTTTTATGCCTATACATTACAGGTTATTCAATCATTACCCATAATGCAGTGTGTGGTTTAATATGTTGCCTCAAGGTTTGATGTATTGGCTTCAAATAGGCCCTATATGCCTGTTATGGTTGTATGTGTTCCCTGTATAGTGAAATGAAAACAGTTTAACATTTTAACGTTGCAATTCACAGCAGATTCATGAATTTTTAGCCGTGCATTTAACTATGCCTTCTTTGCATAACAGATATGATAAAATAGGTTATTTAATGTCTTTCTATGTTCCTAAATGCTTCAAAACTATTATAGTCTATTGTTGGATTCCCCATGTAACATCCAATTGAAAAGCCTAGGTTTTGCAGTAATAACATTGTAAGTGGTAAAATTACTCAACGTGGGATTGCACATTTAGCCTCGAGTGTTTCCTACATTAATTAAGATGATTTCAGCCTTTTAACAGACTTTTCAGTGTCCCACAAGATTACTGATATGTCTACCATTTTTTTTACGAGACTGCATTTTCTTTTTTTGTTTTAATTAGGACACATCCTGGGGATTTCGGAGTGGTACTGAGTGTAGATTTAATGTATTGGCTACAAATAGGCCCTAAATACCTGTTATGGTTGTATGTGTTCCCTATAGTGAAATGAAAACAGTTTAACATTTTAACTTTGAAATTCACAGCAGATTCATGCATTTTTAGTTGTGCATTTAATTGCACATTTAGCCTTGAGAGTTTCCTACATTAATTAAAGATAAAATCAGCCTTTTAACAAACTTTTCAGTTTCCCTCGTTAGGAAATAAAGATTAGTCTGAGACAATTTGGCACTAAGATTACTAATATGTCTACCATTTCTTTTTGTGATTGCTGCATTTTCTTTTTTTGGGGTTTGATTAGGACAAATCCTGAGGATTTCGGAGTGGTACTGGGTGTAGATTTAATGTATTGGCTTCAAATAGGCCCTAAATGCCTGTTATGGTTGTATTCCCTGTATAGTGAAATGAAAACAGTTTAACATTTTAACTTTAAGCAATTCACAGCAGATTCATGAATCTTTAGCTGCATGCACTTAATTGCACAGTTAGCCTTGAGTGTTTCCTACATTAATTAAGGTGATTTCAGCCTTTTAACAAACTTTTCAGTGTCCCACAAGACAATTTGGCATTTAGATTACTAATATGTTTACCATTTATTTTTGTGATATCTGCATTTTCTTTTTTTTCTGGTTTGATTAGGACACATCCTGGGGATTTCATAGTGGTACTGTCTGTGGATTTAATGTGTCAGCTTCATATTCCAGAAATCTGAAATGCCCAAAAATGTCCCACATAAGGCTAATTCCCACAATAAGCTGCTGTGTGCAGCAGCAGCTGATCATTTCACACAAAAAAACTGCTTTTAAAGACTCTAATCACATGTAACTGATCTAATTACCAACCCAGTAAGAGCCATTAATCATCCATCATCATTGTGTCTGAAATCAAGTGTCAAACAGGTCACACAGCTCGACGTGCTGCAAAGCCTGTGTTCAGCAGGAAAGGACTCACTTGAGAGGTGAGTGGTCCCTTTGTTTGGATGTAAGCTGCCTGACACAAATAAGCAGCTGTAATCTCACAGAATATGCAAAGCTGCAGGAGAGAGGCTGGGTGAAGAGACAAGAGAGGTTTGAGCTGAGTTACACTGACCTTTACAGGATATAATAATATGAATAACAACTTTACAGGAGAACTAGCCAAGCATGATTTGATGTGAGTTCATTAGAACATGGTCCGGTAATAAGAGAGAGGGAGTGGGCAGATCACATGGAGGACTGTCCGTGACAAAACAACACCGTGGAGCAATTTAGTGAACGCTCAGAAAATTGGTCGAAACGTCCGTCAGGAGTCTGTTAAAATATCCGAGAAATAACTATTATATCCGGACAAGGTTTAGGTCTTATTCTCACCTGAGTCACCTGTTGGAGAGGAGCTGCTGCAGCTGCCATCAGTCCAGGTAAGAAGTCACCACATTATACTCCTGTAAGTGTTTTATTGTATATGATATGTAGCCTAATGATTTGAGCATTAATTAATGTGCCATATTAAAATTAGCCTATGATAAGATTAATATTCGCCACAATGTAAACTTTTCATCAGCATATTAATGTGATATTTTGGAGGAATTATTGATCTTTTTTTTTATTTTTATCAATTCTTGAGTGGACAAAAAAGGGTTAAATTTAGCATCAAATCTGTGTAACAAATGCTATCAACCCAAAAAATGCTGCAACAACTTATGAGACATAATAGAGCATGGGGATGGCCATCATATACTTCTATCATAATGTTCACTTTCACAAATTATTTAAAATATTTAATTAATTAATGTTTATTTCTGATTAATGAATAGAACAACTTGACACACAGTGCTGAACTGCATCTCAAATTAATCTTCAGGTTCCCAGCTTTCAGATGATGTACACCACTTCTATGTGACATCATGTTGACCTGCTATCTCCTCCTAAAGACCTGCTGTACACCCCTAAAAAAATACTAAAATTGGTCTATTGTGGGTTTCAGAGGGTTAAAAAGGTCTGATTTAGCTCTATGGCAGATTATACAATTGATTTTTAAATTGTTTTTTTATCTTAATAATTTAGGATAATGTTCTCATCACATACAGGACTGTAAAGTCATTTTCTGGCTGTTCTATTATTTTCTTTTACCCACTTAGACATTATATCCACATTACTTCATTAGTTTATTTATCAAAAATCTCATTGTGTAAATATTTTGTGAAAGCACCAATAGTCAACCCTACAGTATTGATATGAAGGGGTTAAATAAATAAATAAATAAAATTGTGATATTTGATTTTCTCCATATCGTATATGGTATTGCTTAATGATTTTAGCATGGGGCTTTTAATGTGCCATTCTAAAATTAGCCTATTATTATTATAACATTTATTTTCCAATCCAATCCAATTGATTTTTATAGTTTATTTATCTTATCTTAATACCTCCGCTTACCTCAAAAGTTCAAAAATCACCAAATTTGGAGCTTTTAACTGGATATTGACAATGCTATATTCAATATGCTTCAGTGGCATGAATGTAACAGGGACAATATTATCCACATTACTTTATTAGTTTATCAAAAATCTCAGTGTAAATATTTTAATATCAAGATATTTAGTAAAAAATAAATTGTGATATTTGATTTTCTCCATATCGCTCATCCTTACGTTAACAGTGGAATAATTATTGTAATTAAAGTTGAATACAAAACCAATGGGATGCTGGGTGGGGAATTCTGTCTCCTGTTGAAATGTTAAAATGCTTCTGTAAATTACACAGTGTAGGCCACCAAAGCTAGACTGAGCTGTCATGTAGTAATTAAAGACATCGGAGACAATTTGCTGTAATCAATGGACAGCAATATACGAACAACACATTAAAACTCCACACAACTGACTTGGTACAGTTCATTCACTGTGTTGTGACACAGTAATAATACGGATGATTTGTATTCAATTACATGCAAAGTCAGCAGTTTGTCTTTCCATTCCTGTCCTAATAATCAGGGATGCAAATATACAGTAGTTGCATTTACGCTCATGTTTAATAATCAGGATATTTCTTTGTTGCAGCACTTTTTAAATATCTGCAGTGAAGCCACCATGGACCCTACCAGTCCTCCGAAGGGATGTGGTTCCAGTATCAACTCCATCTATTACAACCTGTGTGACCTGAACACAGTGTGGGGGGTCGTGGTGGAGGCTGTTGCTGCCGCCGGCGTGGTGACTTCCTTCATTCTGTTGGTCATCCTCATGGCCTCCTTACCGTTTGTGACGCACAAGAAGAGGAAGGGCATGGTGGCCCTGCAGGCCGGCATTCTGGTCTTCACTCTGGGACTCTTCGGACTCACTTTTGCCTTCATTGTGGGTCGGTACTCCACCAGCTGCGCCGCGCGGAGGTTCCTCTTTGGAGTACTGTTCTCAGGCTGTCTAGCCTGCCTGGCGATGCACGGGCTGTGGCTGGCCCTGCTGGAGCGGAGGGGCCGGGGGCCCAGGAGCTGGATGTTAGGCCTGGGAGCCCTGGCTCTGTGGATGGTCGAAGTGATCATCAACACGGAGTGGCTCGTCATCACTGTGGCCATGGGCCCACCTGGAGGTGTCGCTATCCCTGACCTGTCCTGCAGCATCGCTAACCTGGACTTTGTGATGGCGCTGATCTACGTGATGGTTCTGCTGCTGGCTGTGGTGGTGATGGCCGTGCCCTCGCTGACTAACAAGCACAAGCAGTGGCGTCGAGACGGAGCCTTCATCCTGGTCACGGGCCTCTTCACCTTGGCCATCTGGGTAGCTTGGATCGTCATGTACATCTACGGGAACAGAGTGGCCGGGGACCCCAGCTGGGACGATCCGACTCTGGCTGTAGCCGTGGTTTCAAACGCCTGGGTGTTCCTCGTCCTCTACACCATCCCAGAACTCTGCCTGCTGACCCAGGAGGACCCGGACCAGCCCATCGATGGAGAAGACGTTTATCCTGCCAGGAGCATGGTTTACGACAACTTCCTGAAGGAGCCGGAGCCGCCCCTCCAGAACGTGTACATGGAGAATAAAGCCTTCACTATGGACGAGCCTCCAGCAGGTACAACATGACGCATTATGGTCTAACAGTAACAGTACAATGACAACATCTCATTGCGCTCAACTACATTATGTAGCCTATAGATGGGTGCTGAATCCTCAGAATCAAAAAATACAAATTAATCAGCAGGACAGCACTCCAATTAAATGATTTATTCATGCACATATGCTTTGGGCCCATTTCTTCAGCTGGCTACAAGTGCATGACCCTGAAGACAAACAGAAACTAAGAGGAAAATGATGACAGACAAATGTTTGGTTGTCAGGATGATAAACATATGGGGCTACAAGCACGATGCCGTCAAATATCTAAAACAGAAAATACTGCAGGGTGCTTTTAAAGTTTTACAGTATCCAACTTGTGCGTTACAGGCGTCCAATTGATCCTGACAGAGGCAGCAAATTTTGATTCACTGAACTGGCTAGTTGGAGTAAATGTGTGTTGCTGCAGAGACTGTTTAAACGGCGACAGATATTTCTGTTTTTCATACCCGTTTTAATGTGTTATGTCTGTGGACTGGACGACCATTGCAACGTTTATTTTCGACATTTCATCTTCATTTTCGAAATGGTATTTCAAATTTACCTTCAACATTTTTATTTTATCCTCAGCATTTCGACTTTATTCTCAATATTTTTACTTTATCCTCAGCATTTCGACTTTATTCTGGAAAATGTACTTTGACTTTATTCTTGAAATGCTATTTTTCATCCTCCTCCATCTTTTCTTCACCAGTACCCACAAAGCCCATGTCTCCATATGGCGCCTATAATGGTCAGCTAAGAAGTTGTGTGTACCAGCCCACTGAAATAGCCCTGATCGCCAAGGGTATGACTAAGGTGAGCGAGTGCACAATATTTTACACCACAGAACATCCTCTTCTGTCACATCTGCTGAAATAATCACTTCTCTGTGTGTTTCTTTACAGATGGATCAGGACGCAATGCTGCCTCGACCCAGAGTCCCCTCTCTGACTCCAGGAAGTGACAGCTCCCTGCCTCGTTCAGGCAGGTCCTCGCTGTCTTAAGGACTGTCACACTCGGGCAGCGTGAGTCGAGGGCGCACTGCACTGTCACCTACACACACTCGGTTGTTACGGCTATGAAATCTCCACCTGGGGTTTGTTCTCCTCTCACAGTTCCTTGTATCAAATGTAATCAGTTCTCTTCTTTAGCAAGAAGCTTTAATAACACACTGTGGTGAATCTCAAGACCTAGCTCCTCTCACACACACTTCTGAATTTTGTTTTCCTCTGATGTTCGTGCACTGCTCGTCTGTTCTGTACGCACAAGCGCAAGTGTCATAAATAAAAGATTAAAAAGACACTGACGATGTCGGAGATGGACAGCTTATAGAGGCGGTTGTATACGTAGGCTAAATGATTTTCATATGGAGAGGTTGTGTCTCAGCTCTTCTATTTCATTTCTCAATTTATGGCAACAAGCATCCTAAACCTTCTTACTGTCAACTAAAACCAGCTTTGCTCACTCGTAGCTTCACTCAAAAAGACAACCATGTATCTCTAAGGGAGAGCAATGACTTTGCCTTCTAGTTTATATTCTGTTCTGTCTCTACTTTTTATACAGTTCTACAAAATCTATACACCAGAGTGGAACAATGTAAACCATTTTTAGGTGACAACTGATCTACTGTTATGGATGTATTATAAGAACTGGAAACCGAATTTGTCTAAAATTACAATATATTCACGTATTATGCACCGAAAAATTTACTTCCAAGGCCTCCACCATTTCTGACAACGTCAACAAACACGTCACAACTCGTGAACTCTGAGCTTTTAGAAACTTTCCATGAATACAACAAGAGGGGGGCGTTTGTGGACTCTTCTCGTGTAAACGTTAAACACAACCTCATTTAAAAAGGCACCAATACTTCCAGGGTATGCAGCCCATTGAAGATGCGCTTGGCCCATAGACTTTACATTGTGATGACGTCACAGATTTTAAAAATCGCTCTTCTCGGCTCTAGGAAAGTTTTACAAATATAAAAATTCATTCCATCCATCCATCTGCAACCGCTTATCCCATTAGGGGTCGCGGGGGGGCTGGAGCCGATCCCAGCCGACATTGGGCGAAGGCAGGGTACACCCTGGACAGGTCGCCAGTCCATCGCAGGGCTGACACATAGAGACAGACAACCATTCACGCTCACATTCACACCTACGGGCAATTTAGAGTCCACAATTAACCTAACCTGCATGTCTTTGGACTGTGGGAGGAAACCGGAGTACCCGGAGAAAACCCACGCTAACACGGGGAGAACATGCAAACTCCACACAGAAGGGTCCCAAGCCGGATTCGAACCTGCAACCCTCTAGCTGTGAGGCGCCAGTGCTAACCACTGCACCACCGTGCAGCAAAAAAAAAAAATAAAAAAAAAAAAAAAAAAAAAAAAAAATAGGAAGAGTCATAATTTACCTTGCTTCAGTTCGAGGTGTCCTGTTAACTGTTTTACAGACATCTCTTTTACATTGGTGGTCTATGGGGAAAATGCTTTTTTGGATCTCAGGGGGATTCTTTGCTGCAACACCGCGAGTGGCCACTTGAAAAAATTGGAGCTGAGCTGTGGCACCGTATCCAGGTCTTATTATACATCCATGCCTACTGTAGGTTGATGGAGAAACTGTAGACAAGGATTAGCTGCAGGTCTATAACTTAACTGTTACATGTTAGTTTTTATTCACAAACATTGAAAGTTATTGTGTTTTCACCAATATAACACTTTTCTGGTCATAAATCTCAATGTATTTTGTTAATCTGTTGTAAAACACACTTTGTTGTCTTGTGAAATGATGCTGTGATCCAGACTTCATCTGAAAGCGATATGATTCTGTAGTGCCTTGGATTTAGAAAATTATAATTTGATGTAAAGGTGTACATTTTAAGTTATTAAACCTGTAAAAGGTCACTTGAATACCGTGTGGCTGTTGGATCTTTGTTGACAATGTTACGAGGGGGCAGATATGGAATAATGCAAGAGGAAGTGTCACAGGGTATTTACATGATAAAATACACTGGTATCTCTGGTATTTGCATGATAAACTTTAACAGCTTCACCTGGGAACCTGCGCATACACCGCTGAACAAGGCATAAGACTATTTTAGGTGGCACCGAGGGCGATATAGTGGGAATGATACACTGCCCAAACCGCGAAATCTGACAATAAATCCATGTGATGCTCTTTTCTAGTTTGAATCCAGGGCTGTGATAGTGAAGTTAGAGCCACGGAGTAGATGCATTACAATGCGATTTGATGGAGTATCTCATAAAAACGGCATTATCTGACAGCAGAACTGGTGACCGGCTGCCAGGAACCTTCTCTGCATTGATGTTTGTTACATAGGAAGCTGCGTGGGCCGCAGATAAGCACACTGTGAGCACCATCACAACATTATTGTGAAGGGACTCTGACTTACAATGAGTTCTTCCTTCTTCTCTACGGGGAGAGGAACAATTATTCACACGTAATTTGTCGCTCACACGTGCACACGCTCTAAGAGCTTCAGAGTGAGCTGTGGCTGCCTAGCAGCAGGCTGAGTAGGCTCTCTCCCAATTACTCCCACCATCCTGTGCTGTCAGCAGCCACGGGTGCTTACTCAGAGAGGAAATTGCTCACAAACTGGAAATCAGGCCGATCAGAGATGTGAACCAGAACACGAATGTGGAAATTTTACTGGGTAATGCCTCTTGTCGGAACCCTCCGTTCGCCTTTGCATATATGAAGATGCAAAAAGCATGCAGATGAGCAGCGCAGTCATCTTGTCGAACAGGATGGTGAACATACAGCAGGAACACTTATGCAAATGTAAACAAAACAGCATTCTTAGTTTTCTTAGCATTTCCTACAACAGCTTACCTGTCTGATGCCACTGACCTGGGTTACTCTACATTAATGTTAACACTATAGGCTGGCCCAGAGGAGCCTTAGCTGGATTTCATCCATGCATCTAATTAAGGGGTTACTGGGAAGGTGTCACTCTGCAGAGGAGGGTACATAAATATACATGAAACCTTGACAAGGTCTTTAAGTGTATTAGATGTTAATTCCTGATCAGTGACTACGTTTACATGCACACTAATATTCCACTATTATTTTGAATATGACAATATTTGATTAAGACGTGGGATATACCAATATTATTTAGGTTTTAGGAGCATTCTTTGGACACATGTATACAGCGTATTCGGAATATCAATTATATATTTGATATTATATATTCGAAGTTGGGGTTTTTAATTTCATTCCCTGTTCATACGGTTTGCGAGGCGCGGTGCAAAAACACCAGCGCTGCACCGTTATGAATCTTGAAGAGAACCTGATATGAAAAGGGCAGAAAAGAGTACCGGCAGCTTGTGAGAAGTGCCGGTATACGCAAGAAAAAGTTGCGGTACGCTGTAGAGAAAAATGTAGAAGTGCCATTACCAGCCCATCTAGAGCACTGGATGCACTGATCAACATTTTTTCTGATCAACAGATTAATCGGCATCAAAGATAATCATTAGTTGCAGCCGTAGAAGGAATGAAGTGATGAGTATGCACATGCTGCATGTACACGGGAATATTATTTGAATATTCATTTTCATTAGTCATGTAATGTCAATGACTTGAGCTGAAATCAAAAACAGCATCTTTCTCTGACAGGCAGCAACTGTAAATCCCTTGATAACATGAATAGCTGTCTTGTGCACATGGTAAATGACCAATGGTGGTTGAGCTCAGCTCAAGGGAGTCAGCACTACCAATCACAAGCAGCTGTCCCCACTTAACGCATTTCCTCGTCACTGTGACAACCATCAGTGGACAAACACAGACGAAGCACAAAAAAAGCTGATCAAACAGAAATGACCCACAGACCAGACAACAGGGACTCAGTATTAATAGGAAATACCATCTGGTGATATTATTCAGTAGATCACTACTGCAAAAATAAGAAAATATATGAATTAGTAATGTTTGCTTTTAGATCTAGGATGCTTTTGAAAGATGAAGTTGTTCAACAAACATCTCTGAATTTGCACAGTTTGTCCCCGAGGCCGATGTTTAAACAAAGGCCTCGTTCATGAGAGGTAAACCTTTTACGGATTACAAATGTAAATAGCTGTGCCAGGCTCTAATAAGTGCTCCACATTTAAAAAGGCTGATTTATTGATCCCAGGATTCAGGCCATAAAATCACATTTATAATGAGGGCATGGTGTGCAATCAAAAATAATTTTTTTCTTTAAAAACAGCCTGTTCTGTCAGCTTCCATACAAGCACCACTTTCTACAGGAGGACTGCCATCTAGTGGGACCACAGCAAACAATAGGAGGTTTATCTTTGGCTTCCGTGACGTAGCCTTAATGATTTTATTGCCCATTACATCACAAATGATGTCATGGTGACTTCCTAAAGATGCAAATACAAAAACAGTGTCAACACAATGTGCCACTGAAAGTTGCAGGTGGATGTTGATCACTACTTACCTCACAATGTGGGCAGCGGATGCAAATGTTTGCTTGTCCCCCTGACAGTTAGCTACACTGTGGTTAGCTCCCCCACCGGCAGCTCCAGAGTTACATAACACACATAAAGTCTGCTGATGGTCGATCACAACATCTGTTTCAGTGTCCGAGCTTCAGCGCTGACTGAAGTCCGGGACTTCTCTTTGACATGAAACATCACTGAGGGTTCTTGAGTTTTTCCAGATTGGCAGGCCTGGCCTCGTGCTGCTTCTGTCTCTGTTTCTTAAGAAGACGGTAGGCCTCCACCGCTCGCACCCGCTCCTCCTCCATGATTCTCTGTCTGGCCATGGACGGCTTGCCTACGGAGGCCACCGTTTGGCCGAGAAGAGAGTTGAGAAGCAAGTTTGATGTCTTCTGGATGACGTTGGTGGAGGAGAAAAAAAACAACACAGTTAACCTCTTATTCAACCTTGCGGCCGGGACAGCACATGTGCGTCGCAGCACATCTTGCTTTTTATCTCGACGCCCATGTTAACAGGTTAGAGCAGACACGCTACCCGCGTGAGCAGCACGACTCTAGAGAGTCATGGTCAAAATAGACAGTAAAAATGACCTTTTAACCGTTTATTGACATCATAACAGCAACATCACTACAGTTTCAATGTCTATATCTGTAGAATATGTCACAGACTCAACACTTTCTGTTTTCGTTTCAAAATAAAAGCCCTGTAGCATTTTTTTTCTGTGTGACGTTCTTCATTTGTTATAACAAGGCTTTTATTCTGAAATATTTGCAGGACGGTGTTGGGAAAATGCAGTGACTTGTACAGCTCCATAAATTAATAGTACCGGCTTTTAATTTATTTCTATTATTTACTTCTTAACCTTTTTCTGTCTAAAATAGATAAAAATGTAATTTATAATGAAATGACTATTATGAAAGGCAAACTCTATGTAGAAAGAAAGGGCTGGCAGCAGCAGCAGAAACTCTGTCGGTGTGGACGCCACAGTTCAGCGAGGTAGCCGTCACAAACTGCTCATGCATTCATGGGCTTAAGATTACCGACATGACGTGATAACTACATAGCAGGTTACCTGAGATTTGACTGGAGCTTTCTTGGGTTTGAAGCTCAAAGACGGCGGGGCCATTGAAACTTCACCAAAGGGAACATTATCTACAAAACAAACAAATCAGTTAATCAGTATGCAAACAAGTTTTATATCTTATTCTGATTTGGCAATTGTATCCACTTCACTTCTACAGGATATACTGTATATACACAATATCATTTTGAAGTGATTAAAGCAGCATTAAAGGACATTTTGGCTATTTTGGAAGTAGCAGAAGAAGTTGTCTTCTTAAGTTGTTATTATGGCCGATCTACAAATCCAACAGACACAAAGCAGCATTTATTTGGAGTTCACCTGATGAATCTAAGACAAATATTCACTCACCTTTTAGCTCTGCTCTGGTCTCCACCAAGTTCTATGCTAAACATCTGGCACTGTAGCTAATAAATGCTCCACTATGTTTACCAGCTAGTTGCTAATTTTAACTCTGCCGTTTGCTGTGGGGGGCTTGGGGACAATATACTTTTCTGATAAACTTGAAGAATAAAAAGCCAGAGGGTCCGTTGACCAGAGCTGCTCCCTCACATCCTCTGTAGTGAAAACTGTTCCTTACCTACAAACATGTCTTTTTCCAACTTGGCCACTTGTCTGTCCAACTTCTTCAGCTGTAGCCTCCCTAATCTGACTTTATCGTACCTGTAGCAAAGACAGCAAAGATCAAATAAATTAGACATGAATCATGAATAATAATCACTTTAATATTTCTGTGGTCCATTTTTTTATTATTATTTACTGTTATCATTGTCATTTAACCCCCTGAGACCCGCAGGATCTTGAGCATTCCCAACCAACTTTCAGAGGCTGTAGCAAGCTCAGGTTTAGAGCTAGATCTAGAAAACCTGAGGAAACCATTGGTACCAATCATGTCATGTTAGCTTGTCGAGAAGGAGGCTAAATAATGCTCCAAAGTTGGCATACATTTTGGCGAGGAAAAACTGGCATGGTGATTTCCAGAGGGGTCCCTTGACCTCTGACATCAAGATATCTCAATAAAAATGGGTTTTATGGGTACCCACAAGTATCCCCTTTAGTTTACAGACATACACACTTTATGATAATCACATGCAGTTTGGGGCAAAACCCAAGCAGTTTTATGCATGCAGTACAAATGTGATATTTTCGACTATTCTAAAATGGTGTGTTTCAATATTTCTGCATACTGGGGTCCCTAAACAGTCTTAGAATTACATAAATTGGGTATCACCTTAAAGTAGAGACTCTTGTGGATCCAATTAGCCCAATTGTATTCATGTGTGATGATGTTAGTCCCCATAGTAGACATCTCATTGTAATGAGACAAGTTTTTGAAACTTGACCTCACTGTATAAAATGACCTGTTGTGACCTCTAGGATAATCACAGCCTCATGAAACTTAACAACCACAAACTAGAAACCTAGGACATTCAGTGGATGTATAGATCCCCTAGGTATATATATAAAATTAATCTTCAGGTTCCCAGCTTTCAGATGATGTGCACCACTTCTATGTCACATATATAATGTTGACCCAGTAGGACATTTTCATTTCAGGCACATGAAACATTGGCCACAAACCAACAAAGAAGATATGATCTACGCATACATGGCAAACAAGTAAAGCTCTGAGCAGGAGGATGGGGTTTTAACTGACTCAGCTGAATCACACCCTTCATTTGCATCCCATATCAGCACAAATACATATCATCAGTTGACTTTGCTTGTTACACATCAAAGTGTACTCACTCCTTCTTTTTATCAGACTTGCCCTCTACGGGATTCTCTTGTTGGTCTGCATCCAGCTCAGGCTTTCGGTCTACTTGGTTGTTGGTGAGGAAGAGGACGTGTTTTGTCTCATTCTCCATGCGTCGCAGATATGCTTTCACACTTTCCTTCTTTCCTCTCTTGAAATGTGGGACAGGTATGTCTCCACTCTGAGAATCCTGTGGTTTACCTTTAGGGGAGATGACTAAAGAGACAGACACAAATATATCACTAGTTATAAACAAACCCATAACTGCTAAAAAAAAAAGAAAGTACAACTGTACATCACAAAATATAATATTAAAGAAGCTTTTCTGCTCACCCTCTTTTAGCTTTTTGGCCTTCATGGGTCCCGCTTTCATTCTCTCCTTGCTTTTCAATATCTCACGGAGCTTGAAGGGGATGTGTTCGAGGTGGTCTGGTTTGGCTTTCTTGGGTTTACCATCTCGTTTGGGCTTCTTATCACTGTTTAGACACAATCAGAATCAGAATCTGGTTTAATGTCGAGTAGGTTTTCACATACAAGGAATTTGCTTTGGAGTATTGGTGCTTAACATTTTGATTTTTGCAATACTTGCTTTTATTTATGATTTGAAAGAGAGTTCAAATCATAAATAAAAGCAAGTTTTGCAAAAATCAAGAAACATAAAGAATAGGAAAATATAGGAATATAGAAAAATACTATAAAATATAAAAAATAATATAAAATATGTACATGAAATATAAAATAGAAGAGAAATGCAATAACATTTTGTGAAAACATACTTTAAATAATATGCACAATAAACATAAATATAGAATTGAAGAAAAACAATAAAAATATGAAACAATACTATAAAAAATATGTACAAGAAACATATAGAATAGAAGAAAAATACAATAAAAATATAATAACACTATAAAAAATATGTATAAGAGACATATAGAAGAAAAATACAATAAAATATTTTAAAATACATACAAGAAATCTAACTATAGAATAGAAGAAAAATACAATAAATATATGAGAAAAAACAGTATAAAATACATATAATATATCTGAATTAAAAATGGAAGAGCAGTGCAGTTTTTAAAATCAATACAGTCCAGGTAGCATGTAGGACAAGTTGAATAAAAAGCCTCTATATAATGCATGTACGTGTCCTCAATTAAACACAAGAATGACAAGTTGAATCTCATTTTGATAGCAATGCTCACAGCTAAAGTGGGAGCTAACAACAACAACAGCTAACAGTGTCTCTGTTACACATTAGTTTCCTTGCGTTACCTTGAATGTTGTCCGGCCTTGCCCGCTTCTTTTCCTGACACGTTAGCTTGGTTCTTCTTATTCTTCCCCATGTTACTGCACTTTATTTTAATAACAAAACAATAACACGTGTTGCTACACAGCTAGCGTGCTATCTACAAACCTCAACCTGCCAGCGACAGAGAGAGGGAGAGGCAGGAAGTGAAGAGATCTCACTCTGTCTTTTGTCAGGGTACCACTGTCTTCTCCGCTCCTCGTGAGCAATCGAGATGCGCTTTCTGAACCGTCTCTGACTGAAGCCTTGGAGAAAATAATATAAAAGAAAAATAAATATTTTGACGGCGACGAGATCTAAAGAAAAATACGTACTTTTCCTCACCAATTTAACAGATAAGAGAAATTCCACCTGGTGGAGTATTTTTTTATTCCAGAGTGATACACTTATAACAATAGACGATCTTTGCTGGCTCCGTCACTTCATTCTGATTGGCTGCTTGGTGGTTACTTTTAGCCAATCAGGATGAAGTATTTGCTGCTATCTGCCACCACTAGATGGCATAGTTATTTCAGTACAGCAGATGTTTTAAATGTTGTGGAGTAGAAGTATAATACAATAAAAATATTAAAGTATAAGTACCTCAAAATTATATTTAAGTGCAGTAGTTGAGTAAATATATTCACTCTCTGTACATCACCTTGCTTCATGAATTGTGACTGGCATTTTCATTATTTTTTACTAATATTTTGACATTTCATACATTCATTTTACGTTTATCAAAAACAAAAAATACAGATTAACCAACAATGAACATGATCACTAGTTGCAGCCCTACAATCAGCTGTCGGCATCATAGTTAGTAGTCCCTGAGCATGTATGTGTCATACGTCATACAGTGTGCCATTCCTGTTTTATGGCAGCATACTTACTTACTTACTTAGTCCTTGTTGTGGCCTGGTGGCACATAGGGCAAGGACTAAGGATCTCCACTCATCTCAGTTGTTTGCTTTCTTCTCAATGCTGTTCCAGCTGTATCCTCTGGTCTTCATCTCTCCTTCGATGGTTCACCTCCAGGTTGTTTTTGGCCTCCCTCTTTTGCGTTTTCCCTCTGGTGTCCAACACAATACCACTTTTTCTCATGTCATCAGATGGTTTCCTTAATACATGTCCAAGCCATCTCCATCTTCTTCTTATCAATATTGTTTCGATATCCAAGCACCCTGTCGTTTTGTGTTTTGGCAGCATAGGCACGAAATAAAAGTATATTGGTATCAAATGCATCCCCATGTTATTGTGTGCAGATCATTAGGGTGAGGTAAATAATCTGTAGGAAGTGAGAGCGTGTGCCCCTACACGTGTCCCATGTACATGTGTATGAATGGAATAGATTACAGAGAGAAGCTTTAGTAAGCCATCAGATGAGTAGACCAGGTGTGTGTGTTTATGTGTGTGTGTGGGAGGTGAGGAGGGGATTACCAGTGAGACATAATGCAACTCAATCTGAGAGACTGCTGATGAAAGGAGGACGTTTTCCCTAGTACAGTATGTCCTCGGCTGCATTATATTGCAGGTTGTGTGGAGATACTGAGGATGTATAGTGGGAAAACCCCACAGGAAATATGTCCTGATGGACACCCATCACATCCTTATTGCTATTCTAAAAACATCTGCATTTGTCTACCACTGTCATGTGTCTGTTCAGATCAGCAGGGAGTGGGACATCCCCTAAACTGCCTGTCAGCCAATCCCCTAATGAATGTACCGTCCCATAATGCAACGTGAAAGACCTGTGGTGTGTACTAGTGATGAGGGCCCTGCAGTTTATTGGTTGGTAGCGTCATAATCTTCTCAGAGTCTGAGGTGTATAAAAGGGCTTCACTAAACACAACTCATCATGCAACAGCAGCCCTGACCACGATGACGCTTCCAACAGATACACAGCAACAAAGGAGGTGAGTATTTGCAATGACTTAGATCATGCTTTTTTTCTGCTGCAGACTGATTTTGATGCACATTTGACACATTCTCAATTTATCATATGTAATATTGATATTGGTATATCATACATGACAATTTTTCTTACATTATATATTTGCAATTTTGTCTGTATTCAACTTCAAATGTAATTTAGTTTTAGTTATTGCGAGAAAAGTGCTTGGTTTTTTTGGACTTATTTCAAATTTACATATCAATTCATAGGATAAAAACATTAATTCACAGGTTAAAATGTAGAGAGACATACACTTAGTAGTCACTATATTAGGTACACCTGTATAGCCGGTAACACTTTATAATAACCATTATTTATAATGGTAAATTAATTAAACTCAGTTATTTTACTGATAACAAACAATGAAATGAGAATTAATAATGTTTACTAATTATTAGTAATGCCATAATCTATGTTATTTTAATAGTTTATTGTTGCATACATTATAACATCTTATATACAATATATATAAGTATTTGTTGATGATTATGAAATTATTTGTAAACATTTAAGAAATTATTTGTAAAACATCTATAAACATTACATGGACCAGATATTTGTAACACTTTGTTAATGGTTTATAAAAGGTCTATAAACATATTTTCGATAGCTATTATAAAGTTATAATTGATGATTATAATACGTTGTTAAATGGTATTTATTCATATTTATAATAATAATAATAATAATAATAATAATAATGATTATATTCTTTTGTCCTTTGTACATGCATCAAGGGATCAGAATATTAGAAACACCTTTCTGAAACACATTTCTGACATGGTCAAGGTATAATCTATTGGCAGAGCTGCTGTATTGAGTTTCATTAGATTGTATACGTAATAAAGTGACCACTGAGTGTATTTTAACAGTGGATCCTTCTCAGCAAGAATATCACACTACTGAATTTATAGTTTGATTGAAGTTAAATTGTGTACATAACAGACAATCTGATCGAGTACTTCATGAGCTATTGTCAGGTTAGCGCTGCCAGCACATTCAGTGTGTCCTCGCTGTAATCTGATCATAAAGGTGCTATTGTGGAGGGTTCATTAGTAACGTGAGCGTGGGATTACAGGAGCCTTCACAGTATGTACACAAGCCTGTATTTCTTCACATATTAAGTTATTAAGATGGGTTTGTAATCACAGTAGGACAATTCATTTCATAACAGTTTGTCTCATGTGTACAGAGCAGTGGAAGTGGATATTTGTCTTGAATGCAATGTATTCAAATGTGGCTCACGAAAACAATTTTTTTTTGATCTGCTCAAAATGTATCTTTAAGGGAGATTTGTCAAGTATTTAACACTCTTATCATCATAGGAGTGGGGAAATATGCTTGCTTTATGCAAATGTATGTATATATTTATTATTGAAAATTAATTAACAACACAAAACAATGACAAATATTGTCCAGAAACCCTCACAGGTACTGCATTTAGCATAAAAATATGCTCAAATCATAATATGGCAAACTGCAGCCCAACAGGCAACAACAGCTGTCAGTGTGTCAGTGTGCTGACTTGACTATGACTTGCCCCACACTGCATGTGATTATCATAAAGTGGGCATGTCTGTAAAGGGGAGACTCGTGGCTACCCATAGAACCCACTTTCATTGAGGTCAGAGGTCAAGGGACCCCTTTGAAAATGGCCATGACCGTTTTTCCTCGCCAAAATTTAGCACAAGTTCGGAGCGTTATTTTGCCTCCTTCGCGACAAAACAACTTGCCAATAGATTCCTTAGGCTTTCTAGTTTCATATGATCACAGTATCTTCACTCTAGCTTTAAAAATGAGCCGCAACAACCTCGCAATCGCAAATTGCGTTAGTGCGTCAAAGAAATTGGTGGCGTTAAAACAAATGTGCGTAAACAAGTTATTATCTCGTTTTTCATGCATTACATCACTTTTTTATGACACTTTGATTGTCCCATCTCATTTCAGCTCAAACAACAAAAGTATGAATATGGATGCGGCCAAACTTGAAGCGAAGACTGGCAACAAAGCTCCCCTCAAAGTCAACGGCCCTGTGGCCGGCCCGCCCAAGTTCAAACAGAGGAATAGCCGCCAGTTCAAGAGCAAGCCGCCCAAGAGGGGCGTCATTGGGTGAGCCTACATTTTCATGAGTGTCATCTAGAAAGTTTGCCTTTTATCAATTTCCCCACAATAAAGCTGGTTTTCTTTCTTCCTGCAGCTTTGGAGAGGATATCCCAGGAATGGAAGGGCTTGGCATGGGTAAGCAGGAGTATCACCTTTACATGTTCCACTACACCATGAATAATTAACCACACAACGTTTCCTTCATCTTACTTGCTATTTGTTCTTTCTTTTTCAGACATCACTGTAATCTGCCCATGGGAAGCATACAGTCATCTAGAGCTACATGAACTGGCTCAGTATGGGATCATCTGAGTCTCTTCGCTGAGAAATTATTTTTATATCTACCAAAGGGAACCGATGTGGCAAGTTCAGAATATCAATTAGCCTATACCAACCCAATCTGGATCATTCATATTGGCTTTTTTGTATTAGCTCAAGAACCAAAATGCAAAACGGTGTCTGCATTTAGTGGATGCTTTGCCTAAGTTGTTTTATACTGTAAATTCAATATATTTTCATAAGACTCTCAAGCTGCCATTTGGAAGTCTGATGCTGCGTGTGTCATTGCCTGAGGTTGCAGTGGGAGCTGTAACAGGAAGTTTGCTTCAAAGAGGGAGTTTCTGCACAAATGTTTAATCAAACTCAGAATAAAACTTGGATTTTTTAAAACATTTTTGTTTTTGTTTTTTCCCCCTCTTTGCCAAACTTAGTGTGTTATTAAAGGTGCTATTGATAACATTGTTAACATTCAGCCCAAGATGTCGCATTCTACCTCCCCCGTTCCATTGCATTCACTTCACAACAAGTCGTTGCCGGGCACTTACCGTCAAACTCAGTCTGTTTTTTTCCACACTAACTAACTGACGACCCAGAGATACCACCGACATCATTTTACTATTGGCTCACAAGCCTTGTTAGAAGAACCAAACATCAGATATCTTCAACGGAAATAAACAAAACGTTCATTTTGGACCTGCATTTAAAAAAAAGATTAATTCACAATCATAATATTTTTTTTAGAAAAAGACATAATTTTATTCTGCACCTTTCTAAAAGCTCTATGGATGTGTTTTTTATATTTATTTTTTTAAATATCTGTCTTCATAAAAATAGACCTTTAAACCATGCTGTGTTTGAAACATTACATAATTCCCATTAGGATGCTTTTTTGTCCCTTTAAAGAAAAAAAGTAGCGTATGTGAATTCAGAGAGTAATTCATGAGAAGAATGATACCACTCTAATGTGAATATAATGGTAAATATGAAGATATGTTGATAAGAGTATTAAATACTTGGTACATTTTGAACATTTTGATTAACTTGCATTTAATCAAAATTTATTATGGACAATCATTCGATTAATCCCAATTCAATATTTGAATCGATTGACATCCCTAGTTGAAATTTGCTTCCTTAAAAACAAGATTTTTGCTCTCATGGTTTCGGGGTTTGTTTACTACAAATGAGAAACAAGGTGGACATCCAAAAGCATACATTAAATATCAGCACACAATATATTCATAATCCCACGTTACATGTAAAGTTTATGCCACTGGATGCTCTCTAACAGTCGTGTTGTGATAAACAGAGTCAGAATCTGGACCCCCAGTACGACGATTGCAATGGTCCCTATCAGGCCCTCGTGCTGCTCGATCCAGCGAGACATCCCCCCCAGACAGCCGCCCAGGAAGATCACGCTCTGAGCACTAAACTCATCCAGCAGCTGGGCTCCTAAACCACACTGAGAGTTCCACACGGTGCCGTTCTCCAAAGGATCCACGCAGCATGTCGCGGGGACGCCACAGGACAGCACTCCTGGAGATGAGCAGTTGTAATATCTGAGGAAAAGGAAAAAAAATATCCAGTTACTTTCAAAGCATTCCAACATCAATAAGTCATGATGTACTTTTTTTTATAAATACATCCAAGTTAGTCACCCTCTACTCACATGTTGAGCTCCCAGTCACGGTAGTTATCTGCCCCACAGCACTGCAGATTTGTCTGAATCTCATCCGTGATGAACCTCAGATCCAGATCATCCTGGTAGCGCACCATGGCGGCTAACATCCCTGCCCGCAGGTATCCTCCAACCTGACCTTGTAGAGTGTAGGCCATGATGGCGGCCAGCACCTGGGCTGTGATGAGCGCCAGCACCGCGGCAGAGAACAGCTTCAGTAAAGAGCAGTTCTCTCTTAATGCGCCCATGCAGCCGGACAGGCAGAGCATAGTGAGCACAAAGCCCAGAGTCACAAGTATCAGCATCGGGTCGGTGCCGATGCTGCCGATCTTCTCCTGAGCGAACGACTCTTTGCTGATGAGGCCCCACATCCCAAGACCGAGAATCACCAGGCCCAGAACTGTGAACACCAGATTGCATAGGAACAGGAAGTATTTTAGGAAATAGTCCATACAAGAGTATCTGTAGTGGGGTTGGATGCTTGCAAATACGGGGCTGTTGTCCTCTCCGTTGGGCCCTGCTTGGTGAAACTCAGTGGTGACATTGCCGAGCTCCTCAGCGTCCTCTTTAGCAGAGCCTGCCTTTGGACACACAGGAAAAATACCATGAGAACTAATGCCACCTCAAATATTTAGATACACAGATTTACTCAAAATTCAGAAAGGAACGTAACAAAACAGAAGTTCAAAAGTGACCCTTTACCTTTGGTATGAGCGGACTGGACTCATCCTGCGCGGTGGCCCTCCTCGACCACGGCAAAGAAATCCTTTCAATCAAGAAATATCTCCTCATGTTGGAGACGATTCTCCCCGTGCTTTTAGCTGGTCAGAATGACACAAGCTGAAATGGAGCATTCGCAACAGAGGAGCATGTGAGCTGAGGTGGAGAAACCATGCAGTGTGTTCAGCCTGTGGCGGCTGCGAGCCGTGGGATTTCTTCATCATGTGAGAGTCACAGTGAGGGGATTAGATGGTTATCAAAGCATGAGAGGCTTGCAAACACAAGAGTGGGGCTTTGACCAGAACAAGAGACTTTTGATGTGAAGTTTACTCACTAAACCAATAAAATGTCAAGGTGTTATGTAATAATTTCATAGCACTTGGAAAATAAAATGGATAGTTAAAGAGGACCTACTATGTTATCAGGTGCATACTTGTATTTTAGGTTTCTACTAGAACATGTTTACATGATTTAATGTTAAAAACACTTTATTTTTATCATACTGGCTGTGCTGCAGCACCTCTCTTCACCCTCTGTCTGAAACGCTCTGTTTGAGCTCCACCCCCTACCGAAAAACCCAGTCTGCTCTGATTGGTCAGCTGGCCCACTATGTTGTGATTGGTCAACCGCACCAAACTCTTTGGACTGCGCTCCAGCTCCACTCTAACTAGCTTGGATTGAGGGCATGTCAAATTAACCGCTAGGTAGGTATTATGCAAATATGTTACTCTGTGACATCACCACGTTACGGTACAAAAGGCGGAACTTCAATCAAGGCGTTTCAGGCAGTTCAGGAGCAGTGTTTCTGTGGGGGAGAGTAACTCCCTTTGGCGTGGACTTTATAAAACTATATAACCCACTAAAGGAAAGGGAAAAAGCACAAACGCATAATAAATCCCCTTTAAAGAGGAGGGGAGGTTGATGGGTCTAACAGACACAAGGCTTTCATCCAGGAGACTGCTGTTTGTGTCCCGTGCACCACGTTTCACTTTGACTTTACAATCTGCTGATCGTTCTTGTCCTGTGTTCTCAACGTCAAGTTACATTTGCACTGTAAAAACTTAGTAATTTTAAGCCCAACCATGTTGTTTTTTTTCCTAAACCAAACTAAGTGATTTAGTTGCTTAATCCTAAACAAGTGTTTTTGTTTAATTCAAAACATTAAGCACGTTTTTACTGCGACCGAAAAGTGTTTCTGGGGGTTCTGACAAAGCGTGAGATGAGAATGTGTTGGAAATCCCATTGGCTTTTTGTCGAGGAAATCAGGGCGATGCTGACTTCCTGGTTGGCTTTCAAAAATACATCATCCCCGTCAAACACCAGCGCCCAGATGTTCCAGATTACTCCAATCAACCAGCTGCAGGGCAAGGAAAGACAGGTTAATAACGGGGATACCCCCAGATGACACCAGGGGTCATCACAGTAGATGACCCACAGACAACAAATGTGATCATATCATGTCATATTTTTGATGTGAATCTCTATCGCGTTCAGTGGAGCAGAGGAAACTGCAAGCCAGCAACATGAGAGGAAAAAAACAACTTCAGCTCCAAAAAATTGTATTATTTATGTATGTGTTGCAATTTCTAAGTCACATCAACAGATTCAAACATGTCAAAATCAATGAATTATATACGTATCTTTTGGTCCAGTCAGCTAGAAGATTGAACAAAAGCAGATCAGGGTTGTAGCAGCTGTTTTAAAGTGTGAAACTGACTCTAAAGGATTACATGGCTTTAAAGGATGATTGTTAAAAGTCAAATGAAGTGAGATAACAACTGACTACAGCACCTTCTTAGTCCTCTGCCTCCTTTTATAAACACTGAGAGTCATGTGACTCCTCATGGTGCACCTTCTGTTTGGATATATCAGCTGATATATTTCAGTTTAACTGTCCTCTGATAAAGAAGTCACTATGAAGCCAACAACAAGCAGCATGTGAGAGAGCAGTAAGTTAAAAACCAGAAAGAGAGAGGCCTGGTTATCTCACTCTCTGGCTCTGCGGGTCAGCTACTGTCATTCTTTCCTCTGGCTGAGCTGGACGGAGCTGGAAGGAAGTCACTCTGCTGCTGCAGATGGAGCTCGTGGCTGACTGGTGGTGGAGTCCAGATGTCGCTGTAAGGTTTATAAGACTGGACGTTAGCGCTTCTGTAAATCTGATTCCATCTGATTTAATGTGTATTAACAAAAAACAAACTGAGCTTCCAGATACCTTTCTTTAGTTTTCACACAAGTAGCTTTGCCTTCTTGACACTGCAGATTAATGTGTGGTGGTGTATGTAGGTGCAAATACACTTGTATTCACTGCTCTACAGGTGGACAACAGCAACTATGTTTATCTACGTGAGGTAATTTTACTTTTATATATTTCCATTTAATGCTACTTTATGCTTCTAGTTAGTTAGAACTACATTTCATAGTCAAATTGTCGTAATCTGCCCTGCCCTTAGGTTATGTTTTGTTGTTTCATATCACTCATGTTTAATGTTTTCCTGTTTTATTTTGTTACTCACCTCTCCTCTGATCTCTTCACTTCCTGCCTTGTGTTTTCCCGCCAGTTTTGATATGTGTGCCTCAAAGAACTTATAATGCCAAGAAGTGAAAGTCAATTGTTCGTTCTATTGCAAGCTAGGCTTCCGCCATTTTGGACTGAAAGCGACTACCGGACGCCAGTAAAAAGTGCCGTACAAAAGTGAAACTAAATAATTTCTATTCTATTGTCATATTCTTCCGAAATGGCCTGTGTTGAACAATAAAATATTATAAATATAATAAGCATTTTCAGTCCAAAATGGCAGCAGCGGCTATTGTCAAAAAATACTGCAGTTTCATCTCTTTGCTTATATAAATCTATATATATAGATATATATATATACTGTATATACTGTATATAAAGTAGGGGTGGGGGAAAAAAATTGATACAGCATAGTATTGCAATATTGTATTGATACATGGACATCAAGTATCAATCTTTTATTATATAAACTATTAACCAGCAGTCTTAAAACTAGTGACGATCCTGGTATCATATGAAACTAGAAAACCTAAGGAATCACACATACAACGCTCTAAAGTTACGCTAAACTGACCCTCCCTTGACCTCTGACCTCAAGATGTGAATGAAAACTGCATCTTATTAGATGAAACTGATGTTGACAAACTGCATAATTTGCAGTTTAAAAAAGGTAACAAATCGCAATATATCTTACCGCAATACTCAGCATATCGCAAAATGTTTAAAATGTTGTATCATGACCTTAGTATTGTGATAATATTGTACCATAGGGCCTCTGGTGATTCCCATCCCTATTATATATATGTATCTATAAACATCTGTGACTGGTTGCTGACAGAATAGATGAACTGAT
Organism: Sebastes umbrosus; assembly: GCF_015220745.1. Lineage (NCBI taxonomy): Eukaryota > Metazoa > Chordata > Actinopteri > Perciformes > Sebastidae > Sebastes > Sebastes umbrosus. The sequence continues at coordinate 25,495,095 of NC_051282.1, read as the reverse complement.
CAGTGTAAGATTTCTTTAACAAATCTCCCAAATCCTGCTGTTTCCTTGTTTATAAATCTTTTATACATTTTTTAGTTCCCACTCTTTGAATTGACTCCAACTCATTCTGTAATATTGTCAGCACAGAAGATGTATGGTACAGATGATATTCATCCTACTTACAGCATGCAGTGCAGTGTGTTGTCTCTGTGGGTTTAAAGCTGGTGCAGATGGCAGAGATTATCGCCCAGTCAGAGTCCTTGGACTCAAACTCGCATCATATATCAGTACTGTCTGTGGACATCAGCACAGGATGCAGCGGCATTAACAGGCTTTCAAATGGAATAAGGAGCTCTGATCTGGAGTGGATCAGAGCTGGAATTTTCTTGCGTCAAAAGGTATTTAATTTCAGAGCTGTCAAGGAAAACCACTCCTTTTGCCCGGTATTTAAAAAAGAAGGAAAATGTGCCCTGATGATGGATCTTTTACAGCTTCTTTTGAGTCCAGCTGCATTTTGCGTGCCCAAAACTGTCCAGATTATAGATCTGTCCTCCGTCAGCAGTCAGATTATTTCCACATAAATTATCTAGACACATCGGGGGTTGGATTATTGTCAAACTGAGTGGACTGATGATAAATCACACATCTGTTTATTTGAGTTAGGGATGTTGGCAGTTTGGTGGTGAGGGAATCTCTCAGGGTCTATATATATTTACAACATCTTATTAAACTGATTAACACTAAACCCTGTGTTTTCATTCCCTTATTTTCAGCTTCATCAAGTCTGTGTGTGTGCATCCTGGTTTTGATCATCCCTGACAGTTAAAGGGACCGTTGCTGGCTGGGCCTGTCGTAGCCCAGATGTGGAGCAGATTGTATTACAGTAGGCAGTAAGAATGCTACGCTGGAGCCGCGCTGCTACATCAAACACCTCTTCTGGATTAGAGCCCACAGAGAGCGCAGTTGCCCTACACCACTCACGGCAGCCAAAAGACATGTACGGGATAAAATGGAGCACAGATAGGGGATTATCAGGACCTCCCACTCAGGATCTGTTTATCAATGTAGCACATGCACAAGTCTGCAAGACACGTTTGGAGACTGAAATGGAAAGCATGTGTGTGCATGTGTTTGGGGAGCTTTATGGCATGTTATGTGTGCAGCAGCAGCAGCAACTGTGTGTGTGTGTGTGTGTGTGTGCTAAAGGAACAGTGTGTCTTCACTGCATCACTGAAGTGGGTGGGAGCAGGTGGGGGAAAGATGAGGGAGGCGTTATAAGAGAGGTCATGAGTTCTCAGTGTGTCACTGTTGAAGGATCGTACCACAGAGTGGGTTCTGCTGCTGTGACCCGGAAAGACCCCGGCCACTACTACACAGACAGGTACAGTACATCCCAAATATAAGTAAATAAGTGAAGATAGAATCGAATAGAATACATTTCCTCAATCTATATGCAATCATCTGAGGGACAAAACCTTTGTTTCCTATTGTCTTAAATACAAAATATGTATATTAAGTTGAATACATTAAGTGGAATTCTAACTTTGTCATCAGGTGTAAGATGTTTTCTTCAAGTAAAAGTGTGTTTAGCATGTGTGCTTGATGAAGTTTTCAAGTTTTCCTGGCATCACTTTCCTGCAGTGGAAGAAGTACTCAGATCCTTTATTTAAGTAGAAAAGAGCAGAAAGTAGAACATATGTATTATCAGCAAAATGATCTTAAGGTAACAAAAGTAAAAGTAGAAATACTCCATTATTTTTTAAGTATATAAAATACTCCATTATTAGTAAAAATGGCACTTCAGTAAAAGTACATAAGTATTATCTGCAAAATGTAATTAAAGTAACAAAAGTAAAAGTAGAAATACTCTAAAAAAATAAAAAAATATATTATTATTTTTTAAGTATTAAAAATGTTCCATTATTAGTAAAAGTCCTGAATTAAAAATATTGTTTAAGTAAAAGTACAGAAGTATTATCAGCAAAATGTACTGAAAGTATCAAAAGTAAAAGCACAAATATCACAGACTAAAAATACTCCAACACAAGTAAAATTTGGCACTTAAGTAAAAATACATGAGTATTATCAGCAAAATGTATTTAAAGTAACAAAAGCAAAAATAGAAATGCTCTACAAAAAAAAAACTCCATTATTTTTTAAGTATTAAAAATATTCCATTATTAGTAAAAGTCCTACATTTAAAATGTTGTTTAAGTAAAAGTACAGAAGTATTATCAGCAAAATGTACTGAAAGTATCAAAAGTGAAAGTACCCCTTATGAAGAATGGTTCATTTCAAAGTGTAATATTATAGTCGAATATTATACTATTCTGTTTTTATCATGTAAAAACATTTCAATGTTGAAGTTTTTCACTGTGGAGCAAAAGTTGGTATACTTTGTACTTGGTATACTACTGGGTAGGTTAGTAGCATAGTACTCTGGGGTGGAAGAAGTATTCAGATCTTTTACTTGAGTAAAAGGTTTAATACTACAGTGTAAAAATACTCAAGAACAAGTAAAAATTTATGCATTAGAAATCTTGCTTAAGAAAAAGTACAAAAGTATTAGCCTCAAAATCTAATTAAAGTACCAAAAGTAAAAGTATTCATCATGCAGAATTTCAGAATCATGTATATTATATTATTGAAATATAATTATCAATGCATTCATGTGTTCATCACTTAAATCTTGCAGCAGGTAAAGGTGGAGTTCATTTTAATTACTATATATACTGCTGGGTGGCTTAACCTATAATAATATATTATAACCTTATTAGTTTACCTATATTTTGTATCAATAATCTAAATTTGCAAAGTAACTAGTAACTCAAATTTTAAAATAAATGTAGTGGAGTAAAAACTATAATATTTCTCTGAAATATAATGTAATAGAAGTAGAAATTAGCGTAATTCCACCACTGATAGTACTGTATCATATCATATAATCATGTTTTTTATGTAAAAAGTGGCAAGTAACTATAAGTGTCAAACATGTCCCTCTGAAATGTATGTATAAAGCAGAATAAAATGTAAAAACTCTATAAGTAAAAGTATATCAAAGTTGTGCTGGTGTAAATGTATTTGGTTCCATTACAATGTAATGGAACCAAATACATTTACACCAGTACAACTTGGAAAGTGTACCGGAAAGCAGTGATTACATCACTGCTTTCCGGTACACTTTTCTTTTTCTCAGCAGCACCCATCTTATATATCTGTTTTTGTCAAGGAAGATGATGATGAAGGGGATTCTGGTCCTGCTCTGCATGATCTTAACATGCGGAGCTCAGAAATGGAAGCAGGAAACCTCCCGTTGGGACGCCAAAGGTCAGGGAAATAAATAAGTAACTGATTTGCAAAAAAAAAAAGGTTTCATGTTTAAAAGCACTCGAATCGAGATTTTGTTCGGACAGTTCAGGGTAAATACGTACTCCCACTGTCTTCAGCAGAACACACCAACGGCAAGACTTGCTCCAACATGACCCAGGTACTGGACAACTGGAAATATGCCATTCTGACCCAAGTGAAAGACCTGCTGATCCATGACCACGCTTCTGTCCTACCTGAATACAGCAGGTGGGTCACGCTGGGTTCTGACTGTAAATCTCAGTGATGGTAGACGCAGAGGCAAGAACAAGAAGAGAAAAACAGAAAGTTGAGTAAGAGCGAGAGCAACAACAGCCAGTGACGTCAGTGAGCACTTTATTGTTCCTTGCGGTCGTACAAAATTAGGAATTATGTAACTTCCGTTGCTCTGCGCACGACCACTGACCTCTCAGAGCCAGTAATCTGATCCATTTGCTCTGGTCCACACTCTGCTTTGTAAATGACCTCACTATACGCAGACTGTGCCAACAGAGAGCGGGAAATGTTTCAGCCTTGTGTTATGATGAATTCTGGCAGATGTTACTCCAAGTCATTGACCCTTTCCTTTAGAGATTAAGCTCATGATACTAATATGTGAACATTCCTGAGTCATCATTTTAGGGGCACTGCAGACTCACTGCAGGTGTCCTTTCTTATAATTGTGCCAAAAATCTGCTATTTCTACTTTCATCTTTTTTATAAGGGACTTCCGTTCATTCTGTTATCCTGATGTTTCCTGCAGATGAGGGGACTGTTCCTGCTTAACAGCATGCCGAGACTTTCATGTTCATGTCCGTGTTGCCAATTTCTCCTCTTGGTTATGTTTTACCAATAAACAATGTTCCAATTTGTGTGAGCTGCAGCCGATTAGACTGTTGTCAGGCTATTAAATAGGCGTCACCAGTCGCTATAAGCCCCAATCTTTTTCCCTAAACCTAAAGAAGTTGTAGTTTTTTTGCCTTAACCTAAAGAAGTTGTAGTTTTTTTTGCCTTAACCTAAAGAAGTTGTAGTTTCTTTTGCTTTAACCTAAAAAAGTTGTAGTTTTGTTTCCTAAACCTAAAGACGTTGTAGTTTGTTGCCTAAACCTAAAGAAGTTGTAGTTTTGTTGCCCAAACCTAAATAAGTTGTAGTTTTGTTGCGTAAACCTAAAAAGCTGTAGTTTTTTTGCCTAAACCTAAAGAAGTTGTAGTTTTGTTTCCTAAACCTAAAGACGTTGTAGTTTGTTGCCTAAACCTAAAGAAGTTGTAGTTTGTTGCCTAAACCTAAAGAAGTTGTAGTTTTGTTGCGTAAACCTAAAAAGCTGTAGTTTTTTTTTGCCTAAACCTAAAGAAGTTGTAGTTTTGTTTCCTTAACCTAAAAAGTTTTAGTTTTTTTTGCCTAAACCTAAAGACGTTGTAGTTTTGTTGCCTAAACCTAAAGAAGTTATAGTTTTGTTGCCTAAACCTAAAGAAGTTGTAGTTTTATTGCATAAATTTAAAAGAAGCCTTTCTGTTTGTGTTCAAAACGGGATGTTTCATTCAGTTTTGCAACGTGTTAGAATGTTTCACTTTTACAACATAGTAGGCCCCTAATGATCCACATCTATGGTACTTATAGCGACTAATAACGGCTATTTAATGGCCTGATAACAGTCGAATCGAGTGCCTTATTGAACACTACACTGACGGCCAAAGCACTTCGACTGGTCGTTCATATTCTGGAATAATTTACTCATTTGTACTTACCCAAATGTGTCTGCATGCATGTGTCCAGGATCCAGCCTCTGTCAGATGCCCTGGGAGACCTCTACAGGCAGTTTAACAGCCTAAAGGACGAGCTGGGTAGACTCAGCTTAAAGTTTGACAGCGTGGAGGGTTTTGTGGACGACCTCAAGGAGGGCAAGTTCGCTCTGCCCCAGCGGCCCGTTCAGAGGGTTCCCCCCAGCGTTGGACTGAGGTCTCCACTGCGAGCGCAGATGAGGGCTCCTGACAGAAGGACCATCAAGATCAGAGCGAGGAGGAGAGGACCACAGAGACCTTAGACCTATATCAATGATGAGGCATCAAACAAGGGTTAATATGTTTATAGAAGATGATTAGCTTGTATAATTCTATTGTTGAGTGTGATAATATAGGTCACATAAATAAGACTTGCATGGTGAAAAAAATGTATTTTATCTTTGCCTTTCTGTACAGTCACTTTTAACCACAAGGTGGCAGCATTAATCAAATTATCTCAACTGTCATCCTGCTGCTCTGTGTGTATTAATAGCTGGACATAAAGTAACATGATGGCTGAAAAAGTAGCCTAGTGCTGTAATATAATGCACATTAATTACCATTGTATGATCATTGTTTGTATTCGAGTTTTTTACCCAAATGATGATTAAAAATAGATTCATTTCCAACTTATATCAATCAACATTTGATACGCTGTAAATGAGATACACGTATTGAGCATTTTTCAACAATAGTATGATAACAGGCTTTGCATTGTGCTACTCATTCACACACACACACACACACACACACACACACACACACACACACAATACATAGGTGCATGAAACAATGCGGCGTTTGACGACCATTTTCACACCACTCTCACTCAACGCTTAGCTTCATTCCAGATGGCCTTGTCATTGTGAAAATATCTGTGTATTGGAACGATCAGATGAGATGAAAAATGAGAAGAGCTATCTGTGCTTTTCCTCTTGACTTTACTCGTTGGCTTGCTTTCCTCTCATCCATTTATCTTCTCGGGCACTCATTCGTTTAAGCTGAACCGCCAACCAGAGTGATTTCTCTCACCAACAGGCGGATTCAACATGCTGAATCGGCCGAAAAACACAGGCGGACTAGAGCCGACAGTGCAGGACACACCGCAAAAAATAGGCCGTCGGCCGCTCACCGATGACCCCAAACTGTGTGTGTCAGGGCTTTTAGTCTACGTTCTCTAGCCAACATCCGTACGAACGTCATTTCCGGGAAGTGCACAACAGCCGTGTTGGATTTGAGACAACACTACCCTGTCGAAATTCACGCACTACACGCAGTGTACTAACGGATGTATCCCAATTGACAGAGATAAATGCCTAATATCTGTTTTCCAGTCTGTATCCTGTCTGTATTGTGATGACTCCTGCGGTGTCAGTTAATTTGCGGGGTGATTCACCTGTCAGTGCTTTCTGTGCAGGTGATCGTTAGAGCAACTAGGAACACCTGAGGGTGTCATTAAAGTCTGGTTGCAGCTGGCAGCCTTCTCTCTCTGCTGCAGCTTCGACTCTCTCTTATTTGGTTGTTTCTTTTGTTTCTTGTTTTGCTTTTATGCACCTTTTTCAAGAGTCGCACCCTGATGCAATCCACACACTGCAGACTTTACTGAATTCCACACCTATACTTTAATTACTTAAGTTAAATCTTAAATTGGGTTCAATTTGGTCAATAATGTATCTCCTGTTTTGTTCTGGCCCCCCGAGACACGTCGTAACAATATCTATTATAGTAAAACTTCAAAATGGACTGTAGCATAAACAAGATGGAAGGAAAGACTGTTTCTGACATTATGTTGGATGTCGGAGGGCTATAACAGTTGACCTGTTCATCGTTTCCTTGTTCGTCTCTGACACGACTAGAAGAAAAGAATAATAAGCAGTTTTGAAAATATTGTATCAACACTTTTCAACACATTTCCAATTTTCTTTTATTTGGGACATCTGTAACATTCACTCAATACAACATTCACTAAGAGTTGATAGGAGGTAACCAACCATCATGATGGGTTGATAATGAAAGCTACTGGTTTTACCCCGGAGCTTAACAATAAAGTGACAAAGTAACAAATGCATGACAATGCATGTGACATGTTTGTTATTAAACTTCATTATATAATAATCTGGATAGACTCGAAAATCAGTTAAAATGAGCAACTGAAACTGAGTTTTCATCCTCCGTCAGTGAAGCATCACCTCTCTACTCCTCCCTCTCTTCCTTCCCAGGATGCACCTGCAGGCCTCCTCTCCTTATTTATAGCTTTATGTAAATGAAGAGGTCAAGTGTCATCTCTCGGTAACATCAGAGGGAACTTTTTCTGACTGGAAACAAACTGATAGTTTCATTATTAACATCTGCTCAATCAATGACTGTTTACTTCTTATGTGTGTGTGCAGAGCCAAAGTTTATATCCTGCAGCAGATGTCTGTTGTTGACGTACGAAAAACCTGCAAAATGATGCAAAATATATGAAAACATTCATACATGAAACCCATTCATTAGACACATTAAAGAGTAAGAAATCCATATAAACTGCAGGCCTCTTTGACACCATGACTGTGATTAAAGTTTTCAACTACGCTGACTGTAATGGATAAATTTCCCTTCAGAGAAACCATGCAGATTGAAGCAAAGCTCCTCCTCCTGTCAGTCCCTCTCAGTTTCAGTGTTGTATTAAATTGCTCCTCCAGCACCTCCTCTCCTCATCCTCCAAACCCTCTAATCTGTCAGCAGTGAGCTCACTTTCCAGGTTACAAGGCCGTTCTCAGCACACACTGACAACATGCTGGGGACCCTCTGCACTCTCATCACTGCTCTAACATGTAAGGAGGCTGACTTACTGCAGCTTTGACCTCATGTTGGATTCATCAGTCTGTGTGTTTCTCTTGACTCCGTGTCATCTTGTTGTTTCCAGGTGTGAGTGGTGTGACGGTGGTGACACAGAAGCCTCCTGTTGTGACGGTGAGGAAAGGAGAGACAGCCACCATGGACTGTAACCTGGGGACAGTTACTAACGAAAGAGCTTGGTGGTATAAACAGACTCCTGGAGGAGTTCCTCAGTTTGTATTGAGGTTTCGTCACGATTGGAGCTCTGTGAGATATGGCTCTGGTTTCTCCTCTCCAAAGTTCACATCCACTCATCAGTCAACATCAGATTATCGTTTGATAATCAACAATGTGGAGGAGGGAGACTCAGCAGTCTATTACTGCAAAACATGGGACATCTCTGTTAGCGAGTACGTATCACAGTGATTTACACTGTGACAAAAACCTCCTCACTATTACTTCTGCTTTTTGAGTCTCTGACACATCTGGACTGGGAGTGAAGCCATCAGTCAATGCTTTCTATAAATTCCCTACTTAATAATATTTTCAAACTTCTCAACCCTTTTATTGGATCTCACATAAATCCTATGAACTATCTTAATTGTCTGTTAGACATGAGCAATATTCATACACGTAAAGTCATTGTTTACAGTAACTATTAATGTCTCTGGCTACTCATCACACAAGTTTCAAGTTATAGAAAGTTTGCAACTGCTTCTCGTTCGCTGATCTAAATAAAAATTATCCTTCTGGAGGGAAATCCTCTGGTGCACATGTAGTGATGATTATTATACTCACACTTGCAGTAAACAGTAAACCAACTGCATTATTTCCACTTCCTCAATAGGCCCAAAGTTCATCTGGCAGACGAAAGATGCAAGAACAAAAAAGTTGGTCAAAGTGAAGATAAAACATGATTGAGCTGCTAACAGATCATGTAGATCCACAGATTAATGATGTGTTTCCAATAAATTAATAACAGGAGTCATTATTAATATGGAGCATGTGGGGCACAGAGGATATCAATATGCAATTGCTGACTGTGTTATTTTATGCATTTTATTTTGCTTGTTTACAGACACCCCCCATTCAGTTTCAAGCATTTCTTTTTGAGAGTAAATGCACATCCATGTATTTCAGTTGGCCGTTGACATCGAAGTAACATTACCAGTAAATTCATCATTGAAGAAGAGCCAACGGACTATTCTTTCAGAATAAATCATTTTTATGGCTGCTATTATTTAACCTATACGTTCTCCCTGTAGGTCAAATCATACATGATGATAATGTTTCACAGCTACGCAGACGACACTCTGATTTACTGAGCTCTTTAACCAAGTGACTACAGTCCCTTAGACTCACTCTATCAATGCTTAGAGCAAGTAAATAGCTGGATGCAATTAGATTTTATTCAATTAAATATAGACAAGACAGAAATTACTGTATTTGACAACAAGGAGGAAAGAATGAAAGTTATTGCTTAGCTTGATTCCAGAGCTATAAATAGGAAAACTCTGAGCTCATTACTCCTGTTCTTAATGACAGTAAAGAGTGTTGAAACCCCTCCTCCTCCTCCTCGTCTCCTCTCCTCAGTGTCTTTATAAGCTTCAGTCTCTCTTCTCCTCTCACTCCAATCCTGCTCACCTCTCAGCTGGACAGTGAGGGACGTTTACACCACACACTGACAACATGCTGGGGACCCTCTGCACTCTCATCACTGCTCTAACATGTAAGGAGGCTGACTTACTGCAGCTTTGACCTCATGTTGGATTCATCAGTCTGAGTGTTTCTCTTGACTCCGTGTCATCTTGTTGTTTCCAGGTGTGAGTGGTGTGACGGCGGTGACACAGAAGCCTCCTGTTGTGACGGTGAGGAAAGGAGAGACAGCCAACATGGACTGTGACGTGTCCACAGATGATGGGTCTCGCTGGTATAAACAGACACCCGGAGGAGCTTTTCAGTTTGTGCTGAGGAATCATTACAGCTACTCTTCCCCAAGATATGGCTCTGGTTTCTCCTCTCCCAGATTCACTTCTAGTCATCTGTCAGGCACAAAGTATCGTTTGACCATCAGCAATGTGGAGGAGGGAGACTCAGCAGTCTATCACTGTGAAACATGGGACGACTCTGCTAAGGAGTACGTATCACAGTGATTTACACTGTGACAAAAACCTTCTCACTAATACTTTTGCTTTTTGAGAGTCTGATGCATTCAACTGTGAGAAAAACTATCATAACAAATGATTCCTCTGACATCTCCACATGTGCATGTAAATATCTTAATTCATATCTTACAGTTTTTTTTTTTTTCAAACTCTCCAAATGTGATTTATTTATATATTGTGAAGGTTGTAATTTCAGTTGCAGCAAATGTGTTACGTTACTCAACATTGTTTTACATACTAAGATAAATTTATTAAAATTCATAAATAATATCTGATACTATTGATAAATAACATACTATGCCCTGCTCATCATTAAACACTTTTTATCGTGTATATATAATTTTTTTTTGAAATCTCGAAGCACTCATTCTTTTGAATGATTCGTTTTAAATAGAAAACATGTCGGATATCTTTAGTCCATGTATGCAAGGGACATCTGAAGACTTCCAAAGATAATATGAAGATTTTTGGTCATGAGCAAAAGAAATTATGAGACATCAGATTATTGGTACAAAAAAGACATGAGGATATAAATTTAAAGCTGCAATCAGTAACTTTGAGCAAATATAATAATAAAAAAAATATTTTTATAAAACTGTTACTATATCCTGGCAGTATTTCATGAGACAGATAATCTGTGAAAAAATCATGTTCTTCTGTGTCCTCCGGTGCTCCTAATGTCATTTGCAAGATTTCACCAACCGAAGGGAAAACAACCAATCAGAGCCGAGCTAAGCAGCTCTCAATCACTGCTCGCCAAATGTGCAAACTCTGATGAAACGGTCAAACTAGGCGGCGCTGATCAAATATGAATCAATATTCTGTTACTGTAATCCCTATTTCTGTCCTCAAATTTTTCAGATCATACTTTAGTGTACTGTTTAGCTGTAAAATGAGAAAGTTTGTGACCCATTAGCCATGTCACAAATTCTCTCATTTTACAGCTAAACAGTACACTATGTTTCTGAAAACATTTGAGGAGAGAAATAGGCATTACAGTAACAGAATATTGATTCATATTTGATCAGCGTTGCCTAGTTTGACCGTTTGATTAAAGATTGCAAGTTCCGTGAGCAGTGATTGACAGCTGCATTACGCCAAATTCACACCGGGCAGTGGCGAAGTGCAATTATTATATTTTTCTGCGTCCGGGAGGCGTATTCATGTGTTTCAGACGGGAAGAAATTCTTGGTCACATAGGTCAACATGTCACACATGACAACATGACAACTTATCACGCCAAAGCGTGTAATAAACCCACCTGTCCACCAGAGGATAGCGTGTCAGTGTCACGTTTTGCCTCGCAGGCAATTATGCCTTCATAATTGAAGTAACGTCACTAACGTAACTTACAAAACAAAACACCGCACTTGAACACAGGTCTCCCGCTAGAAAATCTTATGTTTGTTGGACCCCTCTATCTGCACACCATAAGTGGTCTTTCTAACTTTATATTCTACATAACTAGCTCTGATGTTAGACTTCCGTCACTACACAACACTTGACAAACGTCACTAAAATACAGCTTGGGAGCGGCCGATACACCATTCCATAGACATTGAATGGCAGCTCGCCGCAGGCTGCACTTCACCGCTACTCTAGTGTGAAAACGGCATTAGGGACAGCTCAGCTCTGATTGGTTGTTTTCCTTCCATGCCTTGGAATCTAGAAAATGTCATTAGGAGCACTAGGAGAGCACAGAGGCACATGTTTTTTTTCCAGATTATCTGTCTCATGCACTACTGTCAGGATATAGTGAAAGTTTTATAAAAATAACTTTTTATCATATTTGCTCAAAGTTACCGACTGCAGTTTTAAACCACATACCTGATTTTCATTAACTAGTGAAAACAGTAATGACTGTCGAACTCCTCCTCCTCCTCCTCCTCCTCCTCCATGTCTCCTCTCCTCAGTGTCTTTATAAGCTTCAGTCTCTCTTCTCCTCTCACTCCAACCCTGCTCACCTCTCAGCTGGACAGTGAGGGACGTTTACACCACACACTGACAACATGCTGGGGATCCTCTGCACTCTCATCACTGCTCTAACATGTAAGATCTTCTTCTCTTTCCTTTTACAGCCCAGATTTCCACACAGAAACCTTTCACTCATGTATTTTTCTCTGTGTGTTGACAGATGTTGATGCAGTGAAAGTGGTGACTCAGACGCCTGCTGTCCACACAGTTTCTACAGGACAACAGGCTGTTCTCAACTGCAACGTTCAGAGAGATGAGGGCCATTATGTCAATTGGTATAAACAGGTTCCTGGTGAAGCTCCTCAGTATGTTCTCAGATTTTACCATAGTCACAGTTCACCCACCTTTGGATCAGGATTCTCTTCAAATCGATTCGACTCTAAATCCTCATCAAACATAGATTATCAATTCATCATAAAGCAGACAGAGGCAGGAGACTCTGCTGTCTATTACTGTAACACATGGGATAGCTCTGCCTCTGCAGCTGTATCACAGTGATTCACACTGTGACAAAAACCTCAGTGAGAAACTCATCACAGCTTCTATGAAATTTTGAGCAAAATAAAATGAATCAAATCAGTAAATCTGATCAAAACAAGGACGGATACTTAACAAAGTCGTCTAAAGAGACGAGAGTGTTTGAAACAAGTCCAGCAGTGTTTTGTAATGAAAGCAGGCTGATGAAGTGAATGAGACGTTGACAGTGAAAGTTGGTCTCAACAGGATGTTTCAGTTCCACTCCCCTCATTAGTGAGAGTCAGGAGGTTTTTGTACGGCCATGTATACAAACTGAATCACTGTGGTATTCGGACCAGGCACCAAGCTGACTGTGACAAGTAAGTACTTTTTAACTCATCATAAAACAGGATGGATTTTATTTTTCTGATACATATTAAGAGAAAATAATCAATGTATCTGTTGCTAATTGTTTAAAATATTCAACATGTTGTTTGGTGAATAATAGATTGACTTTTTAACATCTGCTTTGATACCAGGCTGTGTGTTTGAAGGCAAAGGAAAGATCTGCTACTGATCAAAATATTTTAAATATTTTTGACAAATACTCAAAAGTGTTTTAGTGGCTGAGGATTTTTAACAGTTGGACATCATTTACAAGATTTTTATTATTTATTTTTACATCATAAAACTCCATGTTAAATAGTCAAGAGTATTTTACATGTCATATCAATACCAAACTGTACTTGTAATGTTGGTTTACTAATCTTCTAAAGTTTATGGATAATTCAGATTTTACCTGAATATTATTGTGGCTGTTTGAAATTAGATTTTTTGTGTTATAGACACCACTAAACTATTACTACAGATATACTTTAATTTATCACAATGCTTTAAATAATCATATGAGAGTTTAAATACCACTTTTTTATAACACAGAAAGTGACTTTATGACAGTTTCCAACATAAATATTCTACTGAATTAATACAAATATTTCTAAGTTAGTGATTGATAGATTCTTGATGTTTTAAAGAGGAACACTGCTCATATTTAGGTGATGATTTCTAAATGTTTTTGCTGATTTAAAATGTTTTAATTCTTCAGCGTGTTTGTTAAATTGTCAACACAACTAATGAACTAATGTGTTACTGTCCTGCTTTGTATTAATGATGTGATTCCTAGTTATCTGATGAAAGTGCTTCATGTATTTTCAGGCTCCAGCTTCTCTCCTCCTGTCCTGACAGTCTTCCCTCCGTCCAGTGCTGAGCTCCAGTCCAACAAAGCCTCTCTGGTCTGTCTGTCCAGTCAGTCTGGGCCTTTTGCAGATGTGAGCTGGTTGTCTGGTGGGAGTCCAGTGAGCAGTGGGATCTCTACCAGCACCGCTGTTCAGCAACCAGACCAGACTTTCCAAATCAGCAGCTATCTGGCCGTCCAGACGTCAGACTGGAACACGGATCAGGTTTACACATGTAAAGTGTCTTTGGGCTCCCAGACTTCAGAGAAAAACATCAAGAAGTCAGACTGTCCCACTGAACAATAGTAGAGGAGCACAATGACCATTTAACATCTGCTTCTTTACTGTTTGTGCTGTTTGCTCATCACAAGCTTCACATGGTAGAAAAGACGTGTCTGCATGCTTGTAATACATGTTGTGACCGTTAGGTGGAGGTGTTGTATCAGCTTTGCTAAATGATGCTTTTTTCAAGAATTATTCAATAAAAATACAAAAAAAAAACTGTGAACAAAAAAGTGTTTGTATTTATTTGTACTCATGAAAACATAATTTATAATGTTACATTAACTTCACTAGATTTTATTCTTCTCCTGATGTTCATCTCACTGATAATTACAGTTAGTCCAGGACACAAAGATAACAGACATATTTATTTTTAATTCACAGATGAATATGTATATTTAAATTCAGAAGGCTACGTTGTTAATAGGAGTTAATTTGCAATAAAAGCACCACAGAGATTAATATTAATTTAAATGGTTTTAGTTGCTTGCAGTAGTTAAGATGTTAGAAAAATCAGATAAAATGAGCAACTGAAACTGAGTTTTCATCCTCCATCAGTGAAGCATCACCTCTCTACTCCTCCCTCTCTTCCTTCCCAGGATGCACCTGCAGGCCTCCTCTCCGTATTTATAGCTGCATGTAAATGAAGAGGTCAAGTGTCAGCTCTCTGTAACATCAGAGGGAACTGTCTCTGACTTGAAACACTATGATAGTTTCATTATTAACATCTGCTCAATCAATGACTGTTTACTTCTTATATGTGCGTGCAGCGCCAAAGTTTATATCCTGCAGCAGATGTCTGTTGTTGACGTACGAAAAACCTGCAAAATGATGCAAAATATATGAAAACATTCATTCATGAATCTCATTCATTAGACACCGAAAAAAGTAAGAAATCCATATAAACTGCAGGCGTCTTTGACATCATGACTTCATCGTATTTTGGAAATTAAAGTTGTCAACTACACTGACTGTAATTGATAAATTTCCCTCCAGAGAAACCATGCAGATTGAAGCAAAGCTCCTCCTCCTGTCAGTCCCTCTCAGTTTCAGTGTTGTATTAAATTGCTCCTCCAGCACCTCCTCTCCTCATCCTCCAAACCCTCTAATCTGTCAGCAGTGAGCTCACTTTCCAGGTTACAAGGCCGTTCTCATCACACACTGACAACATGCTGGGGATCCTCTGCACTCTCATCACTGCTCTAACATGTAAGGAGGCTGACTTACTGCAGCTTTGACCTCATGTTGGATTCATCAGGCTGTGTGTTTCTCTTGACTCCGTGTCATCTTGTTGTTTCCAGGTGTGAGTGGTGTGACGGTGGTGACACAGGAGCCTCCTGTTGTGACGGTGAGCAAAGGAGAGACAGCCACCATGGACTGTCATTCTGCTATAGATGGACCTCGCTGGTATAAACAGATTCCTGGAGGAGTTCCTCAGTTCATACTGAATTATTATCACAGCTTTAGTGCGCCCAAATATGGCTCTGGTTTCTCCTCTCCAAAGTTCACATCCACTCATCAGTCAGAAACAGATTATCGTTTGATCATCAACAATGTGGAGGAGGGAGACTCAGCAGTCTATTACTGTGCTACATGGGACGATTCTGTTAAGGAGAACGTATCACAGTGATTTACACTGTGACAAAAACCTCCTCACTATTACTTCTGCTTTTTGAGTCTCTGACACATCTGGAGTGGGAGTCAAGCCAACAGCCAGTGCTTTCTGTAACTTCCCCACTAATATATTTAAAATATATTCTCAAACTTCTTTTTTGGATTCTCACATAAATCCTTTCATCTTTCCTGGTGAAACACTGAGTAACACAGAACAGACAGAAACCCAAATCAGGCAGGCAGCATCAGACAAGTAAGTGTAAATATAAGCTTAGTGCAAAAGACAATCAGACAGAGGATTAAATGGGCCTGTTTATACCCTACAGTGGTAATCAGGGGAATGAGAAGCAGGTGAGTGAGAGGGAGGGAGGAGCAGGTCAGGTGGGGAAACTGGCAGGAAAGAGGTGATCAGAGGGCAGGAGGGAGTGGCTGGTTCTGAAACAACAAGACAGTTTAGTGAAATGGAAAACCAGGTAGAATGAACGAAAGAGAGAGTGAGACATCAGGAGGGATTTATGGTTCCTATGGTAGTTATATACAGTATGCCATGTGTACATGCTTCATCACTAAAACAGATAATATGCTCACTAGTAAATGTAAACCACTGAAACAAAAGTTATGATCTATTAAACTGTGAAACAGTAAATATGAATGCTTCTTATAGTTATAGAAAGTCTACCGAAGATTCTCATTTGCTGTTCTGAACTCTGATAATCTTAATTGATATAAATGAATTGGTGCACAGGTAGTAAAGATTGTCACACAAACACTTTTTGGTATTAGATAGTGATCTGGTAGTTCCCTCTTCATGAACAGGTCAAAAGGTCATCTGGAAGCCCAAAGTTACAACAACAGAAAGTTATGAGCAGCTAAAACACAAACAAATGCTGCATTAATCTGGCAATATGTCATATAGATTTAGTGATTCATGATGTGTTTCCATAAAATGAAACACAGGAGTCTCAATTAATATAGAGCATGCTACTTCAATGAGAGCAAATCATTTGAAAGGGTGATGAGATGATGATATAAAGTAAACTCTACACCCTGCTTATTATATACCCTTATCAAAAATAAATATATTCAAGTGTGCTATTAGTAAACTTCTTTTAAACTTAAAATAAGAGTATGCTTTCTGTTAACTTTTTATGTACTTATCCTAGATATACTTAACAAAATTATTCTTAAGTATACTTGGCTTATGCTTACTTTTTGATAGATTAGCCTATTTGAGTGTGTGAGAGTTTTTAAACATATGTTTTGATATGAATTTACTTCAGTTCATCAAGAATTTTCTACGTTTTTGCATTCTCTGTTCACTGTGGAGGTATGTGAGAAAAACTAATTTTATTTATTTCATTAATCTCATCACAGAACATCAAGTCAAATAGTAAAAGCAGCAAGTCTCTTTATGTAATACATAAATCATTGGCTAAGTACTATAAGTTAAGTCAGTACACTTGCAGTAAAAACTATTAAACTAGTAGTTTACTGAGAGTATACTTTAAAATGTACTTTCATAAACTAAAAAGTGGGCTACAAGTATATAGCTAGTAAACTAACAGTATAGCTAGAAGTACACTTGTAGTATAGTTCACTTCATAGTATAGTTGCAGTACAAAATACAACTTGTGTATGTAAACTGGTTGTGTTTACTATTCTTACACTTAAAGGACACTTAAAAGTACACTTTTAGAAACTGAAAAGTTTCACTCTGATTTACTCAGCTCTTTCACCAAGTGACTACGGTCCCTTAGATTCACTCTATCAATGCTTAGAGCAAGTAAATAGCTGGATGTAATTAAATGTACTTCAATTACATAAAGACAAGACAGAAATCATTTTGTTTGGCAACAAGGAGGATAAAAGGAAAGTTATTGTTCAGCTTGATTTCAGAGCTATAAAGACGAAAACCCAAGTTAGAGCTTCAACAGCCGCATCAAGGCACAAACCAAATCAGCATTTTATCTTCTTGAACAAAGAACAAGATTTAGAGGTCTCAGAGTAAGAAAAGACACGTCTTCCTCAAGAATCAACCCTGTGTACTGGATTTATTTACAACCTGAGGAGACACATTTAACATTAAACCCACGAAGGAGTTTAGTGTGGTCAGTCATTTATGGAAAAGTACAACAAAGAAATGTGAAACCACAACTGGATTTAATACTCAAACAACATCAGCATACATCCAAAAGCAATATGGAGACATGTTTGTTAACAACAGAAGTTATGAAAAAGTGTCTGATGTGAAACCCACATACATGATGTAGTTGATTTATGAGTGAAAAGTGAGTCAAGTGTTGACACTCCTCCTCCTCCTCCTCCTCCTCTACATCTCCTCTCCTCCACGTCTCCTCTCCTCAGTGTCTTTATAAGCTTCAGTCTCTCTTCTCCTCTCACTCCAACCCTGCTCACCTCTCAGCTGGACAGTGAGGGACGTTTACACCACACACTGACAACATGCTGGGGACCCTCTGCACTCTCATCACTGCTCTAACATGTAAGATCTTCTTCTCTTTCCTTTTACAGCCCAGATTTCCATTCAGGAACCTTTCACTCATGTCTTTTTCTCTGTGTGTTGACAGATGTTGATGCAGTGAAAGTGGTGACTCAGACGCCTGCTGTCCACACAGTTTCTACAGGACAACAGGCTGTTCTCAACTGCAACATCCAGAGAGATGATACCTATAGAGTCCATTGGTATAAACAAGTTCCTGGTGAAACTCCTCAGTATGTTATCCAATTTCATCATAGTGACAGTTCACCCAGCTTTGGATCAGGATTCTCTTCAGACCGATTCAACTCTAAATCCTCATCAAACATAGATTATCAGTTCATCATAAAGCAGACAGAGGCAGGAGACTCTGCTGTCTATTACTGTCAGACATGGGATGACTCTGCTAAGGAGCGCGTATCACAGTGATTCACACTGTGACAAAAACCTTAGTGACAAACTCACTGTAGCTTTTATCAATTCTGAGAGCATTTTCATGAATGATATTCTCAGTTTTTGGACAACAAAATCATGAAAAACAAAAATATGCAACAGAAGATTCGGGATCAGTCCTCAAGTCCAGCAGTGTTTTGTAATAAAAGCAGACTGATGAAGTGAATGAGACGTTGACAGTGAAAGTTGGTCTCAACAGGATGTTTCAGTTCCACTCCCCTCATTAGTGAGAGTCAGGAGGTTTTTGTACGGCCATGTATACAAACTGAATCACTGTGGTATTCGGACCAGGCACCAAGCTGACTGTGACAAGTAAGTACTTTTTAACTGATCATAAAACAGGATGGATTTTATGTTTCTGATACATATTAAGAGAAAATAATCAATGTATCTGTTGCTAATTGTTTAAAATATTCAACATGTTGTTTGGTGAATAATAGATTGACTTTTTAAAATCTGCTTTGATACCAGGCTGTGTGTTTGAAGGCAAAGGAAAGATCTGCTACTGATCACAATATTTTAAATATTTTTGACTAATACTCAAAAGTTTTTTAAACGGCTGAGGATTTTTACCAGTTGGACAACAAGTTTTTTTTAGTTTATTTTAACATTATAAAACTCCATGTTAAATAGTCAAGAGTATTTTACATTGTGATATCAATACCAAACTGTACTTGTAATGTTGATTTACTAATCTTCTAAAAGTTCAGTGATAATTTTGACTTTACCTGAATATTATTGTGGCTGTTTGAAATTAAATAATGTTTTTTTGGTGTTATATACCACAAAACTACTACTACTGATATTCCTGAATTTGTAACAATGTTTTAAATAATCGTTTAGTTTAAATACCACTTTCAAGACATAGAAAGTGACTTTATGACAGTTTCCACCTTAAATATTCTACTGAATTAATCAAAACATTTCTAAGGTAGTGATGATTGTTGATGTTTTAAAGAGGAACACTGCTCATATTTAGGTGATGATTTCTAAATGTTTCTGCTGATTTAAAATGTTTTAATTCTTCAGCATGTTTGTTAAATTTTCATCACAACTAATGAACTAATGTGTTACTGTCCTGCTTTGTATTAATGATGTGATTCCTAGTTATCTGATGAAAGTGCTTCATGTATTTTCAGGCTCCAGCTTCTCTCCTCCTGTCCTGACAGTCTTCCCTCCGTCCAGTGCTGAGCTCCAGTCCAACAAAGCCTCTCTGGTCTGTCTGTCCAGTCAGTCTGGGCCTTTTGCAGATGTGAGCTGGTTGTCTGGTGGGAGTCCAGTGAGCAGTGGGATCTCTACCAGCACCGCTGTTCAGCAACCAGACCAGACTTTCCAAATCAGCAGCTATCTGGCCGTCCAGACGTCAGACTGGAACACGGATCAGGTTTACACATGTAAAGTGTCTTTGGGCTCCCAGACTTCAGAGAAAAACATCAAGAAGTCAGACTGTCCCACTGAACAATAGTAGAGGAGCACAATGACCATTTAACATCTGCTTCTTTACTGTTTGTGCTGTTTGCTCATCACAAGCTTCACATGGTAGAAAAGATATGTCTGCATGCTTGTAATACATGTTGTGACCGTTAGGTGGAGGTGTTGTATCAGCTTTGCAAAATGATGCTTTTTCCAAGAATTATTCAATAAAAATACCAAAAAAACCTTTGAATAAAAAAGTGTTTGTATTTATTTGTACTCATGAAAACATCATTTATAATGTTACATTAACTTCACTAGATTTTATTCTTCTCCTAATGTTCATCATAATAATTACAGTTAGTCCAGGACACAAAGATAACAGACATATTTCTTTTTAAATCTTAGTTGAATGTGTATATTTAAATTCAGAAAGCTACATTATTAGAAGTTTATTTGCAATAAAAGTACAGCACAGAGATTAATATGATTTTTAGTTGCTTGCAGTAGTTGAGACGTTAGAAAAATCAGATAAAATGAGCAACTGAAACTGAGTTTTCATCCTCCGTCAGTGAAGCATCACCTCTCTACTCCTCCCTCTCTTCCTTCACAGGATGCACCTGCAGGCCTCCTCTCTTTATTTATAGCTGCATGTAAATGAAGAGGTCAAGTGTCAGCTCTCTGTAACATCAGAGGGAACTGTCTCTGACTGGAAACACACTGATAGTTTCATTATTAACATCTGCTCAATCAATGACAGTTTACTTCTTATGTGTGTGTGCAGAGCCAAAGTTTATATTCTGCAGCAGATGTCTGTTGTTGACGTACGAAAAACCTGCAACATGATGCAAAATATATGAAAACATTCATACATGAATCTCATTCATTAGGAACCGAAAAGAGTAAGAAATCCATATAAACTGCAGGCCTCTTTGACATCATGACGTCATCGTATTTTGTACATTAAAGTTGTCATCTACACTGACTATAATGGATGACTTGAAGACATTTCCCTCCACAGAAGATAATAGAGCAACACGTGAGAAACCATGCAGATTGAAGCAAAGCTCCTCCTCCTGTCAGTCCCTCTCAGTTTCAGTGTTGTATTAAATTGCTCCTCCAGCACCTCCTCTCCTCATCCTCCAAACCCTCTAATCTGTCAGCAGTGAGCTCACTTTCCAGGTTACAAGGCCGTTCTCACCACACACTGACAACATGCTGGGGACCCTCTGCACTCTCATCACTGCTCTAACATGTAAGGAGGCTGACTTACTGCAGCTTTGACCTCATGTTGGATTCATCAGTCTGTGTGTTTCTCTTGACTCCGTGTCATCTTGTTCTTTCCAGGTGTGAGTGGTGTAACGGTGGTGACACAAAAGCCTCCTGTTGTGGCGGTGAGGAAAGGAGAGACATCCACCATGGACTGTAACCTGGGGACTGTTACTAACGAAAGAGCTTGCTGGTATAAACAGACTCCTGGAGGAGTTCCTCAGTATGTACTGTGCTTTTATCATGGTTGGAGCTCTGTAGGATATGGCTCTGGTTTCTCCTCTCCAAAGTTCACATCCACTCATCAGTCAACATCAGATTATCGTTTGACCATCAACAATGTGGAGGAGGGAGACTCAGCAGTCTATTACTGTGCTACATGGGACACCTCTGTTAGTGAGTGGGTATCACAGTGATTTACACTGTGACAAAAACCTCCTCACTAATACTTCTGCTTTTTGAGTCTCTGACACATCTGGACTGGGAGTGAAGCCAACAGCCAGTGCCTTTTGTAACTTCCCCACTAATATATTTAAAATATATTCTCAAACTTCTTTTTTGAATTCTCACATAAATCTTCTGATCTTTCCTGGTGAAACACTGAGTGATACATGTCACAGCCTGGCTCAAAGGCTGCAACAAAGAAGGAGACAGACACGAGGTGGCCACAAAAGAACACTTGAGTTATTTCACGAAACACAAAAGTAAGTTAATATAGCGTGTGATCAGTGGTGTGGAGCATGTATGGGTATGTGTGAATGTGTGTGCTGGAAAGAACAAAAGAGAACTTCATGTCTGTGCCATGCTGCTGAGAGTGTTGAGTCTTCCAGGGAGAGAGCGACACTGCAGACTGAAGCAGCTATTTGAAGGGGAGAGCACACCGGGCCCAGGTTTGGCTCATCTCACTAACGACCCTCCTTCCTTCAACTCAGAAAGAGGAGCAGCAGCAACAAGCAAAAGGAGAGTTAGTGCCAGGGAGGAGGGGTCGTCACACACAGAACAGACAGAAACCCCAAAATCAGGCAGGCAGCATCAGACAGGTAAGTGTAAATATAAGCTTAGTGCAAAAGACAATCAGACAGAGGATTAAATGGGCCTGTTTATACCCTACAGTGGTAATCAGGGGAATGAGAAGCAGGTGAGTGAGGAGCAGGCAAGAGCAGGTCAGGTGGGGAAACTGACAGGAAAGAGGTGATCAGAGGGCAGGAGGGAGTGGCTGGGTCTGAAACGACAAGACAGTTAGTGACATGGAAAACCAGGCAGAATGAACGAAAGAGAGAGTGAGACATCAGGAGGGATTTATGGTTCCTATGGTAGTTATATACAGTATGCCATGTGTACACACTTCATCACTAAAACAGATAATATACTCACCAGTAAATGTAAACCACTGAAAAAAAAGTTATGATCTGTTAAACTGTGAAACAGGAAATATGAATGTCTCTTGCAGTTATAGAAAGTCTACAGAAGATTCTCATTTGCTGTTCTGAACTCAGATAATCTTAATTGATGTAAATTAATTGGTGCACAGGTAGTGAAGATTTTCACAAAAACACTTTTTTGTAATAGTTATCTAGTAGTTCCTTCTTCATGAACAGGTCAAAAGGCCATCTATTATTCAACCTGTACATGCTCCCTGTAGGTCAAATCATACATGATGATCACGTTTCTTATCACAGCTACGCAGACGACACTCTGATTTACTTAGCTCTTTCACCAAGTGACTACGGTCCCTTAGACTCACTCTATCAATGCTTAGGGCAAGTAAATAGCTGGATGTAATTAAATGTAATTCAATTAAATAAAGACAAGATAGGAATCATTGTGTTTGGCAACAAGGAGGAAAGAAGAAAAGTTATTGTTCAGCTTGATTTCGTAGCTATAAAGACAAAAAACCCAAGTTAAAGCTTCAGCAGCCGCATCAAGGCACAAACCAAATCAGCAATTTATCTTCTTAATTAAAAAGCAAGATTTAGAGGTCTCAGAGTAAGAAAAGCCACATCTTCCTCAAGAATCAACCCTGTTTACTGGATTTATTTACAACCTGAGGAGACAAATTTAAAATTGAACCCACAAAGGAGTTTAATGTGGTCAGTCATTTATTGAAAAATACAACAAACTAATGTGAAACCAAAACTGGATTTAATACTCAAAGAGCATCAGCAGACATCCAAAAGCAATATGGAGACATGTTTGTTAAAAATAGAAGTTCTGAAAAAGTGTCTGATGTGAAACCCACATACATGATGTAGTTGATTTATGAGTGAAAACAGAGTCAAGTGTTGACACTCCTCTTCCTCCTCCTCCTCCTCCTCCTCCATGTCTCCTCTCCTCAATGTATTTAAAAGCTTCAGTCTCTCTTCTCTTCTCACTCCAACCCTGCTCACCTCTCAGCTGGACAGTGAGGGACGTTTACACCACACACTGACAACATGCTGGGGATCCTCTGCACTCTCATCACTGCTCTAACATGTAAGATCTTCTTCTCTTTCCTTTAACATCCCAGATTTCCACACAGAAACCTTTCACTCATGTCTTTTTCTCTGTGCGTTGACAGATGTTGATGCAGTGAAAGTGCTGACTCAGACGCCTGTTGTCCACACAGTTTCTACAGGACAACAGGCTGTTCTCAACTGCAACATCCAGAGAGATGATAGAAAATATGTCCGATGGTATAAACAGGTTCCTGGTGGAGCTCCTCAGTATGTTCTCAGATTTCGCCATCATGACAGTTCACTCAGCTTTGGATCAGGATTCTCTTCAGACCGATTCAACTCTAAATCCTCATCAAACATAGATTTCCAGTTCATCATAAAGCGGACAGAGGCAGGAGACTCTGCTGTCTATTACTGTCAGACATGGGATGACTCTGATCAATGTGGATCACAGTGATTCTCACTGTGACAAAAACCTCAGTGAGAAACTCATTACAGCTTTTATGTATTTTGAGCAAAATAAAATGAATCAAATCAGTAAATCTGATCAAAACAAGGACGGATACTGAACAAAGTCGTCTAAAGAGACGAGAGTGTTTGAAACAAGTCCAGCAGTGTTTTGTAATAAAAGCAGACTGATGAAGTGAACGAGACGTTGACAGTGAAAGTTGGTCTCAACAGGATGTTTCAGTTCCACTCCCCTCATTAGTGAGAGTCAGGAGGTTTTTGTACGGCCATGTATACAAACTGAATCACTGTGGTATTCGGACCAGGCACCAAGCTGACTGTGACAAGTAAGTACATTTTAACTGATCATAAAACAGGATGGATTTTATGTTTCTGATACATATTAAGAGAAAATAATCAATGTATCTGTTGCTAATTGTTTAAAATATTCAACATGTTGTTTGGTGAATAATAGATTGACTTTTTAACATCTGCTTTGATACCAGGCTGTGTGTTTGAAGGCAAAGGAAATATCTGCTACTGATCACAATATTTTAAATGTTTCTGACAAATACTCAAAAGTGGCTGAGGATTTTTAACAGTTGGACAACATTTACAAGATTTTTCTTATTTATTTTAACATCAAACAACTCCATGTTAATTTGTCAAGAGTATTTTACATTGTGATATCAATACCAAACTGTTCTCGTAATGTTGGTTTACTAATCTTTTAAAGTTTAGGGATAATTCTGACGTTACATGAATATTATTGTGGCTGTTTGAAATTAAATATTGTTTTCTTTGGTGTTATATACCACAAAACTACTACTACTGATGTACTTTAATTTGTCACAGTGATTTAAATGATTATATTAGAATATAAATAAAAATGTTTTCATCACATTGAAGGTGACTTTGACAGTTTACAGCTTAATTATTCTACTGAATTAATCAGAAATATTTCTATGTTAGTGGTTGATAGATTGTTTATGTTTTAAAGAGGAACACTGCTCATATTTAGGTGATGATCTCTAAATGTTTTTGCTGATTTAAAATGTTTTAATTCTTCAGCGTGTTTGTTAAATTGTCATCACAACTAATGAACTAATGTGTTACTGTCCTGCTTTGTATTAATGATGTGATTCCTAGTTATCTGATGAAAGTGCTCCATGTATTTTCAGGCTCCAGCTTCCCTCCTCCTGTCCTGACAGTCTTCCCTCCGTCCAGTGCTGAGCTCCAGTCCAACAAAGCCTCTCTGGTCTGTCTGTCCAGTCAGTCTGGGCCTTTTGCAGATGTGAGCTGGTTGTCTGATGGGAGTCCAGTGAGCAGTGGGATCTCTACCAGCACCGCTGTTCAGCAACCAGACCAGACTTTCCAAATCAGCAGCTATCTGGCCGTCCAGACGTCAGACTGGAACACGGATCAGGTTTACACATGTAAAGTGTCTTTGGGCTCCCAGACTTCAGAGAAAAACATCAAGAAGTCAGACTGTCCCACTGAACAATAGTAGAGGAGCACAATGACCATTTAACATCTGCTTCTTTACTGTTTGTGCTGTTTGCTCATCACAAGCTTCACATGGTAGAAAAGACGTGTCTGCATGCTTGTAATACATGTTGTGACCGTTAGGTGGAGGTGTTGTATCAGCTTTGCTAAATGATGCTTTTTTCAAGAATTATTCAATAAAAATACAAAAAAAAACTGTGAACATAAAAGTGTTTGTATTTATTTGTACTAATGAAAACATAATTTATAATGTTACATTAACTTCACTAGATTTTATTCTTCTCCTGATGTTCATCTCACTGATAATTACAGTTAGTCCAGGACACAAAGATAACAGACATATTTCTTTTTAAATCTCAGTTGAATGTGTATATTTAAATTCAGAAGGCTACGTTGTTAATAGGAGTTAATTTGCAATAAAAGCACCACAGAGATTAATATTAATTTAAATGATTTTGGTTGCTTGCAGTAGTTGAGAAGTTAAAAAAATCAGATAAAATGAGCAACTGAAACTGAGTTTTCATCCTCCATCAGTGAAGCATCACCCTTCTACTCCTCCCTCTCTTCCTTCCCAGGATGCACCTGCAGGCCTCCTCTCCTTATTTATAGCTGCATGTAAATGAAGAGGTCAAGTGTCATCTCTCTGTAACACCAGAGGGAACTGTCTCTGACTGGAAACACACTGATAGTTTCATTATTAACATCTGCTCAATCAATGACTGTTTACTTCTTATGTGTGTGTGCAGAGACAAAGTTTATATCCTGCAGCAGATGTCTGTTGTTGACGTACGAAAAACCTGCAAAATGATGCAAAATATATGAAAACATTCATACAATAAACTCGATCATTAGATACCGAAAAGAGTAAGAAATCCATATAAACTGCAGGCCTTTTTGACATCACGACTTCATCGTATTTTGTAAATTAAAGTTGTCAACTACACTGACTGTAATGGATGAATCAAAGACATTTCCCTCCACAGAAGATAATAGAGACACAAATGTGAGAAACCATGCAGATTGAAGCAAAGCTCCTCCTCCTGTCAGTCCCTCTCAGTTTCAGTGTTGTATTAAATTGCTCCTCCAGCACCTCCTCTCCTCATCCTCCAAACCCTCTAATCTGTCAGCAGTGAGCTCACTTTCCAGGTTACAAGGCCGTTCTCAGCACACACTGACAACATGCTGGGGACCCTCTGCACTCTCATCACTACTCTAACATGTAAGGAGGCTGACTTACTGCAGCTTTGACCTCATGTTGGATTCATCAGTCTGTGTGTTTCTCTTGACTCCGTGTCATTTTGTTGTTTCCAGGTGTGAGTGGTGTGACGGTGGTGACACAGAATCCTCCTGTTTTGACAGTGCGGACAGGAGAGACAGTCACCATGGACTGTAACCTGGGGACTGTTACTGACAGTCCTTCTCGCTGGTATAAACAGACTCCTGGAGGAGTTCCTCAGTTTGTGCTGATTTACCAGCGAAGTTGGTGGTCTATAACTTATGGTTCTGGTTTCTCCTCTCCAAAACACACATCTAATTATCAGAATGAGACACATTATCATTTCATCATCAACAATGTGGAGGAGGGAGACTCAGCAGTCTACTACTGTCAAACATGGGACGAGTCTGTTAAAGAGTTCGTATCACAGTGATTTACACTGTGACAAAAACCTCCTCACTGAGTGCAATCACTTCTGCTTTCTCTCCCACTTAAATAAACTCATCTATCTGTAATATTTTCACTTTGTTCTTATCACTGGACCTTGTCATATCATTGTTTGATTATTGCTTTATGCATCAAGGAGAGATTTTATATCCTCGTGTCCAGCAGTGTTTTGTAATGAAAGCTAACTGATGAAGTGATTGAGACGTTGACAGTGAAAGTTGGTCTCAACAGGATGTTTCAGTTCCACTCCCCTCATAAGTGAGAGTCAGGAGGTTTTTGTACGGCCATGTATACAAACTGAATCACTGTGGTATTCGGACCAGGCACCAAGCTGACTGTGACAAGTAAGTACTTTTTAACTGATCATAAAACAGGATGGATTTTATTGTTTTTATTCATAATTCTATGAAATAATTGACATTTAACTTCCTATATTTAAATTTTTTTTTCATGCACTGGTCAATTTTGAGATTTTGGGCTACTTTGCTTCCATAACATGTCTTCTTTCAGACTAGTGGAAAGAAAACATCCAAAATACACATTTAGGTGTTTATTTTACTGCTTTGTCTATTTGTGTCTGTAGATTTCTCCTGAATTCACCAAAAGTTAGCATTACATAATGCTTCATTTTCATATTTAAACATAAAATTTCAGAAAACTTGTAATACAAGGAAATAATTGTCCTAATGTAAGTTATCAACTGGGGACGTTTCATGGTGATATCTATTAGTTGCATTTCTAACCCTATTCACCTGTAGTGTTTCCCTTTAACATGTTCAGTGCATAAATTAATTGCTCTCAAACTATTTTCTTTTCTAAAAGTACATTTTTTAACACTACAAAACTATTTAGTTACATTAAGGGAAGCCTAATTTCAGTGCAAATTATACAATACTGTGCTGTGAACACTAATCTGTTAATATACATAGTAAGTAAAGTATATTTTATTACTAAAATAGGTCAATGTTTTTTTTCTGAGCCAGAGTCAAATGTAGAAGTTTACTTATTTAAATATTATTTTTTACTTTGTCACATGCCATATAAACTTTCTCTGACATTTTATAAATGTTATTTTTATATTGAGATTAGATAGATACATAGCAGTGCAAGTTACAATTTTTAAAAATATATTTTTATATTAAAATGTAATATATATATATATATATATATTATATATTATATATAAAATATAAAAATGAAAAAATATCAAAAATAATATTTACATTTTTTTTTTAAACTAAAATATATATTTTTTAATTAAAAAAAGAAAAATTAAGTACAAAAATTAAATGAGGTAGGTTACATGATTGTATCCTATAGCTTCTGCAATCTGTTTAAATATGTTTTTATCTCTTGTTTGTGAGATAGCCACTGTTTGAATCAAGTCCCTCTCATTTAAATTGTGAACACACACTTGTGTATTTTCAGGCTCCAGCCTCCCTCCTCCCGTCCTGACAGTCTTCCCTCCATCCACCGCTGAGCTCCAGTCCAACAAAGCCTCTCTGGTCTGTCTCGCTGCTCTGCCCAGTCAGTTTAAGGGTTTTGCAGATGTTACCTGGTTGGGTGACGGGTGTCCAGTGAGCAGTGGGATCTCAACCAGCCCTGCTGTTCAGCAACCAGACCAGACTTTCCAAATCAGCAGCTACTTGTCCATTAAACCCTCACATTGGATCACGGATCGGGTTTTCACATGTAAAGTGTCTTTGGGCTTCCAGACTGCAGAGAAAAACATGACACAGTCTGACTGCCCCATAAAATAGATAATTATCTCAATCTTTAATGCGAGTGTGGTTTCATCTTTACAACTTTTGAAAGAAATTAAAAACTCTGCTAAACATTTGAGCTTTGCTGTATTGGGCATGTATTGTTTTAATGAAAGCTTTTTGCTATTAAAAAAAAAAAAAAAAAAATACTGCTTTTTATTTGTTTTCTTGAAATGAAAACCATGGACCACTTGCTTCAACTCACTCAGTTGTGCTCACAGGTCCATCTACAGATGCTTTGAATTAAACTTATTCGAAAGACAAGTTTTGACTTTGTGCTTTATTTAACAGAAATTGCCACCACAGATGTTTCTGAAAACATTTGAGGTGAGAACTAGGCATTACAGTAACACAATATAGATTCATATTTGATCAGCGCTGCCTAGTTTGACCGTTTGATCGGAGTTTGCGAGTAATTGACAGCTGCCTCCGTTGAATGAACAGCCAATAGGAAGGCTCACTCTCTCTGAAATGACCTGTGATTGGTCAAAGTCTTCAGTCATATAGATTTTTTAATGCCTGAAAAACAGAGCCATGAGGAGATGCAGAAGTCTAGTTTTTTCTCAGAACATTTGAATTACGATATGCTGAAAGATTATTATGGATTTTTTGCCCAATGATGCCAAATAAATTCTGCTAACTGCAGGTTTAAATTAATTCACAGCAATTTCACAATGCAATTGAGCAAAAAAAAAACAGGACTCAACAGCATGATTCAGAGCAAGGCAGGTGCAATCAAACAGTCTTTACTTGTCAAAACAGGTTTGGTACAAGCAGATAAGGGCAACCAGAGCCGACAAGGATAAAGCAAAAAAACTTGGTCAGGAGTTCAGAAAAACTAAGATAACTAAAACTAGGAAATCACTGGAACGCTTGCCTTAGAGGACAAAGACAAACTGGCACAGAGACAGGGATAATTAGGAGCAGGTGAAAGCAATCAGGGAGGTGTCGGTAATCACACAGGTGGAAAACACACAAGGGCAGGAAGTGAAGTATCTGAAACGAGAGGAGAGGTAAATAACACAAAATAAAACAAGAAATAATAACTGAATATAGTAGAAAATAAAAGACATAACCTAAGGAGCAAGACGAGACATGACATGGATTCTTCTCTAATTCAAACATTACTTATAACCGTAGTAAAGTTTCTCATCAGATGAGATGAGTTGTGATTGAAAGTGACCTTGCATAAACACCCCATAGGCATATTATGATACTGGTTGCTGCAGGAGTCAAGTCTCCAATATTTATGGTTCCGTTTTTTTTATTCACATTCTTACCTAAAGCCCAGTCTGACACAAGTTTTAGTTAAACCATAACATATACAGAGCTGTTTTAATACTGTAAATGGTGGGACAACTTAGTTTGAAAGAATATAATTCACATGGTCTCTATCATAATCACTTAATGTTGAATTCAGACTCTCAGACACATGTGAATATATTAAATTTCTCATACAGGTCACTGAAAATAAATATATTTTTGATGGATGAGCTCATGAAGTGTTAGTGAGATCAAAGAATAAGTCGAATTAGAAACAGACAGTGTAACAGGACTCTTCATTTACATGGAGCTATAAATAAGGAGAGGAGGCCTGCAGGTGCATCCTGGGAGGGAGGAGTAGAGAGGTGATGCTTCACTGACGGAGGATTAAAACTGAGTTTAATTTGCTCGTTTTATCTGATTTTTCAAACGTCTCAACTACTGCAAGCAAATAAAACTGGGCAAAGTCATATAATCAATGTTGTGTTTATATAAAATATAGCTTTCTGAATTAAAATATAGACCTTCAACTGAGAATTAAATGAAATATGTGTGTTATCTTTGTGTCCTGGATTAACTGTAATTATCAGTGAGATAACTTCTAATAACAACATAGCTTTCTGAATTTAAATATAAATATTCGACTAAGAATTAAAAAGAAACATGTCTGTTATCTTTGTGTCCTGGACTAACTGTAATTATCAGTGAGATGAACATCAGGAGAAGAATAAAATCTAGTGAAGTTAATGTAACATCATAAATGATGTTTTCATGAGTACAAATAAATACAAACACTTTTTTGTTCACAGTTTTTTTTTGTATTTTTATTGAATAATTCTTGAAAAAAGCATCATTTTGCAAAGCTGATACAACACCTCCACCTAACGGTCACAACATGTATTACAAGCATGCAGACACGTCTTTTCTACCATGTGAAGCTTGTGATGAGCAAACAGCACAAACAGTAAAGAAGCAGATGTTAAATGGTCATTGTGCTCCTCTACTATTGTTCAGTGGGACAGTCTGACTTCTTGATGTTTTTCTCTGAAGTCTGGGAGCCCAAAGACACTTTACATGTGTAAACCTGATCCGTGTTCCAGTCTGACGTCTGGACGGCCAGATAGCTGCTGATTTGGAAAGTCTGGTCTGGTTGCTGAACAGCGGTGCTGGTAGAGATCCCACTGCTCACTGGACTCCCACCAGACAACCAGCTCACATCTGCAAAAGGCCCAGCCTGACTGGACAGACAGACCAGAGAGGCTTTGTTGGACTGGAGCTCAGCACTGGACGGAGGGAAGACTGTCAGGACAGGAGGAGAGAAGCTGGAGCCTGAAAATACATGGAGCACTTTCATCAGATAACTAGGAATCACATCATTAATACAAAGCAGGACAGTAACACATTAGTTCATTAGTTGTGTTGACAATTTAACAAACACGCTGAAGAATTAAAGCATTTTAAATCAGCAAAAACATTTAGAAATCATCACCTAAATATGAGCAGTGTTCCTCTTTAAATCATCAACAATCTATCATCACTACCTTAGAAATATTTTGATTAATTCAGTAGAATATTTATGTTAGAAACTGTCATAAAGTCACTTTCTGTGTTATAAAAAAGTGGTATTTAAACTCTCATATGATTATTTAAAGCATTGTGATAAATTAAAGTATATCTAGTAGTAGTTTAGTGGTGTCTATAACACAAAAAATCTAATTTCAAACAGCCACAATAATATTCAGGTAAAATCTGAATAATGCATAAACTTTAGAAGATTAATAAACCAACATTACAAGTACAGTTTGGTATTGATATGACAATGTAAAATACTCTTGACTATTTAACATTGAGTTTTATAATGTTAAAATAAATAATACAAATCTTGTAAATGTTGTCCAACTGTTAAAAATCCTCATCCGCTAAAAAACTTTTGAGTATTTGTCAACAATATTTATAATATTGTGATCAGTAGCAGATCTTTTCTTTGCCTTCAAACACACAGCCTGGTATCAAAGCAGATGTTAAAAAGTCAATCTATTATTCACCAAACAACATGTTGAATATTTTAAACAATTAGCAACAGATGCATTGATTATTTTCTCTTAATATGTATCAGAAACATAAAATCCATCCTGTTTTATGATCAGTTAAAAAGTACTTACTTGTCACAGTCAGCTTGGTGCCTGGTCCGAATACCACAGTGATTCAGTTTGTATACATGGCCGTACAAAAACCTCCTGACTCTCACTAATGAGGGGAGTGGAACTGAAACATCCTGTTGAGACCAACTTTCACTGTCAACGTCTCATTCACTTCATCAGTCTGCTTTCATTACAAAACACTGCTGGGCTTGTTTCAAACACTTTTGACTCTTTAGACGACTTTGTTCAGTATCCGTCCTTGTTTTGATCAGATTTACTGATTTGATTCATTTTATTTTGCTCAAAATTTCATAGAAGCTGTGATGAGTTTCTCACTGAGGTTTTTGTCACAGTGTGAATCACTGTGATATGTCCTCCTTAGCAGATCTATCCCCTGTGTAACAGTAATAGACAGCAGAGTCTCCTGCCTCTGTCTGCTTTATGATGAACTGATAATCTATGTTTGATGAGGATTTAGAGTTGAATCGGTCTGAAGAGAATCCTGATCCAAAGACGGGTGAACTGAGACTATGGTGAAATCTTAGAACAAACTGAGGAGCTCCACCAGGAACCTGTTTATACCAATTGACATGATAGTTATCATCTCTCTGGATGTTGCAGTTGAGAACAGCCTGTTGTCCTGTAGAAACTGTGTGGACAGCAGGCGTCTGAGTCAGCACTTTCACTGCATCAACATCTGTCAACACACAGAGAAAAAGACATGAGTGAAAGGTTTCTGTGTGGAAATCTGGGCTGTGAAAGGAAAGAGAAGAAGATCTTACATGTTAGAGCAGTGATGAGAGTGCAGAGGGTCCCCAGCATGTTGTCAGTGTGTGGTGTAAACGTCCCTCACTGTCCAGCTGAGAGGTGAGCAGGGTTGGAGTGAGAGGAGAAGAGAGACTGAAGCTTATAAAGACACTGAGGAGAGGAGACGTGGAGGAGGAGGAGGAGGAGGAGGAGGAGGAGGAGAATGAGAATCAGGAGGAGGAGGAGGAGGAGGAGGAGCAGGAGGAATAGTGTCAATACTTGACTCTTTTTTCATTCATAATTCAACATCATGCATGCAGTTTCACATTACATAATTTCTTATTAATCAGCATATATTTGAATTAAAAATATTAAAATACCAGTCCCTCATAGTTGTACTGTTGTACTATACCTTTTTTGCCAATAGAAATTTGAACATAAAAATATCTTTATCTACTTGACCTATGGGGGTTAATGTAGCATTTTATTATCTTGTGTTTTAGCTGCATATTAATGAACTTTTTCGACATCTAAATGCTTTTATTTGATTCCTACATACATTTTAAAGCTACAGACGTAGGCAAAGTTGTTGGTAACGTTCCTTTAAAGAGAGAAAAACCCACAATGGTCACTGAAATAACTTGAAACTGACAAAAGTAATAATAAATAAAAATTTACTGAAAATTAACTAATGAAAATCAGCTGTTGCTTTTGAATTGTGGTTCAACAGAATCATTTTAAAAAACAAACTGATGAAACTGGCCTAGACAAAAATGATGGTAGCCCTAGAAAAGATTGAAAATAATTTGACCATAAGGACATATTAAACTAAGGTGTGTCCTGTAATTAGCATCACAGGTGTCTTCAAACTTGTAATCAGTCAGTCTGCCTATTTAAAGGGTGAAAAGTAGTCACTGAGCTGTTTGGCATCATGGTGTGTACCACACTGAACATGGACCACAGAAAGCTAAGGAGAGAGTTGTCTCAGGAGATCAGAAAGAACATTATAGACCTTCATGTTAAAGGTAAAGGCTATAAGACCATCTCCAAGCAGCTTGACGTTCCTGTGACTACAGCTGCACATATTATTCAGAAGTTTAAGGTCCATGGGACTGTAGCCAACCTCCCTGGACGTGGCCACAAGAGGAAAATTGATGACATATTGAAGAGACGGATAATACGAATGGTAACCAAAGAGCCCAGAACAACTTCCAAAGAGATTAGAGGTGAACTCCAAGGTCAAGGTACATCAGTGTCAGATCGCACCATCCGTCGCTGTTTGAGCCAAAGTGGACTTAATGGAAGACGACCGAGGAGGACACCAAATCATAAAAAAGCGAGACTGGAATTTTCCAAAATGCATATTGACAATCCACAAAGCTTCTGGGAGAATGTCCTTTGGACAGATGAGACAAAACTGGAGCTTTTTGGCAAGTCACATCAGCTCTATGTTCACAGACGAAGAGATGAAGCATCCAAAGAAAAGAACACTGTACCTAATGTGAAACATGGAGGAGGCTCGGTTATGTTATGGGGCTGCTTTGTTGCATCTGGCAGGGTGTCTTGAATCTGTGCAGGGTGCAATGAAATCTCAAGACTATCAAGGCATTCTGGAGCGAAATGTGCTGCCCAGTGTCAGAAAGCTTGGTCTCAGTTGCAGGTCATGGGTCCTCAAACAGGATAATGATCCAAAACACAGCTAAACACACCCAAGAATGGCTAAGAACAAAACATTGGACTATTCTGAAGTGGCCTTCTATGAGCCCTGATCTAAATCCTATTGAACATCTGTGGAAGGAGCTGAAACATGCTGTCTGGAGAAGGCACCCTTCAAACCTGAGACAGCTAGAGCAGTTTGCTCACGAGGAGTGGGCCAACATACCTGTCGACAGGTGCAGAAGCCTCATTGAGAGTTACAGAAATCACTTGATTGCAGTGATTGCCTCAAAAGGTTGTGCAACAAAATATTAAGTTAATGTTACCATAATTTTTGTCTAGGCCAGTTTCATTAGTTTGTTTTTTAAAATGATTCTGTTGAACCACAATTCAAAAGCAACAGCTGATTTTCATTAGTTCATTTTCAGTAAATTTTTATTTATTATTACTTTTGTCAGTTTCAAGTTATTTCAGTGACCATTGTGGGTTTTTCTCTTTTTAACGGAACGTTACCAACAACTTTGCCTACGTCTGTATATCTTAAATTGCGCTTTGCAAACATGTTTAATTGATAAAAAATAAATTTAAGCAAAGCACCAGTGAATATACTCAACAGTCATTCCTGATATCTGAGTCTGACGTATAAAACAGACTTTAAATGCTGCTGTGTGTTGCAATTTAACATGTTGTAGTCATAGAACGTTTATAGAAGCTGTTCTGAATAACCCACAATGTGATAAATACTTTTGAGATACACGGATGAAGATGAAATAAATGTGACAGTAATCTAACAGCATTAATCATTTTTCATGAGGCAGACACAGAGTGTTGTTTGATGGCTCTATTATCAGATGTTTCAGAGTCTCAAAAAGCAGAAGTAATAGTGAGGAGGTTTTTGTCACAGTGTAAATCACTGTGATACTTCCTCCTTAGCAGAGCTGTCCCATGTGTGACAGTAATAGACTGCTGAGTCTCCCTCCTCCACATTGTTGATGATCAAACGATAATCTGATGTTGACTGATGATTAGAAGTGAATTTGGGAGAGGAGAAACCAGAGCCATATGTTGGAGAACTATTAGGATGATAAAAGTACAGCACAAACTGAGGAACTCCTCCAGGAGTCTGTCTATACCAGCGAGCAGCACTGTTAGTAACTGTCCCCAGGTTACAGTCCATGGTGGCTGTCTCTCCTTTCCTAACCGTCAAAACAGGAGGCTTCTGTGTCACCACCGTCGCACCACTCACACCTGGAAACAACAAAATGACACAAAGTCAAGAGAAACACACAGACTGATGAATCCAACATGAGGTCAAAGCTGCAGTAAGTCAGCCTCCTTACATGTTAGAGCAGTGATGAGAGTGCAGAGGGTCCCCAGCATGTTGTCAGTGTGGTGTAAACGTCCCTCACTGTCCAGCTGAGAGGTGAGCAGGGTTGGAGTGAGAGGAGAAGAGAGACTGAAGCTAATAAAGACACTGAGGAGAGGAGACGTGGAGGAGGAGGAGGAGGAGGAGGAGTTTCAACCCACAGATAAACTAAATAGTGTTTGTGGTTTCACATTGTGTCATTGAATCATTTCACATTAATAATATCATATTTCATAATGAGCAGTCGGTGTTTGTAAGTCTGCTGATGTCCTTTGCGTGAGTATTATTGCCTCCAGTCAGACTGATTTCCTGATTAAATCTCCATTTTAATTAATCTTCAAATAATCCAATAAATCACATCATCACTGTATCGGTTCATCTTCATCTTTTATTGTTGTATGTGAAGTAAACTGTGTTCTATAATATCTCTGTTTCTTCACACGTCTACATTTTTTATACCACTAAACAAACATGTTTCCTAATAATCCAAACTGATTTAAAATAAATTAAGAATATCTTCATCTAGATGACCTGATGTAAAGTTAATGCAGAGTTTTCATTAGTTGTGATTTAGCTGTATGTAGTCAGATTACTGTCACAATCGCTGCAGCTAGAAGTGTAACAACCATCACTACCTGAGTACAGGAGGATTCAACATTTATCACATTTTGTGTATTTCAACTAGTGTCTGTAAACTTTCTGTTACTTAAAGATATGTTAAAGTTATTCAAAGCTTGAATTACATAAAAATGTCAGATAGTATGGATGATGGTGGAGTACTGGTGCATTACTTATTTCTTTATTTTCTCATCATTAAAGCATGTATGTAAGGTACAAATACATATACTGTCATTGATTAATGTGGGAATTAATCCAATATGAGCATTTAAATGTTTTAAAAAAAATTAGAGTGTTATTTGATGGCTCTATTATCAGATGTTTCAGAGTCTCAAAAAGCAGAAGTAATAGTGAGGAGGTTTTTGTCACAGTGTAAATCACTGTGATACGTACTCATCAACAGAGGTGTCCCATGTTTTACAGTAATAGACTGCTGAGTCTCCCTCCTCCACATTGTTGATGATCAAACGATAATCTGATGTTGACTGATGAGTGGATGTGAACTTTGGAGAGGTGAAACCAGAGCCATGTGCAGGAGCACTCATGCTGTGATAAAAGTACAGTACAAACTGAGGAACTCCTCCAGGAGTCTGTTTATACCAGCAAGCTCTTCTGTCAGTAACAGTCCCCAGGTTACAGTCCATGGTGGTTGTCTCTCCTTTCGTCACCGCCACAACAGGAGGCTTCTGTGTCACCACCGTCACACCACTCACACCTGGAAACAACAAGATGACACGGAGTCAAGAGAAACACACAGACTGATGAATCCAACATGAGGTCAAAGCTGCAGTAAGTCATTCTCCTTACATGTTAGAGCAGTGATGAGAGTGCAGAGGGTCCCCAGCATGTTGTCAGTGTGTGATGAGAACGGCCTTGTAACCTGGAAAGTGAGCTCACTGCTGACAGATTAGAGGGTTTGGAGGATGAGGAGAGGAGGTGCTGGAGGAGCAATTTAATACAACACTGAAACTGAGAGGGACTGACAGGAGGAGGAGCTTTGCTTCAATCTGCATAGTTTCTTACATGTTTTGCTCTATTATCTTCTGTGGAGGGAAACGTCTTTAATTTATCCATTAAAGTCAGTGTAGTTGACAACTTTAATATACAAAATACGATGAAGTCATGATGTCTAAAAACCTGCAATTAATTTTGATTTCTTAGTATTTTGGGTTCCTAATGAATGAGATTTATGTATGAAAGTTTTAATATATTTTGCATCATTTTGCAGGTTCTTCGTACGTCAACAACAGACATCTGCTGCAGGATATAAACTTTGGCTCTGCACACACACATAAGAAGTAAACAGTCATTGATTGAGCAGATGTTAATAATGAAACTATCAGTGTGTTTCCAGTCAGAGGCAGTTCCCTCTGACGTTACAGAGAGATGACACTTGACCTCTTCATTTACATGCAGCTATAAATAAGGAAAGGAGGCCTGCAGGTGCATCCTGGGAAGGAAGAGAGGGAGGAGTAGAGAGGTGATGCTTCACTGACGGAGGATGAAAACTCAGTTTCGGTTGCTCATTTTATCTGATTTTTCTAATGTCTTAACTACTGCAAGCAACTAAAACCAGTTAAATTAATAATAATCTCTCTGCTGTACTTTTATTGCAAATTAACTTCTAATAATGTAGCTTTCTGAATTTAAATATACATATTCAACTAAGAATTAAAAATAAACATGTTTGTTATCTTTGTGTCCTGGACTAACTGTAATTATCAGTGAGATGAACATCAGGAGAAGAATAAAATCTAGTGAAGTTAATGTAACATTATAAATGATGTTTTCATGAGTTCAAATAAATACAAAGACTTTTTTGTTCACAGTTTTTTTTGTATTTTTATTGAATAATTCTTGAAAAAAGCATCATTTTGCAAAGCTGATACAACACCTCCACCTAACGGTCACAACATGTATTACAAGCATGCAGACACGTCTTTTCTACAATGTGAAGCTTGTGATGAGCAAACAGCACAAACAGTAAAGAAGCAGATGTTAAATGGTCATTGTGCTCCTCTACTATTGTTCAGTGGGACAGTCTGACTTCTTGATGTTTTTCTCTGAAGTCTGGGAGCCCAAAGACACTTTACATGTGTAAACCTGATCCGTGTTCCAGTCTGACGTCTGGACGGCCAGATAGCTGCTGATTTGGAAAGTCTGGTCTGGTTGCTGAACAGCGGTGCTGGTAGAGATCCCACTGCTCACTGGACTCCCACCAGACAACCAGCTCACATCTGCAAAAGGCACAGACTGACTGGACAGACAGACCAGAGAGGCTTTGTTGGACTGGAGCTCAGCACTGGACGGAGGGAAGACTGTCAGGACAGGAGGAGAGAAGCTGGAGCCTGAAAATACATGGAGCACTTTCATCAGATAACTAGGAATCACATCATTAATACAAAGCAGGACAGTAACACATTAGTTCATTAGTTGTGTCGACAATTTAACAAACACACTGAAGAATTAAAACATTTTAAATCAGCAAAAACATTTAGAAATCATCACCTAAATATGAGCAGTGTTCCTCTTTAAATCATCAACAATCTATCATCACTACCTTAGAAATATTTGTATTAATTCAGTAGAATATTTATGTTGGAAACTGTCATAAAGTCACTTTCTGTGTTATAAAAAAGTGGTATTTAAACTCTTATATGATTATTTAAAGCATTGTGATAAATTAAAGTATATCTGTAGTAATAGTTTTGTGGTGTCTATAACACAAAAAATCTCATTTCAAACAGCCACAATAATATTCAGGTAAAATCTGAATTATGCATAAACTTTAGAAGATTAGTAAACCAACATTACAAGTACAGTTTGGTATTGATATGAAAATGTAAAATACTCTTGACTAATTAACATGGAGTTTTATAATGTTAAAATAAACAAGAAAAATCTTGTAAATGATGTCCAACTGTTAAAAATCCTCAGCTGCTAAAAAACTTTTGAGTATTTGTAAAAAATATTTAAAATATTGTGATCAGTAGCAGATCTTTCCTTTGCCTTCAAACACACAGCCTGGTATCAAAGCAGATGTTAAAAAGTCAATCTATTATTCACCAAACAACATGTTGAATATTTTAAACAATTAGCAACAGATACATTGATTATTTTCTCTTAATATGTATCAGAAAAATAAAATCCATCCTGTTTTATGATCAGTTAAAAAGTACTTACTTGTCACAGTCAGCTTGGTGCCTGGTCCGAATACCACAGTGATTCAGTTTGTATACATGGCCGTACAAAAACCTCCTGACTCTCACTAATGAGGGGAGTGGAACTGAAACATCCTGTTGAGACCAACTTTCACTGTCAACGTCTCGTTCACTTCATCAGTCTGCTTTTATTACAAAACACTGCTGGACTTGTTTCAAACGCTCTCGTCTCTTTAGAGGACTTTGTTCAGTATCCGTCCTTGTTTTGATCAGATTTACTGATTTGATTCATTTTATTTTGCTCAAAATTGATAGAAGCTGTGATGAGTTTCTCACTGAGGTTTTTGTCACAGTGTGAATCACTGTGATACAGCTGCACCAGAGCTATCCCATGTCTGACAGTAATAGACAGCAGAGTCTCCTGCCTCTGTCTGCTTTATGATGAACTGATAATCTATGTTTGATGTGGATTTAGAGTTGAATCGGTCTGAAGAGAATCCTGATCCAAAGCTGGGTGAACTTTCACTATGGTGAAATTTGAGAATATACTGAGGAGCTCCACCAGGAACCTGTTTATGCCAATTGACATGAGCATAATCTGTCTGAACGTTGCAGTTGAGAACAGCCTGTTGTCCTGTAGAAACTGTGTGGACAGCAGGCGTCTGAGTCAGCACTTTCACTGCATCAACATCTGTCAACACACAGAGAAAAAGACGTGAGTGAAAGGTTTCTGTGTGGAAATCTGAGCTGAAAAAGGAAAGAGAAGAAGATCTTACATGTTAGAGCAGTGATGAGAGTGCAGAGGATCCCCAGCATGTTGTCAGTGTGTGGTGTAAACGTCCCTCACTGTCCAGCTGAGAGGTGAGCAGGGTTGGAGTGAGAGGAGAAGAGAGACTGAAGCTTATAAAGACACTGAGGAGAGGAGACGTGGAGGAGGAGGAGAGGAGGAGGAGGAGGAGTTTTCACCCACAAATAAACTAAATAGTGTTTGTGGTTTCACATTGTGTCATTGAATCATTTCACATTAATAATATCATATTTCATAATGAGCAGTTGGTGTTTGTAAGTCTGCTGATGTCCTTTGCGTGAGTATTATTGCCTCCAGTCAGACTGATTTCCTGATTAAATCTCCATTTTAATTCATCTTCAAATAATCCAATAAATCACATCATCACTGTATCGGTTCATCTTCATCTTTTATTGTTGTATGTGAAGTAAACTGTGTTCTATAATAGCTCTGTGTCTTCACACGTCTACAATTTTTATACCACCAAACAAACATGTTTCCTAATAATCCAAATTGATTTAACATAAATTAAGAATATCTTCACCTAGATGACCTGATGTAAAGTTAAAGCGGAGTTTTTAATTGGTTGTTTTTTAGCTGAACATAAATCAATTCTGTTTTTGAGGATTAATGTAGTCAGATTACTGTCACAATCGCTGCAGCTAGAAGTGTAACATCCATCACTACCTGAGTACAGGAGGATTCAACATTTATCACATTTTGTGTATTTCAACTAGTGTCTGTAAACTTTCTGTTACTTAAAGATATGTTAAAGTTATTCAAAGCTTGAATTACATGAAAATGTCAGATACTATGGATGATGGTGGAGTACTGGTGCATTACTTATTTCTTTATTTTTTCATCATTAAAGCATGTATGGAAGATACAAATAAATATACTGTATTGATTAATGTGGGAAATAATCGGATAAGAGCATTTAAATGTTTGAAAACAAATTAGAGTGTTGTTTGATGGCTCTATTATCAGATGTTTCAGAGTCTCAAAAAGCAGAAGTAATAGTGAGGAGGTTTTTGTCACAGTGTAAATCACTGTGATACAGCTGCAGAGGCAGAGTCATCCCATGTCTGACAGTAATACACAGCAGAGTCTCCTGCCTCTGTCCGCTTTATGATGAACTGAAAATCTATGTTTGATGAGGATTTAGAGTTGAATCAGTCTGAAGAGAATCCTGATCCAAAGCTGAGTGAACTGTCTGAATGGCGAAAACTAAGCGCATACTGAGGAGTTCCACCAGGAACCTGTTTATACCAATGGACATAATTGTTGTAATGTTTCTGGATGTTGCAGTTGAGAACAGCCTGTTGTCCTGTAGAAACTGTGTGGACAGCAGGCGTCTGAGTCACCACTATAACTGCATCAACATCTGTCAACACACAGAGGAAAAGACATGAGTGAAAGGTTGCTGTGTGGAAATCTGGGCTGTAAAAGGACAGAGAAGAAGATCTTACATGTTAGAGCAGTGATGAGAGTGCAGAGGATCCCCAGCATGTTGTCAGTGTGTGGTGTAAACGTCCCTCACTGTCCAGCTGAGAGGTGAGCAGGGTTGGAGTGAGAGGAGAAGAGAGACTGAAGCTTATAAAGACACTGAGGAGAGGAGACGTGGAGGAGGAGGAGGAGGAGGAGGAGTTTTCACCAACAGATAAACTAAATAGTGTTTGTGGTTTCACATTGTGTCATTGAATCATTTCACATTAATAATATCATATTTCATAATGAGCAGTTGGTGTTTGTAAGTCTGCTGATGTCCTTTGCGTGAGTATTATTGCCTCCAGTCAGACTGATTTCCTGATTAAATCTCCATTTTAATTAATCTTCAAATAATCCAATAAATCACATCATCACTGTATCGGTTCATCTTCATCTTTTATTGTTGTATGTGAAGTAAACTGTGTTCTATAATATCTCTGTCTTCACACGTTTACATTTTTTATACCACTAAACAAACATGTTTCCTAATAATCCAAACTGATTTAAAATAAATTAAGAATATCTTCATCTAGATGACCTGATGTAAAGTTAATGCAGAGTTTTCATTGGTTGTGATTTAGCTGTATGTAGTCAGATTATTGTCACAATTAATGCAGCTAGAAGTTTAACAACCATCACTACCTGAGTACAGGAGGATTCAACATTTATCACATTTTGTGTATTTCAACTAGTGTCTGTAAACTTTCTGTTACTTAAAGATATGTTAAAGTTATTCAAAGCTTGAATTACATGAAAATGTCAGATAGTATGGATGATGGTGGAGTGCATACTGGTGCATTACTTATTTCTTTATTTTGTCATTATTAAAGCATGTATGGAAGGTACAAATAAATATACTTTCATCCATTAATGTGGGAATTAATCCAATAAGAGCATTTAAATGTTTGAAAACAAATTAGAATGTTGTTTGATGGCTCTATTATCAGATGTTTCAGAGTCTCAAAAAGCAGAAGTAATAGTGAGGAGGTTTTTGTCACAGTGTAAATCACTGTGATACGTACTCATCAACAGAGGTGTCCCATGTTTTACAGTAATAGACTGCTGAGTCTCCCTCCTCCACATTGTTGATGGTCAAACGATAATCTGATGTTGACTGATGAGTGGATGTGAACTTTGGAGAGGAGAAACCAGAGCCATATCTCACAGAGCTCCAACCGTGATAAAACCACAGTACAATCTGAGGAACTCCTCCAGGAGTCTGTTTATACCACCAAGCATTATGATTAGTAACAGTCCCCAGGTTACAGTCCATGGTGACTGTCTCTCCTTTCGTCACCGCCACAACAGGAGGCTTCTGTGTCACCACCGTCACACCACTCACACCTGGAAACAACAAGATGACACGGAGTCAAGAGAAACACACAGACTGATGAATCCAACATGAGGTCAAAGCTGCAGTAAGTCAGCCTCCTTACATGTTAGAGCAGTGATGAGAGTGCAGAGGGTCCCCAGCATGTTGTCAGTGTGTGCTGAGAACGGCCTTGTAACCTGGAAAGTGAGCTAACTGCTGACAGATTAGAGGGTTTGGAGGATGAGGAGAGGAGGTGCTGGAGGAGCAATTTAATACAACACTGAAACTGAGAGGGACTGACAGGAGGAGGAGCTTTGCTTCAATCTGCATAGTTTCTCACATGTGTTGCTCAGTTATCTTCTGTGGAGGGAAATGTCTTCAATTCATCCATTAAAGTCAGTGTAGATGACAACTTTTATTTACAAGATACTATGAAGTCATGAAGTCTAAAAACCTGCAATTTATTTTTTTATTTCTTAGTATTTTGGGTTCCTAATGAATGAGATTTATGTATGAAATCTTTAATATATTTTGCATCATTTCGCAGGTTTTTCGTACGTCAACAACAGACATCTGCTGCAGGATATAAACTTTGGCTCTGCACACACACATAAGAAGTAAACAGTCATTGATTGAGCAGATGTTAATAATGAAACTATCAGTTTGTTTCCAGTCAGAGACAGTTCCCTCTGATGTTACAGAGAGGTGACACTTGACCTCTTCATTTACATGCAGCTATAAATAAGGAGAGGAGGCCTGCAGGTGCATCCTGTGAAGGAAGAGAGGAAGGAGTAGAGAGGTGATGCTTCACTGA
Organism: Sebastes umbrosus; assembly: GCF_015220745.1. NCBI lineage: Eukaryota > Metazoa > Chordata > Actinopteri > Perciformes > Sebastidae > Sebastes > Sebastes umbrosus. The sequence continues at coordinate 25,450,650 of NC_051282.1, read as the reverse complement.
CGGAGGATGAAAACTCAGTTTCAGTTGCTCATTTTATCTGATTTTTTTAACGTCTCAACTACTTCAAGCAACTAAAACCAGTTAAATTAATAATAATCTCTCTGTTGTGTTTTTATTGCAAATTAACTTCTAATAATAACCTAGCTTTCTGAATTTAAATATACATATTCATCTGTGAATTAAAAATAAACATGTTTGTTATCTTTGTGTCCTGGACTAACTGTAATTATCAGTGAGATGAACATCAGGAGAAGAATAAAATCTAGTGAAGTTAATGTAACATTAGAAATTATGTTTTTTGATGAGTACAAATAAATACAAACACTTTTTTGTTCACAGGTTTTTTTTTTGTATTTTTATTGAATAATTCTTGAAAAAAGCATAATTTTGCAAAGCTGATACAACACCTCCACCTAACGGTCACAACATGTATTACAAGCATGTAGACACGTCTCTTCTACCATGTGAAGCTTGTGATGAGCAAACAGCACAAACAGTAAAGAAGCAGATGTTAAATGGTCATTGTGCTCCTCTACTATTGTTCAGTGGGACAGTCTGACTTCTTGATGTTTTTCTCTGAAGTCTGGGAGCCCAAAGACACTTTACATGTGTAAACCTGATCCGTGTTCCAGTCTGACGTCTGGACGGCCAGATAGCTGCTGATTTGGAAAGTGTTGTCTGGTTGCTGAACAGCGGTGCTGGTAGAGATCCCACTGCTCACTGGACTCCCACCAGACAACCAGCTCACATCTGCAAAAGGCCCAGACTGACTGGACAGACAGACCAGAGAGGCTTTGTTGGACTGGAGCTCAGCACTGGACGGAGGGAAGACTGTCAGGACAGGAGGAGGGAAGCTGGAGCCTGAAAATACATGGAGCACTTTCATCAGATAACTAGGAATCACATCATTAATACAAAGCAGGACAGTAACACATTAGTTCATTAGTTGTGTCGACAATTTAACAAACACACTGAAGAATTAAAACATTTTAAATCAGCAAAAACATTTAGAGATCATCACCTAAATATGAGCAGTGTTCCTCTTTAAAACATAAACAATCTATCAATCACTAACATAGAAATATTTTGATTAATTCAGTAGAATATTTATGTTGGAAACTGTCATAAAGTCACTTTCTGTGTTATAAAAAAGTGGTATTTAAACTCTTATATGATTATTTAAAGCATTGTGATAAATTAAAGTATATCTGTAGTAGTAGTTTTGTGGTGTCTATAACGCAAAAAATCTCATTTCAAACAGCCACAATAATATTCAGGTAAAATCTGAATTATGCATAAACTTTAGAAGATTAGTAAACCAACATTACAAGAACAGTTTGGTATTGATATGACAATGTAAAATACTCTTGACTATTTAACATGGAGTTTTATAATGTTAAAATAAACAAGAAAAATATTGTAAATGTTGTCCAACTGTTAAAAATCCTTATCCACTAAAAAACTTTTGAGTATTTGTCAAAAATATTTAAAATATTGTGATCAGTAGCAGATCTTTCCTTTGTCTTCAAACACACAGCCTGGTATCAAAGCAGATGTTAAAAAGTCAATCTATTATTCACCAAACAACATGTTGAATATTTTAAACAACTAGCAACAGATACATTGATTATTTTCTCTTAATATGTATCAGAAACATAAAATCCATCCTGTTTTATGATCACTTAAAAAGTACTTACTTGTCACAGTCAGCTTGGTGCCTGGTCCGAATACCACAGTGATTCAGTTTGTATACATGGCCGTACAAAAACCTCCTGACTCTCACTAATGAGGGGAGTGGAACTGAAACATCCTGTTGAGACCAACTTTCACTGTCAACGTCTCATTCACTTCATCAGTCTACTTTCATTACAAAACACTGCTGGACTTGTTTCAAACTCTCTTGTCTCTTTAGACGACTTTGTTCAATATATGTCCTGGTTTTGATCAGATTTACTGATTTGATTCATTTTATTTTGCTCAAAATTCATAGAAGCTGCGGTGAGTTTCTCACTGAGGTTTTTGTCACAGTGTGAATCACTGTGATACAGCTGCAGAGGCAGAGTCATCCCATGTCTGACAGTAATAGTCAGCAGAGTCTCCTGCCTCTGTCCGCTTTATGATGAACTGATAATCTATGTTTGATGTGGATTTAGAGTTGAATCGGTCTGAAGAGAATCCTGATCCAAAGCTGGGTGAACTTTGACTATGGTGAAATCTGAGAACATACTGAGGAGCTCCACCAGGAACCTGTTTATACCATCTGACATAATTACTATCATCTCTCTGGATGTTGCAGTTGAGAACAGCCTGTTGTCCTGTAGAAACTGTGTGGACAGCAGGCGTCTGAGTCACCACTATCACTGCATCAACATCTGTCAACACACAGAGAAAAAGACGTGAGTGAAAGGTTTCTGTGTGGAAATCTGGGCTGTAAAAGGAAAGAGAAGAAGATCTTACATGTTAGAGCAGTGATGAGAGTGCAGAGGATCCCCAGCATGTTGTCAGTGTGTGGTGTAAACGTCCCTCACTGTCCAGCTGAGAGGTGAGCAGGGTTGGAGTGAGAGGAGAAGAGAGACTGAAGCTTGTAAAGACACTGAGGAGAGGAGACGTGGAGGAGGAGGAGGAGGAGGGGGAGAATGAGGATCAGGAGGAGGAGGAGTGTCAACACTTGACTCAGTTTTCACTCATAATTCAACATCATGTATGTGGGTTTCACATTAAATCATTTCTTCTTAATCAGCATATATTTGGTAATTTGTATTCCTTATAAAAATGTATCTGAAAAATGTATTTGATTGCCGTTGATGATTTTTGGCCTGAGATGAATCTGCAATTGTTATATCAGATTTAAATCTGGAATTAATTTCTATTTTTCCATGTTATTATTAATCACATAAACCACAGGATTAACACATGGTCATTGTTTTATAAGTTTGTGTTATAAAGTTTTAACTAAGTTGTATATTTTATAGGTAAACAGAACTATAGAGTGTAAAAGTTTACTTCTCACCTCAGTGTTTTTATTCTTCTAAATATTCCTCATTAATCCAAATTACTCTGACTAAAACTATCAAAAACTATTCAAAAATGTCTTTATCCCCCACAGCAACCACTAGCTTTTTTTTAATGCTTGTTTTGGTGTCTGCATTATAATGATTTTATTGTTATTATTATTATTTTAAATATATATGTATGTGTGTGTGTGGGTGTGTATATATATATATTGATTTTTTTTATTATTATTTATTATTATTTTCTTTTCTCTATTTATTTGTTTTTCCTTCTTTGTGATTGCTTAATGTAATTCCATGTTTAAGTTGTCAAATTGTCCATGTGTACCACACTATCTCAATCACAAAGAGGATAGGAGGGGTTAGGAAATATGGGTTTAGCATAACATTGTTGAAAATGAGTAAAATACCAGTCCCGTTATATTTGTACTGTTGTACTATACCTTTTGTGCCAATACAAATTTGAACATAAAAATGTTTTTATCTACATGTCCTATATTATCTTGTGTTTTAGCTGCACATTAATGAACTTTTTTGACATCTAAATGCTTTTATTGGATTCCTACATACATTTTAAAGCTATATCTTAAATTGCGCTTTGCAAACATGTTTAATTAATGAAAAATAAATTTAAGCAAAGCACCAGTAAATATACTCAACAGTCATTCCTGATATCTGAGTCTGACGTATAAAACAGACTTTAAATGCTGCTGTGTGTTGCCATATAACATGTTTTAGACATCGAAGGTTTACAGAAGCTGTTCTGAATACCCCAAATGTGATGAATACTTTTGAGATACACAGATGTAGATGAAATAAATCTGACAGTAATCTAACGGCATTAATCATTTTTCATGAAGCAGATACAGAGTGTTGTTTGATGGCTCTATTATCAGATGTGTCAGAGTCTCAAAAAGCAGAAGTAATAGTGAGGAGGTTTTTGTCACAGTGTAAATCACTGTGATACGTGCTCATTAACAGAGCTGTCCCATGTCTGACAGTAATAGATTGCTGAGTCTCCCTCTTCCACATTGTTGATGATCAAACGATAATCTGATGTTGACTGATGATTAGACGTGAATTTGGGAGAGGAGAAACCAGAGCCATATGTTGGAGAACTGCTGCTGTGATGAAAGTACAGTACAAACTGAGGAACTCCTCCAGGAGTCTGTTTATACCAGCGAGCAGCACTGCCAGTAACAGTCCCCAGGTTACAGTCCATGGTGGCTGTCTCTCCTTTCCTAACCGTCAAAACAGGAGGCTTCTGTGTCACCACCGTCACACCACTCACACCTGGAAACAACAAGATGACACAAAGTCAAGAGAAACACACAGACTGATGAATCCAACATGAGGTCAAAGCTGCAGTAAGTCAGCCTCCTTACATGTTAGAGCAGTGATGAGAGTGCAGAGGGTCCCCAGCATGTTGTCAGTGTGTGGTATAAACGTCCCTCACTGTCCAGCTGAGAGGTGAGCAGGGTTGGAGTGAGAGGAGAAGAGAGACTGAAGCTAATAAAGACACTGAGGAGAGGAGACGTGGAGGAGGAGGAGGAGGAGGAGGAGGAGTTTCAACCCACAGATAAACTAAATAGTGTTTGTGGTTTCACATTGTGTCATTGAATCATTTCACATTAATAATATCATATTTCATAATGAGCAGTCGGTGTTTGTAAGTCTGCTGATGTCCTTTGCGTGAGTATTATTGCCTCCAGTCAGACTGATTTCCTGATTAAATCTCCATTTTAATTAATCTTCAAATAATCCAATAAATCACATCATCACTGTATCGGTTCATCTTCATCTTTTATTGTTGTACATGAAGTAAACAGTGTTCTATAATATCTCTGTTTCTTCACACGTCTACATTTTTTATACCACCAAACAAACATGTTTCCTAATAATCCAAACTGATTTAAAATAAATTAAGAATATCTTCATCTAGATGACCTGATGTAAAGTTAATGCAGAGTTTTCATTGGTTGTGATTTAGCTGTATGTAGTCAGATTATTGTCACAATTAATGCAGCTAGAAGTGTAACAACCATCACTACCTGAGTACAGGAGGATTCAACATTTATCACATTTTGTGTATTTCAACTAGTGTCTGTAAACTTTCTGTTACTTAAAGATATGTTAAAGTTATTCAAAGCTTGAATTACATGAAAATGTCAGATAGTATGGATGATGGTGGAGTACTGGTGCATTACTTATTTCTTTATTTTCTCATCATTAAAGCATGTATGTAAGGTACAAATAAATATACTGTCATTGATTAATGTGGGAATTAATCCAATAAGAGCATTTAAATGTTTGAAAACAAATAAGAGTGTTGTTTGATGGCTCTATTATCAGATGTTTCAGAGTCTCAAAAAGCAGAAGTAATAGTGAGGAGGTTTTTGTCACAGTGTAAATCACTGTGATACAGCTGCTGAGGCAGAGGTATCCCATGTCTGACAGTAATAGACTGCTGAGTCTCCCTCCTCCACATTGTTGATGGTCAAACGATAATCTGATGTTGACTGATGAGTGGATGTGAACTTTGGAGAGGAGAAACCAGAGCCATATCTCACAGAGCTCCAACCGTGATAAAAGCTCAGTACAAACTGAGGAACTCCTCCAGGAGTCTGTTTATACCAGCGAGCCGGATAGTTAGTAACAGTCCCCAGGTTACAGTCCATGGTGACTGTCTCTCCTTTCCTCACCGTCACAACAGGAGGCTTCTGTGTCACCACCGTCACACCACTCACACCTGGAAACAACAAGATGACACGGAGTCAAGAGAAACACACAGACTGATGAATCCAACACGAGGTCAAAGCTGCAGTAAGTCATTCTCCTTACATGTTAGAGCAGTGATGAGAGTGCAGAGGGTCCCCAGCATGTTGTCAGTGTGTGATGAGAACGGCCTTGTAACCTGGAAAGTGAGCTCACTGCTGACAGATTAGAGGGTTTGGAGGATGAGGAGAGGAGGTGCTGGAGGAGCAATTTAATACAACACTGAAACTGAGAGGGACTGACAGGAGGAGGAGCTTTGCTTCAATCTGCATGGTTTCTCACATGTGTTGCTCTATTATCTTCTGTGGAGGGAAATGTCTTTAATTTATCCATTAAAGTCAGTGTAGTTGACAACTTTAATATACAAAATACCATGATGTCATTATGTCAAAGAAGCCTGCAGTTTATATGGATTTCTTAGTATTTTCAGTTCCTAATGAATGAGACTTATGTATGAAAGTTTTAATATATTTTGCATCATTTTGCAGGTTTTTCGTACGTCAAAAACAGACATCTGCTGCAGGATATAAACTTTGGCTCTGCACACACACATAAGAAGTAAACTGTCATTGATTGAGCAGATGTTAATAATGAAACTATCAGTGTGTTTCCAGTCAGAGACAGTTCCCTCTGATGTTACAGAGAGCTGACACTTGACCTCTTCATTTACATGCAGCTATAAATAAGGAGAGGAGGCCTGCAGGTGCATCCTGGGAAGGAAGAGAGGAAGGAGTAGAGAGGTGATGCTTCACTGACGGAGGATGAAAACTCAGTTTCAGTTGCTCATTTTATCAGATTTTTCTAACGTCTTAACTACTGCAAGCAACTAAAACCAGTTAAATTAATATTAATCTCTCTGTTGTGATTTTATTGCAAATTAATTTCTAATAACAACGTAGCTTTCTGAATTTATATATACACATTCAAGTTAGAATTAAAAAGAAATATGTGTGTTATCTTTGTGTCCTGGACTGACTGTAATTATCAGTATGATGAACATCAAGAGAAGAATAAAATCTAGTGAAGTTAATGTAACATTAGAAATTATGTTTTCATGAGTACAAATAAATACAAACACTTTTTTGTTCACAGTTTTTTTTTGTATTTTTATTGAATAATTCTTGAAAAAAGCATCATTTTGCAAAGCTGATACAACACCTCCACCTAACGGTCACAACATGTATTACAAGCATGCAGACACGTCTTTTCTACCATGTGAAGCTTGTGATGAGCAAACAGCACAAACAGTAAAGAAGCAGATGTTAAATGGTCATTGTGCTCCTCTACTATTGTTCAGTGGGACAGTCTGACTTCTTGATGTTTTTCTCTGAAGTCTGGGAGCCCAAAGACACTTTACATGTGTAAACCTGATCCGTGTTCCAGTCTGACGTCTGGACGGCCAGATAGCTGCTGATTTGGAAAGTCTGGTCTGGTTGCTGAACAGCGGTGCTGGTAGAGATCCCACTGCTCACTGGACTCCCACCAGACAACCAGCTCACATCTGCAAAAGGCCCAGACTGACTGGACAGACAGACCAGAGAGGCTTTGTTGGACTGGAGCTCAGCACTGGACGGAGGGAAGACTGTCAGGACAGGAGGAGGGAAGCTGGAGCCTGAAAATACATGGAGCACTTTCATCAGATAACTAGGAATCACATCATTAATACAAAGCAGGACAGTAACACATTAGTTCATTAGTTGTGTTGACAATTTAACAAACACGCTGAAGAATTAACACATTTTAAATCAGCAGAAACATTTAGAAATCATCACCTAAATATGAGCAGTGTTCATCTTTAAAACATAAACAATCTATCAACCACTAACATAGAAATATTTTGATTAATTCAGTAGAATATTTATGTTGGAAACTGTCATAAAGTCACTTTCTGTGTCATAAAAAAAGTGGTATTTAAACTCTCATATGATTATTTAAAGCATTGTGATGAATTAAAGTATATCTGTAGTAATAGTTTAGTGGTGTCTATAACACAAAAAATCTCATTTCAAACAGCCACAATAATATTCAGGTAAAATCTGAATTATCCCTAAACTTTAGAAGATTAGTAAACCAACATTACAAGTACAGTTTGGTATTGATATCACAATGTAAAATACTCTTGACTATTTAACATGGAGTTTTATGATGTTAAAATAAACAAGAAAATTCTTCTAAATGTTGTCCAACTGTTAAAAATCCTCAGCCGCTAAAAAACTTTTTAATTTGTAAAAGACATTTAAAATATTGTGATCAGTAGCAGATCTTTCCTTTGCCTTCAAACACACAGCCTGGTATCAAAGCAGATGTTAAAAAGTCAATCTATTATTCACCAAACAACATGTTGAATATTCTAAACAATTAGCAACAGATACATTGATTATTTTCTCTTAATATGTATCAGAAACATAAAATCCATCCTGTTTTATGATCAGTTAAAAAGTACTTACTTGTCACAGTCAGCTTGGTGCCTGGTCCGAATACCACAGTGATTCAGTTTGTATACATGGCCGTACAAAAACCTCCTGACTCTCACTAATGAGGGGAGTGGAACTGAAACATCCTGTTGAGACCAACTTTCACTGTCAACGTCTCATTCACTTCATCAGTCTGCTTTTATTACAAAACACTGCTGGGCTTGTATCAAACACTCTTGGCTCTTTAGACGACTTTGTTCAATATCCGTCCTTGTTTTGATCAGATTTACTGATTTGATTCATTTGATTTTGCTCAAAATTGATAGAAGCTGTGATGAGTTTCTCACTGAGGTTTTTGTCACAGTGTGAATCACTGTGATACAGCTGCAGAGGCAGAGTCATCCCATGTCTGACAGTAATAGACAGCAGAGTCTCCTGCCTCTGTCTGCTTTATGATGAACTGAAAATCTATGTTTGATGAGGATTTAGAGTTGAATCGGTTTGAAGAGAATCCTGATCCAAAGTCGGGTGAACTGGCTGAATGGTAAAATCTGAGAACATACTGAGGAGCTTCACCAGGAACCTGTTTATGCCAACTGACATAATTGTTGTAATGTTTCTGGATGTTGCAGTTGAGAACAGCCTGTTGTCCTGTAGAAACTGTGTGGACAGCAGGCGTCTGAGTCAGAACTATCACTGCATCAACATCTGTCAACACACAGAGAAAAAGACATGAGTGAAAGGTTTCTGTGTGGAAATCTAGGCTGTAAAAGGAAAGAGAAGAAGATCTTACATGTTAGAGCAGTGATGAGAGTGCAGAGGGTCCCCAGCATGTTGTCAGTGTGTGGTGTAAACGTCCCTCACTGTCCAGCTGAGAGGTGAGCAGGGTTGGAGTGAGAGGAGAAGAGAGACTGAAGCTAATAAAGACACTGAGGAGAGGAGACATGGAGGAGGAGGAGGAGGAGGAGGAGGAGGACTTTCAACCCACAGATAAACTAAATAGTGTTTGTGGTTTCACATTGTGTCATTGAATCATTTTACATTAATAATATCATATTTCATAATGAGCAGTTGGTGTTTCTAAGTCTGCTGATGTCCTTTGCGTGAGTATTATTGCCTCCAGTCAGACTGATTTCCTGATTAAATCTCCATTTTAATTCATCTTCAAATAATCCAATAAATCACATCATCACTGTATCGGTTCATCTTCATCTTTTATTGTTGAATGTGAAGTAAACTGTGTTCTATAATATCTCTGTGTCTTCACACGTCTACATTTTTTATACCACCAAACAAACATGTTTCCTAATAATCCAAACTGATTTAACATAAATTAAGAATATCTTCATCTAGATGACCTGATGTAAAGTTAAAGCAGAGTTTTTAATTGGTTGTTTTTTAGCTGAACATAAATCAATTCTGTTTTTGAGGATTAATGTAGTCAGATTACTGTCACAATCGCTGCAGCTAGAAGTGTAACATCCATCACTACCTGAGTACAGGAGGGTTCAACATTTATCACATTTTGTGTATTTCAACTAGTGTCTGTAAACTTTCTATTACTTAAAGATATGTTAAAGTTATTCAAAGCTTGAATTACATGAAAATGTCAGATATTATGGATGATGGTGGAGTGCATTTACTGGTGCATTATTTATTTCTTTATTTTTTCATCATTAAAGCATGTATGGAAGATACAAATAAATATACTGTATTGATTAATGTGGGAAATAATCGGATAAGAGCATTTAAATGTTTGAAAACAAATTAGAGTGTTGTTTGATGGCTCTATTATCAGATGTTTCAGAGTCTCAAAAAGCAGAAGTAATAGTGAGGAGGTTTTTGTCACAGTGTAAATCACTGTGATACAGCTGCAGAGGCAGAGTCATCCCATGTCTGACAGTAATACACAGCAGAGTCTCCTGCCTCTGTCCGCTTTATGATGAACTGAAAATCTATGTTTGATGAGGATTTAGAGTTGAATCGGTCTGAAGAGAATCCTGATCCAAAGCTGAGTGAACTGTCATGATGGCGAAATCTGAGAACATACTGAGGAGCTTCACCAGGAACCTGTTTATACCATCGGACATAATTGCTGTAATGTTTCTGGATGTTACAGTTGAGAACAGCCTGTTGTCCTGTAGAAAATGTGTGGACAGCAGGCGTCTGAGTCAGCACTATCACTGCATCAACATCTGTCAACATACAGAGAAAATGACATGAGTCAAAGGTTTCTGTTTGGAAATCTGGGCTGTAAAAGTAAAGAGAACAAGATCTTACATGTTAGAGCAGTGATGAGAGTGCAGAGGATCCCCAGCATGTTGTCAGTGTGTGGTGTAAACGTCCCTCACTGTCCAGCTGAGAGGTGAGCAGGGTTGGAGTGAGAGGAGAAGAGAGACTGAAGCTTATAAAGACACTGAGGAGAGGAGACGTGGAGGAGGAGGAGGAAGAGGAGTGTCAATACTTGACTCAGTTTTCACTCATAAATCAACTGCATCATGTATGTGGGTTTCACATCAGACACTTTTTCATAATTTCTGTTGTTAACAATCATGTCTCCAATAACTTTCCTTCTTTACTCATTGTTGCCAAATACAATGATTTCTGTCTAGTCTTTATTTAATTGAAGTACATTTAATTGCATCCAGCTATTTACTTTCTCTAAGCATTGATAGAGTGAATCTAAAGGACCGTAGTCACTTGGTTAAAGAGCTTTGTAAATCAGAGTGTCGTCTGCGTAGCTGAGATAGGAAACGTTATCATCATGTATGATTAGACCTACAGGGATGCATGTACAGGTTGAATAACAACGGCTCAAGAATCGAACCCTGTTGGACTCCACATGTCATGATGATTGCTCGTATTTATAATCACTCTATCTCTGGTATTTTACAGTAAGCAGTATATATAATAAGCAGGGTGTAGAGTTGACTTTATTTCATCATCTCGTCACCCTTTCAAATGATTTGCTCTCACTGAAGTAGCATGCTCTATATTAATTGAGACTCCTGTGTTTCATCTTGTGGAAACACATCATGAATCACTAAATCTATGTGACATATTGCCAGATTAATGCAGCATTTGTTTGTGTTTTAGCTGCTCATAACTTTTTGTTGTTGTAACTTTGGGCTTCCAGATGACCTTTTGACCTGTTCATGAAGAGGGAACTAGTAGATGACTATTTAATATCAAAAAGTGTTTGTGTGACAATCTTCACTACCTGTGCACCAATTAATTTACATCAATTAAGAAATTCTTGAATTCAGAACAGCAAATGAGAATCTTCTGTATACTTTCTTTAACTGCAAGAGACATTCATATTTACTGTTTCAACATTTTAATAGATCATAACTTTTGTTTCAGTGGCTAACATTTACTAGTGAGCATATTATCTGTTTCAGTGATAAAGTGTGTACACATGGCATACTGTATATAACTACCATAGGAACCATAAATCCCCCCCTGATGTCTCACTCTCTCATTCGTTCATTCTGCCTGGTTTTCCATGTCACTAACTGTCTTGTTGTTTCAGAACCAGCCACTCCCACCTGCCCTCTGATCACCGCTTTCCAGTCAGTTTCCCACCTGACCTGCTCCTCCCACTCACTCACCTGTTTCTCATTCCCCTGATTACCACTGTAGAGTATAAACAGGCCCATTTAATCCTCTGTCTGATTGTCTTTTGCACTAAGATTATATTTACACTTACCTGTCTGATGCCTGCCTGATTTGGGTTTCTGTCTGTTCTGTGTCACTCAGTGTTTCACCAGGAAAGATCAGAAGATATATGTGAGAATCCAAAAAAGTTTGAGAATATATTTTAAATGTGTGAGTGGGGAAGAAAAACAGAAAGCATTGGCTGTTGGCTTCCCTCCCAGTCCAGATGTGTCAGCAGTTCAAAAAGCAGAAGTAATAGTGAGGAGGTTTTTGTCACAGTGTAAATCACTGTGATACGTACTCAGTAACAGAGGTGTCCCATGTAGCACAGTAATAGACTGCTGAGTCTCCTTCCTCCACATTGTTGATGATCAAACGATAATCTGATGTTGACTGATGAGTAGATGTGAACTTTGGAGAGGAGAAACCAGAGCCATAATATACAGAGCTATAACTGTGATGAAACCTCAGTATATACTGAGGAACTCCTCCAGGAGTCTGTTTATACCAGATAACCTGATAGTTAGTAACAGTCCCCAGGTTACAGTCCATGGTGGCTGTCTCTCCTTTCCTCACCGTCACGACAGGAGGTTTCTGTGTCACCACCGTCACACCACTCACACCTGGAAACAACAAAATGACACGGAGTCAAGAGAAACACACAGCCTGATGAATCCAACATGAGGTCAAAGCTGCAGTAAGTCATTCTCCTTACATGTTAGAGCAGTGATGAGAGTGCAGAGGGTCCCCAGCATGTTGTCAGTGTGTGGTGAGAACGGCCTTGTAACCTGGAAAGTGAGCTAACTGCTGACAGATTAGAGGGTTTGGAGGATGAGGAGAGGAGGTGCTGGAGGAGCAATTTAATATAACACTGAAACTGAGAGGGACTGACAGGAGGAGCAGCTTTGCTTAAATCTGCATAGTTTCTCACATGTGTTGCTCTATTATCTTCTGTGGAGGGAAATGTCTTTAATTTATCCATTAAAGTCAGTGTAGTTGACAACTTTAGTATACAAAATACCATGATGTCATTATGTCAAAGAAGCCTGCAATTTATATGTATTTCTTAGTATTTTGGGTTCCTAATGAATGGGATTCATGTATGAAAGTTTTAATATATTTTGCATCATTTTGCAGGTTTTTCGTACGTCAACAACAGACATCTGCTGCAGGATATAAACTTTGGCTCTGCACACACACATAAGAAGTAAACAGTCATTGATTGAGCAGATGTTAATAATGAAACTATCAGTGTGTTTCCAGTCAGAGGCAGTTCCCTCTGATGTTACAGAGAGCTGACACTTGACCTCTTCATTTACATAAAGCTATAAATAAGGAGAGGAGGCCTGCAGGTGCATCCTGGGAAGGAAGAGAGGGAGGAGTAGAGAGGTGATGCTTCACTGACGGAGGATGAAAACTCAGTTTCAGTTGCTCATTTTATCTGATTTTTTTAACTTCTCAACTACTGCAAGCAACTAAAACCAGTTAAATTAATATTAATCACTTTGTGTTGTATTTTATTGCAAATTAACATTAATAATATATATATACACATTCAACTAAGAATTAAAAATAAACATGTCTGTTATCTTTGTGTCCTGGACTAACTGTAATTATCAGTGAGATGAACATCAGGAGAAGAATAAAATCTAGTGAAGTTAATGTAACTTTATAAATTATGTTTTCATGAGTACAAATAAATACAAACACTTTTTTGTTCACAGTTTTTTTTGTATTTTTATTGAATAATTCTTGAAAAAAGCATCATTTTGCAAAGCTGATACAACACCTCCACCTAACGGTCACAACATGTATTACAAGCATGCAGACACGTCTTTTCTACCATGTGAAGCTTGTGATGAGCAAACAGCACAAACAGTAAAGAAGCAGATGTTAAATGGTCATTGTGCTCCTCTACTATTGTTCAGTGGGACAGTCTGACTTCTTGATGTTTTTCTCTGAAGTCTGGGAGCCCAAAGACACTTTACATGTGTAAACCTGATCCGTGTTCCAGTCTGACGTCTGGACGGCCAGATAGCTGCTGATTTGGAAAGTCTGGTCTGGTTGCTGAACAGCGGTGCTGGTAGAGATCCCACTGCTCACTGGACTCCCACCAGACAACCAGCTCACATCTGCAAAAGGCACAGACTGACTGGACAGACAGACCAGAGAGGCTTTGTTGGACTGGAGCTCAGCACTGGACGGAGGGAAGACTGTCAGGACAGGAGGAGAGAAGCTGGAGCCTGAAAATACATGGAGCACTTTCATCAGATAACTAGGAATCACATCATTAATACAAAGCAGGACAGTAACACATTAGTTCATTAGTTGTGATGACAATTTAACAAACACGCTGAAGAATTAAAACATTTTAAATCAGCAAAAACATTTAGAAATCATCACCTAAATATGAGCAGTGTTCCTCTTTAAATCATCAACAATCTATCAACCACTAACATAGAAATATTTTGATTAATTCAGTAGAATATTTATGTTGGAAACTGTCATAAAGTCACTTTCTGTGTTATAAAAAAGTGGTATTTAAACTCTCATATGATTATTTAAAGCATTGTGATGAATTAAAGTATATCTCTAGTAGTAGTTTTGTGGTGTCTATAACACAAAAAAATCTAATTTCAAACAGCCACAATAATATTCAGGTAAAATCTGAATTATCCATAAACTTTAGAAGATTAGTAAACCAACATTACAAGTACAGTTTGGTATTGATATCACAATGTAAAATTCTCTTGACAAATTAACATGGAGTTTAAAATAAACAAGAAAATTCTTCTAAATGTTGTCCAACTGTTAAAAATCCTCAGCCGCTAAAAAACTTTTGAGTATTCGTAAAAAATATTTAAAATATTGTGATCAGTAGCAGATATTTCCTTTGTCTTCAAACACACAGCCTGGTATCAAAGCAGATGTTAAAAAGTCAATCTATTATTCACCAAACAACATGTTGAATATTTTAAACAATTAGCAACAGATACATTGATTATTTTCTCTTAATATGTATCAGAAACATAAAATCCATCCTGTTTTATGATCAGTTAAAAAGTACTTACTTGTCACAGTCAGCTTGGTGCCTGGTCCGAATACCACAGTGATTCAGTTTGTATACATGGCCGTACAAAAACCTCCTGACTCTCACTAATGAGGGGAGTGGAACTGAAACATCCTGTTGAGACCAACTTTCACTGTCAACGTCTCGTTCACTTCATCAGTCTGCTTTTATTACAAAACACTGCTGGGCTTGTTTCAAACTCTCTTGTCTCTTTAGACGACTTTGTTCAGTATCCGTCCTTGTTTTCATCAGATTTACTGATTTGATTCATTTTATTTTGCTCAAAATTCATAGAAGCTGCAGTGAGTTTCTCACTGAGGTTTTTGTCACAGTGTGAATCACTGTGATACAGCTGCATAGCCAGAGCTAGTCCATGTCTCACAGTAATAGACAGCAGAGTCTCCTGCCTCTGTCCGCTTTATGATGAACTGATAATCTATGTTTGATGATGATTTAGAGTTGAATCGGTCTGAAGAGAATCCTGATCCAAAGCTGGGTGAACTGGCTGAATGGTAGAATCTGAGAACAAACTGAGGAGCTTCACCAGGAACCTGTTTATACCAACTGACATAATTTTCATCTGTCTGAACGTTGCAGTTGAGAACAGCCTGTTGTCCTGTAGAAACTGTGTGGACAGCAGGCGTCTGAGTCACCACTTTAACTGCATCAACATCTGTCAACACACAGAGAAGAAGACGTGAGTGATAGGTTTCTGTGTGGAAATCTGGGCTATAAAAGGAAAGAGAAGAAGATCTTACATGTTAGAGCAGTGATGAGAGTGCAGAGGGTCCCCAGCATGTTGTCAGTGTGTGGTGTAAACGTCCCTCACTGTCCAGCTGAGAGGTGAGCAGGGTTGGAGTGAGAGGAGAAGAGAGACTGAAGCTTATAAAGACACTGAGGAGAGGAGATGTGGAGGAGGAGGAGGAGAATGAGGATCAGGAGGAGGAGGAGTGTCAACACTTGACTCTGTTTTCACTCATAATTCAACATCATGTATGTGGGTTTCACATTAAATCATTTCTTCTTAATCAGCATATATTTGGTAATTTGTATTCCTTATAAAAATGTATCTGAAAAATGTATTTGATTGCCGTTGATGATTTTTGGCCTGAGATGAATCTGCAATTGTTATATCAGATTTAAATCTGGAATTAATTTCTATTTTTCCATATTATTATTAATCGCATAAACCACAGGATTAACACATGGTCGTTGTTTTATAAGTTTGTGTTATAAAGTTTTAACTAAGTTGTATATTTTATAGGTAAACAGCATTATAGAGTGTAAAAGTTTACTTCTCACCTCAGTGTTTTTATTCTTCTAAATATTCCTCATTAATCCAAATTACTCTGACTAAAACTATCAAAAATTATTCAAAAATGTCTTTATCCCCCGCAGCAACCACCAGCTCTTTTTTAATGCTTGTTTCGGTGTCTGCATTATTATGATTTTATTGTTATTATTATTATTTTAAATATATATATGTGTGTGTGTGGGTGTGTATATATATATATTGATTTTTTTTATTATTATTTATTATTATTTTCTTTTCTCTATTTATTTGTTTTTCCTTCTTTGTGATTGCTTAATGTAATTCCATGTTTAAGTTGTCAAATTGTCCATGTGTACCACACTATCTCAATCACAAAGAGGATAGGAGGGGTTAGGAAATATGGGTTTAGCATAACATTGTTGAAAATGAGTAAAATACCAGTCCCGTTATAGTTGTACTGTTGTACTATACCTTTTGTGCCAATACAAATTTGAACATAAAAATGTTTTTATCTACATGTCCTATATTATCTTGTGTTTTAGCTGCACATTAATGAACTTTTTTGACATCTAAATGCTTTTATTGGATTCCTACATACATTTTAAAGCTATATCTTAAATTGCACTTTGCAAACATGTTTAATTAATGAAAAATAAATTTAAGCAAAGCACCAGTAAATATACTCAACAGTCATTCCTGATATCTGAGTCTGACGTATAAAACAGACTTTAAATGCTGCTGTGTGTTGCCATATAACATGTTTTAGACATCGAAGGTTTACAGAAGCTGTTCTGAATACCCAAAATGTGATAAATACTTTTGAGATACACAGATGAAGATGAAATAAATCTGACAGTAATCTAACGGCATTAATCATTTTTCATGAAGCAGACACAGAGTGTTGTTTGATGGCTCTATTATCAGATGTGTCAGAGTCTCAAAAAGCAGAAGTAATAGTGAGGAGGTTTTTGTCACAGTGTAAATCACTGTGATACGTACTCATTAACAGAGCTATCCCATGTCTGACAGTAATAGACTGCTGAGTCTCCCTCCTCCACATTGTTGATGATCAAACGATAATCTGATGTTGACTGATGATTAGACGTGAATTTGGGAGAGGAGAAACCAGAGCCATATGTTGGAGAACTGCTGCTGTGATAAAAGTACAGTACAAACTGAGGAACTCCTCCAGGAGTCTGTTTATACCAGCGAGCAGCACTGCCAGTAACAGTCCCCAGGTTACAGTCCATGGTGGCTGTCTCTCCTTTCCTCACCGCCACAACTGGAGGCTTCTGTGTCACCACCGTCACACCACTCACACCTGGAAACAACAAGATGACACAAAGTCAAGAGAAACACACAAACTGATGAATCCAACATGAGGTCAAAGCTGCCGTAAGTCAGCCTCCTTACATGTTAGAGCAGTGATGAGAGAGCAGAGGGTCCCCAGCATGTTGTCAGTGTGTGGTGTAAACGTCCCTCACTGTCCAGCTGAGAGGTGAGCAGGGTTGGAGTGAGAGGAGAAGAGAGACTGAAGCTTATAAAGACACTGAGGAAAGGAGACGTGGAGGAGGAGGAGGAGGAGGAGGAGGAGGAGGAGTTTCAACCCACAGATAAACTAAATAGTGTTTGTGGTTTCACATTGTGTCATTGAATCATTTCACATTAATAATATCATATTTCATAATGAGCAGTCGGTGTTTGTAAGTCTGCTGATGTCCTTTGCGTGAGTATTATTGCCTCCAGTCAGACTGATTTCCTGATTAAATCTCCATTTTAATTCATCTTCAAATAATCCAATAAATCACATCATCACTGTATCGGTTCATCTTCATCTTTTATTGTTGTATATGAAGTAAACTGTGTTCTATAATATCTCTGTTTCTTCACACGTCTACATTTTGTATACCACCAAACAAACATGTTTCCTAATAATCCAAACTGATTTAAAATAAATTAAGAATATCTTCATCTAGATGACCTGATGTAAAGTTAATGCAGAGTTTTCATTGGTTGTGATTTAGCTGTATTTAGTCAGATTACTGTCACAATCGCTGCAGCTAGAAGTGTAACAACCATCACTACCTGAGTACAGGAGGATTCAACATTTATCACATTTTGTGTATTTCAACTATTGTCTGTAAACTTTCTGTTACTTAAAGATATGTTAAAGTTATTCAAAGCTTGAATTACATGAAAATGTCAGATAGTATGGATGATGGTGGAGTGCATACTGGTGCATTACTTATTTCTTTATTTTTTCATCATTAAAGCATGTATGGAAGGTACAAATAAATATACTGAAATTGATTAATGTGGGAATTAATCCAATATGAGCATTTAAATGTTTGAAAACAAATTAGAGTGTTGATTGATGGCTCTTTTATCAGATGTTTCAGAGTCTCAAAAAGCAGAAGTAATAGTGAGGAGGTTTTTGTCACGGTGTAAATCACTGTGATACGTACTCAGTAACAGAGCTGTCCCATGTTTTACAGTAATACACTGCTGAGTCTCCCTCCTCCACATTGTTGATGATCAAACGATAATCTGATGTTGACTGATGATTAGACGTGAATTTGGGAGAGGAGAAACCAGAGCCATATGTTGGAGAACTGCTGCTGTGATGAAAGTACAGTACAAACTGAGGAACTCCTCCAGGAGTCTGTTTATACCAGCGAGTACCACTGTTAGTAACAGTCCCCAGGTTACAGTTCATGGTGGCTGTCTCTCCTTTCCTCACCGTCTCAACAGGAGGCTTCTGTGTCACCACCGTCACACCACTCACACCTGGAAACAACAAGTTGACACGGAGTCAAGAGAAACACACAAACTGATGAATCCAACATGAGGTCAAAGCTGCAGTAAGTCAGCCTCCTTACATGTTAGAGCAGTGATGAGAGTGCAGAGGATCCCCAGCATGTTGTCAGTGTGTGCTGAGAACGGCCTTGTAACCTGGAAAGTGAGCTCACTGCTGACAGATTAGAGGGTTTGGAGGATGAGGAGAGGAGGTGCTGGAGGAGCAATTTAATACAACACTGAAACTGAGAGGGACTGACAGGAGGAGGAGCTTTGCTTCAATCTGCATGGTTTCTCACATGTGTTGCTCTATTATCTTCTGTGGAGGGAAATGTCTTTAATTTATCCATTAAAGTCAGTGTAGTTGACAACTTTAATATACAAAATACCATGATGTCATTATGTCAAAGAAGCCTGCAGTTTATATGTATTTCTTAGTATTTTCAGTTCCTAATGAATGAGATTTATGTATGAAAGTTTTAATATATTTTGCATCATTTTGCAGGTTTTTCGTACGTCAACAACAGACATCTGCTGCAGGATATAAACTTTGGCGCTGCACACACACATAAGAAGTAAACTGTCATTGATTGAGCAGATGTTAATAATGAAACTATCAGTGTGTTTCCAGTCAGAGGCAGTTCCCTCTGATGTTACAGAGAGCTGACACTTGACCTCTTCATTTACATGCAGCTATAAATAAGGAGAGGAGGCCTGCAGGTGCATCCTGTGAAGGAAGAGAGGGAGGAGTAGAGAGGTGATGCTTCACTGACGGAGGATGAAAACTCAGTTTCAGTTGCTCATTTTATCTGATTTTTTTAACTTCTCAACTACTGCAAGCAACTAAAACCAGTTAAATTAATATTAATCACTTTGTGTTGTATTTTATTGCAAATTAACATTAATAATATATATATACACATTCAACTAAGAATTAAAAATAAACATGTCTGTTATCTTTGTGTCCTGGACTAACTGTAATTATCAGTGAGATGAACATCAGGAGAAGAATAAAATCTAGTGAAGTTAATGTAACATTATAAATGATGTTTTCATGAGTTCAAATAAATACAAACACTTTTTTGTTCACAGTTTTTTTTGTATTTTTATTGAATAATTCTTGAAAAAAGCATCATTTTGCAAAGCTGATACAACACCTCCACCTAACGGTCACAACATGTATTACAAGCATGCAGACACGTCTTTTCTACCATGTGAAGCTTGAGATGAGCAAACAGCACAAACAGTAAAGAAGCAGATGTTAAATGGTCATTGTGCTCCTCTACTATTGTTCAGTGGGACAGTCTGACTTCTTGATGTTTTTCTCTGAAGTCTGGGAGCCCAAAGACACTTTACATGTGTAAACCTGATCCGTGTTCCAGTCTGACGTCTGGACGGCCAGATAGCTGCTGATTTGGAAAGTCTGGTCTGGTTGCTGAACAGCGGTGCTGGTAGAGATCCCACTGCTCACTGGACTCCCACCAGACAACCAGCTCACATCTGCAAAAGGCACAGACTGACTGGACAGACAGACCAGAGAGGCTTTGTTGGACTGGAGCTCAGCACTGGACGGAGGGAAGACTGTCAGGACAGGAGGAGGGAAGCTGGAGCCTGAAAATACATGGAGCACTTTCATCAGATAACTAGGAATCACATCATTAATACAAAGCAGGACAGTAACACATTAGTTCATTAGTTGTGTTGACAATTTAACAAACACGCTGAAGAATTAAAACATTTTAAATCAGCAAAAACATTTAGAAATCATCACCTAAACATGAGCAGTGTTCCTCTTTAAATCAACAACAATCTATCAACCACTAACTTAGAAATATTTTGATTAATTCAGTAGAATATTTATGTTGGAAACTGTCATAAAGTCACCTTCTGTGTTATAACAAAGTCGTATTTAAACTCTCATATGATTATTTAAAGTATTGTGATAAATGAAAGTATATCTAGTAGTAGTTTAGTGTTGTCTACAACACAAAAAATCTAATTTCAAACAGCCACAATAATATTCAGGTAAAATCTGAATTATCCATAAACTTTAGAAGATTAATAAACCAACATTACAAGAACAGTTTGGTATTGATATGACAATGTAAAATACTCTTGACTATTTAACATGGAGTTTTATAATGTTAAAATAAACAAGAAAATTCTTCTAAATGTTGTCCAACTGGTAAAATCCTCAGCCGCTAAAAAACTTTGAGTATTTGTCAAAAACATTTAAAATATTGTGATCAGTAGCAGATATTTCCCTTGTCTTCAAACACACAGCCTGGTATCAAAGCAGATCTTAAAAAGTCAATCTATTATTCACCAAACAACATGTTGAATATTCTAAACAATTAGCAACAGATACATTGATTATTTTCTCTTAATATGTATCAAAAACATAAAATCCATCCTGTTTTATGATCAGTTAAAAAGTACTTACTTGTCACAGTCAGCTTGGTGCCTGGTCCGAATACCACAGTGATTCAGTTTGTATACATGGCCGTACAAAAACCTCCTGACTCTCACTAATGAGGGGAGTGGAACTGAAACATCCTGTTGAGACCAACTTTCACTGTCAACGTCTCGTTCACTTCATCAGTCTGTTTTCATTACAAAACACTGCTGGACTTGTTTCAAACACTCTCGTCTCTTTAGACGACTTCATTTAATGTCCTTCAATGATTTTTCCATTTCTCTGATTTGTATTATTTGATTTTGTTCAGAATTCATAGAAGCTGTAGTGAATTTCTCACTGAGGTTTTTGTCACAGTGTGAATCACTGTGATACGTACTCCTTAGCAGAGTTATCCCATGCTACAAAGTAATAGACAGCAGAATCTCCTGCCTCTGTCTGCTTTATGATTAACTGATAATCTATGTTTGATAAGAATTTAGAGTCAAATCGGTGTGAAGAGAATCCTGATCCAAAGCTGAGTGATTTGTCCCCATAGTAAAATTTGAGAACATACTGAGGAGCTTCACCAGGAACCTGTTTATACCAACTGATAGTCTCACTATCATATCTCTGGATGTTGCCGTTGAGAACAGCCTGTTGTCCTGTAGAAACTGTGTGGACAGCAGGCGTCTGAGTCACCACTTTCACTGCATCAACATCTGTCAACACACAGAGAAAAAGACGTGAGTGAAAGGTTTCTGTGTGTAAATCTGGTCTATAAAAGGAAAGAGAAGAAGATCTTACATGTTAGAGCAGTGATGAGAGTGCAGAGGATCCCCAGCATGTTGTCAGTGTGTGGTGTAAACGTCCCTCACTGTCCAGCTGAGAGGTGAGCAGGGTTGGAGTGAGAGGAGAAGAGAGACTGAAGCTTATAAAGACACTGAGGAGAGGAAACATGGAGGAGAGGAAACATGGAGGAGGAGGAGGAGGAGGAGGAGGAGGAGGAGGAGGAGGAGTTCAACACTTTACTCAGTTTTCACTCATAATTCAACATCATGTATGTGGGTTTCAGATTAAATATTTCCTATTAATCAGCATATATTTGATCATTTTTATTCCTCATAAAAATGTATCTGAAAAATGTATTTGATAGCCGTTGATGATTTTTGGCCTGAGATTAATCTACAATTGTTATATCAGATTCAAATCTGGAATTAATTTCTATTTTTCCATATTATTATTAATCACATAAACCACAGGATTAACACCTGGTCGTTGTTTCATAAGTTTGTGTTATAAAGTTTTAACTAAGTTGTATATTTTATAGGTAAACAGCATTATAGAGTGTTAAAGTTTACTTCTCACCTCAGTGTTTTTATTCTTCTAAATATTCTTCATTAATCCAAATTGCTCTGACTAAACTATTAAAAACTATTAAAAAATGTCTTTATCCCCGCAGCAACCACTAGCTTTTTTTTAATGCTCGTTTCGGTGTCTGCATAATTATGATTTTATTATTATTATTATTATTTTATATATATTTTATATGTGTGTGTGTACATATATAGATTTTGTTATTATTATTTATTATTATTTTCTTTTATCTATTTATTTGTTTTTCCTTCTTTGTGATTGCTTAATGTAATTCCATGTTTTACTTGTCAAATTGTCCATGTGTACCACACTATCTCAATCACAAAGAGGATTGGAGGGGTTAGGAAATATGGGTCTAGCATAACATTGTTGCAAAATATGTAAAATACTAGTCCCGTTATAGTTGTACTGTTGTACTATACCTTTTGTGCCTATAAAAATTCAACATAAAAATGTCTTTATCTACATGACCTACATTTTCTTGTGTTTTAGCTGCACATTAATGAACTTTTTTGACATCTAAATGATTTTTATGGCGTTCCTACATACATTTTAAAGGTATATCTTAAATTGCGCTTTGAAAACATGTTTAATTAATGAAAAATAAATATAAGCAAAGCACCAGTAAATGCACTCCACCGTCATTCCTGATATCTGAGTCTGACATATAGAACAGACTTTAAATGCTGCTGTGTGTTGCCATTTAAGATGTTGTAGTCATAGAAAGTTTACAGAAGCTGTTCTGAATACAAAATTGGAAAGATACTTTTGAGATACACAGATGAAGATGAAGTAAATCTGACATTAATCATATTTCATGAAGCAGACACAGAGTGTTGTTTGATGGCTCTATTATCAGATGTTTCAGAGTCTCAAAAAGCAGAAGTAATAGTGAGGAGGTTTTTGTCACAGTGTAAATCACTGTGATACGTTCTCATTAACAGAGCCGTCCCATGTCTGACAGTAATAGACTGCTGAGTCTCCCTCCTCCACATTGTTGATGGTCAAACGATAATCTGATGTTGACTGATGAGTGGATGTGAACTTTGGAGAGGAGAAACCAGAGCCATAATATACAGAGCTATAACTGTGATGAAACCTCAGTATATACTGAGGAACTCCTCCAGGAGTCTGTCTATACCAGTAAGCAGCACTGCCAGTAACAGTCCCCAGGTTACAGTCCATGGTGGCTGTCTCTCCTTTCGTCACCGCCACAACAGGAGGCTTCTGTGTCACCACCGTCACACCACTCACACCTGGAAACAACAAGATGACACGGAGTCAAGAGAAACACACAGACTGATGAATCCAACATGAGGTCAAAGCTGCAGTAAGTCAGCCTCCTTACATGTTAGAGCAGTGATGAGAGTGCAGAGGGTTCCCAGCATGTTGTCAGTGTGTGCTGAGAACGGCCTTGTAACCTGGAAAGTGAGCTCACTGCTGACAGATTAGAGGGTTTGGAGGATGAGGAGAGGAGGTGCTGGAGGAGCAATTTAATACAACACTGAAACTGAGAGGGACTGACAGGAGGAGGAGCTTTGCTTCAATCTGCATAGTTTCTCACATGTTTTGCTCTATTATCTTCTGTGGAGGGAAACGTCTTTAATTTATCCATTAAAGTCAGTGTAGTTGACAACTTTAATTTACAAAATACGATGAAGTCATGATGTCTAAAAACCTGCAATTTATTTTGATTTCTTAGTATTTTTGGTGCCTAATGAATGAGATTTATGTATGAATGTTTTCATATATTTTGCATCATTTTGCAGGTTCTTCGTACGTCAACAACAGACATCTGCTGCAGGATATAAACTTTGGCTCTGCACACACACATAAGAAGTAAACAGTCATTGATTGAGCAGATGTTAATAATGAAACTATCAGTGTGTTTCCAGTCAGACAGTTCCCTCTGATGTTACAGAGAGCTGACACTTGACCTCTTCATTTACATGCAGCTATAAATAAGGAGAGGAGGCCTGCAGGTGCATCCTGGGAAGGAAGAGAGGGAGGAGTAGAGAGGTGATGCTTCACTGATGGAGGATGAAAACTCAGTTTCAGTTGCTCATTTTATCTGATTTTTCTAACGTCTCAACTACTGCAAGCAACTAAAACCAGTTAAATTAATATTAATCACTCTGTGTTGTATTTTATTGCAAATTAACATTAATAATATATATATACACATTCAACTAAGAATTAAAAATAAACATGTCTGTTATCTTTGTGTCCTGGACTAACTGTAATTATCAGTGAGATGAACATCAGGAGAAGAATAAAATCTAGTGAAGTTAATGTAACTTTATAAATTATGTTTTCATGAGTACAAATAAATACAAACACTTTTTTGTTCACAGTTTTTTTTGTATTTTTATTGAATAATTCTTGAAAAAAGCATCATTTAGCAAAGCTGATACAACACCTCCACCTAACGGTCACAACATGTATTACAAGCATGCAGACACGTCTTTTCTACCATGTGAAGCTTATGATGAGCAAACAGCACAAACAGTAAAGAAGCAGATGTTAAATGGTCATTGTGCTCCTCTACTGTTGTTCAGTGGGACAGTCTGACTTCTTGATGTTTTTCTCTGAAGTCTGGGAGCCCAAAGACACTTTACATGTGTAAACCTGATCCGTGTTCCAGTCTGACGTCTGGACGGCCAGATAGCTGCTGATTTGGAAAGTCTGGTCTGGTTGCTGAACAGCGGTGCTGGTAGAGATCCCACTGCTCACTGGACTCCCACCAGACAACCAGCTCACATCTGCAAAAGGCCCAGACTGACTGGACAGACAGACCAGAGAGGCTTTGTTGGACTGGAGCTCAGCACTGGACGGAGGGAAGACTGTCAGGACAGGAGGAGGGAAGCTGGAGCCTGAAAATACATGGAGCACTTTCATCAGATAACTAGGAATCACATCATTAATACAAAGCAGGACAGTAACACATTAGTTCATTAGTTGTGTCGACAATTTAACAAACACACTGAAGAATTAAAACATTTTAAATCAGCAAAAATATTTAGAGATCATCACCTAAATATGAGCAGTGTTCCTCTTTAAAACATCAACAATCTATCAATCACTAACTTAGAAATATTTTGATTAATTCAGTAGAATATTTATGTTGGAAACTGTCATAAAGTCACTTTCTGTGTTATAAAAAAGTGGTATTTAAACTCTTATATGATTATTTAAAGCATTGTGATAAATTAAAGTATATCTGTAGTAGTAGTTTAGTGGTGTCTATAACACAAAAAATCTCATTTCAAACAGCCACAATAATATTCAGGTAAAATCTGAATTATGCATAAACTTTAGAAGATTAGTAAACCAACATTACAAGAACAGTTTGGTATTGATATGACAATGTAAAATACTCTTGACTATTTAACATGGAGTTTTATAATGTTAAAATAAACAAGAAAAATATTGTAAATGTTGTCCAACTGTTAAAAATCCTTATCCACTAAAAAACTTTTGAGTATTTGTCAAAAATATTTAAAATATTGTGATCAGTAGCAGATCTTTCCTTTGTCTTCAAACACACAGCCTGGTATCAAAGCAGATGTTAAAAAGTCAATCTATTATTCACCAAACAACATGTTGAATATTTTAAACAACTAGCAACAGATACATTGATTATTTTCTCTTAATATGTATCAGAAACATAAAATCCATCCTGTTTTATGATCACTTAAAAAGTACTTACTTGTCACAGTCAGCTTGGTGCCTGGTCCGAATACCACAGTGATTCAGTTTGTATACATGGCCGTACAAAAACCTCCTGACTCTCACTAATGAGGGGAGTGGAACTGAAACATCCTGTTGAGACCAACTTTCACTGTCAACGTCTCGTTCACTTCATCAGTCTACTTTCATTACAAAACACTGCTGGACTTGTTTCAAACTCTCTTGTCTCTTTAGACGACTTTGTTCAATATATGTCCTGGTTTTGATCAGATTTACTGATTTGATTCATTTTATTTTGCTCAAAATTCATAGAAGCTGTGGTGAGTTTCTCACTGAGGTTTTTGTCACAGTGTGAATCACTGTGATACAGCTGCAGAGGCAGAGCTATCCCATGTGTCACAGTAATAGACAGCAGAGTCTCCTGCCTCTGTCCGCTTTATGATGAACTGATAATCTATGTTTGATGTGGATTTAGAGTTGAATCGGTCTGAAGAGAATCCTGATCCAAAGCTGGGTGAACTTTGACTATGGTGAAATCTGAGAACATACTGAGGAGCTTCACCAGGAATCTGTTTATACCAACTGACATAATTACTATCATCTCTCTGGATGTTGCAGTTGAGAACAGCCTGTTGTCCTGTTGAAACTGTGTGGACAGCAGGCGTCTGAGTCACCACTATCACTGCATCAACATCTGTCAACACACAGAGAAAAAGACGTGAGTGAAAGGTTTCTGTGTGGAAATCTGGGCTGTAAAAGGAAAGAGAAGAAGATCTTACATGTTAGAGCAGTGATGAGAGTGCAGAGGGTCCCCAGCATGTTGTCAGTGTGTGGTGTAAACGTCCCTCACTGTCCAGCTGAGAGGTGAGCAGGGTTGGAGTGAGAGGAGAAGAGAGACTGAAGCTTATAAAGACACTGAGGAGAGGAGACGTGGAGGAGGAGGAGGAGGAGGAGGAGAATGAGGATCAGGAGGAGGAGGAGGAGTGTCAACACTTGACTCAGTTTTCACTCATAATTCAACATCATGTATGTGGGTTTCACATTAAATCATTTCTTCTTAATCAGCATATATTTGGTAATTTGTATTCCTTATAAAAATGTATCTGAAAAATGTATTTGATTGCCGTTGATGATTTTTGGCCTGAGATGAATCTGCAATTGTTATATCAGATTTAAATCTGGAATTAATTTCTATTTTTCCATGTTATTATTAATCACATAAACCACAGGATTAACACATGGTCATTGTTTTATAAGTTTGTGTTATAAAGTTTTAACTAAGTTGTATATTTTATAGGTAAACAGAACTATAGAGTGTAAAAGTTTACTTCTCACCTCAGTGTTTTTATTCTTCTAAATATTCCTCATTAATCCAAATTACTCTGACTAAAACTATTAAAAACTATTCAAAAATGTCTTTATCCCCCACAGCAACCACTAGCTTTTTTTTAATGCTTGTTTTGGTGTCTGCATTATAATGATTTTATTGTTATTATTATTATTTTAAATATATATGTATGTGTGTGTGTGGGTGTGTATATATATATATTGATTTTTTTTATTATTATTTATTATTATTTTCTTTTCTCTATTTATTTGTTTTTCCTTCTTTGTGATTGCTTAATGTAATTCCATGTTTAAGTTGTCAAATTGTCCATGTGTACCACACTATCTCAATCACAAAGAGGATAGGAGGGGTTAGGAAATATGGGTTTAGCATAACATTGTTGAAAATGAGTAAAATACCAGTCCCGTTATATTTGTACTGTTGTACTATACCTTTTGTGCCAATACAAATTTGAACATAAAAATGTTTTTATCTACATGTCCTATATTATCTTGTGTTTTAGCTGCACATTAATGAACTTTTTTGACATCTAAATGCTTTTATTGGATTCCTACATACATTTTAAAGCTATATCTTAAATTGCGCTTTGCAAACATGTTTAATTAATGAAAAATAAATTTAAGCAAAGCACCAGTAAATATACTCAACAGTCATTCCTGATATCTGAGTCTGACGTATAAAACAAACTTTAAATGCTGCTGTGTGTTGCCATATAACATGTTTTAGACATCGAAGGTTTACAGAAGCTGTTCTGAATACCCCAAATGTGATGAATACTTTTGAGATACACAGATGTAGATGAAATAAATCTGACAGTAATCTAACGGCATTAATCATTTTTCATGAAGCAGATACAGAGTGTTGTTTGATGGCTCTATTATCAGATGTGTCAGAGTCTCAAAAAGCAGAAGTAATAGTGAGGAGGTTTTTGTCACAGTGTAAATCACTGTGATACGTGCTCATTAACAGAGCTGTCCCATGTCTGACAGTAATAGATTGCTGAGTCTCCCTCTTCCACATTGTTGATGATCAAACGATAATCTGATGTTGACTGATGATTAGACGTGAATTTGGGAGAGGAGAAACCAGAGCCATATGTTGGAGAACTGCTGCTGTGATGAAAGTACAGTACAAACTGAGGAACTCCTCCAGGAGTCTGTTTATACCAGCGAGCAGCACTGCCAGTAACAGTCCCCAGGTTACAGTCCATGGTGGCTGTCTCTCCTTTCCTAACCGTCAAAACAGGAGGCTTCTGTGTCACCACCGTCACACCACTCACACCTGGAAACAACAAGATGACACAAAGTCAAGAGAAACACACAGACTGATGAATCCAACATGAGGTCAAAGCTGCAGTAAGTCAGCCTCCTTACATGTTAGAGCAGTGATGAGAGTGCAGAGGGTCCCCAGCATGTTGTCAGTGTGTGGTGTAAACGTCCCTCACTGTCCAGCTGAGAGGTGAGCAGGGTTGGAGTGAGAGGAGAAGAGAGACTGAAGCTTATAAAGACACTGAGGAGAGGAGACGTGGAGGAGGAGGAGGAGGAGGAGGAGGAGTTTTCACCCACAGGTAAACTAAATAGTGTTTGTGGTTTCACATTGTGTCATTGAATCATTTCACATTAATAATATCATATTTCATAATGAGCAGTTGGTGTTTGTAAGTCTGCTGATGTCCTTTGCGTGAGTATTATTGACTCCAGTCAGACTGATTTCCTGATTAAATCTCCATTTTAATTAATCTTCAAATAATCCAATAAATCACATCATCACTGTATCGGTTCATCTTCATTTTTTATTGTTGTATATGAAGTAAACAGTGTTCTATAATATCTCTGTGTCTTCACACGTCTACATTTAGTATACCACCAAACAAACATGTTTCCTAATAATCCAAACTGATTTAAACTAAATTAAGAATATCTTCATCTAGATGACCTGATGTAAAGTTAATGCAGAGTTTTCATTGGTTGTGCTTTAGCTGTATGTAGTCAGATTACTGTCACAATCGCTGCAGCTAGAAGTGTAACAACCATCACTACCTGAGTACAGGAGGATTCAACATTTATCACATTTTGTGTATTTCAACTAGTGTCTGTAAACTTTCTGTTACTTAAAGATATATTAAAGTTATTCAAAGCTTGAATTACATGAAAATGTCAGATAGTATGGATGATGGTGGAGTGCATACTGGTGCATTACTTATTTCTTTATTTTGTCATTATTAAAGCATGTATGGAAGGTACAAATAAATATACTTTCATCCATTAATGTGGGAATTAATCCAATAAGAGCATTTAAATGTTTGAAAACAAATTAGAGTGTTGTTTGATGGCTCTATTATCAGATGTTTCAGAGTCTCAAAAAGCAGAAGTAATAGTGAGGAGGTTTTTGTCACAGTGTAAATCACTGTGATACGTACTCATCAACAGAGGTGTCCCATGTTTTACAGTAATAGACTGCTGAGTCTCCCTCCTCCACATTGTTGATGGTCAAACGATAATCTGATGTTGACTGATGAGTGGATGTGAACTTTGGAGAGGAGAAACCAGAGCCATATCTCACAGAGCTCCAACCGTGATAAAACCACAGTACAATCTGAGGAACTCCTCCAGGAGTCTGTTTATACCACCAAGCATTATGATTAGTAACAGTCCCCAGGTTACAGTCCATGGTGGCTGTCTCTCCTTTCGTCACCGCCACAACAGGAGGCTTCTGTGTCACCACCGTCACACCACTCACACCTGGAAACAACAAGATGACACGGAGTCAAGAGAAACACACAGACTGATGAATCCAACATGAGGTCAAAGCTGCAGTAAGTCATTCTCCTTACATGTTAGAGCAGTGATGAGAGTGCAGAGGGTCCCCAGCATGTTGTCAGTGTGTGATGAGAACGGCCTTGTAACCTGGAAAGTGAGCTCACTGCTGACAGATTAGAGGGTTTGGAGGATGAGGAGAGGAGGTGCTGGAGGAGCAATTTAATACAACACTGAAACTGAGAGGGACTGACAGGAGGAGGAGCTTTGCTTCAATCTGCATAGTTTCTCACATGTGTTGTTCAGTTATCTTCTGTGGAGGGAAATGTCTTCAATTCATCCATTAAAGTCAGTGTAGATGACAACTTTTATTTACAAGATACTATGAAGTCATGATGTCTAAAAACCTGCAATTTATTTTTTTATTTCTTAGTATTTTGGGTTCCTAATGAATGAGATTTATGTATGAAATCTTTAATATATTTTGCATAATTTCGCAGGTTTTTCGTACGTCAACAACAGACATCTGCTGCAGGATATAAACTTTGGCTCTGCACACACACATAAGAAGTAAACAGTCATTGATTGAGCAGATGTTAATAATGAAACTATCAGTGTGTTTCCAGTCAGAGACAGTTCCCTCTGATGTTACAGAGAGCTGACACTTGACCTCTTCATTTACATGCAGCTATAAATAAGGAGAGGAGGCCTGCAGGTGCATCCTGTGAAGGAAGAGAGGAAGGAGTAGAGAGGTGATGCTTCACTGACGGAGGATGAAAACTCAGTTTCAGTTGCTCATTTTATCAGATTTTTCCAACGTCTTAACTACTGCAAGCAACTAAAACCAGTTAAATTAATATTAATCTCTGTGGTGATTTTATTGCAAATTAATTTCTAATAACAACGAAACTTTCTGAATTTAAATATACACATTCAAGTTCGAATTAAGAAGAAACATGTCTGTTATCTTTGTGTCCTGGACTAACTGTAATTATCAGTGAGATGAACATCAGGAGAAGAATAAAATCTAGTGAAGTTAATGTAACATTATAAATTATGTTTTCATTAGTACAAATAAATACAAACACTTTTGTTCACAGTTTTTTTTTTGTATTTTTATTGAATAATTCTTGAAAAAAGCATCATTTTGCAAAGCTGATACAACACCTCCACCTAACGGTCACAACATGTATTACAAGCATGCAGACAAGTCTTTTCTACCATGTGAAGCTTGTGATGAGCAAACAGCACAAACAGTAAAGAAGCAGATGTTAAATGGTCATTGTGCTCCTCTACTATTGTTCAGTGGGACAGTCTGACTTCTTGATGTTTTTCTCTGAAGTCTGGGAGCCCAAAGACACTTTACATGTGTAAACCTGATCCGTGTTCCAGTCTGACGTCTGGACGGCCAGATAGCTGCTGATTTGGAAAGTCTGGTCTGGTTGCTGAACAGCGGTGCTGGTAGAGATCCCACTGCTCACTGGACTCCCACCAGACAACCAGCTCACATCTGCAAAAGGCACAGACTGACTGGACAGACAGACCAGAGAGGCTTTGTTGGACTGGAGCTCAGCACTGGACGGAGGGAAGACTGTCAGGACAGGAGGAGAGAAGCTGGAGCCTGAAAATACATGGAGCACTTTCATCAGATAACTAGGAATCACATCATTAATACAAAGCAGGACAGTAACACATTAGTTTATTAGTTGTGTTGACAATTTAACAAACACGCTGAAGAATTAAAACATTTTAAATCAGCAGAAACATTTAGAAATCATCACCTAAATATGAGCAGTGTTCCTCTTTAAATCATCAACAATCTATCAATCACTAACTCAGAAATATTTGTATTAATTCAGTAGAATATTTATGTTGGAAACTGTCATAAAGTCACTTTCTGTGTCATAAAAAAAGTGGTATTTAAACTCTCATATGATTATTTAAAGCATTGTGATAAATTAAAGTATATCTGTAGTAGTAGTTTAGTGGTGTCTATAACACAAAAAATCTAATTTCAAACAGCCACAATAATATTCAGGTAAAATCTGAATTATCCATAAACTTTAGAAGATTAGTAAACCAATATTACAAGTACAGTTTGGTATTGATATCATAATGTAAAATACTCTTGACTAATTAACATGGAGTTTTATGATGTTAAAATAAACAAGAAAAATCTTGTAAATGTTGTCCAACAGTTAAAAATCCTCAGCTGCTAAAAAACTTTTGAGTATTTGTAAAAAATATTTAAAATATTGTGATCAGTAGCAGATCTTTCCTTTGCCTTCAAACACACAGCCTGGTATCAAAGCAAATGTTAAAAAGTCAATCTATTATTCACCAAACAACATGTTGAATATTTTAAACAATTAGCAACAGATACATTGATTATTTTCTCTTAATATGTATCAGAAAAATAAAATCCATCCTGTTTTATGATCAGTTAAAAAGTACTTACTTGTCACAGTCAGCTTGGTGCCTGGTCCGAATACCACAGTGATTCAGTTTGTATACATGGCCGTACAAAAACCTCCTGACTCTCACTAATGAGGGGAGTGGAACTGAAACATCCTGTTGAGACCAACTTTCACTGTCAACGTCTCATTCACTTCATCAGTCTGCTTTCATTACAAAACACTGCTGGACTTGTTTCATACACTTTTGACTCTTTTGACGACTTTGTTCAATATCCGTCCTTGTTTTGATCAGATTTACTGATTTGATTCATTTTATTTTGCTCAAAATTCATAAAAGCTGCAGTGAGTTTCTCACTGAGGTTTTTGTCACAGTGTGAATCACTGTGATACAGCTGCATAGGGAGAGCTATCCCATGTCTGACAGTAATAGACAGCAGAGTCTCCTGCCTCTGTCTGCTTTATGATGAACTGATAATCTATGTTTGATGAGGATTTAGAGTTGAATCGGTCTGAAGAGAATCCTGATCCAAAGCTGGGTGAACTGAGACTATGGTAAAAATAGAGAACAAACTGAGGAGCTTCACCAGGAACCTGTTTATACCAACTGACATAAGCATAATCTGTCTGGATGTTGCAGTTGAGAACAGCCTGTTGTCCTGTAGAAACTGTGTGGACAGCAGGCGTCTGAGTCACCACTTTCACTGCATCAACATCTGTCAACACGCAGAGAAAAAGACATGAGTGAAAGGTTTCTGTGTGGAAATCTGGGCTGTAAAAGGAAAGAGAAGAAGATCTTACATGTTAGAGCAGTGATGAGAGAGCAGAGGATCCCCAGCATGTTGTCAGTGTGTGGTGTAAACGTCCCTCACTGTCCAGCTGAGAGGTGAGCAGGGTTGGAGTGAGAGGAGAAGAGAGACTGAAGCTAATAAAGACACTGAGGAGAGGAGACGTGGAGGAGGAGGAGGAGGAGGAGAATTAGGATCAGGAGGAGGAGGAGGAGGAGGAGGAGGAGGAGGAGGAGGAGGAGTGTCAACACTTGACTCTATTTTCACTCATAATTCAACATCATGCATGCAGTTTCACATTAAATAATTTCTTATTAATCAGCATATATTTGGCAATTTCTATTCCTCATAAAAATGTATCTGAAAAATTTATTTGATTGCCGTTGATGATTTTGGCCTGAGATTAATCTACAATTGTTATATCAGATTCAAATCTGGAATTAATTTCTATTTTTCCATATTATTATTAATCACGTAAACCACAGGATTAACACATAGTCGTTGTTTTATAAGTTTGTGTTATAAAGTTTTAACTAAGTTGTATATTTTATAGGTAAACAGAACTATAGAGTGTAAAAGTTTACTTCTTACCTCAGTGTTTTTAATTCTTCTAAATATTCCTCATTAATCCAAATTGCTCTGACTAAAACTATTAAAAACTATTCAAAAATGTCTTTGTTCCCCGCAGCAACCACTGGCTTTTTTTTAATGCTTGTTTCGGTGTCTGCATTATTATTATTTTATTGTTATTATTATTATTTTAAATATAATATATGTGTGTGTGTGTTATATATATTGATTTTTTTATTATTATTTATTATTATTTTCTTTTACCTATTTATTTGTTTTTTCCTTTCTTTGTGATTAATGTAATTCCATGTTTAAGTTGTCAAATCTTCCATGTGTACCGCACTATATCAATCACAAAGAGGATTGGAGGGGTTAGGAAATATGGGGTAGCATAACATTATTGCAAATTTGTAAAATACCAGTCCCATTATAGATGTACTGTTGTACTACACCTTTTGTGCCAATATAAATTTGAACATAAAAATATCTTTATCTACATGACCTATGGGGGTTAATGTAGCATTTTATTTTCTTGTGTTTTAGCTGCACATTAATGAACTTTTTTGACATCTAAATGCTTTTATTGGATTCCTACATACATTTTAAAGCTATATCTTAAATTGCGCTTTGCAAACATGTTTAATTAATGAAAAATAAGTGTAAGCAAAGCACCAGTAAATATACTCGACAGTCATTCCTGATATCTGAGTCTGACGTATAAAACAGACTTTAAATGCTGCTGTGTGTTGCCATTTAACATGTTGTAGTGATAGAACGTTTACAGAAGCTGTTCTGAATACCCCAAATGTGATAAATACTTTTGAGATACACAGATGAAGATGAAGTAAATCTGATAGTAATCTAAGTGCATTAATCATTTTTCATGAAGCAGACAGAGAGTGTTGTTTGATGGCTCTATTATCAGATGTGTCAGAGTCTCAAAAAGCAGAAGTAATAGTGAGGAGGTTTTTGTCACAGTGTAAATCACTGTGATACGTGCTCACTAACAGAGCTGTCCCATGTCTGACAGTAATAGACTGCTGAGTCTCCCTCCTCCACATTGTTGATGATCAAACGATAATCTGATGTTGACTGATGAGTGGATGTGAACTTTGGAGAGGAGAAACCAGAGCCATATGTCACAGAGCTCCAATCGTGACGAAAGCTCAGTACAAACTGAGGAACTCCTCCAGGAGTCTGTTTATACCAGCGAGCAGCACTGCCAGTAACAGTCCCCAGGTTACAGTCCATGGTGGCTGTCTCTCCTTTCCTCACCGCCACAACTGGTTCTTCTGTGTCACCACCGTCACACCACTCACACCTGGAAACAACAAGATGACACGGAGTCAAGAGAAACACACAGACTGATGAATCCAACATGAGGTCAAAGCTGCAGTAAATCAGCCTCCTTACATGTTAGAGCAGTGATGAGAGTGCAGAGGGTCCCCAGCATGTTGTCAGTGTGTGATGAGAACGGCCTTGTAACCTGGAAAGTGAGCTCACTGCTGACAGATTAGAGGGTTTGGAGGATGAGGAGAGGAGGTGCTGGAGGAGCAATTTAATACAACACTGAAACTGAGAGGGACTGACAGGAGGAGGAGCTTTGCTTCAATCTGCATAGTTTCTCACATGTTTTGCTCTATTATCTTCTGTGGAGGGAAACGTCTTTAATTTATCCATTAAAGTCAGTGTAGTTGACAACTTTAATTTACAAAATACGATGAAGTCATGATGTCTAAAAACCTGCAATTAATTTTGATTTCTTAGTATTTTTGGTGCCTAATAAATGAGATTTATGTATGAAAGTTTTAATATATTTTGCATCATTTTGCAGGTTTTTCGTACGTCAACAACAGACATCTGCTGCAGGATATAAACTTTGGCTCTGCACACACACATAAGAAGTAAACAGTCATTGATTGAGCAGATGTTAATAATGAAACTATCAGTGTGTTTCCAGTCAGAGACAGTTCCCGCTGACGTTACAGAGAGCTGACACTTGACCTCTTCATTTACATGCAGCTATAAATACGGAGAGGAGGCCTGCAGGTGCATCCTGGGAAGGAAGAGAGGGAGGAGTAGAGAGGTGATGCTTCACTGACGGAGGATGAAAACTCAGTTTCAGTTGCTCATTTTATCAGATTTTTCTAACGTCTCAAATACTGCAAGCAACTAAAACCAGTTAAATTAATATTAATCTCTCTGTGTTGTATTTTATTGCAAATTAACTTCTAATAACAACGTAGCTTTCTGAATTTAAATATACACATTCAACTAAGAATTAAAAGAGATATGTCTGTTATCTTTGTGTCCTGGACTAACTGTAATTATCAGTATGATGAACATCAAGAGAAGAATAAAATCTAGTGAAGTTAATGTAACTTTATAAATTATGTTTTCATGAGTACAAATAAATACAAACACTTTTTCCTTCACAGTTTTTTTTGTATTTTTATTGAATAATTCTTGAAAGAAGCATCATTTTGCAAAGCTGATACAACACCTCCACCTAACGGTCACAACATGTATTACAAGCATGCAGACACGTCTTTTACACCATGTGAAGCTTGTGATGAGCAAACAGCACAAACAGTAAAGAAGCAGATGTTAAATGGTCATTGTGCTCCTCTACTATTGTTCAGTGGGACAGTCTGACTTCTTGATGTTTTTCTCTGAAGTCTGGGAGCCCAAAGACACTTTACATGTGTAAACCTGATCCGTGTTCCAGTCTGACGTCTGGACGGCCAGATAGCTGCTGATTTGGAAAGTGTGGTCTGGTTGCTGAACAGCGGTGCTGGTAGAGATCCCACTGCTCACTGGACTCCCACCAGACAACCAGCTCACATCTGCAAAAGGCCCAGACTGACTGGACAGACAGACCAGAGAGGCTTTGTTGGACTGGAGCTCAGCACTGGACGGAGGGAAGACTGTCAGGACAGGAGGAGAGAAGCTGGAGCCTGAAAATACATGAAGCACTTTCATCAGATAACTAGGAATCACATCATTAATACAAAGCAGGACAGTAACACATTAGTTCATTAGTTGTGTTGACAATTTAACAAACACGCTGAAGAATTAAAGCATTTTAAATCAGCAGAAACATTTAGAAATCATCACCTAAATATGAGCAGTGTTCCTCTTTAAATCATCAACAATCTATCAATCACTAACTTAGAAATATTTTGATTAATTCAGTAGAATATATATGTTGGAAACTGTCATAAAGTCATTTTCTGTGTTATAAAATAGTGGTATTTAAACTCTTATATGATTATTTAAAGCATTGTGATAAATTAAAGTATATCTGTAGTAGTAGTTTAGTGGTGTCTATAACACAAAAAATCTCATTTCAAACAGCCACAATAATATTCAGGTAAAATCTGAATTATGCATAAACTTTAGAAGATTAGTAAACCAACATTACAGGTACAGTTTGGTATTGATATGAAAATGTAAAATACTCTTGACTAATTAACATGGAGTTTTATAATGTTAAAATAAACAAGAAAAATCTTGTAAATGTTGTCCAACTGGTAAAAATCCTCAGCCGCTAAAACACTTTTGAGTATTTGTAAAAAATATTTAAAATATTGTGATCAGTAGCAGATCTTTCCTTTGCCTTCAAACACACAGCCTGGTATCAAAGCAGATGTTAAAAAGTCAATCTATTATTCACCAAACAACATGTTGAATATTTTAAACAATTAGCAACAGATGCATTGATTATTTTCTCTTA
This sequence comes from Sebastes umbrosus, assembly GCF_015220745.1. Classification (NCBI taxonomy): domain Eukaryota; kingdom Metazoa; phylum Chordata; class Actinopteri; order Perciformes; family Sebastidae; genus Sebastes; species Sebastes umbrosus. The sequence goes on along the minus strand of NC_051282.1, from coordinate 25,412,580 downwards.
ATATGTATCAGAAACATAAAATCCATCCTGTTTTATGATCAGTTAAAAAGTACTTACTTGTCACAGTCAGCTTGGTGCCTGGTCCGAATACCACAGTGATTCAGTTTGTATACATGGCCGTACAAAAACCTCCTGACTCTCACTAATGAGGGGAGTGGAACTGAAACATCCTGTTGAGACCAACTTTCACTGTCAACGTCTCATTCACTTCATCAGTCTGCTTTCATTTCAAAACACTGCTGGACTTGTATCAAACACTCTTGGCTCTTTAGACGACTTTGTTCAATATATGTCCTTGTTTTGATCAGATTTACTGATTTAATTCATTTTAATTTGCTCAAAATTCATAGAAGCTGCATTGAGTTTCTCACTGAGGTTTTTGTCACAGTGTGAATCACTGTGATACGAGCTCATCAGCAGATGTATCCCCTGTGTAACAGTAATAGACAGCAGAGTCTCCTGCCTCTGTCCGCTTTATGATGAACTGATAATCTATGTTTGATGAGGATTTAGAGTTGAATCGGTCTGAAGAAAATCCTGATCCAAAGTCGGGTGAACTTTTACTATGGTGAAATCTGAGAACATACTGAGGAGCTTCACCAGGAACCTGTTTATACCAATAGACATACTGGCTATCATCTCTCTGGATGTTGCAGTTGAGAACAGCCTGTTGTCCTGTAGAAACTGTGTGGACAGCAGGCGTCTGAGTCAGCACTATCACTGCATCAACATCTGTCAACACACAGAGAAAGAGACGTGAGTGAAAGGTTTCTGTGTGGAAATCTGGGCTGTAAAAGGAAAGAGAAGAAGATCTTACATGTTAGAGCAGTGATGAGAGTGCAGAGGATCCCCAGCATGTTGTCAGTGTGTGGTGTAAACGTCCCTCACTGTCCAGCTGAGAGGTGAGCAGGGTTGGAGTGAGAGGAGAAGAGAGACTGAAGCTAATAAAGACACTGAGGAGAGGAGACGCGGAGGAGGAGGAGGAGGAGGAGGAGTTTTCACCCACAGATAAACTAAATAGTGTTTGTGGTTTCACATTGTGTCATTGAATCATTTTACATTAATAATATCATATTTCATAATGAGCAGTTGGTGTTTGTAAGTCTGCTGATGTCCTTTGCGTGAGTATTATTGCCTCCAGTCAGACTGATTTCCTGATTAAATCTCCATTTTAATTCATCTTCAAATAATCCAATAAGTCACATCATCACTGTATCGGTTCATCTTCATCTTTTATTGCTGAATGTGAAGTAAACTGTGTTCTATAATATCTGTGTCTTCACACGTCTACACTTTTTATACCACCAAACAAACATGTTTCCTAATAATCCAAACTGATTTAACATAAATTAAGAATATCTTCATCTAGATGACCTGATGTAAAGTTAATGCAGAGTTTTCATTGGTTGTGCTTTAGCTGTATGTAGTCAGATTACTGTCACAATCGCTGCAGCTAGAAGTGTAACAACCATCACTACCTGAGTACAGGAGGATTCAACATTTATCACATTTTGTGTATTTCAACTAGTGTCTGTAAACTTTCTGTTACTTAAAGATATGTTAAAGTTATTCAAAGCTTGAATTACATGAAAATGTCAGATAGTATGGATGATGGTGGAGTACTGGTGCATTACTTATTTCTTATTTTTTGATCATTAAAGCATGTATTTAAGAAATAAATAAATATACTGTCATTGATTAATGTGGGAATTAATCCAATAAGAGCATTTAAATGTTTGAAAACAAATAAGAGTGTTGTTTGATGGCTCTATTATCAGATGTTTCAGAGTCTCAAAAAGCAGAAGTAATAGTGAGGAGGTTTTTGTCACAGTGTAAATCACTGTGATACGTACTCATCAACAGAGGTGTCCCATGTTTTACAGTAATAGACTGCTGAGTCTCCCTCCTCCACATTGTTGATGATCAAACGATAATCTGATGTTGACTGATGAGTGGATGTGAACTTTGGAGAGGAGAAACCAGAGCCATATTCTACAGAGCTCCAACTGCTATGAAAGCTCAGTACATACTGAGGAACTCCTCCAGGAGTCTGTCTATACCACCAAGCCTGATAGTTAGTAACAGTCCCCAGGTTACAGTCCATGGTGGATGTCTCTCCTTTCCTCACCGTCACAACAGGAGGCTTCTGTGTCACCACCGTCACACCACTCACACCTGGAAACAACAAGTTGACACGGAGTCAAGAGAAACACACAAACTGATGAATCCAACATGAGGTCAAAGCTGCAGTAAGTCAGCCTCCTTACATGTTAGAGCAGTGATGAGAGTGCAGAGGATCCCCAGCATGTTGTCAGTGTGTGCTGAGAACGGCCTTGTAACCTGGAAAGTGAGCTCACTGCTGACAGATTAGAGGGTTTGGAGGATGAGGAGAGGAGGTGCTGGAGGAGCAATTTAATATAACACTGAAACTGAGAGGGACTGACAGGAGGAGGAGCTTTGCCTCAATCTGCATGTTTCTCACATGTGTTGCTCTATTATCTTCTGTGGAGGGAAATGTCTTTAATTTATCCATTAAAGTCAGTGTAGTTGACAACTTTAATTTACAAAATACCATGATGTCATTATGTCAAAGAAGCCTGTAATTTATATGCATTTCTTAGTATTTTGGGTTCCTAATGAATGAGATTTATGTATGAAAGTTTTTTAATATATTTTGTATCATTTTGCAGGTTTTTCGTACGTCAACAACAGACATCTGCTGCAGGATATAAACTTTGGCTCTGCACACACACATAAGAAGTAAACAGTCATTGATTGAGCAGATGTTAATAATGAAACTATCAGTGTGTTTCCAGTCAGAGGCAGTTCCCTCTGATGTTACAGAGAGCTGACACTTGACCTCTTCATTTACATGCAGCTATAAATAAGGAGAGGAGGCCTGCAGGTGCATCCTGGGAAGGAAGAGAGGGAGGAGTAGAGAGGTGATGCTTCACTGACGGAGGATGAAAACTCAGTTTCAGTTGCTCATTTTATCTGATTTTTTTAATGTCTCAACTACTGCAAGCAACTAAAACCAGTTAAATTAATAATAATCTCTCTGTTGTGTTTTTATTGCAAATTAACTTCTAATAACTCCGTAGCTTTCTGAATTTAAATATACATATTCATCTGTGAATTAAAAAGAAATATGTCTGTTATCTTTGTGTCCTGGACTAACTGTAATTATCAGTGAGATGAACATCAGGAGAAGAATAAAATCTAGTGAAGTTAATGTAACATTATAAGTTATGTTTTCATGAGTACAAATAAATACAAACACTTTTTTGTTCACAGTTTTTTTTGTATTTTTATTGAATAATTCTTGAAAAAAGCATCATTTAGCAAAGCTGATACAACACCTCCACCTAACGGTCACAACATGTATTACAAGCATGCAGACACGTCTTTTCTACCATGTGAAGCTTATGATGAGCAAACAGCACAAACAGTAAAGAAGCAGATGTTAAATGGTCATTGTGCTCCTCTACTATTGTTCAGTGGGACAGTCTGACTTCTTGATGTTTTTCTCTGAAGTCTGGGAGCCCAAAGACACTTTACATGTGTAAACCTGATCCGTGTTCCAGTCTGACGTCTGGACGGCCAGATAGCTGCTGATTTGGAAAGTGTGGTCTGGTTGCTGAACAGCGGTGCTGGTAGAGATCCCACTGCTCACTGGACTCCCACCAGACAACCAGCTCACATCTGCAAAAGGCCCAGACTGACTGGACAGACAGACCAGAGAGGCTTTGTTGGACTGGAGCTCAGCACTGGATGGAGGGAAGACTGTCAGGACAGGAGGAGGGAAGCTGGAGCCTGAAAATACATGAAGCACTTTCATCAGATAACTAGGAATCACATCATTAATACAAAGCAGGACAGTAACACATTAGTTTATTAGTTGTGTTGACAATTTAACAAACACGCTGAAGAATTAAAGCATTTTAAATCAGCAGAAACATTTAGAAATCATCACCTAAATATGAGCAGTGTTCCTCTTTAAAACATCAACAATCTATCATCACTACCTTAGAAATATTTTGATTAATTCAGTAGAATATTTATGTTAGAAACTGTCATAAAGTCACTTTCTGTGTTATAAAATAGTGGTATTTAAACTCTTATATGATTATTTAAAGCATTGTGATGAATTAAAGTATATCTGTAGTAGTAGTTTAGTGGTGTCTATAACACAAAAAATCTAATTTCAAATAGCCACAATAATATTCAGGTAAAATCTGAATTATCCATAAACTTTAGAAGATTAGTAAACCAACATTACAAGTACAGTTTGGTATTGATATGACAGCGTAAAATACTCTTGATTATTTAACATGGAGTTTTAAGATGTTAAAATAAAAAATAAAAATCTTGTAAATGTTGTCCAACTCTTAAAATCCTCAGCCACTAAAAAACATTTGAGTATTTGTCAAAAATATTTAAAATATTGTGATCAGTAGTAGATCTTTCCTTTGTCTTCAAACACACAGCCTGGTATCAAAGCAGATATTAAAAAGTCAATCTATTATTCACCAAACAACATGTTGAATATTTTAAACAATTAGCAACAGATGCATTGATTATTTTCTCTTAATATGTATCAGAAACATAAAATCCATCCTGTTTTATGATCAGTTAAAAAGTACTTACTTGTCACAGTCAGCTTGGTGCCTGGTCCGAATACCACAGTGATTCAGTTTGTATACATGGCCGTACAAAAACCTCCTGACTCTCACTAATGAGGGGAGTGGAACTGAAACATCCTGTTGAGACCAACTTTCACTGTCAACGTCTCATTCACTTCATCAGTCTGCTTTCATTACAAAACACTGCTGGGCTTGTTTCAAACACTTTTGACTCTTTTGACTCTTTTGTTCAGTATCCGTCCTTGTTTTGATCAGATTTACTGATTTGATTCATTTTATTTTGCTCAAAATTCATAAAAGCTGCAGTGAGTTTCTCACTGAGGTTTTTGTCACAGTGTGAATCACTGTGATACAGCTGCATAGGGAGAGCTATCCCATGTCTGACAGTAATAGACAGCAGAGTCTCCTGCCTCTGTCTGCTTTATGATGAACTGATAATCTATGTTTGATGAGGATTTAGAGTTGAATCGGTCTGAAGAGAATCCTGATCCAAAGGTGGGTGAACTGTGACTATGGTAAAAATAGAGAACATACTGAGGAGCTTCACCAGGAACCTGTTTATACCAATTGACATGAGCATAATCTGTCTGAACGTTGCAGTTGAGAACAGCCTGTTGTCCTGTAGAAACTGTGTGGACAGCAGGCGTCTGAGTCACCACTTTCACTGCATCAACATCTGTCAACACACAGAGAAAAAGACGTGAATGAAAGGTTTCTGTGTGGAAATCTGGGCTGTTAAAGGAAAGAGAAGAAGATCTTACATGTTAGAGCAGTGATGAGAGTGCAGAGGATCCCCAGCATGTTGTCAGTGTGTGGTGTAAATGTCCCTCACTGTCCAGCTGAGAGGTGAGCAGGGTTGGAGTGAGAGGAGAAGAGAGACTGAAGCTTATAAAGACACTGAGGAGAGGAAACATGAAGGAGAGGAAACATGAAGGAGGAGGAGGAGGAGGAGGAGGAGGAGGAGGAAGAGGAGGAGGAGGAGGAGGAGTTCAACACTTGACTCAGTTTTCACTCATAATTCAACATCATGTATGTGGGTTTCAGATTAAATATTTCCTATTAATCAGCATATATTTGATCATTTTTATTCCTCATAAAAATGTATCTGAAAAATGTATTTGATTGCCGTTGATGATTTTTGGCCTGAGATGAATCTACAATTGTTATATCAGATTCAAATCTGGAATTAATTTCTATTTTTCCATATTATTATTAATCACATAAACCACAGGATTAACACATGGTCATTGTTTTATAAGTTTGTGTTATAAAGTTTTAACTAAGTTGTATATTTTATAGGTAAACAGAACTATAGAGTGTAAAAGTTTACTTCTCACCTCAGTGTTTTTATTCTTCTAAATATTCCTCATTAATCAAAATTGCTCTGACTAAAACTATTTAAAACTATTCAAAAATGTCTTTATCCCCCGCAGCAACCACCAGCTCTTTTTTAATGCTTGTTTCGGTGTCTGCATTATTATGATTTTATTGTTATTATTATTATTTTATATATATATATATATATATGTGTGTTTGTGTGTGTGTATATATATATTGATTTTTTTTATTATTATTATTTATTATTATTTTCTTTCATCTCTTTATTTGTTTTTCCTTCTTTATGATTAACGCAATTCTATGTTTAAATTGTCAAATCTTCCATGAGTACCACACTATCTCAATCACAAAGAGGAATGGGGGGTTAGGAAATATGGGTCTAGCATAACATTGTTGTAAAATGTGTACAATACCAGTCTCTTTATAGTTGTACTGTTGTACTATACCTTCTGTGCCAATATAAATTTGAACATAAAAACATCTTTATATACATGACCTTTAGGAGGGTTAATGTAGCATTTTATTATCTTGTGTTTTAGCTGCACATTAATGAGCTTTTTTACATCTAAATGCTTTTATTGGATTCTTACATACATTTTAGAGCTATATCTTAAATAGCACTTTGCAAACATGTTTAATTAATAGAAAATAAGTTTAAGCAAAGCACCAGTAAATATACTCAACAGTCATTCCTGATATCTGAGTATGATGTATAAAACAGACTTTAAATGCTGCTGTGTGTTGCCATTTAAGATGTTGTGGTCATAGAAAGTTTACAGAAGCTGTTCTGAATACCCCAAATGTGATAAATACTTTTGAGATACACAGATGAAGATGAAGTAAATCTGATAGTAATCTAAGTGCATTAATCATTTTTCATGAAGCAGACACAGAGTGTTGTTTGATGGCTCTATTATCAGATGTGTCAGAGTCTCAAAAAGCAGAAGTAATAGTGAGGAGGTTTTTGTCACAGTGTGAATCACTGTGATACGTACTCATTAACAGAGCTGTCCCATGTCTGACAGTAATAGACTGCTGAGTCTCCCTCCTCCACATTGTTGATGATCAAACGATAATCTGATGTTGACTGATGATTAGAAGTGAACTTTGGAGAGGTGAAACCAGAGCCATATGTTGGAGAGCTAAAAGAATGATAAAACAACAGTACAAACTGAGGAACTCCTCCAGGAGTCTGTTTATACCAGCGAGCCTCACTGTTAGTAACAGTCCCCAGGTTACAGTCCATAGTGGCTGTCTCTCCTTTCGTCACCGCCACAACAGGAGGCTTCTGTGTCACCACCGTCACACCACTCACACCTGGAAACAACAAGATGACACGGAGTCAAGAGAAACACACAGACTGATGAATCCAACATGACGTCAAAGCTGCAGTAAGTCAGCCTCCTTACATGTTAGAGCAGTGATGAGAGTGCAGAGGATCCCCAGCATGTTGTCAGTTTGTGCTGAGAACGTCCCTCACTGTCCAGCTGAGAGGTGAGCAGGGTTGGAGTGAGAGGAGAAGAGAGACTGAAGCTTATAAAGACACTGAGGAGAGGACACGTGGAGGAAGAGGAGGAGGAGGAGGAGGAGGAGGAAGAGGAGGAGAATGAGGATCAGGAGGAGGAGGAGGAGTGTCAACACTTGACTCTATTTTCACTCATAATTCAACATCATGCATGCAGTTTCACATTAAATAATTTCTTATTAATCAGCATATATTTGGTCATTTTTATTCTTCATGAAAATGTATCTGAAAAATGTATTTGATTGCCGTTGATGATTTTTGGCTGAGATTAATCTATAATTGTTATATCAGATTCAAATCTGGAATTAATTTCTATTTTTCCATATTATTATTAATCACATAAACCACAGGATTAACACCTGGTCGTTGTTTTATAAGTTTGTGTTATAAAGTTTTAATTAAGTTGTATATTTTATAGGTAAACAGAACTATAGAGTGTAAAAGTTTACTTCTCACCTCAGTGTTTTTATTCTTCTAAATATTCCTCATTAATCCAAATTGCTCTGACTAAAACTATTAAAAACTATTCAAAAATGTCTTTATCCCCCGCAGCAACCACTAGCTCTTTTTTAATGCTTGTTTCGGTGTCTGCATTATTATGATTTTATTGTTATTATTATTATTTTAAATATATATGTATGTGTGTGTGGGTGTGTATATATATATATATTGGGTTTTTTTATTATTATTTATTATTATTTTCTTTTCTCTATTCATTTGTTTTTCCTTCTTTGTGATTGCTTAATGTAATTCCATGTTTAAATTGTCAAATTTTCCATGTGTACCACACTATCTCAATCACAAAGAGGATTGGAGGGGTTAGGAAATATGGGTCTAGCATAACATTGTTGAACAATTTGTAAAATACTAGTCCCGTTATAGTTGTACTGTTGTACTATACCTTTTGTGCCAATATAAATTTGAACATAAAAATATCTTTATCTACATGACCTATATTTTTTCGTGTTTTAGCTGCACATTAATGAACTTTTTTGACATCTTAAATGCTTTTATTGCATTCCTACATACATTTTAAAGGTATATCTTAAATTGCGCTTTGCAAACATGTTTAATTATTGAAAAATAAATTTAAGCAAAGCACCAGTAAATGTACTCCACAGTCATTCCTGATATCTGAGTCTGACGTATAAAACAGACTTTAAATGCTGCTGTTTTTTGCAATTTAACATGTTGTAGTGATAGAACGTTTACAGAAGCTGTTCTGAATACCCCAAATGTGATGAATACTTTTGAGATACACAGATTAAGATGAAGTAAATCTGACAGTAATCTAAGTGCATTAATCATATTTCATGAAGCAGACAGAGAGTGTTGTTTGATGGCTCTATTATCAGATGTTTCAGAGTCTCAAAAAGCAGAAGTAATAGTGAGGAGGTTTTTGTCACAGTGTAAATCACTGTGATACGTTCTCATTAACAGAGCCGTCCCTTGTCTGACAGTAATAGACTGCTGAGTCTCCCTCCTCCACATTGTTGATGGTCAAACGATAATCTGATGTTGACTGATGATTAGAAGTGAATTTGGGAGAGGAGAAACCAGAGCCATATGTCACAGAGCTCCAACTGTGATAAAAGCTCAGCACAAACTGAGGAACTCCTCCAGGAGTCTGTTTATACCAGCGAGCAGCACTGCCAGTAACAGTCCCCAGTTTACAGTCCATGGTGGCTGTCTCTCCTTTCCTCACCGCCACAACTGGAGGCTTCTGTGTCAGCACCGTCACACCACTCACACCTGGAAACAACAAGATGACACGGAGTCAAGAGAAACACACAGACTGATGAATCCAACATGAGGTCAAAGCTGCAGTAAGTCAGCCTCCTTACATGTTAGAGCAGTGATGAGAGTGCAGAGGATCCCCAGCATGTTGTCAGTGTGTGATGAGAACGGCCTTGTAACCTGGAAAGTGAGCTCACTGCTGACAGATTAGAGGGTTTGGAGGATGAGGAGAGGAGGTGCTGGAGGAGCAATTTAATACAACACTGAAACTGAGGGGGACTGACAGGAGGAGGAGCTTTGCTTCAATCTGCATGGTTTCTCACATTTGTCTTATTTGTCATCATTATTATCAGTGTAGGTAATTTCCCCGACATCTCCCAAAAATGATGTCAGGATCTGAAAAGATTTTCTGCAGTTTTGTTGTAATATAATTGTGACTTTGTCCAGTTCCTAATGATTTGGATTCATGGCCTGCATCCAAGTTTGTATTTTTTTAATCTTTATATTTCCTTGCTTTAACAGGAGTTTACAAAAATCATCTTTATCTAAATCACAAGTTTTTCACAACATAAAAGGATAGTCCTATTGCAAGATTTAAACTTTGGCTCTTCACACACACACATGTAAAAATGATAATAATTTGCATCATTACTGTGTTTCCAGTCAAGGGCAGTTTTACAGAGAACTGACACTTAACCTAATAATTTACATGAAGCTAAATAAAGACAGGAAGCCTGCAGGTGCATCCTGCAGATGAGAGAGGAGTTGAAAATGAGCCCTGACTTGTGGTGAAATTTAGGGTTGCTTCTCTTTTTGAATGTGTGTTTGTGTGCACATATGTGTCTTTTTTTAATTGCTAATTTTTTAAACTATTCAAATCAGTAAGAGCGCCCTCTGTGTCTCTCTAATAGTAATCCAGTGCTGCCCTCTAGTGTGCATTCAACAGAATAACACCTTGTACTCTACATCTCCCCTATTTATTGTCATCAGGTTGTGCAGATCTATTGAAAGAAATGCATGCAAAGAACTTGGTAAATACTACTTGAGTAATTTTGTGCAATTACTTCTTCAATCAAAAATTTAGATACATAAATAAATAAATGCATTCCCTGAATTAATATCTAAATGTGAATGTGAAATGTGAATTTTTACTTTGATGCTTGAGAGATTGTGGTGGCACTTTGTCTGCTTTACTGCTAACAACCAGCAGAGGGCCAATAAGAGTGCGTGTGAGGGAGGGAATACATATTTATGTCTGAAGAATGCAGACATTAATCCAACATATGTGTGATCTGTGCATTTGGAATCAATAGTTTGCATAAATCTTCTGAACAGAAACCCCATCAGAATGTATAATCTTACTGAACCAACATGATTCAGAGGAATATCACATGTAAGTTGGGCCACAGCAAAAGCAACACTTGTTAGCACTCAAACATGCACATTTATGCACCTAACCTCTAGATATCTGAAAATGTGCACACCAAAACACTGACAATAACCTGATATTTTCAGGTGGAATTTCATTCATTCATTCATTCTCACTGTGCAATATCATTTTCCACTTGTGCAATTTTATTAACAGTCTGTTTATTGTCAATACTGTGTATACTGCTACTATTTTTAACCTTCCTTCTATTTAAATGGTTCATATTTTATTACACTTTGTTTAGCTATTTTTTTTTTTACTGTGTTAGCTGATGCATCTTGTTTTTTGCACTATCCCCTTTGCTGCTGTACACTGCAAATTTCCCCACTGCAGGACTAATAAAGGAATATCTGATCTTATCTTATCTTATCTTATCTTACAGTAAATATGTGGATTGCAAAATTATCCACACTGACTGCAGCGCTGAACCAATCACAGTGTTGGAATCGCTAAGTCCCGCCCCCTTGAATACAGACTGGCCAATCAGAGTGCAGCATCGGCCAGCTCCGACTATAGGGTGGGTTCCGACAAACTCCTGATTTTCTACATTTTCAGGCTGTTTTTTGGTGATTTCGAGTCACGGTTAAACTTTGTGCTTGGGGATGTGTGATAGTGATACTCGTTACCCGGAGAGGTTGAAAGGAGATAAATGTATGGATATATGTTTCTAAAACGGTACGTTTCTACGTAAAAACTTGTGGAGCTAACATTAGCATAGAACGTTAGCATAGAACGTTAGCAGAGAACGTTAGCAGAGAACGTTAGCAGAGAACGTTAGCATAGAACGTTAGCTTAGGTCGCAAAACATTTGATCATTGTGATGAAGGTAACACAGCTTATAGTCTAAGTATATAGTATATACGACTAATGCAGTGAGGGCAAATGTACTACGGAGTATTAGGGCCACATTGAGGGGAAAAAATCGGATATTTCCAGAATAAAGTTATAATATTACGAGAATAAAGTCATAACTTCACGAGAAAAAAGTGGTAATATTACGAGAAAAAAAGTCGTAATATTACAATAAAAAAGTCGTAATATTACGAGAAAAAAGTCATAACTTTACGAGAAAAAAAGTTGTAATATTACGAGAATAAAGTCATAACTTTACGAGAAAAAAAGTTGTAATATTACGAGAATAAAGTCATAACTTTACGTGAAAAAAGTGGTAATATTACTAGAAAAAAGTCGTAATATTACGAGAATAGTCATAACTTTACGAGAAAAAAAGTTGTAATATTACGAGAATAAAGTCATAACTTTACGTGAAAAAAATGGTAATATTACGAGAAAAAAGTCATAACTTTACGTGAAAAATGGTAATATTACGAGAAAAAAGTGGTAATATTACGAGAATAAAGTCATAACTTTACGGAAAAAAAAAGTGGTAATATTACGAGAATAAAGTCATAACTTTACGAGAAAAAAAGAAAATGACACGTAAAATTACTACTTTATAATATGACTTTATTATGACTTTTTTTCTCATAAATCTATAACTTTATTTTCATAATATTATGACTTTATTCTCGTAATATTACCACTTTTTTTCTCATAAATCTATGACTTTTTCTGGTAATATTATGACTTTATTCTCAAAATCTCTGATTTATTTTTTGTCTTCAGTGTGGCCCTAATATTCCGTCTCGTACTGTCGTACCATAGAGGTCAGTGGTATGATAAATAAAGATGAAAATGTAAACAAAAGCCACTGGAGAGGAGCTAAAGAGCCGCATGTGGCTTTGGAGCCGCAGGTTGCAGACCCCTGGTGTAGGACGTTAGCGCATCGTTAATTCCAGGGTTTGATGCTGCCTGCCTTTCCTGACCTGTCCACTAGTCGTCCAGTTCAGTCACCTGACTATTAGCTACTTTCCCAACTCGCTAGTGTCTTCTGGTGGCTGTTATTTAACAGTGACAGAAAAAAATGGCCACGATGGACTTTTTAAAAAAAAAAATGTATTAAAGATAATTCATTTACAAACATTAAGTCATTGTAATTTAAACTCAATACTTCTAACATACACGGAACAATTGGATAGGAAAGATAAAATAATATAATAACAAAAATAAAAGAGGGGGTAGAAAATAATTAAAGGAACAAAAAGAGAAATGCATAAATAAATAAATAAATAATAATAAGACTGCACTCTTCCATAGTAGCTCTATAGGGGTCATCATCATATATGTTCAGTTCTTCATAAGCTCTGAGGAGAGACTTTGCATGTTCATTAGTCTTAAAGCACTGAGATGATTGTCCACAAAGTCTCTTTTGAAAACAGAAAATAAATGGTTTCATTTTCCTCCATTTGGATGCATGGATGAAAACATTTGCCAGCAGTATCAGATTGTTCAATATCAAGTCACTCTTAGTGTCCTTCATGTTAATACCAAACACAATATTTTCTCTTGTGAGAGGAGCAAGTGGTTGGATTTTGGTTGACAGCCAGTTCCTGCAAAATCTTCCCAGAATGCCGCAGAATATATACAGTGGAAAAACAGATGATCAGTAGTTTCAATCTCAGTCTCACAGAAGTTGCAGTTATTGTGATCAACATTAAATCTCAGGCCGTGATGGACTCAGCAGACTCAGACTCTTTTTACTGGCCCAGTGCTCCAGAAGCAAACCATGCTGTCCTCCATACAACCAGCTGGTCATGGACTGGCCTGTCTCTGGAGCCTGCTGGTCCTCTTGTGTCCTTCCTCTCCTCCTCTTGGACAGACCTGGTGGTATATGACAGCATAGAAGGTATGGTGATGCCTGTGTGCTAGTGATGTGTCGGTCGCGAACGAGCCGGTTCATTGAGCCGGCTCTTTTAAGTGTACGATAAGAGCCTGCTCCCGTCAGAGAGCCATTATTTTTTCTTTCTTTTTTCTTTAATTAATTCAAGGCAGAATGATAGGACGATCTTCTCCGCGCCATGGGCACTCCATGCACTAACTGTGACTGAATGTTGTGTTAATGACGTCCGTGCGACCAATCAAGTTGATGACAGACAAGGATCATACCATCAAGCAGGGCGGGGCAGGGTGTGCAGGGCGCAGTGACGGTCTACAGGTACAGAGCAGGAGGGAGAGGAGGAGAGAAAGAGAGGAGGAGTGCGAATAGCAGACAAGACGAGTGACATTTGGAAACAAAGCAGCATATAAAATTATGGTATTCTGGAAATTTTAAGGTTTAGTATAATTATATTAAATAATTTAAGTGATATATGTGCACACATGCTAATCATAGGTCAAAACAGCGCTACATTTGGCTGAATTATAAAAGGCAGAAGTGGTAAAACAAAGAGCCGTTTGGGAGCCGAAAGAGCCGGCTCTTCTTGGTGAGCTGAGCCAAATGATCTGGATCACTAAAAAGAGCCGGAATTCCCATCACTACTGTGTGCCCCCCAACTCAAGATAAAACATGAGGAAATATTCCAGTAAAATGTTCAAAAATGACCCCCATACACACTTGCAGGATCCCTGTAGAAATGTCTGCGTCAAGTGTGACAGAGAAAGTCGTGATTTTGTCTTCAAAATAAAACGCACACCATTCTTGTGGTACGTAAATGTGCTTTTATTTTGAAGGCTGTAGACTGAAGTACTTGCCTACTGTGTGTGGCTTGACACTGGTGCAAGATGTCGCTCATTCTTTCTGGACCGAAGCTGAGACCCAAATGCGCATCGCTGACCGACGCATCTTCTTAAAAAAAAAAAAAAAAGAGCCAGCTGCTGCTCTCCCTGAAAACGGCATGTGACATGTAGCAAGGAGCAACCAAGGGGTTTTATTCTGAAAGGAACACACATGGGAGATGTGACCAAATGTTTGGAGGAGGCAGGATTTGACAGTGTATCAAAATTGGTGTGAAACCGAGTACCAAACCTATCCAGAATAGCAGTCAAATGCAAAGGGATTTTTGTTGTCAAGCAAGTAAACTAACAGATGTGGTAAAAATGGAAATGACTGTCAACATCTGTCTCCAAATCCTATCGAGCTGAAGGTGGAGCAGGATTTTCGGTGGGGCTCTCTGTGAGGTGTGATGGAATAAAATGCTGCGCATTACAGCTTCTACTACAGGTTAATCTAAAACGCACTTGGAATTTATTCTTGACCTTTTTTTTTTATGTTTTTAGGCTTTTGCTGTGTTCTGCAACCGCATCGAGGAGGATGGTCTTTGCCCTACATGTGATTGTCATGTCTTCGGCGTTTTTCAATCCCAGCTTTGCCTTCAGCTCCCACTTTGATACAGGTAAGGGTCAAACTGATGAATAACTTGAATGTATCCATTTGCTGCAGACCTGCTTGTGATGTATGTATGTTTCTTCGTGATCAAGCTGAGTGTTTGATTCAAGGCCACTGTGTCTTGGTGCTATATCAGGCTATTTCTTAGTCACCAGCAGCAGCATCAATGCCATAACATCATCATCATCATGACAGTGAGCCTAAACATCAAAAGATTAGCTCGGGTGTGGGTGTTTTACATCCAATCTGTCCCTTACAGCTCGGTAACAAGGGGGTTAAAAGTTGTGCCTGCACAGATTCTGCATAGTCCTACACATACGTCCCTGCAGCTGAGTGTGCATGTGTGTACTGTGTGCCATGATCATGGTGTGTGCTTGCTAAATGACTACAACATTACAGAGGTGACCTGCTGACAGAGGAGCATGGCTGTACTGCTTGAGGTTGCTTGTTCTTGGTGTCTGTTTGGATGCAGCGTTTAATCATCCCTCGGGTGTCTGGGTGATGGTGAAGGAGAACCCAGGTGCTGCTGCTGCTGCAGTGCTGTGGGACCACCGAGCAGGAAGTCCTGGCCGTCCTGTGTGAGGGCTTGAATTGGAGCAGAATAAATAACCGTGTGCAAGTGTAAACAGGACTGAGAGAGAGTCCCTGCACTGAGCACAGTGTGCTGAGCATACAAATGACGGTGAGTCCAGTGGCTCTCAAGTTTCAGGGCTTTCTATCTGTCCTCTCCAAACCAGCACACTCTCACTCAGTGATCCCTCTTTGTCCTATTATTCCACCCCTCCTCTACCTTCCTGTGACTCCTCCAGCTCTCAGTCTTTGCATCTCTTCTCTGTTGTCCCTCAGAATGCGACACTAAAAGAGGCTTCCATTTAAAGTCAAATGGGTTATTTATAGGAGGTATGCTGTCCTTGTGCATTTGGGAAGTGTCTGTGCTTACAATAACATTGTAAGACATTATAGCAAGACATAAGAGACCATTTTAACTGTTAACAAACACAGTTTTATTATGTGAAGCACCACAGCAAGACAACTGATAAGGGGACATGGAAAGGATGCTTTTACCATCCCAGAGCATTTTTGGATGCAAAACAACAAGAGACGAGTTAAATCTCTAGACTGAAATAGGAATGTAGTACATTGACACGCATTCACAGCTTTGAAGGATTCCTTCATAAATAATGACTGACCTGGTTCTGCTCTGCTTTAAAACACACTGCACAGAGAAACACAGACTGGTTTAGTGTTTTAGGTATTTGGGAAAAACCATGACAAAAGCACTTCTCGGTGTGGAATGTGTAGTGGGTGCTGAGCCGGCTATCCCTTGTTCTGTGCAGTGAAATATGATACGAACCTACCGGAGGAGTGCAATCATTTAATTTTGAGGCAGGATACATGGTTCCCAGCTGAATTATGGGTAAAATGTCTGCTAACTGTGGCTCTTCTGGGGCATCTTATAATTTAATTGTCTTGGTATTTTCTTTTCCTGGAAGAGATCTCAGGTTTTTGAGAATTTCCCCCCAGGAATGTGCAGGGACACATTTTCTTTCATCAGATGACAGTAGCTGAATGAGTAGCCTCAGTGACAGGTGACAGGTCAGGGTGGAATCACCACACGCACTGGGATTGGTTAGCTTTAGGAGTGGGCATGTACATGTAGCTGGAGTGGAGGATAGGCGTCTGGATCGTCACTCTCCTGTCATAATGATCTACATTTCTCATTAGAGCGCCACCTCACTCGCGGTCCTGTTCCTTCCTAGTAATTGCGCTGAGAATCAATGTTGCCTAGGCGATGAAAGGGGGCGTGTGAGGAGGAACCAGTCATTTTCATGGCCAGTGCTATAAGGACAGAGAAATGTCTCTTAAAGGGGGAGGGACACACAGCATTCAATCAGCTGTAGTTGCTGAATACGTTGTCTTTGAGGCTGAGGAGTAGATTAATAAAACACACCCAGATTTCCAAACACAAAATCCAGCGTTTGAACTGTAGCACTGCTCAAACCGCCCTCAACAGCTGCACTTCCTCCCTTCGCCCGGGGCTATGTAAGAACATAGTGTGCTCTACCTCTCCACACACTTGCACAAACAGTCACTCATGCGCAAACACACCCAGACAGAGGAAAACAACTATGGGGCCAGGTCAGCCGTCACATTGCATGGCATTATATAAGCCATCAGCGTGGACAGGACACACCGTGGCAGGATTTTGTTTTTTTGATCTCCTGACCACATCGGCCCTCACATGTTTGGGGGCTTGGTATGTGTGCGGCCAGCCGGGGGGAAAGTTGGGTGCATGTGTGGCATTCTGCACCAGTGACAACTGCAGCGCCTTGCACCTGGCTTACTACTGCTTCAGCACCTCGGAGAGCTCTCCCATCAGGAGAAGGAGCAGATGTGTGTGTGGTAGCTATTTGAAAACCTAGCTGCATCCTGCGAACAGAATTAATATGCATCGCTTTACTGTCAGGGCAAACAGAAGACAGACCGACCTGGAAGGCAGCGCCGATACACCAACAAGCTGACAATGCAGCAACTGTGGGAGACTGTCTTTCAGCAGTCTCCTCTGGTGCCTGGAGGTGGCAGTGGCAGCTAGTGTGCACGTTACGGACGGTATCTCGGTGTAGATGCAAAACAACACACACTTTACATGTTCCCTCGCATACTCATAGACACATCACTGCAGGCTATAACCAAGGTGGTACTGATACCAGAGAGGAAAGATGTTAAAAATGGTGCCTTGACTTGCTCTCGGAGCTCCTCCCACTGACTCGGTCAGTGCAAGCCAGTGCTGACTGTTTGATTATTCATCTCTCCATGTGTAACCAAGCACTTTAGTTACATAAGTCAGCCTCTGGGGGAACTAGAATAAGAATGAAGTGGATATAAGCAGCAGTCAGGGTCTCCTCTATGTGTTCTCTGTGTGATGTTGTGGGTTTTCTTGGTGTCCTACCCGTTTAAGGCTTGTGTGTGTCTGTGCAAATGCATACTTAACAGGTTTCATGCAGTATTTAAATCACCACCAAGTATAATGTCTTGTTGAATATAAAGCCATTTAGCAACACCGTCACATAGTGGTGGACGGAAGTGGAGAAGTTTGCTAGTTACGAAGCCAGGTCGAGGTGTGTTGGACTGATTTCAGGGATGTTTTATGATGACAGCCAGGGGGGAAAAGCAGATGCATGATGTGTTTTTCACGTGTTCAAAAGGGGCCGCTTCAAATTGGTTGGACAGGTGGAAGACATTTGGGTGAAAAGCGTGACTGTGTGAATTCACTGCATGCGTGTCAGAGTGGGAGTATATGTGCTTAACAATAGCAGCAGGAATCCAGAAGGATATGGGAGGAATAATGAATACATGGTAGCCAGCATAACTCACACTAACTTGTTTTGCTCAGGTATGTTTGTTTTTCAGGCACAAACACATCCCCACACAAAACGTACACACACGCTTCCTTTGTCTGCATCATGAGACTCGGGGCTGAAATGTCATTCCATTAGTGCATATTTCTATGTCTGCATATGGTTTGCACATGCATCTCATTTTATCAGGCCTAAACACATGCAGGGGCCCAATCACTCCTTCCTGTGTGTGTGTGCAGAGCTCTATTCTGTCAGGTCTGTATGCTTTAGTCATAGATTATACTATACAGGTTAGGGATGTTCCTAACGACTAATTTGACGTTTAAACAGAAGTTTAAACTTAGATTAGTCGACTACTAAAAGTAAGAAAACGCTCAGAAAAAAGTCAAAATAGATCACTTTAATCTATAAGGTTAGTGCTTATGGGCCATTTGAAATCCTAATATTTCAGTAACCAAATCATATTTTAAACACCACCGGAAGCAATTTGTCCCCAGAGTCCGCTCTGGTTGCTCTGTTAGGAATACGTCTCACGAACCCGGTGTGCGGTGTAATATTTGATGAAACGCCAGCGGGGACCGTAGTCTAAGAGGAGTGATGGTTTGGCAACGCTTATAGGCTACCATTAGTATCTTAGTGTGCAAGTTTTATTACCTGCCGCCTTCTCTTCCCCCCACCTCCATCTCTCTCAAACACACACAGCGAGCGACGCATGCTCAGCCCTAGTCGACGTAAAGTAAAATTAATTGTCGCTGTCCTCAGTTCAAAAGTCGAAATTTACTGAAAAAATATAGATGTAATAATTTCCAATGAAATATTCTGCTTCAATCCATATTTGTTGGCGTTTAGCCTTTCAAAAATGACTTTTCCACAGCAGTCAAAAGCCTGTTTACTCTCCTGCATGCACCAGACATTCAAAGCTTCATTCGAAAACCTCAATCAACACTTTGAATGTAAATGAATGACATGATACAGCCCTAGCTGCTGGCCAATCCAGTCGATCAGAAGATAACCAGACCGAATTCTGAACCCTATTTTGTAAAGAGGAGGTGGAGGCAGGCGGAGGCCGGGGGAACGCGGCGGAGTGGAAGTGAGTCAGGAGCAGCTGATGAGTTCAGATCCGAGCCGTCGCTTCTGGAGGAAGAGCAGTAGCTCTCCACAGCAACAGCTGATATAGCATATGTCAATATGTCATTTTAATGTGTACATTAAAGAGGACCTATTATGCTCAATTTCAGGTTCATACTTATATTTTGGGTTTCTACTAGAGCATGTTTACATGCTTTAATATTCAAAAAACGCTGTATTTTTCTCATACCAGCTGTGCTGCAGCACCTCTCTGATTGGTCAGCTGGCCCACTGTTGTGATTGGTCGATCAAACCTAACTTTTAGGACTCCGCTTCAACTCTGCTCTTACCAGCTTTGAGGGTGTGCCAACAGAAAACAATAAACTGTATCACACTAAAGGAAAGGGACAAAGCACAAAAGCATCATAGGTCCCCTTTAATAAAATAATACGTTTAACGAACGAGTATTTCTGGTGCCGACTAGCGAGGGTAGCAATGCTTTATCAGCTAGTCGACTAATCGCGCACATCCCTAATGCAGAAGTAGAGTTCAAACAAATTGTTGTTAAATCAGGAGTTTGTTACGAGCTTAACTGAAATATAATTTATTGTCTGTCCATGTAACCAAATGGTGAGAAAGTTCACCAATCGCGTACTCATGTCCAAATGAGTGATAAAACATTTCAACAAAGTACAAGGAAAGCACTAGGCCCATTGGGATATCACAAGTTCAACTTTTTAACATGCGATTTTGGTAACTGACTATCCTAATATGCTGGTATTGATTAAATATTGTGATACCAACTGAATAGTTAAAACAGTTGAGTTGAAAACCGTTGATAGCCACTGATTTAACTGACTGCATTAGTCCTTTTGGCCCTCTTTTAAGAGCTTCACATGATTTCCATAACCAACTTTGGTTAGTTTTTCACTGTTACATAAATATATAGAAATGCATGCATGTATCCTTCATTACAGTTTTCTCTTTCCTAGTGTTGCCAGGCATCTTATATGAAAGTAAAACCTCTACTAGGACATGAATGTCTTTTTCAAGTGGTTGATCTGTTTCCTTAAAGGTGCTATGTGTTGCATTTCTCTGTCATTGTTGAATTAATTAATGAGGATTATTACGTCAGAGGTGAAACATTAATATCTCATGGGATTGTTAGTGCTGGTCTTCGGCAGAATTTACATTTCCTATAAACTGTGTTGCTTCCTGTTGCAAAGAGAGTCCTTAAATCCTCCGTCTAGTTTCCTCCTCTATTTGACTCAAGAGGATAAACATATTTTCAGTCCGTTCATTCATTCAGCCGTGTGTTTTCCAGTGTGATAAACTGCGAGCAGCTTTTGTGCCATTTGTGCAGAAGGAACAGTCACTCTGATTCCTTTTGTGCTGCAAAATAATCACCCAATTCAGCAGATTTCCTTCAATATCTGAAACCAGACAGCCCACACTGCGAAATGCAGAATAGAGGCCAGTCTCCTCTGTAATGACCTGGTACATTAATTATAATAATGTCTCGAATAAATGAATTATTGATGTTAAATATTACACCTTTACATGCAGTGAATGCCCTGGTCGTGTAGTTGGTGAAATCAACTCAAAAAGTCCGTCCATCAGAGACAGAGTTGATACTCAGACCATTTTCTTTCCAGCAGTGTGCCCTTGCCTGGGCTGTCAGGGGACGGACATGACAGGCCTGTAATGCTGATCCATGGTGGTCCTCCTGGGCTCTCACTCCCAGTTAATGACAGTTATCATGGCTCTCTGCAGGCCAGCGAATCCCTCTTCCATCTGCAGTCATTCACAGAGAGCGTGGCTAGAGAACGGCAGAGAGGATGCACATGGGTGGAGGATACGGTACCCTGCCATTAATCGCGCTGTTCCTTTTGTTGTCAATTGGAGACTGACATGTGTGTGCACACGTGTGATTGCCGAGTGCTTCCTCCTCTGCATGTTCAGCCCTCTCTCATCGCAGTCTGATGCTTCTTGCTCTGCAGTTCTGCTTTAGCTCTCCTTTTCCCCAGAGCATTTTCTTTCCCTCCCTCTGTCCTAACTCATGATCTCTCCCCTCTCCATGCAGCCTGTAACAGAGGGTTGCTGTCGGACGTCTTCCTCTCTTGGGAATCCGGGCTGTGTCAGAGCACAGCTCACTTCTCCTTCAATGCAGCTCCTCTCGCTCTCCCAGTGGGGAAAAAAAGAGGAGTGCTAACTCTAGCCGCTCTGCATCCCTAGACGCTGATACATATAGAACAAGTCTTTTAAAAAACAGATGCTCAAATTACATCTTGACACCAAAGATGAGCTAACCACTTGAGCCAACAATTGATCCGTAACGATTGTCCTTATGCATTCTATTTACACATGCACAAAAGCAGTGGAGAATCGATATTTGGCTTGGCTTATATACAGGAAGACAGCTCTCTGTCAATTACCTGAAGCTGTAATATGTATTCAGCTGTAAGCTGATTGTTTTCATTGTCGTTCTGTAGTAGACAAATATCATTGTAGCTCTGAAAGTTTTCTGCATGTGTGTGTATGTTTATTATGTAAATTCTTTGGCTCTGCTCTTGCTGTCTCCTGACTGACCTGTAAAGCTAAACCTAAAGGTCACACTTCTCTCCTGTCTCTATCTATCTAGTCTGCTGTTGTATCCTAAGCACAGCATCCTGTGAGTGTATGCGTTTTTGTTGGAAGCCACTTGGTGCAGCTCAGGCAGGGCAGATGGAGGAGCTTGTTTGCCCCTGCAGCACTGTCCTGAATTTAAACGCATGCTCATAGAGATTTGGGGCTCTTTCTGCTCTCTTTTATGTGTGCTATGCTTCCCCATTAGGAAGCACTGAGGGGAAGTGGAAGGCAGTTAAGTGGCTGAATGATGGCGGCAGCTAGCCTCCTTTTGCAGATGGTGACACTAGCATCCACAGAGTTTTCACAATCACTGACTTCGATATATTGCTGTCAAATTTTGTTCACTTTGACTCGGCACCGATCCACTGTGCGCACGAGTCCCTTCTCCTCCAGTTTATCTCAAATGACTTTATAAACGCCACTATTTTTGTGGACTTTATTCAGCTTTTTCTGGATGTTCTTTTTGGCCCAGATGTCAAGCAAACACCGGACTTCTGCAGAAGTCCAGGTCAGTCCTCTCCCACTCATGTTTACCTGTCGTTTACCTGTGTTCATCTCAACAAATGAGAAGCATGTTCCTGCAATAGAGGAAGCTGCAGTTTCAGGACCGCAGTCCTAGGACCGCATGTGTAGGACCCTAGTTTTTCGCAAAGCCTACTGTCTTCAGTGTAAATACTTGTTTAATACTTCTTGTTTTACCATTTCAATGAAGTTTAAATAATCATAACAATTAAACTAATCTGGCTGCCTATTGACCCCCACAAAAAGTGTTATCAGCCAGTCAAATGTCAATAATGTCACATGTTATTTCTATTAGGTTTTAATTGCATCTCTGGACTCTTTGAGACCTTCAGAGGTTCTGTCGTACTCCGCTGTACAAACAGGGAGGTAGTTTGCAAGCAATTTGTAAAAGTAACATTACTTATTTTAACCCAAACCATGATCTTCTCTTTCCTAAACCTAAGGTAGTAGTTATATTGCCTAAATCTAACTGTTTCCGTGGTGGCCACACAGTTTTCATGGTCATTTCACATAGGCTATTTCTAATTAGGGGCTAATTAGAGTACGACTACTGCGTTCACAACTGCCCAAACGAACCACTCCAGAGTTCGATTAAAACTGACTAAATGTTGGTTTGTGAAAGCGCCCTAAAACTTCCCACAGTCTTTTTGCTGTATATTCCATGCAGTTTAGTCATTAGTACCTTGAGGACATATTTCATGTCAACGTAGCCTTCCTAACAGACACAAAGCTCAG
Source organism: Sebastes umbrosus (assembly GCF_015220745.1). Lineage (NCBI taxonomy): Eukaryota > Metazoa > Chordata > Actinopteri > Perciformes > Sebastidae > Sebastes > Sebastes umbrosus. The sequence goes on along the minus strand of NC_051282.1, from coordinate 25,389,371 downwards.
TCTGTGGCCACTGACCACACATCAAATGGAGACTTTTACATAACACAATAGCTTCATAATATATGTCCCTATTTGTGTCCGGTCTATGAATACCAACTGCAGCCGAAACTGTATCTCACCCTCTCCTCTTTGTCTCCCCCTCACTCTTTCTCAAGACGATTTGATTGCAGTGGTGTGTAGTTTGGCACACTGCCCGCCCTGCAGCACTGTCATTACTTGGTCTCTTGGTCAAAAACAAGAAGCTGTGTGTGTGTGTGTGTGTGCATTTGTGCATGCATAGCAACCACACCGGCAAGAAAGAGAGAAAGTGAAGTAAAGATGAGAACTCACAGGGAGAGACACTTCTGTTTTGCAGGTTTGTGTCAAAGCATACAACATTATCTGTGGTGTGTTCGAGCTCCTCTTCGTGGACTTGGGGTCGCTGCTGTCAGGAGCAGAAACAACAGCCCACTGCTCTTGAGTTACCACGGAAACTCCAAAGTTATCCCATGCAGCCCAGTGCAACACCTTGACTGGGCTTTCTGTGTGGGTTCATATCTGAATACAAACACATGGCTCGGCCCTGGCCGCGATGCAAGTGTGGGAGGCCACACTGCCTTGAATAAAATCCCTATTTTCTCTCTGCAGCCTTCCCTGCACTTGTTTGTCCTCTCTACCTCTCCTACACATGTCCATTTGGAACAGATTTGTTGAATGCACGATGAACTCTATCGTGTAAACCGGGTAGTAAATATCCCAGCAGCTGTAGACGTGACATTCACTTGCTTCATCTACAGCTGCACAGCAACAGAAAGCCCTACCTCGCTAGTGCATGCTTTATTTATGATGTACCATGAAAAGCTCAGTGGCTGTGCTTAACGCACTACATTGTCATCTTGTACATAACATGCATGAACACACATACACCATTGAATTTGAGCATTCCTTAGGTTTCCTGCATCCTCCTTGAGCCCCCGCATAAATTTCTCTCGCTCTGTTTATTACTCTCTGTCAGTGTGTCTGGTATTTCAGCAGCAGGCGCTATTGCATTTTATGGCTGTTATTTAGTTGCATGTTGAGAAACATGCATTATCAGCTCTTGCTCTGTGACTGTGAAGGACGCCGCTAATTCTTTCCTGCCACAGATGACTGCATGGCCATAATCTGACAGCACGAGCAAGGCTTCATTAATCCAAGCTGAAGGAGTCACAGATTAGTTGAGTGAAACCGATTCGGAGCAGGAGTGCAAAGTCACGCTTAATATTGATAAGTCTCACTTTTGAGAAATGCAAAGCAACAGCAATGGCCCCCTCATTCATCCTCTTTACACCCACACATCTTTTCCTCCCTCCCTTCATCCCACTGCCTCTTCCTCATCGTCGGCCTGAATTTGCGGAGGGGCCTCCATCGCTCTCCCCTCCCGTTTGTCAGGACATGGCTCATCTTCCTTCAGTCCTGAAGACAGCTTTTTAATAAAGCGGGTATGAGCCCGGCTTTAAGTGCTTTATTTTCATTTCGCCGTGCAGCTGCTGAAGTAATGTGTGCTCCTCAAATATTTATGGAGGTTACCGGGTCGTCGCTCTCACAGTTCTTTAGAGAGAGTGGGAGATGAATTCCTCAAATGTCGCACTTATGAAAATAGTGCCACTGATTTTCCTCTGGATGACCATATTAGACTTTCTGGTGGTGAATGACGAAGTAAGGTCTGTTGTAGTTAAAACTACATACAAAAAAATCAAGCTACCAAAACTGTAGGTACACCAACAATTGCAGGATGATGAGTATTTTTGATCCTCCATCTCTTCATCCATTTTCAAACCATTTGTTTTGGTCATGGTGGTGAAAGGATGAGCAAGAAGCACAAACGTCGTTTGTCTCTGCAACTTTCTCCAAATATTTTAGGGGGATTCCCCCAAGCTCTGTCTGCCCTGGAGTCCACACTCAGCCAATCATGCACTTGTAAATACTTGCTGGCTGTTTTTTCGATCCAAACGCCCGCTTAGAGATATTTCAGCTTGATACCAGCAGGCTAGTAGAATCTCAAATAGAAGAGGCAGAGAGGTATACTCTTGTCAGAGTCCAGTGTACATGTGGATCTTATGAATGCAAACACAGCTCCGAATGTAGAAGGACAAATGGCCGTCTGTTACGACTCTACAGGAAACAGTAGTGGTGGTTTGCCAATTTCCATGATGCCTTCATTATCTGCGAAAGAGTAAAAGTTCGGTCCACTGTTTAGCGCCTGTGTTCACCATCTGCTTCATCAGTGGAGGCTTGACAGTTACCAGTTACCTCGGCCTCGGACTCGATAGCTTTTCAAGGTAGACAGCTTATCAAGATGAATGAGGTTTTGTGGTGGGACGAAGTGGGCAAGATCGTACACTTTCTACTTCAAGGTGAAAAGTTGCATATTGTTGCTTTTAAAACTTAATATGAAGAGATGTATTTTTGTGGGAGATGATCTTTGCTGAAATAGGTATAGAAAGATGGTGTGTAGTAAGGGCATAACAATAAAAAAAGGCGGAAACAGAACCATTGATCAGCCCTGGGGCTTGCACGTCATGACAGCCAACTTAATAGAAATTGCAACATGTGGATGTGTGTTTTATGTTGTGTCCTTCAGTGAGCCCTGAATCACCACTCCCTCTGATTCAGCATGTGTCATCACTGTCCCTGGCACCATCTGCACAGTGTGCTTCCTCTCTACTCTGTCCACCTTCCTCACATCCATCCACCCATCCATCCATAACCGATGTGCAACACATTGGTTAAAAAATGCTCACAAGTTTCCATTGAATGGCTAAATAACATCGTTATAAAGTGCTGAATCTCCATTGGAAATTAGGCTAATTTATCTGCGTAATGGCAGAGAGGAAAAAATGCGTGTTTGTAATAGTTGTATTGATTCTTGGATGTGAATATTCATCCCTGTTTCCCCTATCAGCCTCTACACAATGTGTGCTGTCACCGCCCACGCAGGCTTTGTGTTGTGGTATGTTTGGTGGATCCAGAAAGGGCGCTGCTTGGGTTAGCTTCTCCATCTTTTCCACTTCACAGTCACTTTGACATTACAGACACACAAGCTGTTACAGCATAATATAGACGGGAGGGTGCTCCGGTGTACGAGGCACCAGCAAAAACGTGTTTCTTCCAAAAGTGGGGAAATATAGAGGGGGCATGAGGTTTACCGCACCGTAAACGCCAATCAACTAATATGTGTTGGCCAGCAAGGTGGTTACCATGGTGATGTGTTGGCGGGTCAGTGCCCAAAAACACACACACATGCTGTAGTTCTTAAACCAGGCTTCAAGTAGGAACCTAGATGCATTGTGCCTGTCTGTTTTCATTGTGTGTGTGCGTGTAGGGTTTATGGCCGTGACCTCATGGTCGAGCTTTGGTCGGAGCGGTACTGTTTGGGCCACAGGAGCTGTTGGGTCTGGAACAGTGCGTTCCCCACAGCCAAGTGGGTCAGGACCGCAGAGTCTCAGTCAGTGAGCTGGAAAAGTATGCACACACAAGCATCACACGCCACAATTCCTGGTGGACCCAATGGGCACAGGAGTGCCATGCTTGTGTTGTCCTCACAAGGATAGAGAAATAAAGGGAATCCTGGAGTGTTCGAGTCCTCTTCTTCAACAGGCTATAGCCGGGTTTCCAGCAAAAAGTTCTTGGTAATTTCAGTCCCGGGACTATTTTTTAAGGAACTAAAAGAGTCCTTCAGCCCATTGTTGTCTGCATTTCCGTAGCGGTCTAAAAGCCTGCGAAAATTAGTCCAATGACGTATGAAAAAGCAACATCACATGGGACGAGGGCTGCTCGCAACGTTAAATAACATGGCAAACTGAAGTCCAACAGGCAACAACAGCTGTCAGTGTGTCAGTGTGCTGACTTGACTATGACTTGTCCCAAACTGCATGTGATTATCATAAAGTGGGCATGTCTGTAAAGGGGAGACTCGTGGGTACCCATAGAACCCAATTTCATTGACATATCTGGAGGTCAAGGGACCCCTTTGAAAATGTCCATGACAGTTTTTCCTCGCCAAAATTTAGCGCAAGTTTGGAGCGTTATTTAACCTCCCTCCCGAAGAAAATTAGTGGCGTTAAGACGATTTTACATTATTATCGTTAGCGTTAACTTTGACATCCATACTTTTAATGTTATCAAACAAAGAGAAATGCTCTCCCCTCGTCCTAAAATGATACTAGAGTACTTTCTTGTTTTATGAATGAAGTGGTACAGTTGAAGCAGCGACGCTGTGCGTGTGTTTTACCATAAGCGACGGTCATCCCTGCAACTCGAAAAGTTCCTGTACTTTCAGAAAGAACTACCCCCGACCAGGGCCATTTTACTCTGTAAAAAGGCTCCGGAAAATGTCTCTGGACTGAATTTAGACCCTGGTCCCTGCGGTCGGAACGCATTGAGTTCCTCAAAAGGTCCCTAGTTCCAGGGGGAAGTTCCTGCGGTCGAAAACGGGGCTTATGATAGATAGATTTACAGCAGATGTAGAAAGGGAGTAAACATGGAGGCCTGGGACTTGGGCATTTCAGAAGTAGACATGTTGGCATAATGCAGTGTGCTGCTGACAGATGGTGGAGTTCTGACAGATTGCTGTGGTTGGCGAGTTAAGTTTACTTGTGGGTATAGTGCTTACGATGACAGAGGAGTTCAGAATATTCACTTTCTGTTTTTTTTACAAGAATACATGTTGTGAGAGAAACCGTTAATGAGAACTCGGACCAGAGATGCATAAATAAGTTTTATTTAAACAACTTGGGAAAATAAGAAGTAATGGATTTGCTGTCTATAAAAAGGGAAAGCTCTTAGCCGGGAATTTCCGACCACCAAAACATTTCTTAAGATGTGTGTGAGCTTAATTTGGGGAACTAACCACAAAGTATGTAAATTTACCATCATATGAAACGCCTTAACGTCTTAATAACGACTCCACTGATTGAACTCATGAAGATCAGCTTACTTACTTAAACTTTGAAAACAGTTGCGTGACGTCTTTGTGTCTCTGGGGGGAGCTGTCTATAGTTTTCAGGAAATAACCCTGATGATGTCATAGTCATTTTTTTACACACAGCCTGTTTTTTTGGCGACTACGTCCACTTCTCATATACAGTCTATGGCATTTACCTGGCCAGGAGATTCTAATGAAAGATGCTATTGAGGTGTGTTGTGGGAGTTGTAGGCCATTTCCAGCATTTTTTGGAGCTTGAACAATACTAGGGACTAAAAGTCAAGGATTGTTCTCTTTATGTCTTTCACAAATTGCTCAACTACGTGGAAGCCCAATACTCAATTGCTGTAATAGGCCTTAAATTAAAATATTCCATAAAGCAGCTCCATCGAGAGGTGATCCCTCTGCTAATGAAAATGACATTAGGGCGATCTTTAAAGTAGCATAATAGTGACCAGTTAAAAAGTGTGAATGGACTATTACTGAACAGAATGGGACACTAAATAATACATACAGACAAATGAGAAAATCAATGCTCCATGAGCTCATTTTAAAGCATTAAATATGAAGGTCAAATATATGTGCACGTTATATTTTCTCCAGCTGTGCTATGAGATGGAGGCTATATTGATGCTCTCCTCATCGCTCCCAGTAGACGGCTAATGCAGGCAGTGGTTAGGTGATGTAGTGCAATAACCTTTGAGTGTCCAATACTTCATTGATTGAGGTTGAGTCCCGCAACCATTTGTTGTTTGGATGCTACAGGTGTACAAATGTTTGTTTAAAGATGAATGCAGTGGGCCCTGATGTGGATGTTAATGAAAAGGCATGTTGGTATGGAGTGAAGAATGAATGTGTTCAGTGAAGGTTTCAATCTCTTTCTCTCTTTCATCTGTCCCGGCAGGAGGTTTAAAACTGTAAATCAGATTATATGGATGTCCTCAGCTACTGGAGGCTAAAAGACAAACTGACACATGTGTGCTGCACATATGCACGCAAGAAAAACAGTGACAGATGGTGAAAAAACTCGCACAAAGCCCCGAAATAAGTACGCACAATCACCAATGAGCATGTGTGTGTGCTCTCTGTTTATTGCTCACAGAAAACATTTCTTTGACAGACTGCGGTTGAATTAGACCTTTTTCGAAATGCTTTGCACTCAAAACAGAACTACGTCACATTGTGTGCTGTGATTTAATAGCATTGTGTGCATTGTTCTGGAAAGCAGTTATTCCAATTAACTAAATTATGGGTTGTGTTTTGAGGGCGATTTTTGCAGAGCGTTTCAGAAAATGAGAAGCAGATTATAGATTTGCGGTAAGCATTTTCATTCATCGGTTGTTTACATTGAGACAGAACGAGCCACTACACCTACTCTGGCGCTGCTTTATTAAATTATTATCCAGAGGGAGTCATTGTGTTTGTGGGTGGTGTGAAACTCTTTGCCTCGATGACTCAGAGTGCATAGTAACTGCTGTAATTAAGCCACAGGAACCTGATTCCCTATTCAGAGTTACAGATTCTAGCGATGAATAGGAAGCAGAAGAGAATGCTAATTATGAGTCTCATGCTCCTTTCTTCAAGCTGCCAATTAAACGGTCACAAATCATCTGTGTGTGTACAAATCATCTTTGTTTCCATTTAGTTTTAATTTCCTGTATGATTGCAGTTTGCCATTTGATCTGTGTGCGGCTCCACCTTTTTAACACTGGCGTCATCCTTTCCCATGTTGCAGATGGGGCTCCGCTGAGCGAGCTGTCGTGGCCTTCATCTCTGGCGGTGGTCGCTGTCTCCTTCTCCGGCCTCTTCACCTTCGTCTTCCTCATGCTGGCCTGCCTCTGCTGCAAGAAGGGCGACATCGGCTTCAAGGTGAGCTCACTGCTGCCCCCCGCTGGACGTGGTGAGGAGAGCACAACTGTGTGTGTGTGTGTGTGTGTGTGTGTGTGTGTGTGTGTGTGCACGGTGGATGGGAATCCGTGATTTACATGTGAAAATAACAGAAAAGGAACTAATACTTGTAAAGTATCAAATATGTGTTTCTAGTTCTAACACACACTGTACAGACATGAAAAAAAAAAACATCTAAAAGCCTTGAATATATTTTAATAAAGTGTCATTCAACCTCTTTTTAGTGTGCCACTAAGTAAAGGCTGAATTGAGGTTGAAATAAAGCAGGGCTGCAGCTAAAGATTATTCTTTTATTGTTGAGTAATTTGTTGATTTTATTCTTCAGTTAATCACTTAGTCTATGAAATGTCAACCAAAAAAAAGTGTAAAAATGTTTTGCAATGCCCAACCAACAATTGAAAACTCAAAAGTATTCCATTTAAAAAGGATAAACAGAGGAACTTAAATCCGTAAATGGAAAGAGCAAATTTGATTGATTTAATTACTTAAATGAATAATTTGTTGCCCACTGTTTTCCTTTCAATCTACTTATCAATTCATTTTTTTAAGCTCTAAAATAAATGTGTCAAGTTTGAGTGCCAACTTAAAAAGAAAAAGAATTGAAAGGGAGCATTCCTGTCCATCACTTGGTACATTAAAAGATTTTTTTTAAATTTCCTGAAAAAAGTCATAATTAAATGTAAGGGCTGCAACTAACAATTATTTCCATTATCTGCCGATTATTTTCTCAATCGTTTTGTCTATATAATGGTGAAAAAGTGGTGGTGATGCCTTTTTAAATATGTTGTTTCGTGCTATCAACAGTCCAAAATCCCCAAATAATCAGGTTACTTTCCTGTATGACAGAGAAAAGCTTCAAATCCTCAAATTTGAGAAGCTGGAACCAGAAAATGTTTGGCATTTGTGCTTAAAAAATGACCTAAATTTATTATTTGATTATCAAAACAGTTGCCAATTAATGTTCTGTCAATCTAGTAATCGCTTAATAAACAAACCATTGCGGTTGACTAGAGGAAACACTTTGGTACTGTGTTAATATTTACATTAGAACTGATTCTCAGGAGACTTCAGTATCATGATCGTATTGATAAAGACCCCTAACTTACATTTACTGTAAATGCTGAAGGACTAATGCCTCGTACCCTTGGTCCCAGGCTGCCACACATTGTCTCTATGTTGCCTTCAGCTGCCAGCATGACTCAGCCATGCTGTGTCAAACATCAGCGCTGCACTGAGCGGCTGAGGGCTAACAGAGACTGACACAAGCGGGGGGCATACGGAGAGGGAGAGGGAGGAGAAACCCCAGAGACCGTACTGGCTGCTCCTTTTCGTTACTAGCTCCCTCATTAACTCGCTGCTCATATTATGGCATTAGCATCAAAACATATTTTTCATTTTGGTCGGGCCTTTTTAATGTCTGTAGCTCTTTTAGCTGGAGAATGGATAAATTACAGCCCCGACTGAACAGCCGTCTGTTAAGATCACTTATGCAGAATCATTTTGCAATTTGAATAATTCCTCGTATGAATTATGGGGCTAGGAATGGAGGGAATAAAAGGACAGGAGGAGAGAATGAGAGAAGAGCAGCTTGTTTTCTTGTTCATGTATGTGGTGAGAGTCAGGTCTGTGCTTCGGCATTCACACTGAGCAGTGGGAGCAGCCTGTGGGAGGTAGACACTGCTGCAGGGATAATAGTGTCACTAATGAGCCCGGCATAGAGGAGGCCCATTAACAACTTCTGAACTTTTCTTATGTGTGTGTGTGTGTGTGTCTGTCCCACGCCAGATCGCCTCATTACGTGAACGTGTATTTTAATAACCTGCAGGAACGGCAGGAGTCTGGGTCTGTGTCGGCTGATGACAGAAGGATGGCTCTAGCTGCTAAAACAGCAATAGTTGACTTATTTTGTTATGATACTGTAAACCACGGCCCCACCTTGAGCCTGGTGGATTTAAATATGTATTGATTCCTGCAGAGGTATTGTCTTATAGCACCGTGTCATCAGCGAGTTCAGGGTGAAAGAGTAGCTACAGTACAGCTGCCCTCGAGCTGGAAAACAATCAATATCTTTCTCATGGACACTTCAGCGGCGCAGAGTGACAGTTACAAACCACTATGCCGCCCTGACTATGTTGTTTTAGTCCTCGTATGATTGTCCATTGTGATTAAGCGCAGATTAATCGCACATTTTTTATCTGTACACGATGGAGAGTAAAAGAGGAGTGGGAAAATATGCTTGCTTAATGCAACTGTATGTATATATTTATTACTGGAAATCAATTAGCAACACAAAACAATGACAAATATTGTCCAGAAACCCTCACAGACTTGACTACGACTTGCATAAAACTGCATGTGATTATCATAAAGTGGGCATGTCTGTAAAGGGGAGACTCGTGGGTACCCTTAGAACACATTTTTATTCACATATCTTGAGGTCAGAGGTCAAGGGAACCCTTTAAAAATGGCCATGCCAGTTTTTCCTCGCCAAAATTAAGCATAATTTTGGAGCGTTATTTAACCTCCTTCTTGACAAGCTAGCAATTTGAATTTAAAATATTCTTAATTTATTCGGGTTATGCTAAAATTGTACAAAACAAATAGTTACTTTAGTGAATACAAAATGATGCTTGTTGTCTTTATCATAGTTCACTGTAATTCCACATAAGACAAACTATCAAATCATCTGCTTTCTCTCTTAGTTTGGCAGCAAACCTCACAGAATGGTTCCCCCCTCTTCTTCCCTTCTCTTTGGCACCGGCCCGTCACTCAAGAGCTCACTTGTAAGGTGTGCATTCGTGTGGGACCTGCAAAAATTGCACCGTTGCGCCCGTCCAAAAAGCTCCATTATTCCTCTCTCCATCACGGTGCTCTTACTGGAGCGCGTAGTGTGAGGCTGGGTATTAAGTGCTTTCTAAACTGAAGGCTCTCTGGGGAGCTATGCAACGCTGACTCACAGCCAGGTGCTCCGCTTTCACACTTCGCTCTGAGGAGAGTGGCAGATGGTTCTCTTGAATGAGAAAACACACATTCCTATGTATATAGACACACACACAGTGGTGTTTTAGGACACCTGTAAACACACACACACACACACAATGAGCCATTCAAATATTTCATATTAGTCCATCCTGCAACCCACTCTCCTCCTCTCCTCCTCTCCTCCTTTCTCATTTCCTCCTGTTTCTCTCCTCATCTTTTTCTCCTTTCTTTACCTCTGTGGTTGCTGCAAGTGGGAGATAGGCTTGTACCAGTTCATTAACCAGCGGATGGATGGATGGCTCAGTGCTTGTGAACAGAGCACCATTGCCAGCCCAGTTTCCCAACATAGCCACAGTCTATGATGACAAGATGGCCTTGAATCGCTGTGGGATGTTGCTTCGTGTGGTAGGACGTGGTTAGAACAGCATCAAGAGGGGCTTTGACTGATTTATTAAATGAAATTCAAGAGACTTTCAATGTCTGCTATGACCTAAACAATTATACAGACGAGGACATCATCATAAGTGCAGCATAAGCTTGCCTCAATGACTAATTCATGTGTATGACCTTCTTTAGTGCTGACCTACTGAGGTTATAATTGACCCTCTCTAAGTCCCGCCCTTTTGCGCTCTGTTCTCCAGTTGAGCAAGCTTGGAACCCGCCAGAACCTCGTTCAACTTTCCCCTTTCCTGTTATACTTAGATATGCTATGTCTGTTCAAAGGTGACATTATTAAATAAGTCACATTGGTGTCACAATCTTCACGGACACATTGTATGTAGTCACGGATACTACGAGGACCTTTCATTTTGTGACGATTTTGGTGGTCCCCGTGGACAAAAGTGTTTCTGAGCACCAGATTCCCTTTGGAGAACCTCTCCTTTTAGTGCAGCAGGGTCTGACAGTCTGCCCCGCGCAGTCCTTGTCCTGGTTCTCCCATGCTTCCCTTCCCATCCAGAGGGCCCAGCAATACGGCCTGGGCCTTGAGCAGGGTGGTGTCGGCTCCCAGCGGGGACCGGCGGAGCAGCGAGGCGAAGCTCTGCTCCTGGCCGGAGGAGGAGCAGCAGCTGCTGGAGCTCTCCGCCTCCCGTCAGAGGTCCGATTGCAGGCCGAAGGCGTCAGCGAAACCGGATCTGGGTCTGTCCACGGCTGGCTGGCCGCTGCTGGAGGCTGAGCTGAAGGAGCAAAGTAAAATCCGTCACAATGACAGTGTGTTGTTCAGCATTGACGATACATAGAGTATGCTAATAATGTGGGGTTCCTACTGGATTCCTTCCAGGAAAAGAGCAGATTTTGAAGAGAATTTCCAGAAAATACTGGGATCTCAATTAACACAATTCAAGCCTCACTCACAGCCCAGAGTGACTGGGATAAGTTAGGTTCTTTAGGTTTACACTGGGGCTAGTGCTGAACAAAAATGTGCACTTTTTCCAAACAGAAGAATTAAAAGAGCATAACAAGTATGAATATGTAACAATAACACAATCATAATTGAACACATAGGACTCACGGAGTTGTTTACTCTTAGAAATCTTGACCCACTCTGACAATACTCTCTGCCTTATGATCTGCCTCATGCTGCAGATTATGCAGTTTGTCTAGTTTACTGTTAATATACTGTTTCTTTTGGCTGCGTCTCTTCTACTGCTCAGCTGGTTTTTCTTAGCATTTACAGCAGGAAGGTTGAAGGTGTTAAAAGCACTAAATAAAAGCTACTTGGCTGAGTAAAGACAGGTCAGGAGAGACGACGTAAAGGACAATGCAAGATTTGTCTGGCATGTATGTGCAAAGTATCAAAAATGTCTCCTTACTGCTATGCGGTATGTCCGCACTTTTCATACATGCTGTATGGGGGTTTCTATATCAGGGACACACTACATTAGAGAGCAAGGACACTGCAGTAGACTGGAGAGCAACGATGGATAGGGGCAGAAAGAAGAGTAGTAGGGATGAAACAGACAGAGCAGATGATGTGGGATATATGGTGTAGGCTACAGGGATGGAAAGAGAGAGGGTCACTATCTCGCATTTAGCACCTTTAACCTTTTCTATTGTTAATATATAAATAAAGGTTAAACAAATATAAACAGTATTTACTGTATATGTTAGTTCTGGTTCTCTTTTTTTTTGTGCACAGTAGAGGATGTAGTTGCAGTTACATGGTGGTATAACGGGGAAACATTCAACAGAAAGTTCTGGTCTAGTGATTATTATTGATTACAGTACAGAACAGGTATTTTGTGTATTTTTGCAACATTATTGTGTAATAAGCCATCATTTTTCAGTCCGTATAAACCTTGAAACCTTAGGATGTAAAGCACTAATGCAATGTCCTGCACTGGCAGATGTATCCGCACGGTTTAAATCGTGAAGCTCCAAATAATCGGAATGCCACACTAGTGTTTCCTCTCAAATGTTTTAGACATGATGCAAGTGGTGATGTTTCCAAAACTAAAACATTCTTTGAGAATAAGAAGTCCTCATAAATAAATGCTAAAATGTACTGTTTACTCTGTAAAAACAAACACAAAAACGAGATGTATGTGAAATCATTTTGTTTTGCAGTTGTTTGACTAGATTGTTTCGTGATGGGAACCTTGGTTTGTATATGTGAGTGTATATGAGCAAGAAAGAAAAGCCAGAAGGAAAGAAAGACAGGCTTTGTGTATACAGTTTGAACACACACATTAGTGTGTTCCCCCTGCAGCGTCTTTGTCGTGACCCACACAATACGCCCCGCAACGTACATGACTTATGCATATAGCTCGGTGGGCGTGCCTCAGTGCATTTGAATGCCCTCACAGTTGAACCATTGTCTCCCACTATCTCAGTGGTAGGATGGCTGCGAGTGGGTGACTAATCCAAGCGTGTGTCTTTGCACCAGGAGTTTGAAAACACTGAGGGAGAGGAGTACCAGGCAGATCTCTCCGCCCTGGCCTCGCCTTCCTCCCAGAATGGCCCCGAGGTCTACATCCTTCCCCTCACTGAGGTCTCCCTGCCGGTGTCCAAACAGCCCGGCAGATCCAGTAAGAAACTACACAACACCGTCAAAACACCTCAAAGTTATTTCTGCTTGGACTTTTAATGACCTGTTTTTTAATTTTAGTTTTTGCTTCCTGGTGTTTTTCCTTTCTTCTTTTCTCTCATCTTCTCTCTTTTCTGTATTGCATATCTCTGTAGTCCTTATTCATTTCCAGCTCTTTAGAAAGAGTGCATGTCTGCCACACTAACAGACTATTAAAAAAAGGTTGTTACATCTCTGGAGCATAGCACACGTGAATTATGTAACATCTTACTGGCTCAATAGATTTGGATGAGATAAAACATTTTATCTACCTTAGTTGAAGCAGACATGGCCTACTTCATTTTGTTATCTTGTATTATATATCTCTTCTTCATGCCCTCTCTCTCAACAAGGGACATACATCTGTCCATTGTGTAATGCATTTAGAAATCAACCTACATGCTCTATGTGAAAACTGCAGCCCACTGGAGAGGAGGGAATCTGACCACCTAGTGTACATTATAAACGGGTTTCTGTGTGTGTTCGTTAAATACATGCTGCTTTACATTAAAGGGATATTTCTGGTGTTTTGAAGTGGGGTTTTATGAGGTACTTATCCATAATTAGTGCATTACCTCCAGTAGATGACGGTCGGCACGCCCCCAGTTTGGAGAAACAGACAAAGCAATGTACTGCTGTGGACGGGGCCGACAGCAAAACGTATTTTAGCTTCCTAAAAGAATGGCCAACCTAAAAAAATCAATATCAGTTTAAGTGTACGCTATATTTAGCATTTTCGGCGGTTTACCTTGCCGTTGTACAGCTATCCAATCTAGCCCGTTCTCATTCCCAGGGCATCAGATACCGACGCTTAAGGCACTCTTTAGCATTGGGAAAGTGCGCATGGAGAGTGGTGGTGTAGTTTTAAGAGCGAAAAGACACGTGGCGGGCAGGCGGGAGAGAGGGGAGGTGGATGGGTCCAACAAACACGAGGCTTTCATCCGGGAGACCGCTGTTCGTGTCCCGTGCGTCACGTTACAATCAGTTGTTCGTTCATGTCCCGTGTTCACAACGTTCAGCGTCAATTTCACTGTACAAATGCAGTAGTTTTTAAGCCCAACCATGTTGTTTTTTCCTAAACCTAACTATAGGGGTTTTATTGCCTGAACCAAAGCAAGTGTTTTTGTTTACTACCCAACATTAAGCACGTGTTTACTGCGTCCAAAAAGAGTGACGCCGAGTTGTCTGAAATAGCGTCAGTATATGACGAGTTGGGATGAGAAGTCTATGTTTCAGACGGAGAACTGAAGCCGTTATCTAGGGTCTCAGTAAAGCTACCAGACTCCATTGAAAAAAGACGTAATTTTACCTCGCAGAATACGGAGTCACAGAACACAGGGGTTGCTGGTCTACCGCTGCCTCGATCGGTTAGTTCGAATTCATTCTGCGAGGTAAAACTACAGGTTTTTACAATGGAGTCTGGTGGCCTTGGCGAGAGCATAGACGATACAACGGCTTCAGTCCCCTGTCGAAAAGGGCTGTCTGACAGCAAGGTAAAGCAGTGAAAATATTCTAAATATAGCGTACACTTAAACAGATTTTTTTTAGATGGCCTTTCTTTTAGGTGGCTAAAATACGTTTTGCTGCCGGCCCCGTCCACAGCAGTACATCGCTGTGCTTCCGTGCGATAACTCCTGTCTGCTTCTCCAAACTGGGGGCGTGCCGACCGTCATCTACTGTAGGTAATACACTGACTATGGATAAGTACCTCATACAACCCCCACTTCAAAACACCCGCACTATCCCTTTAACATGAATCTCCATTTTACTTCAGTCTTACATAATCCAACATCAGCACTTCAACACACGTCCATATTATGTTGGTGTGTTTAATTTCTATATCCATGATCATCCTACGCATCGTCACAGCCTGTTTGTTCTTCTTCAGGTCATTCTGCCTCAAACCCAGCCTGTTAAAATGTGTGTGTGCATCATGTATGTGGACTAGAGTGTGTGTGTGTTTGTGTGAGTCTCAGTGTATGTAAGCCAGATCCTGGGTGTCTCTCTCCCTGCATGACTCACTGGCTGTCTGCGCTGCGCTGTGCTGTGCTGCTCAGCCAGAAGGGAGGTGAGTTGGGGCTCCGCATCCCAGGATGTGAGCTCCGTCAATGATTGGATAAGGCAGCCTCAGGCTCGCAGCCAATCACCAGCCTCCCCTCTGTCCTCCATAGCTACCGCTGTATGATTGGAGCAGGTGTTGCAGGGCGAGGAATGGATGGATGGCGAAAGGAGACGAGAGTGCCTCCTTTCACTGAGTCAGAGAGAATTATTCATTCCTCCTTTCTTATGTAAAGACAGTAAAACACATTGTTATATTCACTTTTTCACATGTACCTATTGTGGATTGGAAGTATTAGGAATGTATACTTTTAGGAGCCTCTCTATTGCTTTGCTAATATCTGACAAATTAGTCAGCATGCAAAAAAATTGAGAGGAGAGGAAATGGCAGGAATGACGTCATATTTCAAAAGTATTACATCAATAAGCTGCAGGTCAAGGCTCCTCCATACATATTAACATCATGTCATAAATGATCCACCCCCACACTGACCTACACACGATGAAAATGAGCCTAGTAATTGCATGTTGAACAGAAACACTAGTTATATAGTTTAACCCATGAATGGCGTAGTGTATATCACTTATACATCTGTATGAACACACAGTACAACGTTCGCCATTGATCTGACAGTCCTGCTTTTCACTTGTTGGTCTAATCTTTTATTCAAGAGGTCGTGCAAAGCCTTCACACCCACTACAGAGGCTCGATGCATCAAAGTGAGTGTTATGAAGCGAGTGTGTATCATTCCACGGGCCCACCGATCCCACAGTCTCGCTGGACCCCAACCGTCTTCTCCGGGAATGCCACGACGTAGGACGGGAATGCACACTCACGCTCACACATTCCACATTCGGAATAATGCCACTTTTTAATTTCTCTCCGTCGGGGAGGGGCGGTGTGGGTCGGTTGTCACCGTGACAACCTCTGCCCAGCGTTCCAGTGGAGAATGGGCCTTGTGTGTGTCTGCACATGAGTGTTTGTGTGTGTGTGTTTGGTCCACTGGGTACCAGGAGACGCAGCATGAGCGTGTGAGCGAGCGGGCCAAACAATGGCCCCGATTTAGGCCGGCTGGGCAGTGGGTGAGCATAAGGCCGCGCTGAAACGTCCATGGAACGCACCAGTGGAGGACTGGCATTATGGGCCGAATACAGTGAGGGGTTTGTGACAGGATGAGGAGAGACAGGGGAAGGGTGGTGGCATGCACCAGGACCTAAGAGCGGGGAGGGGAGGCTTGAGATAGGGGTGGCGAGTGTGGATGACAGAGGTCTTTTTCTGCGTCTGACAGAGCAGCGTTTGTGTCCTGTTTGGCTGAGGAATGCTGCTGTCCGGGGTGACAGGGGGGCTTTATGTGGGCCTTATGTCACCACTGGGTGTCTTGAAGCTGCACACAGAACTGGCGCGTCAGACGGCACACTAGCAACATGCGTGACGGTCACATCAGGCGTGATGCATGACCAGAAAATCTCAGCGCCCGAAGCAGAAGTCCTCCCGTCGGCAGATCGCTCCACCGCCTCGAAGCTGTGATACGTTTCGATCTCGCTCAGCTCAACTGTAGATTTAAATGTAGTCTTGTGTAGGAAGCGAGGATTTTTCTCGACAGCTGGAGCGCTCCAGACGAGGACAGTGTTGTGTGTTTTCGTGTGTCCCAGTTGGAGGATGAGCTCGGCGCAGACTGGGAGAGGCAGCGTGGCGAGCTTGTTCAGCTGTGCGAGGGCTCGGAGGGTTAAATCCTGCCGAGGCTCTCTCACACACACACACACACATTACGACCGTGGGCTCTTTCTCAACTACACACAATGAGGCTAAGACGCCTGGGGTTGGGGCTGGGGCCACGGGCTCTCGGTTCTCACACTCTGAACCAGTACTTCATCCCTTCCTGGGACTCGGACTCAGTCCCCGTCACGGTGCTCAGAGTGGCTGGCCGCTCCACTGCTCCGCCATCATCTCTCCACTCACCGTCATCATGTCCATTCTTGAGATATGAGGATCCATGGAGGTATTTCAATTTGTGCACGGCTTGCTGGCTCTTGTAGATACGTATTTAATGTAACTGGGAAGTTTAGGCAATCTCTCCTCTTTAGTTGATGCTTTTTATTAAGGAAAATGTGCATTTATTGTTTGGTTGAGAGGAGTTTCTATTGTTTCTCTTCTTATCTCTGTCTGTGATGTTTCCCTGTCCTGTAGGAAAGACCCAACCTTCTATTTTTCTTTTCAGGAATTGGTTTCTTTTCTCTTAATCACTTCTTTCCAACTACAACCGTCTCCTTTTTTGCCTGTCTAAAAGTAATCTTATGTCTTTCTTACTGTTCCTTTCCAGTCCAGCTGCTGAAATCGTCAGACCTCGGCCGCCATAGTCTGCTCTATCTAAAGGAGATTGGACATGGCTGGTTTGGCAAGGTGAAACATGCTTTTTTATTGTTCCTAAAACATACAATCACCCAGTGGTTTTTGGATCCGTAGACACCACCTTTGTACTCATTTAAACTCTTTCAACTGCCTCTGTCTTTACTGTATTAACTGTACTCTAATGTGCTTTCTACTCTGTGAGGAATGCGAGCGTAATGTGATGATGATCTCATTCTAGCGAAGCTAATCTTTGGCACTAGTGTTAAAGGAGAGGAGTTGAAATTCACAGTCACAGTAAATTCCTCACAATTTACTGTACAGTACATGCTGCTGTGACACGTCTAGATCTGTTCATGATGCACCGTTCTCGTTCTGCTTTTTTTTCTCACTTTGTAATTGCATTTTGAAGCTGTTTGTAGTAAATTCTGATTTACATTAGAGTTTGGTATAAAAGTATGTATACTTCTCAGGTCCTGCTGGGCGAGGTCAACGCGGGCCTCAGCACCACCCAGGTGGTGGTAAAGGAGCTGAAGGCCAGTGCCAGTGTCCAGGATCAGATGCAATTCCTGGAGGAGGTGCAGCCATACCGGTCAGTTCACAGAGATCACACTATGATCAGATTATTTATTGTATGTGCGGTCTTTGTGCATTCATAACTACTTCACAAATCCCGTTTCCTCCGCCAGAACCCTCCAGCACCCGGCCCTCCTGCAGTGCCTGGCCCAGTGCTCAGAGGTCACTCCTTATCTGCTGGTCATGGAGTTTTGCCCTCTGGTTGGACACGCCTTAATGATCAAATTCAGTTTATTCAGTTCTTTCCACATGTCTTATTATTTTTTCTTGGTGCATTGTTGTTTTGTTTATTCATAAGCAGTCAGAGCAGCTTACGACCTGTTTCCTCTCAGGGCGATCTGAAGAGCTATCTGCGCAGTTGTCGGGTGGCTGACTCCGAGACCCCTGACCCTTTGATCCTCCAGCGAATGGCGTGCGACATTGCCTCAGGGCTTCTGCAACTCCACAAATATAACTTCATACACAGGTGCAGTATGTCAATCAGTCAGTCCCTCTCCATTTACCTTCATCAACCTGAATATTAACGCCCTAGAAAAGGAACCGGTGCGCCCCCTGCTGGTCTCTCCCGGCAACAACATCCTGGTGCTGCCTGAGTAGTTGTCAGAAACTCCAGCATCAGTGATTTTGTTGCCGGGGGCGAGCCCCTATCGCGCGCTCTCTCTCTCTCTCAGCCATGTGGTGGTTGCCATAGCAACCAATCAGTGGCTGCCAGGCGGAGGAGGAGGTGAGATTAAACTAAGTGACTTAGTTTAGTCTGTGTCTTTATATGATACTTTATATGTACACAGATATGATTTAAATCATGCCGTAGCTGCATAGGATAATCATAACGCTGTGAGACATATTCATTGACAGTATGGCACATATAATATGTTTTTAACAAACACTGATACACAATTATAACTAAAGAAAGCATCCCATAATATACTGACCTGGGTGTAAAAAAAAAAATATGAATCTAAAACTTCCAGCAATAATTTAAAGCCCCTGAAAACCTGGTTTCAAATCGTAAATACTTATCTATACTGTAACATTAAATGTTTATGAAAAAATAAGCAACAATCAAAGTAAGAAAAAAACATCCGTAAGTATTAATATCAAGTTTGACTGACCGTGGATTGGCAAAATAACCATTAAATCCCACAAATGTCATCACATTTTGACCCAAATGTTGCTAAATCCCAATTGGTGCCACCCACTTCAAACCAGTGTGAAGGTCAGAGACGAAACAAAAACTATAGGAAATGGAAAATAAAATAACCTAACGCTGTTCTAACTTTGCCGGATTGAGATTGAAAAAAAAAGGTTTTCAGGGCTTTTAAAGGTGATAAATAAATATGAAATATGTTGATGCAGCTCAGTTGTGCTGTATTAGATAACAGTTTCCTTTGTTTTGACAGTGACCTGGCCTTGCGAAACTGCCTGCTAACTTCAGAAATGTCAGTTAAGATCGGAGACTATGGCCTTTCTCACAGCCGATACAAGGTCAGACTGTCTTTTGATAATGTCATTTTTATTGACTGCATTTTACCTCGTCACCCTATCAGTACTCCAACATGTTTTTGTTGTTGTTCTTCTTCTTCTCTAGGATGATTATTATGTTACACAAGACCAGATTTGGGTGCCCCTGCGCTGGATTGCACCAGAGCTCATAGACGAGGTCCACGGAAACCTGCTGGTGGTTGACCAAACAAAATCCAGCAACATATGGTGAGATATTTATTTAATTTTATTTTATTTTATTTTATTTTATTTTATTTTATTTATTATTGTTGTTGTTATTAATTTTTTAGAATTATTTAAGTATTCATTTTTAGTACCTGGCCAAAGATTGTGTCTTTATTTGTGTTATGACAAACAAAAAAGTTTAATGAGATAACACTACCATACCAACATCACCTTTATCAAAATATAAAAAAGGTTTAACACCATTTTTTTGTGTGTATTTGATTTAATGCAGATTATATTGTTAGAATGTCACTTTGGATTCTCATATTTTGATGTTTACCTGTGAACTTCCTCTGCTTTTATTGTGAAACTATGTGGGAAATAATGTGTACAGCACGAATACACTTGTGACATAACATAAAGAAGGCCATATCCGGGATATGAGTGGTGAACACACTTTTCTTTGCCCGTTCCAGGTCATTGGGGGTGACTGTGTGGGAGTTGTTCGAGCTGGGAAACCAGCCGTACAGACACTACTCTGACAGACAGGTGCTGACATATGCTGTGAAGGAACAGCAGCTCAAGCTACCCAAACCGCTGCTCCAATTCCCCCTGGCTGAGCGCTGGTAAGACATAGTTGCATGCCCACACACTCGAGGAGACATACTTCACATACACATGCACAGGCTGACCCTCCGAACGGTATATATCTTGATACCACATACATTTTACACATTACAAGCCTTCCGGTCTCACTGACCAATTAATTTCTAACAAGCCAGTGTGTCTTGTTTTTAAAATCGGTTTCTGCTTTTGATGGTACACCAGTCCACTGTAGCAATATATCTCTTTGCTAGCGAGGGCAGATGATCAATACTTTCCCTTTTCTTTACGATCCCCCTTGGCATCGACCAGAGTGGAATCACCTCGTCCATCTTTCCCTGGGAAGCCAGCCAAATATTGTTTTTATTTATTTATTTTTCAAAACTGTTCTTCACTAAATTAAATGTGCTCCACTGAGGAGGCTCCAAGGAGGAACGTAAATATCTTTTAACTATGTCAGCATCTGCACTGCACCTCCTTCATGTACTCTATATGTCCTGGACAAGTGCTAGGTGTTGCTAGAAAGCGCTGACTTCTTTTCTTTTATATTCCCCTGTTAGTCTAGAATCAATTGTTTAACTTTTGCCTATTTCTCTCCTTATATAAAAACCTATAGATATTAATAAGTTCTTCTGAGCTAACTGATATGTAGATGTAAGGAGAGTAACACAATTACTGCTACAAATAACAATTATTTTCATTGTCGATTAATCTATCTATTTTCTTGATTAATCAATTAGTTGTTTGGTCTATGAAATGTCTGAAAATATTGAAAAATGTCCATCAGTGTTTCCCAAAGATGACGCCCCTTAAATGTCTTGTTTTGCCCAAAACTCAAAGATATTCAGTTTACTGTCATAGAGGAGTAAAGAAACCACAAAATATTCATATTTAAGAAGCTGGAATCAGAGATTTTTTTTCTTTTTTCTTAAAAAATTACTCAAATCGATTAATCGATTATCAAAATAGTTGGTGATTAATTCAGTAGCTGACAACTAATCAGCTTTAAACACAATTATATCTTATAATCTCTTTTGCCTTTGATCTGTTCTCCACTTTCCGTCCAGGTACGAGGTGATGCAGTTCTGCTGGCTGCAGCCGGAGCTGAGACCCAGCAGTGAGGAAGTCCACCTTCTGGTCACGTACTTGTGTGCCAAAGGCTCCAGCGAGGCCGAGGAAGACTTTGAACAACGCTGGAACGCCTTGAGACCCAACCTGCTCGGCAGCACCTCCCACACAGCCACATCCATGACCCTAGTCCTGACCCCTACGCCCGCCTCAGCTGACGTCCCCAGTCCAGACCAAACTCAGGCAGTGGAGCTGGCCTCCTCCGCCTCGTCCTCTTTCCCCCTCCTGGAGCACTTCTCTGACAGCTTCCACTCTGACACCGGGGACGACCTGCTGACCGTCACGGAGACCAGCCACGGTCTCAACTTTGAGTACAAGTGGGAGCAGGCCCGAGCCGAGCAGCCCTACTGCTCCTCCTCCACCAGTGGGCAGCTGGGCCAGGGGAACCCATATTACCAGGATATCTACTATTCAAGTAAAGGAAGCACCTCAGGGGGCTGCAAGACTGACAGTCTGACCTCAGGCATATCCCCGTCCTATTATGAACCCGAACACCCGGGCGTGGTCCCAGTGCTGAGCGCCCACAGCCCCTCGGTCAGCAGCGAGTACTACATTCGCATAGAGGAACCAGTAGAGTGTAACATTAACCTGGATGACAGCGTGGTGGACTACAGCCCAGGACTGGAGGCCAGCAGCAGAAGGTTGTCCTCTGACAGTCGGACTGGTTCCTCCATGGCACAACCCAGTGCTTACTGGTCAACTGAGAACAACAGATCTACTGCCTATGACTCCGATTCAAGCCCCACTGTCCAACTCACCATGGAGCCACTGCTGAAACAGTCATCCAGCACCAGCCCTGTAAAGCTCAGCCACTCGCACAACTGCTTCTCGTCCAGTCAAGACGACTACTGTGAATCAGCATACAAGGCACGCCAATCCTGTCTGTCTGTACCGGATACGTCGCCGGAGTCAAACCTCATCCTTCCAGCGGGGCGTTTAGAAAACCCACGCAGTTTGTCACAAGCAGTCAGCAGCCCCAGCTTAGGGTTCTGCGATCCCTACCTTGAAGCGAGCACAGGTCGGAGCACGGTTAGTGAAAGCTGCCAAAGTATGATGGGTCCCCTCAGAAAGACACTACCCATTGTTAACCACATTAGCATCGACGTAGGGACCGACGACGGCCTGCTGGTGGGCCAGCAGCGAGGTGACGACGTTGAGGATGACCTTTTCTCTGAGGGAGAGGCCACAAACTGGACCTCAAACCATTCGGCAAACAATAATAGCCTGAGCTTTGACGGCAGGCAGACAGGAAGTGGGCATGACAGCTACCTGGACCTTCAATATACTGCTCTCTCTAACACAACAGAATTATGGTCTTTAACCAAGGCCACCACCAGAACCTTCCACAGCTCCAGGTCTTGTGGCACCTTGGATGCAGAAGGAGGTTGTAACGCTGCTAACAAGCCCACTGAATTAGATTCATACATTCACTTATGTCACAAAGAAGGAGAGGAAGCTGCCACTCAAGCGGAAAGGAGCTTAACTGCAGAAAATCTAAGAAGTATTGATTCTCTTACCAGCTCAAGTATTAGTGCCAGAGGTACAGAGGGTCGACAAATGGAGGGTAAATATGAAAAGCAGTTGTTGCTTAATGGAGAGAGACTGTACTCTGAGCCTAAGATGATACCCGAGGCCAGCTATATAAAGTCCCCGTCTTTCAACGAGCCTCAGACTGGACAAACTGGAGCCTTGTCGGACAAGCAGCGAGGCAACATGTGGGAGGGGGTTTCAATCTCTGTTGGTCTGGGAGACAAGAGGCTGAACTATCCAGAGACGTCGGAAAGCAGCAGAGCGTTGGACAGCGGTGTGGGGGTCAGAGACTCCAGCCTGGTTGAACTTGGCGACTTTAGCGAGGATGACGACGATGACCTCACAGATATTACGTCGGGGATCTTTGCCGACTTCAACCTGGACTACGCCGAGGTAGAGGAGGAAGAGCTAAGCCCGTCGAATCATCCAGAGAGAACTCCTGACTCCGTAGACACCCTTAACCTGTCCTCATCGATGGCAAGCAACAGCGATCAGGCATTCAGCCCCGATCCCTTCAACACCCCCGTCCTGCCCAAATCCCTGGACAGTGGCTACGACACAGAGAACAACGAATCACCAGAGTTTTTCTTCAAAGAGCTTGGAGATCCCCGGGGTGGTGAACGGAGCTTGGGTGGAGAACCTGAACTAGTCCTGCAGGTGGGTTTGGGCCAAGGGGTCTGCATATCCACAAACACCTCAGAGCTACAGCTAAAGGGCCTGACTGATAAGAACCCATACAGGGACTCGGCTTATTTCTCCGACTATGATGCTGAAAATGAGAGGAGCCCTCAAGAGGAAGGCAGCAAGTTCTTTGCAGGTCCAAGTAACCGCGACTTTCCTGCTGAGAAATCAAGCTCAATCAGAGTTGATGATCTCGTCAAAAGGCAATTCAACGAGGAACATTTAACAAATCTGAGACACGTTAAAAGTTGTGTTTTGGTGAATCTCTCAGAGGCTGAGCCTAGTTCACACCATCCCCTACCCACCCCTGGGTTGTCCATGCTTTCGCCGTTTCCTCCGCAGATGGGCGGCTGCCTGACTAAAGAGGCAGCCCCTGCAGATGACGACCTTGGGCTGGAGACGGAGCACTCAGGAGAGGAACCTCCCTCAGAGCTTGGCTCCTCCATCGGGTCCGAAGCCTCTACCGCTGTCCAGCAGGCCTCAGGAAACCACGAGGAGGGGAACAGAAGAGCAGACAAATGTTCCCCTGTCCAGTCTTTCCACTCTGACTCCACCTTAACGGACTACAGAGACGAGGCCCCCAGCGAAAATGAAAATGAAAATGTATCCACAGAGGAGGAAATGCCCGAATTCAATCACGTCAAGGAAGAGACGGAGGACAGAAGGGAGATTGTGAGAATAAACGAGGAAGATTTCGAGGACATAGACGCAGGGGAATGTGACTCACAGGACAGCTTATGCGAAGAATCCAACGGCCCCGTCGACCTCTCCTCTTCCTCGTCGCTGTTGGAGCTGTGCGGAGAAGACGTGAGAGCTCCGCTGGAGGAGGCGGAGGATGAAGACGATTCAGATGACAGCGAGTCTGATGAAGAGCTGAGGACATATAACATCCAAGATGAAGACAGTGAGGAGAGCGAGGAGGATGTCAGCACAGTGCCAGTGGTGGTAAGCGATTGCAGCAGGGCGAGACACCTCCGCAGCCTCCTGAAGATGCCCACGCTGCTCACCCAGTCCTTCTGTGACGAGTTGGAGAGGAAGAAAAAAGCGGTGTCCTTTTTTGACGATGTTACGGTGTTCCTTTTTGACCAGGTATGACCAGGACACGTTTTGACTATTAAAGATTACTTTATTGGTGTAGAATATGAGAGGGATATTTTTGTTTATGACTTCCAGGAGAGCCCCACGGGAGAGCTGGCAGACTTCGCCTTCTCCACAGGAACAGAGTCCAGTGAGCAGGAATCTCCAGAGGAAAAAAACACTGACCACCAGCTGCAAGCTGACCCTGAACTCGAAGCTCAGTCCTGTGAATCATTCTGTGGTTCTGAAGAAACAGATGGGAACAACTCAGAAGAGGGTGAGTTTGTAAAGAACACAAAATGCTACGCAGAGTAATCCGAGTTGATTTCTCCCGGATTGTTCACAATAACTGCAATTGTGGCTTTGTCTGTGTGCAATCAGGAGGGGGTTATGAATGGGAAGATGACCTCTCGTTCGAGCCCCGCCCGTCCTCACCCGACACCATCCCTGAGCCCAAGGCCTCACCCACATCCACCTCCAACAGTCCTGAAGCTCCAAAACCTGCAGCTGTAGCACTTAACCGTTTTATGGTGTCACGATTCTCTATCACACACGTCTCCGACTCCCACGTGGGCTCAGCAACAGGTATATATTCACTGTCTTTCATACACAGTTTGGACTGTTGTATAATGTTGAAAACCTCTCGAATCTTGAATTCAAAATCACCCAATATTTTTAAAGTCCAACTGAAATTGAATTGTTTGTTTCATATTATAGTTAATTAATACATTTTTTATCATGTCATTATTATAAAGTCATAATATAGTATGCGATAATTGTGTAGGGAATCTGATGTCGTGACAACCCTGGGATGGAGTATAACTTTAAGCTGTTTGATTAGTGTCTCTTACGGCCGGGACACATTGCCTGCATGAGCAGTGCGTGACGGCTGCCTCGCTGAACTGCTGCGTCACTCACGCGTGTGGCGTCCACACTGGCAGCGTTTCTGCTGCCAGCCCTTTCTTTCTACATAGAGTTTGCCTTTCATAATGGCCATTACATTAAATTATAAATGTCATTTATATTCATTTAAAGGTTAAGACGCGTGTGCTCATTTGTAAATAATAGTAATAATCCACAATTAAAAGTACTTTATTCATTCATGGAGCTCTGCAAGTCACTGCATTTTCTACAACATTGTCCTGCAAATTTTTCAGAATAAAAGCCTGGTGTTGAAAATAAAAAACAGGCTCCGCCACGCCCTGCTGATGTTCCCCGTGTGTCCCGGCCGTTACAATGAAAGCTGTCATACTTATTTCCAATACATTTTTTCCAACAGGGAACAGTGAAGAAAGCCCGAAAGATTAATCGCAACACGGCGCCGACTGGAGGAGGACGGGTCCTGGTCCTTCTCGACACAGAAAAAGCAGCATTATTATTATATCTAGATGTTTTACAGAGTTTTATTTTTTATCAACGTGTGGGGCATCTGACCCTGGTGACCCTTTATGAGACAGTGCCTCATGTTGTAGTGAAAGACCCTCAATGATTTGCACATTTCTTTTAGTTTTTTTTTATTTTGTGGAGAAAGAGATAGCTGCTGGTGAGACAACAAAATCAGATCATATTGTTTGCAGAAATAGAAATCATCAGTTTATTAGTTCAACACACAGTATATGACGATAACTCCTTTGCTTGATGCAGCATCGACTTCTGTTGGTGACCTTACAGGTAATTTAATTTGTGAATTTAAAAGAAAATAAATGAAGATAAATGGAGAAGAAAAATGAAATTCATAGCTGCTCCCCGTCATTGGCTGCCTTGGTCCACCTGCTTACCATCGATCTGGCATTTTTAAAGACTGTTACGACTCTCATTGTTGGAGCCAGAGAACAATGCTTGATGACTTTTGCTTAAGAATTTCCCAACACAAAATCAGACTTTATTTCAGCCGTGGGTGGTGGTGATGGTGTTTTGAAGATGGAGATGCTGAAACTTAATTTGTCCCTTATTAATCCAAGTCATATCCAAATCATATTGATGGTGGATTCGGTGTGCTATGTTAAAGAAATCAAGGTGTTGCCGCTCCCTATAATTATCACCACCACTCACTCTGGTTAATGATGACCTACAGTATATGTCTACAGTGATCATATCTGTCTGAAGCACTTTGTATAGCCAAGCTGGGTCTTTATTTGTAGAAGTGTGTTGCTCTTCATCATCCCCCCCCATCCTGGAATGAAATATCTAAAACATGTGTCGTTCCTTATTTGTGTCCACAGTGCCAGCTACAGGTTTATTTTATTGCATATTAGCTTTGTTTATATGACATTTCATCAGCAATAGAGTGACAACCAAAGGGATACAGAGGTGTTGCAACACAACAGAGCGGTGTCATGTCATAAATGTTGAATGTCATCTTTATGCATCTTTTTTCTACGTATCGTCCATAGTGTCATACATAATGTATTCTATTACATTTGTGCTGAATGCCCGGGTCTGAGGTGTACAAAAACAAACAAAAAAAAAGACATTCAAAATATCTCACATAATTGTATGAATGTTTTCTCGACATGTAGCAGGTAGCTTGACTTGAATTACTACTGCTGTATCGGCGGCTCCCTCCCCCTCTCTACCCTTCTGTAGCTCAAAGTGCCAATTCAGTTTCCTCTCACCTTGCCTTTTAAGTCCCTGCAAGAAGAGAAAACTAGTATTTTTGTACGATTTGAAAAGACGCAAACCAGGATGACGGTCTCTAAAATTTGCCAAAGAGATATTACAAAGCCTATTGGCTAAAAGTGGCAGACACCTTTTGGAGAAGGTGAGGTGGGTTGCTCTGTGCACCGGTAGTAACATCATTGCTGTTTCCATTTCCCCCTCCCTTTCCTCACTCATTGCTATTGTACTATCCCAAACAAATAAATCCAAATACTTTTTTTCCCTTCTTGTGTCTGTGATATTGACGTGGAAGAAGTGCAAACAAGAACACATGAAAACACGACAACACAACACATAAAAAGTGTGACGTTTCTGCCCATTTAGATTTATTTTGGACAAGATAATTTATATGCACTTTCTGTACAGTACAGATATAATACAAACGGGGACAAAAAAAAGTGAGAAATGGACACAATGAAAGCTATATAAAAGTAAAAAAAAAAAATGCATTTGAAACTTGCCGCCCAAATGAGCCGTGTAATAAAAGCCTGATCATATCACTCAGTCTAAAGGACTCATCTGTGGAAAATTGACTTTTCATGATGTTAATTTCTTGCAGTCTAAGAGGCATTTTAGCTCATTCACACAACCACACACATTATTGCTTTTTCATCACATACAGTTCGACTTCTATCCCCACACGTCACACTGTAGATAAATGCCTCTGTTCTAAGCTTCTCTCCCAGATGAGTGTATAATACTGAGAATGAACGATCAAAAGCTACGATAATACTGTACCTTATCTGATAAGCTACCACTCCCTCAAAGCTAAATATATATTTTTTTAAAAAGACCCATTATGTATGCACTGTTTACATCTGGTAGCTGATATATTACTGACATTTTAAAGGTACAGTGTGTAGGATTTGGTGGCATCTAGTGGTGTGGTTGCAGATTTCAACCAGTGGGCAACCTCCGAGTCTGAAAAATGAAGACAATGAGGAAATGCCTTAAACTTGCTTTCTTTCTAATAGCCAGCAGGGGGCGACTCCGATTGTATAGAAGTCTATGAGAAAATGAGCCTACTTCTCACTTGATTTATTACCTCAGTAAACATTGTAAACATGAGTTTATGGTTTCAATCTCTAGTTTCAAGTCTTCTTCAATACAGCATGATGTTCATTTAGTAAATTATGGTCCCATTTAGAGTCAAATAGACCATAAAGCAGGGGATGCTTTAGGGAAAGTTAAACCCTAACCCTAAAAAGAAAGTTAATTGTAACTTTTTGGTCGCCCCATAAATGTCTTATTCAGTGTTCGGTTGCTCCACTCTCTCGTACCACTTCTGGTTGCAAAAAAACAAGAAGGTGAAGGCCAAAAACCCAGATTGTGATGGCCAAAAGGCCGAACTCGAGGCTTCAAAACGGTACTCCACAAACCCATGTGTGACGTCACGGTGACTACGTCCACTTCTTATATAGTCTGTGGTAAAAACGTGAAAGGCTCTCTCTAGAGCCAGTGTTTGGTTTGTCCATTCTGGGCGACTGTAGAAACATGGCGGAGCAACATGGCGGACTCCGTGAAGAGGACCCGCTCCCTATGTAGGTTAAGGGGCTTATTCTAAGCTAACGAAAACACAAGTTTCAGGTGATTATACACTCATGAAAACACAGTTATGTAAATTATATTCCATTTCTGCCAATAGATCCCCCGAAATGTAACACACTGTTCCTTTAAAGAGGAAAAAACAGCAAAAATATCCTTATTTTGGTGAAATTGCGCTGTACTGGAGCTTGCTAAGCAAAAAAAGATAAAGTCCGAACATTACAAGCAAACAAACACAAAAAAGGGAAATAACCCCACTTATATGTTCAGGAATATATATATTTAAAAAAAAAAAAAACGTTGAACTTTGATGCAAACCAGTTTACAGAATAATTGGGTCAACGCTGCATGAAGAAAAAAAAAATAGAAGGCACAGTTCCCACGTTGTAAATATGGGTATACTGTATCACAACTAGTAAATATATAGTACTTTATCACTTAACAAAAGCAGAATCATATCATTCTAGGTATCTGTGGCAGTATTCAATCAACACAGCGCATATTACAGTGATGCACTGAAATCTGTTGTCACCCTCGAGCCTCACTTAAACAACTAAATGCAGAGTGTGCCTTCACTGCTCAATAATGCAAATAATCCTCAAATGAAATTTACAGTGTATAGTGTCAAAGAACAAAAGAAATCCCATAGTAGAAGTGCAGATAAATAATAATGTGACTAGTAAAAACCTATTAGCCATACCTTATCAACAACTTTGTGTGATCTAAATAAAATCTACTCTCACACTTGCAATTGAATGTTCAAGCGAGACATTCAATGTTTGTGGAAGCAAAAAAAATAAAATAACACGAGGATTAACCGGAAATTCTCCCGAGTGAAGAAACTAAACTTCTTAGCAGTGTAACAAAACTACTGGGCGCTCTTGTGATATAATACAACTCAAACATGCCTCTCTGTTTCCTTCTAAAAGGGCCCCATTAGTGGACAAAATTGGGGCAGCAGGCCGCTAGTAGAAGATGGGTGCAGATCGGTCATCGGTGAAGGTGGGCCGGAGGTAGACCTCCATGGATCGGTCACTGTGGGGGGAGAGGAAGGGGTGAGACAAGGAACAGTGACAGTTAGGATGAACACGTGACAGGATTTAGAGAGACACACGGTCAGCTATGTAACACCCAAAGAAATCTGCCTTCCCATAGTTGTGTTGAGCAAACAGTTATCTACTGTGAGTTTTAGCAAGCATGTAATGGGGAAAAAAAAGAATAAAAACAGCTTGCTGTAGGCATACATGCAGGGTTAGTCTTTCTCTGTATGATACACACACATTAAAAAGAAATATTTCTTTTACAACCCAAAGCCTGACAGAAATGCTGCCACATCCCTGGATGCCAAAGGACAGAAAAGACCAGCAGCATCCTACTGCAGCCAGACAGCCAGTAACAGCAGAGAGCACCAGGCAGTAATAGAGAGAGGAGGAGGAGGAGAAAAGGGATTGGCTGAAAGGCGATGGGAGGGCTGGTGACTTACGGAGGTCCTGTTCCCTCAGAACCGGGACAATTCTGGACCCAAACTGGAAGGTAAAAAGAACCTTGAATGGGTTTGAATGGCTCAATCGCTCAGATCATGCATGGCTCACATTTTGTTAAAGACACTGCTGGTTAGTCTGGTGCAAGATGAACATACTGTAGGTAGGTAATAATAATAATAACTGGAACTGAAATGAGGGATGGAAGTACACACTCCATGCTCAACATGCCATATGCTCCTTTTCAAATCCTAAAAACCACATGACAAAACGTGTCTGCAGCTCGCCTTAGTGGACATACAGTACAGTACATTTCACTGCAAATGCAATCAACAGGCAGGGGTTTCTGATGTTGTGTCTGCTAAAAAATGACCCAAATACAACTCAAACACAAGCTAAATACAACAAAAAGAAGAAGGTAAGCAGGCAGAGTTCAGATACTCACAATACGCATACACAACACCACCACACACACACTCACAGTCATTTACAGAGAGCACCATAGATGCTATGGGTGTTACTGGGGGAGGGGTACGGATGACACTGCATGCTTTGGACACAGCAGGGTGGCAGTTTTGAGAAAAAAAAATGAATTCAAAACATTTAAAGCAGCAGTAGGCAGAATATTTTTGGCATCATTGGACAAAAAGTCCATAATAACCTTTCAGCATATTGTAATTCAAGTGTTCTGAGAGAAAACTAGACTTCTGCACCTCCTCATGGCTCTGTTTTCAGGCTTTAAAAAAATCTAGAGAGAGCGTTCCTATTGGCTGTTCATTCAACGGAGGCAGCTGTCAATCACTCGCAAACTCCGATCAAACTAGGCAGCACTGATTAAATATGAATCAATATTCTGTTACTGTAATGCCTATTACATTTTATAGAAATAGACATTACAGTAACAGAATAATGTTTCATATTTGATCAGCGCTGCCTAGTTTGACCGTTTGATCGGAGTTTGTGAGTGATTGACAGCTGCTCAGAGACGGCAGGCTCCAGCTCGGCTCTGATTGGTTGTTTTCCTCCAGTCTGTGAAATCTTGCAGACACCATTAGGAGCACCGGAGGACACAGAGACACATGCTTTCTTTCAGATTACCTGTCTCATGCACTACTGTCAGGATATAGTGTTTTATAAAAATTACTTTTTTTAATCATATTTGCTTTAATTCTACCCACTGTAGCTTTAACAGGAAAAAAAACAAAAGAAAATCAGTTCAACTTTGAAAAAAAAAAAAAAAAAGTTCAACAAAACTGAAAACGTCATCGTCAGTGACAGAACAGATTTCTCGTCAGACCAGACTGTTTATTAATATATAGAGATATGTTTTATTTAGAATACCTTTGTAAAAAGTCACCATACATTCAAGGTCAATTTGTAGTATCACATTTTTCTGGTTTCCCTCCACAGCATGCATAAGATAAACACTTCAACTAATCAGTAGTTTCTGGAAATATTTTGTGTTTTTTTTTTTTTACAAGGACAATAATTTTTCAAAATAAAAGACCAAAAAAACTACATAGCCACTCAGGGAATACAATCATAAATAACACACTGAGAGCCGCAAAAAGCCGTGGTTTGTCATTTAACCTAGAAACGAATTCATTCACAGCTGTTATTGAGGATACTTAACAGAAGATCACTGCAGCTTCAGAAAAAAGACCAAACTGAAGGTTATTATTGGAGTGAGGCGTTTTTTATTTTGACAATTCTGGCAGTAAATTCAGCCGAGAATAGGGCTGAGGGTGGAAAGTTTCATCGAAAATTGATATGAAAATGATCATAATACAGTGCAATTTGGTGGACTGACGGAAACAATTTATATATAGAGATATATATATA
Organism: Sebastes umbrosus; assembly: GCF_015220745.1. NCBI lineage: Eukaryota > Metazoa > Chordata > Actinopteri > Perciformes > Sebastidae > Sebastes > Sebastes umbrosus. Next base: position 25,357,278 of record NC_051282.1, on the reverse strand, counting down.
TAATCTGTATATTCTAGAAGCTCTGTTTGAAAATTTGCGTCATTGCACATAAAGTTTGTGTTTAATAGGAAACAAAAAAAAGAAGCAAAGTAAGGCAAATATGACACACACCCTCTGGACGGAAAGTCTAGCACTGACACGAGGAAGCACAGCGCGACTTATACGGGATCTCTCAGAACAGAAACAGTAATCTGCTGCACAGCCTCACTTTGAACAAAGCTTTTTTTTTTTTTTTTTGAGCATGTGTGTGTTGGGTGGGAACTCGATAATACTGGGCCCCACGTGTGCTTAAAAAAAGGCCATTCAGCCGGTGGCTTTAGTACGACGACATTGAAGTCTTTTGGCACTTGTACAGTACATGAACATGTCCTTTTAGTTTGAACAAAATGACACAACCATGTACATGCATGAAAAGACAAGCAGTAGCAAAGGCAGTCTCTTGAGAGATCAGTCCGTGGTGGTGGGCTGCGATCACAGATAAGAGTACTCAGAGTCCGTATCGCTGCATGCCGAGCAGGTAGGCCCCGCTCTGGCTCTCTCGCTCAACGCAATCCTCCACCCACCAACCGCTACTGTCCACACCGACACCAGCAGCAGCAGCAGGAGCACCCAGGGATGGACGGAAGGAGGAAAGGAGGGACCCGAGGAGGAAGAGAGGACAGAAAGGAGGGGATGAAACTGGCCTCTTCCACTTGGAGAAGGGGTGTGTGTGGAAGGCAGAGGAGGAGATAAGTGGACAGGTTGGGGGGAGGCTAAGAGGAGGGGGGAGGGGGGGAGAAGGGGGGAGGAAGAGGCCCCTGTGCTATCCGGAGCTGTCTGTGTCTGTCTGTATGTCTGTTCTCACACAGTCGAAATCAATTTGCCATCAGGGCTGTCACTGTGGAACAAAGAGAGAAGGAAGCTTGCCAGGTCGGACACACTCAGAAAGAAATGGAGAAAGACAAGACAGGCACAAGGAGGCAGGATAGAGTTTTGGAGACGTGTAGGCAGGGGTCGTGAAATCTACGCCGCCCCACCTACAGCTACAACTCCAAACACACCTGATTAGGAAGATTGGACTTCCAATTCCCTCATCAACACTTTTAAAATCTTTGATATTATCGCCCATAATCGAGCAGTTTTCGTGAATATTCGCCTCACTGAAACCCCAGATACGTTACTGTTGATGAGAAAATCAAGTCATCTCCTTAGCTGGAGGGATGTAGTGTTAGATTAGTCTGTTGGGGGTGAATACACCCTGCAGGACAGTGTCGTCTCAAAATACTGATACAGAAAAAAACACATTCAGAGCAGACAAGAGTATGTAAAACAGCTTGACTCTGGTGCCCAAAGCGCCAGGCTGACAAGCAGTGATGACTGAGATGAGGTCAGCGTGATGTCTACAGTCACAACATCCACCAAACACCGATACGAGTGCACACAGGCCATCTCTCTCTCTCTTTCTTTCTTTCTTTCTCTCACACACACACATGTATATACATGTACACAAAGATGCACTCCCTGATTGGACAGAAACAGGCACAGCATCATTCCTAACCTCACACAACCCTGGTGAGTCAGCGAGGACTTGATAGGATTACGGTGAAAATATACTGGGCCAATAAACTGAGACACTGACCCCGCTAGACTGCATTCATTACTTTAAAAGAGCTAAAGTTAAGTAAGCAACAGCAAAGAGGAAAGGACAAAGAAGTCACAGTAAAAAAAATATTCAAAGGAAACACTGTGCATTCATCTCTGGGGATTTTAGCGATTTATTTGCTTGAGCCTAACTATACACCTCACCAGTTGTGAAATCATTAGTCTATTAATCAATGGGTCGATCGACAAAAACTTAATCCCCAACAATTTGGGCAATTGTAAAAGCAAAAGAGCTAAAAAAGTTCTGGGTCTAGCCTCTTACATGTGAGGATTTGCTGCTTTTCCCTTTTTTATATTATCATCAATTGGATATATTTGGGTTTTCAGTCAGACAAAAAAGTTCATTTGAAGACAGCTCTAGGGAATTGTGATTGGATTTTGTTAGAGCTGCAACAAAGAATCAATTAATCAATTAGTTGTCAACGATTAAATTAATCGCCAATTATTTTGATAGTAAATTGTTTAAGAAAATAAGTCTAAATTCTCTGATTCCAGCTTCTTAAATGTGAATATTTTCTGGTTTATGACAGTAAACTGAATATCTTTGAGTTGTGGACAACACAAGACATTTGAGGACATCATCTTGGGCTTTGGGAAACACTGATTGACATTTTTCAGACATTTTATAGACCAAACAACTAATCGATTAATCGAGAAAATAATCAACAGATAATGAAAATAATCATTAGTTGCAGCCCTAGAATTTTTCACTATTTTCCGACATTTAAATAGACTTAACGAATAATTGAAAAAGTGAACCTACAGCAAACAATAATAAATACTCCTTGTACTTTATAAACATTGTGTGGAACCTGAGTCTATCAAAGTGTACTATAGTACATACATATTAACTGTATACACTATGTACTATATACTAATTGTCATAGAATACACTTTGCAGTTAGTTAAGTAACAAATGTGCTTCAGAATGATGCAATATGTGACTTTGAAATGTCTCTGCCAATTAAAAACTAAAAACATTAAAGAGGACCTATTATGTTTAAGCTCCTCCCCCTCCCGAAAAGCCCAGTCTGCTCTGACTGGTCAACTGGTCCACTCAGTTGTGATTGGTCAACCGAACCAAACTCTTCAGACTCCGCTCCAGCTCCGCTCTAACTAGCTTAGTATGCGGATGTGCCAAACTAGCCGCTGGGCAGGTATTATACAAATGTGTTACTTGGTGACATCACCACGTTACGGAAGAAAAAGCAGGACTTCAAGCAAGACGTTTCAGGCAGTTCAGGAGCAGTGTTTCTGTAGGGGAGAGTAACTCTCTTTGGCGTGGACTTTATAACTTTGCAGACCTTTTACACGCACAAAAAAACTATATAACACACTATAGGAGTGTGACAAAACACAAAAGCATAATAGGTCCTCTTTAAATAGTCTTTTCTTGTTGCGAGATCTTCCTTGAGCTATCTCACCACTGTCTCCTATTTGTCTTAATGTTTTGCAACTGTGACTCATTGTATTATGAGATAATAGTGTACATCAACAGCACACTCAAAAATCTTTTTAGGACCCATACTAACATTTGGGAGAATAATGTATGTTGAGTATACCAAATTCTGCCCACTACACAACATACTCTGAACCTGCTTAACTACGTGTATGTAGCATTTAATTTAGACACTGCATTTATTAAGCAGTAGCCTTTACTAGAGTGTTCTTACATGTAGTAACTCAGGTGAGATGCCATTTATTTAAGATGTCTTCTTCTGATAAGTCACTACTTTGTAAACTATCCAAGTTAAACAATTCAGATGGCAGCAGCAGCAGTCATATCAGTCATTACTTAGAGGGCATAAAAGGGACTTACCTTGTGGCAAAGCGGCCGTCATAATCCTCAATAGCAGGCTGAAAAGATAAAAGTAACATTTACTTACTGAATATCCTGCTGTACTTGCATTCAAACACTAGGCGGCAGCAGAAACTGAGCTAAAGTCTCCTTCTCAGCTACAGTACTGCAGGATTACTCATATCCAATTATGCAACACAAGACTAAACCAGACGGGGGCTACAAATTAAATGAGCAAGAGTAAGAAGTGTTTTGTATGTTAGATACTACACATGTTGAATTGTACCTACCTGTGTGCCAAAGCCTGCCATGCTGTAGGGGCGTGGGCGGGTCTGTGCTAGGCTCTGTGCCAGCAGTCGGGCAGTCAGGCCGTAGTCAGGTATGGGCAGTGATGCATCACTCTCCAACAAGTTCCCTGTGCTGCTACTTTTCCCATGATGCAGGCTGGGGAGGAGAGAAAACACAAAAAGCCTCAGACTTGAGCTCATTGGGGCTAATTATTACGTCGACACGTGATAGAAAAAGTCTCCATACTTCACTTTGAGCTTCTCGCTGTCGCTTTCAGGCAGCACACGTGTGTAGGAGAACGGGAACCAGCCACGCCTGAGAAGAGTGAACACCTTGTTAAGTCTAACTGTGCCTACATGTGGGGTTCAGGTAAAGTAGAATGAATGAATGAATACGTTACTCACATCTTGTTCTTCTCGTTCTCCCCATAGTGCCAGCCGTCGCGGGCCTCAGGCACGAGCAGGGTGATTACATCTCCCTCAGCGAAACTGAGCAGGGTGCCGTTGTCACCTGCAGCGTGGGAGAAGATGGCCTGGACACGGGCGCGCCCGTTCTTTTCCAGGCCTGCCGCCATGGAGCTGGACCTGGGCAGGGTCCGTGTCTCTCCTGTAGTGCAGACAGAGACGATGGTCAGTGACGTGACATTCATTAAGGCATACTTTTTCTTCTCACTTTTAGTACATACTGCAGCTGCCTTTACAAATTACGTACTATTGCATGCAGTATGCCTACAATTGGGACACACTACTTCTTCATAACATTGCGCCTTGAAGTTGACCCTCTTGCTCATATATCTGCTGTGCAGAGGAATGTGGGTTAGAAAAGCATGCTGGCTTGCATACTGCAAAATGCGACCGGATGTAGTAGGACATCCTGGTATTTTTGGCATACTGCATTTGAAATACTATGTATTGGGACATACTAAATCTTTTTCTGGCATGATAAATAGTATGGTAGTATTGGTATTGGAATGCACAGCAAGGGTTAGGAGTACCTGATGCTCTGAATAACTGGAGTTTGCAGTGCTAACTAAAGTTAACATTTAGGCTCGGTTAGCAGCGAGGCAGATGCTCTAAACTTTGCTTTTTTTTTTAAAGTGCTTCTGTACAGCATTTGTAAAAATTCATATATCACTGCCAGATTAACTGATACTGATACTTATTACACGGCTTTGTTGAATACTTGATTCTGATTGGTCAATCACAGCATTCTATGGTCTGTTATTTCTTCATAACAGGCCGTTGCTATGTATGACAGACCGTCGCTATGGGTGCAGTTCTAATATCGGACTCTGGCAGACCATTTTTGTGTCAAATTATTAATTTCTTAAGTAAGTAGCCGTGTATTAAGCGGGATAATGTACGGCTAGCGGGTCATTGTTGGGAAATAAACCCCTTCAGGGCAACGCCGCCGCGAAGCGAAAGGGTCTTGCATCACCCTGTCTGGGTTTATTTCACAACAATGACCCACTAGCTGTACATTATCACTTACTTATTACACGGCTTTGTTGAATACTTCATTCTGATTGTTCAATCACGGCGTTCTAAGGTCTGTTATTTCTTTATAGTAGACCGTTGCTATGCATAACAGACCGTTGCTATGGACCCAGTTCTGATGTCGGACTCTGGAGGACCATTTTAATCAATATTTTCTGTACATTATCCTTTACTAAATCACCATAAACACATGAGACTATAGTTGAGATGATTGGTAGACTATCTCATGCCAACATTTCTCATAAATACGGTCTCTTAGTGTATGTTGCTACCTCTCCCTGCTCCTCCAGCAGCTCTCAGCCCAATGGCCAAACTTAGCATAGTCGTTGGTAGGTGATAATCTTATTGTGATTGCAGCTATTTATGTGATGTTAAAATGCCCCTCAGTGTACCTTTAGGTAAAACGATAGGAATAGGTTTGAGGCTCAATCAAATATCCTGCTTGTGATTTCCTTGCTGCAGCGCTACCGTTATCTTACCCACGGGGTTCTTGTTCTTGGCGGGGGCGGGCCTGCGGACAGGGAGGGTGTTGGAGTAGACATCGCTGACCTGTCTCTGGGGCTGAGCCTGGGACTGGCTCTGCGCCTGGGTCTGAGGGGATGAAGGCCTGACTTGGGACACAGATATAGTCCCGCCATCCGTCCAATATTCCTCCCCGTGGACGCCTGTTGTCCCATTTACCATGGACATACCATCGGGGCCCATCAACCTCTGGAATAAACAGGCAGATACATGGATTCAATAAGTTAAATGGTGAAAATGGCTCAGCCTGTGCAATACTACAGTAGCGATTACTTCATGAAATTAGAGATTAAGCTGCAGTGATGATGTGTCAGGTTTAAATCTGCTGCATTCATATTAATTCGTCCAAAAAAACTATGGAGAAAAGTCTAGTGAGAGTTTATCCAAGTTCTGAAATGAAATGTGGACTCTAAACAGCCCATTAACCCGAGTGCCATCTTTAAAGTGAGACTGGATTTGCATTTTTATGGAGGGCCAAAGGTGGACAAGCTCACATTAGGAGAGAACTGTTGGCTCCATCACAGTGGTACTACTGAGGAAAGTGAAGTGAAGTAATTCTAGTTATATAATTCACTTCTCTTAAGAATCAAGAAGGGCAATTTCTGTATAAATTGCCATCAATTTGAAGTCTGTGATGTCATATCCAAGACCACAGTATCTCATCAAAAATGAAAAAAGTATTTGCTCTGGTTTAAAGTTAGCTTCTTTTACAAAATAAAAACATAAATAAATAAAACAGAGACATATTTTTTTTTAGCCTCCATCAGCCACTCCTTTCCTAAACTCACCGCTGGGTGTCCCAGGCCACTGCCCATGAAAACAGCCAACTCCGGGGGCACAGGAAGAGGCACGGCCCCGGGGATAGGGTCTGAGATGACCAGGTTGGATTTGGAGGTATGCAGGGGGCTGGTGCCTCCGAGGGAGGCAGAGCCCATCTGCTGGGCCAGGAGCATGGCCCTCTCTGGCAGCTTGTTGGGGTCTGCGCAGGCCTGTTGCCACACTGGGATCTTCTGGGTCAGCAGGTCTTTACCCTGGAAGTAGGGAGGAGAGATTGGAGAAAGAAAAGTAGAGTTACCGCCTCGCGGTAGTATGCCTCCACCAACCAGTCAAGTTGTCACGTCATCACTTGACAACATATACGTAAGCCTCAGGGGGTAAGGGGCTTCTTCAATACGCCGGTCATTGTTTACAGTCCGATTAGAAACTTGAGATGCGAGACTGGAGTTGAGAGACGACGTGTTTTTTTCACAAGCAGCCAGTTTACAAGCTGATTTTAAACCAATAAGACAGCGGGTGGGTTCAGAGATTGCATTTCGGCCAACGCATTCCGCCTCCAACCAAAGCCTGCTGCTGTTGAATTATGACCAAAAATGTGTTTTGTGAGGTCACAGTGACCTTTGACCACCAAAATCTAATCAGTTCAATCTACCGAGTGGACGTTTGTGCCAAATTTGAAGAAATTCCCTCCAGGTGTTCCCGAGATATCAAGTTAACGGGAATGGGACGACGCTATAAAATGCAATAAAAAAAGTCATAAAAAGTCAAAGTATAGCAGCATTATGTCATTAAAAAAAGTCATCGTATATTATGTCGATTAAGTGGACGTTAGTGCCAAATTTGAAGAAATTCCCTCCAGGAGTTCCTTAGATATCACGTTGATGAGAATGGTATTCTATATTGATATAGCTGCAATGTGACCAGAGAAAGAAGCTCAGTTAAGCATTTTCCTCACTAAACTCTCAATCTCCTTCATATTCTCTCTAAAAAAAAAAAAAAAAAAAAAAATCAGTTCTCAAAGGTTTTTCCTCACTCTGTATCCTTGACCGCTGCCCTGCACGGCTATGATAATGTGTTGCTGTTGCTGCGTGGGAGAGGCTGTGGGACAGACGAACGATACAACCGAGCTGCCCACTGCAGCAGCTCACAGCCTGTGGACACGGCTGTTCTCTCTACAACCACAGACACACAGCTTAATGGACGGAAGGACGGAGATCCACACATGTATGACTGTACTGTACAGTATGCACACATGCACACACACATACAACACGTGGACAGTTTTGTCCCTTTGTATGTGCTGATTTGTAGCCCTCACCATCTCTTTCTCCATCTCTCACACACACACACACACACACACACACAGACACACACAGACACACACAGACACACACACTAGGAACCCGCTGGGAGAGGGTTCTTCAGTTTGCTGAAGGTGAACTCTTCCCACGCACACCCCCATCCTGATTAATGACTAGACTCCATGTTGAAAAAAGAGCGGCAGCACAGTCCATGTACACACACACACACACACACACACACACACACACACACACACACACACACATACACACATACACACATACACAGTCCTCCTCCAGCCACATCTTCAGGCTGGCAGTTCACACCCACCAGTAATCCCGGGAGACTGATATACTTCATTACCCAAGAATATCAAATTCTTGGGTAATGGATAAGCATACATTTGTAACACAACAAGCATCTAAATCCTTGTTAATACCGCTCCATTACCTTTGATGGTACGATATAAGGGGAGGGGAGATCTGTTCGGATTCAAAAGGTTCTTTGCTTTAAATGTCAGCAACAATGTGAAAATAACAAGCAGGTATTATACAACTCTCTAGTGACTGCTGTAAACAAAATGGTAGGGAAACACTTCTGTCCCATTTGTTGCACTGAGCTTTGATTTCCTCTTTCTCTACATTCAGCTGTATTTTGATGCCTCTTTCCTATTAGAAGTCTTTCATGAACCGAAACAAGCGAGGCAGTTTCTCTACACAAGGAAGTGGCCAGACGCCCGGAGGTGCAATGATGGATTACAGCTTCAGATATGCCTGTCAGCTGGGCATTGTCTACAGTCTTAATGAATTTTTAAAATGAAGAGGCCCCTGTGAGCGGTCAAAGCTAATGCGACTTTGAATTATATATCTCCTAGTATGCTCTTTTTGCTCAACAATGGTCTACAGGAGGTGAGTTTCAAATGAAACGCAGATGACAGATGTGGAGTAGTCGGCTAGAATCAACACAATAGCACAAAAAGGAAAAGTTTTATAAATTGACCTAACAATTTAGGTTGATTATAAGCAGTCGGGGCTCAGCTGGAAAACCGTGATGTCATGCATTTCAGTGCACCAATCAGAGTTTAGCAACATTTCAATAAAATGACAGTTGAGGAGTTGCCATCACCGTCAATCAAATGTGATGAAAACAAACCCACACAGTCCTGATAAAGCAGATTTGCTGAGTTTTTGAGTGCAAAACTTTGAATTAATAATACTCAAAGATTTTTTTCTGAACTTTAACTTTGATTTTTGCTTATTATTATTATAGAAATACTTGGTGCTCTAAAGTGGCAGCATTGACTTAAACGTCTATCTTCTTGAGAGCGTTTGTTAACCATGATGTCCTGCAACAAAGTTCAGCTGTAAACACTAAATATATCCTCATCTATTCTGATTCAATGGCGTTCACTTCTCCTTATCTCTCTTTGATCAAGTGACACATACCTTGCCGTGGTAGGCGCTGCTGTTCTTGGCCACGGCACACTGGCGGTCCACCAGGAAGCAGTACCTGCGACGCTCCTCGGACAAGGCTGTCTTGTATCCCTCGGCGATGAAGGTGTCCAGCTCGGTCTGCTTACTGCTGATGGTCTCCACGAACTGGTGGGGGACACACACACAATGACACATGAGAACTTGGGACATAGTATCTAGAGATTTGTACAAAAGAATCACAACATGCCGGTGTTTGTGTCAAAAGATCTGGATATATTTTATTTTGTTTCATATGCATAAACATAAAGGTTTTACACCTGAGACAGGGAGAAAGAAGTTTTGGTTTGGTGCATTGCAGGTCCTTCACAGCTGAATGTCAAAAGCCTTTTTCAAATTTAGTAGGTACATTTCCTACATACATAGGTCCATTTCAGAATCATATATATTATGTAAGGGATAATGTGCAATGAGCCGGTCATTGTTGAAATGCGACGCGGCACTCCGACGCGGTCTTGCATCGCACCGAAGTGGTTTATTTCACAACAATGACCCACTAGCTGTACATTACTGCAAACACGTACTTGATCGAAAAACTTATTCAGGGAAACACTAATTCTGTTATGAAAAACTCAAATCCGTGCATGTAAGGGAAAATGTCATAGTTGGGCTTAAAGTAAGTAAGTAAACTAAGTAAAACATGTACAGAAACAACGTAACCCAACAACGGAAAACACGTCACACACGTCAACAAACAGAACACCAGTCAACAACAGTCTTAAACACCGGTCTCCTGGTTAAAAGTTTGGCGTTTGTTGGACCCATACATCTCAATAAGTGGTCATTCTTGCTTTTTATACTATGTCACTAACTCTTACCGTAGCATTTATACGTGGATGCGTTTACATACAGGATACATGGCGTACAAAAGTCACGCGGAAATCAAGAAAGGTGTACTTATTGCACGCTAAACGCCTTGTGCATTATCGTTGCATTTATGTGCCTTTTTGTGCGAACAGAGGAGGGGAGACTCCCAACGGCTGGAAGTTGGCTTGCAGCCAGCTGGGAGGGAAAATTCTAGTTGGCTGCATCTGTAAGGCTGATTGTCAGAGGGTCTGACGAGGAAAGGGTCCAAGCAGCTAACTAACATCTAAGTGCTTTGTGTTTTAATAACACCTTGCTTCACATTCACACAATTACACACACACACACACACACTGCTCGGTCCAGCTCTGTCTCGTACTGCCAATCTCCGCACAGCTCCGCTGGAGCAATTAGGGGTTGAGAGCACCTTGGCGGTAATAGTTGTGCGAGGAGAAAGCCTTACTCAGTAACTTTGTCGGGCCAGATTTTCCCTCCCGAGTGCTACCGAGGCGAGGCAATTATGACTGAAGATCCCGCAGTGTGGAGGAGGAATTGCTCACAAAGTCCACTTAGTCGATTTTACGTGTCGGACGATAACAAATAACAGGTGTGTTAATGTATGTTTATTAGAGGGCGTAACGGGGACAGGAAGGGAGGGAGTTTGTCTTAACATGAGCTCCCTGAAAATAGTCAGTGACAGTGGTGAGGAGCTACAGGGAGTCTTATTTTGAAGAGGCATTTAGGTGTTTTTGTGAGCGTGTGCATTCACATGTCAGGCTCCGTATTTACAAACAGCAGAGTTTGCATGTCGGTAGCTGAAAGTTTTCGATACTGTAGTCTCGAAGTAGGTCAACTTTCGTGGCTTTAATACTGTAACATCTGGTGATAAATACCGACCTAGAAGAGACGGTTATATTTACTTGCAATGATTTGACCTAGACTTTACTTTTCTTTGGGGTATTGGCTGGTTTGAAGTTTGTTATGGGGTGTGTTTCTCTTACATAACCGGAAACAAATACACGTTTCTTTCGGTATACGAATAAAGCTGGCGTGTCATGGGTAATCACCAAATACACTTTGTTTTTATGCTTACAACGATAGGAAAAAGTCCACCTTGTTTGTTGACACATGACTCCAATACCATTCAATATATTAGGAAACGATAGAGACTTTGGTCCTTTCAGTCTTAGCCATAGGAGAGAAGAATTGTCATAATTCCTCAAGTTCAGTATTCTCAAGGCACTAGAGTACATTTTTAGAAAGTTTTACAACATATTCCACAAAGGCGAAAGATTAAAAAGCTAATGAAGTTCGTTAAATTTGAGCTCTTCCCTGCAGCTAAATGTAAGATCCTGTGGTGCCACCGCACAGATGCAGACGCATCTCATTTAGTAACCACCAGAGCTCACTACTTCCCCACTGCCAACAGCCACGAGGTTAGTTCATTGGGATTCCAAGTGTGGAGGGAGACTTTAGATGACTAAATGATACCAAACATTTATGAGGGGACGGCCTTTTTTGCATCAGCGGCGGAAGAAATCCACCTAAACCAGCATTACACAAATCCACAGAGCCAAGTTGTCAAATCGAGCAAGACGGGGATGAAAGGATGATGAACGTATTTCTCTCCTGGGAGTCAGCCTGACCTTATTCTGTTCTTTCTGCACACCTTAAGCTCAAATTAAGTGCTTTGAAACTGGTTCAGTTAGTTGCTTTAGCTCTTTACAAGCACAGCGGCGTTTCGGTTAAAGGGCTTGAGCGTCACCTCGACGAGGCAAAGGGCTTGTCAAATCCGCACGGCCCAATTCCCCGACCATTCAAAAGGTCACCAAAGTAACCCAAGACAATGAGTGCAGTGGGAAAGGCCCCGGCAGACGTCAGCCACTATTATATCTGAGCGACATCATAGCCGGAATGACTTGTTTTGCAAAGGTTATGAATATAAATGAAACCTGCAGCACGTCAATGCAGTTCTCAGCGTTTCTTGCCTCCCCCCTTACACTGACACATTCAGGACAAAATCCTGACAAAATTTGACATTATGCTCTGAGCCGCTTCCAGTAATTACAAGCTGCCGGGAAGGGAGGGATTCACACCCTTCCGAAAGCGAAGCGATTCACAACAACACAACTGTTTGTGCTCATTTTTCCCTCATTCACAAGCATTTTTTTTCCTGCACAGTTAAGAGCTGCTTAGGTCGGCTCTTCTGCTCCTTCATCATCAGCACTCTTTGGATTCAAAAGAGTCGTATTGCACTGTAACGCTCCGGGGCGCGCAACAGAAAGCACCTACACCTACCTGCTTTAAATCTACTGTCTGTGTGTTTGTCAGTGCTTATCTGACGTCTTTTCTGCTACTGTGTGAATCCACAATTCCCGGTTGGAATCACTTTTCAATTTTATGACACCGAGCTGAAGAAACGCGGCGCTTATCAAACATCTGGAGACATTAATTCTGAATCCTGAACTCCGTCTGGGCTCTTATTAACAGACTATACGACGCAAAAGGAGTTTATCTAGATGAAACCTCTTTCTACTGGTACCTTGGTCCACTCCATTGATCTACATAATGAGCTGATTAGCATTTTGGCAGGGGCTTTGCCCATTGATGAGATGGCACAGTGGAGAAGTGTCTGAGAGAGCAGAGGTTGGGGAAGAAAGATAGACAACGAGACAGACAGAGAGAAGTGGGAGAGACAACAGCGAAAGAGTGTGAGAGAGAGAGAGGGCGATCAATGAAATGCGGCCGCCGCCATCTGTGGCCGCCGCCAGACTGCGGCTCAGACACACTTTACTTTTTAATGAAAAGAGAGGAGATAAAAAAGAAAACTTTGCGCCTCTCATCTGCTAGAATAACACAGATGTGGGGGAGGAGGAGGAGGAGGAGGAGGAGGAGGATGAAGAAATGTTGATCTTGCCTTAGCAACTTGTACTTTCTCGACTGCCTCGTCGTATCGCCTGAGAGAACTCATCTCCGTCTGCGCAAATTAGACTAAGCGCTGTGTCTGTAGTCGGCCACTCTCTGAGCCTCTCTAGGTGGAAGTCATTGTGAGTGCAGGGCTCTCTCTCTCCCTCTCTGTGTGTCGTCCTCCTCGGGGGGACTGTGGCACAAACGAGTTGACTTTTCCTCTCACACGCCCACATCCGTGATATGATCAGAGAGAGCGAGCGGGCTGGAAATGGGTAAGGGAGATTGATCTTCCTTTTCTCTGCTCGCTGACGTTATGAGTCCGGAGCCTGATGAGCTTGCTCCTCTGCGCAGATGGGCCCAATTGATCAGTCGTATAGAGACTCGGGAAGAGTGAGGCGCTACTACACTACCGACACTCTATGTCCAATCAGCACCACGTTTAAATTGTTGGGTTGTCGTTGCATCTACTTAGATCCACAGTAAGATACTGTATCATCCAGTATGAATACTGGCAATGACATATGGCATCACGGTACTCATAGGACAAATTTTGAACCCCTGACCTTTAGTCTGCTGTCACCATTTGGTCAAACTTCAAATTAGAACAAATGAAATATCAAAGTCTGTTGGGAAGATTGCCAAGAAATGCCTAGAATATGAATATTTCCTTTCTTGCACCACCGTTAGGATAACAATGTAATATTGCACACAAGATATTCTGTATTAACTGAGCACATTCGTACTCCTCAGGGGATGAGAACTGTTTTATTTTCAATGCCCCCGTGACCTTTCGTAACCCCCTCAAGACAAACTCTAAACTACCATCGCTACTCTTAAGTAGGGTTGTCCTCGACCAAAGAAATTCTTTGTCAACTAATCAATTAGTTGATTTAATCGCTAGATCTGTAAAACTGAGTTTCTCCACAAAGAATCACCACTTTAAATATTGTGTTTACCAGAAATGTGCTCAGAAGGTTCTTGTTAATAAGTCATTCAACATGAAAAAAGCATAAAAAAAACGACTAAAGAAATCTTAGTGGACTAAGACCAAAACGACAGATTATTTGACTAAGAGGGGGCAGCCCTACTTATAAGGCTCTAAATTATGCAAAACTGTCGGAAGATAAATCCTACAAATTTTTATTCTGTGGTGTAATGAAGATTATGGCTTTTAAGGGCCTAAATATGGATTTAGACTTGTATTTTTAGATTTAGTCTATCATTTCTTTAACTAACCAAAAGCTTCCTGCATTCCTGTTTCTGTTCACCAAATCGTGCTTCACCACCTCACCCAACAGATGCCTAAATCATCCAACACGAGGCAGTCAGGAACATGCAACAACTTGCCGCTCTTGACTGAGATTTACAGGCTTAGTGCGCTCAAACACCCCTCCCATCCTGAGCCCTGCTCCATGCTAAACTGGACTGCTGCGCACACACACTGCCAACACTTCATACAGCATCTCCTCATGGCATCCCTGACACAGTGGAACAAACTCAATGTGACGCAGCAGCACGTCAGATCAACCAGCATACGACAGGAAAGGGCAGATGTGTGTGTGTGCGACTGTATAAACTCAGAGGAGGTGCTTTATTCTACAAGCGAAGTAGCAAAAAAGCAAAGTTTTAATACCCAATGAACTCTACAAAACATTGTAAGAGTTGGTAGAATCATGTTTATTGATCTGATTCGGTCATGGGCGGCCATGCTTCACAGCGAGACCAGCAGCAGCTCGGCTCTCATCGAGCAAGCCTTGACCTGTTAGAGATTCTTGTTTCCACCCTCCAGGCAGTCAAGACTTCCAGTTTCTAGAGAAGTTCTTGTGAAGAAACAACTGTCGCCATTTTCTGCTGCGTTCTGCAGTTTGACAGAAGCACAGGCTGCAGCACTAAACCAATCACTGACCCTAACACCACAGTGAAGAGACGGTGTGTGTGTGTGTGCGTCTATGTGGAGAGAGTACGCTTCCCCCATCAATTAGGCGGTCGAGTGACGTAAAAAACTAAATGTGACAGATAACTAATTAAGTTATGTCTAACACCGAGGGTTCATTCCAACTCATCAGAATTCATTTCACCTGAGCTGCTCTGTCGGAGGTTGCTTTGCTATGGAAATGATCACGACGCCCAAAGCAAACACGGCTTTGTTCCCTCAGTGAATCATGAGACCGCTTCGGTTTGACAACCGTCTTGACAAGTTGTGAACATCTGACTCCTAAAGACTGAAACTGTTGAAATATTATTGTCTTTGATTCAAAGGAGCGTCTTATCCATAATGTACTGTAGCGGTTACACAAGTCACCTAACCACCTTTACCTAAATATAAAAAGCGGATGCTTTTTGTTTAAAACAGACTTATAATCCCAAACAAATCAATCCACCTATAGAGCAAATTCAAACAGCACAATATATCTCACAGTACTGTTCATATGTTCACTTCAAGCCTCATTAAAAGCAGATATTTCTGACTAAAAACACAGAATTTTAAAACCCATAAACTTCAAAATAAAAGCTTGCAGCAGGATGCTCTAGTCCATTTCACGTAAACCTATCCCAGTTTATTTCCTGTTACAGTGTATGTGAATGACATACACTGACATGAAGTAAACATGGACCCGAGCTGTTGCCTAGCAACGCAATTCCATTGAAATGGTCTATATAATAAATAATACAGAGTGTCTATTTGGATCCGGGTGAGTATAGTCACACAGCAGCTATTTGGCTATTTAAACCCAGCTAAGTTGAATATACTAATCAATTTAACAACAGTTAGCTGCCAGAAAGCCGCTCTTGGCAGAAAGATTAGGTAGTAGTAGAAGTAGTAATACTAGTACTATAAAGAAAAGTGAAGGCTTCTTTCACAACAATAACCCGCTAGCTGTACATTATCCCGCTTATTACACGGCTACTTACTTAAGAAATCAATAATTTGACACAAGTCAAGTCCGCCAGAGTCCAACATCAGAAACGCGCCCATAGCAACGGTCTGCTATAAAGAAATAACAGACCATAGAACGCCGTGTTTGACCAATCAGAATCAGTTATTCAACAAAGCTGCGTAATAAGAAGACATAATAACTATAAACCTCTTTAATTAAACACTATAAAAAAAAATGGCAAAAATGTAAAAATCGTAAATAAGTATTATAATAAGTATAAGTATAATAATCTTTTAAGTAAATAATAGCATTCTGCTTTGAGCTTTTCTTTTGACATGTCTGTGTTTGAGGTACATCATCCTTAGAGGATAATTGAGTCAGCTATTTTGTGGTGCGTATAATTATTCTGTTAGAAACCTGATCAAAGCCATGTGCAGAAATACACTGGCTGAAGTAAATATGTACTCCTCCTCCAGTACATCAACTAGTACAGCTTAACTTATTGTCTTGTTTCACGTTTGTGTCTGCGTGCCAGCTGTATGTGTGTATAGATGTGCTGTATGTGTGTATAGATGTGCTGTATGTGTGTGTATAGATGTGCTGTATATGTGTGTATAGATGTGCTGTATATGTGTGTATAGATGTGCTGTATGTGTGTATAGATGTGCGAATAGATTGGCGAGGGCACACAATTCATAATCAAACCTCCACTATTTGCCTTCCCACTCAGGGCACCTCGCCGCCACTGCCACCTCCTCCATCCTTGCTGTTTTGTGGATTTCTCTTTACTTTATGAAGAATAAAGTCATTATCTTGCATTGAGACTCATAAATATTCAAACCAACAGTCTCCCACCACATGCACGCAAACTCTGCGTGAAGTACAGCAGTGCTACAAACTGGCTTGAGTGTTTTATATTTACATTTTCCTTTTTATCTTGTTTGACAGGAGCTCTTTACAAATCTAATTCTGAATTGAGCCGTCCATTTTGATGGTTATCTTCATTCTAATTGTTTAGTTGTGATGTAGTATACGAGGCTTCGTGCTCACCTGCATCTCCTTCTCTCCGTACTTGGAGGGGTTCTTGCTGCCCTGGCTCTTCCTGCGCAGCTTCTTCAGCTCGGCCTGGCACTTCTCCAGACTCTCCCCTTTGCTCTTGTGCTCCAGCTGGTATTTCTTCAGGGCAGCCTACATGGGGGGGAAACAGCCAGAGCAACAAACACTAAATTAGGACCACAAATTAAAAAGCCTGGGTGACAGACGGTGGTGGATGAGCAAATACATAACAGTACTGCCAACCTATTTCTGAAAGTTTTTACACTAAATCCTACTTCACGAATAAAGAAATCGTCATCTCACAGAACTTTGAAACCTGCTTCAGACATGCAATTTCAATTTAAAGGTCTTATTCATTCGACTTTATTGCCATACGGACGTTATAAACTCAAAGGAAATAGATTGTATTTAGGATAAAATATGCCCTTGTCTAGTCTAAAAAAGGGTAAACATGTTCATTTGATTGTAAAGTGTTGTATATTTAACATATATTTATTATTTTTTACCCCTATCAGCAGCTATAACCCCATAATTTATTATATCTTCAGCTGTGCAATAATCAGGTTTACTCAGGTATTAACGCTGCATTTATTTGTACAGTACATTTAAACTAATATTTGTATGTATTTATACTATTCTTGCGTTTTTACCACACTTAATGATAGATCCTATTTTCAGCACTATTATTTGCACCGTTGTTATAAATATTTCTTATTTTTATTTTCTTATGATTTCTCTGTTTATATACGTATTTCTAGACTGGGAGCAAAACGTAACTCAATTTCCCCCCCTGGGGATAAATAAAGTATTTCTGATACTGGTATTTATTTATAGTTTCCTAGCCAGAGAGAGGGAAGTTCATCCCAAAGCTTGCTGCTGTTTTTAAACCCTACACCTTAAAGAAGAGCGCTTCATGCAGCTGTGAGTGTGACTACAAACAGAGTTTACTCCGTCACGGAGAGGGAAGGTGTAGGGACCGGATTGGAATTGGGCCTTAGTGTGGAAAAAATGGATAAAGATTGACGGTATGTGCCTGGCAACGACTTGTTGTGAAGTAAATGCAACGGAACGGGGGAGGGAGAATGTTATCGATGTTATCAATAGCAACTTGAATGTTTGTTTAAGTTACATTATTTCTGCATGGAATTGTTTTGAAATCTCCTTGTTGACGTATTCAAGAAGACTTTGACATCTTTTTAATCAAAGAAACAAGCTAATTCATAGAATTATTTTTTTTGTTTTGCAGGTTTGATTTTGCAACGACACATCTCCTGATTGTGCCTCTTAAAACATCATCTGTAAGTGATTACCCATCTTCAGCACATTTCAAGTTATCTCAGCGTCCTTGGTGAAAAGAATAGAAATCAGTGGCAGCCTGACAATGTGTGATTTGTAGCAACAAAACGACTGGCCCTGTCCCTCTTTACAGCCAGAGTTTATTTATTTAATTTGCTCTTTTTAATTATTTATTTATTGAGAATAACAACTTTGTTTCCGGGCTGAACCAGCTCTGTTGCTATAGTAACTGTGTCTGGTGTGCGACAAAGCTTGTGTGGATTTCCTGTACGAGGCAAAAATTGGCTGAGGAGAGCTCCTGCATGAGGGTTCAACACCCACATTTGCATACTGCGAGACACGGAGGACGCAGGTGTCCTCTAGGTAGCGTTTGGTAGCCGAAAAGAAGCTGTTGACACCGGAAGATATGACACATGCAGTGGGTGGTATTAGTGCTAAACAACCTCTAAACAATAAACTAACACACTGCTGGAATTTTACATTTTAACTTTATCTACTGTTGATCAATTTTCCAGGTCAGGAGTTTATCTGGAACTCTGATTTGCTCAACATTTCAAACATGCCTTTGCAATGGTGTTGTCTTTGCAACCCAATAACAATGAATGACTCATCCCTTCAGTCCCTCCTAGTCTTTGAGGTAAAAGCAGTACATCCAATATGGGTTGCCCTGCTATTCACGTCCAGACCGGTAGCACTAAAAGGTGTGTGAATGACAAGTGTGTAATAAGAACACCCTTCTTGCTTTAGGCGTGTCAGTTTCACAGCATGGTAGTCTGTACTTACTGTAATGTAATGACATAGAATAGAAGGGGAGAAAGGCCGCTAATGACAGGCGGGAGGGTCCAACAAACACGGGACTTTCAACCAGGAGACCGGTGTTTGGTTTGGAAGTTACGTTAGTGACGTTTGTCACGTTTACGTAGGTATTTTACTTAGTTTACGTACTTATTTCAAGCCCAACCATGACATTTTATCTAAACCTAAGTGAGTGTTTTTGTTGCTCCCTGCTGGTACTGCACCGTTCTCAAACCCAGGGTGTCAAATACCGACACTTTGTCACAGCCGTCAGCGTTAGATACCAACGCACAAAGCATCCTTTAGCAACGATAGGAGACGCACCAGGCTTTCCATTAACTACATTGTAAACTCATTTACTTTTCATGACGAGTTGGGATGAGAACGTGATGAATATTCATGCCTCGGCGAGGCAAAACGTGAAACTGACACGCTATCCTCTGGTGGACTTTGCTTTCGATTTTAATTACATATTTGTTTATACATTGTGATGTAGTGTTTTTTTATGGACTCCAGCAAGTTTCTACTGTGGTAGTATCTAATGGGGATTATGGGTAAATAATAATTTAAATAAAGCTATGACCGGCATGATATCGGTTGTCATATCTTTAACTCCCAGAAGCCGATTCTCCCCAGTGGAAAACCCCCGGAACACAGATCACACAGTGTAGTAATGGTTAGGGAGGACACAGTTGGGTATTGTGGAAAGTCTGCAGGGTGAAGCTGGGTGAACAAGATAACATCCCGATAGCATCTGCCTCATTGATGTGGAATGTTCCCCCTAATTTACAAATCAAAAGCTTGTTGACTTTTGTTTCCAGCCCTTGGACCCACAACTCTCCATCACTGGCTACTACTGCAGATAGATGATTAGATCTGATTAGAAACAGAGATGGACTTTGGTGCACTTAGAGAATCTGACCTTTGTCCTGCCAGACGTTCTCCTCTAATCTATAGGCTGTTTTGTTTTTTTGCATTTCAGGTTTACCGTGTGCCCAAATTCTGACCTCCGAGTTGTAAAACCCGGCGTACGCCATTACGCAAGACAAGAGAAAGAGAGACGGAGGCAGAGGGAGAACAAAGAGAGACACACCGCTGGGAACAGCACACACACTCTTGAAGTCGACAACAGTGAGTCTTTTTGAAGTCAAAATTTCAGATGATTAATTCATAAAAGTCTGAAGCAAAATGACTGCTATTATCGCCGCGGTGGATCTGTAGGAAATTCATTAAAAGTAATGGATGTTAAAACCGCCTCGATAAAGACGACTAAAATAGTTTATGCATTTGAACTAATAAAGTAAGAAAATATTTCCATATCTTTTTTTTTTTTGTTTCCATATACAGCCAACAGAAATTTGGCAGATGTGTATGGAGTCAAAGATTAAATCAAACACTTATGGTTTTCATTTGGAGTCAACACGGCAACATCTGATTTTACTGATAAGTCTCCCAGCAGCCTACAAACAAGCCTTCTTTCCATTTAATTTTAAGAGCAGTATATTATAATAAGTGTGTGTGTGTGTGTGTGAGTGAGTCAGTGGCTGTGAGCCGCAGCAGCTCATAACGTGGTCTTTCCAACAATACAATACAATAATGGCAACGTTATCCCATCCCCCTAAAACAACGCGCAGCAGTGCTGCTCTACACTCAGGCTGCAGCCCACTCATTCTAAAGATATCACATGTAGACCAGCTCCACACACACTCACACTCACTCCAGGAGGGCTTTATTATAATCAGTCTGCCCTTGACGGGTGAGTAGATGTGAAATATTATTTCAAATCATCACTTTAAACATCCTCTAATCGCCTCAGAGACAGACTTTGATCCAGATGTTAAAACACAACTTCGCCTCCA
The DNA here is from genome assembly GCF_015220745.1 of Sebastes umbrosus. Classification (NCBI taxonomy): domain Eukaryota; kingdom Metazoa; phylum Chordata; class Actinopteri; order Perciformes; family Sebastidae; genus Sebastes; species Sebastes umbrosus. Next base: position 25,336,365 of record NC_051282.1, on the reverse strand, counting down.
TCTCTGCTATCACTTCGCTCAAATTAGGCCTCGGCAGATTTGATGTAACGTGATATACGAAGCGCTACAAAATGAGGCTTATTGAGGCTGAGGTGTCAGATACTCACAGTGAGATAGCGGGAGTCCAGGTCCACCTTCTTCTCCAGCTCAGAGAGCAGCTCGTTGTGGAAGGATTTCAACTGAGGAGGAAGCACAAAAACAAAATAAATATACAATTCAATGGCTAAATCCTCCACAGAGGCTGCATGCAGATACAGAGGTCGACGACAAAGTTGTCTCAATAGACAAATAAGTTATTAAAATACATGTGTTATCTTCATTTACTCAGTCACTGAATAAATGTTTTATCAACAAAGTGCCGGCCTGTGAAGCCTCTCTCAGCTTGCAAATCACTGTCACTGTCACTGATTCAGCGCTATCTGACACAATATTTAGTCACGGGATTGTAAACTGACCTGCCTGAACAACCGGCGACCAAATCAGAACAAAATCTGCTCTGCTCTGCTCTGCTGACATTCATTTATTACATATACTAACTGTCATTGATAACATTAAAGGCAGGGTTGGTGTATTAGTTAAATGCTCTGACAAAAAAAGAAGAAAAAAAACAGTATCTGTGGCTGTTGCAGGACTGTAATAATAGGCTACCTGCCTGTGCGCACTCTGCCCGTATACTCATGCACGTCACTGGAGTGTTCTACAAGCTGCCAGCTTGACAGCTGTGAGTACTAACAATAGCCATGTTCGCCGTTCACGATCATTATGATATGTTTATGTTCATAAAGTTAATTTTGGGGGAGTGGCTTTGGAGGGAGGCCTGAAGCGACAGACTGTGAGTGTTGCTGACTTGGTGACTTTCTCTCTAGATTAAGGGACTTTTGGAGCGAGTGCTGTTTAGATACTTTCATTGGAAAAGAGTTGGCAACACTTGGATTGTTTTTTTTTCGACTGGATCATTTTTAAAAATCTACTTTTGCTAGGATTTTAAGACTGCCCACCATGCCTTTAATTATCTTAAATAACATTTTACATAATCATGGAAAGTTTTTTTTTCCTCAATTTATAATCTTTATGATGCCATATTATGGTCGTAGGTAAAAAAAAAAAAAAAATACATTTATGAGAAAAAAATGGATATTCTCTGAGATTAAAGTGGCCAATTTACGAAAACATTTTTTTTTTTTTACAAATTTGCAAGATTATAAAGTCATAAATTTACGTGAGAAATATCTCGGGAAAATAGTGCAAAACTGTGGTAATGATAAATAGGTTTTTTTCTGTTTTGTTGAAGTACCACATCACTTCACTTTGCAAGGTTGAATCAACCTCTTGAACACTGCGGTAACGTGAGCCGCCGAGTGCAAAATATATCATATTCATGACTTTATTATCTCACAAATTTGTGAGTTGTTTCTTTTAAATGTGCCACTTTAATCTCAGAGAAAGTTTTTTCTCATAAATTTACAACTTAAATCAAGTTTTTTTCTCGGATTATTACCCTCCTCCCCCAGCTCCATGATTATTTTCTTTTTCAACTTTTGCACTGCCATAAATCTTTGAAATGAACTGAATAAAAGAATCTAAATTGAAAGTCAGGTTTTGATAAGTAACATGTGCATCGGTTAATATATGTGCGACAGGTTAGTATCTGTCCTACATTTAAATCATATAGTTAGACAGAATCCCAGCAGACTTAAACAGGAAGGAACAGATCAGATTTGGGGAATGTAATCTTCTAATTTAGCTGGTTCAGCTCAAAGTGGCTGAAAGCGTTTTTTGCAGAGCGAGGACTGTGGATTTAATTCCTGATTTCTTAGACTGGAGTCATGCTGAGGAGCTACATGTAACACTGAAGGATCAGTATGTAGAAGAAAAAGGATTACATACATATGGACTGCAGGCATAGAGGCAGGTAGACGAGCACCTAATGTATAGCCCAGGGCGTCCTCTATACTGGACACACACTAATGAACTCTATATTAACTCGTCACGCAAGCATAATACCCAGAATGCCATACTGTTCAATTAACTCCCTCCACTTCCCCAGCCACCTCCTGTATTAGCAGCTTGGATTTATACGAGCTCAGCGTGTCGGTTCATTCAATACGTGTTCATTTAATTATCGTGTACTGCCCACAGGGGCTCCAGAGCTCAGGGACAACAACTATTGTTAAAATATTACATTAGGAGACCTTTTACATTGCCAGGGTTTTATTATAGAGAGAGAGCTGTGGTGTTGAAGCACACAGCGAACAACCCTTTGAGCTTAGAATACCAACCATCTCCTCTAGCTGCACTTGGATCTGTCTGTGGACCTCCGCCATCTGGAACAGCACATCCCCTGCACACAGAGAGAGAAAGAGAGGGAGACAGGGAACACATGAACAACACTCAACAGCACAAGCATTCCTAGAGCAGAGAGACAGAGAGGAGAGAGGCAGCAGAGAGAAACAGAGAGACCCCAGCGTGCAAAAGCTCATGCAGTAATACACAAACATACAGGACACGTGACTTGTCACTGGGACAACGAAGAACATGATGGAAGTTGGTTTTTTTTAACAGAAAACAGAGAAAATGAAACAATAACAAGTGATGACAAAAATGGGGGAGACAAAATGCTTTAAATTAAATTCTGGTTCTTCAAGCGTGTGAGTGCTGATGTCTCGTGGAGATCAAACATTTTGCCTTTCTTTCTTTGATTAATCTTAACATCAGGCAACGTGATTTCTACCAGAACAACAAAATAAAATAAAAACACCTCAAAGAAAGGTTAAAGTCTCCACACAAAAAAAAAGGAAAGAACCAAAAAAAGGGAGGGTCATGCAGCTATTAGTGAAGAGTGTTTCATTGTCATATACCTACAGGCTGCCTCTTCTGAATATGCAGTGCATTGTCGAGAAAAAGGAAAACAAAGAGCTACATTGAGCGAAGGACACATATACATAGAGAGACCTGGTGGAGAGACAGAAAGATGACACACGTACATTTCCGTGACCAAAAAAGGTCCAAAGCCCCTTAGCTTTACGGGTTATTGCCTAGTGAAAACAAGCTAGTATTAAAGGTGTTATTAATAAAATGTTGATGTAGAGAAATATTTAAAAAAAATGATCTTTTAGCTTTTAGGAAGGTGCCGAATAAAATTGTATTTTACTGAAAAAAAATTATGATTGTGAATTATTCATTTAGAAAAATTTGGCGGGTCCAAAATGAACGTTTTGTTTATCTCTGTGGAAGATATCTAACAGTTGGTTCCCACTTCTAACAAGGCTTGTGAGCCAATAGTAAAACAACGTTGGTATCACGTGGGTAAGTTAGTGTGGAAAAAAAGGGATAAATGGCTGAGATTGATGGTAAGCGCCTGGCAACCACATGTTGTGAAGTAAATGCAAAGAGACAGGGGGAGGGAGAATGCGACATCTAGTGGCTTGACGTTATCAATGTTACCAAATAGCACCTTTAAAAATATGGAGTTACTTTTGTGTCTTTCTTATGCAATCAAACTAAATAGATTTGAGAGCAAAACACTGCAATCAAAAAAATGTTTTATTGCAAGTAAAATAAATTTGTGATTAAAAAATGTATTAATGAGAATTCAAAGGTTTTGTTTGTTGTTGAATCTCGTGGGCGGGACCAACACTGAAAGATGTAAGACACGTCTCTATTTGCTGGTCTCGACCGCAGTGACAGCTTGGCAACGTCCACTGTTGGATTCGCAAGCAAAACCTTTCAATCACAAATTTATTTTACTTGCAATAAAACATTTTTTGATTGCAGTGTTGATAGTTTTGTTCTTAAATCTATTTTTAGAATTATATATATAAACTGTATACAGTATAATAGTTAATATAATAAAGACACAAAGGTAACTCCATATAATAATGGTTTATATTGATTATTCAGGAAACATACTTTAATACATTTAACTGTATATTGATTTTAGAGAGAAGTGAGTAGAGCTCAATAAGAGGCCAGCAATGAAAATATCAATAATGTTGTGACAGGTCATATTGTGGTATCATAAATGAGAATCGAAATAGCATTTATTGGCAAAGCAATAGCATTTAAATCTCAAATTCTGGCTAAGCAAGACTGAACTGTGGTAAAATATCATTTATCCTTGTCTTACTGCAGAAACACAGAAGTGCTGGACATTTGAGGCTGAGTAGGAGCTGCGTACCGAAGTGCAATAGAGAGAGAGCACATTGGATTTTTCAATCTCACGCTCCCCCGCTGTGTCCTCTTTTTGAAAGCGGACCTGTAAGAGTATACGTCATCTCAACTGTTCTCAAAATGCTTCGTAAGTGAAATCAGAAACTTGTGCTAAAGTGGTTTCAGTACGAACTTTATAGGCCTCGCACCAAAGGGCTTTGGAGTGGTCTCCGTCTCAACACACAGCACACGTACAGTACAATGCAAGTAGCTATACAGACAGACAGTGAAGCAGGTTGGAGCATTAAGACTGTATGGAGGCACAAACAAATACAATATGTTGTTAATAATTTGTATTATATGTGTATTATAAGATGAATGAATGTGATATGAATGTACATGTGTCTTGTGTCTATAAATGTATTAATGGTTTATGTTAGTCCATTCTAGGATAGTATACTGCATACTATCTTACACATCAAGGTATGATATGTTTGTTGGAAAGCATGAAATTAAATAAAGGAAAATATGTACAAAAACTACTTAGAAGTGGAAAAAAGTTTCATTCTAATTTTTGTAGTGAAGTAACACATAAGGTCCCCCAGCATCTATAAGCAACATGGTTTATAACATACTATAATATAGTTGTAAGCATACAATACAGTATTTGTCAATAATTATAACGTCACTTATGAAGACATATTTTATATCATTACAACAACTCTATTGTCATTCATTATTCGTTTATACCAAGAGAAGTGAGTTATAATTGTTGACAAATACGTAAGGGATAATGTACAGCGAGCCGGTCATTGTTGTGAAATAAACCCCGACACGAAGCGAAGGTGTCTTGTATCGCCCTGAAGGGGTTTATTTCACAACAATGACCTGCTAGCTGTACATTATCCAGCTTATTACACGGCTACTTACTTAAGAAATCAATCATTTGACACAGAAACGGTCCTCCAGAGTCCAAGATCAAAACTGTGCCCATAGCAACGGTCTGTTATACATAGCAACGGTCTGCTATAAAGAAATAACAGACCGTGGAACGCCATGATTGACCAATCAGAATCGAGTATTCAACAAAGCCGTGTAATTAATATAAATAATCACTTATATAGGCTTTCAACTACATTGTAGTGTTTTTATTCAATGTTTATAAGCTGCTTACAAATGCTAAATAGGGGGACTTAAATTAAAGCGTTACAATGACCAATCACGGATCTTTTTCAAAAAGGGGTTTAACTGATATAAATAATGACCTACTAATTAGTCAAATCATCATCATCACCAGAAACATGAACATCTGTGAAGCAAAATCAAACATATGGTTCAGAAGATTTATTTTTTTTATGATAACATGCTAAATTCAGTTCCATCACTGGCCCTACAACTCGTATGTACCAAAGACGTTCAGGCCTTTTGCCCACGGTGCAACAACCTGCTGATCTTGAGCCTCACAGGAGCAGCGAGAAGCAGGCCAGAGCCTCCCGTCAGTTCCCAGCAGCCCCGCTAAGCAGCTTACAGATACTCATCCCTGATCACAGCCCTTCAGGCTTAGAAACCCTGGCATTCTGTCGGCGGCTTCAACTAGCTGGATCAATTAGCAAATGAGCAGCCATCGCCGTGCACACACACACAAACACACACAGAGGCTCACACACGTAAACCGGTAGGACAGGGTGTTTGCAAAGAAGCCAGAAAGGTATAAAAATGAATGAATCTGCAATGAGTTCTCATCTTGTCATCTGCAGTTTCATTGCTGCACAATGTACCACAGCATAGAGGAGGAAAAAAAAAAAAAAAGAAATTCACACTTTGGAGATGCAAACAGTTACCATGGCAACTTCGGTATCATATCGCACAACAACACAGAAAATTGGACTGCAGCCTTCAGGGGCGGTTAACAACGGCAGATAATTCGATCAAGAATCAATAAAGAGGCATAATGTGGAGAATCTGAGTGTGTTGTGCAACAATATTGTTTCGTGCAGGCGTGACACAACCTGACGAGGATATCCGCATACCAGCTAGGAGCTCCATGACAGACGGCTCAATAGCCACGGTGACAAAGTCATGTACACACACAGCAACAACTCTCTTGTCATGACTGTATCAATAAGCTCGCTTAAACCCCGCCTGTGTCCCTGGGAGAAAACAATAGCTCCTCTGTGGTCGATCTGCACCTGCAGCTCACAGCGACAAGCAGCCACACGCCCGCTAGCTTTAAACCACTGAGTCAGAGAAGGAAGCACGGACCTGGGTGCACATGAACAGACTGTCCCCTGAAGTATGACATCAGCTTTGTGTAGATGTATCGACTGCTTGTGTAACAGAAGCGATGCATACACCCACACAGGTAGAGAAGAAGAAAAATGTGGGCTACGAAGCAGAAAAAAAAAAAAAATTAAATAAAAAAAAGTGGAAGTGGAGAGAACACGAGAGAGACAGAGATGGAGAGAATGGAGGAGGTGGATGGAGAGAAACTGAATCACTGGTGAAGGTCAAGTCGGATTCACTACGGGTTGTCATGGAAGCAGGATAATGCTAGGGTCGTTGCCATGGGAGAAGTTGCAAGATGAGGGGCAGCGGCTGCAAAGTGTTGCGTTACAAAACACTGTTCAAAGGATCTACACCCGTACTATCAGCTATCATCACATCAGCAGCTACGCTTCCCCCCCGGGGGGGAGAGTGGAGTGATCCCACCTGGAGAGTCTATGTGTGTGTCTGTGTGTGTGTGTACAGTGTGTGGGACTAAACAGTACAGCGATGTTAATACCTGCCTAGTCCTAAGGGAAACAAACAAGTGGCAAAGATAATGGGGCAGAGGGATAACGTGCCAGACGTAGATAATAGCTGAGAGTCTGGGTGGCCATGTGTGTGTGTGTGTGTGTGTGTGTGAGGACACTCTCTGTGAAACCACAACATATAAACACACTTAATCTCGGAGTGAGGGCAGTTTATGCTTACAGTTCAACCCTCTCTCTCTCTCTCTCTCTCACACACACTCATTTTGTGAACTGGCTGATAAACTCAGTTTGAACTCTTCCCTCCCCCCCACTTCAGAAAAATGATTGATATGACGGGTTACTAAAATCGGAAGCTCCGCCATCACAGCTGTTCAACCTACTAACCCGATATAAGTTTGTCCAGCAATGGTGTCATGCATTTAGGCCATAATGAAGGCTTACCTAACAGCCTTACTGACTGTGAAAGAGAAGTGGGCCACAGCGCTGTTACAAGTAATCTTTATGTTTGTTCGGAGAAGGTCTCAGGTAGGGTGTCGTGCATTGTCTGCTGGATAAGACTGTTATGTAGTAAATCCAAACCATCCGGTATCAGCGAGCCAAAACCTCTTTTTAAGCCGCTGTTCCACCGGGCCTCAACCGCACAACACGTAACAGCAACACTCTACTTCTGTAGAGTAACATTTAACAAAGAAAGCATAATAGTTGTTTAAATACTAGTTTATTTTAAGCTCAACAACAACATACCATGAGTCTTAAGTCAAAGCCTCATGGGAGTTTTTGAATGCTAACAATTAAAGGTGTAACGATACATCAACCTGGATCGATATATAATCCTATATCATTGATGCAAATAAAATAATCGATAATATCGATACATATTGTCATCTTTAAGATACAACTTTAATTTGAAATTTACCACTTTATATTTATTATTTTTATTAAAAGAACAGATTGTTTTTTGAACTTGTGATGTACACCCCTCCTAACAACATGATTAGGTGTTTAAAATTATTAATAAGTTACATTAACTACTACTTACTGTAGTGTTTAGTAGAAGTTACATTAGAGTAGGGACAGAAACCCAGGTATCAATCGCAATACCTGATGAAAAAAGAAGCCAATTCAGAAGCGTTGCAGGACTTTGGGTTGAAGCAAATATAAAAAAAACATAAATCTAACATTTACTTCATGTCAGCTCTCCATTCCATGAATTCCTGCTCCTTTATTATGCAGAAACTAATAGCTGCATAGCTGATATGTCTGCATGAGTAGCTGATTGGTCCAGAGCCTCGTAGTGGGCTGGTTCGCGTATCATGTTTCTGAGGTCATGACCTGCATCTGGTTGTACAAGGCTAAGGGTCATCACCCCATTAAGATATCTCCATGACAAAACCTGTGTGATATCCGTCATGAAAGATAAACGTATATATGTTTCACATTGTCTCCAAGGATTGAAACAAGATTTAGAGGTATAATAACTTAACAGAAACCTGCACGATGCTGAGGAAAAACAATCCATGACTTAAACTCTCATAAAAAAAGTACGCCCCCTTTGATTACTGCAGCACAAAACCCCCTTTTCATAATTTATCTGCTTTTACTTGTTGCCGAAAGCAAACTCAGGAGAAACGTAGAGGGACAAAGGAAGGGAGAAAGAGAAAGTGAAATAATAGTGAGTTTGTGGGTGGGTGTGGAATCCTTTAAAAGATCCGGGGTGTTTTTGTCTCTCCGCTGTTTTGCGACAAAGTCCTCTAAGAATCAAAACACGAAGTTCAAAGGGAAGATTGAAGAAAGCGTTACATAAAAGAGAAACCGATTTTGTTCCAGGGCAAATTAGGCAGACAGAGAGAGTGGAGTGAAAAATGGAGTGATGGGGGAAAATCCCTGGAGAATGCAGTAATAACAAGTGATACCTCAAAGCAGCAGAAAAGAAACTGACGTGAACTCGTAGCACACCGTTTTAAGCTTAAATGACGGCGCCGTTTTTCTCCAAAGCTGTGGAGCAGAGCCTTGAGTCATGCATCTACCTGTTGAGGTATGGAGACTCAAGGAGGGGCTGAGTGTGTGTGTGTGTGTGTGTGTTATTTGATCTAGCCTGTTAAACGCCCAGAAACCAGGGTCAATAAGGGTCTCCAAACACAGGGCGTATTCAAGTTGGACTATGCACTAGTGAGAGGGAAATGGATTGCATGCAGTTATTATTTTAACTCATTAAAAAGTGGGTAAAACGATGCTGAAAGGGCAGGATTAAGAAAAGACGTTGCAGCAGCTACTATTGCACTTGAGTTTATGTCCACACACAGATATGAGAGCAATGACATATGCAAAAAAACACACAGCGCAAATGATGCCTGATATTATAAAACTGTGATCCTTTCCTAATGACAAATACTTCAGGGGCTCTTGCATAATCATGACAGACAACATCTGAAACCCACACACCTACAAAATGCAGATTTGCACACATCACAAAACCAAATCAGCCTCAGCTGTAGGGCTGTGTGTTGGCAAGAATCTGGCGATACGATACGTATCATGATACGGGGGTGACGATTCAATATATCGCGATTTTTTTCAAATATAATTTTAGGAAAACTGTCATAGTATAAAGAACACACCATCTGAGTAAAAAAGTCACTATGTGAAATGGTTACTATGGGGACTAACATCATTACACATGAATACAATTGGACTCATTGGATCCACAAGAGTCTCAGCTTTACAGTGATACCCAATGTATGTAATTCTAAAACTGATTAGGGGACATAACACATTTGTACTGCATTGACTTTGCCCCAAACTGCCTGTGATTATCATAAAGTGGGCATGTCTGTAAAGGGGAGACTCGTGGGTACCCATAAAATCCATTTTCATTCACATATCTTGAGGTCAGAGGTCAAGGGACCCCTTTGAAATTGGCCATGCCGGTTTTTCCTTGCCAAAATTTAGCGAAAGTTTGGAGCATTATTGAGTCTCCTTCCTGACAAGCTAGCACGACATGGTTGGTACTAATGGATTCCTTAGCTTTTCTAGTTTCACCATTACCAGAGTGTGGATGTACTGGTTTGATTTCACAGCAGCATGGATGGCGCTGACTGTGGTGCTTTTGCATTGTTGCATGCCAGCCTAACCAGTGCAGAAGATTCCACTGGAGTGTAAGTAAGTGAGTAAAGGAAACATCCGTATCTAAGCTCACCTTCAGCACATGTCACTGCCACGAACAAATGAAGGGCAATGTGGAATGTGTGTAGATGGAGAGAGCGTGGGGGCCACTGGCTTCCCATCATGCAGTGCGTGTCTCAGAAATAGAGCAGGAGAAGGCAGGGACCCCTGGGATGGTGGGACAGAGCTAAGAAAAGAGCTCCTCTGCTCTCATTTAAACAGGGACAGGTGCTGGAGGAGAGGAGAGGTAGGCCAGACTAAAGACAGAGAGCTGCGTGTATAAGGTAGGTCTACTCTGGGCTGCTCATTCAAATACAGCGTGTCAGAGTTAACGCTTCACCTGCCACCGCTAACCTCTGCTCTTAACAGCAGACGTGTCATTTAGCCTTTTAGATGACATCCATTTACCAGCAGAAATGTAATGCTTACGCCCCGGATCCATTAACCTAAAAAGAGTAATTTATGCTACATCACTTTGCAGCCTCATTTTCCCTGTTTGAACCCTTTTTTTTCTCAGGTAATTATTACTAGGAGGGCTATTTTTTTCGCCCCAGCAGCAACTTCCATTGGTTGACTACAATATGACCCTTTTTTTCCCCTTCTAATGCATGTAATTTCCCAAAAGACATGTCTTTGTGCTGAATCATACATGTGTGTTATTAAAACGTGGCAATTAGAAAGGTTACAGAAGTTGATAAGAGGGGAGAAAGATATTTGATTTCCTCTGGCTCGGGGAGGCTGAACTGTAAGCACTTCACATTCCTGTCCAGGTTCTTGAAAAACAGACTAATCAGCCCGAGAGGGGGCTTATTTTTAATTGTTAACTATGGAGGACAGGATGAAGGAAAACCTGTGCTACATAGATTTATGTAGCACAGGCTAGTATACAGTTTGTAGTTTGACTGTTACACACCTCCAACAGTGAAACACTAGCCATGTAGGGCAGCATAGAGGAACACACCCAGCTCTTAACTCTCTACTTCACCTGAGGACACTAAAAGAACAGGCTGACCATAACAGTGAGTCATAAACAGGCCCATTGCCAGAAACCTATTCCTCCAGTATGTGTATAACCTCCTTATTATTATTATTATTACGTCAGTGCATTCGAGTCAGGTGGGACAAAAGTAGGCTAATATATACATAAAATTGGATTTTACAAACTACCTTTAGCCCTGTTTGTCTTTTTTTTCCAGATTACATACAAAATCGTTTTTATGTCTGTGAACAGCCATTTTGGACTGAAAGTGACTCCAGTAAAACATGCCATACAAAAGTAAAACAAAACAATTTCTATTCTATTGTTATATTCAACTGAAATGGCCTGTGTTTAACAATAAAACTGTATGTATAATAAGCGACAGTCGGAAACGAAGCAGCATGTAAAATGACGGTATTCTGGAAATTATAAGGGTTTAGTATAATTACATTGAATAATTTAAGTGATATATATGTGCACACATACTAATCATAGGTCAAAACAGCTAAAGCTTAATTTGGCTGAATTATAAAAGGCAGAAGTGGTAAAATGAAGAGCCGTTTAGGAGCCGAAAGAGCCGGCTCTTCTTGGTGAGCTGAGCCAAATGATCTGGCTCACTAAAAAGAGCCGGAATTCCCATCACTAACAGTAACGTTAATATCACCGTTAATTACGAGTTTCATTTGAACGCACCATAATTGCGTGTAGCCCCGCCTCCTTCACTCAGTGAGCAGCCGGTGCTCATTAGCTTTAATAATGTAGGTTAAGATAAACAACAGGGCGAAACAAAGCAGTTTGGTTTAGTTTGTCACAAAAAATACGTCTCGAGGAGCAAGAGGAAGATAATTCAGCTCAAGTTCCGCCATTATTTTCAACCAAAACACAACAGTTTCTCCTCAACAAGTGCAACAAGTAGGCTAATAGACACCTAACCGTTACCATGGCTGCTAATTCAGCCGTTGGTTCTCCAACGACGACGTCAACCAGTCCACGTCAAAGCTCAGGTACCTGCTGCCAAAGCACGTTTAAATATCTTAAATACCCAAGAATGAATGAACACTCGTTATATGTAGGGGTTTATGAGAGATGCTCCTGCTTGTTTGTCTCTGTCAAAACAAGTTGGTGAGGAGGCATTCATTGTTTTTAGTACAGCAGCTGAAGAGGAAGGCCACAGAGGACAGCGCATCTCCATCACTTATTGAGGTGCTCCAGTGACATATTTACCAAAATGAACGTGTCTTCATCACCCTACAACAAGCTGTACTGTTGAAAGACTCTTCTCAGATGTCAGTCAGACAAAAACTGGCATCAGGGCATCAGTGATGACACACAGACTGACCTCTGTGTCCCTGCTCTCCTCTGAAAGACCTAACTTTGGACTATGATGAAATAATGTCAACACCAAGCCCCATTGTCTCCTGCTGTGATCATCAAAAGTAAGCAATATTATTATTTATTTGGTATAGTTTTTTGTTGGATTTTGTGCAGAAGTTGCATCTCTGTGTGGTTTATGTGGCGGCAGTGCCAGCCCAAGCATGTTGGTGCCAATGTACCTCTATCCAGACACTTGATTATAGTGATGCTGTTGTGTCTTTCAGCTGTATGTGGTTTAAGTGTCATTTCTAATGTTACTAAGCATGTTGGTGCCAGTGTACCTCTATCCATGATAGCCTCAACAGCAACATTTGGGGGGATCTCTGGAAAAATCTTGCAATTGTCACTGAAAATGTCTTTTAAAAGCGTACTATGCCCATCAGTATTCACTATTCAAACTGCAAAACATCTAGTCAGAAGATTAATATTGTTGTGTTGCTGTTGCAAATGGTCCGCAATGTGTAGTTTAGAAAATCTAACGATACCCCGTACAACCTGAAAAGCAAGTGGATTTTTTTCCTGCTGTGACATCATGGTTTCACTCTGTTAGAAGCAGGCTCATGCATCAAGTCAGGGAAACATGTCAAAGGAGAAAGCAACAGGAAGAAGCCGAGCCCAGGCCTCTGAGGCTCACTCTTTTTAAAGGGAGATAGAATATATATTTTTTTTATCTCTACCTGTTTGCTGTGCATGAGGTGAAAAGTTGTACAGCGACGGGTAAGAGAAAGAGAGGCTAGTGTGGATTCTGTTGCAGGGCATAGTTGTTGCGTGGTTGTGTAGTTGTGTGTGAGCGGCCTTATTGTTAACAATATCAGCCTTGGTGATGTGTGTGCAAAGACTGGGTCGTGACCCACAGGTGGGTGGCAGGAGATTTATCTGGGTTGCCAAATTAATTTGAAGAATTTCTTCCACAGTCTTATTTAATATTTATATCTGCAATAAACATTTGAGCCACATGAGGGAAACTGATTGTTCGTATTGTTCTGATAGTTGTAGCCTACTATTAACACTGTATCTAATATGAAAAGCTAGCGTACAAACGAGAGTCTGTTAATGCCGCCTGAATGAATTTATTTGGTCTCATTTATAAAGTCTTAGACATGTGTATATGTTTTCAATAACACATGTATTAAACAAAGTTTAATCATCAAACGTGTCTCTTCGAAATTGCTATATTATCTATTCAAGATAATATAAAGTGATGCAGAAATTGCATTAAAAATGTTCAAGAACATTCATTTACGCCCAAATTTGCTCTTCTCACAATTCATACAAACACTGTTGTGTATTGTGCATTGAGTGTGTGTAAGACTTCAGTATAACACTGGAGCACGAGGTGCATTAATGCATTAACGCAATCAATCTTTCGAAAGTTGTAGCGGGCTCAGTTTTAAAGCTAGAGTGAAGATACTGGTATCAAACTAGAAAACCTGAGGATCCATTGGTACCAACCATGTCCAACCAGGCTAAATAACGCTCCAAACTTACACAAAATGTTGGTGAGGAAAAACTGTCATGGCCATTTTTAAAGGGGTCCCTTGACCTCTAACTTCAAGATATGTGAATGAAAATGGGTTCTATGGGTACCCACGAGTCTCCCCTTTACAGACATGCCCACTTTATGATAATCACATGCAGTTTAGGGCAAGTCATAGTCAAGTCAGCACACTGACACACTGACAGCTGTCATTGTTTGTTGGGCTTGAGTTTGCCATGGTATGATTTGAGCATATTTTTATGCTAAATGCAGTACCTGTGAGGGTTTCTGGACAATATTTGTCATTGTTTTGTGTTGTTAATTGATTTCCAGTCATAAATATATACATATATTTGCATGAAGCAAGCATATTTGCCCACTCCCATGTTGATAAGAGTAGAAAATACCTGACAAATCTTCCTTTAAGGAACATTTTGAAAGGATGAAAAATGTGAGATTAATTTGCGATTAATCCCGATTAAATATTTTGACAGCCCTGGATAAAAGTAATCCCTCTACAATGTACAAACACTTTGATGCAAGCTGGCTGATTCAACTGACTTTTGAGCCATTTGGATTTTCGTAAAAAGGTAAAATTGGCTATTTGTAACCAAAGAAAATTGAGCTCTATGAATGATGATGAATCAAAACAGGAATCTCTAGTTAAAACCTGTGAATTGTCTCATCTGGCTACGGATCTTGTCGTAAATAACAAGCCTCTTAGTTCAGAGGAATATAAACACAACGGAGCAGAGTGGACGGTTAAGAGTGTCGTAAATACATCCAGCCCCACTAACTCTACATTTCCTGCATTTCCCTAGAAGGGTTGGAAAGCCACACATGTCACTGAGGTAATAAGTGCTTACGGAGAGGGATAAAGGAAGAGGAGGATGTCAGAAACAGAGGGAGAGAAGGGGAAGAGAAGAAGGGAGGGCAGGTGTGTGTGTTAGCATGTGTGTGTGCATGCATGTGTGTGTGGGCGGCAAAGTGACAGGCGATGATTAGCCCAACCAGAGGAGGATATGTGGGAGGGAGAGTGTGGGAGTAGTGGGGCTGGCGAGAGTGAGCGAGAGAGAGAGACTGTCTCTTTAGGCAGAGATATACACAAGTGGATTAAAAGAGCACTCGTACTGTATAAACACATAGAATTGACAGGAGATTTATGCACAGAAAATGTACAAAACCATGTAACTATAATAGGCATGAACATGTGCAGGCACATAGAGTGGATTCCTGTGGGAACACACTGTGTTTTAAAGGAATGAATTGGGAAAGGAAGACTGGGGGTAGTTCAGGTTGATTTGTCGCTAATAAAAACAGCTACATTATTTCACAAGGTAATTTAATTCCGCTTTAAGCAAAATGTTTATGTGTGTGTATGTGTGTGAAAGACGGGAGAATAAAAAGGGGCGGAGGGAGGAAGAAAGAGATGGAGAGCAGCTGCCGACTCTTAGGTGTGTAGGTGGGACCATTTGCAGCCCGTCTCTTACTGAGCCTCGATGGAATTAACAGGCTTTAAAGACGCGTAACAAGATATCTAACTCACGCATATGAATGTGTGAGCATGCGCAAATGCCTAGAAAAAAAGCAGATGTTTATCTTTTCAGAATAATCAGCCGATCAACTCAATAACTCTTCAAACAAATAACATTAAAGTCCCAGTGAAATTGAAGTTAGAGCGTCTTTAGCTTCTGTACTGTGACATGTTCCCCAGTGAAACTGAATATTTAAGCTGTGTACAGTTACAAGGAGGACTTAAAACATCTCGGCGAGTAAGATCATTCGGTTCAGATTCAAACCAACTTTATAAACCCACACGGGGAAATTTGTTTGGTCCAGTGCTCCAGACGTGAGGACAACATAAAGTCCACGGTAAAAATAATAATAACAATAGCATAACATACACAATATGATCTCAATATACTCATAATAAAACACATATTACGTCTTTGTGGTAGGCTATTTGTCCCGCCCCTCCTCCACTGTGATTTGACGGCTGGGTAAAAAGTGACAGTGACGAACGCAGTGTTTTACCCAAAGTTCAACATTTTTCAACTCTCGGCGACCCTGAAAAAAACGTCAAACGTGCAGCACTTGGTGCAAAAAAGACGCTCAGCACCTCGTCACGCTGCTGGCGTTTAAAAAAATATGCTGGCCTCAGGAAAAAACGCTTTGGTGGACACGACCTCTTAGTGTTATTTTTTAATTCTCCATCAATGCACACACTACAAGAGGGTGAAATAAGCTATTGAGACACATTGATTTTGGGGAAAATTACTTATTCACTCACTTTATTGAAAGAGAAACAATTGAAACACTTTGCATTGTGACATCTCTAAAGAAAGATAAAAGTAGGCCAAGATAAAATTACAAATTAAAAGCCAATTCTTGAATTAAATTGATATCTTCAAGCAATATCTCACATTTATAGCCTGTGTTGTCGACCGTAGCACATGAGCTGTGGTTTGTTTGGCTAACCTCCAGTATCTGTGTATATTTCTGTGCTCTACCATCAGTCAAACAGGAAATTCCCTTCACACGCTTTTACAGGAGGTCAGAGCGCCGGCGCCGACCTCAGGGTGGGGGACTCCAAAAAGTCGAGAGCAGGTGGCTGGAAAATAAAACAACACCGATGCCTCCCTTGGGAACCACGGTGGCATGTAGTGGAGAGCATTGTACTGGAGAGTGGCGATGAACAACAGGGGCTAATATCTTTAGCCACAGCACAACCTTTTCTTTTTCAACTAACAACTGCACACAGAGCGATTCAGTCGGTGAACACATACAGGGAGGATGAGTCATTTCAAATATCCAGTCCCTTGCAGATCTTCCTCCAGGCAGGGCTTTTGAAAATGGAATCAGTTTTCAGTTCCCTCATACACTTGTGACAAAAGAGATGAGTAAATTGATATATTTCCACACACACACACATGCAGAGTTTCCAAAATTGCCATGGCAATATGTGTAACTACTGGGGGGTGTCGACCAGCACACACGCAGGACTGTAAACACACCTTTAATAGTTTCTGACGATACATTTTCTTTTAAATAAGTCCTTGCTGTTAGAGCCACAGTCGCAAGAAGAGATTAGATCAGCCGTCAGTCGGCTCACATACGCGTTGTTCTCTTTTTCGTAACAAGTTCAGCTGAGGATGTCTGGCTTGGAAGAGCCCGCTACTGTAAGTGAGGCTCAGTTCAACACGGAGATACCGCTGTATCAATGGAAAACCTCACAGAGATGGAGAGATAGCGGGAGCGAGAGAAAGAGAGAGAGAGACGCTTACTGAATAAAACATCCTGAGAGCACTTTCATGTCGGTCCCTGTTGGCTGGGGCTGGAGGAAACCCAAACTAGATCTCAGCTCCACCGCAACAAAGGCCCCGTCAAATCAACAAGCTACTTCCACGTAGATCAAGCAGGCGAAAGCCCAATCAGCGCAAAGGGAGTCTCTTCAAACAGGAGCTGATTTCCCACGGGCTGGTGACGGCGAATACAGACGATCACCTAGGAAACAACTCACCAGGAGAGGACCAGGTGTTGGTCGCCAATTGACCTCCATGTTTGTAACCAGAACACACACACCTAATTGCCATGACATACACACATCACATAAGGTGCAACATCTGGGATACATTTTTTCGCACAGAATCAACCCCTAACCAGTCATATAAAAAAGGCTTTTCCAAAAACAATCTCAACCAACTACCCTCTATATACTGCTGTAAATAAATGATGTTCAGCTACCGGCTCGCGGCGCTGACTGTACCGCATTCATTATCTTTTCTACCTCCGATGACATTCCTCTGACAAAAGGAGGCCCATAAATTGAAAAAAAAGTTATTTCCTCCAGGACACAATCTAACAACAACAACCTGCTTTAGGACTAAAATGATTCAGTAAATATTCTAATTAAAAAACACCTCCTGTATCAACCCACACGTCTCTCTGAATGCAATTTACCTTCCCCTGACACTTTTTCTTTTTACACAGAAAGCTGATGTTAGATGACGTGTGTGTGTGGGAATAATAGTGTTGCACGGTAAACCGATGCTAGAACGGTATCGCAATACCCTGCTGTTAAAAACGGCATGATACTCCATTTTATTAGTACCGGTACTTTAAAAACGGCAGCTTTAGGGTATTTCCTATGAGTTGCGTTGATGTGCAGCAGCGAGGCAGTTTGTGTGTGTGTGACTGCATTTAGAGGAGCGGGCGGTTTTAACTTGGCTGCGGGTGGGAGCAGGCAGTCAAAAAATAAACTTTAGCGATAACCAGAATGATGGAGTCAACAAACGCAGTTGAAAAGAAGATTAAAGCAGGCAATGAACCACAGTCACGCTCTGAGCTGGTGTCTGTATCAGCTAAGGCTGACCCGGATGCTTGATTCAACCGTTGCCATGGTAATCAACCTCCAAATCCATCTTGTATAGTTCCAAATGCTACGCTTTTTCTTTTTATATATATATACACACACACACACAAGTATCTAATAACAATGTATAAATCCCCAAAAATAAGGAATAATGCCACAACGTTATTCATTATTCATATTCAACATTAATTATGATTAGTTATTCTCAGACAGATATCGCTGTTTGTTATGTGTAGAAGTGCGTGTGTGTACGTTAGTACGGCAGTGGCACTTTCCTGGAGCTTTGAATACCTTCACATAATTCTCACTGAAGCTTCGAAGCCTAAACAAATTGTATTCAGGACATCAGCAGAACTCCATTTAAAAAAACTAGGAAAATAACATTGCGGCTCTAATTACCGACCAAATATACCGATTAAATTAGATTCACCATCTTTTCTGAATCTGTCCAAGCATCTCCTGTAATTCGGCAAACATATAATCCACCAAAGAGCATGTGTTAAAGTATAATTTTGCCGTGTGTCTCAGTAACGTGAAGTGAAGGGAAAGGAATTGCAGTCCAGCAGCGACATTCTCTTCACAAACACCACTTAAACACAACACGGCACTTTCTACAAGTTACTGTGGCGTCTTCCTGATTTTAGCAGCTTTTCCCTCATCAACTTCTCACAGAACTCGCGGTCTCCTGTGCTGCAGTACCACTATCTGCCTGAACTGTTACTGATGCGCCGGTGGGGGCGCTGTTTTATAAAAAAAAGTCTTATTTAATGTGTGCTATCTGGTTTCAAATATAAAGTTAACTAGCAAAGAAATCACATAAACTCATATATAGGGGACATCAACTTACTGTATATCATGTACATTTTTTATTAATACAGTATGGAGATATTTAGGCAGGGTATCGTATTGAAGTTATACATTTTATGTCGTGACAACACTAGTGTGTAAGTGTATGAAGAACTGCTGCTGCTGTTGTAGGCCAGTGCGGCCAACAAAAAGAAAGAAAAAGAGAGAAAGTGGCATGAAAAAACAGGTCATCAGGTGTATGTCGGTCACTTACCTAAATCTTTGGATCCTTGACTCTCACTGGCCAGTTCACCCATTCTGACCAGAGCATCAAAGTAGCCTTTGGCAGCAAATGTCACATCTGGAGAAAAAAGAGAACAAAAAGGAAGCAGGACGGGTTACTAATTTAAAAGTAACAGTTCAGTGTGTCTCTTCAAATTTGGAAAACTATAACACATCTCAGCTTTATGTAAACAAAGTCGTCAGCAGTCTGGCCAGTGACGCCGAAACATTCGCACTCTTTCCTTCTACCTCTGGTTTCCCTCAGACGCTTTTGAAGCGGTGAATCACAGCTTCTCGCCACCAGAAAATAAGCAACACTGATGTTGCTACGTAATTACTCAACATCATCATCTTGTTGGCATTCTGTGTGCTTGATTGCAAGGAGGAAATTAGTTTCTGACAGATAATCTGTGCTTGATGGGGAAGCCACACAAGCACAAAAATGTGTTTTCTGTTATGTTTATGGCTTAGTGTTACAATGAGGAGAAAAGTTGGTTTATTATCACCACAAAGTATACAGTATGTGAGTAAGTTTAATATTTAGAAAGGGTTTTGGCACTAAGTATATTCCCCCTTCAGTGAAGCCTGATTTAATGTTGCTCCAAACTCATTTCTAGATAACAACTGGAAACACTTGGTCTTAGTCAACTAAGATTTCTTTAGTCCATTAGTCATTTTTATGCTTTTTTCATGCTGAATGTCTTATTTAGATATAAATATCATACTAATTTATGATCATATCTCTGGTAAACACAAAATTAAAAAGGGTGCTTTTGTGTGATTCTTTGTGAAGAAACTCAGTTTTACAAATCTGTCAATTAAATCAACTAATCGATGAGTCAACAAAATCACAAAAGGACAGCCCTAGTTTAACGTTATGATGTCTGGTGTTTGAGTCAACATTTTTCCATTCCTGATCTCTTTTTGATCTCTGACCAAATAGACCAAAAATTCAATATTTGCCAGCCAATAGCTGTGAGATAACATTGTTGTCCCACCAAGGAAATAGCTGTCACGCTGTTAACCACATGCTGTTAATCACCGCTGGTCTTTTCCTTCTTCCATTCCATTTCATCTTTTTTTGTCAATAATATTTCTCAGCAGGGTGACACAGTGACTTGGGGAGACTGTTGATTAGTGGAGGCTCATACACCTGCATAGAAAAGGCTTCGACCTGCTTGGGTGTCCCTCTCAGTGGGCTACCTCCAGGTCTGAAAAGTGAAGCCAATGCTGAAGTGCCTTAAACCTGCATTCTTTCTAATAGCCAGCAGGGGGCGACTCCTCTGGCTGCAAAAAGAAGTTTGACTATATAGAAGTCTATGAGAAAATGAGCCTACTTCTCACTTGATTTATTACCTCAGTAAACATTGTAAAAATTAGTTTATGGTCTCAATCGCTAGTTTCAAGTCTTCTTCAATACAGCATGATGTTCATTTAGTAAATTATGGTCCCGTTTAGAGTCAAATAGACCATAAAGCAGGGTATGGTTTAAGGCGTGGCTACCTTGTGATTGACAGGTCGCTACTATGGCTTTGTCCGGTCTGGGAGTTGTCCGTGTTTTCGCCTTAGAGCTTTGACCCTTCCACAGTGTGTTTTCAGTTCATGAGTTCATTGGTTGCCAGAAAGTGTCTTATTCAGCGTTTGGTTGTAGCTCCATCCTCTCATATCACTTTTGGTCGCAAAAAAACAACATGGCGACAGCCAAACATCAAGATGGCGACGGCAAAACTCTAGGCTTCAAAACGGCGGTCCACAAACCGCGTTGTCTACGTACACTTCTTATATACATTCTATGGTCCCTCTGCAACACTGGATGCTGTATTGTGGCTGACACTGCAGCGTGACTTCTCAGGGGAGGAGGGGAAGTGAAGGAGTATTTCCCTCTAGCACTGATTAAAAGGTGTAATAATGTAACTCTAATTGCCTCTATAATCTAATGGGGATAGCTAATTGCTCAAATGATCTGTTTTTACACAGAGATTCCAAGGGTCACTAGATGACACATGTGTGCACAGATGTGAACAAACACAAAATGCTTGACCTCTGCTCTAGATCCTCAGGATACACAAAAGCAATCAGTGAGGTTAATCCTAATCAGCAGCCATATCTCTTCTCTCGCGGACTAAATGAAGCTCAAACGTACTCCTGGTTGCCCAGATCAATATTCCCCTTCGGTCCCTATTATTCCTACTGCTGCTGCGCTGGCCGACAAAGGTCACACAGGGCTTCCAGTGATTTCTGCCAATCGGCCCATCTCCAGTGAATAATGGCCGCTGCTTTTAGAGGTGAATCCAACAGCGGTCCAGGTGACAGATGGGCCCTGTGCCTTGAGACAGCTGCCAGGTGAGCGACATGTTCGCAACAATAGCCTGGCAGGGGCAGGCTAATTCTAGCAGACAGATGCATCCCCGCGATAGAGGAAGTCTCCCAGGCTGGAAGCCTCGCAGCTCCGCTCCGAGGCTGAGGGACATATGCTAATGCTAATCCCAATTACGGCTGAGTCAACGGCAGAAGACGGCGTGCGTTTTCCTCTTTCCTCTCTCTTGCCGGGGGAACACCTGAGAACTGAGAGCCGAGCCTCCAGAGCATCACGGCTGATTTCTCTTCATTATGCCAAACAGACCCCCTCCGCCTGCCTTGATGTGGAAAGTGTGAGTGTGTCTGTACATGCAAGTTTGCACATGTGCGGTGGGGGGGTTGTGTGAGTAGGATGGTGGGAGCTACGGCAGATTTTCGAAGTGATCTCCAAGCAACAGACTCTTTCTTTTTGCCTGCTGTTGAGAGTGTGTGTGCAGCTGAAGGGTGGCTGAGTCGATAAGCTGGATCTATACAGATACTTTACTTCTGTCTAATGAAATGTGTGGCGAGGGGCTCACAGAGACAGACGGAGAGGATTACTGGATCTCTGATTGTAAGGCAGACAGACAATTGGTAGGGGACGGGGCTCATCTCAGAGCTACTGATCCATCACTCATGCTTCACTCTAGAGAAGAGGTGGAAGAACCACACACCCCTTTAAATCAGGACAACCATCATTTCCTGTACTTGCATCCTCCTCCTCATGCTGTCGGTGGACTTGTGTAATAAGTTCCAGGCTGTGTTTGGTAGGCAGTTGGAGTCGCTCAGTTGTATGCATCTGTTGCTTTTACACTTACCAAACGCTGTGAGATTTAGCGACTCACTGCTGTGTTGGCAAACCTGGAAAGTGTCCATATCCAGATCTAGCAGGCCTACTCCATGGAGCCCTTTGGCATTTCTGGTGCTGAATAATTTCAGTGATTGCGCCATATGGGTGGAAGTGTGTCCTCCCATCCCCTGCCCACGCAAATCAGAGCCTCTTAGTCCCTTGGGTCGGGCCAATTCTGCAAAGTGGGTCTTTAATGGCTCAGCGAGTCCCTACCAGTCTGTCTCCTACCTACACCAAGGCCAGGATTAGTTATTGTGTGTGTCAGGGGAAAGAAGCAAAGGCTTGGAGAGGAGGGTGGTACTAATTACTGGATTAGTTGGACTGAGGGGGGTTTGGCCTTGTGTTAAGGTTGAGGGTCGTTTTTGGGAACGAAAGTTTTGGGAACCCAAGATGAAAAATCTCAAAAAGAATGAAAGAATGAATGAATGAATGCCTTTAGTTTCGTTGTACAGCTGTGCAATGACAATAAAGGCATTCATTCGAGATTGACGGTCGTTTTTGAGGAAAGTTTTGGGACTTTGTTACCAAGTCAGAGAGATGACAAATCCCAAAAAGTATGATGCATCGCTGTAAGTGTTCACGTTTACCTTTGTGAATTTGACTGATGCTGACAGATAGCTATCCTCACTTCTACATCAGATAAGAGACCTTTTATGTTTGTCAGAATACACAAATAGTATACAAGCTGTGCCAGAGTCTGTGCACCACATGATAAGGCCTACCCATTTGACATATTGAAATATTGTCCTTTTTTAGCAGGACAAAAAGAAAGAAAGGTAGATAAATATATACATGGAGCTAGGGATGTCATAAGAACAAGTACTTTGGTACCAAGATGATACCAAAATTATGAACACGTGACGTGTTTTTCTACAGTAAGGAAGGTATCGTATGTACCGTCAGAGCTCGAGACCAACGGTGTCCCGTCGTCCCAGGGACGACGGAAAATGTCCAGGTGACGCACCCTATTTTTCCCTGTTCACATTGTGAACAACAAATATGTGTTGAAATCAGTAGGACGAGAGCTAGTTAATGTTAGCTGTTAGCTCTGTGCAGGACTGTGCTGCTTACCGGCTGCAAACAGTTAAGAGATAATGAACAGCAAGCCGGTCATTGTTGTGAAATAAACCCCAACATGAAGCGGAGGGGTCTTGTATCGCCCTAAAGGGGTTTATTTCACAACAATGAACCGCTAGCTGTACATTATGCTGCTTATTACACAGCTACTTACTTAAGAAATCAATAATTTGACACAAAAACGGTCCGCCAGAGTCCGACATCAGAACTGCGCCCACGGTCTGTTATACATAGCAACGGTCTGTTATAGGGAAATTACAGACTGCAGAACGCAGTGATTGACCAATCAGAATTGGGTATTCAACAAAGCCAGGTAATAATGACTATTATGATGCGTTCAGGCTCTATTCAGTAAAAATTAGTATTGGGCAAAGATAAATTCTAGCGTTATCATGATGTGTTCAAGTGTAATCTTGTAAAATGTAATTTTTGGTGAGAAACTTGAATTAATCGATAATAGAGAGGGGATTATAACCTGTTTAACTTCCACTGTAATAAAGGAGTGTATGTTGAAGTAAACAGGATTTATCGTTTTACTTTTGTTTTTTACGGTGGTATCAAATCGGTATCGAGAATCGTGGAATTTCACTAGTACTGGTATTGACTACTAAATTTCTGGTAACAAGGCATCCCTACATGGAGAGAGAGAGACAGAGAGTGCTGGCTTGGCCTTGTGCCTATAAACCTGCAGTGAAACAGGGAGAAAATAAATGAGGAAAGGACTTACTGGCAAGGGCCTTCTCATAGTTCTTCCCCATGGCAACAAAGTTCCGTAAGCAGGGGTTGAACTGCTCCATGATGGTCTGAAAGAGAAAACAAGAGATAAATGGGAGGTAGGGCTTTCACTTATCAGCAGAGCGGGGTCAAGGGCAGAGAAGAAAAGACTTCTTACACATCGCTCTCTTCATTCTCTCTCACACTTCTTCCTGCCTCTCTTTTTTTTCCCTCTCTCCGATACACAAGCCTCCTTCAGCTGCACAAAATCTGTCTCGCAACAGAGCAGAACAGCCATCAACACAATCTTTGGACACTTAAGTGCTTTGTCTTGAATGTTAATAAGGGCAGGAATGGCTTCCTACACTTACATCCTGCCTTCTTATAGTGATAAAATAGTCCAGGCTGGAGAGGATGGGGTTGATGATGATGGTGGTGGAGGAGTGGGAGAGGCACTTGTGAAATTTACATCGACAGGATGCATGTAGAGCATTAGATGATAGACACCAAGGGTCATTATGGCTGCAGAGCAGTGTAGATATACAGACATGGCCATAATTCATCAGCATCTAGACTTAAAAGTCCTGTTATAACATTATATATCTTTATTAGGGCTGTAAAAATGTTAACGAGATAATAACTTGTTAAGGAGGTTAAATAACGCTCCAAACTTGCGCTAAATTTTGGTGCAGAAAAACTGTCATGGCCATTTTCAAAGAGGTCCCTTGACCTCTGACCTCAAGATATGTGAATGAAAATGGGTTCTATGGGTACCCACGAGTCTCCCCTTTACAGACATGCCCACTTTATGATAATCACATGCAGTTTGGGGCAAGTCATAGTCAAGTCAGCACACTGACACACTGACAGCTGTTTTCTGTTGGGCTTGAGTTTGCCATGTTATGATTTGGGCATATTATTTATGCTAAATGCAGTACCTGTGAGGGTTTCTGAACAATATTTGTCATTGTTTTGTGTTGTTAATTGATTTCCAGTAATTCATATTTACATACATTTGCATAAAGCAGCATATTTGCCCACTCCCATGTTGATAAGAGTATTAAATACTTAACAAATCTCCCTTTAAGGAACATTTTGAACAAATAAAACATGTGCGATTAATTTGGACAATCATGTGATAAATATTTTAATCGATTGACAACCCTAATCTTTATATAATTCAAGTCTTTTAAGAAACAATCTCATTTACAGTATAAGAAGAAACTGAGCAGATTTTTTTTGTCACGGCAGCAGTAATATGCTGCGTTACTGTAGAGATACAGTATCATACATCATCGGCGTAAAGGCAGAGATGCCTGACATCTCCCAACATCATCGTTTCCTCCACCTCTCCTTCCTCTGCCTGTGCTCCTCCAGGGCTTCCTCCAATTAGCCGGTCCCCAGTCAGCTAGTCAGGAACAGCCAGGGGACAGAGACAGGGACAACCACAACATTGCTGCAGCAGCAGTCCCTACACAAACCATCAATACTGCAGGAGAATACTTAATAATCTACTTCTAGCCTGGATTCACACCGTGGCAGAAGAATATGGCAAGGTGCCACCAGCGTCAACCTGAAACAACCCCGGCAGCTCATCCTGAAAATCATATGCCTCTCATCTTCAGTCAAACCTCAGCGTTTTTGCTTTTGCCTTCATCTCGCTGTCTGTCTTTTGTTTTTAATGAGAGCCAAGATTTGGATAGGACGGTATAAAGTTGTGTGTGCGCATGCTTTGGTGTGTATCCCGTCAGGAGTCGAAGCTCAAGTGGCTTGAGTGCAGCACAGCCCACCTACAGTAGAAATACCAGTGAGTCAGACATACATCACTGATACTTTAATTACCAACAGTAACTACTTTACTATGCCTCTCTGTTGCATCTAAAGCTGTAGTCAGTCACCACCAATTACAACTGTAAAAGATGCAGCCCGACCTATTGTATACAGTTTTTGACTGAGTATACATGTTTACGTACGTATTAGTACGGATTGTTTCTAGGGCTGTAACTAATGATTATTTTCAGTATTGATTAATATCCCAATTATTTTCTAAATAAAAAAATCCGAACTAACCCTTTCAGTTACTTCCAAATTTAGCACAGCTAACTTTGACCCAGCTAGTGCTAGCGTTCACATTATTCATAACAATATTGATTAGCTTCTATTAGCTTAATTTAGTAACCTACGTCACTGCTTTGCCAACAGCTGAGTGGGTGTTTCCATTTGAAAAAAAACCCCGGGAAAAAACGGTGATTGACCCGCCCTTTAAGAAGCTGGAACCAGCAAATGCAATCATCAAAATAGTTGCTGACTTATTTTATGTTGATCAACTAAATCTGTTATTTGTTGCAGCTCTAATTGTTTCCATAGTTTCAGAAGTATGCTAACCTGTGAAAAAATTTAAAACCACCTTAAATTCTGGTCGTTGTGGCAGAAAATATAAACGAGTAAGAAGAGTGAGCAAAAAGACGTGTGTTATTTCGGTTCCCGTGGATATTAGCTGGCTGAGCTCAGGGGTCACCATCCTCCCTGTTAAGCTCCTGTCTGTTAACTGGGTCTAGCCCTCCAGCAAAATGGACTCGCAGCAGGTCTGTGCTTGCAGCTCTCGAGAGCACAGCGAGAGAAACTTACTTTGAAAACACAACAGTTGTTCCTGAAGGAAGAAATGTTCTAAAAAAAAGGAGAGCATATTAATACTGCAGACTCTTGAATACACAGCTGATTGTTTTTTTTACAGAGGGCATCTCGTCAGCTTATTGTTTTACATAAACTCATTCCCGAGCTACCATGAAGAGACAGAGCTTTATAAACTACTCTGAACAGCAACTCCTGTTTTAAATGAGCTCCCTTTATTTACCATCTGGCTTTGTTAGGCTAATATACAAGAAGAATAGGAGCATAATTGGGGAGAATCCCATCTTCAAGCACACACAAAGCGCTCGTATAAAAAGGTATCCCTGCTCCCGCTGCCTCTGGGAAGATAAAAGACAAACACATCCCTCAGGACCTCGCTACAGAAATGTTTATACCTAAATGTTTCTTCGCGCTGCCTCATTCTGATGTAAAGTGCATCTCACAGATGAGGATAGGGTCACATGAGTGTGTGCAAATCGCACACACGCATACATCAGCGTGTACTCGTGCACACACCTACATTAATACAAGGCTTTATAATAAAGAGTGGTGGTGTTTGAAACCGGTGGGAGGATTACATAACAAAGCAAAGCCCTGTACAGCATCATTACGGCACACTCTCCCACTGAGGAGGCCAAAGGTAGCTGACACCGGCCCGACCGCCTTTCTTACACATACTGTACAACACACACACGCTGACCCACTGCCACTGAATAAACACACAGAAAATGCAGTTACAGAACATCACAATGCACCCTTATGCAATGGTTCGATATCTTAGTTATTCCTCTTTTTTTGTGCATTTTCCTACGAATGTCCGGCAACACATAACAATTTCCACACATTACATGCATACAGTCTTTTCAAAATAAACTTCTGCACAGTACGATTAATCGATTAGTTGTCAACGATTAAATTAATCGCCAACTGTTTTGATAATCAATTAAATCGGTTTGAGTAATTGTTGATGAAAAAAAAGGTCACAATTCTCTGATTCCAGCTTCTTAAATGTGAATATTTTCTGGTTTCTTCACTCCTCTATGACAGTAAACTGAATATCTTTGAGTTGACGACGTCATCTTGGGCTTTACGAAACACTGATCATCCTTTTTCCCCATTTTCTTGCATTTCATAGACCAAACAACTAATCGATTAATCGAGAAAATGATCGACAGATTAATCGACAATGAAAATAATTGTTTGTTGCTTCTCTACTTCCCATGAAACAACTTGTTTAGGTTTAGGCAAAAAAACTACATGGATAGGTTTAAGTAAAGATCATGGTTTGGGGGAAAATAACTACGGAAGAGGCGTAACTTAAGTACGGATGTTACGTGACAAATCAAGTACGGATGTTACGTGACAAATCAATGTTGACTTCTGGTTTCACACGGGACACAGACACCAGTCTCCCTAGCAAAGCAAAGAGCATATATTGTCACGAAGTGAAAGTCAATTGTTCATTGCATTGCAACATCAGCGACAGCAGCAAAGCTACGTTTCCGCCATTTTGGACTGAAAGTGACTACCGGACGCCAGTAAAACGTCCGCCTAAAAAGTGCCGTACAAAAGTAAAACAAAATAATTTCTATTCTATTGTCATATTCTATCAAAACGGCCTGTGTTGAACAATAAAATATTATCAATATTAGCGTTTTCAGTCCAAAATGGCGGCAGCAGCTGTTGTCAAAAAACACAGAGTTTCGTCTCTTTGCTTTTATACTCGAAAGGTGTTTTTTGACCCATCCATCCACCTGACCTCCTCCCTACGTGGCATTTGTCGCTCTTTATATTTCCTGGTTCACGATTACATGGATTTTGTGGAATATATACGAGTTACAGTGCATTACTTTTCATAGTTATAGCTACAAGCAGTGTATGAGAACAGCCTGAACATAAAGCATTGGATGTTTAGCCATGGATATAACTAAGAGACATAAATTGCAGCGACATGCAGCTAAGGGGAAGTGAAGAGAAAAAAACACACTGAGGTAGTTTCTTTCTTCGTCTCTTCCCGTTGTTGCTAAATTTGTCATCCCAGTTCTCTTGTACTACATTGTTACCCTAATTGTGGCAGCTAATTGGGAAATGGGGCCAGGAGGCGACATGAAGAGAGAGAGAGACCGAATGAGAAAGAGAGAGAGAGATCCAGCAAGTGATTGAGTAGAAAATTGCGAGCAAAGGTGTATGGGTAATCATGTATTGTGTATCCCTTCCCATTGAAACACTCCTCTGTATCATCTTTCACTTACAGAAATAATAAAATAAGAAACATGTCACGGCTGAAGAGGTGTAATCTTTCCCTTTGCGGAGACGGAGAAGCTGTCCATTTCGTGACTGCCTACACAACGACTGAATGAATTCATTACCAGCACTCAGGCCAAAAATTAAAGCAAACAATTAAAAAAAAAGAGGGCAGAGAGCAGAGAAATGTCTCCTACAAAAATGAATCAAATCTGTTTGACACCAATTTGTGCTGTGAGGTGAGACAGGAAGAATATGGAGAACTCAGGAGCATAAATGCTGCAGATAAGGGAAAACACAGCATTATAAATTGACGGCTTGGAAGTAGCTAACAAGGTCAGTGTATATTAAACAGATTGTTGATTCAAACATCCATCTCCGCTCATTCTGTTCCATCACACAAACGCAGTAATGACATGCAAAGGGGGTAATTTCAAAGTAACACCAGCTGATTAGAATCAGGGGGAATCACGCGCAATCAGAAGCCAGGATGCGATCATCATCATCTGTTCCTTCGCGCCTTCCCCTCGCTCCTTCCTCCTCATCCCCTCTTCTACATTGCAACTAGCCGCGGGCTTGAAAATGCCCAGGATCATATGAGCACTGTAGCCACCAATTAGTGTATTTGTGAGAACCGTAGGGGCACGTCACGTGGCGACAGGCAGCAGAGGCAGCCGAGCCTAATGATGTAATCAGGGAGGAATGTAAAGAAACGGGATCATGTGCGGATGGACTTATGTCAACCGGACAGTTTCTGTCCTAATAAGGAGCAGTGTGAGTTTATATGATGGATCTCAATCAGCTGAGACCTTTAGCATAAACTGATTAATAGTCAGGTTGCTGTGTAATCTCTTGTCTGGTTGACTCCACTGATGAGGAACCAGGAGGAGACACATCAGGATCCGGGTGTCTCACCACCTCGGCTAAGCAGTTTCCTGGGGGAAACCCTGTAGTTGTTAACACACTGAAATAGTCTTGCTAATTGTGCCCTATCATATTTTGATATCACTAATGTGAAGCTATAAAAGATAAAGCTAGTGGCGTTACTTAATGCATGTTTACTGAAAATAAACACAGCAAGCCTGGGTAAAAGCTAGGTAAACACTTTAGTAGTTTTTGTCCAGTTAACAGTTTTAAAAATGAACTTTGCAATATGCAAACATGTGCAGAAGAAATTAACTACAATTAAATGAAGTTAAAATCAATGCCACGTTGTTTTGCCTCGGGGTGAGCTATAAATACGCATGTTATTGCAAATCTCTGCGTCCACCGCACTGTGCAAGTCAGTCAATTCCAAAATTATTGGAAAAAAAAAACCTTCAGTGCAATTTATGTGGAGTACGCTGCAGTAGACTGGTAAGCGTACCCCATAAAGATGAGTGTATATGGTTGGGGTGTTAAACCATATCTCAAACATCCAAACCTTTCCACTAACCATGCTTTACTTTGGTTGCTGTCATTGTACTCAGATCAGCCTGTCAAAAACACATCATGTTGCCTTCAGGAGCATGCTGGAAATGTCAGAATTAGAATGTACATAAAGGAACAATTTAACAATGGAAAATACGTAATAAGGACGGTTAGGATTTTCTTTCTTTGTGATCAATTATTTATTTGAAGTTTCACTTGTTTCCCTTCAATCAACCCACTGAAATAAAAAAATAATAGAAAAAGGAACCCCCCTCCCAAAACAACAACAAACAAACAAGAAATAAACAGGACAAAAACAAGACGATATGAATCCCATCCCCCTACAACCCAGGAATCACATGATCATTTTAGACATAAGCCAACAGCATTCTCACGCAAAGGAATTAGATAATTATGCTAATGTGGAGGACATTACCATAATTATCTAATTCCTATATAAAGTTACACGATTGGTCGGCCGAGTGTTGGAGTTTCCTCATTGGCCGTTGCTCTTTCAAAATGAAAAGGCAGGAACAGTCCTTTGTTTACGCTTTCAGGGGGGCGTGTCAGTGATTCCACTCACCGGCACGAGTGCTCGTTTATCGGCGCATTTTCACCAAATCCGGTGACGGAGGGCGACTCAAAACTTTCCATCATTTCCTATGGTAAGCAGGAGAAGCAGTCGCCCAGTGCATGGTGGGAGTGTTGCGGCGAGTTGGAGAGGGTCTGTATTTGCATACATTTTAAAATCGAAACTTGATGCAAATGAGCCCGTCCAGCGAGACGCGTCCGACTCACGAAACTTGGACCAAGCTGTGAAACTACGCGATCTAGTTCTAAAAAGAAACGAGATTCAGCAGTGGCATCGCCTATTTCTCACTTAAATTGTTTTGGAAATAGATTTTGGTGGATTGTTTAGACAGAATAACAGAAAGTTTACGAGCAGGCCGCCATGTTGTTTCCTGTTTGAAATGGCGAGCAGAAAACCAGGGACCAATCAGGTGCATTCAACGATCGGGTACGTCACAGCTTAAACGGCCAGTTGAGTGAAGCAGCGTGTCCCCTAGTGTCCTTGCCAGACCTGGTGGACATTTACCGCTGGATTTAACATTATAGACATGACCACTGACTATTTGTGTAACAATTTAGCCACAGATTCACAGACTGACCAGCCATGTACTGAGTTTTCACCGAGTCTTGTTAAACTATTCCTACTGTTGTCGTAACTGAGAATGGCAGACTTGTGCTGTATTGGAAAGACAACAGCCACTTGTAATGGGTTGCATTCCGCACAAATTTTATTACATTTCGCCGGAAGAATGCCAATTTAATTTGAAGTTCATGCTCAAAAAGGAAAGTCAATGTTTTGACTTCTTCCATCTCCTCATAAGGGATTGTGGCAAACTTCTGTTAAATGTTAGATTTAAAGATCAACATCAGTTCCCTGCAAAACAGAGTTATCGAGGGGACCACAGAGCAGGGGATGTGGATTCACAAGGAGTCTAAAAATCACTGCAGAGCTACTGTACAAGTGAAGGGAACACAGCCAACTTCTCACTGTAATACGGCTAAAAGACGGGTTACGCTTATTTCAGAGCAAAGTCCAGGTATACACTTTGAGTGGATGCCAAGAAGAAGTCCTTCTTGCATACCTAAAGCCTTACTAACATGCAGTAGGCACAACATGTGCTTTCAGTAGGAGCCAGGGCGGACATCAAATCCAAGAACGCCGCGTGAATATTTGTGTCCTTTCCAAGTTGTATTGAGCAGAGCAAACTTCTCAGCATCGTGAGCTGAGAGGAGACTCTGTACAGTTTGAGAGCAGCTCTCGTGTTCCTTTGTTATAAAAGTGCACAGAGTATATAATTCAGTCAAACACAGACGGGGATCCATAGACGTTCTTCTAACTTTGCTAAGTGCCAAGCAATTCTTTACTAAAGACTGACAGTTCCACGCTTGTTCTTGTGTTAAAAATAATGATGTTGCTTACATCATGCAACACTCACTGAATAAAATGGGACCATTACGTTTTCTTAAATTTAGCAGTGTATTTTAAAACTACGCCTATCTGTGGGTAAAGGTTTTATCTCTTCTGACTTGGGTGAATGAGAAGGATTTTTCTGCACGTCAGAGACTTCAACAATGAAAAGCTGGCCTCTTGTGATCTCTTAGTCCACCTCGAGCTAGCAACATGCAAGTTATTACAGCTTATTAGTGACCAATTATCCAATTATGGGTTGTAGCCGCAGAAGTCACATTAAAACTCATGACCCGGCAGAGTCAGGAAGAGAACAAAAACAATTATGCAAGGGCTCCGTTGTCAGTTAAAGTTTGTAATTGTTGTTCTGCACCTTCTGGAGGCCTAATTATGTTTTTGTCCAACGTGACTCAGACAGTGCTAACCAAGGAAACTCACCTGTTGGACGCATGCAAAAGGATGCATCTCCCCATTAATCTTGAATCACCTCTTATTAACATTTGTCATATGACACGCCCCATGCTCTTTCCTTTCTCTGCTATGCAAATCCGCCTTGCTATTGAGACTGCGTGGCAGGTGATTAGGGCTGCAACTACAATTGTACCAATACCGAGACCAGTATTGGAACTGCCCAAAGTATCGGCAAGTACGCCGGTCTATGCACCGAGCCAATACCATAATTTATTAACCCAGACAAAAAAATCAACTTGTTTAACAGGAAATCTATTCTTCTCTACCGCTCCAAAACAGGAGCCTTCACTGTCGCCCTGGATGTATCATGGCTGCCACTGGCAACTACTGTTTTAGAAGCAGCGAAGAAGAACTGATATCAGGTAGTTTGTCATGTGACGATAGCAAACAAAATCAGTGCGGTGCTAGTAACGAGTGTAACGGTAAAGGTAGTCAGAGCAAGGCAATATTTCACAGTGGAAAACAACAAGTGAAACGGCGATATGTACAGTATGTAAGGCTTCAGTTTCGATGGGTGGCAGGATGCATGTATTTGTTAATGTTTTACAAAGCGTTTAACCTGAGTCAGGCCATACAACAAAGATAGTAATCATATCACATCCATGCGTAGTAAACAGCTGTTAAATAATAATAATAACTATATCTTTTTTTCACGCTGGGACCAGATCGGTACTCGTTATTGGCCGATACCGCACGTTCAGGTATCGGAATCGGTTTCGGGAAGGGAAAAATAGTAGCGGAACAAATCTAGCTGCAACTAAAAATTATTTTTATTGTGGATTAATCTGTTGATTATGTTCTTAATTAGTTGTTTGGTCTATAAAATGTCAGAAAATGGTGGAAAATGTCGATCAGTGTTTCCTAAAGCCCAAGATGACGTCCTCAAATGTCTTGTTTTGTCCACAACTCAAAGATATTCAGTTTACTGTCATAGAGGAGTAAAGAAACCAGAAAAATATTCGCATTTAAGAAGCTGGAATCAGAGATTTTTAACTTTTGGCGATTCATTTAATAGTTGATTAATCGATTAATTGTTGCCGCTTTACATGTCAAAGCTAAAAGGTAGAGGAGAAAGGTACAGGCTTATCATTCGTAATCATTTTTCATGAACTTGGGATCCAGAAGGCAAATATCAGCTGTTTATGTGACGTGTGCTTTATCTGTAAACTTCCTCAACCTCTGCAACACATCTAAAACAACACATACTATGTCATGTGGGAGGAAAATACTTAGTCATGTTGGAGGTGCCTCCCACCTTGCAAAGAAAAGTACTCCTTACACTTTGGTAAATGTTGTCACTAGGGCTGTCAAAGTTTAAGCGATAAAACACGTTAACGCAAATTTGTTTTAACGCCACTAATTTCTTTAACACTTTAATGCAATCGATCTTTCGGAGGTTGTACCGGGATCAGTTTTAAAGCCAGAGTGAAGATACTGGCATCATATGAAACTAGAAAACTTAAGTCATACTAGCTTGTCCGGAAGAAGGTTAAATAACGCTCCAAATTTATGCTAAATTTGGGCGAGGAAAAACGGGCATGGCCAGTTTCAAACACACTGACAGCTGTTGTTGCCTGTTGGGCTTCAGTTTGCCTTGTTATAATTTGAGCATATTTTGTATGCTAAATGCAGTACCTGTGAGGGTTTCTGGACAATTTTGTCTTTGTTTTGTGTTGTCAATTGATTTCAAATAATTAACATATACATACATGAAAAATGTGCAATTAATAACGATTAACTATGGACAATCATGCCATTAATCATGATCAAATATTTCAATCAATTGATAGCCCTATTGCCACCAATAGATACATTATAAGAGGCTTTTGAGGCCATTGAAATGGCACAATGTTGTCACATTCAATCAGACATGATGCTTGATGACCCCAAAGTCGTCTAGAAGGGGTCTCAGGTGGTGGAGGAAAAACCTCTCATCACCTCTCATACAGGTTCTTTGTCCTGCAGTGTCTGCTGCTGCCAGACAAACAAATCATTTGCTCGCCAGAGACCAACTATTTACTGTGTTTGTTTGCTTTGCTGTCATCTGCAGCCAGTGTGACCCCCCCCCCCCCCACTCCACTCAGCCACTCATCTAACCCAACACAGGCGCTGGTTACCACAGCAACCAAGACCCAGACCTATTTGCTAGCTTTAGTTCTTTGACCAGCAAAAAAACACCCATTCATTTTGGAGGAGGATCGAAATGTCTCACTCTGAAATCCCTCAAAATAATGTTCTAGTCAATTATGAAAGGCTCAAAAGCAGGAAGTTAATAAAACAGCCAGCAGAGATTGTTGTTTCTCCAAAATGACCATCAAATGAAATAACAAAACAACACATTGTGAAATGACGAACTTCATTTCAGTGTGGGTTGCTTCACTGGTGAGATGAAGAGCATAGTCACATTTTGCATGGCAGCTTTAAAGCTTTCAGAAAAGGCGGTTTATGAATTATGGATGTATTGTGTGAGGGTCCCACGGCTGACCTCCTCCTTACAACATTCAGATTTCAACACAGCCATACACAGACAGAAAACCATGTATATTTAGTGATTAACAAATTTAAACTCAAAATACATTTATAGCTCCTATTTAAGTGCCCCACGGTGCTCTCATCTTTCTGAGTGCTCAGTTAATCTGAATGCGACATCATGGAGGTGGCAATATTTTTCACCGTCTGTCTTTTATTTCATACAGATGCCTCTCAGGGAGCTTGTAAAAATGTACATCCTGCTATATTGCCAGTTAATACAGACTTTGTACAGGGGCAAGCAGGAACATAATTTAAAGAGGACCTATTATGTTTATTTTCAGGTTCATACTTGTATTTTGGGTTTCTACTAGAACATGTTTACATGCTTTAATGTTCAAAAACGCTTTATTTTTCTCATACCGGCTGTGCTGCAGCACCTCTTTCCACCCTCTGTCTGAAACACTCTGTTTGAGCTCCTCCCCTTCCGAAAAGCCCAGTCTGCTCTGATTGGTCAGCTGACCCACTCTGTTGTGATTGGTCAATTGAAACAAACTCTTCGGACTCTGCTCCAGCTCCGCTCTAACTAGCTTTGTTTGAGGACGTGCCAAACTAGCCGCTAGGCAGGTATCATACAAAAGTGTTACTTGGTGACATCACCACGTTACAGAAGAAAAGGCGGGACTTCAAGCGAGGCGTTTCAGGAAGTTCAGGAGCAGTGTTTCTGTGGGGGAGGGTAACTCCCTTTCGCGTGGACTTTGGGCTTTGTAACTTTGCAGACATTTTACATGCACAAAAACCTATATAACGCACTAAAGGAAAGGGAAAAGCACATAACCATATTAGGTCCTCTTTAAATAGGAGATGTAAATGCATTTCAACTAGGGCTGTCAAAGTTAACGCGATAACATTTTAATGCCACTAATTTCTTTAATGCATTAACGCAACTTGTGATTTTTAGGTTGCAGATATGAAACTAAAAAACCTAAGGAATCCATTGATACCAACCATGTCATACTAGCTTGTCGGGAATGAGGTTAAATAATGCTCCAAACTTACACTTAATTTTAGCGTGGAAAATCTGGCATGGCCATTTTCAAAAGGAGTCCCTTGACCTCTGACCTCAGAATATGTGAATGAAAATGGGTTCTATGGGTACCCACGAGTCTCCCCTTTACAGACATGCTCACTTTATGATAATCACATGTAGTTTGGGGCAAGTCATAGTCAAGTCAGCACACTGACACACTGACAGCTGTTGTTGCCTGTTGGGCTGCAGTTTGCCATGTTATGATTTGAGCATATTTGTTATGCTAAATGCAGTACCTGTGAGGGTTTCTGGACAATATTTGTCATTGTTTTGTGTTGTTAATTGATTTCCAATAATAAATATATACATACATTTGCATTAAGCAAGGATAATTGTCCACTCCCATGTTGATAAGAGTATTAAATACTTGACAAATCTCCCTTTAAGGTACATTTTGAACAGATAAAAAATGTGCAATTAATTTCTGATTAATCACGATTAACTATGAACAATCATGCGATTAATCACAATTACATATTTTAATCGATTGACAGCCCTAGTTTTAATAAATAAACTACAGTAGAAGTACAGGGAATGCCATAACAGTGTGTCGTATTAGTCACTTTACATCCCAATGGTAAAGTTACACTGCGTGTAAACGTCCTCACCAAAAGGAACATTCAAACCATGTGGGTATGCAAGCCCCATTTCTTACTTTCTGGTACGATAACATGACTGGTTGGGTCTCAGAGAAACACTGTGGCTGCCTGCTCAGCGAGCCCAGTGGGTGGAGTGTGGCCAATGCTGCTGAAAGTAGCAGCATCTGCCACAGAGACGTGCAGTAGCACCAGCCACAGGCATGTTAACTGTAGCCCGTGACCCGTAAATGTAAGACCATTGTCCACTGCCACAGTACTAACTGAAATGTTCTGTCTCTGCTTCTGTGTGTCTCTTTCAGTCTGTGTAATTACAGCTTCACCCTCCACAGTAATTAGGGACTATTTCAACAAAGATGTGGAATGTCTCCATCTATTTTTCCTTTCTCTTCATCTCCTTCTTGCTTCCACCCCCACAATAAAGCATTAAGGCTTTCTATAAAGCAAAGGAAAACTCTTATGTTAGTGCTTTTGTGACAGATAAGTAATATTTTGGACGATCGCCACGTTAGGGTGACCTTACAGATGTTTTTTGCTATTCTGTTGATTGCTTGGACCTTGTGGTGCACGACAATTTTTTTGTGGGAACGGACAATAGCGTTTTTATCAAGGTGACTTCAAATCAACCTTTTCTGTCAGCGATGGCTAAGAAGCTTCTTTTTGCAGTCAATAATACAGTGTAGCCTCGGATTCAGCGCTGAGCATCTCCAGTCTCCGTCCTTGGGAAAAAAAAAAAAGCAGTGATGAGTAAAAGAAAAGAGAGAACGTCTCTAAACCATCCGCCCCCAGACGTGCAGAGAAGGTGGGCGTGTGGAGCAATAGTCCTCTCTCTCTGCATCGCAGTCAAAGGCACAGGGAACAAATCTGCTGTTCCATAGGCAATGAATGTTATGATATCTCCTGCAGTGTATAATGCAATCTTTTTCAAGGCCCCGAGCAGCGGCAGGCATAAACTTGTTGAAACACCATATTCTGGAGGAAGATGTTCAGGAGCTGAAGTCATTTGAAACTCCATTAAATGGCATATTATAAGGCAAGTGGTGCCTGATGTGATAGAGTGCTAGTAAATAAAGTGATGGATGGCGTCATCACTAACCACACAGCACTGTATATACACAGCAGACAGGGTTTACGCCGGACCCCGTATGAAGCGTCAATTACGACAGGTTCAACATATCCATCTTTATCTCCGTCTGAAACATAAAATCCATCACTTTTCCCTCCCTCTCACTCGCCTTCACAAACTGCAAGTCTTTTTAGCACAATGATATGACAGAAACACATAAGAATAATGGCACGTTGTTGCTAAGAGACCACCTGTTCAGATCTCCCACATGAGATTGTGGTGAAACTGTTAGTCCTCTTATCATTATCAGAATATCATTCATTCGAGTGTAGCGAATGTCACGACAATATTTTAACTGAGAGAGGATTATATAATCTTTTAGGGCAGAAAAAAACTGCATTTTTAGATCAGGCGATTTTTTGTATCAGTCAGCCTACTGAAGCAGACACAATGAAGCTAACCAGAGAGCGTTGAGTAACGCCAAAACAACTATTTTGCCCTCCTCATAACAGCCATTTGAGAAAATGGCGGCCACTGTTTTCCAGGCTGTGTGTTGACGATTAGGGAGTGGCGCTGCATGGGAAAATGAGTGTTGTCCTGAGGGCTGGTTAGAGTCGAGACACACCCTTCTATTCCCTTACCTGTCAGGGTGTGTTCAAAAACCTGCACCACACAAAACGTCCTGTGACAAAGACTCTGAATAAATACAAGTAAAAGTTCTACCGCGCTGAAGGGCGTGATCAACCGCCTTGTTACCATGCAACCTAAAACCTGGCGATTAAAAGGTTTCATTATTGGCTGATTTAACACAGTTCTTCTTCAGCCACATTAATCTGTTTGTTCACTTCAGTGTGTCCCCCCCCCCCCTCCTCAAAGCCAGGTCGGCGCTCAGACTTCATCCACCGGCATGCTAAGAGGCTTGACCCCCGGGGCGCCACCTCTCTCTTCAAACACCCGGCGACAGGGCCAGCTGGTGGAGATGACTGTGGCACACGCACAAACACGGAAGCACCGAGTGTCAGTCTTAAGTATCCGTCTCACCCTGTCAGCATGGGGATGACTACATGCCAATCGCAGTGTCTGGAACTGCCTGTCTTATCTGAGGGAGGAGAATTGAAGTGAGTCACGGAGGATCACGCTGGGATTGCTGGGTTTTACCGGGGTTGACTCCCCCGTTGATTAAGATAAAGTCATCCCAGAAAGCTAAGGAGTGCCTCTGGCCTTTACCAAAGGAACAACGCTCGTCGTGTGAGATGCTGAATCTCCAGTCTCGCCCTCGCTGCACTTACACTCCCAGCCCTGTTAAACACACACGCTCAACTGGGCTAACATGAGTCACAGCGGTGCAGTTACCCCCCATCTCCTCCTCCTGCGATTACTCAGTATCTGCCCAGCTGCTGGGCTGCAATGACTTCGCAGCCGCCGTATGTTTTTAGATCTCCTCTTCCTCGGGAGAGGTCTGCTTGCATACATAGCAGACAAAAAACGTCTACGGAGGCTTTCACATGTGTATCGTGGAGAGAAATGGGGGCAGGGTTACAGCAGGGAGCGAGTGTTGTGGAAGTCCCGTTGTTTTCCTCCAAAGTTAGTGTTATGTGTTAGGAGCTTGACAGTCTCCATGTTTAATCATCAGTGCAAACAATCAGCATTATAAAACAGTAAAAAGCTACAGAAAGTCACACTGTGGATATAACATTAGGGGAGACATCAAAATTGAGTCTCACTCTGTACTATGTTAAGAAATATTCAGTCCTTCCGTCTGTGCTACTAACGACCGGCTGAACTCTGGTACAGTTTTTAGATTTTGGATACATTTTGCATCTTTTCAACAACTTGCATAAGTTCTTGGAAAGAGAGATAACTGGTTGCTCTGTGTATTCAAGGCAAAATGTGTCAGGTGCTCTTGGAAAACAGGAAAAAAATCAGGATAGACAGGAAGGCAATCCAGGCACTCCCAAACACTAAAACAAGTGGCAACGAGGAAGCAAATGTATTAAAAAGCTTTTATTATAGTGGCTAAGTCATTTAAAAATTCAACATGTTCGACCACTGTAGGTCTCCTAGTTTGTTTGTTTTAAATACTATTTTTAGGGCTTTTTGGCCTTTATTTGATAGTACAGTGGATAAGGGAAAAGGGAAGAGAGAGAGCGGGGTCGACATGCAGCAAAGAGCCGCAGGTTGGATTCAAACCCGGGCCGCTGCGTTAAGGGGAGCTCAGGTCTCCTAGTTTTTAACACAGGCTGTAAAACAAACATGGGAGACTATACAGAGAGAAGAAAAATATATACATTTTACTTATTTACAGAAAGCATGTAAAGTCTATATCCTTGTTAGGACCGAGTACTTTAACGCATCCAATCGATGGATCCAAAACACTTGCATAAGTCATTTTCTTTCTTTACTTATGCAACAAACCTCGCAGCTCCACCATTCCCTCAATGTGGCTGACAAGCCCATGACATTAAAGTCTGCACTCCAACCTATAACAACAACCAATAGCAGCAGATTGCAGTGACAAAACACACCGATTACCGTCTATTCCTATAATAAAACAGCATCATTTTAAAAGAAGTGTGGTTTTGAGGGTAGAAACACCTAATAACATACTGTGACAGATCAACTTTTCATCACTGGGAGTCAAATTGAATCCATCTCTTTAAATATTTAAGCGAACTAAAGAAACCCACTTTTACACTGCAGGGCTGGTGAAGAAAGCAGGATGAATGCCAAGTAAGCAGTGTGACTATAGATGACTCTCTCTGTGACCTCCTAGCTTTTGCCACGAGGTCAGATCCCCGGTGTGGAAGAAGGACTCCGTCTCTCCACTCCACCGCCAATCAGCGTCCCCGGCTGTCAGGACTCTGACTCGGTGCTTTCAGCCCCACTGCTGGGCTTGTGCTTGAATGAGCCTCTACGAAGGGATCTGTCTCTTCCCCCCAGCTAAGGGTTCGGGATCCAAACACCTACAGTGTGTCTGTGTTGATTAACCCACATTAGTAGGTGTAAATACTTGGACAAACCCCGACAGAGCATGGCGTACAATTCACAATGAGAAAGGATACACTGTAGGTTGTGTGACAAATTCAGGACAGAAATAGCCACCTGAAACATTTGCTTCCCTTGTTGGCTCTAAAAGAAGCTGCAGTCAAGTCAGTGCTCTCTGCTCATCTGACCTCCTTTCTGATAGATGTCTATTCCCTGTAGGAGCATGAGCAGCTACCCTCTGTTAGGGGAACTACAGCTGGCTTAGGGCGCTGGGGCGAGTGACATTTAAGGGTTATTGTGTGTAAATAATAATGCCTGGGAATACATTGAAAGAGATCTCCTCCAGTATCAGTGAGCTCGAATCAAAACAGGAACCTGAGATGGTCACAAGATACTGAGGTGTCATCACATGAAGTTTTGTTAAAGGGTAATTTGGGTGTTCTTCCAACCTATTTTCCCATGTGTTTGTGTCTAATCTTTGTGACTAATAGGGCCAACAACTTTTGAAACTGGTCCAGTATTGACGGAAAGAGACTGCAGCTGCTCACGAGGTGTAGTGTAATCCTATTGGGGCAAGCTGGCACTGTCATTTCCATCCACTAAAAGTGCTTGTTTTTGCCATGACAGGCTCTGATTGTTTTTATAAGTGTCTGACGTTATGGAGAGTCTCGCTCAAGGAGAAGTCTTGTTCTGAAATCTGGCAAGGTGACGCGTTGCTGGAAGACAACGGTGGAAATGTGAGTGCCAGCCGGGCAGAGTTTGTTGAGTTGCAGTACATGTTACATGTTGCCGCACTGATTTCAAATTGCAATATACGATTGGATATCCTGTTGAATGTGGGGAACCCCGAGGACAGCCGATGACGCAGTCACATGGGAAAAGACGATAGCCAATTGGGAACCAAGCTGACTGAAGCAGAAGGACAACCACCGCTGTCATGGCGGCCGCGGCTAATGCATGAGCTAATGCAAAACGCAAAGCATAGAGTAGTAGTAAGATGGACCTCAAAAATAGAGGACTGAGCCTGTCAGTGGCAAAAACAAGCACTTTTACTGGATGTAATTTTACATTGATGCTGCTCACTGGCACTCACAGCTCGTTTCGTTGCTGCCGGTTACAGCTTTCTCCCTCAATACTGGACCAATTTCAGAAATTGTTGTCCCCGTTTATCACTTTGACACAAAAACATGGGAAAATAGGGTCCAGGTTGGAAAATACCAAAGTTATCCTCTAACATTCCTTCAGTAGGTGCCTGCAACTCTGTCTGAAACATGGCAAAGATAATGGGAGCGCTCCTTTTCCGGCGAGAAGTGATGATGAGCGGCGAGGGAGGAGCATAGCTCATAAATGGAGGGGAAAACATTTGCCGGCGGGAAGAGGCGTCACTTTAAACAAAGCAATGGATCTGTCAGAGCGATCAATGTTTATTATGTCTTTAATTGTTGACGAGATAACGACGCCACAGAGACAAAATGATACTCTGCTGTATGTTACCGACTTCATTCATTCATTTAAAATTGCATTGTTGCAAGTTTTTACCCTGTTTGTATCAGCCATGTGCTCGAGGTAGGCTTACATGCTGCTTTTGCCGCTTGATTTGGAGTGGGGCATTTGGCATATGCGCCGTCTGACACGCCTTTAAAATGG
This sequence comes from Sebastes umbrosus, assembly GCF_015220745.1. NCBI lineage: Eukaryota > Metazoa > Chordata > Actinopteri > Perciformes > Sebastidae > Sebastes > Sebastes umbrosus. Next base: position 25,293,466 of record NC_051282.1, on the reverse strand, counting down.
TGTGCAGACTCCGCCTACTCTGCATACGCCAGCGTGGTAATGGTTGCGGATCCCTGTGAACAAACGTCTGGACTAAGTTTGAATGAATTTCATAGCAATTATTGCTGAAATGATTTGACAATTAATGGATTAGTTGTTCCACAAACAGTTAATCAGCAACCATTTTCATACTCAAAGTCTTGCATCAAGCATTGTTAGTTAATACATGACAAATCCCCACATTAACCCCACATTAGTTGGTTCGTTTTACATCATGTTGAATGCTTTAGTTTTGGACAAAACAAGCAATTTGTATTTTGGGATCTGACAAATTATGATGGACTATTTTTTTTTTATGTTTTATGCTATTTCATAGATAAAATGATCAAATAACCCTTAAATGCTCCCCTGATGCAAATCCATACTATTCTTTTTTTTTTTTAACTGAGAATATTTTCCCAGCACTGAAGCTGGAAAGTTCACACAGGTTCTTTTTAGGCAGAACAGGTTTGAATGTTGAAACCCCTGTGGGGCAAATGTTTACTTGTTGCAACAGATAAGCCCAACCTTCTCTGCCCGTCAAACCACTCACTTCAGGAATGCAATGTCCCCATTTCAGCAGGAAAACTAGGCTATAGTAACCCACTGGTATCTCAGGAAAAAGCCTACACTACTATACAATAGGCCTACATGTAGGAAAAGACTGATTTTGTAAGAAGCTGAGAGGTGTTGCGTTTATTCTCAGAGCTGGTGTCGAGTATGTGGAGGTGGAAGACTAATCAAAAAAAAAAAAAATCACCCAACTGAGCTGCTGCGCCTCTCCCTAAAGAGATTACCGAAGGGAGAAAAAAACACACGGCTCTGAATGCGTCTTAGCCAGTCAATAATAAGTCCGATTAAAGGTGGAACTGCACTGACAGCTGCATTCATTATGCACCTCCAAACTTTATTCATTAGTTGAACCTTACCTTATAGACATTTTCCGTCATACGGTGAACCTCGTCGGTGCGAGACATCGTGAAATCTTCAGCCAGGACCATAAACGGTTTGTTTTCCTTCAAATGTGTATCCGCGTAAAAAATGGGAGGATAAAATAATAAAACGAAGTGTGGATCAAATAATAAGGCGAAGAAACGCGCCCCGTGGAGAGAGAGAGAGATGATCCAGCGCTCCAGAAACAAACCACTCCAACTAAACGCACCTTCTCTCTGCACAGCTGACAGCGCGATGCTGCCTTCACGGACTCATCCACAGCGTGGGCTTTTTCTATAATTCTCAGACGCGTCAGTAGAAGCGTTCAGAAATAAAGTCAGAAATACAGTAAAAAAAAAAAAAAAAAGGACACTAACATTTTACATATGTCATATAATATATCATAATTTTTTATATTTTATATATTTTATAATATATCTTTTTTTTATTTTTATTGTGTTATAAAGTGATTACAAAACAAGTGAAGACATGTGCAGGGACATATATAAAAAAGACCAAAATATATTATACAGAGAAAGACAAATAACAAAGTACAAAAAAAAACCTGAAACAACACAAGGGGATAAAAGCAGGTTGGAGAATGTGTGTGTGTGTGTGTGTGTGTGTGTGTGTGTGTGTGTGTGTGTGTGATGTGGATAATGGGTGTGTGTTTGGCATTGAATGAGGCTAGATGGTCATATATGACATATATATCTTCCCTTAAACACATACATATATATCATATATCATAATACTTAAAAACACACGGTACACCAGTGATAGGATGGACAGGATATATTCAAGAATGTAGGCTATTTGATTGCTAAATATGACAAAAACTAGGCTAAATTACTGTGGCCTATTTTTTTTTTTTGTAAACAATATTTATTATTTTTCAATAATAAATACAAGTGACAAGGACAAACAATATTCCCCCTCTCCTTACTACTTCTACTTCTCCCTTCCAATAACACAATAACAAAAAATGACACTAACAATAACACATTTAGGGATGCACCGATAACAATACTGGATATATTCAATTGAATTCTCTGTTTATATACTATATATATTATATACTGGAATTTGTATTGCTGTTTCAGTTTTGATCAATTTGTTGCTGCATTAACAAGGTTTTCACTTGAAATGTAATGTTGCTGTTGTATTATTTATTATTTTAATAATAAATTACAATTCAGTAAATGTATATCTATGTATTTATTTGTTAGGAAAGCAATGTTTAAGTCAAGCCTGATGTTGCCTTATGTATAAAAGAATGATCCCAGTCACTTCCACACAGTGAGGCTTAAAGCTTATTCATTTAACACTGGTATCGGATCGGTACTCGATATCGGTTGGTACCCAAAGCCCAGGTATCGCTATCGGTATCGGTATTGGGACTGAAAAAGTTGGATCGGTGCACCCCTAAACATATTACGAACAAAAGACGAATGGGTGACATAAATTCATGCAGAAAGGTAAAAAAATAATAAAAGGTTTCCAGATTTCTACAAACACATTTTCTGTTTCTTAATGTTTAAGTTATCCTCACTAATACACTGTGGCCTAAAGTTAAAAAAGGTGATAATAAAGTCTAGCATGATGTAATAATTATAATTATATGTCCGTATATTCCATGTTGACATGACTACAGAATGTTTGTTCACTTCGCTCAAACCCTAAATCCAGTAATTCCTACAACAATTGAATGCAGCACCACCTTATCAAGGAGCACATTTGGTGCACACACCCCATATTTCTCTACCAATTGAGCTCCACCATTCCTGTACTATAATATACAGAGGCAAGTTTGTTTCTCTACAAATAACATTCAATATGTAAATACAGTTCTTACCCCGGAAAAAGTATATTTATATATTTGCCTATTTATATTGACACTTCTAGTGTGTGTAACGATGAGCTTAAAAGACACAGTTCTCTATGTTTGCATCCATCTAAGACAATTAGCCTGTAGACAAACAAGGTGATTAAGTATCGGAGGAGAGGCCCTGTCATTTTGTCTTCAGAGTAAAGGAGCAAATAAAACCTGTTTGTTTCTCCCTCGTGCATCATTTGGACAGAGAATGGCTGCTCTAAATGAAACCAGTCCAGACAAAAAGACAGATTTACAGGATGCATCCTGCCCCCGAGTGTACCATGTCCAGAGCAGCGAGGTGCATTTTGTTGTTTACTGCCCGTTAAAGCCTTTGTGCACACTGCTGCTATCATCTGAGCAACCTGTGAACTTTCTCCAGTTTCCGTTTACAAAAGAACTTTTTATGTACAATTGCATGGCGTAAGTCTGTATAAGAGAGTCATACTCTTAACTGTTTTCAGTAACACCATGGGTGATGTTTTTCTCACAGTGGATAATTTGCGTTAGTTTCATTGTACATGCCAATTAGCGTCTAAGTGCCCACCTAGTGTAGGACTGTAAATACTATACTGGCTTTCTTGTCTAAACATCCCCCACATATCAGCAACATGAGCTTTGTACTTTCTGTCAATAGCCACACACACACCGTGCTGGTGGGATGTGAATGAACACACCTGTTTTGTTGAGTCAAGAAAACAAACTAGCAAGGAGTGCCCCCTTCTGGAGAAAACATGATACACCCGAGCTGGAAATATGAACAAAATACTCTGATGTTAAGTGACAATATAGCCAAAGATCCTTACTTGTTTTGATACCATTAAAAAGGAGAAAAAGTTTATGAAAGAAAAGCCAATAGAATATGTTGTTGCCACAGCTCAATTTAATATGGAAAACAACTAATGTGTAAAACATCTAAAAATGAGAAATTGAACATTTCACTGCCTGTATGATACCTCAGAGTGCAGACACAGTGCTGATCCTGTAAAATGTGTGAATGTGCACCGATGTCTGCAGGTCCCGCCTTCACCTGCTAACACTTAAAGATGAAATACTGAAATTAACACAGCGCCCTTCAGTGCAAAGACAGCCTACTCCCGACCACAGATGTTTTAGGCTGCCAACATTTCTCTGTCAGGCCTGTTCTTCGCTTCTCTCCTCTCTAAAAAAGAAAGTCAAAGAAAAAGCAAATATGATCAGTCTGTCATGAATTACTATACAAGTATATATATATGAAGTGTGAAGGAATGCTTTGTGAGGTGAAATAAGAAAAACACCCGTACCTGGTTCAGCTTTAGCTGCCTCTGGGACCTCTGGTACCTCTGGTATTGGCTCAGTGGGGACCTCTGGAAGTGCTACGTCTTCTCCCTGTTTCAGTAGAGGGGACAGGGTAACAATAGAAGTTACACTGATCAACTAGAAAAGCACAGAAATATTTATTTGTCAAGCTGAAAATGTGTTTTTTTAGTTCCTAAGAAGTTGACATTATGGCGATCCAAGCTTCAGGATTCAGAATGTGATCATACCGAGACGCGTCGCTACAGGCACGGCTGCTTCAAAAACGCCCCTTGGCAAAGGGCGTTTGGCAAAATAGGTAATGCACCTGTGAAGCGGGGCTGCGATCAAATGTGATTAATGGAAAAATGTGGTCTCTCTCTCTCAAAGACAGTAGTCTACATGAAATTACCACGACATGAGATATGAATTCCCCCTTCCCTCCCACAGTCCAAAAGCTAGCTAGCCCTACTGGCATCAAAACAGGAAATAAGTGGTAAAGTAGTTAAGTCCGCCTCTTGCTTGATTTGATTAGCTACCTGGGCCAAGTGTGACATTAACGAGCCTGGCTCTGAAAAGTTGAGACTATTTTAACCTTTGTGTGTTTAAAAACGTCTAAAAAAAACGCGGCGCCAGAGAGGAACGCACTGTAGGCGCGTTGCACCATAGGAAAACAATGGTTTTGCTGGCGATGCGTTTCTAGTGACGTGTCTCGGTGATCAGCCCCATAGGATGTATTTTCTATTTTAAATCACATGTATAAGTAAAGACAAGTTATTTAAGCCGAACTTGTCAGGTGGCACGTTCAAAACATTTGTAGATAAACTGCTAAAAGGAATATTACATTGCTTGCTGCCTTTTTGTCAAATTGAGAAGACTTGGAAGTAAAATCTGTGTCTGTGTTCAAGTGTGAAACATAATAATTTGTGCAGTTTGATAGGCTTGAGAGTGTGTGTCATTTGGAATAATAACTAGATCACAAAAGAGGAAAAATCTGCTGAGGTTTTAATTATTAGGAATCAACCGAATTCATATCCACAATGATTATACAGCCTGTTATTACATACAAATAATGATATTGTGGCTTCTAACGTTGCCAGACTCACTCCTCTCCTCGAGAGACAGATGTTGTTCAAATCTGATCAAAATACCAACATGCAGTTTGGGTATGAAATCTGCACTTGACTCAACTCTGAATCACAGATTTAACAACAGCACTGCTCCAGTGGAAACACTACAGTAAGTAGCAGCTGAAGCCTGTAGTTACACCAGGCCTCAGTGTGTGTGTGTGTCACGATAAATGTGAAGTGGGGTGTTACAGGGAAAGATCATGCACACGTTCTCTGTGTTAAAGGGCAGGTCCATCTGCGTTCTGTGCTGTCTTTTTCAAATGGAAACGCCCACTCAGCTGGTGCAAAAAGCAGTACCGTAGGTTACCAAAGTATGCTAATCGAAGCTAATTAATAAGGTTATGAATAATGTGAACGCTAGCACTGGCTGAGTCAAAGTAAGCTTGTTTGGAAATAACTAAAAGGGTTGGTTTGGATTAAATTAATTGGTAAAATTACTGCTTTTGTGAATGTAGTCTGGTGGCTTTGATGAGAGCGATATAACTGCTTCAGTTCCCTTTACCTCGCTATCAGACAGCCCATTCTGGCGGGGTACTGAAGCCCTTATATACAGTATATCGCTGTCTTCAAAGCCACCAGACCAAACTCCATTCATAAAAACAGTCATTTTACCACGCAGAACATGGGAGTTGCTGGTCTACCGCTGCATCGATCGGTTGGTTTGTTTGTAACGTGGCGTCAACAGCAGTACGTTGCTTAACATCTGTGCCGGTACTCCTGTCTGCTTCTCCAAACTGAGAGCATGCCAACCGCCATCTAAGTTACTGTATGTGACGTTAATACACTGACTATAAGGCTGTGTATATACTGTACATGTAGCAGCGTCATCATGCGGAAACCTACATAAGGTCACACGGGAAAAAGGGAAAATAACTAATAAATTAAAAAATTAAAAAAACTAAAAATAATGGACCCACCCATGTTCAAAGGTTAAACATGCAGCGCAGCACCCACCTGAGTGATAGCTTCAAGCTCTGCTAAAACAGCGTCCTCGTCCTCCTGCGTCAGGGCTCCAGCCAGCATTTCATCAATTTGCTGCAGGAGCAAAAACAATGTGTTAGCTGACAGCTGACAGCTCAGGGATTGTGCTGACTAATCATAAACATGGACAGTTATCCATGTAATGTCTAGGAAAGGTCTGATTTCAGCACTCTGCATCCTCTAAACATAGGGTATATTGTAATATGAAGAAATAATTAAAGTAGTTGCTTGTCAGTTATAATGTAATTTTAGTTTATATGATAGCTTATACCTAATATAAACATATACTATACTGGTTTTAGTAGAAAAATCAATGTAAAGGTGTGTTTGACTGACATCAAGCAGACATTTACCCTTTGATATTCAATTGCTTCCTGGGTCTCATCCAGGATTCTCTCCACATCTTCAATTGACATGATCTGTCACAAACAAGAAAAGGAAGCTCATATTACAGAAGAAAACTGATTGTTTTGGATGAAAAGTGATTTCCACATATTCCGGCTGGCTTGTTGTGAATTTCCTGAGCGAGATCTGCACACTGTATCCAAGGATGTGCAGCAGTCACACCGCTGTAGTCAAGGCTTTGCCTCTTAATCCCTTAATCTTCAAACAATGTGCACCAGCTATGCCAACACACAAACCACAAGCTTTCTCCGCTGCTCAGTCCTCACCCAAGGATCACATTAAATAAAGTATGTTTATCAGTGGAAACTTTGACATTGTTGAAGTGTACACTGACGTATCTAAAGCTTAAGGGGGTATTCTTATCACATGGATGTGAAAAGCATATTTCTAAACACTGGAAAAGAAACATGAAAGCATATTTACCTCGTGCATACTCTTCAGACAATCGTTGCCAACCTTGAGCCCCTCGATGACTTTCATCTCAATTTGCATGAACTCGATATCTTGAACCTGTTCACAAATATTAGCATGTAAAAACATTAAATTGCAAAATTCCAAACAAACACTGCATTATAGATGATCAAAAATAGTATGCATTGACTACCTAGTGGCTCATTATGTTACATATGGCGTTTCAACACCAATACACCCTAACTACATTGAATTTGAGACAGCCATATACTATAAAAAAACAAGTTCATTACTCATAATGACAGCACCGATCATTCTCTACACATTTTTGACGCTCAGGTTTAGTTTGGATTTTGCAGGAAATCAGTAAGCAGAAAATGAGTGAGCAGATTTTGGAAGATTTTACTTTTTATCTTAATATTTATATCACGTTGAACCCTTCTCCTTGTAAGTATAAAACTGAAACACTCATGAGCGGTGGCTCAACCCGTTACCATCCCCAGATCATCAAATACAGAGGCTTTGTCACAGCCATTGGCGTTTGACACCACCACCGCACAAGGCACCCCTTAGTGCCGTTATGAAACGCATTAACTACGATGTAAACCCATCCGCGGCGACAGTAAATGCTCCGAGAAAGTGCTACAAGAGTGTGGTCACGTAGCTTAAGGAGCAAAAAGACACAAGCCGGGCGGGCAGGAGGGGAGGCGGATTGGTCCAACAAACACAAGGCTTTCATGTCCCTTGCGTCACGTTACATTTTCACTTTACAATCAGCTGATCGTTCGTGTCCCGTGTTCACAACATTCAGTGTCATTTTCACTCTACAAACGTAGAAGTTTTAAGCCCAACCATGTAATTCTTAAACCTAACTATAGTGGTTTTGGTGAATAGTCCTAAAGTGGCGCCAAGGGGGCGGTATGTGACGAGTTGGACTGAGAAGGGTGTTGGTTGGTTTGGTGACTTAAAACGTGATGACATCAAACAGTGTAATCTCACAAAACTTACCATGCGCTCTAGGTTTGAAATCTGATTTTCAGTCTTGTCTAGTAGCTGGTCCTGATACCGTTTTTTCTTAAGAAGCAGCAGTGCTTTTCTGCAACAACAAATAAAAAGGAGAAACATAATACAGCAAAAAGTATAAAGTAAGTATTTTTTTAAGGTGCGTAGCATTGCATACAGATGATGCTATTGTGCTCGTGGAGGGGTCTGCAACTTTAATTACATTACAAGTAGGATACAACAAATAAATAAAAGTACAGTATTTTCTGTCAGTAGAGGTTTTTAAAGCTGCACTTTGGTCAACCATAGTGGTGTCTGCTGTGACTACATAGATATTGTTTCAGATCTGAACTGAAAAGAGTAGTATGTTATTTGTTTTTATGCTTACTCTTTCCTGCCATCTTTTAGCAACTGCTTTGCCAGAAGTCGCTCTTTGTCCAGTTGTAGGGTGATTCTCTTTTTGTACTGCTTCAGTTTATCTCTCTGCTGCTTCAGTTGCTGAGCAAAAAAAACAAAACACACAAAGTCAAACATATTCTTAACAAACACTACACAGTAATCGGGAAGGCCAGCTCTGTCTTGGGATGCCCCCTCGACACAGTGGAGGTGGTGGGAGAGAGAAGAATGATGGCTAAGCTGTCATCCATGATGGAGAATGACTCCCACCCCATGCAGGACACCATCTCAGCACTGGAGAGCTCCTTCAGCGACAGGCTGCTCCACCCGAAGTGTGTGAAGGAGCTCTATCTATCGCAGGTCCTTCCTTCCTGCAGCTGTCAGACTCCACAACCAGCACTGCTCCCAGTAGACCACTTACACTTACACACCAAATACTGACAATAACTGCACTATACTGTATAATGACTGTGCAATATCATTAGTACTACTCAGGTGTAATTCATACTGTGTAATATTTCCAGGTGGAATTTCATTTCATTCTCACTGTACAATACCATTTTCCATTTGTGCAATTTTTTTTAATAGTCTGTTTATTGTCAATACTGTATATACTGCTCCTATTTTTATACTTCCTTCTATTTAAATGGTTCATATTTTGTTACACTTTGTTTAGCTCTTTTCGTTTTTACTGTGTTAGCTGATGCATCTTGTTTTTTGCAAATGTCCCACTGCAAACTAAACTAAAAACGTTAGAATCACCACATATCCGTTAATGTGTCAAAGCAGTTAAGTTTCACCAAAGTAATAATGCATTACATGACTGTTTTGTAGGCTAACTTTCTGCATTGCAATGCACAGGGAGCTCTGTTACACTTCATCACAACACACAGACACAAATGTACAACATTTGCAAGCTGCGGCTCTTTAGCTCCTCTCCAGTGGCTCCCTGTGGATTTATAGAAATGGAAATGAATAACTGTTTTTTGTTTACATTTTCATGTTTTATTTATCATTGTTGTAGGTCTATGGTACGACGGGGTATTAGGGCCACATTGAGGGAAAAATAAATAAATCTGAGATCTCGAGAATAAAGTCATAATATAACGAGAAAAAAGTCAAAAGTTCATGTGAAAAAAAGTTGTAATATTATGAGAATAAAGTCATAAGTTTAAGAGAAAAAAGTTGTAATACGAGAATAAAGTCACAAGTTTATGAGAAAAAAAGTTGTAATATTATGAGAATAAAGTCAGTATTATAAAGTAGTAATTTTACGAGTTATTTTCTTTTTTTTTCTAGTAAAGTTATGACTTTATTCTAGTAATATTACAATTTTTTTTCTTGTAAAGTTATGACTTTATTCTCGTAATATTACAATTTTTTTTCTTGTAAAGTTATGACTTTATTCTCGTAATATTACAACTTTTTTTTCTTGTAAAGTTATGACTTTATTCTAGTAATATTACAATTTTTTTTCTTGTAAAGTTATGACTTTATTCTCGTAATATTACAGTTTTTTTCTCGTAATATTCTGACTTTATTCTGTAAATCTCAGATGTTTTTTCTCCTCAATGTGGCCCTAACACTCCGTCGCACATTGTCACTTCAGCCCTCACTGCATTAGACTTATATATTATATACTTAGACTATAAACTGCGTTACCTTCATCACAATGATCAAATGTTTTGCATCCCCAGACAGATTTTTTTTTGCCTAAAATGTCTCTTTTGATAGTAAAGGTTGTTGAGCTATCTAGTCCCAACAAATTACTTCTGTCTAACGCTAGATTACAGTAAAATGCATCATCTGTGTTGCCTTGCAGCCAGAGCTCTCTGCAGCCCTGTGCAGCCCTGTGCAGCTCTGTGCAGCTCTCTGCAGCTCTGTGCAGCCCTGTGCAGCTCTCTGCAGCTCTGTGCAGCTCTGTGCAGCTCTGAGCAGCTCTGTGCAGCCCTGTGCAGCTCTCTATCAGAGCCAGTAGCCTTAATGTGTTGATGTTAACAGGACTAATCTGCTAACAGCTAGCTTCTAGCTCACCAGGATGGCTTTGTCTTGTTCCGTTACACGCGAAGGTCGACTCTTTCTCCCAAAAACGTTTCCCATTATTTAGCCACATCCCCTCCACATCCTCCTTCGTCAACAGGCAAAGTATTACTTATTACCGAACATTTTGCCATGATAATAGAGACAGCCCTGTAATGGCTTTAGCAGCAGGCTAACCGACTACCACCATGTCCACAGTGTAGCTACGGCGAGCGAGGCAGGACAGTAACGCGGTTGAGTTTGACTCCAGTGTCATCATTTTGATAGAGCTGCCATATCACTACTGTTGTGGTATATCATATATCAGCAGCAGCATATCCAGTCAAAATAGTAGCCTGCTGTACCGATGACTATATCTGGGTACCTGGGACAGCTCCAGGCTCCCCGGGGTGCTCCAGGATCAGCACCTTGGACAGCGACCAGACACATGTTCTGAAAATGACCCACCTGAGAGCTGATGAGGAAGACATGCTGGAGGATGCTGTAGTAGACCCAGTGATTCTCAAAGTGGGGTCCCTGTGAAAAGTTGTTAGATCCACTGACTAATTAAGGTAACACTTTATTTTACAGGTCCACAAATTTCATGGTAATTAGGTGATCATTTATAGTTTAGTATTAGGGCCACATTAAGGAAAGGAAAAATACATCTGAGATTTCAAGAATAGAGTCATAATATTACGAGAATAAAGTCATAAGTTTATGAGAAAAAAAAGTCGTAATATTATGGGAATAAGGTCATAATATTACGAGAATAAAGTCATAAGTTTACGAGAATAAAAGTTGCAATATTATGATAATAAAGTCATAAATTTATGAGAAAAAAAGTCGTAATATTATGAGAATAAAATCATAAGTTTACAAGAAAAGAAGTTGTAATATGAGAATAAAGTCATAAGTTTATGAGAAAAAAAGGTGTAATATTATGGGAATAAAGTCAGAAGTTTTTGAGAAAAAAGTGTAATATTATGAGAATAAAGTCATGAGTTTACGAGAAAAAAAGTTGTAATATGAGAATAAAGTCATAAGTTTATGTGAAAAAAAGGCGTAATATTATGGGAATAAAGTCAGAAGTTTTTGAGAAAAAAAATTAATATTATGAGAATAAAGTCATGAGTTTACGAGAAAAAAGGCGTAATATTATGAGAAAAAGTCATGAGTTTACGAGAAAAAAAAAGGTGTAATATTATGAGAATAAAGTCAGAAGTTTATGAGAAAAAAGTCAGTCGGTAGTAATTTTACGTGTTATTTTAGAGGGGAAACAGAGCAGCGTGTGTGAAAATGAGGAACGTGGAGCATCTTGTGAAGTTATACTTTAGTATAGGTTTCACAAATAACGAAGTACTTCATCTTTTGGCACATCTGTTTCATGGAGTCCGCCATGTTGCACCGCCATGTTTCTACAGTAGCCCAGAACAGACAATCCAAACACTGGCTCTAGATAGGGCCTTTTCGCATTTTTACGTCACCTGAAGGCCACCGTAGTTCTCCGACACGCTTAGAAAGGGAGGGGTGAGGGGAGGGGTACTCAGTTGGTTGCAATCTACAACCTCACCGCTATATGCCACTAAATCCTACACACCGTACCTTTAAGCACATGCATGCATTCAACTTTCAACCAGAGAGGACGCTGCTATTTTAGCCCGGTGTTACTCTTTAATGTTGTGTACCATTCAAGACATAGCTGTCATTGCTAACATCTCTCTTAAAGTTATTTGTAAGATGTTTTATGGAGTGGAGACAGAATACAATTCAGTACAGCATTCAAACGTTATTTCAGTTTGATACGTTATCCAACATAGAAAACAGCATACAGCAGATTTCTCCAACACTTAAAAGAATGATCTTTCATTCATAACATACAGAGATGGATCTGTGAACAAACTTTAAATTTCCTGCCTGGAAAATGCCTGGAAGTGAGTTAAATCCCAATCTGTTGCGTTTATTTAGTCCAGGGGGATTTACCCACATGCAACTGCTTTATGGTCTGCAGATGTAGCAAAACAATAAGAAACCCCTCAGCTACGACTATTTGACTCATCCCTGATCAGCTGGTCATACATTAAATACAGAATGACGAGATGCTTAACCCTGTGGCAGTTACCTAGAAAGAGAAAAATAATCACAAATATCAACTTAGTTGCATCTTTGGCTCTTCATAACAAACCGCAATATCTGGTATGGTTTTCATTTTTTGTCATTATTTAGAAAGGTTGAAAATTTGGTGTTTCATTTCACATGGCACCATTAAAAATGACACAAAGGCCTAAAATATGAAAGAATTGCATTACTCTCAAAGAGTTGGGATTTTTTGCAAAAAATCGAAATGCCCATGATGGATTGTCTATGGGTCATATTCAGCCATCCCACTTCACATCATATCATATCATGATCATATCCATGCAGGCCCCCAGAATACAGGAAAAAAGTAAAAAACAGTTTTCGATCCAATCAGTTCAAGCGCTCTCTATTTGTCTCATAGAAATTCTTATATTGGAGCAACAGTGTTTCCATACATCATGACAACATCAACAACAGTCTCGGGATGAACCCGTGCAGGCCGTCTCTGTTCAAAACTGCATGCAGGGCTTTCAGAGCACTGCACTGGTGTGTTACTGAGGTAATAGCCTCATATGGCCTTCTTTCATGTCTCAGATTGGGACAGCGGGCTGCAGCTCCCGTAAAACAAGATTACGCCATGAAGACAGCCTCCTTGGTAAGAACCCAGAGTCTCAGACAGTGCTTCTCTGAAAAGGAGTCAGTAGGAAGCAGCAGGCTACACCTGGAAGTCAGTCCCAAAGTGTCTGATCTGGGCGTCAGTCATAGATAGATAGGTGGTCCTCATACTGGGCGAGTACTGCAAGGGGAAACGATTGAAAAACACAATTTAGCACATCTGCATTTAAACAACAGCATTTTAAAATCTAATTAAACATGAGTAAAAGAGTTTTTCTTTTAATTATGAGCTGCTCTTTAATGAGGAGGTTGTGGAATCGGGATGGTATGTTAATGTAGCGGGGGACTTACAGAGATAGTTCGGGTGTTTTGAAGTGGGGTTGTATGAGGTACTTATAGTCAGTGTATTACCTACAGTAGATGACGGTCAGCACACCCTCAGTTTGGCGAAGGAGACAGGAGTTACTGCACGGGAGCAAAGTAATGTACTGCTGTTGGCGAGGCCAGCAGCAAAACGTATTTTAGCCACCTAAAAGAAAGGCCCATCTAAAAAGATCAATATCAGTTTAAGTGTACGCTATATTTAGAATGTTTTTGCTGGTTTACCTTGCCATCAGACAGCCCTTTACGACGGGAAACTGAAGCGGGGAACTGAAGCCAAAGCCACCAGACTCCATTGAAAAAATCAGTAATTTTACCTCGCAGAATACAGGGGTTGCTGGTCAACCGCTACCTCTATCGGTTAGTTTGTTTGTGCTGTGGTAGTCCAGCAACTCCTGTGATCTGTGAGGTAAAATTACTGCTTTTTTTCAATGGAGTCTGGTTGCTTTGGCATAGACATCGGCTTCACTTCCCCGTCGGAAACATAGACTGTACAGCTTTCTGACAGCAAGGTAAAGCAGTGAAAATATTCAAAATATAGATATTGATTTCTTTGGGTGGGCCTTTCTTTTAGGTGGCTAAAATATGTTTTGCTGCCGGCCCCGTCCACAACAGTACATTACTTTGGTTCTGTGCGGTAAGCTGTCTGTTTCTCCAAACTGGGGGGCGTGCCGACCGTCATCTACTCTAGGTAATACACTGACTATGGATAAGTACCTCATACAACCACACTTCAGAAACACCCACACTATCCCTTTAAAGAGCAAGTGGAGAGACAGAGGGCACAAGTCAGGGGGTCACAGAATAAGTTACACTCACATAAAACACTCTGTGGATAAAACAGTGCCGGAAGGTCAAATGTCGCACAGCTGAGGTACTGTATGGAGCTTTAAGGGCGTCTTTGGGGTTGTAGGTTAAAAACATTCTGCATAGCAAACGGCGTCATTACAGAGGTTATAGCCCACAGTGTGTTTTCAAGGAGTGGAATGAAAATGAAATCAAACAAAATCAGGAAGAAATTAGACAGCGATAAAAACTTACGATATTTAAAAGTCTGAGTAAAAAAAAAAAAGAACATAACAAAAGGGTTAGTTAAAAACACTGGTCAATATTCAGCAGGTAAGATACCTTCTTGAGAAATGAAAGCATGAGTAAAATGCATTGCAGAGCTGAATCACAAAAAAAACCTCAAAACAAACAAAAAAATGTGTCTCACAGAGGCAAACTAAAATTTTAATCAATGGTCCACATTCTCTTTCTTTCCCTCAGAAGGTGTTTTCACGTCTCTGCTGTGAATGCAGTTCAAGCAATGAGTCAGCCACGCAAACAGAAAACTTAACAGGAAAGAAACTTCACATGAAAGAGACTTTAACTGTGGATTTACCAGCGTCATCTATCATCTAGCCTCAGCTCTGGAGACACACAACACGCTTACAGACTCTGAGTTATACCATTAAAACTAGATACCTGCACTGGCTTTATTCAAAACAAACACCATGGTTATTTCACACGTGCATAATATATGCATTAGTCTTAACCCCCTGAGACCCGCGGGATCGGGGACAATCATGACCAACTTTACTGTCTTTCAGAGGCTGTAGCAGGTTGAGTTTTAGAGCTAGAGTGAAGGAAACTAGAAAACCTAATCCATATCTGTCCTAATCCATTGGTAACACCCATGTCATAATACCTGTTGTGACCTCTAGGATAATCACAGCCTCATGAAAATTTACAGTCACAAACTAGAGACCTAGAGCATTCAGAGGATGGATGGCTTTTCAATTGCTAAAAAATGCAATTCTTGCAGAAATCTCCAAATGTCAAAAGTTTTTCATACCAAATCACAGCATGGCTTTTTCTGTGGTGTTCCTCAAGGTCTTAGTGTCTTAATGTGGTATTTTGGAGGGACTATTGATCATTCTTATCAATTTACAAGTTGTCAGAAATTGTTAAATCTGTGTAACAAATGGTATCAACCCCAAAATTGCTGCAACAACATACAGTATGAGACATAAGTGAGGATGGGAATGGCCATCATATACTTCTATTATAATGTTCTAAGCCCTTTTACACTTTCACAATTAATTAATTAATTAATTAATTAATTAATTAATTACAGCTTCCTTGTATCTCCCCCTAAATACCTCCTGTACCTCCCTAAAAACAAGTCAAAAACGGGTCTATTGTGGGTCTCAGAGGGTTAACCATTAATTTGTAAAAAATTAGAAATACAATCCAAGGCCGTGGTGAAACATGAACATTATGCTCAGAGGTTAGCAGTGAGAGTGTGTGTTCGCATACAGAGATGGCCCTGGGCTATAAAATGTATGCATGTCAGTCAGTGGCCAGCAGAGGGCAGTCTTCCATCACGTGCAAACTCTCCTCACTAAGTGTTGACAGTGTGAGGCTCTATATATACTGTGCTGTTATGTTGGTGGTGCTGCTATGCATGCTCTCTGTTAGTGGTACAGCAGTGTTGAGGTCAGTAGTGCCATCACTGTCATCACACAAGGGACACTAGAGCCTCATAGGGCCAACGCACCGAGGGAGGCGGGGATCCTCTCCCTATCAGCGGCACGTTCTCGTATCGAGGACTCCCTCCGAACAGCATGGACTGATTCCTGCGATGGAAAGAGAGGGAAAAGGAAGGTAGTAAGAGATGAAAAAGACACAAATACACTGCCGTCATCTGGTGATCTTACATGTACTCGGGAGGCGGCACAACATTAGAGGCAGATAGCGGAGGTGGATGAAGGCTGGCCTCGCTACCGAGGCTGCTGGTATAGCTGCAGAAACTGTGGATGTTGGACCTTCTGGGGTTGTAGGATAGCCGCCGCGCTTGGGGGTTGAACGGGTCCTCTTCGTCTATGTCGTCATACTCTTTGTCCCTGGATGAAAGCGGTACAGTCGTACACAACACACACACACACACACACGCACAAAGACAGGAACAGAGAAAGTGCGTGCGTTAACACTTTGTACATTATGGGCGAAGTACGTAATGGGATAAGGGGGTCGCCTGGTTCTGACCTGCTGCCCATTAGTGTCCACACTCTGAAAATCGCACACAGCATGGCAGAGAGTGCGCAGGCAGCCAGCAGAGAAAACAAAGAGAGGTAGAGGAGCCCTTCCACCCCATCATAGCACACACCCATTAGGGCATCCAGGTAGTCCTAGGAGAATGGACACATATAGTACAGTCAGTTATTGTCAGTGACCAGCAAAAAAATATTACCTTTCACACCTTTTATCACAGAGAACTTCAGTGGATTATGTGTGTATAACTATTCCTCTGAACCACAGAGATTAAATCCATAAATTTAGGTTAAAAAACAATATGATTTATTAGCGTTTTACAGACAAAGATGACATGGACTGCAAAAACATGTTTGTTTACGTCACTTATTGGTGCTATTTAATTGACTTTCATTCATGTATATATCAGAACATCATCAGATCTCTATTCTAAATGTGAACTCGGTCTTACTGTAGCTGATGTGAGGGGAAAAAGCAACAGCAGCCTTTCACAGCAGAGATGACAGAAATGCAGACTTTCACACAAACACAATGCAGTCTTTTTTTCCATACCGAGACCTTCATGTTACTCTGATGACATGCATGGTACAAATGCATTCTTTGTTTGCTTTGCTTGTTATATTTGAGTAATGACTAACAAGCTCTGTGAGCGGCCTTGACATATGCGTGGTTGTGTGTGTTGACGCTGTTATTGATCATTATTTAAAGGGGGCATATCATGAAAAACAAACTTTTTCAGTGCTTGTGCACATACAGTACATTTGGGTTTCTGGAGTGCCTACAAACCCACAAACTGTAAAATAAGACAAACCAGTCTGTTTTTTTGTGGGCTGTCTAGATGAGAAAACATGTGATTCAATAAGCCATTCAGATTTGGCTCCCCTTCCTATGTCACATGTCAGGCTGTTCTCATACACCGTTTGGTGCTATATTTACGAAAAGCAAATGTACTTTAATTCATATATATCTCACAAAATCAATTTGTATGTAATCCACGTAATCGTGAACCAGGAAGTATAAAGAACGACAAATGCCACGTAAGTAGGAGGTCGGGGTGGATTACCCAGCAGACCGGCGTTCGTACCCCGTTTGGAACAAGAAGTCAACGTTGATTTATTTTGTCACGTAACTTCCGTACTTAAGCTACGCCACTTCCAGTGTTATATTAACCCAAACCATGATCTAAACCTGCCTAAACCTAACCAAGTTGTTTCCTGTGAAGACTGGAAGTTTATTTTGAAAAGGCTGGAGCAGAAAACGCACAAAAAATGAGGAATAACTTTTCGTAAGATATCATACGAACCGTTGTATGAAGATACGTTGCATTAGAATATATCGCCCCCCCCCCATTGTGAGTATCTCCACCCACAGCTTGAGAACTACCTTTGCAAAGGTGCACCATATTTTTCTCACAAGCCAATAAGAGCAGACTTGGCTTTGTCGGGAGGGGGTCTTAAACAGACAGGCCCTAAAACGGAGCGTTTCAGAGAGAGGGTGAATACAGGAATATTCAGACGGACAGGATGAGAAAAATAATGTGTTTTTTGAACATTAAAGCATGTAAACATGTTTTGGTAGAATCCCAAAATACAAGTATGAACCTGAAAATGAGCATGATCTGTCCCCTTTAAAGTCTGTAGGAGCATTTTAATGTACATCGCCTATATTACTGGCATGCATGTTGACATCCCTGCTCACCAAACCACCCTGCTGATATTTTCAATACAGTCCCCAATCCCCCCCACCCTCCACCTTCCTTTATCTCTATGCTTTTGTTAAAGAATGACACACACACCTACAGTACATGCAGCGTATAATAGTTATACGATCTAAAAGCCTACATCTGATGTTACAATCACAGCAGCGAGAATGACTCATTTCAGCTCTGAGACGTCTTATTCCCTTTTCAGATAAAACTCTGACAATCTGAAACCTGCAAACGTAAAGTTAAAGTGAGAAAAAAAAGTGGGGGTGGTGAATAGAGCTACTCTAGCTGATAGAGAGTGTACTGTACTGTACTCTTGCAACGGTGTGTATAAACATGTCGGTCCATGAGAAGTACATAGAGATACGGTTGAAAAATCAGTCAAGTTGCTCCTCAAAGCGGCTCTGAGCCCTATTAAAAAGTGTCCCGGTCGGAATCTGACCTTACCTTATGTAGCCCGCGGCAGTCGAGCAAGGCTGTTAGCTGGTGTAGACTGAACTCAGAGGAGTTCAGCAGTCGCTGGATCCCCAAAAGGTCTCTCTGTATAAAAAGGTTTAAAAAAAAAGAGTAGAGAAATGATACACATTTTTCCACCGTGTGGTGTAATAGCCCCGTCAGCCAGCCACTTACCTCAGCGGTGGGAAAGATGGGCACCGAGAACTGCAGCAAGCCCTGGATCTGGATTTGCATGGTGGTCAGAGAACGCTGGCAGATTGTTAAAGACTGCGAAAACATAATCGCCCACAAACATTACACACACAGAGCAAACAAAGAGAGGATCCTATTAAGAGGAGCATTGTTTGGGAGCAGCATGTCAACAAGTAATTTGGTGTTAAAGAAGGCTTTATAATGCGCTTAACAGCGGACACACTTCTTTCCAGACAGATAGGCCCAGATTAGCCACCAACCGTCTCGCCCACCAATCACCGTCCCTCCTCCCATTCACCCCCCACCAACCCGATCTGAAGCACAAACAAAAGACAAATATTTATATCAACTAGGCCATCACAGGAAAAGATTATCTTTACCTACTTAACAGGCGTCATTTTAATCCCTAAATGGATGCTGCGACGATAACAAAGCATGAGGATGCATGTGGATTCATCCTCAATACATGCCATACAGACACAGTACTGCTCATTAAAACTACACTATACATACTATACATAAATATACACAAGGAGTAGTAGGATCACACTATCTTACGTGATGAAGTGTTTGTGGTGTGAAGGTGGATCATTACTCAAGAAAGAGAACCTTGTCATTTGTGAGCGCCCTGTTCTCCGCGACTTCACACTGCGGTTCAGTGATAGATTAGGTGATCATGGAGGCCGACCTCATCGTCCTGTTCATGAATTTGAAAACATCATCTGGTGCACCCGGTCATGTACATTAAGATGACCTTAACCGTAACACTATAACAGAGTGGTGCAGGGATGACGTATTTTTGTAGGCCAACCAGAAAGTTAGCATCGCCCTGGTTCCCTCAACAGAAAGTTTGGTTTTGGGTTATTGCAGAAAATAAGCTCTGTGGCAAACAAACGTTTATAATACTTGCACGTTTTGTTCGGCAAGATCCACAAATGAACACCACTTTTGTGATTTTTGAAGTGTGAATGCAATCGGCAGAAATAAAAAGCTAACGTTGGGCTGTAAACCAGTGGTTCTCAAACTGTGGGGTGCGCCCCCCTCGGGTGACCGTGGGAAAATGTGATGTTGGAATCTTTTTCACGTCGGAACAGTAAGCAAATCGTCTCTTCTACATCCATGATAGCAACGGTTTTCATTCAGACAGACGGTCTGTAGGTTTACAGAATGGACAGGGACAAAAAGAAAAACAGTCGATGCTTCGGAGACGAACAAGACAACGTGCTCCTCTGACGGTAATCAAAAGAAAATATGGGGGCTGCACCGAGTAGTTTGAAGCTTCATTCATAACGTTGACATTACAATTATTATTAAACTTGCAAAAACATGAGTCTACCTTCCACCTTCTCTTCCCTCCTCTCTATCAAACACAAACAGAGCGAGCAATGTGGCGCTTCGTCCATCTCTGTAGTTGCCCCAGTCCAAAAGTAAAAAAAAATAAAGAGGACGTTGTATTTCCAGAATTCACAACATGTTTTTATCTAACAAAATATTCTGTTTCAGTCCATATTTTTGGTTGTTCAGCCTTTCAAAAACAACAGTTTCCCTGCAATTAAAAACAGTTTTCTCTCCCACATGCACCTGTATTAATTGGGCGATCTAGCAGCAATCCAACAGCACCATAAATAATTTTTTTACAATTATTTCTGGCCCCGAAGGGGGGAATGACAGAAAAGGTTTGAGAACCACTGCTATAAACTAACTACACCACGGTCGCATGAGCGCGAGTACACTCAACGAGGCTGTAAAGGCGGACGAGTCGGCGCGGTGATGTTTAGTATTCTCATTTAGCCACTTGTTAACAACCTCCTTTTTTTCAGACATAAAAGCTTCAAAATTCACAAGTGGGATATTTACTGACGTATTTGTAATAGACATCTAGATGTGAACCAATTCTAATTAAGAAATACAATGAAAGACAACTGGGGTTTTGTGCTTATAATACAAGGTTATACATCTAAATCTGCTGGCCTTGAAAAGAAGTGGTTCCTGAATAGCAGCCATGGATTAAATTGCAGGGTCGTGCTGCTCACCTCTGAACAGGTTTTGTGTGACAGCTGTATCATTTCTATATTTATTTTTTGAGGCAATTTTGAATGCACATTCATTTCAAGCACCAATAATTAGCCTCTTTGGAAAGTGCGAGTTGCCTAAATCTTTCTTTGCAAAGTAGTGATGGGCTGATGTCTTTAAATAAATCAGGATTCTTAACTCCTCTTCCTCTTTCCTCAGGATTTTCCACTTGCCTCTAAACAGTAGCTGCCTTTATGCATGATATACAGTAAACTGAATAAATAACTAAGAAATGTTGCTAGTGAGAGCACCCCCAGGCAGAGATTATGCACAGGGTAAAAGATACGGCTAATTTTTGGAGACCCACATATGAAAAAGGAATATTCTTTGATCAAAGTTTATCACTTTAAGTAATTAAATTAGCGTTGGGGGCTCATTTTTTCCTAACTGATCCGATTAGGGCGCGATGATGATGATGATCTAGCAGCTTGGCTTCTCACAAGGAAAAATTTTAAAATAGAAATATATTTTCCGGTGTGTGTGACTCTCGGTAAACAACTACATGTGTAAACAGACAGCTGAGACTTTGGACATGTTGTCAATACCTGTTGGAAGGGGTTTGGAAGATTCGGGCTGCAGAACAAATAATAGTGTGCAACATCTGAAGGGAGAGAGAAATGGGGAGACAGGGAGAGAGATTAGTTTTGTGTCATAACAGTCAATGACAGAGAGCTGGGATCTGTGGAGATGAATTACCTGCGCTGAGGAAATCCTTGGTTTGGTTGACTATAAACTTGTCTGGAGACACACAAAAGTCACTGGTGCCCTGTAGGAAGACAACAACATGCTTTAATCTTGCAGGTATTCAGAATTTATTCAAGCCATGAACTAGATCCAATTTCTTCTGCTGCAACTGAGTAAAACTGAATTTGCACTGGGCAGTTATCGACAATCTCTCAACAACACAAACTATTTGTACTGCAACATTTTTATCACCATTTAAAAGGTACAGTGTGGAGGCTTTGTCGACATCTAGTGGTGTGGTTGCAGATTGCAACCAACTGAGTACCCCTCCGCTCACTCCTCCCTTTTCAAGACAGCGGTAACGTGAGCCGCCGAGTCCAAAACCGTGCTTACGCTGTTCGCCTCGCTCAGAACCCATCCTTACCATAATAACACTACTTTAGGAGCAATGATAGTCAGACTGCAGCTGGCGGTACCATTAACAGATTCTTTCATGAACAACAACAAACGTAAATCTTGCAAAATCTCTCGCGATCAAACGTGACTTTAGTGAAACATCAACAAACATGGCGGATGTAGCAGGAAGAATTAGCTTAGTTTTTGCACTACTTTGTACTGAAAAGTATGGAGGATGGATGGATGAAGTCATGGAGACACATTAAATAAACACATGCGTTGCTGCCACAAGTTAACAAGTTGGTCCTCCATTTCTGTGGTCCATCTTACTACTAATTTATGCCTTGCGTTCTGCATTAACTCATGCATTAACCGCGGCAGTGGTTGTCCACTTCAGTCAGCTTGGTACTCAATTAGCTATCGTCCTTTCCCACGTGACTGCATCATCGGCTTTCCTCTGGGTTCCCCACACACAACAGGATATCCGATCGTAAAAATTGAACATGTTTAATATTTACGATTTGAGAAAAGGAATCTGGCCCAAAATCGTCTTGATTCTAGTGAAGTGTGTACCCGGCTGTAGCTAATGAAAACGCAATTATTCTTAATTTCAGGTGATTATACACTAATATAAACATAGTTCTGAATATTATATTCCATTTCTGCAAATAGATCCCTCAAAATGTTACACACTGCTCCTTTAATCTTAGTATTTATTCAAGCCATGAACTAGATCCAATTTCTTGTGCTGTGTAAAACTGAATTTGCACTGGGCGGTTATAGACAATCTCTCAATAACACTAACTATTTGTTTTGCACAAAGATTTTTATCAACTGTGGAGTGAGTGAGCCTTTGAAATTAAAGTATTCACACAAATGTCCACAGACTTGTGCAATACAGCAGCATGCACACACACATATAAATACACACACATATAGATACACACACATGCTTTAATCAAGCACAGAGAAACATGTGTGGTATGTAGGAACACGCGTCATGCTGTATTGATCATGTAGCGCTTTACATGCTTCGATGACCATGGATGAAATCTACTTCATGCTCTTAAATGCATCCATGGAGACCTGCTAATGTGCATACATGAACAATTAGGGGTCAAGGTCATGCACTCTCTGTGCACTTCCGTGAAACACATTAAAAGAAGGCGATAAAAAAAAAAAAAAACTGAATCATTTCTCACAGACATGCATAATTGACAGCTGGGGAAAATAACAGGCTGCTGTTTTAAATTGATCCAGTTCAAAGGGATCAAGAAATGTGCTGTGATGCAGAATCAAACATCAAAGCCTTGTCATTTATTTCTAATATAATTGCGCGTCCGCTGCTTTTCATGTCAGCTCCAATCTAAAAGTATCTTTCTGCAGCAAAGTAATGATCTACATTATAATAAAACAAATGATGTGATGATTAAATACAGGATGCAACAAAATAAAACACAACAGTAAAGCAAGACAAAACACAAAATAGGCCTACCTAACCTTAATTTCTCCTTCCCGTAGTTATATTTACACTTCTTCCACCTCAGTTTCACATCACCAACATCTCTCTAAACTCGACCGCGATCATATGACATTTGTTCTCAGCAAAAACTGTACAGCATGGTGTGCGTCGGGCACCGCTAGGATGCTACCCTTCATCTCTATCTCATTATACTAGCGGGGACATTTTGTTTATGCTTCGTCTCTCATCAAATATGTATAAATTTATGAGCATTTTCTAGGACACCACCATCGTCTACCTTCCTTTCAAGATGCACCATGTTTTTTTTTTTTGCACCATGCAGTTTCTGAGTAATGATGTGCAGGTTGCAACAAGTTGACTTGTGTGTATTTTGCATACGGTCCCATATTCAAATTCTTCTACTGAAGACTTTGATAATCCACTTCTGTGTGGACGACTGGCCTATACCTATTAATAAGGCGGGTACAGCACATTTACCTCAGCTCACCTATGCTGGAGAAAAGCTACACTCATGTTGTACTCATGTTCTAATAAAATGGGCTAAACTCAGCCACAGGCACAGTCCGAGATATCGGTAATGTGGTTTTACACCTGCAGAGAAGCTCTGCATTGACAGAGAACCACGGGAGATTTCTACATTTCACGCCTGTGCAGTTAATTTCAGTAAAATCAGCTGTCAACGCTCATTCATTCTCTCTTCCCCCTTGCCTCACTTAAAACAGCTGTCCAGATGTAAAATTCCTGTGGGATAATCCACAGATGGGATAATCTGCAGGAGGCACGAAGATGGAGGAGAGGAGACAGTGGGAGTGGCGGAATGCTGGGAGTGAGGGGGTTACTCTTTGTACCCCAGACAGTGCCCCTAATACCGGCTCCATTAAACACACTAAGCCCAGATGTGCTGAACACATGGTGTACAGACAGGAAGAGAGAGAGAGAGAGCAATCTGTCAGACATAAGGAGGAGTGAAAGACAAACAAAAGAAGAGTTTTTGAAGAAAGCGGTAATTAATGCTAGAAAGAGCTTTGTTTACAGCGGGGCTGATAAACCTAAAACGCTAGGGACTTGTAATCAGCTTTACTGCATGGCTGACCGTAGAGAAGCGCCCGCTGTAAACAAACATACACAGACACTCTTTAATCAGGAAAGATGTCCAAGAACTTATTGACAGTAAAACCCTCGGGAAGCACGAAGTTGGGAAGCTAAATACAAGAACCATCACCTTCCACCAAAATGAACTCTGCGGGTTGATAAATAACCGACTTGATTGCAAGAGCAGAATATATAATATAACTCCACATGAATAAATAAATAAGAAGCACATTTTAAAGATTTTTTTTTTTAAAAAGCAAGTGTTTTCTCACCACAGCTGTAGCAGTGCCCGCTCCCAGTGAGGCCCAGCTTAAGATCATAGACAGCACCACAAAAGCCATGATCCTGGAGGAAAAGGAGAGAGAGAGAGACGTTGGTGATGGGGAGATACAGACAAAGACACATGGGGAGAGGCAGATGAATCAGCTTGTCTTTGTACCAGCGATCTTCAGCTCTTTTTCACCTAGTTAATTTGATTTATTCTTTTCAGCGTTTGCTTGGGAATTGTCCCCCTTATGCCCGAAGACAGAGGCCCAAGTCGTACTTTGTACTGGTACATCGCAGATTAGACGATATGGCTGGAATTCAATTTATTATGGGGTGATATAAAGATAAATTAACTCATGACTCCTAGCGGAATTCACTTGATAGCTGTAGACTTATATAAAAAGAAAGATCTATTCTATTCAGATATGTTTGACTGGAGCAAAAGAATTGTCTAATAAAGGTCTCACAAGGCCACAACTAAAAGATAATACTGCTTGAAGTCTGGGGACTTTCCATCTCTGTCTTTTGTCATTTCTGCTCTGCTGGATTCACTAGCAACATCTTAACTGGCTGCACTTTCTGTCAATCGTGGCTGTCAGTCACTGTGCAACGTCGCTGTCCATCAACAGCTGCTGCAAACTTTGCTTTCTCGACTTCTTGAGTTATCTGCCCCCTTTTGTCTGGAAAGACTTAACAGTTCAACAGGGTCTTAACCATAGACTGTATATAAGAAGTGGACGTAGTCACCCGTTCGTTTGTGGACTGCTGTTTTGAAGCCTCGAGTTCGGCATTATGGCTGTCACGATCTTGGTTTTTGACCATGTTGAAATGTTGAACTGTTCCTTTAAAAATCAAGGAAACTGATGGTCTTTCTGCAAACTACATATACTCATGTTTTCACAAATATTTAATCCACTCTGTCGAGAGGGGAGAGCTAAGTACAAGCAAACGCTGAATAAGACATTTTTAAGGCGACCAAAATGTTCTAATTAACTTTCATGAACTGAAAACACACTGTGAAAGGGTTAAAGTTGTAAGACGAAAACACAGACAACTCCCAGACCGGACAACGCCGTGGTAGCGACCTGTCAATCACAAGGTAGCCACGCCCTAAAGCAGCCCCTGCTTTATGGTCTATTTGACTCTAAATGGTATCATAATTTACTAAATGAACATCATGCTGTATTGAAGAAGACTTGAAACTAGCGATTGAGACCATAAACTCATGTTTACAATGTTTACTGAGGTAATAAATCAAGTGAGAAGTAGGCTCATTTTCTCATAGACTTCTATACAATCAGACTTTTTTCTTTTGGCAAACAGAGGAGTCGCCCCCTGCTGGCTATTAGAAAGAATGCAAGTTGAAGGCACTTCAGCATTGGCTTCACTTTCTTAACATTGTGGAGGTGGTTTATGAAAAAAAAAAAAATACACACACATATATATATTATATATATTATATTATACTATTAGCCTCAATTTCTTTGCGATTATTGGCAGAAGCAAGAGAACATGCTGTGAACCAGAGGGAGATAAACCAGTAAAAAGAGAAGGAACGGCCCCCTGATGGATGTAAAAAGGTTGCAGAGGGCTTCTGTTGTCGACTCGCTCCTCGGACCTTCTTGAAAGCACCAATAAAGTAGCCTGAGAGCACTTAATAATTAGTTGAGGGAGCAGACTCATCCTGCTGGTGCGATCAATAGGCATTAGTGAGGCCCATCAGAGGGAGATGTGAAGAGCGATCCTGGGCATCATCTGCTAACACCGACACGTAGGCTGCACTAAATTGGGCAAATGGGATGGGAAGTCTGGCTGTGGGTATGCTTGTCAGACATCGGTGTTGGTTTAAATGAATGGCTGCGATTTACTAAACAGAACATTCCTCCTCCTAATCTTGAACATTTCTTTCAGAGCTGTGGAATCTAAACACCTTGTCTTTTGTTTAGAGAGGAAACAACAGTGGTTTTGATCTACTTTGATATAAAATATGAAATTTACATTCAGCAAACTGATCAGTCGGTTTGATTGAGCGTATGAGTTACCTTTAATTGTGTGTGGAAATAAAAGGCAAGTCACTGAGGAGAGGAATACGGGCAGTGCTATTTGAAGATGTAATGCAATCGTTGGTGCCGTTAATGGAGTGACCTATATGGAGCCAGAATGACTGGTGCCCTGTCTGTCTGCAGTCTGTGATCCAGGCAGAGGCCAATGAGAACAGAGATGGACCACAAGAAGAAAAAAAGAAAGAAAAGGAAATGTCTCCACACACACACACACACACTCAGGGTACCTACATGATGATCAGCCATCGAGACTGCTTGGCCATCCCCAAGCACATGGCCAAGCAGATGACCAGATCCAGGATCAGCAGCAGCAGATAGGTCAGCCACCTACGAGAGACAGGAAAAAAAAAAACGAAGCATCGCTATAACAACCCTGATTGATCACTTTCCCTCGCAGTCAGCATACTTTATGTACGAGCCTCGGGAAGTGCGAGCCCAACATATGTTCGGGACCGAATGTGTGAGATCCGTGTGTGCGCTGTACATCAGCATTCTTGTCTCCTAGTTAGAGCCCATCTGCTTCAGGTAATTTCCAGCCTGTTGGCTTAATAATTCAACACCACAAATCCATAGGCATTAATTTTTCAAGCTCTGAAAATGTCCTTCACAGTCAGGCCTGGACTTGGAGCGTATGTGTGTGTGTGTGCGCGTGTTCTGACCAACCAAACACGTGGGAATGCCTCATGACTCATTCTTAACTCCACGAGCCCCGGCAGCATTGTAAATCTTTTAGCAATGACAAAGGAAAATAAGGACATTGATGTTCAGGATGGTGAATTCTGAGGACGGCGTAGTGACATGAACTTGCTGTGAATTATTGCTGTACACCAAGGTCACTAGAGAATATGATTCACTCATGCTGTGTGAAGAAGTCTGGATGTACTCTAATAGACTTTGAAAACAAACTGCGGACTGGTTATTCCTCTGCTCACAGAGCAGGGTGTACAGTATGTATGGATGGAGACAAACACTAAAAGAGACTGCACTTTACTTTATCTGCATAAGCAGAACTGCAGATCGTTTGTCTGGGGACAGGGATGCATTCAGAAATAGAATAGGGAAGGGAGGGAGGATATAATATTGGAAAACAGAATAGTGTCATTTTCTCCCTTGTTCGGATAACACTGCTAACATTTGCTGGTCATCAATAACACCCTGCCACAGGCTGCCCATAGCTCAATGGCTGCATGAAATTCTATCAACACCCAGGAGATTGGTGTCACAATGGACAAAGTGGCGACTGTAGTCCAGAAGAAGATCTGGTGTCGTGATAGGATGGAACAACACACCATAAGGGAATATGTATGCATGGAATTAATGATGGGAATATGTCAGTGAGACAACACTACCAGTGATATAGATATTTGTGCTCTGTCATGCCAGGAGACACTTGCTATCACTATAGTAGCTGCTTCAATAAGAAATAAAGAAGAAAATATGGAAACTTATACAAGTTAGATATAAAAAAAATTCTAAATGTAGTCAATTTTAATGAACAAATAGATTAAACAAATAAAGTCTTAAAGGTCTAGTGTGTAGGATCTGGCGGTATCTAGCGGTGAGGTGAGGAGATGTGCCAAGCATGTTGGAGAGCTACGGTGGCCGATGCGAAAACGTAAATGGCCCTCTCTAGAGCCATTTGGAGCCGAACCAGTGTGTAGAGTGTGTGTGTGTACGTGGGAAGTGAGTGGTGAAGCAAGAGAGAGAAAGAGCGGCGGCTGCGGGAGCGAGCGACGTTATCGACTCCGGTCCAAGCAGGAAAAGTTAACAGTGTTTGGTTTGTCCGTTCTGGGCTACTGTTGAAACATGGTGG
Source organism: Sebastes umbrosus (assembly GCF_015220745.1). Classification (NCBI taxonomy): domain Eukaryota; kingdom Metazoa; phylum Chordata; class Actinopteri; order Perciformes; family Sebastidae; genus Sebastes; species Sebastes umbrosus. The sequence goes on along the minus strand of NC_051282.1, from coordinate 25,264,688 downwards.
TGCAACATGGCGGTCTCCGTGGAGAGGGGACCCGCTTCCTATGTAGATATAAACGGCTCATTCTAAAGTAACGAAAACACAATTCTTATTATTAGGCGATTATACACTAAAGAAAACATGCTTATTAATATAATATTCCATTTCTGCCAATAGATCCCCCTAATTGTTACACACTGGTCCTTTAAAGCCATTTCACCCCAAGCATGGATTTTGCGTCCGAAAAGTTAACACGGAAATTTATAAAAACTGATTTTGTGGACTCTTATGAATGCTTTCACACCCCTTCGGAACAAGCGTCCTTGGGTTTCTTGAAAGGCACTATATAAGTCCAATTTATTATTATCAGTATTGTAATTCGCACCAGAACCGGTGTGCATAGTTGCCAATGCGGGAATGCGGAAAATTCTCATTCAAATGTTCTGCATTCCTGCACCGCATCTTCACATCACACTGGTGAGAAACGGCTTTTAATCTGCTTATTTCATCGTTTAGGTTGGGATTTATAGTTTATATTCGTGACAAGTAAAAGGCCTGATTCTGACCTTGACTACTCAGCTACGCAGAAGTGTTTGCTATATCATTTGTGTAGGCACGCACAGGTTTACATGGCAACCAGCAAGACACACACTTGGGGTCATGAATCATGAATTCTTTGCTTTCTTTAGATTGTTTGGATGCTGACCCTGAAGTCCTTCTTTCTTTCTTTGTACTTTGAAAACCACAAGATATGTTGAAGTCCTTCACATTCTTTATGTGCTCGGAAACAAGAAATCTCCATTTTAATTTAAAAAATGCCAAACATAACAAAGGAAAGAATTTAGGTCATGAAAGTCAAAGAGATATACTTTAATATTAAGCAAAAACACTTTAAAACACTTTCTTTGAAACTCCCGTTTCGGTGTAGAGTAAAACAAATTGAGCTGTAGTGGAGGTTATCTAAGACTGTATATAACCAGGGGTGAGGTGACTAACACAACTGTCCATAGACACCATAGACACAGGGAGATGAGCCTCATAACAAGTAAACAAAGCAATAAACTGTGTTGTTAATCATCTTGCTGCACACAGTTACATAAGTAAGAACCATGCATATGTTTATCACTTTCCAGGGCATAGGCATAGGTAACTTCAGTATTTTTCAACCTGGACCCTATTTAATCATGTTTTTGTGTCTAAGTGACTAATGGGGACAGTAATTTTTTAAATGGGTCCAGTGTTGAGGGACGGCAGCCGTGAAACAAGCTGCGAGGGCAAGTTAGCAGCGTCAATGTAACGTTACGTTCACTAAAAGTGCTTGTTTTTGCCACTGACAGGCTCAGATTATACTTATAAGTGTGTGTTTCTTATAAGAAAGGACCCTACAGAGAAATGTTTTCTTACCTTTTGCTTGATCCAGTCTGTTATTGTGTCCAAATCCCGCTCAAGGAGAAGTCTCGTTGTGAAATCTGAATATCCGTATACTTTGGCTCATATAAATACGGGTAGCCATCGAATTCAAAGACCTCATCCACATTGTGCAAATCATCTAAATATTCAGCCATGGCACTGAAAGTCTTTTAGATAACACTAACTCTTTCCATATTATCAGACACTTATAATAACAATTGGAGCCTGTCATGGTAAAAACAAGCACTTTTAGTGGACGTAAATGACGGTGCCAGCTTGCCCCAATAGCACCATATTGCAGCATGTGAGCAGTTGCCATCTACAGCGCTCTCCCTCAATACTGGACCAATTTCAGAAATGAATGTCCCTATTGGTCAGTTAAACATAAAAACATGGGAAATTAGGTTGAAAAATACCCGAGTCACCCTTTAAAGTCATCAGTGTGTACTGCAGAACTGAACGGACATGTCACATATGCAATGAAAGGTCTCTGGTGGTTACAAATATGATTCAACATAGGTTTTATCAGTCAAATTAAACTGAAATCAGGCTGAAGACTTAATGGCACTTTAGTGTTTAATGTGTTACAGATTGGGAGCTTTACACTTCGCAATTTACTTCTATTAAATCTGCAGCCTACTGGGACAGACGGGAGTTATGGGATGAATTTGATGAGATGACATTAGCTTCAGATCGCTACAGAACCGGCTCACACACACATCCAGATAAGCTCTGTTCTCTGATTAACTTTGCGTCTATAATGTATATCAAACAAATCCTTCAACAGAAGGTGCCATACTACCCTAAATCTATCTCCTGTGAGTCTCTACTTCCAATGTAGTCCCACATACTCTTTCAGTACTGTAATGAACAGGTTGCAAATGTGCAAACTTCACGGCACGACGGCGCCGTGAAGTTTTATGTGCTGGAGAATAAAACAAGCTGCCGAAGCTGTAAAATTACACTCACAGTTTGGAGCAGTGGCATTTGGAGCCTCATAAATTAGCATCCCCCCTGCAAAAATTAATGCTGGATATTTTATTCATTTGGACTACTTTGTTGTTGATTGGGTTTATTATTTCTCTCTCTGTTTATTGGATTTTCAGTTTGGGCCTTTATCACAGTTCCTTTTTGAATAGACAGTTTCAGAATAGGCAGTGGTCTGCTCGCAAGGAGATCATCTATGGTCTAATAGCCACTCTTCCATGCATAACGCTCTGTTGGAACATACGCATTAGAGCTCAAACTGCACAGTGGGCAATAAGCTCAATTTCAGCTTTCATTTATTTAGCAATCAGGAGAAAATAGCTTTTCCGGTCCGTGTTCCGGAGGGAAGATCAATAAAATCCCATCTGCTCTGTGTCTGGTCTGGATCACTTAAAGTCCCGCTCTGTTTACTTCTACCAATCACAGATGAAATAAAACACTGTCAATCACCCCAGGGGAGTAACTAAGGCTCCGCCTACCTGTAATACTCAACCAAGGCTGTTTGGTCAGCGATGGCTCCCAAGTCAACATTGGCTTTGTTGATATCCGGCAGAGTGGTCATCTCGCGGATGACGTTGTTGATCATCAGCTGCATGAAGCGCAGAGCTTGGAGGTACTCGGGCCGCGCGGCGAAGATTTCATCCAGGCGTTCCAGGTGCTGCTTCAGCCCAGTTTTAACATCGCCCAGAGATCCTTCAACCTGGAAAATAAAATGAAGATAAGAGAATGGGAGAAATAAGAGGAAATAGTAGTAACAGGATAAGGGAGGGGGTGAGGGAGGTGAGGAAGAATCAGAGAGAAAACAGGGTCAGAAGGAAACAGCAACATAAATAAATTCATAAACAGATATTCATAAAAAGAAAATTGAAAATACAGAGAAAGGTGAAAGAACCAAAGGAGCACTCCCTTGAGAGAAAGATTAACTTTTCTTCTCAACCGTGTGTTTTATTCAGGTAAACAACGTTAGAGTGGAATACTGATAACAATACCGGGGGGACCTGTTATCACAGGGGTCTTTGATAGTCAGAATGGAGTGGGAGGAGGCATGGCGGAGTAGAGTAAATACATTTTACTTTTCTGTTTGAACAAAAAAAAACAACGTGATGCTGTAAACACCTGCAGTTTCACAGCATCAATGGAGTTAGAGACAGGTCAATTCTTAGCCTGATGCTGACAGGTTGAATTATTTCAGTACCATAGCTAAATTTTATTGAGAGTCACAGGCACAAAAGGTTCAAGGGGCATTAAAGGTGCAATCCACTCTGTAAATGTGAACAAAAAGCTATCAAAATTGAAAATATGTGTTTGAAACAGTGAGCAACCTCCAGGTCTGAAAAGTGAAGCCAATGCGGAAGTGTCTTAAACTTGCATTCTTTCTAACAGCCAGCAGGAGGCGACTCCTCTGGTTGAAAAAATAAGTCAGAATGTATAGAAGTCTTTGAGAAAATGAGCCTACTTCTCACTTGATTTATTACCTCAGTAAACATTGTAAACATGATTTTATGGTCTCAATCGCTAGTTTCAAGTCTTCTTCAATACAGCATGATGTTCATTTAGCAAACTATGGTCCCATTTAGAGTCAAATAGACCGTAAAGCAGGGGATGCTTTAAGGCTTAGCTACCTTGTGATTGACGTTGTCTGGACTGGGAGTTGTCTGTGTTTTTGTCTTACAACTTTAATCCTTTCACAGTGTGTTTTCTGTTCATGAAAGGTAATTGTAACATTTTGGTCACATAAAAATTTCTTATTCGGTTGTACTTAACTCCACCCACTCACTTTTGGTTGCAAAAAAACAAGATGGTGACGGCCAAAAACCAAGATTGCGATGACGAAAATGGCCTCAAAACGCAGTCTACAAACTAATGGGTGACGTCCACTTCTTATATACAGTCTATGGCTTGAAATTAGCCTCCCAGCACCTTTAAAGCTCACCAATTAACACGTTATATCTCAAAATCTTAAGCCATACAAAAAGGTAAGTAATTGTTTCTCTGCTGGTTGCTCGGCAACTGCTCAGAGCCAAGAAATAGAATAGTGCACTGTATATATTTTGTTTAATCAGGAAGTCATATTGAGATGAAGATCTCATTTATAAAGTGAGACAGAGAAAAAATAATAAACCAATAATGATAATGGTAATGACCTAGAAATATGGTAATAAAATGGCAATATTTAAATATACATACACACATAAAGACAACAGCATGGCGACTTATGAATAAATGCTTTCTGAAATATCCTTGGCATAGGTATAAAAAGGATGTAAAAATAAATTGAAGTGTCCTATCGATATCAGCGTGTCAAGTGTAAGTCGTCTCTGTAAATTATTCCAGACAAACGGGGCAAAATATCTGGAAGCTGTCTCTCCAAGATTACAGTAGTATTTACTGCGGGAACATAAAGTGTAAGCCAGGCTGGAAACGGGTATTATAAGTATAATATCACAGGAGTGAGAGGAACAATAAATAAAGTGGTCCTTTTTGAAGTAGTCCTTTATAGATTAATAGATAGAAGTGCTGATCTCGCCTGGCAGAGAGGGAGTGCCAGCCCACCTTCTGATACAAGACATAATGATGGGTACCATTTGGGTCGTCAGTAATAAATGTAAAAGCTGAGTAATAGCCAGCATCTAAATGTTTAAGGTTAGAGATAGGAGCATCTCTATAGGTCAATTAAAATGGTGAATTGTCTTTTTTACATGTTTGTCATTACCAGTATTGCCAGATTGGGCTGGTTTCTGCCCAGTTGGGCTACTTTTGGTTTTCCACTCGCCGGGTCACGTTCCGCAGTCTTGGAAAGGGGGGAGTGAGCAGAGGGGTACTCAGTTGGTTGCAATCTGCAACCACACCACTAGATGCCACCAAATGCTACACACTGTACCTTTAAGGGACAAATATGAGAATGGAGTTGATCTGACGCTCCACCAGAAAGCCTTTTTCCCAAAATGTCTAACTATTCCTTCATGGTTGGGGATTCTAGATTAAATAGAAACAACATTTACAAATTCTGTCCAAAAAAGTGAAGTTCTAGGAACAGCAAATATACTGTAAAGGTTCTCTTAAACTCGCAAGAAGTTAGTAAGAGGACCCTGGTTTTAAAATGACACCACCCACACCACAATGACTTAGCTAGAACAGTATATTTAACATTACACTGAGTAGGAGGCTCCACTAATTCTGAACAGATGTTACTGTCTATATTCTAATCCGAAGCGGTTTGCAGCAGTCCCACTTTCTTTATCTCTCATCTTTTCCTCCATTACACCCATGACTTCTCCAACACACTCAAGTATTCTGAGTAACGCTGTTCTTTCCCACGCTACGAAAACTCCCCACGTAGGAGATAAAAACGTATCTCAGTCAGTCTCCTTCACACTGTAACATTTCAAACACTGCTGATTAAGTTCTAGAGGGATGTGCCTAATGGGCAAGAAAGAGTATCCATGTGGAGATGAGGCGAAGATACAGGCCCATCCTCCACTCCCAGAACTCCCAGGGGGGGATATGTGATTGCCAGTAAACCGCTCTCACTCCCCACCTCTATGTTCATCATCTCTCACAGCTCCTGCCACAATGCCCCGAATCTTATCTGCAAGCCAGTACGCCTGAGTGTGAGAAATGGGATCCATCAGCTAGCTGCTCTGGGTGATCCACATTTCCCTAATCTGGACCGTCCCGTCTTCTCTTAAAATGGATTAAAGCTCACTTTTACTGAAAGCGGGTCACAAGGAGGCTTCTCCATATTGGACACGCCTGTTAAACGAAACTGACTGATTTGAAGCTCACAGCAGCAGCACTCCCAGTGCAAATTCACATGCAACTGAACTGTTCTTCCGCCTTTGGTGATTTTATGTATCTGAGATTTAACCGTGACAATAAAACAATATATATATATATATGATCACAGCGGTTTAAAGTCATGCAAGGTAATACGTTGAGAAATCGGAGAGACATTCAGGGGAACTGATGTATGGTGCAGAAAGTAGTAATCATTTTGTTCCAAGAATCACAAGACAGCTTTCACCTTCAAAGAGGAAGGGCTATATATAAAAGTGTAACCGCGGTCGTAAATTGGAAGCACACACTCTTGATGTAGTGTGATTGCTGTGTTTTCTCATCCATTATTTCCAGGCGGCACTGACGAGCTCTTAATATTGCGAGCTGAACACTGGAAAATAAAGCTCTAATAAAAGGATGCCTCCGAACAATCAATAGCCCCCTTCAATAGCGAGAGGCAGAATGGTCCCCCTGATCGAAGCGTTCCCTCTATGACACATGATGATCCTTCGCAGTGTGTGAGAGGGCATATCTTATGATGAGAAGAGCCTTAACAAGCCAACAGCTCCTAGTGTGAATCTCTATCAGCACAGGAGAGGCGAAGTCCCTCCCCTTCCGGTGGACCCCATGGGACCTTATTCTCGGAAAAGAAATATATACAATGATGTTTGTCAATTTAAAAGCTAATTTTACGAGTCAAGAAAGTCTCAGTTTGTCGTAGGTTTGTCGTAGTATCATTTAGTTTTGTGTGAAACTGCTCAGTGAACCATCTCTTGAACTACAATCTCTTGTTTCGCACAGTATACGTCACCAACAGTTAGCTATGTTCCACGCACCGATGAAACGTTATCTTATCTGATGTGTTTTATCCAGCGACTCCTGGTCTTTTTATCAGCCGGGAAGTGAAAGAACGAGCGAGACCCATTGCTGTTGCGAGTTTATCCCAGTAGGTAACACAAGGCATCGTAGCTTCAGAGAGAGAGACGTCACTTACGCGACTTTTGGGTGTGTAGTCGTATATTAACAGTCTTATACTGCAACAGTTTTACAACAAACTGAGGCTTTCTTGACTTGCAAAATGATCTTTTAAATTGACAAATATCATATGTGTGATTCATGGCGCAATTCAAACAGGATAAAAATAAATATTTGTCTCTCTATATGACTACCGTTCATATGTTTTTTTACGAAATAAGGTCCCATGGTGGTCCAACGGAAGGGGCGGGACTTCACCTCTCTATTTGCAAGATTTCTACGCGCCAAAAGGAAAACAACCAATCAGAACCCAGCTGTCTCTAAAGCAGCTGTCAATCACTGCTCGCAGATCTCGTGAACTCCGATCGAACGGTCAAACTAGGCAGCGCTGATCAAATATGAACAAAGAATCTCTGCATTGTTGTTGCCTCAAATGTCTTCATAAACATCTTGTAGTATACTGTTTAGTTGTAAAATGAGAAAGTTTGTGACCCGGCCACCATGTTGAATGCCATCAGGAGCAAAGGAGTGATTTCTTTTGAACCAACTTATTAGAAACCCACATGAAAGGCCAAGAAAGGATTTGGTAAACCAATAAAGATCAGTGGAGAAATTACTCTTTCAATCACAAGACTAAACACAGACTAGAGCAGCTTTGGCATTATGGGATGGACAGCTGGCCAGCTCATCAGCTCTGGAAGTGGAGTACATTACAGCGAGCTATGATCTTGCAAGTGAGAAAGCCTTTAGTTCCCTGGGGAACATATCTGATGCAGCCATGGTATACATCATGCTACAGGATCAAATCAATACCAAGATGCAGCCGAGAAACTCAGCAGCAAGGATGTGAACTCATCAGAGCTGAATCTCATTTACTTCCTACAGCACAAAGAAAAGGCTGTACTGCAAACTACACCTCCTTTCTCCGGGTTATTTGTTACACCGAGCTGAAACGAATGCAGTCCAATACAACTGAAACTGCTTTGGAGAGGTGTTGATTCAACTTTATGGTCATTTTGGAGGATGTAGTTTGCCACGTTGAATTATACTGAGATATGTTTCTAATATTTTATCCACTGAATTCATACCAACAAGGGGAGAGTAAATAGAGCTTCCAAAATGACCATAAAGTTGAATCAACACCTCTCTAAAACAGTTTCAACGAAAACCTGAACATTATAAGCAACGTTCATGATTGCTGCATTAAAACAGGGCGATAATAAACTGGTAACTAAGTGTATATTTCATCCCTTTATCCATCATGACCCAAATTGTTGCATTACACAAACTGAAGTGTGAGCTAAAAATGGATTAAATCTAAATCTCAGCACAGACAAGGAAAGAGCGTAGACAAAGCTGTTTGTGTCCATACATCAATACAATATGTGTGCATATGAGGCCTTTAAGTGGATGCGTACAGGCTGTTCTCATACACCATTTGTAGCTATGCCTACATAAAGTAATGCAATGTAATTTGTATATATCCCGAAAAATCAATTGGTATGTATTACATGTAATTGTGAACCAGGAAGTATAACGGTTGGAGTGGAAGGGTGGGTCAAAAAACGACGGACTTTGTTGTATCCAGTGTGAAACCAGAAGTCAACGTTGATTTATTTGTCACATACTGTAACTTCCATACATAATTAACTCCCCTTTCAGTTGTTTTAACCCAAACTGAGATCTTTTCCTAAACCTAACCAAGTACTTTTGTTGCCTAAACCTAACTAAGTAGTTTTGTTGCCTAAACCTAACTAAGTTGTTCTTTTCCTAAACCTAACTAAGTAGTTTTGTTGCTTAAACCTAACCAAGTAGTTTCCTGTGAAGACGGAAGTTTATTTTAAAGACTATATGCATGTAACGAGCAGAAATTGACACGTGTTGCTGGACATTCGTAGGAAAACGCATGAAAAATGATGAATAACTTTTCGTAAGATATCAGACGAACCGTTGCATGAGGATACGTTGATATGTGACATAGTGACATGGTCAGGCACACACAGACACATATACAGTATAGATAGTTAGACTGAGAGCGATGGAAAGAGGAGAGGCTTAACATCCATTAATGCACTGTAGATGGAGTTAATCCTCTTCTTCCTCATTGAGATTATTGCCTCTCGCAGGGCCTTGTTTTGACTCCCCTGTTCTCCTTCCTCTTCGCTATCCCTCCTCCTCCTCCCCCCTAAGCCTCCCAAATAACTTCCCTGAATGCAGGTCAGCACTTGTATAGCAAGAACCCCCCATTTACAAATCCTGAGGCAGCAGTCACCTCAATTCCTTCACTGTGACAAAAAGCGGATACAGACCCCCCGCAGTGAAGTGCTAGCTTTGAGACAGATGCACACCCCATTAGTAGACGAAGGGGTTCTGGTGTCTACCGGCTGTAAATCACTGTTTCCAAGCAGAGGAAGCCATGAAAAGATTAGGTTTTGTGCTGTCAAGCTAATCAAAAAATGTTGGTAAAATATATGAAGCATGGGACAAGCACTTATTCACAGTAAAATTAATGTCCATATTATTTACTACTCTGACATATTTATCGCCACGCAACTCACACTAATTCAACTGGAAAATTATTAAATTGTAACTGGTATGAATAAAAATCATTTCAGAGATCACATCCAATATTTAGGACGCTGATACGATCGTAGATTGAAGAGAGCTTGGCACGCTCCTCTCACCAGATTGTTGATGCCAGATAACGTGTGATTGGCGTTGTAGAGCGAGTAGGTCAGCTGGTACACCCCATCGTTGGTCTCACTGTTTCCATAGAAACCCACTCCAACAGCAGAACTGTGGGAAAAAAAAAGAGAGATTTTAATGAATAAATAAATAAACATAATTAATTCACTGTTTGTTTCATCAGGGTACTCGTTGATAAGGGACTGCATGAGGTTATTAGAAGACAAGCGAGACAAAGAAATGCTATTCACAACTCCCGAAGGGGGGGCGTTGAGGCTTTAGGGGAAATATGTATCATACCAGTAAAGGCTTTGTATTGTTTTTTGTAATCTTCTTCATACACTTGAACCTTTATTCTTTCTTTTTTTAGACGATAAGCTTGCTGAATGACATATTTACAAGAAACTTATGACCACATCTCTGGTAAACACAAGATTTAAAGTGGTGCTTTTAGGTGATTCTTTAGGGAGAAACTCAGTTTTACAAACCTGCCGGTTAAATCAACTCAATTAGTTGACAAAATTGTATGAGTGTTAGTCGACCGAGAATTTCTTTGGTCGACAACAGCCCTTGAAATAAGTCATTCAGGATTAAAAAAAAACCGAGTAATCGACAAAAGAAATCTCAGTTGACTAAGACCATTTCATTCATCTCTGTGAAGTCAACTAACTGAAATTGTTATTTTTGTTATACGTTTGGATTATTATTTAAGATACAAACAGGATAAGGACACAGCAAAGACCTGAACACAAGTTATATTCACAGAGCCTTCCTTCTCTGCTAAACGGCCTCATCCTGCATTAGAAAAGTACGAAGTTAAAAAAACCAAAGAGCTAATAGAACAATGGCCAAGCATCAGGGAGAAGAAAACACTGAATTTGTCAAAAGAAAGAAGCCTATTGAGTATGTATGATTGTTAAAAATGAAAGAAATACATAACACAGACAGAGATATGTATTAAAAGTTTCTAAAAAAATTACTTCCTGCAGTTATTGTGTTAATTATGTGGGTTAATTGTACAGTTTATCAGTTGTTCTGTACTGGTAATGTTGTGCATTGCATATATTAAATATCCATAAATATGTCAGGGGTCATCAGTTTATTCAATGATAGAAATGGGTGCCTTCAGGAAAAAGGTTGGGAACCAGAGGTCGACTACATCAGAGGGGGCAGCTCTGCTTCTTTTGTATTATGTCTAAAGTTGAATAAAAAATTTGCAGTCTTAGAACATCTTTTCTCCCGTGCTACTTCCTCCACTCATCTCCTCCTGTCTGCCATATGGGCTGCATGTACTGGAACTGATATGTGAAAGATAACATTTTTATATTTGTCATATTTCTTCCTCTAAGATCCCTCCCTCCACCCTTTATTACTTCCATCTGTTATAGCCTTTTCTCTCACATACACACAGATCCTCAGCTAAACACATCAAACCCTCTATTTTCAGCAGTAGCTTTGAATTTGTTTGTTCCCATTCATGGCTAAAAAAACCACATCAGACTTCTGTTTGACATCCGAAAATGTATCCGAGTGGAATACAGAGGATCCCTATCTCCTGCCATCCTGCAGCCTGAGCCTCTGTAATAGGGAAGATTAGTGTCCTAACCCCCAGAGTCAGTGTAGCCCGACTGCTGCTAGCAGTCCACACTGACATGACCAACGATACCATTTCATCATACTCGATTGCGGCGAGGTCACTCTGCACAAAGGTCGGAGGTTAGTGGCACTTTCAACCGTGTTTTAGGGGCATTTCCCACAGCTAGACGGGGGAGCTCATCAATCAAGCTTCAGATAACAGGAAGTCAGAGCAGGACTGTTGTTTCTGGGGAAACTAAGTCCTAGTTTGCTCTCACTGTGACTCATATGTTGAGGACTTTTAACACCATCTGTGCTGCAAAATCCACAAAACTCGTACACAATAGCGAGGTAGACACATGGCCGGGTTAACACTGTCATCCTCCGCAGTGAGACAAAGACAATAAAGGAAGTTAGGTAAGTGCAAAGACAGGATGTGGAGGAGTGTATGCAGACTCACGGTGACATATCGCACACGCACCCCGACAGGATGTATTAAATGCTAATGCGTGTTTCTTTTTGTGTCCATTAGCATCCTGTCACTGTAACCTTGTAAGCATAATGAAAACCACTGCCTGTGTCTCATCTATTAAACTAGTTTCCTCTGGTTATGATGAGGGGCATTGAGGGCATTCTCTCTACAATCGAGTTGGAGCAAAAAAATATATACAATTACAGTAATTAGGGCTGTCAAAGTTAACGCGATAATAACGCGTTAACACAAATTAGTTTTAACGCCACTGAGTTCTTTAACGCATTAATGCAACTTGCGATTTTTAGGTTGTAGCGGGCTCAGTTTTAAAGCTAGAGTGAAGATACTGCCATCATATGAAACCATAATAATTTTTTACTAAACCTAACCAAATAGTTTTGTTGCCTAAACCGAAAGAAGTAGTGTTGTTGCGTTTTTTGTTTTGCTTTGTTTCAATTTACAATGTTAACCATGTTTAAACTGTTTAAGACTGTTTAAAATTGCGACCGTAATGTGGTTTCCCTCGAAACGTAATTGAGAATGCAGTTCAGTTGTTTGGTAATAAACTAGAGCTGTTAAAGTTAACACTATGATAACGCGTTAATGCAATTTTGTTTTAACGCCACTAATTTATTTAACACATTAACGCAAATTTAACCTCTTAAGAGTCCCACGGGCCGCTGATCTTTCAGAGGTTTTACTGGGCTCAGTTTTAAAGCTAGCATCATATGACACTAGAAAACCTAAGGAATCCATTGGTACCAACCATGTCATACTGGCTCGTAGTGAAGGAGATTAAATAACGCTCCAAACTTACACTAAACTGTCATGGCCATTTACAATGGGGTCCCTTGACCTTTTACCTCAAGATATGTGAATGAAAATGGGTTCTATGGGTACCCACGAGTCTCCCCTTTACAGACATGCCCACTTTATGATAATCACATGCAGTTTGGGGCAAGTCATAGTCAAGTCAGAACACTGACACACTGACAGCTGTTGTTGCCTGTTGGGCTGCAGTTTACCATGTTATGATTTGAGCATTATGTTTGTTATGCTAAATGCAGGAACTGTGAGGGTTTCTGGACAATATTTGTCATTGTTTTGTGTTGTTAATTGATTTACAATAATAAATATATACATACATTTGCATAAAGCAGCATATTTGCCCACTCCCATGTGATTAATCGCGATTAAATATTTGAATCCATTGACAGCCCTGACAGTAATCCTTACAAGCAAAAATGCATGGATGTGGTTTTAAAAATGACTTCATTCAGCAGTTTAAAGACAACTTGCTTTACGCATCAAAAAGAGATTTTTTGTTTCAGTCGATCTGCGGCGACCCGGACAATGAGCTCTTCATCAACCCTGTGGCCTGCCTAGTGACATGTCAGCGACCAGAAAAGACCCACTAACGACACCGTAATGAAACAGTAATGACACAGGACATCATGAGTTCAGCCTCCAGGGAGGCATTAGTAGTTTTGTGGCTTTGAAAAAAAGCTCCTGTCTGCAGCAGCTAAAAAAGAAAGCAACACAATAAACAATAGGACTAGAGCATATGTGCACTCCAGGATATTTAGTGCCTTTGTTCCTCCGAGGATGGATCACTTCACAGGCTGTGTGATGACTGGACAATTGCATCTTAGTATTCAAAACGTGTCGCAAGCAGAACAAATGGCCACACTGAATGTAATAACACGTAATAGCAGATAAATGCCTCAATTTTATGGAGACCAGTGTATCGCTGCTATAATAAATTGTATCAGGGGTTAACAGAAACCGACACAGGCAGGAAGGAATTTTTTGAATATTAGATTTGTTTGCTAGCTTTAACCTTAATTTACCCCCATTCATTCTCCCGAGGTCAGAAATAATCATCCGGAGAGGTGCAGCGGCTCTTAAATCCTTTTTCTATTTTCTGCAGAAGTAGTTCTTCTCGAGCATCAGGCTGAATTAAAAGCTGGAAAAAGTGAACGTGGGTGATCGTGATGAACAATTAGATCTTTCTTAAATGACATTAAAGCATGTTCCTACTCATAATAGAAACCCCATGACCCAGCATAACGAAAGGACAAAATATGTACAGTTGTGTGCCATATTATATGAGAGAATTTCCGTTTTATATGCATCTCTTTGTGTTATTCTGTACTCTTTGATCCAGTCGAGCATAAAAGCCATCAAAAATGTGTCACAAGCACATTTTCAATTAAGCTGCCACAGCTGAAAACTTCCATCAATAGCGACGCCAGTCAATAGGTATTAAACATTAAAAACATGTCAAGACAAAATGCTGTTAACAGCAAGTAAACTTCGAAAAAGAAGGAGCAGGAAATACAACAAAAACCTGCTCTGTAATGTAAAGACTGCCAACTAATTCATGGCCAGATTATTAATTGGATGTTGAATTCAAAGGTTTGTTTTTATAATTTGTTGAGCTGAATATATTAACGTCCCTTGGAATCAGTTCTACAGAGAGAGAGAGATGAGAGCTCAGAGACCAGAGCTTCTTTGCTAAACAGTATCATGCCCAGTCAATTAACAACACAAGAGGCCTTGTGTGCCGTAGCAGCTTGGTACGGACACAGAAAGCTAACAAAGTTAAAGCCCAACACTTATATAAATGAAATAAATGTCACAAGTTTGAGCGGATCTGTATACGCAAATTTAATCAAGCCTTCTTGGTGCCTCATTTCAGAGACTTCTATCTGGAGACTTTTATTTCTGACATTAACCGTAAACAGAAGTATGGTGGACATACTTCATACTTCCGTTATTCCCCTTCTGATTACTAGATAGAGCCACTTTTCATTTCAGCTCTTTTCTTGAATGGTAGTGGCCATGCTAATCTTTCTCGAAATCATTGTAATGTTACACACTGTAACTTTAACAATGGAGAAAGCACAAAGCAAGAGTGTAAAAGCACAATATTAAAGGCCAAATCTAAGGCTGCAGCGTTATGATTTGGTAGAGCGTTTAAATGAACCAAGCTGAGCAATCAGTGCCAAAGTTTTGGCGGGCGTGGTGAGCTGAACAGTCAGCTGAGGGATTTAGCGCTCTGTTCACCTCGCCGTCAGCTGATCGGGGGCCCTGCTGATAATGTGGCCTGTCAGAAACACCCCAGCTTAACTAGCTTTATTTGTATTCTTTAGAAAGAAGGAGAGCAGTGGAGTTGTGCATTAGCACTCTTTGTTACAGCCTACGATACTGTAAAACTGAACATGGGATAAACAGCTGATAGAGTTGTTTGACTATTTGAATTTGAGCTTCATTTCCTTTGACAGTCCCATGCTTTGTTCAAGTTAGCCTAGATCGGTAGTTCCCAACGTGGGGTCCGGGCACAGGGGCTGCACGAGGATTTGTCTGCTCTGAGGTTGTCAGAAATAGATATGCACATGTAATCATACTGTAATAACACGCTTAAGGGATAATTTGTACAAAAGTCTGTACATAAGACTGTTCAAAAAGATATTTATATGCCCCATTCTGTTTAAACCAAGTATTTGTGCACAGCTGCAGATAAAGATCATTAGCAACACTAATATAATTAGTATCTTACTACACAGAATTAGATTTGACTGGTGGCTGCGTAAGATTGTTTCCGACTCCTGTGATTCAAACATTTCCAATAAGTCCAAAAGTCAAGATTTATTGAAAAAAGATAGTTGTAATAATTTCCATGATTCATGGCCTTTAGCCTTTCAAAAACAACTTTTTCACTGCTGTCAAGAAACAGTTTGCTCTCCAGCTTGCTGCACACAAAGGGAGGCCCACACTGACGAGTTACATTCATTACAGAAAGTTGATTTATTAAAAAAAAGATTCATTTAATACACTGAAATACTTTATTCAAATTGAGGATTTTGTTTGCAGATTTGTAATGTTTTTAGGGTGATGACGTCAGAAAATATAGGAGGGATAGATTCCATTACCAATCCAACATTAGTGATACTATCGTCCGTCTTCCTGAATGTCTGGATGACATTTTTTTGCTGCTTTTCCTAAAGTAGATGAGTGGCTTAATCCCAGAAAATCCCCCCCAAAAAGTAAAAAACAGCTTTCACTTTGTTAATGCATATGTAGAGTTATTGATCAAGGTTATCACATGTCAGTCTGTGAGTTTAGGTGCACAAAAAGAAACACAGTGGCATCATTTGACCATTTAACCATTCAGACTCACCATATAATAAGACCTGTGATGACAGCAGACCAGGTGAGACAGCAGGTATCAGGCCTTTTGGTGTCTTCATCTATTTCCCTGCGGCAGCAACACAGGCAGACCAGGCATACTGCCAGAACCAGCAGGCTCAGAACCAGACCCACTGCACCAACACATGCTAGAAATATCAGAGACTGGGGGGGGGGGCAGGAGAGTGGAGAGAGAAAAGAGGCAAAAGACAAAAAAAAAAAAAATTCCATCAGTTAAAGGCCCAGTGTGTAGGATCTGGCGGTATCCAGCGGTGAGGTGAGGAGATTGCAACCAACATCAACAGCAAGTTGGAGAGCTACGGTGGCCGACGCAAAAACGCGAATGGCCCTCTCTAGAGC
Organism: Sebastes umbrosus; assembly: GCF_015220745.1. Lineage (NCBI taxonomy): Eukaryota > Metazoa > Chordata > Actinopteri > Perciformes > Sebastidae > Sebastes > Sebastes umbrosus. The sequence continues at coordinate 25,248,280 of NC_051282.1, read as the reverse complement.
CAGTTGTTGTAAGAGTATTTAATTTGGAGTAGAGCCAGTGTGTAGATTGTGTGTACGTGGGAAGTGAATGGTGAAGCAAGAGAGAGAGGCGGCGGTGACGAGAGCGGGTAACGTTACCGACTCCAGCCCAAGCAGGAAAAATTAACAGAGTTTGGTTTGTTGGTTCTGGGCTACTGTAGAAACATGGCGGTGCAACATGGCAGACTCCGTGAAGAGGGGACCCGCTCCCTGTGTAGATATAAACAGCTCATTCTAAGCTAACAAAAACACAACGATTCTTATTATCAGGTGATTAAACACTAAAGAAAACATACTTATTAACATTATATTCCATTTCTGCCAATAGATCCCCTAATTGTTACACACTGTTCCTTTTAAAGTCAAAGCTAAGCACTTTTCAGCACATTACATCACCCGATTTGACTGTTATCAGCTCATTAAATGTGCGCTATCAGTCGTTATAAGCCTCATAGATGTGGGTCAGTAGGGGCCTGCTACACCTACTACATTGTAAAAGTGAAAGTGAAACTTAAAAGCAACACGTTCTAACACGTTTAGGCAACAAAACCACTTTGTTAGGTTTAAAATAACTACGCCTCGAAAGTGAAAGTAAAACTTAAAGTTGTGAACACAAAGACAACTACACATTGTTGGTTTCACACAGGTTGCGAACCTCGACCTCCTGGGTGAAAGTACTGTGTTCGTGTCCCATCCGTCACCCCGATGTTATGGAGTTTCACGCTGTAAATACTGCAGCACCAGACTTCTTCTTTCGCTCCTGTCATAATTACTACAGTTGCCAGGAGTCGCTGTTGTCTTCTTTTACTCCTTGTGATTGCCCATGTGAATCAATGATAAAACCTACTAGTAGGTGTAACAGGCCCCTTCTGACCCACATCTATGACGCTTATAACCACTGATAACACCCATTTAACAACCTGATAACAGTCTAACCAGCTGATTATATCCACAAATATCAGTAAAGAGGCAGATAGCTGTTATGTGTGGTCTTGACATGTCAGGCTGGGTGACCCCGCCACCCCAGAGGTTGACAGCCTGAGTGAAAACAACCCACCAGCATCAAACAACACTCATGGGTAAAGATATTGTTGAGGTTAGCGTGTTGTTAACTCATCCATCGATCAACTGCTGCCTACAGCAAAAGGGGATAGCTGTATAGAAGTTTGACTTGACTTGTGTAGATTTTTCTGCCACAGCAGAACTTCTTGAACTGTGGCTAAAAAACAGAAATGATCCAAGGCTGTGGGAGGGGAGGATCATGTGACACAATGGCTTTCATTCAGTCTTGTGATTTCTGAGTGTACAAAATAGTCAAAGCCTGAAGGATGGAGAGAAACACTGATGTAGAGAAAACAGGGAATGCTGTATTGAAACAGTCTGTATATGGACACGAAACACTCTGTACTCAGACTATTTCATGATAAATCCCCTTGGCCCTTTGATTTTTTTTTTATTCTCTGCAAAGCTGTTACTTTTATCACTACATAGCGAGTAAAAAAAATACAGAAATTGGCAGTACGCTCTGAGGCAAACACAAATGGCGTTGTTTATTTGCATCAGATTATACTCGGGGGAATATTTCCTGCTTTACACCAATCAGTTTATAATCCTGTTTGTTTTGCTCGTTTTCTTACAGACATGACATATGGCCATTTAGTTATAGTTTTCAGTTGCTTATTTCCCACTGCATACGCCATCTAAAGGCTGTAGACACACAAATGTATGTTTGTCTTTACAACAGCTTCATCAAACAAATCTCCAATCATTTAAAAAGTGTTTACACTGCTGCACAAACATTGGTATTGGCTCATACTTTCTGCGTGTTATTGGAACCAAAAAAATCCCAACTGGGGCTCCCCTAGCGTTGGTCGCAACACATTCTCGCTCCATCAAGTAGAGAGCTCCAGGGATGACGTGTTTTTGTAAGCCAACCTGGAAGTTATCATCGCCCTGGAATACCTTGACAAAAACCCAATGGGATTTTTCCACTGGGTTTTAGATTATTGCAGAAAATAAGCTCTGTGGAAAACAAATGTTTATGATACTTACACGTTTTGTTCAGCAAGATAATCTCCACAAAAATGGAGATGAAACTTTTATGATTTTTTAAGTGTAAATGCAACCGTTAGTCAAAACATTGGGCTATAAACAAACTACACCACGGTTGCATGAGCGCGAGTATACACAACGAGGCTGTGACCTTATTTCAGGCATCTTACTAAAAACCCATTAAAAAAAAACATTGACTTCCAGACGAGGGAACCGGAAGTGCTAAAATGCTAACTCATTTCTGGGTTTAGGACTCATTCCTGTAGCACTCTATACCGAGGCTTGGTCAGTGGCCCTAAGCTTCAAACTATAATGCTCTAGGTACCCCTCCAACGCCAGTTTTGGACGTGTCAATGACGGTGTGTCAATATACACTTGTTACATGCATTGTGTCTTTTCAAAATAAACTTCCGTCTTCACAGGAAGTTAGGTTAAGGCAGCAAAACTAGTTAGTTAGGGTTAGGAAAAAATCATGGTTGACGTGACTGACTAATGACTTCTGAGTCAACGCTGACTTTTAGTTTCACACAGAACACAAACAGCGGTCTCCTGGGTGAAAGTCACTTTATACTACGTCAGTTGCTCTGAGCATCTAATAATGACGCGGGTGGGTGTACATTGGAGTTAGTTGAAAACCCAGTGCGTTGCATACAGACGGTAAAGGGTAAAGGGTGAAGAGAAAGAGAACGGGTTGTTTATCATCACTAGGGACATTAAATTGAGTGGGCTCAAACTCAAAGCATTGAGCTCTTGGTTAGTTTAAAAGGCAAAGAAGAAGAGCATGACATTGGTTTTACTTGCAAATTATTTGCACTCAAGTTGTTGTGCCCACAACTTCAGAAAGTCTGGGTCTGGCTGACTAAGCACTAAGCAGAGCTATTCCTTGACTACAATGTCTGTGACTAATTATTCCATTTGGATGACATTGACACTGGGACTGAATTTAAATTATATTCTTTTGCATATTCTTTGCATAGTCCTTCATTGTTCAAACTCTGTTTCAAGTCATGTCGTACTGAGCCCTAATTTGCCCTTAGATTCACAACAACAGTGCTCAGGATGAAAGAACAGGCACACAGTAATAACAGCCATGTCTCCTAAAAATTAAGTTTCCATAAAACAAAACTGCACTGTGAATTATGTTTCGAAGGAAACTATTTTGGCACGGATTACGGATTACATACGCCCACTTGCAATTTTTTATTAACTTCTTCTAAAAAATGCGACGGGTCACCAATCTTTCGGAAGTTGTAGTGGGCTCAGTTTTAAAACTAGCATCATATGAAACAAGACAACCTAAGGAATCCATTGGTACCAACCATGTCATTCCAGCTTGTTATGAAAGATGCAAAATAACGCTCCAAACTTACGCTCAATTTTGGCGAGGAAAAACTGTCATGGCCATTTTCAAAGGGGTCCCTTGACCTCTGACCTCAAGATATGTGAATGAAAATGGGTTCTCTGTGTACCCACGAGTCTCCCCTTTACAGAAATGCCCACTTTATGATAATCACATGCAGTTTGGGGCAAGTCATAGTCAAGTCAGCACACTGACACACTGACAGCTGTTGTTGCCTGTTGGGCTGCAGTTTGTCATGTTATGATTTGAGTGTATTTTTTATGCTAAATGCAGTGCCTGTGAGGGTTTTTGGACAATATTTGTCATTGTTTTGTGTTGTTAATTGATTTCCAATAATAAATATATACATACATTTGCATAAAGCAAGCATATTTGCCCACTCCCATGTTGATAAGAGTATTAAATACTTGACAAATCTCCCTTTAATTTTGAACAGATAAAAAGTGTGCGATCAAATTGCAAATCATCTTGATTAACTATGGACAATCATGCAATTAATCACGATTAAATATTTTAATAGATTAACAGCCCTATAATAAACACAATATCGATGGGATGTTGATGCGCATTGCTTTACAAACCAAGATCAATGGTGGCCTGAAAAAAAGGCCAGTCATGCCCAGTTGAACAGTTTCAATGTAACTGCACAGAAATAAACTGCAGTTGACCCAGTGACGTGACATTAATTGCACCTTAAACGAAATAGGTCAATACAGAACCGGTGCCAGCAGAGATGCCCTACCTTAACTGGCACCAAGGCCAAAACCTTAATCCAATAATTAGCTAATCATCAGTTTATTGGGACACCGTTGATAAGCCAAGAGCGTAGAGTCTACGTAGTTAGATTTTCTGTCACTATAACTCAGTTCAGGCCCCTCATACTGCTAGTTCCACTCTCTCCTCTAATTTTCCACTCCATTGTTCTGTAATTAGACATGCAGGCACTTCAATTTCCACCGGCTGCGATGCCATAACAAGGCGAAGGCTGCATGAGAGGGAGGAGAAAAGAGAGAGAGAGAAAACAACTACAGTATCTGCGGTCATCACCTTTTATCTTCCCAAAATAAAGCTTGTATAAAGCAGGTTTTAAGTATGCATGCCTGTCTAGTTTAATTAAACAATAAGCGTTAGGAGATGCAGTCTGTAGCTGCTCTGCACTTTCCTCAGAAGACAACAGATGAGCATGTCAAATGAAGAGTTATTTTCAGGCTTGATGGGCTGTGCGAGCCCTACAGACTACCAACAGTCTCTGTGACGCCACCATGGCACTCTTCACTCCTCGCTGACTGGTGCTCAGCTGCGTCAGTGTGACACTGCTGGGATTCAATGACCCACATGGACCTTGACACATGAACAGAGAGGTATCCAGTGAGGGACACAAGCCAGAGTAATGGCTTCTATATTCATAAATGTCCTAGGGCAAAAAGGAGCAAGCAGTGCCACATGGAAGTGCACTTACACACAGCCACACACAAACACTTAGAAACTCATTCATATTTCTTGGGAAGGATTTTTGTTATTTTTTTAAATATAACCCAGACAATAATGGGTGTAGTAAGTCTTTCCAAGCTGAAAATGAGATCTGTATGCAATGTTTTCCTAAAACCAATATATCCACAATGTTTCTAAATTAGATTTAGCAACAATATCATCTGTCATGCAACGAATTAACACAAAGTTGTATTATTCTGGTTGGAATAAATCAAATAATGCAGTGTTGATAGTTTGGCTCACATGAAATTCATTAGTGATTTTTAATTAAATTTATGCCAGTCAAACTACGCTGTCGTGATATCACGTGACTTATTTGTACTGCAACACACTGTGCGAGAATGAATCCAAGCTCTTTGTAGACAAATCTAGATTGTCAAACAGACAAAAAAGAGGAGAAAATGAATTCCATAACATAATGAAGTGATGGACTGCAGATGGAAAACTATGGCAACAACTGAGCACAGGCATCCCATATTTTATATTTCCCATCACACAGCCCATTTGATCTGTAATGACTCTCTGGTTCTGCTGCCCACAGACAGTTTGGGACATTTTTACATGGCCTCAAATGGCCACAAATGTTCTGGGGAAATTGAAATATTTAATTTGAAAAACAATCTTTTTACAATGAGAAAAAAATATGTCTCCATACACTCCAATTTATCTTAAAATAAAAGCATGAAAAGGGCAGAACACATCCATCTCTTAGAGGGAATGTGTTTGTAGTGTTAGAATGAGCAGTGTGATGTTTTTTTTTTTACTTTTTAACATTAAATACAGTTGGGTAATATACATGATGAGTATTTAAAAGTACAAAGAGTAAGTTTATTGTGTCTCTCTAAGCAATGTGTAAAAACACTTGCAGTACATGTTGTTTACTACCTGACATATTTCAGTTAATACAGGTCATGTGTCATCATGTGAGCTCTGCAGGACAGCATGGGGCTCTTATACTTCCTGACATTTGGACCAACACTTGCAGCTCCACTGATGCATCAGAGACAGAAAGTAAAAAACAAATAAGCGTTTATCACTAAACACAGCAGTTTGTCTGAAACTACTTTTTGTCTAGATGTACATTTAAATAAGTTGTTTACCATTGTCAGAGTGGTCCACGACATTCTCTTTTGAAACTATACGTGCGCTTTTACGCACTGGCACAGTTACCAACCTGCTGATAGCTCGCCTCCTCCGGTCTGAAAGTGTTGTCGCCCGACTGGAAAAAGAAATTGAAGTGGGGGAAATTGTGCAGCCAGTATGTCCACCACGGAGCAACGTAATCGAGCCTTGCAGTGGCCATTCCTGCTGGAAAAAGTCAGTCCGAAAAACCCCCTGACAGCACGCTCAGATATATTCCCAGGTTTTGGTGAAAAGTAAAAAATAAACGCGACTTCAGCATTGAAGAGGAAGTTCTTCTGATGCCATTATTACACCTTCAGTAGAACAGGGCAGATTATCACTACTTCCCACTCCCATACTTCTCTTCTCTTCTGTGTGAACTGTTGCGCAACTACTAAAAGATCTTAAGCGTTTGTATCCTCAACACAGGACCGAGTGACGTGATGTTTCAGCTGAAGCTGCCTCCTGCAGAGAGGGCGTGACGACCAGCTCCCAGTCTCAAGTGGGCCAGGCCTCCATGAGCTTCACATTATGAGAAGTCAACAATAATCTGAATGAATGAATGAAAGACTTTATTTCGAACATAAAATAAATAAAAAAAGATACAAAATAATAACAAACACTGTAAACAATTGCTTTTAATTTACAGCAGGATTTCAACAGTATTAACCTGTTATTGCTAAAAACAGTGCTTTACTGTTAATACAAAAGAAAACCTGTTAAATTACGCTCATAGGCCGTTTTTTAACTGAACTATAATGCATTCTTAAAAAAACATCCCTTTACTGCTGATCAGCTGTCTAAACTATCATCAGTAACAGTTTCATGCAGTGTTTTTTTTAATTCTGGGACCTGATCTGCACATGTGAGGCTGGTACATTGTACATGATTGTAAAATCAGTGAATTAGCTTTATTGTTCTTCACTCACATGTTGTTCTGGTTTGCATTCTGTGCTTGTAGCCAGCTATAGACACACATTTTAGGAAAAGTGTCAACAAGTCTATTATAGTCTTTTTCCTAACAACCTTTAATTGTATTTAGTGTGACTATTCCTATGTCTGTAACCGGCTAAGTCTGTTCATCTAGGCAAAAAATAATGTTTATTAAAATGTATGTAAAAAATACAACCTAAATAGTCCATTAAAACAAATCAGTAAGATAATGTAAAAGAAAGGTGAAAACAGCTATATAATGTATCTTTAAACAGTAAATTAACTGTAAAATACTGTCAAATTAATAAAAAACAACAGTTCAAACTGTATTTTTCATTAACAGTACAAAGTTGTAAATTTCAGCAACAGTATAATAATGTTAATTTTACGGTAACATACATTTACTGGGAAATTCTTAACAGTGAAGAGTAATAGTGTCCGAAAAGGAGTAGGTAGAAGTAAAACTTATATTTCCCCACCCCTTTCTCACTTCTCCTCTAATAACTCATATATCATACAATGATAATATAATATAATATAAAAACTATCCCAGATTTATTTACATCCCAAATTAAATATATGAACAGCATCCCCAAGTTTATTTACAACCCACATATCCATCCGGAGTTAAAAAGTAGATATAAACCAACCCTTAATGCACAAACCTTATCACAACCCTTATCACAACTCTTCCTCAACCATATACCTCCCAAAAATATCTTTTTCGTATAGCTTTTTAAAGTGATTTATATTTGTGCTCCGCTTCAACCTATCACCTAACCCATTCCACAAATCCACCCCACAGACTGAAATACACATACTCTTCTTTTTTGTTCGAACACAATGCTTTTTAATTCAATTTTCCTCTTAGATTATAACCCCCCTCTCTGTCACAAAACATTTTTTGAACATTGCCCGGAAGTGAATTATGTCTTGCTCTGAACATAATTAGTTTTAAATTTGACCAAATCCATGAATTTCAATGCATGGGACTTTAAAAACAGTGTGTTCGTGTGTTCCCTATATCCCACATTGTTTACTATCCTGATTGCTCTCTGAAAACATTACATGAGAATCTCTCAAATGAAACAGAAAAAAAATCAATGATCACTGGAGAGACATGCTGATCACACAAATCTCCATATGGATGTCAATGGCTTGTACTTATTCTCCACATATGACTGTTTTCAACAACTTAAAATGATGATTACACAATAAATAAGTCACATAAAAAAAGAAAAAAGCTCTGCACTCTGGCCTCGAAGTGCTGCTGCTGTGTTTTGGTGTAAAGAGGCAGGGGGGGTATTTAGTGCACTATTTATGACTTGTGCTGTTAATGTCTGACCTCTTGTGGACAATGAGGAGCACTGAGGTGATCAGTAATGAGCATTAATGAGATGCTGCAGACAGTATGTTGGCTTGTATGCTTTAATTTACAGTGTGCTGGGTTTTTTTTCCAGCAGTGAAATGCTGGAATTTACACCTGTATCAGAATCACCACATTAACTGTAATAAACGTGCAGGAATTTCTTTCTTAGTTACAACAAATGCAGGCGCATGTGGCACTTGAATAAACAGACTTTTTTATGGTGGTGAGGCACAGTATTACTATATCACTTTTTTATCACTATGTGAATTCATGCAACAAGGCATACAGATGGTTATGGCTGTAGAGGCTCTAACAATGCAGTATTGTTGGACAGCATGAGAGAGTGGTACTGGGTAGGATGTAATACATACTGTAGATAAGAGCATACAGTAGTGATATGGACCTCACTGGATACACCAATGTTTTTAAATCTGGACAAATGTAACCATGAAAGAGCAATTATTAGCATGAATGAATTAATGGGGGTTTTGTGAGGTCTTATTGATAACATTTAGATGTAGACAAATAGTTTTTGAAAATAATACATCCACAGAGCCTTTGGAAAGGTGCAGAAAAAAAATATTATGAATGTGAATTAAAGCTGAAGTAGGCGAGAGTGGAGGCAATATGATTAAAAGAAAGTTATTTTTATGAAATTGTCGCTAAATCCTGACAGTAGTACATGAAACAGGTAACCTGAAAAAAATCATGTGCCTCTGTGTCCTCCGGTGCTCCTAACGACATCTGCAAGATTTCACAGACCAGAGGAAAACAGGCAGTAAGAGCTGATCTGAGGTCTGCTGTCCAGCCATTGTAAAATCTGTTGAAAGAACGCCAAGTTCTGGTTACATGACCGGAGCACAGCCAATAGGAACGCTCTCTCTCTCTGAAATGACCTGTGATTGGTCAAAGTCTACTGTCACGGGCTATATTTTCTAAAGCCTGAAAACAGAGCCATGAGGAGGTGCAGAAGTCTAGGTTTCTCTCAGAACACTTGAATTACAATATGCTGAAAGGTTATTATGGAATTTTTGCCCAATGATGCCAAAAATATACTACCTACTGCCACTTTAAATCATTTAAAACATTTTGGCGGGTCCAAAATGAATGTTTCGTTTGATCTCTGTGGAAGATATCTGACGTTTGGTTCCCACTTCTAACGAGGCTTGTTAGCCAATAGTAGAATAACGTTGGTATCACGTGGTATCTCTGGGTAGTCAGTCAGTGTGGAAAAAAACGGATAAATGGCTGAGACTGACGGTAAGTGCCTGACAACGACTTGTTGTGAAGTAAATGCAATGAAACAGGGGAGGGAGAATGCGACATCTAGTGGCTGAAAATTATCAATAGCCCATTTAAGACTTTTTGTTCTCATGTCGAGTGATTGGAAATGAGTAGTAATATTACTGAGCAGGACTGGACTGAAATAAGAAAACATATCACTCTATCAGCTTCTGTGTGATGACATCTGGCTCTGACTCATACTGCATTTCCTCAAGGTCTGTTTATTTTTCTGTTAATTTATTCAAAAGATAAAGTTTGATTCCTCTAGAACTGCCTACAGCCTATTTGAATTAGATATATGTTGATATATAACTGGGCCCTATCTTCTGTTTAACCACACTGAGATTTAAAATTGTATTGACAATGTAGACTCATGGCAAATACAGCAGGTTCAACATACTGTATAGTTACAGATAGAGCAGACCACTACAATACCATCACTCAGTAGCCTAATGTAGATAGCAAGCCTTTGGGTAATCAACCAAATAAAATAAAATAAAAGTCCAGTGGCAGATAAAAGGGAAGACGACGTCATTTACATTTTGCCCCGAGGAGGAGTTGTTTTATCTACATGGAGTAAAGAGCGGCTCCCTTACAAGCTCAACCATCTTGATATCATATGGCCACCGCTGTAATTATTTGGTTGCTTTGATGCACCTCCACGGCCAGAGTGCCAAGAGAGTGTGCTCTGAGTCTGAATACTCTGAGTAGGTGATACTTGAAACACACCGCATGAATATGAATCCGCGACTGTGCTCTGCTTTCACAAACAGTCGGATTCGGTGCCAGGAAACTCTCGGGTGATTGCGGTGCCAATCACTCCGGGGACCAATGTGGAAAAAGGGAATGACATGAATAAAAGCACCTCTGTCTGCGTCTCTTTAATTCAGGCCACATGCACCAAGCCTCCTCGCCTGCTGTTCATTTATTCTTGTTATCTCGGCGCAGGCGAAAAAAATGTCAGACCCACAAATCACACTGATGCCAGTGTGAACTTGTACCCGGAGGATGTATGTAGTTAAGCCACAAAAGATAGTCTTATTTCTTAGTACTTGTTTTCAGTCAGGCCAATTCATGTCGGAGTCTAATTAAAATGAGTGTACCTTTGTAAATCAGTGTGTAAAATATTCCACCAACACTGCTGGGGTTTGGTTCCTCTGGTTGTTTAAAGTGCTTCGGATAAAAGCCTCCACCAATAGGGAGATGGTTACATGCAACACTTCCCCACCCAGACAATGAACCATTAGGTGGCAGCCCAGCACTTTTCTGTAATGCTTCTACTGTCCAGTGGTGTCCTCTGTTTATGTATATCTGTGAACGAAACCTCAACTCATCATTGCACATAGCTCCTTTGTGCATAACACTGTTCATAAAGTGAGATCTAATCTTAATAGACTCTGGCTTATAGATCAGATCCACTACAACTCTCTTGGAATATAATCTCTGGGGTCAGCAGTTTGGGCATTGATGTTACAGGAAAATACATATCAAAGAGGACTTTGAAGTCAAGTAACTAAGACCGCACAGTAAACCTCAAAGTGGGCAGTGAAGGAATAAAGTCATATAGTGTGTGACAAGTCTCAAGGTCAGTAGTGCTCCTCCAGCAGCTCTATTTGAATGTACAGAAAAAAAACTGCTGAATTTCAAATCGTGAGCCAAACATTCCTTTCGGAGCAGGTGATTCTCCGACCTTGATTTTTTTTTGGGCAGCCACATTTCACCCAGGGCTGCCTTGAGAATAATGTCACACCCCTGACTGGAATTACAGACAGAACTCTGCGATAAATCTGCTTTTTTTCATAATGCGATGAATAAGAAATGCATGAGATGCCTAGACACAACTTGGCTGCGTGCGGAGGTTTGCTCTTTTCAAGATAAAAAGGGTAAAAAAAACCCACTCCTCACAGTCCTCGAGGTTGTTGCTTCTTCCTCATCATGTGCTCAAGTGTCCTCAACAAGCGCTGGATTTACCTCCTGATTGACTGTCTCCATAACAATCACAGGGATGATTGGTTCATTTAAAAGTGCTCTGAAGAGCCTCGCGTCGACTTCCTTATACTACCGTCTCCTTCCATTCCAAGCCGTAACAGTTACTGCTCACTGGCATGTGGAAATGCGTTGTATTGGACTTTTCCTCCTTCATGGTTATTGCTTTTTTTGGATTTGTGACTCAAATCCCCTTGCTCTATTTTGAGTGATTTATACATAGGAGTGAAGATTTATGCCTGAGAGCTCAATGTGCCGGTATTATCCAATCAAACCGGGCTGCTCAGTGGCTCCTGAGATTGCATTAAAGTGTAATATCAATGCAGCAATCCTCGGGATATTGCCACTTTGAAATACCCAGTGTCCCTGCGATGCTATAGCCGCGTGTTATGATCAAGGGGGATTTGTCTATTTAGGTAATGTTTCATGGAGGAGATTGCTTCTGTAGATTAATGAAAAGTTGCCTACCATGTTTAATTTATTTTATCGATGATTGGATTGAGCGAGAAAAAATGAAATGTCAAAGCAGTGCAGGTGACCTGGAAATAAACAAATAAAAGCAAGGGGAATAACCAGATTACAATCTGTCTCTGTCTGTACAGTAAATTAAATAGGACAGAGTCCTAAAGAGTGTCCTCATTACAAATGTAACCACATTTATTTATTTTAACGTCTCACCTTAGTAGGGCTGACGTGAATGCTTCGAAGCTTCGACTGTTGCCATGGTATTCGACCTCCAAATCATAGTTCGAATGTTTCTTTTTAATTTTTGTTTTTATATATATAATATGTAATAAGTAAGGGATAATGTACAGCGAGCCAGCCACTGTTGTGAAATAAACCCCGACAGAGCAATGCAGCACCCCAATGCAAAGCCCTGAAGGGGTTTATTTCACAATAATGACCCGCTAGCTGTACATTATCTCACTTATTACCCGGTTACTTACCTAAGAAATCAATAATTTGACCCATAAATGGTCCACCTGAGACTGAGATCAGAACTGCATCCATAGCAACGGTCTGTTATACATAGCAAAGGTCTGTAACACATAGCAACGGTCTGTTACACATAGCAACGGTCTCTTATACATAGCAACGGTCTGCTATACATAGCAATGGTCTGTTATACATAGCAAAGTCTGTTATACATTGCACCGGTCTGCTATACATAGCAATGGTCTGTTATACATGGCAACAATCTGTTATACAGTGCATAGTAAAGGTTTATAGGTTATACATAGTAACAGTCTGTAATACATAGTAAAGGTCTGCTATACAGTACATTGTAAGGGTCTGTTATACATAGCAACGGTCTGTTAATGGTCTGTTATACATGGCAACAGTCTGTTATACATAGCAATGGTCCGTTATACATAGCAACGGTCTGCTATACATAGCAACGGGATCTGTTATACATAGCAACGGTCTGTTATACATAGCAACAGTCTGTTATACATAGCAACGGTCTGTTAAACATAGCCATGGTCTGCTATAAAGAAATAACAGACTGTAGAACGCTGTGATTGACCATCAGAATCAAGTATTCAACAAAGCCGTGTAATAATAATGTATAAATCCCCAAATAGACCATGAAATAAGGAATAATCCTAGTAATAAACAGTATTTATTATTCATATTCAGCATTAATTATTATTAGTTATTCTCAGACGGAAATCGCTGTTTGTTGTAGCCCTACACCTTATGTTTCTTTAACCATAATAAACACATTTTATTGTTCTGGTAGCATGCAAAATTTGCAGCGATTAATTGTTGACATGGACCGCTATCTCCAAACAGTGATTAAATGACCAACGCTCAGCAAGCTCTTTGTGTGGAGGCTGAATTAAAAAACCTCTGAACCATCTGTAACCTCAGAACGTTAGAAAAGGGTGTAAAGGAAGATAGGAAGTAAGTTCTTCAGTAGTATCACAGCGTTGCAAAGTGCTCCGAGGGGTTCTGTGCCAGTCTGTGGCCAAAACATGTACAAGCTTTATTATTACCTGTACAGTTAATAAAGGTTTTTCAATCTCTTCTAGACTGCCTTGAACCTTTATTTTTTCTACTTGGGTAAATTTCTTGTTCAGTGTGCAAACGCTCGGGGCCCAAATGAAACCCTTAGTGTGCAAAGCAGTCAGCATGCCCCTTCTTCCCCACCCCCCCCGAGATTCATCCCTCCACTGGTGTACGCATGTTGTCTGCCTATTCTGCTCTGCTTGGTTTCCTACTCAGTGTGTGGTTAGGCATTTAAAATAAGAAACCCAGACATCGGAGCTACTGTATGTGAGACAGCACTTTCGATGTCATGATTATACTATTATTTTATGCAGCTGCCCAGCGCTATAAGGGCTATTTCATGCAGTAATGATTTTTGTGAGGAGAAAAAACTAAACTGACATCGGCACATTTGTCCTTTTTTTTTTATTTATTCCCCTGCAGGAAAATGGCTTTCTTAGCATGCAATTTATCCAATTACGGATTTACAGCAGTGCGAAGTCGACCATATGATACAGCCTTAGTCTATTTTCCAGCCTTTGGAGCAAATCCAATCATTCCAAATGGTTGCTGATGGTAATAATTGCAACAGCATTGTATTGATAGTGGGTCCATGGAGTGGAACAAACAAAGCACAGGAGGAAAAGGAGAGGGTACCGTCTGCAGTTGAGGCCTCAGGCCCTCTAACCCTCACCCAATACCCCCAATACTGTCCCTTCAGCCCCTGGCCGGAAATATCTGGCTGTTTATGTCACAACCAGTGGGCTACCTCCGGGTCTGAAAAGTGAAGCCAATGCGGAAGTGCCTTAAACTTGCATTCTTTCTAATAGCCAGCAGGGGGCTCCTGTCACTTCTGGTTGCATAAAACCAAGATGGCGACGGACAAATTGCCGAACTTTAGGCTTCAAAGTGACAGTACACAAACCAACGGGTGACATCACGGTGACTATGTCCACTTCTTATATCTAGTCTATGGTCACAACAGAGTATAGGCACGAAAATCTTTGGCTACAGTGCCTTGGTAGCCGACTGGTTACATCACATGTGCAACAACCCCTCCTGTGTGTCTGCTCGGCCTGCCCTGTGTTTGTTTTACCTCCTTTTCCAATTCCCTTTGCTGTTTAATTTCTTCATGTTTATACTGTAACATCAGAAGTTCCCATTGTTGTTCAAATGTTAGAGTCATCGTGTTGACTGATGGAGAACTTAACGGTTGCTTACTCATTTCCTCAGTTACCAGTATTTCATCTTCCGGCAATTTGTTTTTCACAGCATTTTTTTTTTACCGTTTCTTTCAAGCTTTTGTCAGGTTCTTCAATAGCGTAATGCTCAGCCACGGTTCATAGTTGGCAAAATTTGGCATCCAAACAAACAGAACAAGAAGTTCAAACAAACTGCTTATTAGAACAGGTTTACAACACATATTATTCTTTTCATTACCTGAGTGGACGAGCCCCCCCATTTTGTCATGAACTGGCTCACGGTTCAGACAAAAAGAGGGATAACACACAAAGGTTGGAGGCCAAAAGCCAACTCTGGGCCGAGCAGACACACAGGAGGGATCGTCAAACATGCCACGTAACCACAACTTCGCTGATTCGATTCCACTGTGTCACACAGAGCCAGCAGGACCACCGCTGATTTTTTCAGCACAGGGCCACATTACCATTGTGAAATGTGACTAGGTCACAGTGTGCTTCCAAGTGGGCTCCCAGTGGGCATGCTCTAGGCCCACACTCTGCTTAGTGTGGGCAGCCCACACCCAGCCCACATATGCCGCGGATTTCACAATGGTAACGGGTCCCACAGTGGGCTGGCCACATGGGAGACTAAAGGGCATGTTAGCTGCGAAGCCTTTTGGCTGTTTTATTCCCCTCCTGCATGGTGTATCTGCTTGTGGCCACGCCCTCCATTCTGGTGGCTGTTGATTTGAAGTATTCATTGTGTATTATTTACTGTACTTACTGAGTTTATATTTATCTTGGTTGTTGTTCATGTGCATTTTAATACTATTGTTGATTTATAAAGGAGAGAAATGTTAATACTCATGTCTGAGAGGGATTCCTGTAAACTGGTGTCTCTTGTAGAAAATTGTATTTTATATTGACTTCAGGGTTTTCTGGCGCTCTCCCCATTTGCATAATTATTTCCCTCTAATATCTGCTAATAAATGGCTTTTGTCACTACTGGATCACATTCACCTTTTCTCCACACACTTCATATTCAGCTAAGCATTGGAGACCTATTTAAGCAAAATGTGACAGCTTGCTTTATTATTCTAATTACATCTGAACCGTTGAGCTCCTGTTCTACAGTTTAATCTACAGCTACTGAAAACCTTAAAGGTGCTAAATTTGATATTCAGAGCAGAGGGATTGCCTCAACATGGCTCTAGACATAGCGTTGGCTGAGCTGGTGGCTCGCAGCTAATAGTGCAAATAAGGTCAACAGTGCTGACAGTGTGGGGGGGAAATGGAGGGTGAGGGTGCTACACTTACGCGACGACACCGTCATCAGCTGTAACCGCAGTATGAGCACTGTACAAAACAGAGCACTGCTTTCTCTTCCATGTTGGACTGCATTCATGCAAATGTACAAATCTTCCCATCAAAATAAAACTCAATTTTAGAAGCAAAATATAATTGTACCAAAACTTTTTGGCTTGAGAGTTGTCCGTGTTTTCGAGTTTTAACCCTTTCACAGTGTGTCTTCAGTTCATCAAAGTGAATATTAACATTTTGGTCACCTAAAAATGTCTTATTCAGTGTTCGGTTGTACTTAGATCCACCCTCTCGTGTCACTTCTGGTTACCAAGATCGAGACAGCCTAAAACCAAGATGGCCACTGCTTAAAACCAAGATGGCGATGACCAAAAAACAATATGGCGACGGCTTAAAACCAAGATGGCAATGGCCAAAAACCAAGAGGGCGATGACCAAAAACGAAGATGGCGACTGCCAAAATCCCGAACTTGAGGCTTCAAAACAGCAGTCCACAAACCAATGGGTGACGTCACAGTGACTACGTCCACTTCTTATACAGTATACAGTCTATGGGCATGACAGCTCCTCAAAAGTGAAGCCAAAGCAAGCATTTTAAACATCAACATCGCAGTCAATCATGTTCCTTTAACTGTTGGAAGCCAAAATCATGATTGCAATTAATATTCGATGAATTGTGCAGCCCTACGAACATGCGCTAAAAGGCACACTTTGTTGGCGATGTCAACAAAGCGCAGAGAAGCTGTGATTGCAACACAATCAGAGGGAGAGCGACGTCATTCTCTGCTCAGGTAGACATTACTCCTGTATATCTTCACATACCAAAATAGTTGTTTGCTGCTATATTAACGCTCTGAATCACGTATAGAGAACCTTCGAGCTTATTTCCATGAACTGATGGTCATCAGCTGCTTATCAACAGCACATAACATTTCACAGAGAGAGACTATTTGCTCCAAGCTCCGCATTTTTGTGAGTTTAATATGCCTAAGTTCATAATTATCTGCTGCAGAGCTGATGTGTCTCTGCCTGATGCTGCATATCAAGTGGGTAGCAGCATTTAGATTTATCCATCTTAATTCATTACACATAGCTCCTTGCCCGTCAGTTAACTGCTCATGAGTTTGTGTAGCGTGTTGTAAAGTGTTACCTAAATTGACTTCATACCACATTGATACTCAGGACTTCTATCATTCTTGCACCTTACGACTCTCGTGTGTGCGGTTCATTTAAGTGGTTTCTGAGAACGCATTCTCAGTGTAGCTTGTTGAGGTGTGTTAATAGAGAAAAGAGTGAAATTGCCACTCATAGGAGGAGGAAGTACTGTTCAGTCCCTGGTAGAAGAAGAAGCACTGTCCTTGTTGATGCCGACGATGAGTCCTCCTCCAAAAAGAAACGGATCCTTTATGCAAGGCTAACTGGAGAGGGCTATCACAGATAATGAAATCATCTTTTTGTCAATGACTCCTCTCAGTTCATACTAGCATATTTCTTTTTGAGAATAGGCGAAATCACTGAGATCCATTCGGCTTGGCAACTTCTCCAATACCCGCTATTGAATAACTGAGAGTGCTCATGCGTACACTTGAATGCTAAACTAGACGAGGGGTACAAATGAGAGCATTTCAGTGGCCCATAATGCATTCCAAACTGCTGACAACCATTACACACATAATGGCCCCTGCTAAGGACAAGGTCTCAGATTCATTCTCACGGTAAGTGCCTTGTCTGAGTGATGGATAAGGACTAATTAAAGACTGGTTTGTGAAACATGTGACAAACAATGCCGCGGACCAACTAGTGTGGAGAAAACAGGGTGGTGTGTGAGGGCTGATGCCAGATGAATGTAATGAATGGAGGGAGTGGTAGGGGAGGTGGTGGTGGTGGTGGTGGGGGCGTGGATCTAAAGTATTCCATAATGTACTCTCAAAACTGCTGATATACTTCAACGAGTTTAATCACTGAATTTTAAGCAGTTTTGTCAGTGTTTAAAATGCAACGTATTGTGTAATTTGAATAGCTAAGAATGCAAATCAATGGAGTGTAAAGTCAGCGGGTAATTAGACAGATAGGGCTTCCTGGTGGAATAATGTCCAATTGTTTCGAGGATGTGGAGGGAATATATGAAGCCCCAGATGGGGCAGAATTAAACACTGTATGTGGACAATAAATGACACTTCATTCTAGGATGATAAACAAAGGAGCATTTTTATGAAAGCTGTCATTTTTAATCTCCCTGCACATCTCCAAGCCGAGATATTGTCCATTAGCCGCCGTGGACATGAAGTGCAAGGTCATAGAAGGCAGACAGCGTTGTTGCTACACGGCATATTTTACATTCTGGGGCTTTGCACTTCTCTGCAAAAGGTTGTACTTTTTATTTGGCGGTGAAGGAGCTGCAGAGTGGGAGAGATTGATTTAGTGCGCTTCAGCTACACGGGCTGCTTTTTGTGTCTGGAGTTGCAATTTAGATTTAGAAGACAGAGGGGCTGCAATCAGGAAGAGGTGGTAATCAATTTTTCTTGTTCATGTGTGCGCGTGATTGTACATGTATAGATGTGTGTGTGTGTGTGTGTGTGTCACAGCTGCATAGAGCAGATTCACGGACAGTGGCGAATGAGAGGAGCCTGTAATGTTAACCTTCTTCCCTCGCTGATACACAGCTACTGGCCACGCTCTTAATTACATGGCCTCGCTATTATTGAACGCCGCAGATTTTCTTTTTGTTCTTTCAAATCTAATCGTTCATATATGTTTTTTTAATTTCCCATGGTCATAGACTGTTTTCTACACACAATTCAGAGAAATTATCATTTGCCCTTGTACAGCGCAGCACAGTACAGAGGAGGTTTTTCGCAGAAAGTTCTCGCCGAGCACTTTATTAGAGCTCGAGGACAGTCAAAGCCAGCTGGGTCTTCATTAGTTTTAAACAACACTGGGTTTTTTGGCGGGCACTGCTAGTGCGGAACGTGTTTTTTCACCGAGCATCATGATCTCGCAACTGAGCGAGGGAAGATAGATGAGCGTATACGCTAAAGAGTTAGTTTTCACCTTGAACGCGCCATCACTCTTCTTGACTAATTCTCAGGTTCACGCCGTACACGCGGTCAAAGCGCCGCTGCCTGACAGAGAGGCACGTGGCGTCTCTGGCAAACGACTAAATGATCAATCACTAAATTGGATTGTGCAATCCCACAGAGCGTCAAGCAGAGCTGTGTATTCTTGGGGAGGAATTATCATCGCGTCTGTGGCAAAAATCGAAATAAAAATAGATAATTGGAGCGTTAAAGGGAAGATCTCCCCCTTCTGAGAAACAGCTGAATAAGATGCTGACAATGCACTGATTTAATTCCTCCTCGAGAGATGAAGTGTGTGCTTCATGTGAGGACTACAAAGCACAGGAGGCTGGATGGACATGTTCCTGGAAGACGTCCGGTGGGGGTTAAGGAGTGCTGGCAGCCCCACACAGTAGACCCGTCTCCGCTCTGAGTGAAGAGCAGGTGGCACCGCGAGCCCCCGGTCTGCTATTAATTCATGCAACTGTCTGGAAAATGAGCTTGTGATGTGAGCGAGAGCAAGCGAGAGCACAGTCCTTCAATCTTTACAGCTGTGTTTCAAACGGATGGGCCGAATGCACAGCTGGGGAATGAATGCTTCTCGTGAATGCTGGGAACAGTATGTTATGATCTGTCTCCATAGCGGTGTTCAACACGGCGCCCATTACTGCCCATTTACACTGTCGGTGTCAGTCACCCTGCTGATGCCCAATCTGATGTGATGAGGCCAAGCTAATCCAGAGATAAACCACTATAGGCGATATAATGCAAGGACAATAATGTGGGCTCCCGTGTGAGTCCCTGAAGCCAAGGCTCCCTCTCCTGCCCCTCATTATAGCAGATGTGTGGTATATACAGGGACAGGACACGACAGGAGTGACTCACAGAGCACATAAACTGGACCGTGAAATAGACGGGGTGCCTGCAGATTGGCTAGGAACGGTGGAGGTAGTTTATTGTGTGTGAGGATGAGATGGGAGGAACTGATTTTCATTTAATGACCAGCTGTGTGATGTGGACTCCTACAGACCCATCTAGAAACATGGGCATCCACACACTGAGGGGAAAGAGGAAAGAAAAAAGGTCCAGGATCAGTATGCCCACCTTCAGCTGGGAAAGGATAATAAGATTTGGCTCCCGCTGACATGAACGGTAAGATTTGTCACTGAAGACTGGTGGGAGCTGCCTTTCAGGTGAAGGAGTGATCTCACACCACTAATGGAGGGCTTGAGATCTGCTGCTAGCATTCAATCTCGCCATGTAGTCACAATCTGTGAGTATTCATCATATTATAAAGTCAAGAACATATCAATATATGTCCAGTTTCGCTACATTGCCCAAGATACAATTTTGAATTATTTTTTGTGACGCATCATGATTTTATTGTTGATAAAAATTCAAGGTCTAGTTTCGCAGTTAGGGTTATTTTGTGTTTTTTGTGTATTGCATAAATGAAATCCTGCAAAGCCACGGTCCACTGATAAAATGAAAATATGCTTGAGTACGAAGATTTCCTGAATTGTCGCCTCTCATAACAATCTTCAATATCACAAGTAGACATAGAGCCTCAGGATCAGAAGTGCAAATGTTTCCCAAAGGATGTGTAATGAAATGAATAATAATAAAAACACACATCCTCAGAATCAGAAATCAGAAATACTTTATTGATCCCCTCGGGGGGGGGGAAATTACTTAAGTTAGTGTTGCTTCTATATTAACATAAGAATGTAAGAAAATAGAAATAAAGGAGTAACATGTACATACTGTTACAATATATATCTCAATATATGTAGAGAAATATAAGTAAATGATAAAAATAACAATGAAAATGAGTATATAAGAAATATGTACAAATAGGTGCATTAAATACATACAATATATAACATATAACCACAGTGCAAATACGTAAATACAAAATGCTGAGAAGTGGCATCTATTAAGTGTGTTAAATATAACTGCAATTATGGTATAAATATGAATTAAATAACAATATTTCTTGAAATGTACAGTATAAATGCAGTATTAATGCCAGGGTATTGCACAGCAGGCACAACATAACTGCAAGCCACTCGTCAATACGTAAGAACATTCTTAAGAGTTCATTAATTATCCACTAATACAATAAAACAACTGACTGAGATATTTTAACTGTTTTTACAGGAGACATTACCCTTCATTGAAGGGTTGCTGCGATAAGTTACCACCTAAAGAAATACGTTTGAATAACTTGTTTTCTATTAAAACAGTAATAGAGTAAAAACCATGTCAGAAATGAAGAGTAATGTAACACTAAATATGTAAAAACAAACATCAAAGCTTGACATATTGTGCACAAACAGTTAAATCACAGCAGATAAGAGTGTGACCTTTATTGTGATTTCCTAACTGAACAAGCAGAGTCGTCCCTTATTACTTTACTCTGATCTAATGGAATTGACTCTTGAGACAAAGTGATCTGGCTGCATGCGTCCCTTTATTTATATGAAACATACACTCTGTCACCACCCACGTACAGACATCCCAACCAATCCATTATTGTGAGAATCAATCTCAGACGTTTACTCTCACTGTATTTCCTCCATTTGTCATCGCAGGAAGACGACTGCTCTTCTTTCTTACATTTAATCATCTCTCTCACTCTCTGGCATGTCAACAAAGTCTGTGTGACGATCCCATATAGGTGCATTGTGCAGTATGCTTCAAGTTTAGCTTGAGAGGCCCGTTCCATTTGGCAGTCACTTAAATGGAGACCCCTCCTCTCTTCCACCGGTGTCTGCTCCGTTCAGCAAGTTGGAATGTAAAGCGTCAGGCGGATGCGCTGACTGTCACCGCAGAATGACAGCGTCCTGACCAGCCAGATTCCTCTGAAGCCGATGCCTTCAGGGTCTGCCCCGGGGTTGTTGAGGCATGCTGGAGTCTGCCATAGGTGGAGGAGTCCTGCAGTACCTCTGCTCATTTTGATTAATGGACCTCTCTCTGCCCCTGAGTGAGCAATTATCAGAGGGTAGGCAAAGTCGTTCATCACTGTAACTGAGCAGCGGGTCTCTTCCACTGTCGAAAGTCACACCTGCAGGGCGAGGGGTCTACGTCCGCATCCCCCACCTCCTCCTCCTCCTTCACCTCCTCTTCCTGCTCCTCCCCATCAACCAGTCTGCTGCCCCCATGTTTGACCAGGAGGGTCCGCCTACAGAGGGTCAGAGAGGTGGAGGAAAGTCTGTACAGCATACGTTACCCGGCAGATCCGATTTCCCCACAGTGATTGTTTAGCCGGGGCTCTTTTGCCTTGATCAAATTCGAGCCCGCACGCTACTGTGAGATCAAGTTCCTACTCAGTCCCGCATGTGGCACCGAGCCTGGAATTCACTTTGCAACACGACTGGCACGTGTTGTGAACAACCATTGTCCGGAGCTGTTAGTGGATGTGTTCAGCATACTAAATGTCCTTCACAGACTGCGAGAAAGCTACAGTATTTCATTTAGAACCACCGCAATCTCCAGGAATTGCTAATTCTAATAATAAATACAGCATTTTATCCTGTGTTACGGTAAGCTTGTAGACTTCATTTACTGATATGTTTGTTCTTATAAACAATGACAATCATTTTTGATTTTCTATTCCTGTAAGGGCTCATCAGAAATGGTGGATTAATCACTGCACCCACAGAGGAGATTCACTCACCAGATATGACTGTTACAAGGCCATTAAATAGGTGTAATCTGTCGCTTTAAACCCCATAGATGTGGGTCAGTAGGGGTCGACTATGCCTACATTGTAAAAGTGAAAGCAAAACTTAAAAGTAATGCGTTCTAAAACGTTGTAAAACTGAATGAAACATTACGTTTTGAACACAAACAAAAAGGCTTCTTTAGCTTTAGGCAACAAAAACACATAGTTTAGTTTAGGGAAAAATATTGTCTACATTTCAAAAGTGAAACTTGTAAATACAAAGACAACTACGCATTGTTTGTTTCACATGGGATGTGAACTTCGGTCTCCTGGGTGAAAACCCTGTGTTTCGTGTCCCATCCATCACGTCTATACCACAGCGCCTGACTTCCGCTTCTGCTCCTGTCATAATTACTACAGTCGCTAGAGGTCGCTCTCAACTTCTTTTATACCTTCTTTCGGTGATCAATCATGTGAATTAGGGCTGTGTATTGTCAAGAATCTGGCGATATGTTACGTATCATGATACAGGGGTAAAGATTCAATATATGGCGATATATTGCAGTACTGTTAGCAAGGCGATATATTGTGATTTTAAAGACACACCATCATATGTATACAATCTGAGTAAAAACAAGTCACAATGTGAAATGGCTACTATGGGAACTAACATCATTACACATGAATACAGTTGGACTCATTGGATCCACAAGAGTCTCAGCTTTCTAGTCATACCCAATTTATGTAATTCCAAAACTGTTTAGGGACCCCAGTATGCAGAAATATTCAAATACACTTAACACATTTATACTGAATGCAAAAAACGACTTGGTTTTTGCCCCAAACTGCATGGAATTAGCATAATTAGCACCCATATTGAAATTTTTAAGAGGTTAATTAAAAATCAACACAGTGTTTTGGAGAATCGATATTGCAAAACATGATATTGCAATACTCATGTGTATAAATATTTTCTTACAACCCCTAATGTGAATAGATGATAAAACCTAGTGGGCGTAGTAGGCACCTATTGACCCATATATATGGAGCTCATAGTGACTGATAACGCCTAATTAATAGTCTGACAACATTTGTTTAAATGCACATGGGTGTTAAGAATATTAATAATCTAAATGTGCATTCATTAACAGTTTTAATGACACTTAAATCAATAATTTGCTTGAAGCTTACCCGTTTCATGGTCAAGCCTGTTTAACTATTCACACTTAACAGGCTACCAGCAGACAGACAAGACAGTGAAATTCACATTCACACAAAAACAAACCTAAAAACAGCATTGACCTTACTGTTGTTAGTGTCCATTAGTGTGACTGACAGGTGGCTCCTGAGGGTTTGTTAGCATTCAGTTTGTGTCTCGCCGAACAAACTCTGACCCTTCATTCATGCAGAACGTATAACTACCCGTTCACTATCTTACAAATCATGTGCAAACCGATGTGTGTGTGTGTTTGTGTTTTCATTTGCATCTTTTTCTCGGCTCTCGGTTTTATTCTAATGCAACATCCCAGAATGCACCATTAATCCTGCATTACTGTGATGTTTGCATTTGAGCTGTGAGGACATGTGTTTACAGAACAGGGAGTAACAGGACGGTCGGATTGCTGGACCCGTTGCAGCGCCGTCATTGCTTTTATACACAATACAAAATCCTCTCACCCACTGTTCAAAATACTATTAACAAAACTGTTGTTCCTCCCAGGGACCAACAATTTACCTGCAATTTACCTGAATCTATTGGTCAATTACCAGTTTGTTTCCAGTCTGACCCCATCGCCTAATGCCTTTGGAGGAAGGCCAGAATCTGATTTCCTTTTAACGCTGTCTAATGGGCTGTCGGCCGATACATTATGAATGCAAACCAACTGAATACAACCCGTCCCACCGTCGCTATTAGGGCCTTTTTCTATTCATTGATTTCCCTCTTTACTTTTAGCTAATGATTTTCCTCTCGCTCTTTTTATGCATGCCGGTGAATCTGTTATACCTCCCATTGTGGACTCTACAAAAAGAGGAATGCGTTTGAAGGCCAGAGATTTTTGTTTGACCGCCCCGTTATCAAATCACAGCGTGTAATGCATCCGAGATGAGCAATGTCTCTGTCACTATTTATATGGATGTACGAGTGTCTCTGTCTCTCCACCTGAGAGGAGAGTGGGCAGGGCTGGCTTTGTTTCATTTCACCCACGCTTTGAATACTAAGTGGCCAAAGACATATTAGATTCATGGTTTTTAAAGCTGTATTGTTATTTAAGGGTAGAGACACTCTATATGGGAATAGGGTAAACATTTTAACGAATAGATATCACCATGAAACTTCCCCAGTTGATTACTCACATTGAGACTATCATTTTTTGTATTACAAGTTTTCTGAAATTGTATGTTTAAATATGCAAAGGAGACATTATCTTATCAAATATGTGCATACATTTCCAGGACAGAAATGTGAACATTGGATAAAGCCAGGTTCAAAATTCTTGCTTCATTTTGTTGATATATCAGAGTCAACTGTTTTTACAGAGGGGATTTTGGATATCTCTTTTTATCACTCCATAAATCCAAAAATACTGTCAACAGCCAAAAAACAAAATCTATTTTCACCATGTTTTTAGGAATAAAATGTTATATAAATCAGGCAATGAATGATACATGAACAAACACCTCAGTAAAAACCTTCAGAACATAGAGAGGAATGATACTGCAAAGTTTGGTGTATTGAAGTGATACTGAAGTGGAGATTTCTGACTCAGAGTCTGAGAAAAAGCATATTTTGAGAACACAGCCTTTAAAGATATGGATTGTAAAAGTCCATACGTTTTGAAGACACTACAGGTGAATGGGGTAAAAAAAATATCAGATATCACCATGAAACTTCCCAAGTTGATCACTTACTTTATGGAAAATATTTTTTGTATTACAAGTTTTTTGAAATTTTATGTTTAAATATGCAAATGAGGCATTATCTAATGCTAAATGTTGGTGAATTGAGGAGAAATCTACAGATACAAATAGACAAAGTTGTAAAATAAACACCTAAATGTGTATTTTGGATGTTTTCTTTCCACTAGTCTGAAAGAAGACGTGTTATGAAAGCAAAATATAGCCCAAAATCTCAAAATTGACCACTGCATGAAAGATAATGTTTTTGCCTCCCCTTAGCTGATTATGATGTTTGTGCTCACATACCATTTTTTATAAACTGCTGGTTTCTTATGCATTACTTTCAGTAGTTTATATTTCGAAGCTGGAGAGAAACAGTAAATAACTTACTGTGGTGTGATAGCTACATAGTTTGTTTCTCCACATGAGTAAAAGCTATTATAAGAAATCTGGTCAAGACATTCGCTGCAGTGCTCTGGAAATGCTGAAATCTGTGTGCTGCCACCTTGTCCGCCCTCCATCTCACTCTCTCCCCCTATATCTCGCCGTCTGCATCTTTCTGCCATTCCCTTGCCCTCCTTTTTTTTTTACCATCTTCTCCATCTCTAGCTCACATCTTTATATCACTCCAATTTCCACACGGTGAGATGGAAATTGAGTGGGAGGACTGGGTTGCGGGGATAAGATGGAGGTCTCCGAGTGGACAAAAATAAAATCCAATTTCAACCCCCAAAAAAAACCTAATTGCCCCCCACCTCCCCAAACTGCAGCCCTCCTACTGCAGCCGGTCCCTGCCCGTCCTCAGCAGGTCTCACCTGCACATCTCCAGAATCTCAAAACCTGACACGCAGCAGGAGGGCCAAAAGAGACGGACCAGGCATCAACCCGCCTCCACTCTCTCACAACTCAGATTGGACACACACCATTGCCCTTTTTTAACTTTTAAAGCCACTACTTGCTTGGTATCATAATAGATAGAGTATACCAGGTGAAGCTGTGCTCCAGAGAATTTCAAATGCTCAAAGTTGCAAGTCCAGACATTTAAAGGTTTAAACTAGGGCTGTCAAGGTTAACGCGGTCGTGTTAACACCACTAATTTCTTTAACGCATTAACATTGATTTTCAGAGGTTGAAGCGGGTTCAGTTTTAAAACTAGAGTGAAGATCTGGTATCATATGAAACTAGAAAGCCTAAGGAATCTACTGGTACCAACCATGTCATACTAGCTTATCATGAGATTAAACGGCGCTCCAAACTTGAGCTAAATGCTGGCGAGGAAAAACTGTCATGGCCATATTCAAAGGGGTCCCTTGACCTCTGACCTCAAGATACGTGAATGAAAATGGGTTCTATGGGTACCCACGAGTCTCCCCTTTACAGACATGCCCACTTTATGATAATCACATGCAGTTTGGGGCAAGTCATAGTCAAGTCAGCACACTGACACACTGACAGCTGTTGTTGCCTGTTGGGCTGCAGGTTGCCATGTTATGATTTGAGCATATTTGTTATGCTAAATGCAGTACCTGTGAGGGTTTCTGGACAATATTTGTCATTGTTTTGTGCTGTTAATTGATTTCCAATAATAGATATAAACATTCATTGCCCACTCCCATGTTGATAAGAGTATTAAATACTTGACAAATCTCCCTTTAAGGTATATTTTTAACAGAAAATGTGCAATTAACTCGCGATTGATCGCAATTGCTCATGGACATGACATCCCTAGTTTAAACAATTGTAGGAGTGAAAAGAGGACTTCAAGGGGCTTCATGCTGTTATTTAGACTGAGCTTTGTGATGGCCAGTAGATTTGATTTGAACAGATGAAGAGCAACAAGCTTTCCATGCAGTGAGCATTGTGTGCCCTTCGTGTTAACAATAGAGCAACACGTCTCGCAGCAGTAATAGCCGCCTCTTAGCGATCAAAAACACCATAAACCTCACAAGGCCACGGCTAACTAAGCTGACAGCTCAGTGGAGATGTTGACAGGTGAACAGAGAACTGAAAAAAAAAATACATAGCTGCAAAACAAATAAAATGAAAAGGGATTAAAGGTTTGAGTTACGTGTCTGTTTGGTTATCTTCCGCTTTTTTTAGATCTTTACATCCACAGGGTTACAAAGTGTGTGAGGATTCGTTGATAGCAGCTTTGTCAAATCAAACTCAGATTTAGACTTCCAATTCCGTCTCTCATGCTGACTTTTTTTTTTTTGTACCGCAACCTCCCCAAAACGGGAAAAACAGACATCTTCAGATATTTCTGGCCGGCAAAAGTTCGGAGACATCTACTTATTTTTGGAGGGTGAGCAATAAGGATCCTCCAGAGCTGTAATCTAGTTGACTGACAGCGGCACACAATGCCTCTTCTCCAACACCTAACCAGCAGACATTCAGTAAAAGCAATGCAATTCATGAGAGGAGAACAGAGGCAGCGAGCGAGGTGAGAGAAATGCACTAAGAGATAAGAAAGGGGAAAGAAGATGAAAGACAGCAAAAGGTGTGAAAAAAAATCCTCACAAGATGTTAAATTTTGTTCTTCCTACTACATGGTTTTTGAGGTAGATCCCCAAGTCATTTGGGGCCTCGCCCTGACTTTCTATTACTGTTACCATGGTGTGTGCCCACGTTCTGCCGGTTGTAAATGAACACATCTTTCAAGACAAGCCCCACGAGACTAAAGATATGGTGCCATTTATTTGTAAAAGTCCACACTGTACAAGAAGACTCAACCCAGCGTTAACAAAATAGGACAAATACAGTACATACATACATAAAAGACTTCTCTGTGGCAGATTTTTCTGCAGCATTTAAAGGAACAGTGTGAAGGATTTCGGGAGATCTATAGGTGGAAATGGAATATAATATACATGTATAATCATAAATGGTGCAGGAATGAGTCCTATAACCTGGAAAGGAGTTAGCATTTCAGCATTTCCGGTTTCCTCGTCTGGAAGTCGATGGGTTTTTAGTTAGATGCCTGAAATAAGGTCTGTGGTTAACACAAGCTGAAGAGATATTAATGTTTTCTTCTACGATATAAAATACATCAGTAAATACCCCATTTGTGAATTTTTAAGCTTTTACATGTCTTAAAAAAGGCGGTTGCTAACAAATGGCTAAATGAGACTACAAAACGTAGTTCATGCGATCGTGTTGTAGTTCGTTTATAGCCTAACGTTATCTCTTTACTTCTTGCGATTGCATTCACGCTTCAAAAATCATTAAAGTGGTGTTCATTTGTGGAGATTATCTTACTGAACAAAACATGTAAGTATCATAAACGTGTGTTTGCCACAGAGCTTGTTTTCTGCAATAATCCAAAACCCAATGGAAAAATCCAATTGGCTTTTCATCGAGGGAACCAGGGCGATGCTAAATTCCTGGTTGACCTACAAAAATACGTCATCCCTGCAACGGAGTCCGCCATGTTGCTCCGCCATGTTTTTACAGTAGCCCAGAACGGGAAAAAACAAACACTGGCTCTACAGAGAGCCTTTCACATTTTTATGTTACCTGAAGGCCACCGTAGTTCTCCGACACGCTTGTGAAACTGCGTTAACGTGAGCCACAGAGTGTAAAACCGTGGTACCGCCAGCCGCCCTCTGACTTCCGTTGCTCCTAAAGTAGTGTTATTATTATAAGGTTGGCCTCTGAGCGAGGTGAACGGCGTTACCACGGTTTTGCACTTGGCGGCTCACGTTACCGCAGTCTTGGAAAGGGAGGAGTGAGTGGCGGAGTACTCAGTTGGTTGCAATCTGCAACCACACCACTAGATGACACCAAATCTTACACACTGTCCCTTTAAGTACCCGATGTTTATACTGATCTGCAATGCAACATTTGTGGACAGCATTTCAATTCACATCAGAGCTCCTGCTGGACTTCTGATATTGAATTAAGACTTCACGATTGAAGCCCTCCACTCTCTAGATATTTCAAGCAAATAAGTAGAAAAATCTATACAATGACATCACCCTCAGCCGGTCAATCATGAGTGAAATATATACAAAACGTTATGGACTAGTAGATTCTATAACGCAAACTTTCGGGAGGATGAGGTCAGTTCAAGGAGTATACTAGACCTTGCAGCGTATCCTCTGAGTTTGAAAGGGATTCGAGTTGGACTGAATGCTCTGCAGAGTCCAGAGGGACTGGGAGGAGAGGAGATGGGTACAGTCGGAGAGACACAATGCAGTCCATCATACTCGCCGTCTTGTTAGATTTTCCTCGTAAGCCCTCATTCTAAGCGTCTTTTGATGCGGGCACACGGCTCACTCAATCATTAAAATTTCCATAAACTTGCAATTTCACGGAGGATAATAAAAAGGTCTAATTCAGTGGAAGCAAATAGCACCTCGTGTCCTCAGGCGGCCTCATCTCACAAAGAGGTATCAGATTGTACACCGTGTGCAACCAAATTATTATTTTTTGTTTGCCTCAAAGTGCAAAACAATCTCGCAGACATCTAACGATTGCTTTGAAGTACGGCGTGCACGCCGGGATGAGGCCATCTCACTTCAGTTTAATCCTCCAGATGTGGAAAGATGCAACGCTTTCGCTCGGTTGATGTTAGGGAATCCTGTTTGTCTCTTTAACAGTCCTGTATTGCAGGTTGTCCTTTTTTGTAGCCAAACATCCGGATACACAAGAAATAAATCCATCCACATGAAATGAGGTGCAGCGCGGGGCTGGAAAGGTGGCGACACGAGTGTTAAGTAGGGTACAGTCTCTGCCGTCACATGGTACGCTTGCTTTGTTCACAGAGCTTTTGTTCAGCCATGATAGCGCCGATAAGCTTGAGCTTATTGTGCAGGGCCATTGTTCTGGAAATAGAAAACAAATTTGTAATACCTCTGGTAGTCCATCATGTTTATACAATATCACTCTATCCAAAACTTGATATATTCTGTTCTACAATACCCTATTAGTGATCATACATTATTTGTCTGCACACACAAAAGATTTCATGACCTTTTGAACTTACAATATCCACATGTGCTCCGACACACTGTCGCGCTGCAGACGGCCCTTTTCACACCCGTTGTCAAAGCCTGCGTGCTTCTCATCTCCGTCCTCATTACAGAGAGCTCAGCTCAAAGGCCGCCGTGGAAGGAAGCAGTCAGACTCTCTTCTTATATACTCACTTGTAAAGGAGAGATATCAAGATTATCACTGACCACGCTGTTGTCTGCGGGTTATGCTGCTGGGTCAAACAAGCTCTGTGGAATTTCATGCTGCCACTGTCATTGTTTGTGGGTTTAAATTCACTACATTGAAAGGTGTTTTAGCCTGCAGCCATTATTTTGTTAAGGTGAGACTCTGCAGGTGAGTAGGGTACAAATTTAACGAATAGATACCAAGAAACGTCTCCAGTTGATTACTTACAATAAGGCAATTCATTTTTGTATTACAAGTTCTCTGAAATGTTATGTGTAAATAT
This sequence comes from Sebastes umbrosus, assembly GCF_015220745.1. Taxonomy (NCBI): domain Eukaryota; kingdom Metazoa; phylum Chordata; class Actinopteri; order Perciformes; family Sebastidae; genus Sebastes; species Sebastes umbrosus. The sequence goes on along the minus strand of NC_051282.1, from coordinate 25,217,108 downwards.
GCAAATGAGGCATTATCTTATTAAATATGTGCATACATTTCCAGAATTCTGAACATTGGATAAAGCCACGTTCAAACTTCTTGTTTCATTTTGTTGACATATTAGAGTCAAAGGTTTTTACAGAGGGACTTTCTTTTCCTTTTTTCAACAGCCATAAAAAAACATACATTTTTCGTCATGTTTTTAGGAATAAAATGTTATATAAATCAGGTTATGAATGATATATGAACAAACCCTTCTGTAAAAACCTTCAGAGTATAGATATCAATGAAACTGGAAAGTTTGGTCTATGAAAGTGCTACTGAAGTGGAGATTTCTGGCTCAGAGTATGAGAAAAAAAGATATGTTTGTAAAATTTCATAAATATTGAAAGACACTACAGGTGAATGGGGTAAAAACATTAACTTATAGATAACACTATGCAACTTCCCCAGTTGATTACTTACATTAAGACAATTATTTTTTGTATTACAAGTTTTATATAGATATGTAAATTACGCATTATCTTATTAAAAATGTCCTAATTTGCATACATTTACATACATAAAACCAGGTTCAAAATTCTTGTTTCATTTTGTTGATACATTAGAGTCAAACATTTTTCCTGAGGGAGTTTTGGACATCTCTTTTTATCACTCCATAAATCAGAAAATACTGTCAACAGCTACAAAAAACATCCATTTCCGCCATGTTTTAGGAATAAAAAGTTCTATAAATCAGGCTATAAATGATGTATGAACAAACCCCTTTGTAAAAAAAACCTCCAGAATATAGATAGGAATGAAACTGTAAAGTTTGGTGAAAGTGCTACTGAGGTGTAATTTTCTGTCTCAGAGTGAGAAAAAACTAATTTTGAGAAAACAGCCTTTAAAAGATATAAAATTCACTACTTTTTGTAAGACACCACAGGTGGATAGGGGGAAAAAATATTATCACCATGAAACTTCCACAGTTGATAACTTATATTAAGACAATTATATTTTGTACTACAAGTTTTTGGAAATGTTATGTTTAAATATGCAAATGAGGCATTATCTAATGCTAACTTTTGGTAAATTTAGGAGAAATCTACAGACGCAAATAGACAAAGTAGTAAAATAAACACCTATATGTGTATTTTGGATGTTTTCTTTCCACTAGTCTGAAAGAAGACATGTTATGGAAGCGAAATAACCTGAAAACTCAAAATTGACCAGTGTATGAAAAAATGTTTTTGCCTGAGGTGTCTTCCTTTAATACAACATGGGCATGTGAATGTAGTGAAGTAGTGCTTAAATAATGAATATACCTCCTGTGTGACGGAGCAACACGATCAGGAGCTTAAATTGATAAATCACTTTAATTGACAAGATTCATGGCACCAGTTTATATATCGAGTTACCCATTTAATAGGTACAGCAGTAGAGTCTAATCAAATCCAATACCACAGTCCTCCAATAAATCTTGTCCTTTTAACGACCTTTATGAGTCACTCTACAGTCATTGTTCAGGTTGAAGTTGGTGTTGCTGTTGTTGCACTGGATTGCTGCAGATGGTACAGGTGTTCCTCAGTGAAAAAATGACCAGTGTCCAACTCCAGGCCTCGATGAGGTGCATGAATTCCAATCAGGCAGCAACCTCCGTGTCTGAAAAGTGAAGCCAATGCAGAAGTGCCTTAAACTTGCATTCTTTCTAACAGCCAGCAGGGGGCGACTCCTCTGGTTGCTAAAAGAAGTCTGATTGTATAGAAGTCTATGAGAAAATGAGCCTACTTCTCACTTGATTTATTACCTCAGTAAACATTGTAAACATGAGTTTATGGTCTCAATCGCTAGTTTCAAGTCTTCTTCAATACAGCATGATGTTCATTTAGTAAATTATGGTCCCATTTAGAGTCAAATAGACCATAAAGCAGGGTATGCTTTAGGGCGTGGCTACCTTGTGATTGACAGGTCGCTATCACAGCGTTGTCTTAACCCTTTCATAGTCAGTTCATGAAAGTTAATTGTAACATTTTGGTTGACTAAAAATGTCTTATTCAGCATTCGGTTGTACTTAGCTCCACCCTCTCGTGTCACTTCTGGTTCCAAAAAACCAAGACGGCGACGGCCAATTCACCAAACTCAAGGCTTCAAAACGGCAGTCCACAAACCAATGGGTGACGTCATGGTGATTATGTTCACTTCTTATATACAGTCTGATTCCAACTGTCTTTTCAGTCACAATATTCAACTGACATTAGACCAAACTAGGCCAAACATAGCATGTGTTCACCCATTCAAAAATGCTTCACCCCACAACATAAATCACAGTTTTATACAAGAAAATCATCAAATAAATATTAAATAAAAAATAAATATGGTTTATATAAGAATTATAGATTTCTCTCCAGCCATGTGGGAGACTGCCCTTTGATTCATGTCCACTGTATCAGCCTTTCTGATCACCATCATACCAACCAACAATCCTCTAATCTCTTCTTGTTAAATTGCCTCGCGGCTCCAACCTGCTTTCTCAACTTTAATTAATCTACCATCTCTCCAAACTATGCTCATTGTTTCTCAACGACCTATATGATGACTTTTGTTTCAACTGTGACTGTAATTGCACGTGTTGTCCACATTTGGGCTGCACAATTTTGAAAAAATATCTAATTGCGATATGATTTGCGATATTAGAGGATATGATCATTTTTACATCATTATTCTTATTTTCATTGAAAAACAAAATGATTATTTTCTGGAGATCTGTACCAAACAAAGATGTTTTCTTAAGTCTATAGAATAAGATGTCTCTGCAGCAGCATAATATTTAATTTAAAAAATGGTATTTTGACACATTTCACCTTTAACAAATACTGCGATTTGAAAATTGCAATAGGTCATATTGCGATTGCGATAAAATTTTGATTAATTGTCTAGTCCCAATGTCTACTTTAGACTTTGTTTTATTGTTACATTCATTCAGATAAATGCATGTCATGTTTTATGACTTGCTTGATTTATTCATTGCCTACTTTAATTTATGGTTGCTAATGCTGCAGAATGTTGTCCTGTCTATCAACGTGCCCTTATTAATTCACCAACAGATAGACATTTTACAACTTGTTGGCTTCAGCATTCATGTGCACTTTAAAAGCAGCTGGCTTTTCATTTTTAAAAGCGTATTCATTTAAACCTGCAGTGGGTAGAAACGGAGCAAATACGATTTAAAAATGTTATTTTTATAAAACACCCACTATATCCTGACAGTAGTGCATGAGACAGGTAATCTGACAAAAAATCATGTGCCTCTGTGTCCTCTGGTGCTTCTAACGGCATTTACAGGATTTCACAGACCGGAGGAAAACAACCAATCAGAGCCGAGCTGGAGCCTGCCATCTCTGAGCAGCTGTCAATCACTTGCAAACTCCGATCAAACGGTCAAACTAGGCAGCGCTGATCAAATATGAATCAATATTCTGTTACTGAAATGCCTATTTCTTGTCTCAAATGTTTTCAGAAACATCTTGTAGTGTACTGTATAGCTGTAAAATTAGAAAGTTTGTGACCCGGCAGCCTTGTTGAAATAAGTTGAGGTAATATCAAGCACCGCCCACCAGCCAGAGCACAGCCAATAGGAACGTTCTCTCTCTGAAATGACCCGTGATTGGCCAAAGTCTCCCGTCACGGGCTACATTTTTTAAAGCCTGAAAACAGAGCCATGAGGAGGTGCAGAAGTCTAGTTTTCTCTCAGAACAATTGAATTACAATATGCTGAAAGGTTATTATGGATTTTTTTTCCCAATGATGCCAAAAACATTCTGCCTACTGAAGCTTTAATTTTATGATTGCTAATGCTGCTGAATGTTGTTCGTCTATCAACGTGCACTTATTAATTCAACAACAGATAAACATTTTACAACTTGTTGGCTTCAGCATTCATGTGCACTTTAATAGCAGATGGCTTTTTATTTTTTTAAAGCTTATTCACTTAACATCCTAAGGCATGTCTACTTCCCCACAATAGAGGGTTACACCCTGGATCCGTCTGCCCCACTGCCCTCTGCATCCCCATCTCAGACCACAACACAGCTCCTTTTCACTTGGAAAACTGGTCTCAATTACCACAAACACTCCCCACACCGTCACCTTCAGAAATTCTGCTTCTCTAATTGTTCTAGTCGAGACCTTTTCCCACCTCTGAACCTGGCAGCTCAATTTCACGACTGTCTCTCTCTTTTTTTCCCAAAATACTGCACTCTGAACATGTTTTCTTCTCTCACAAACGCTCCTCGTACATCTCTAAACTGTTTGTAAGATAGAGGGTGATTATTGTTTTCTAGTGAAACGCGTTTAGACTTCTGTTGTTGTCGACATGTCTTGGGATCAAATAGCTCTTTACCACCGAAATACCCTTACACTATCACTGAAATACACTTGGAAGCGAACAATACAAATGGCTGGATCTGTTCCATAGTGTGCTTGGCAGGGACTTTAGAGGTCAATGTGGATTAAGTAGCTCGAATGGAAAATCTTCTCTTTTAGTTACAGTGCGGCTGAAATGTTGTCTTTGATGACACAGAGGAGCCAGTTAAAATCCCACAGCATAATGTCAAAGAGCGGACAAAACAAATACTGCGGAGCTACATTTAATTTACCTTAAATCGATGAATCTTTTGGCTTCAGTCACGTGTTCACTCAGCATGCTGTACCGGATTCATCACAGCCTCTAAACCAGATGAAAACCTTCAGGTTAGATTTATGTGAGCTGAAGTAAATGAAAAGGTAGTATGAATACTTACGTTGTGCCTACAATGTCTCATTTTGTACCCCCCAGACACATTTCCGCACCAGGCCGAGGCAAAATGTACAGAAGGTGTAGCTGCAGTCTCTTGAACACACACAAGAGCACACGTCCACACACATCTGGCAGCAGATGTCACAGCAGTGTTCAGAGCAATTCCTCCAGTCGTCACACACACACGAGCAGCAGCCGCCAGCCGGTCGGCATTCCTCCTTACTTTGCAGGCAGGAGTTGCAAGGCTTGCAAGACTGTAGCCCCATGGGTCCGCCTGTTGAAAACACACAGAGACACGGGGAGATATTGAAGGAAATCACTGTCTGGAAAAAGAAATGGTCTCCTTTTAAAAGTCCAGAATTGGAATTGGAGGATGTATGTACAAAAGGGGAAGTGCTGTGGAGAAAAAAAGATGCTGATAATTGACTGTCAGCCTGTCCCGAACATTGTGCAAGTTTCCTGCTAGCTCGTGTTAAAGTCCAAAGTTCCTGCAGTATTTGCTGATGTTCGAACAGCGCAAACAGTTTGACCAACTTTTAGATATAATGCTTGATGTCATACTTTGCTCCCCGAGGCCTTACTCCAGCCCGCTCCCACATTCACGAGACAAAGCGTGAAACCAGCCTTAACAACAATTCTGCGATTCCTAAACCTCAAATGTCACTACCAACAGAGTCATCCTCTGTTAACACAAACCCAAAATGCTCATAACACCAAAAGGAGTTTTTTTTTCCCAGCTCTGAGCATGAAACCCAACAGAGACACTCTTTCTCAGGCCTACTTGTCACGCGGCCTTCGAGATAGAGATGGTTGGTAAAGAAAGGATAATGAGCAATACGGCATGAATGAGTAAACACTGATTTAATTATGACTGCAGCACTAACCACCCAAGTTTCTGAACAGAATAAAGATACTAATTGTGTACCAGATGGTTTAAACACTTTTGGAACAGTAAATTGCTTTTTTCCTTTTTTCTCAGAAACGTGTTTTAAGGAGAAAACAAAGCACTTACTTAAAAAGGCGCACAGAAGTTTGGTGACGAATCCTGAACCTCCCGGAGCATGCAAAACAGAAACCTGACTGTCACATGGATCACACATGATCATCATTACAGCAATCAGTCCGAAACCACTCACATTCCTGTCAGAGCACACACGGCTAACGAGGTGTATACAGGCCAGAGCTGAAAGCACGATTAGAAAAGAAATGTGGATGTATTCAGTCAGCAGTCCGACATATGTACACATTGCACTTGAGTATGTGCAAAATTGTATTTCTAGTTCAGTGGCGGCTCGTGACTGAAATTTTTTCTTACATGGGATTCAGATTTTTTCATTTGTATTCTTTAAATCTTTACAGCAATTTACACTTACAAAGTGCTGTATAGATAAAATGATGATGACTATTAATATTATTACACTAGATGGATGCTTATCTCTACTTTCTGATGTAAAACAAAAAACTGAGCAGTAAAACAATGACTTCCAAGATTTCTTAAAAACAATCACTGCGACCGAGGGTGACTATATCCCAAGAAACCAAATGTGGGACAAAGACTATGTTTGTGTGGGACAATGTGGGACACGTTACCAAGGCTGAGTGGTAGTCTACAATTTTGATATAATATCTATCTAACTTCAATAATAAACAATTCTATTCCTCCCCTTATCTTGTAACATCTTTATGCTTTTCCCGAATTCATCCGTAGATCGGCACATCTCTTTTTTGAGCCACACTTCTCTTGTGCGACTCACATGAACTGCGTCGCTTCATGTCGTATTCCGATGAAAAATATCAAATTTCACCAAAAGAAACGGCTTATAAATACTTATACATAGTTTCACAGTCTTTGTTGTAGCTGCTCTTCCTTTCCTTTGTGGTAGTTTACATCATATTCAGCCTAAATCTGCATAGCTTGGTACTTTGCGGTGACTCGCAATTTTCTCCGTTGCGCATAGCGTAGCAAAGACGGTGAAATGTTGACCTGCACTTGACCCACATGTGCGAAGTTTGATTGACAGCAAACAGCCCTGTGATGACAGCCTTCCCTGCTTTCTTCACAGCCATTAAATAAAAGATAAAAGACATTTAAAAAACAAAACAAAAAAAAAAGCATCTGTCCTGCAGTGGTTTCACTTCTGAAAACTAGAGCCAATGAAAATGTGGGACATCGTCTCAATATGTGGGACGTGGGATAAGGGATAAAAATCCTGTGCAGTCCCTACTGCAGCCTCAGGATGGGAATAAACCTTGTGTGCGTAATGTATGTGTCACTAGAAGCCTGTCTGTAAACTGATGCCCGTACAGCAGTCCTTCACCCGTACCGGGATCCAGTCCCGGTTGAGTGCAGCACTCCGTCTTCCCGCTTTGGGTCCAGCCCGGAACAGCTGACAGTGTACGAGCAGGCAGGGCCTCAGCTTCTCTGAGCAGTCTGGGCTGACCCACCCACGGCGGAGCCGGGATCCAGGACCGGAACAATCAGAGCCTGTCATGGCAAAAACAAGCACTTTTAGTGGACGTAAATGACGATGCCAGCTTGCCCCAATAGCACCATATTGCAGCCTGTGAGCAGCTGCCGTCTACAGCGCTCTCACTCATTACTGGAACAGTTTCAGATATTGTTATCCCCATTAGTTATTTAGACACAAAACCATGGGAAAATAGGGTCCAAGTTGAAAAATACTGAAGTTACCATTCATATTTGTGACATATGCACATTTTACTATTGTACACATGAATTTGTATCCTTTATATTTAGGGATGCACTGATCAGACTTTCTCAGTCCTGATACCAATAGCGATACCTGGGCTTTGAATATCGTCCGATACCGAGTACCGATCCGATACCAGTGTTTAATTAATCCCTATTTATATTTCTCTCTTTCTAATTCTTATTGTTAACACAAGTCTTTTAGCAGAGCCTCAGGAGCATGCCACGTGGCATTTCACTACTCTGTGTACGTCACAAATAAACCTTTAAACCCTTGAATCATTGAAACATAAAGAACACCTCCATGTTATATATTGTATAGTACTTTCTTTAGTGCAATGCAATCAGACAGGAAATCATAGTGAAGTTGATTGATCAAAGTTAGAATAACTCTCCTTCAGTTTGCGGCAGATGTGACATTTAATATTATTAAGTCTTCAACTGTCTTTGAAAACAGATCACTTCTTTCCAAAAACCAATGATCCTGTGATTAAAAAATCTCCCCAGAAAACAGCTTGCCTTTATATTTTTTACTTACATATCGTATCCTCATAGGAGCTATACTCATCACGGTTAATCAAGGACATAGAACAGACATCTGTTCACATGGCAGCTCTCCTGACGTTTTATTATTTCCTTTCCTTCTCCTCTCCGTCATTCTGTCTCTTTCTCTCTTTCACCCTCTTTCTCTTTTTTTTTTTTAGACACGCACACACACGTTCCTTCTTGCTCCCCGTAACACAAATGTCAGCAAGCCGCGTGTGACAGGTGAACGACAGTGAAGCGGATTTGACCTTGACGACTCTAAGAGTGAAGTGACAGTAATAAAAGGCGGTAGTGAGCTATTGTTGGCCCAGGGGCATCTATTAATGAATGACATGAAACAGCCGTGAGATTCGGGGACAGGCAGGGGAGGAGGGATGATGGAGGACAGGTGACAGCAGCCCACACACGGCCCTCACCCTGTGATGAGCTCAGCCAGCACCTCGCACACGGGGGTTCATCACTTAAACATACATCCGATGGCATGCTCTCAGACGGCTGCATCGGGACACACGAGCGTGCGAGCAATGTACGGAGGTGTCAAAACACACAGCCACCTACAAATACTCGCCGTCTGAAGACATTCTGTCAAAACCTAGTGTTTACTGTAGAATAAATCACCAGCTATTTCATTACATTATTCATGTGCTAAGTAGACCCCACTGCACCTGAGGGCGACTTGCATTTTTTTTTTTCCACCTCCCACTCGCTCTGACTCTCATACCCGGATCATGCACTGATATAAACCCCAGTGACAATTCAGCTTAATCCCCAGCTTCCCCCTGCTGCACTGCATCCTGTTAGTGAATTGTTGTGAGTGTGGAAATGAGGCTATTTCAGGGATTCGAGAATCTTATATTCAACACACAGTTTCGGGTTCTTACACTCCGGCAGAATTTGTTGGTCTTTTCTACTGATATGGGGGATAATTATAGATAATGAATTGATAGGGGTGATAAGTGTCAGACCACTAATGGAATGCAGTGCTTAACCTCCATAATCCCTTTGTGCCCTTCACTTAGTGTCAGGATAATTAGATTACTGCTGCTGATACCTTCTTTTCCCGCAGACACACACGCAAACATACACCGTGCCTATATAATGGACTTGTCAACACATTTGTATGCATGGACATACTCTATGTATAGTACACCAGTGAGGGGCAGACTAGTTTGATTAAAAGTAGTTGTTTAAGGTTGATAAAATTGTATTTTTTATTGATTTAAAGGTGGAGTTTTCGACCGCTAGTAGTTTTTATGAGTGGGTCCCACCCGATATCATGACCCATCTCTCCACAAGACGATAAAGTGTCAATGTCACGTTTTGCCAAGCCGAGGCGTGAATATTACTTGTGTTTATGAAGGTGCAATACCAGCAGGGGGCAGCAAAACCACTCACTTAGGTTTAGGCAACAAAACCACTTATAGGTTTAGGAAAACCATCATGGTTGGCCTTAAAATATGTATGGAAACAACATAATATAAGTACGAAAAACACGTCACAAACGCCACTAAAAAACACGTCACAAACATAACTAACACAACTTCGATCTTCCGGTGGAAAGTCCTGTGTTTGTTGGACCTATCCACCTCCACTCCCGCCCGCCAAAAGCAGTCTTTCGCACTTGTTATTCTACCTCACTAGCTCTGAGTGTAGCATATTTACGTGGATGCATTTACATTGCAGTCAGTACAGACTACATGGCGTACAAATGACACGCCAAAGGCAAGAACGGCGTTCTTATGTCACGCTTTTGCCTTGCGCGTTATCGCGTTATTCATACGCCTTTACGTGCTGTCTCGGTAGTTGGTCCTCTGCCTGTGCAAATCTATTCGAACCTTTTATTGAACAAGACTTGGTCAAAACCGAGTATATGGCTGGACCGTGTGTGGTCAGTCTGTGAATTTGTGGCAAAGTTGTTACAGAAATAGTTAGTGGTCATGTCTATAATGTTAAATCCAATGGTACATGTCCACCAGGTCCGATGAGGACACTGTAGGGGACGCACTGCCCCACTCAACTGGCCGTTCAAGCGGTGACGTGAATGGTTGAATGCACGTGATTGGTCCCTGGTTTTCTGCTTGCCGTTTCAAACAGCAAACAACATGGTCGGCCTGCTCATAAACTTTCTGTTATTCCGTCTAAACATTCCACCAAAATGTACTTCTGACACTGCTGAATCTTGTTTAATTTTAGAACTAGTTTCACAGCTTGGCCCAAGTTTCGCATCACTGCCAGTATGAGTAGCTTTGATGCAAAACATTCATAGGTGAGTATTTCACATTTTTGTGTTGTTTATTCGTCACGCTCCCGGTGTGTAAAGGCCTCTAGAAATATCATGAGAAATCACACATTGGATAGTTCCAATTAAAGTCCCATCACTTCAGCAGTGGGCCCAACAACGCCAGGCATGATGTCCACAATGTTCTTCCACAACCTGCCTTGGGAGGATGACTCAAGATAAGCAATGACTAACAGTTTAAACAGTAAAAATAGTGAGAGATTTACTGAACCTGTCAGAGAAGATATGGCAGCGCTGGGTGATATATAGCGGTGGGGACGGCACGCTGCGTAACAGGCGACTCCAGCATTTCATCAGGATTGGCAAGACAGTCATATTTTACCCGAGCCATCGCCCAAGGGCTCTGCTCCAGCACCCTGCATCTCTACATCACTCCTATCAACTGGGTAGGGAGCAAGATCTAATTGGCAGGTAGCATGTCACATTCAGGGATGACAGAGAAAGGAAAAAAGGGGGGAAAAAGATGTTAGCAAGGAGGAGCCTAGGTAGGTATCAGTAAAATAACTTATTGTAGTTATTCTAAGAACGACTGTAATGGATGGACTGTCATTCAATCTTGTACAGATATCCATGGTATCCACATCCCCTGACTTTGTATCTGGTGTCACCAGCAGGAAAGGTTTCTCTAAATGTTTCTACTTGATGGATTGGCACAAAAACATTCATGGCTCCATAGTTTCCTAATGATGATTTTCTGACTTTTCCTTTAACGCCACCATGAAGTTGACACTGTTTTTTTTTTTTTTTTTGTGAAATTGATCAATTGTCATGAAAAACAACTTGTTTTAGGTTTAAATGACTAGAGATTCTTTAAGGTTAGGGGACCTTCCCCATCATGTTTACAATAAAAACTACATGGTTGAGGTTATAGGTCTAATTATGGTGAATATGGAAAACATTATATCAGCATGTTAACACTGTCATTGTTTAGCATGTTAAAGTTAGCATTTAGCTCAAAGCACCACAATACCTAAGTACAGCTTCACAGAGCCTCTGTCATGACTGTAGACTTTTAGCCTTGTTTGAGCATCAACAATAGATTGTATATAAGAAGGGGACATAGTCACCGTGATGTCACCCATGTTTGTGGACTGCCGTTTTGAAGCCTCAAGTTTGGCTTGTTGGCCGTCACCATCTTAGTTTTTTGCAACCAGAAGTGACACGAGAGGATGGAGCTAAGAACAACCAAACACTGAATTAGACATTTTTAGGCGATCAAAATGTGAAAGGATTAAAGTTGTAAGAAGAAAACAGGGACAACTCCCAGACCGGACAATGCCGTGGTAGCGACCTGTCAATCACAAGGTAGCCACGCCCTAAAGCATCCCCTGCTTTATGGTCTATTTGACTCTAAATGGGACCATAATTTACTAAATGAACAACATGCTGTATTGAAGAAGACTTGAAACCAGCGATTGAGACCATAAACTCATGATTACAATGTTTACTGAGGTAATAAATCAAGTGAGAAGTAGGCTCATTTTCTCATAGACTTCTATACAATCAGACTTCTTTTTGCAACCAGAGGAGTCGCCCCCTGCTGGCTGTTAGAAAGAATGCACATTTAAGGAGCTTCAGCATTGGCTTCACTTTTCAGAACCGGAGGTTGCACCTCCTTCACACAGGTGGGACTTTATGTTTTAAGCACTGAGCAGCTAGGCTACATCAGACCAGGTGAGGGTTTAGTGTCTTACTAAATGTTACCTTCTGGAAGTGGTTGTTTAAGAATGTTCTTATTTATTTCCCCACGTAGACCTCCAGCCTGTCTAGAGATTTGAATGAGCAACCTTTCCAGAGGGGCTGCTTCTTTAACTTTTATGCTACTGCCACTCAAGGACAGACTGGCCATCTGGAGTTGTGTAGGACCTTTGGGCCAGTGGCGACTCCAGCTCCACTGATGGGAAAAAAAACAGCCCATTCTGTTTGTCTATCCTGATTTAGACCGGCCCACTGGGTCCACAGAGGTGCCTGTATTCAGAGGTCATCAATTTATACCATCTCTGGAGTCACATCTCTCTTTGCTGTCACCTTTACTTCGGTATGTTGTTCTCCTCATGCACCCAGTGAATGTTGACAGAGTTTTGATGAAAATATCTCATTGCATGTAACACTATTTTAAAGATTCTTATGTGTCTAAAAAGGCTTTGCCGATATCCCCGCCGCAATATGTGATATCAAGACTTGGGATCTCTTTCAGAACTCATCTTGTAGTTGTTGGTGAGATAATTTAGCGACTGTTGGGATTGTTTTCACTTCAAACGTCGAAGACAGTGATGCATCTTTTCAAGCATACGGTGTATTAACGTGTCAGTTATCAGCTCAGCTCAGGCAACAACTTCTCCCCATGTTTGCCAGCTGGAGACCGACATCAGCATTTCCATCATCACCTGTGAAGAATCAGGTGGAGTTGATACCGAGCTGCAGTGGAGAGGTTGCCATGACAGGCTTCTCATAATGACTGATGTCATCTGTGGCACTTTCATTTACTGTTCAAAGTGATGGACAAATGCCCAGAGTGTGCCAAGGGACCGTGTCATCAAGATGTCTTTTTGAAGGAGCGTTTCTGGCACTTGACAAGCTGGCGGGGTGTTTCTGTCTCTTTCTTGCCCACGGTGAGACGAGGAGATCGATTATGATTGGTTTCCCACCAAGTACTCAAGCTGCAAGATTGACTTGGTAATGTGTGTTGACATGGAGATCAACTGAGCCAACTCAAGCAGCCTGGTATTAATGAAGCACAAAATAACAACTGTTTGTTAGCGAGTGGCGGCGCAAATCCTCATTCCCTCTCATTAAGCAAAACACCCACTCACGGCCGCGCTTGTGTGGCAACAAACTAGTCCTCGGCACCAAACTAGCCCTGACTCATGTGTTGTTACGGCAATTAGATGAGCCAGTGTCATGCTTAGTCAAGCCTCAACCTTTACTCATGACTTTGAATGCAACATTTCACTGAGGAATTTAATCTTCAGAGCAGTGCCTTCTTTTCTTCTTTTAGTGAGGGAATTACTTGACACTGGCTTTTGTGGTTCTATTGAAGATATTCCAGCTATTTTGTTTTTAACTTCAGAATAAAATAATGCAGGTGTTAGGGGATAAATTGCAAAAAACATCTTATATAAGAGCAAACCAAAAAGAAAACAAATAAAGCTTTTACACAGCATTCGAGTGTCAACAGGGTGAATGCCTCTGTATTATTTTCTAAAGTAGAAGCACTAAGAAGCATCAAATAAATGAAATGCAGACTAACTTTAACATTTTACTGTCTGTGCTTGTGTGCATTTCTTGAGCTCGCTTGGCATCCGGCGCGTTCTCCAGCCCATTCATCAAAAGGACCAATGCTCTTGCGAGCGAGAAGATTTATACACCACAGAGGAGAGAGGTGGAGAATTAGCCCAGATTTATGAGCACAGGCCGCAATGGCACGGCACTGGCAGCTGCTACTTGACATTTGAAATAGAGAATGTGAAAGAAAATTGGAGACGGGGGAAACAGGAAATTGGAACAACAGAGAGGTGGTGGCGACTGAGAAATGAATGAGACATGAGCAGGTCCAGGATTAAAAAACAACGGCATGTGATTGGGAAAACTAATTTGTAGTGAATAAGGCTAAAGAGGAAAAGTATTCAATCACAGCAGTCTATTAACATGAGTTCCATTATTTTAATTTCTGAAAGGTTTCAGCAGATGATTTTGTTTTTAATCTGCTACAGAGAGGTACTACAGGTGAATGGAATATTAATGTTAAGCAGCATTATATGTTTGACACTAAATAAAATGGCCTATGATGATAATGTGAGAGGGTTAGTAATATAGACCCCACTGAGAATCAACAGGTGAAATGGAGATCCTTTGAGATCTTAAAGAACTTAATGGGTGGACTAAAATGCAGCTTTTAAAGCCCCAGTTGAGCATCCTTCCAACTCTCAACTATCACATCGCTGTTGATAACATGGTCCCATTCCTTCAGCTAGTAAGAGGCTGCAGCCTATAAGTTGACTCCCATGCAGGGTCCGCTGGCACACTACTCATCAGTGTTCAGTTCTCACTGTTGTAGCAGAATTGAGTTATGATTGGTTTAGAAAACATTGAGTCAGACTTTGGCTACACAACAAGGCAAAAAAGAAATCGCTGTAAAGCTTGTCAGTTGGTTTGTGTTTGAGGAAAAACTGGAATAACTGAAAGGATCTTCAAGCAATGCATTGGTTGTTTTTCTGATTCATAAGTAAGTAAACTGAATCTTCACCAACAAGCTATTCTCTATGCGCATACATTTTAGCAAACTGAATGTAGCTGTATCTATAAGCTACTACGAGCAACTTTCATTTTGTGTTGGTTTTTGCAGTCCCTGTGGACAAAAGCGGTAGTGTTTCAGAGCACCAGAGTCCCTTTAGAAAACCTCTCATTTTACTGCAGCAGGGTCTGACAGTCTACCTCACTGCTCAGTCCTGGTTCTGGTTCTCCCGTGCCTCCCTTCCTGCCCGAGGGAGCCAGCAATACAGCCTTGGCCTCCAGCAGCGTGGTGTCTTTGGTGGCTCTCAGCAGGGACCGCTGGCGAAGCCGGATTTGGGTCGGATCTGAGCTGAAGGAGTTTCTGGAGAACCTGCTTGCCGTAAATCGATGGTCTTGTTTGCTTATGTTGGTCATATAGAGGCATCTGTATTAAACTGAGCCTGTTTCATAACCAGTTAAAAGTTCTTTGTAGTAACTTAAATCTGGAAAGTAACTAGTGACTTTCAAATAAATGAAGTTGAGTAAAAAGTACAATATTTGCGAGTGTGCTGCCATCTCACTTCAGACTTTATATACATAATAAGAGGAGATGGCTGACATATTGGCTGATATACCCTAGTAGAATATCACACAACCCGAGTCAATGAGGCGGCTCATTGGGTTTCTTTGTACAACTTCTTTAGGAGAAAATAGTGGACACAGAACATGAATGCCCTGCACGGTCTGCACCACAGTGAGAGGCTGCCCTTCTCACCTGGGCTTAGAAGGCATGCTGGGATGGCTGGAGGATCAGACAGAGGTGACAAAAAGCATGCAGAAGGCTTTTTTTTTAGCAGTCACATCCACTCGGGGTGGATCGTCGTGAGGTGACACAGAGAACCACAGAGGACAGTGGGCGCTTGGCCTCGCGGGAAAACGTCCACATCCAAATTGAGTCCAAATCTGACTCACGACGTCAGTGTTCAGGTTCCATTAGTTTGCCGGTGGCCTGCACTCTACCTACTGACTTCATCATGACTCCCCTACTTCCTATTAGCCATCTGTGACATTGGAGGCCACTCTCGGTTGGGGACATTCCCTGCCAACGCTAGTCAGACTCGTCTTGGCTGGATGGATAGAGCCCCAGGAGCAGGCTAGCTGGCGTTGGTCCACGGTTCTTTACCGTCCAAGCCAGGGTGGGTTGTTGGGGCTGACGAGGCAGGAGCTGACCAGCTCCTCCTGTCTGGTGCTCTCTTAAACTCAAAAAGAAGAAAGCATCCCTTTTGGCCAAGGCACAGTGAGTGTGAAAATGTGCCCATTGTCATGTTATGACAGGGGAAACCACAAAGGACAGGGTCCAGTCATGAA
Source organism: Sebastes umbrosus (assembly GCF_015220745.1). Classification (NCBI taxonomy): domain Eukaryota; kingdom Metazoa; phylum Chordata; class Actinopteri; order Perciformes; family Sebastidae; genus Sebastes; species Sebastes umbrosus. Next base: position 25,201,215 of record NC_051282.1, on the reverse strand, counting down.
ACACACAGATTCTCTTATGACCTACCGATTCTAAGCCAGATCTCTCACTCTGAGATTACAGGAAAATATACGTATTTCCCATCTGATTTGACAAGGAGCTCACTGAGTGTTCTCAACACTACCCAATCTCATGGGATGGCGTATAAATAGTACGACATTACAAGGACATTTTGTGTGTCATGACTTTTCCTAGCCTTTTCCTAGGTCATTTGTACACTTTTTTTGCATTTTTTTTTTTTAAACACCACAACACAGTTAGGTTTAAATGTAAATCCAATTTTATTGTCACACATTCTACATAGCACAGCACACAGTGATATTTAGCTACTGCATTTAACCCATCCTAGTATATTAGGAGAAGTGGGCAGCTACGATACAGCGCCCAGGGAGTAGTTTTGTGGGTCGGTGCTTTGCTCAATGGCACCTCTACAGCTACAAGTCCATAGCCTGTACTTGGTCCGTGCGGGGATTTGAACCAGCGATCCTTCGGTTCCCAAGCCAAGTCCCTACGGACTGAGTAGTTTAGTTTTGTTGTTTAGGCAACAAAACCACAAAGGTTTAGGAAAACATCATGGTTCGTTTTAAAATAAGTACGTAAAATACGTATGGAAACAACCTAACAGAAGTATGGAAAACACGTCACAAACGTAACTACAAAACCATACACCTGGTGTCTCGAACACTGGTCTCTTGGTTGAAAGTCCTGGACCCATCCACCTCCCCTCCAGCCATCCATAAGCAGTGTTTCTTTGCTATTTATTCTGCGTCACTAGCTCTGAGCGTAGCATATTTATGCGGATGCGTTTACATTGCAGTCAGTACAGACTACGTGACGTACAAATGACACGACAAAAGCGAGAACAGCATTCTTATTGCACGCTAAATGACTTGCAAACTACCGCGACATTAATGAGCTGTCTCAACATGTTTATTTTCTTTATACGGTACATTCATATTTTTCCGATTTAGATTTATGTGATGACATTAAATTATTTTACTCGAAATAAGAAGTAGTGAAACCTTTTTTTTTTTTTTCCTCAGAGGTTTGGGAGCTCTTCACTCTGAAGTCTCTTGAGACAGCCAGTATTGAGTCAGGAACAACAGAGTCAAGTCAATAAAGGCCTGTGAGGGCCAGCAGGTCAAGATGTGAATTCATCCAGCATACGTCAATCACACTGAAGATCTCTCTAGTGGTTCTATTGAGACTCTTCAGTCTTTTGTGTTGATAGTCTTTCATAAATTATAAGTTTTGTTTAAATATGCCAACGATGCAATATCTTATGAAATATGTGTTAATGTGCATACATTTCCAGAACAGAAATGTGAGCATTGGATAAAACCAGGCTCAAAATTCTTGTTTCATTTTGTTGATACATTAGAGTCAAAGGTTTTTACACATGGAATTTTGGATATCTCTTTTTATCACTCCATAAATCAGAAAATACTGTCAACGGCCATAAAAAAAAATCAATTTTCACCATGTTTTTAGGGATAAAATGTTCAATAAATCAGGCTATGGATGATATATGAACAAATCCCTCTGTAAAAAACCTTCAGAATATAGAGAGGAACGAAACTGGAAAGTTTGGTGGATGGAAGTGCTGCTGAAGTGGAGATTTCTGGCTCAGAGTTTGAGAGAAAACCCATTTTGAGAATACTGCCTTTAAAGATATGGATTGTAAAATCACATACATTTTGCAACAGGCACTACAATGTAAGGTGAATAGGGTAAAATAACTTAACTATTAGATATCACCATAAAACATCCCCAGTTGATTATTTACATTAAGACAATTATTTTTTGTATTACAAGTTTTCTGAAATGTTATGTTTAAATATGCAAATGAGGCATTATCTAATGGTAACTTTTGGTGAATTTAGGAGAAATCTACAGACGCAAATAAACAAAGTAGTCAAATAAACACCTAAATGTGTATTTTGGATGTTTTCTCTCCACTAGTCTGAAAGAAGACATGTTATGGAAGCAAAATAGCCTGAAATCTCAAAATGGACCAGTGCATGAAAAACATGTTTTGGCCTGGGGTGTCTCCCCTTATATATACTCGATTCTACTTAATCATGACTTGATGTTAGTATGATTACATGGGTATGACATCAGCTGAGGCACGAGTCTCTCTTAAAGTCTAATGAAGTCTTTAGTATGGGTTGCCATGTACTGTGTGTGTGTGTATGACATACAGGAAAGGCAAACATGAAATGATGAAGATAAAGCTGTTTCTGATGTGTTTGACTACAATCCTTTGGCAGTAGTAAACCCCAAGCTGAAGCATAAAGACTTTGCGTTTGGGAATAGATAAGGGCTCAATTGAGGCTGCTGGAGCCCGCAGGCATTCTTCCTGGAGGTTTTGGAGACTGACTGTATGGACTGATGGAGGCTGTTGCATCAACAGGAGATGATATCTGATTCCCCCCTCTTACTGCCTGAGGGGGAAAAATACATGTGAACCTGAAATGCGCTCAGTGTATTCAGTCCGAGACCGTCGTCAAAGAGACGGGCCCCGCTCAGTGGTTAAATGTTTAATGGACTTAAAGGACATGATTGCCTGTTGGCACTGTGTCAAATTTACGGAGCAGCCATATTTAGTGCCAGTGTAAAATGTTTGGCTCCGTATTCCTGATGACAGAAATGACCTCCATCATATCTGCTGAAGTTACCGCAGCTGTCCGATCTCAAGCACGACGTCTCTTGACGTCACAAGGACGCTAATTATGTTTTTGATATAATCACTTCACAAGAGCTCTCTATGATTAGCTCGAGTGGTTCCTCTAATGAAAATGATGTCTTGCTTTGTTAACCTTGTGTGGCTCCAGCACTCAGGTGTTAAACTGTGGAGGACGTGGGCCGCATGCTGAAAACATAAAATTTTACACCAAGAATATAAACCCTTAGCCCCGAACAGCTCCATCAAATCTCCTCATGCTTTGATGCTGTTATAACGGGGCTACGGCTCGATGTACTTTACAGCCCACTTTATTGTTGCTTTATGGAAATCAATATGTCATTTTACGGCAAATCTTGCAAATACTTTCAATAAACCGTTAACGGGTCATCTAATCTCCTGCGGCCAATTACATTAGGAGAGAGGAAAGGAGCAGTCTGTCAAGCCTCATTTACAGGACAGGATCATGTCGCTAATGTTTTAATCTGTCTCTATTGGGAATCATTTCTTAATGACAGTCGGCAAATGCTCTTGCTATGACATCTGCGAGAATCATCGCCGCCATTACTCAGTCTAACCAATTGTTGGTACGTCAAAGCCGTATGCTACATTATCTCTTTGTTGATGTCTGAATAGCCGTTGATGTCAGTCACTTTGAGAGCAAACTGACACTCTACAGTTGATCAACTTAACATGACGTGCGCTCCGACTTGTCGTTGTAGTTTGAAAAGGATGAGTCACACCTTATTTTATAGCCATCTCATTTGCACTGTGATATAAGGCGGAGAGGGGTGCAGAGCTTTTGGACTGAATGCTAATGTTTGTACACACCTTGTCCTGTGCTTTCTAGACAGCCCAAACAATGCCCGACCCACATGGGAGCTCTCCAGCTCCACCGCATTCATTTACATTACACTACGGGCCAAAACCTGAAAACTACATAAATCACTCTGTCACTGCTATAAGCTACTATGGCAATTCAATTGGCTTAAGTTTTGCTGGCTAGTGTGGTATAATGCCATCCGTACAGTGCGATAATTCAAACCCATTGATCTGATTACAAGCCCCATAATTCACTGCGACTAGACCCGGCAGACAATAGTTTCATCTCTGTGGGAGCGACACGGCCGGGTCAAAATTCTGCCCATGCCGGCTGTGAATGTTGGTTTTTGGAAATCATTAGGTTTCAAAATCTTCACACTTTGTTAAACTCCGGGAGGGAGGCTGTTGTCACCCTGCCTCCTGCAGCAATGCCAGGCTGTAATGGACACCTGGAAAAAAAGAGACCCTTAACATAATGTTACAAAAGCCCAAGATATGGATTCCTCTCTGTTTGGATGTTGGGTTGAATAGGTATGCTGGAATAGCATCGCACACACACAAGAGGCTTATGGCAGCAGACTGATGGCTACAGGGAGGAATTTCACATGCTAAAACCAGTGTGAAATCCCTAAGAGACCTCTGGCTCCTATATCTCTATTCATCCCACCTAATCTTTAGTGTGCCCAGGGTATTTTATAATGCCATGATATACCATGGCGGGGTTTATGGGCTCAAGGATTTAGCAGCATGATGCGATCAGCCAAAAGGCAGAAAGTAATGGTGGAAAATTATTTTTGCTCAGCATGTAAATAGCTGCTTTAATTACCTTCCAACAGCTGAATGTGAAGATGACCTTTATCAGCTGGTGATCTAAAAATTACCGGGGATATAGCTCGCTTTTGTTTACAGCGATCCAAACTGCCGTGCGATTTATGACCTGCTTTTCATATGCAAGGAAAAACAAGCACTTATTGATTAGTTAGAAAACTCATAACTCTGCGGCACAATGTGGTAAACATTGATTATTTCCCTATGTATGAGGTGCTTTAAACTCCATTTTGCACACTTTTCTACACCTCAAACGTAATGAAAGATTACATAGAGTTCTGCAGCTGTCACGCTATCAGTGAGAGAAAGGACAGGGACACAATAACACAATTTCTACCAGCAGCGCAAGCTATTCATTCTAAACAAGGACTTTGAGAGGAAGTACAAACAATAAATTGCCAAATCAGCGTGGAGAAGGTCACATGGAGTGACACGGGAAGGAGGAACAGTTCTGAATAGGGCGCAACAATCAGTAAACAAATGTCAAGTAGCACGGTGGATTTATGAAAAGAATTGTTTTGAAAGCAAACATTTCTGATAAAGACTTGGCCCTGGAGCGGCAGTTTACAGCATAAAGGAAAGTCATAATGTAACTGTCTGGCCATCTAATGCAATGCGTGTGCACGTTGCATGTATACCGTTCCACGTGCCGGTGCATGGTGGACAGAAATTGCCCGCGGCGAGACGCAGAATCAATCCCAATAATGTTGCATCTCTCTCGCAGTTTCTCTGAATGAAATGCACCCTTCACATCTCCAGTTTAAGACATTCAATTTCCAGCTGCTTCTCGGGGGCAGAATTCTGCAGTGGAAGATCAATGCAAAATGACTGGAAAATTGCTAATGTTATTTACATCAAAGTGAGACTCGAGGAGGCCAATTATGCCGGTGATTCAAGGCAATATTCCTAAGTGAGTTGTCCCTTGGGTAATAATAACCGTGTAGCATTCTGATTTTATTAATATTCTGAGACCAACCCGGGTATTGTTTCTTTAAAAGCACATAAACTCTGATAACTTGACTACAGGTATTTGATATGCTGTGGATGCAGCTATTGTTTAAAATAATTTATTGTGAAACTTATGGTGAAATCTGAGTCCAGAAGATGCACAAAGACATGCAAATTAGGTTTTGTTGTGTTGGGGAGAAAACAGATCTAAGGGTGCGACGTAGAATGGGATATTACCCCTCTGATGTCTTTGCTGAGACGCGGCTATGCATCTCGTAGCAGCAGCGGTTTGGTTGTATTTTTCATGTTTCAATTTGCAGTTGGAGTTTACCACCGTCTCAAGGAAGGAGCTGTGAGATGATCTGTTACTGCAGAGAAATCTGATTTCCTCTGTGAGATACTATGGATGAGGTGTCAAGGCAGATGCAGCAACATTGTATGTATTGTAACGTGTGTGTGTGTGCTTGCACTTGTTAGGGAACACATTTTTGTTTCTTCTGAGGAAAGCAAATCAACAACAGCAACATGTGTGACAAATAGCAGCAGCGTCTGCAGAGAATGAAGAACAAAGCTGGAGCGAATGGCTGGACTGTTTTTTTTCTGTTTAAAACCGACAGACCATATACTGTTTGTAGCCACAGATGTGATAGGCAGAGAGACTGGCATTTCATGGCCACTTTGTTTGCCTTTGCCTGCATGCATAAGTGAGGCAGCAGCACAGGGCCAATCTCAAATGAAGCTCATTTCAATCAGGCCATTTCAAATCAGGCGAGCTGATGGGAAAGAGAGCAGCTTTCCAAAAGGGCCATGGTGCATTCCCCCATCTCCCAAACCAACACGGGTATTTATTTAGCCACGATGCTACATGAGAGTGCATTATCGCCACAGTCCCGCTGCCACTGTCAGTGACCTTGACAAACATAAACGTGTTGGAACATTCTGATGTTAAAATTATATATAATTACTGATGTTATAAAATTATTTGGGTATTTGCTGACCCAAATAATGCAACACAGTCTCACGACAGTTTGTGAAATAGTCAGAAAATGTAATCCATTTGATTCATGTACATAGACACAAATTTCCCCTTTTTTTCGTGATGCTCAGCAAGACTTTCAACAACGTATTTTTCATGCGTTTTCCTACAATGTCCAGCAACACATGAGGCATGTCTCAATTTCCGCTCCAGTCTTTTCAAAATAAAACTACTTAGTTAGGTTTAGGAATAGATTGACTTGGTTAGGTTTAGGCAACAAACTATTTAGCTAGATTTAGGAAAAGATCGTCTTGATTTGGTTTCGGCAACAAACTACTTAGTTAGGTTTAGGAAAAGATCGACTTGGTTAAGTTTAGGCAACAAACTACTTAGTTTGGTTTAGGAAAAGATCAACTTGGTTAGGTTTAGGAAACAGTACTACTTAGCTAGGTTTAGGAAAAGATCGACTTGGTTTGGTTTTGGCAACAAAACTACTTAGTTAGGTTTAGGAAAAGATCGACTTGGTTTGGTTTAGGCAACAAACTACTTAGTTAGGTTTTGGAACATAATGACTTGGTTAGATTTAGGCAACAAACTACTTAGTTAGGTTTAGGAAAAGATCGACTTGGTTTGGTTTAGGCAACAAACTACTTAGTTAGATTTAGGAAAAGATTGACTTGGTTAGATTTAGGCAACAAACTACTTAGTTAGGTTTAGGAAAAGATCAACTTGGTTAGGTTTTGGCAACAAACTACTTAGCTAGGTTTAGGAAAAGCTCGACTTGGTTTGGTTTAGGCAACAAAACTACTTATTTAGGTTTAGGAAAAGATCATAGTTTGGGTTAGAATAACTCTGAAAGTGCTGTAACTTAAGAACGGAAGTTACGTGATAAGTAAATCAACGTTGACTTGTGGTTTCACATGGGACACGGACACCGGTCTCCTGGGTGAAAGTTCTGTGTTTTTTGACCCACCCATCCACCCTGACCTCTTCCCTACGCAACGTTCACTGTTCTCTTTATTTACCATTTCACAATTACATGGATTACATAGGCTACGGATTGACTTCGTGCTGACCATCACAGAAAAAATGGTAAATTCGTGTCTATGTACACGAATCAAAACATTAAATGTCGTGACCATTTTACGAACTGCTGTGCGACTGTGCTGAATAATTACATGAGTGATGCCTCTAAGAAAAGATTGACAAGTTCTATTAGTGCCATTTAAGTAAGTATCACATTGCAAAGTGCGTCTGTCTTAACAAGTCATCTGATCTCAGATTCAGCCTTCGAGGCCGTCAAGAAAAATACACTCAACTGGAGAAAATCTCTTGAAACATGTTGACTCCTTTTGTGCTTTTCATACAATGAGAAAAAGTGACCCTTTAAGAGGAAGACTTGTCTGGTGTAGAACATTTGTTCAAGGTTTTCCAAGGTTTCAATATGAAACATTTCTATTTGAAACATCCTTTTTTGTTTGTTCGTCAATGTCGCCAAAGCAATGCGGTCTGTGAATGTCTAATCATTTAGTCCATCAAGGACTGCTGCAATACCTTTTGAAAAATGCCATTACTTGATATCATTTTTCTCTCTCTCAACACTTATATGAAGAAGAAGCACTTTGATTAAACACATTATAACACATCTCTGGGTATGAAAGACGCCTGACTTCACGTCAACTAATATGTTACGTTAGAAGACGAGTAAATGAGTTGTTTTTTTTTATATTCTTTACTCGGCAAGTAAAAGTAGCTATTCAAGTGTATGCGTAGCTGTCAGCTACACAATACCATATTGTTTGACAGCAGCCTGCGTGGTTTGTATCATCAGCCAGCCTCTGTTTCCTCTGCTGCAGAACGGTTATATAGAGACGGAGACAGAGCACCTGCCCCGGTGCCTGAGCTCTGTTCCCAGCAGCTTGCTAATGTCAACCTGCCTGATACGCACAGCGGGGCGGGGGGGCTCCAAGACAGCAGCAATTTTCCACTGCATGCGAATGAGACTGGAGAGCAATCTGCCGGCCTAAGAGCCTCATAATCAGCACATCATTATCAGGGGGTGGTGGTGGTGGGGTGGGGTGGGGAGTGGGGGAGGAAATAAAAGGGAGGGAGGAATGGATGACACCAAATGAGCTCCTGGTAGCGATGAGACTTTGTGAGACGTGGGGACAAAGGGGAGTTGGTTATTTGTGGAGCAAAGGACGGATTCACTGTGGGGACTATATAAAGCACCATGCAGAGAGAACCACCTCTGTTTACACTTTGTTCTTTGAAAAGCAGCGGCTTTACCTATAGATACAGTAGCCTGGAGGTTCCCTATTAGTCGATAGAACTCACCAAATCTAATGGCCCACGTAGGGGGATGTCTTTTTAAGGCGGACAGCTCATACCTTGAATTTTTCAGCCAAAGACAACAAAGCTGATATCACAGCCCCATATGTAACCTCTGTTCTCACTGTGTGCCTCAAACTCTCATTTTTATCCTCTGTGTGTGGTGATAGGAAAGCATTCACATAACAGGTTATTTCCTATATATGTGCTATTTATCTGTCTAATGGTTTCCGCTTTTAACCACACCAACAGAGCCAGGGTGAACCGAGGCCAGTGCGGAACAAATAGATCCAAACAGGACGGAAGTCTGTGACCCAGTTAATGCTTTATCCTCTGCAGTAGAAACATCCCAGAACAGCCATTTGGGAAGATTTACTTGTCATCAAGTAGCTTTTGAAAAGGCATTTAGCTTTGAATGTGTCAACAATCAATCACAGCTTGTCCAAATGGATGTTTTCCTACCACTTCCTGCCGCGTGGTGGCAGTAGCGTACAGAGCACTTTGTGCTGCCATTGTTTGGCTCAGGTTGTGCGCACTGATCTGGTTTACAATGGGATGGTCAATTCATAAAAAAAATATGTATATATATATATGTATAGACAGTAGCCACATAGAATGGCACAGTGGAGGTCGTTTTTACGCACAAGGAAAGCTTTTTTAAACCTCTGTGGGAAGTCTGTTTGCACTTTCAAACACACACACACACACACACACACACACACACCTGGGAGCTCCAGTGCAGCCTCCTGCTGGGTGATGAAATGGAGCAGCTGGTTTTTGCTGAAGTGCCTTGCTCAAGGACAGCTGCAATAGGACGGTATTTAGAGAGCAAACACACACATGTTTATTTATTTTAGAGGAGCCAAAAGCTCGAAAAAGAATTTGGACATCACATGAACTTCTCCTTTTTTTGATTCCTTATTTTTTTTTTATATATTATAATTATTTCTCTCTGTGATCCATCCAGGGGGTTTTATTCAGAGCAGTATAAGAAGATGATGTCAATATTCCGTCTCGCACACTTGACAGCCGAGCAAATTCAATTGGACTGACTCCGCCTCGCTCACGCGGGACTTTGTCCACAGGCTCCTCATCCTCACACTACCGCGTGCCCGTCTGCATGCCGGAGCGAGCTCTCCTCTCTCTCCACAATCCCCCCCCCCACCTCCTTCACCAGCACCACCACCACCACCAACCTCCAGTCACTCACCCTCATCACCAGTGAGGAGCAGCAGTCTGACGCACAGGACGGACCCGCAGCAGACAGCATTCAGCTTACAGCGGGCAAGCCAGGACTCTTTTCTCCTGGAGAGTGCGTGAGTGAGTGTGTGTGTGTGTGTGTGGTGGACAACCGAGCAACATGTCCCCAGCGTGGAGACGGAGAGGAAGAGGAGGAGGAGGAAGAGGAGGAGGAGGAGGAGGAAGGCGCACCGGGTACTCGACGAGGACCATGGTTACTGGACAGGTCGGACAGGTGTGGGTCTCCTGTTGGATTCTGCTGTCGGCGACTTGTTTCCTCAGCGCTCGAGCTCAAGGTAAGATGTACCTCCTCATAGTGCTGCTGTACTGTTGTTGTTGTTGTTGTTGTTGCTGGAAGAAGCGCACAAGAAAAGTCTGTGTTAGAAAATTAGGTTATGGCACAACATTAAAAAACTGCTCCAAAAAATGTTTGCTTTTTACAAATCTGGTCACATTGCCCAAACTTAGACTAGTTATTGCACAGTGTCTGACACACACTGAAATGGGATTAAATGTGTGTGTAAACTGTCACCTTCACCACATCCCCCCCCCATTGGAACCACAAGGCCAGCTCCAAAAAGCTCAAGGAGCTCAGCTTGCCTCTGCAAAACTGGACACTTAATGTTTAATGTTGTGGTTTGGTTTGAATGAGCCTGCATGTATGATTTTGTCATTGTGAGCTATTTAAAATGCATCTGGACACTAATGTTTAGTGCGTAATGTTGTGCTTGGTTTGAATGAGCCTGCATGTATGATTTTTTGTCATTGTGAGCTATTTAAAATGCATTACAATACAGTCTCAAAAAATGTTCTGTGTGTGTGACTTTAAATCTTCTAGATGTCATATTTGCATATTATTAGTTTTGCAACATTTAAAAAAAATCTCCAGTGAAATCTGTTTAGAAATGACCAGTATGAGAAGCCTCAAAGCAACTAGTTTGACTGCTCACAGCCCCTCCTGCCTGCCCGCCTATAGGCCACCTTTAACAGCTGAGCATTAACTTGTATGAATATGACTACGGAACAATGAAGCAAGGCCATTATTTGGAGGCTGTCTGATGTCTAATTTTTGCTCTCTCACTCCGTGTGAATGTAATAGAACAGAATGAATAAATCCCAACCAGATAGGCTTCTTTCTTTCACATCCAGCACAGTCAGTCGGAGATATGTGGCTTAAAGGCACGAACACGATCTACACTAATCATACAATTACTGTGAAATCGGTATGACTTGTCACTCGCCATCTGTCAGCGGGTGACATGTGCTTCTTGACCAGCGAGAAGGTAATGAGACAGTAGATGGTAGAGAGAGATTGAGAAAAAAATCCTCCCTGCCTCCATATTTCAGAATTGGAAAAGCACAACTGCCACAAGAACTGAAGGTAAGTTGATGAAGGACAAAGTGTGGGCTCACTGGGCTATGAATTTCATCGGCCGTCTTGACGTACACTCACATTAAATGGCGTTTAACCTTACGCTTCAGGTTCCAACCACAGGGTCGTGGTTTTTATTACAGAGGGTCACGCGGAACCGCAAAAGAAAGAGTCATGTTTGACATACAGATCCTTGAGGCGTTTACTTCAATAGGTCCCGAAGGAGGAGAAAAAAAATAGAAGTTGACTCATATGAGAAGTGGCTTCTCTTTGCACTCCCCAACTTATAATCACAATGCTCAGTGCACCAAAGTGCTAAAAGCAGCATAATCCCTTTGCTTGTTTGTCTTTGAACAGGTCGCATTGCTCTAAAGTGCTCCCAGCCTTATCTGAAAGGAGTCTCAGGCGTCTCTTATTATGCAGGGCACAGTTCCTCTAGCTGTTATTACCATCCTTTTTCTCCAGCTAACATGCCTGGAGTCTGTGAGGATCTGTTGAGCGCTTCAAGGCTACTTCACAGGGTTTTACCTTTCCTCCCAAAACAGACCTCTTTCTCATCTTGCAGTTGGTATTCAGGCCCCCTTGAATGTTCCCCGGCTGCGCATTAGCATTGGTGAGAGATTCACTCCTCTCTGTCTGCCTCCTCTTTCAATTGAGAAGGACCTCCTCTATGGCGCACCATCGCTGCTTTAGGTTGTTTCACTGAAGACGCAGTTGCAGTCTTTGCAGGGGGGTCCTCTCACACGCCAGAGAGCTCTTGTTCCTCTGAAGCAGGGAGCCGGTCTCATCCTCGTGGGGCGTCCGTGTTTGCGAGTGACTGGCAGTGCGGCTGTGCCTGTGCATAAAGTTAGAGATGCTGAGAAGGGAGGACCTCTGAGGATGTCATAAATTAGACGACATACAGGCCCCGGGGAACCGGAGGTGGCGTGTTCTTGTTTTTCAACAGGTTCCTACTGAGGCTCCTGCTGCGTTTAATACTGCTGGCTGCTCCAGAGCACAAGAGGATACCTGATAGAGTCCACGGGGGGACCGCTCTCTTGCCACAGGCTGCTCTCAGCATGCCATTTTAAGACTCATTTAGACACCCTCATCGAAATAGCAAGTAAATAGACGTGAGGTTTTATCTCTCTTCGCCTCTTAGCGGTATCTCCTCACCCCTCCTCAAAAGCCTCTACTGCTGAAATCTACCCGTGTGTCTTGTGCCGTGTGTTGGAGCTCACTGTATGCTCCTGTCTATTGAGCTTTAATCTAGATAGCCGCGTTGACATCCTGCCAACCGGCAGCTGCTATAATTTTCTGGACGTACGTTATTATGCAGCTTGACAGCTGTCAGGCATTTTCCAAATCTTTAAATCTTATGATAATCCGCCATGCTTACAAAAAAAAGCATTTGTTTAAAACACTCTGAATCCTTGTGTGATTAAAACTCCCCGCTCTAATGCGGGCACCAGATCATAATTCATCTACATCAGTGACACACCAATACACACACACACACACACACACACATACACGTGTGCATGCAAACACATCCACTGAAAGATAGAAAAATCAATGTGTATAAGATTACACGACTCCGTCAAGAGGAATAGAATACAGTTTTAATAGAATCAAAGGCATCTCCTCGTTCCAACAAAGACTGATGATCATCTGCGCCCACACGAACACCACTCCATCACAAATAACAGGAAGCTTAATCTGTTTTGCATGCGGCCCCACAAAAGTAGACCTACATACTGACATTGATGCACACTGGCCTCAGGCATCTGATTTCAGACATGATAATCCTGAGCCATGTGTGATGAAATCATTGCGTTTCTCTTCAACTTAAAGGGCAGGTCCAATATTTTTGAGTTTTTTGAGGTTTTATATCATTCTGTAGCTTCCCAGTGGTGTCCTTATACATCAAATCAAAGTTTGGATGTTTTAGCATCAAAATACTATTTTCCCAAGCCCTTCTAAAAAACAATTCCCACGTGACCTGACGTACGTTTCTGTATGATGACGCTGCTACATGTACAGTATATACACATCCTTATAGTCAGTGTATTAATGTTACATACAGTCACTTAGATGGTGGTCGGCATGCTCTCAGTTTGGAGACTCAGTTCACAAAACAGTCATTTTACCTCGCAGAATGCGGCAGTATACATAATCCCACTTCAAAAAATCCAAACCAAACCTTTCACTTATTTCCGAACTTAGCACAGCTAACGTTACGTGAGCTAGTGCTAGCGTTCACATTAATCATAACCTTATTGATTAGTGTACTTTGGAAACCTACGTCACTGCTTTTTGCAACAGCTGAATGGGCGTTTCCATTTGAAAAAAAACGCAACAGAACACAGATGGACCCGCCCTTTAATTGATCACATCGCAAGTCCCATATGGGGCACAGTGACGTGGGAGCGCTGTGACTTCTCAGCCGCTATACCATAATTACACACAGTGCATATTTATGACATGTTTGGTGAAATGTAGTTAATTAAACATGTTTACTTCTCCAGGGAGCTAACAGATGTCTGCTGAAATTTGGACTAAACGCTTGTTTTCTTTCGCGCCGTGGCTCGTGCCCAGAAAGACCAGCTAGTGGCTTTGTACAGCCTCAGGTGAAACGTGGTGGCAGCCTGGCTTCCAAATCGGGCTCCTTGTGTGTCTTCAGCGCCTGCCTTGCCTCCCATGTCTGGCCGGTTGGCTGCTTTTTCTTCGGCTGCCAAATGCTGTCTACACATGTTTATTCATGTTGTCACAGGATGCTTTATTCACCAAGATGGAACATATCACAGCTGAATTAGAAAAAGGAGAAAAAAAAATCTGTGCTCACTGGCAGCAGCATTTGAAAAAAATGAATAAAAAAGCCTTTTTTTAAAAATAATAATAATAATAATAATAATAATAATGCAAATGTTTCAGAAAAGAAAGAAAATACAAGTGCCTCAAACCCATTTAAGGGTGACAAATGATCACGATCTACTGTATTGTTGAAGAACAATAGGGCCGCTGCGCTGTCAACGTCTTTTAGCTTCAGGAGGCCTTTAATTGGCTCAGTCGAGCAGCAAAACTGTGTTTATAGTTCATAATGGAAATGTAATCAAATTAACTTGTACCGCAGGGTTTTGGCATTCACCCCTTGCCCAGTAATTGCCATTTGCCCAAAAGGGTTATGGTAATGGCTATGTGCATGGGGCAAAGAGTCGTATCTTCCACCATGAGTCTGTCATACTGCCATATGAGAGTAGCTGGCTGAAATGATTACTTTATACAGGAGTTTAGTTATGCTGTGCTACCGTTAAGAACTTATCGCTATGATGTGGGTTTGTGTTGAGAATTTTATTGGCTAAAGAAGGCATGCAGTCAACCAAATCTGGGTCTTTTAAAGTGGCAGTAGGCAGAATATTTTTGGCATTATTGGGCAGAAATTCCATAATAACCTTTCAGCATATTGTAATTCAAGTGTTCTGAGAGATAACTAGACTTCTGCACCTCCTCATGGCTCTGTTTTCAGGCTTTAAAAGATCTAGCCCGTGACGGGAGACTTTGGCCAATCACAGGTGATTTCAGAGAGAGAGCAATCCTATTGGCTGCTCAATCAACAGAGGCAGCTGGCAATCACTTGCAAACTCTGATCAAACGGTCAAACTAGGCAGCGCTACAAGTTTATTAACCGTTGGGAAAATTTCCTCACCGTCACATCCCCTTCAGCTTTTATTGGAAAAGAGACGGCAATACTGGGCTCGGTTTTCGATTGGATAATCTTTAAAATCTCTAAAAAATTACCAACCCTAGATTTAATGATGAGAATAAAAGGTATGATGCAACCTGTGAGCTTCACCCCACACAATCATGTTATGCAGAATGATTTTCTTTACCCACAGACAGCCTTTCTTTACCCTACTGGGTGACAAATACAGTTTTGGAAAGGTATAGGCTTCTCAAATTAGATTTTCAGCAGCTTTGACTGAGGAGGCAAGTACTTCTTTTGGGGCCAATTTTAATCACATAGCTGAGAGTGGTTTTGTTTCCATGTCTCCTTGTTTACTGATGAGACTGAGGGGAGAAGCGCTGCAAGGGGGGGGGGGGGAGACAAATTCTCCATGTATTAATTCTCCTGGCTAAAAGTCTAATCAATCTGACACAGGACCAGGAGGCAACTCTTCAACCATCAAGAACAAAAAGAAATGTCTCAGAACAGGCCCTGAGCTGGGACAGGAATTGAAAGGAAATGACCTTGGATGGGGAGGGGGATTCAAAGCGGCACTGTTCGTTTAATTTGTCTAATATCATTTTGACAAGGGAGCAGAGATGTTGTGCATGCCGCTTCATCAAAGCGTCATTCTGAGGAGCGATTTGAAAAGCCCTCAAAATGGTGTCATTACTTTCATCCAGGGAAAAGAGGGATTCTACTGAGGCACTTTTCTTGGACCGTGCATCTGTCTTGAAGCCCCCAAGCTGTTCCATGTAAACATTTAAACAACACAAAGGCAACTCAAGGAAAACTGTGGTGAGAAACAATGCTTTTTACAGCATAATGTGCACACTGAATCTCTGCTCTCATTCAGCTTGCCCCTCCTGGGGACTGGTGAGTGTATTCTTGTGTTGTGAATAAAATGGCAAAAGAGGCAAAGAAATAGAGGAATGGAGGAGAAACTGTGGTGGGGGGGAGATGTTTTGTCTCCCTCGCCGAGTGAAAACAACTGGTGGTAGCGATCCATTCTTCTTTGTACATTCACATGAATGAATTCACATCTTGATATTCTGCTCCGTTCTACTGCTGACCTCAAACCAAACCTTGGTTATGTTGCCCGACCACCAGCAGCAGGTTTCCCTGCAGTAACTGTGATGACGTGGATGGATATTGCTGTTTCACTCAATACAGAAGCATGGAAAAGGAAATACAAGCGAGTCAGATGAACAACACGCCCCACAACATATGGAACTGGAGAAGATAGGGAAAGAATATTTAGTTTCTTCTTTGCGACCTGATTGTTTGACTCTTAGACTTTATATAAGAAGTGGACGTACTCACCGTGACGTCACCCATTGGTTTGTGAACTGCCGTTTTGAAGCCTCGAGTCGTCATCTTGGTTTTTTGGAACCAGAAGTGACACGAGAGGGTGGAGCTAAGTACAGCTGAACGCTAAGGTTAAAATTAACTTCCATGAACTGAAAACACACTGTGAAAGGGTTAAAGTTATAAGATGAAAACACGGACAACTTCCAGATCGGAGAACGCCGTGGTAGTGACCTGTCAATCACGAGGTAGCCACGCCCTAAAGCATCCCCTGCTTTACGATCTATTTGACTCTAAATGGGACCATAATTTACTAAATGAACATCATGCTGTATTGAAGAAGACTTGAAACTAGTGATTGAGACCATGAACTCATGTTTACAATGTTTACTGAGGTAATAAATCAAGTGAGAAGTAGGCTCATTTTCTCATAGACTTCTATACAATCAGACTTCTTTTAGCAACCAGAGGAGTCGCCCCCTGCTGGCTATTAGAAAGAATGCAAGTTTAAGGCAAGTTCAAAGCTGCATCATCCTGCTGACACTGCCAACTTTTATGTGCACAAAGGTGGGGTCAGGGGTCAGCGGGTTGGCAGAGGCTGGGCGAGCGGAGAAACTATTTCAGTTCATGGCGTGCTTCTTGTCCACGGGCAGGGTCTCGTCTGGAATCAGGGAGCCTCCATGCCCTCCATCTGTGGGGCTGCGTTTGCTGCTCAGGCTGTGCTTGGCAGCAGTCCTACCAGTCCCACTAGGGGGCCTGGCGAAATGCCTCAAGCTGCATCTCAATGCCGTGTGCTCAGTATTGATTAGGACCAGAGCTGACTCTCATCCCCCATTGTCCTGGTCTTGGCCACATGGGATTCCATATCATGTTTGATATCACTTTTGTTATCCAACACCTGCCTCCTTCCTCTTTCCAGAGATAGGCAGAGCTCAACACCAGACCCCTTCCCACTCCTGACACGTTTTTACTCCACCCTCGCTGCAAACAAACGGCTCGCAACAGAGAGATACCAGCGGATTTCAGTGTGGATGTTAAAGCCCTGAACATGCAAAGGCATCCAGTAAGATAAATCTTTAAAAATTCCTACCTACAATCTCATCCGGCGGTGCTTTTGTGTTAGCTGATAAGGAATTCCCCGCCTGGTATGAGTGGCATAGAGCAGAGCTGGTTGTCATTGCAGCATGGCAGCACTTTAATGTACACATATCTTTGATCCCTGTCCTTGCCTCTAACATCAATAGTGTCAGTTGAGAAGTGTGATGGAGATGGGAGCTGACAGAGGTACCGGGGGCTTCTTGCTCTATGGCTCATGTCACATCTGGATCCCCTTTCCTTGGCCTCTCAGCAGTGAAAGCCATGAAAGTGCTTCAGGTGCAAGACTGGAACCATATGGTGGGATTCAAGTCAAAGCCCAGACAGTCAAAGCCCAGACAAAGCCTTTGTCCAACTCTATATGGAAGCCTGCTTTCTTGTAGAGATATATTTACAGGCCTGAAAAACAAACTGATGATTTCTGTGGTAAATGTTTTTTTTTTTTTTTACCTCGTAACAGGTTATACAACTACATTTCTTGAGAACACAATGAGTGATGACATTCTCGACTACAATTTTCTTCTCTACCGACCGTTTTCATTTATGTGCTAAGGAAAAAATTGACTGGTAAGATTTAATCGAAATGTACGAAATGGCTCCAGAAAAAAAAAGGACGGTCTGAGAGCGTGACTGCTTGAATGATACAAATTATGTAGGTGTGCAGTACATACGTAAATCAATACGGCACAGCGGCTCCTATTGAAATCAGCAAATTGAGAAACTTGTTGTATTCACTCTTCCTCTACATGCTTGCAGGATTAATTGATGCAGGAGAGCCAGTGTTTGACAATGAGGCATGAATCTGCCAATACGCAAATCGAGTCCGTCATGTGTTTCTGCCTGGAATGATTTAGGATCAGTTTGGGAGGGCTCCTCTGAGGTTAAACGTGAAGTCTGTGCACCTCTGAAAGCAAGCAATACCGACAAGGACGCAAAAGATCCTGTGCAGATACAGCTGCATATTTATTTTAATTTCAAAGGCAGCTTGAAAGAGGGATCCAATAAAAGTGCCTTCATTGCTTTAATGCATGTTAGCAGATGCACAAACATGCGCATGGCAAAAGAGTGCATGCACGCTAATACGCCAACACATACTCCAACATCTGCGCACACGCGTGAGGATTGTTTCATTATCGCTAAATGGAGCCTTCTCAAAAGACCAAACCAGCATTTGAATGCCGTGTTTTTTTCCGGCGCAACTAATGAAAGTGGGGCACAGCCACGGTGTCTCGTGTGAATAGACAAAATCAGAATCAGCTTTTTCGCTGTGAAGCGTCATGCTCCGATGGCCCTCTGTGCAAAAAATACTTTCCAATTTAACCTGTCTCCATGCCATGTCGCAGTCGCTGCCAACTGCAGGGAATGGATGGAGAAAAAAGGGGGAACAGAGAGAGAAATGAATATTGCTGTGGACGTTGTGAGGAGGCAATAGGTGGTGGTGGGGGGGGGTCGGGTTGGGTATTGATGGAGGAAAGAAAGGAGAGCGCTGCATCAGTGGGGTAGAGATTGCTGTGGTGTACAGTAGCACAAATCCCAAATTCTGTGCAGATCCGACGGTAGCTAGGAAACAGCTGACAGTAAAATGGGGGGATCAAAGGGATTAGTGTGCCCAGTTTGAGCCCAAACAGTAACCCTTCCACTTCTCCCCACTGCCAGCCTTTTTATACATTCACCCCTGCATTTCACTGATGTGTGCTCGGCCTGTTAGACACAACACATCTCTGGTTATCCTCCCCTGAGTCTACAGTAATTGTTTAATTTGGATTCAGCCTTTTTTTTTACTCACTCTTACATACTCTCACAGACAGGCAATATGTAGAAAAAGGTCACAGTTTCAATTTTTCAAAGAGAAGTGCAGAAATACACCCCCGCTCTAGCACACACATACACACACATATGGAAAGACAAAAAACACAAATGCCTACACACGAGTAATCCAGACAAAACAAAGACATTGCATCTGAGGGAAGAGGACGCACATGTCAGACGCGATCAGTGCTGCCATCTGTGATCTGAGTGAGGTTTCCTGTCACCGGGGCTCGAGACGCAGCCTGCTTAATTCTGCAGGGGACTGCCATGTCCCAAATGCCTCGGTCACTGTCTCCTCTTGTCTCAGAGCCAGAGAGACGTACCTAAAGGAACGTGCCCGAGCGTCCCCTGTTGGGGGCATGTACTGTACAGACTTCTGACAATGTTCCCCCCCACCCCACTGCCTCCACACTGGGAGATGCGGCAGACATGTGAACACACTCTAAGGCTGACACAGAGCTTCACCCGAGAGAGTAAAGCCAAATAAGATCTACATCACATGTGACGTACACATATGACGGCTCAAAACTGATTTGTGATGCCTGATTTATAAGAAAGAGCATAAGTACAAAAACAAAGACAGATTCTATATGATGGCAGCAGCTGCTGTCTGACTTGTGTTGCTGTTGCCGAGGCCTCGGGGCTAAATTTCCGTGTCACTGTCCTCAAAGCTTTCGCAAATTGCTGGTCAAGCTATTTTCATTTGCAAGTGGGGGGGCTTTGAAAAAGAGTAATTTCCTTGTTCTGTGAAGGGAGCTGTTTGAGCACATATCTTATTGTAGCAACGCTGGACATGTTCTGTTCTCCGCCTGTGGGGACGGCAGAAAGGAAAGGGAGAGTCAGAGGGATTATATCAGTTTAATGAAGTTGCTCCGGCCGATGTTTAATTTCACGAAATTCAATTAAAAAGCTTTATTTCCATTTTCTGTAATCACTCAAGGGGTCGCCGTCATGAGAAGAAATCCAAAAATGTGTTCTTCGAGCCCATGTTATGCTGATCCGCATGCTTCACAGTGAATATTGTGAGTCTATAAGAAGAACAAAAAAACGTAACGGTGAAGGAACACAGAGGAATAAGTGGGTAAATCAGGTTTGTACGTAATGCAAAGATAGGAAGAAGTACAGCTGTTAGGCCTGGACAATAGACGCAATCACTGTAGCGCAGCAGCTTCCTTTCCACTTTTATCTTCCTCTGTGGACCTCCACTCCGATTTTATTGTCGAAGCTCCTGTTGTTGCTTTATATGTTAAAGTGGACCAAGCACTTTTCTTGCCCCCATTGCATTAGTGAGGAATAGCAAAGAGGAGAAAAAGAGACAGGGTAAACGGCAGAGACGGCGTGTACCACCACCAGCCTCGTTGCGAACACAGACTGCAGAGCTGACATATGCAAACTCAAAGGGTGGCGGTGTTTTAAAAGCTTTAATCACGCCGCCGCTCGGAGCCCAATGTGGCGTTGCACTCTGCATCATTGAAAGCTTGTTTTATTAATGTTGTCCAGAGTGAAGTACGGTGGGGAAGCGGGGCTGGGGAGGGGACGCATTGTGCTCTTGATTTAAAGTGGGGTGGAGCAGAAACAATGGCCATGAAAAAAACATGGCAAGGAAGGCTGTGAGAAGAGGCAGCCCACTTCCATTACTTCAGAAGGCGCGGTGCCTAAAATGGTGCATGAGAAAGTGGATGTACAGTATAGAGAGAGGACCAGTCACACATGAGGGGTCTTAAAGATTCTATAAAAACTATATTTTAGGGCTGTCAATCGCACATGTTTTAACTGTTCAAAATGAACCTTAAAGGGAGATTTGTCAAGTATTTAATACTCTTGCAAACATATTTAGGGCCTATTTATTACTGGAAATCAATTAAGAACACCAAACAATGACAAATATTGTCCAGAAACCCCCACAGGTACTGCATTTAGCATAAAAAATGCTTAAATCATAGCATGGCAAACTCAAGCCCAACAGGCAACAACAGCTGTCAGTGTGCTGACTTGACCCCAAACTGCATGTGATTATCATAAAGTGGGCATGTCTGTAAAGGGGAGACTCATGGGTACCCAAAGAACCCATTTTCATTCACATATCTTGAGGTCAGAGGTCAAGGGACCCCTTTTAAAATGGTCATGACAGTTTTTCCTCACCAAAATGTTGCGTTACTTCGTAGCGCTATTTAGCCTCCTTCGTGACACTCTAGTATGAGTTGCTACCAATGGATTCCTGAAGTTTCATATGAATGAATCAAGTATCTTCACTTTAGCTCTAAAGCTAAGCCCGCTGCAACCTAAAAATCGCAAGTTGCGTTAACGCATTAAAGAAATTGGTGGCGTTAAAAGGAATTTGCATTAACGCATTATTATCGTGTTAACTTTTGCAGCCCTTCTTTATTTATACGTCAAAATAAGCAGTCTTAGTAGAGGAGTGGATTTTTCCTGGATATCAGTCAGAGAGTCTTGACACTTGCTCTGGTTGACTGTGTGGAATAAGTTCATCATGCGCTTTATGTGACACATACGAGCCAATCAAGGCAAAGTGTGCTGCCTTTGAGTGAAATCTCGTGCGAGTGTGATGCCTAATTGCTCTCATTAGCCGCCGCCGTTCACACCAGTTATTCTGCACAATTAACCGGCTGCCACCAAGATGTTATGAGGCAGAATACGGCGGTGGGTCAAGGGAGAAAAAAAAAAGCCTTGTAATTAATTCTCACTTAAATTAATGATTTCATATTTCAAAGGCTGGCACAATGGCATTTTTTCTTTTTTTTGAGATTCCCCTAGGGGAGACCACTGATGAGTGTTTTTTTTTGTGTGTCATGTGGAAAACGAGGAGGTGCGCGGCGCATTTGATGGAAATCAGGAGCCATTGTTGTTTGACAGTAGGCACCTTTGCAGTGATTGCCTGTGTTATTAATTTGCGAGATGAGAGGAGGCAGGCTCCTCCAGCCTCTGATGGTTACGCGCCGCATTAAAGAACTCGCTGCTATGAATGACACTCAGGGCTAATGAATATGAATACATTTATAAAAATAGGCACGGGCTCCCCTCTCTGCAGATTGGGAGTGACAGTCACATTGGCTGAGCATGGTTGATGAGAGAGGGAACCGCTGGCCCTGGAGATGGAGGGATCAGACAAACAACACACACACACACAGTCACACTCACATAAACGAATGCCCCAGCATGATGACATTCAAAAAGGCTCCAGCATTTAAGAGTGACAATCTTGTCATCTCGTGATACTATTTACCTCGCTGGACGCAAATGATCTGATGTTTCACAGCCTGCGTCTCCCTTCCCTGAAATAATAGTTACCCCAGTATCCAACATAACTAATTGCTTCATTTGTGCATGATGTCACAGCGAATACATCATTTAATATTATGCTTGAAATATCGAGCGGTGGGTGGGTGGCTTCCAAAGAGGATTTCTCTTACTTTTGTAAATCCACAGGTGTCATATTGTTAGCTGGTGATTCATGCCGCACAAACAACACATTTACATCGCCTGTCAACCAATTTATAGACTGCTTCCTGTGGAAACAAAGCGCGGTAATGTATTGTCATTAATGCACAATTCATTACGTTCAGACTCACTTGGGAGGAAATGGAGATATGTCAATTTATCTCTCTGCGATTGTAGCGTGGCATTTAAACAATGTCATTACCTTACATGGACATCAATAACCAACCAATGTTAACTGAAAGGCATTTGTTCAAATTGTATCTAATATACGAGGAGGTACGCTTTTAGTTCTGCAGTTGTTGTTTTAGCAGAAATGCAAACTTTTCTCCTTCTTGACAAAAAAAAAGATCAGTGAATAATCAATCACATTGTGCAGTTCATGCATAGACTGCATAAAAGAAATGGATATAGTCACAGTGACGTCACCCATTGGTTTGTGGACGTTTTGAAGCTTTGAGTTCGGCATTTTGGCTGTCGCCATCTTGTTTTTTTAAGTGTTAAAGTTGAAAGCAGTGGACAACTCTGGGGTCTGAAAAGTGAAGCCACTGCTGAAGTGCCTTAAAGTTAATTTTTTTCTAACAGCCAGCAGGGGGCGGCAACTCTGGTTGCAAAAAGAAGTCTGATTGTATAGAAGTCTATTAGAAAATGAGCCTACTTCTCACTTGATTTATTACCTCAGTAAACATTGTAAACATGAGTTTATGGTCTCAATCGCTAGTTTCAAGTCTTCTTCAATACAGTATGATGTTCATTTAGTAAATTATGGTCCCATTTAGAGTCAAATAGACCATAAAGCAGGGGATGCTTTAGGGCGTGGCTACCTTGTGAGTGACAGGTCACTACCATGGCGTTGTCCAGTCTGGGAGTTGTCCGTGTTTTCGTCTTACAACAACCCTTTCACAGTGTGTTTTCAGTTCATGAAAGTTAATTATAACCTTTTTGGTCGCCGAAAAATTTCTTATTCAGCGTTTAGTTGTACTTAGATCCACCCTCTTGTGTCACCTCTGGTTGCAAAAACCCAACATGGCGACGGCTAAAATGCAGAACTCGAGGCTTCAAAACGGTAGTCCACAAAACAATGGGTGACGTCACGGTGACTACGTCCCCTTCTTATACACAGTCTATGATTGTAAGACGAAAACACCGACAACTCCCAGACCGGACAACGCCGTGGTAGCGACCTGTAAATTACAAGGTAGCCACGCCCTAAAGCATCCCCTGCTTTATGGTCTATTTGACTCTAAATGGGACCACAATTTACTAAATGTAAATCATCCTGTATAAAAGAAGACTTTAAACTAGTGATTGAGACCATAAACTCATGTTTACAATGTTTACTGAGGTAATAAATCAAGTGAGAAGTAGGCTCATTTTCTCATAGACTTCTATACAATCAGACTTCTTTTTGCAACCAGAGGAGTCGCCCCCTGCTGGCAATTAGAAAGAATGCAAGCTTAAGGCACTCTCACATTGGCTCCACTTCAGACATGGAGGTTTCCCACTGAGTCCATCGCACACAGGCTTGTTTCTCTAAAGACATGTTTCATTTTTCTATCAATCAACATCAAAAGCCCTGACCTAAAAAAAAAAATACCCAAAATCATCCCCCTCCACAGCCATCAGAGAAATTTAGTATCAGTGTGTTCTTTCTTTAATAGAGACGAGAATTATGACAAACAAGAATATGCAAATGTGTTCATCTGTTTCCCTCGGTAGGCGACGATTTTAATTGATTAATTGAGGATGTTTATTTGATTGGTTGCGGCTTAATAATCCAAGATGTTATTTGTCAAGCTGTTGAGTTTAGGTGCAACAGCCAGCGAGACTGTTTCCCTTCCATTTTCTTTCCCCCGAAAGTTAATGTCCTTATTTTTCCTCGAGTTTGAAGCACAGGCAGGACCAAATCCCTCAAAGATTTGTGAAGGACTTTGATTGAGATAAGTGGGATGCTCATTGGCGCCGACAGACGTAACCTTGGTGAGTGTTCTCTGGCAGCCACTTGAGGAGGATGGCAGACTGTGAGCGCCGGACATCGGGCATGACTGACACCATGGCGCTAACCTTGAGCCAGGTTCCCGTAGAGCAGCGGCGCAGTATTTAAGGCCCAGAGAAAACTCATTGAGCATCTGACTTAACTGGGTTAGACTGCACCCATGGATGCAAGCCATCAAACTAAACTAATTAACAGCTGAAACAACCTTGAAAGCTGCAGACAACAGTGTGTTAGCAGCGTTTGGCCCCCCCACCCACCACCACCACCACTCTCTTTCCCCACTACTTTCTGCTGTCTGTTTGCGCTATGTGCTATGCTACTCAATTCATTTATTTTGCACTTGAACAACTGTTACTTTATAATCTTTTCTCTCCAGCTGAAATTAGGTTAGAAGTACCTACCCATCAAACCGTTCTGTGGAAAATTGGAGAGGCATAAAAGACAGATAAAAGCACTACATGTTGCCCCTGAAAAACGTGTCGGTTTGTGGGGTTGGAGAAACAGAGAGAGAGAGAGAGAGAGAGAGAGAGAGCAGATGCAAAAGCTCAGAAAAAATGCGCATCACTTTCTAGGATGCTCATAAAGATTCTGCTTAATGGGATGACTCATTTATTTACTTGTTATTTCTATGTTGGCGTGTCTGTTCACGGCGGTGCCCTAGAAAGTGAACGTCTGTGCTTTTTTGACTTATGTTCGCATGAATCAAAAACAGCAAAAAGGATTTACTCAAAGGGGAGACTCATCAAATTCTGTCAGATTCTGAGCTCTCATACCAGTGAGCCCCGGGGATTCTGTTTGATTTCCTCCTGATTCAGCACGGCTGCCATTTTTCTTCCGAGGGCAGTTTGGCCCGAGTTGCCGCGGGGGGTCAGGGGCCAATTCGACGTTATTGAATAATAAATAAATAGAAATGTGTTCCGACTGTCGCTGATCCTTGTTGTTTCTTCTCCCCTCACTTCCCCGGGCAGACTGACAGCAGCTGGGGCCTTGTATTCGCTGTAATGGCCTGTATATATGCAGGGTTTCATATTTCAATCACCGCTGCGGCGGCAGAAATTGGCGGTTTAAGATGAAGTTGAAATTGGAAAGTGGCTATCGTGTCTGCATGAGGAAACACATTTGAATCCCGGCGGAGAAGGTGCTTGGCAGCTGCATCTGGAACGCAGACTGACGAGTCCTTAGGAGTGGAGTTAAAGTTAGCGCCACAAGTGCTCCGGCGCCTTTCAAGCCTTAGCCAAATGATTTTTCCAGCGGAGGTCGCATCAGGGACACGAGATTTGAGGAAGTATTTCATAATAGCCCTATAATCAATGATTCATCACTGGCAATATTAATGAGCCATAAATGATGTATTGGACTCTGATGAGGTAAATCTACATTCACATCGTTAAATGTCACAGCCCGTTCGCGGTAATAAGATATTTGTAATAAGTAATGGTTTGTGTTATATCGCCTATATGGGAAATGATATATTAGCGCACATTGATTTGATTTTTGGACATAAGGCCCGCTGGAAAATCTGAGTTTCACCTTTCATTTCTCGCTGTCACTTATTTCTGTGACTCACACAATCTCTCCTCTCTGCTACATTAACTGAATATTCATTATGTGGCTAATAGTGGTGCCTTTGAAGGGGAATGATCATATTTAATTTTCTCGCCTGAGAAGGAACAAGTTAGTGAGGACTGGAGGGTGGAGGAGAGGAGCGTAGGGGGAAGATAAAGGGGAGGGGAGGGAAGGAATTAGATCAAGCGATGAATGGAGCGGCAGGGAGTTTATGGACCGGCAGGCTTGGGAGTGGGGGAGGGAGGGGAGGGAGGTTTGTGGGAGGGGGTGAGTGTCCAGATTACATTATGATTATATCAGTCTATCTGCCTGATAGCATTGATTGACCTGCACCTGTGTCTCCACCACTCCTCCACCTCTCAGTGCCAGCACTCTCCCCCACGTTGTGCCTATCCTGCTTGGGAGAATAAAGTCTTTCTACATTTTACTCTTGGCAAGAGAGAGGTGGTGGTTGTGGGGGGGGGGATCAAATTATGATTATGATTATGAGAACTCAACCAGTGGCCACACAGCGGTATTTCTTCGCTCCAGCAGCTGCAGTCCCTGGCTGCGTTTATCGCTTTATCGATTACCATCACAAGGCAGTAATTTGCCGGGACTTGCAGGGACATGATTAAAGATCCGCAAGCAACGCACGTTGGCTCGAGTTGGTGTACGGGCGGGGGGGGGAGTGTCATGTTGATGAACACGCGCTGACACACGTACACAGACTCTAACGCTCCGGTAAGCAAGAGAGTGCTTCAAGGGAGGGGGTGCATTCCTGTCATAGACATCAATGGCTCTAAATCTCCTGAGCTAACCTTTTAATGCTCTCAGATCCTTATGGCTGGCTGGATAATTGATTGTGTTTGGTCTAATGGGATTAAGAGGCAGTAGTGGCCTTGGGCTGGACACAGTGGCGGTGATGGCCGCAGTAGTGGTGGATTGGAAGATGGAGAGGTAGATAGAAGAGTGTGGATTGAATCGAGACATAGGTGTGAGAAAGAGTGACAGAGAAAAGCAGCAAAAAAGAAAGAGTGAGAGGAAAAGGAAAAACAGGGCGGATAGATAGCTGCAGGTCTGCTTCTCAGTCCATCCCTAATTAGCTGTATGAGAAAACCAGGGAGCTGCTGGTATCCCCAAGTGAAAAGCTTGTTAGCGTAAGAGATGCTATCCGCCGGCTATTGGTTTTGGTTGTGTTTTGCTCGCTGGGTGAGTCACTGGGTCTGCGGCGAGATGAAAGCGGCGGGAAAATGAGAGCCAAGGTGGCGAGGCCCACCCCTCCCTCCCCCCTTCTCATCACCCGGGATAAAGCCTGTCCCATCCGAACTTATCAACAGCCTCTGTGCTTCAGCTGCATCCCT
The DNA here is from genome assembly GCF_015220745.1 of Sebastes umbrosus. NCBI lineage: Eukaryota > Metazoa > Chordata > Actinopteri > Perciformes > Sebastidae > Sebastes > Sebastes umbrosus. The sequence continues at coordinate 25,173,742 of NC_051282.1, read as the reverse complement.
CACACCAGAGCTTGTTTGAATGTGTCAGTCTGCTAGCCCCCCCTTTCTTCTCTGAATTATTTTTAACTCCCCTCCACACTTGGGAGGAGATAAAAGCAGAAGTTTGTGTGTGGGAGAGTAGCGGGAGAGGAGAGAGAGAGAGACGAGGCTGCGGTTAGTAATTCTTTGCCGGAGTTTTCAATGACTGCTTGTCGCCCTGTATATTGCAGCCGTAGTGTGTCTGGAATCCCCCGTCTCTTTGTGCGGCGCATGGCTCTATCATGAGCGCGTACACGCAGCGCAGAGCTGTCATCATCAGTGCCAGTTTTTTAGTCTTTATGTCTACCCCCTCTCCAGTACTACCTCCCTCTCCATCTATGTTGTATACAGCGAGGCAAAGCCGCATAGTATAACGGCTAACAGGCTGTGTCGGTGCTGGATTGCTGGCTCTATTCATAAGTCCAGCCAGGCGAGATCATGCCACAGATCCAGGTTTTGTCTCTAGTGAATAGAGAGGCTGCCGCAGCCCACCGGCCCTTTATACTGGGCCACGTTTTCACTTGGGCTCACAATATGCCAGGTCAGGATAACTGTTGCCATTTTGGTGGGCGGCGGACGGCATTTCGCCAGCTTCCTGTGGCCAGTAGTGAAGCTAAAATGTGCATCTGTGACTGGTGAATGAGAGTAGAATAGAGGGGAGGGTGTGAGGAGATGATAAATCCTATGTGTGGTGTGGGAATATGAGACGGAGGGTGGGGGGGGTGGGGCTGTGCGGCGCATGTGTGTTTGCGAGTTAGAGAAAATGTGTCACTCAGACCTGGCTGGCTGCCTGTTCTTGTCGAGGAGACGACAGGTGAGGGGGTTGCCATGGTTACCCGGAGTTGGGGTTGGGTTGGAATGTTTTTGTGTGGCGGCCTCGCAATTTTGCAGTTATAACTTTTTTTTTTTACGCCTCGCATGTTCTAGTTTTGTTTAGGTGATGGGTGATATTGTAGTGCCATATGGGTGCAGCAGGTGTTACTAGTAGCCGAGCGCCAATCTGTGCACATAGTGGGTGTTAGGAAAGAGCTATCAGTCAGCCCCTTTCTCGCTCCGTAGAGACTTTCCCGGAGAGCTGTGTTGTCCCTACAAGGGCCAGATGCTGCCTCGGTTTGCTCTGCTGCCCTCTTTCCTCTCTTCCCTCGTTCCCAGGCCCACATCAAACATGCGCAGCCCATTTCCCCCCACAGCTCTAAATCTCTTTAATTCCATCATCTGTTGCCCATTGAGGGCAGCAATTTAGTCTTTACGCAGCATTTTAGTGTGCCATTAAAAATTCTGTGAGGTTGGTGGCCAGGCCCCTGTAGCGGAGAGGTGGCCAGGCTTCAATCTGTGTCTCTGTGTCTAACCTCTGCAGCGCCGTGTCTCCCGGGACACATCCGACCATAAAGATGGTGTTTGAACAGCTCGGCCCGGACACATAGAGAATACATCACATATTCCCCACACGCCGGGCTCAGCCACTCCATCATCATGATTGTCTCTACATCATTCATATATTGTGATAACCACTGACGCCACGCTACGGTGTAAGGGGCTGCCTGAGTAGTTATCAAGTAGTCATTTTTTTCTTTTTTTCTCTGCCGTTAACTTCACTCCAGGCTGCGGTAAAGTGCAGCTCACCGCAATGATTACATTTCTCTGATTTAAAGGAAAAATTCACCTTAAAAACACCTTAACATGTGAGATTTTCGTTCCCATTTCGTCTTTTGTTGCCTTTTATTGTTATTCCTATGTACTAGGGCTGTCATAGTTAATGCGTTAATAATGCAAACTAATTTTAACGCCATTCATTTTTTTAACGCATTAACACAATCAATCTTTCGGAGGTTATAGCGGGTTCAGTCCAGTCTGAGGTACCAACCATGTCAGACTAGCTTGTCGCAAAGGAGGCTAAATAACGCTCCAAATTTGCACCAAATTTTGGCGAGGAAAAATTGTCATGGCCATTTTCAAAGGGGTCCCTTGACCTCTGACCTCAAGATATGTGAATGAAAATGGGTTCTATGGGTACCCACGAGTCTCCCCTTTACAGACATGCCCACTTTATGATAATCACATGCAGTTTTGGAGCAAGTCATAGTCAAGTCAGCACACTGACACACTGACAACTTCTGGGCTGCCGTTTGCCATGTTATGATTTGAGCATATTTGCTATGCTAAATGCAGTGCCTGTGAGGGTTTATGCACAGTATTTGTCACTGTTTTGTGTTGTTAATTGATTTCCAATAATAAATATATACATACATTTGCATAAAGCAACATATTTGCCCACTCCCATGTTGATAAGAGTATTAAATACTTGACAAATTTAAGACAGACATTTTGAACAGATAAAAAATATGCAATTAATCACCATTAATCATGGACAATCATCAGAGGCACCACGATACAATCCTATTGCAATTTTAAACATGAACATTTTGCCATATGCTATATATGAGTGGGATTGTTAAGAGGTTAATAGCTCATATGATAAAAGAGCGATACTTGATGTCGCAAACTATCTCCATACTACGCTGTATTGATTTTTTTCCCCCACCTCTATTATACATGTAGAAGTTAGTTCAATATCTGGCAACCGTATGAGCTCTGTCCTTAACCAACATCTGGAGAGGAAGTGCTGCTGCACGGATTTTATAGACACCGGTTTTATGTAATTTCCAGCAATTTCACCATTACTATTTTACAGTGATTGGAAACTGGCTGGCTGCTCAGTTAATGACTTCCCTATATTCCAGATGGAGAGCAACACCCACACTCAAAACAATGACAGAACAATGACTTGCAAAATAATTCTGTCTCGCAGAATTCTACCGGTATGAATTGTTTACATCATTATGGCAACAACAGCACTCGAGACGAACCTGAAGCAGCTCGAGCTTACTGTAATAAGCAGTCGGTATTTGCCCCTGTAGTGAGTCAGGGGTCTGCCGAGGTTGGGTTTCACTGGTTCACTCCTGCTAATAGGGGGCTGGTTGAACCGGCGCTGGCCCTCTGCCACTCTGACCAGATACTCTCCTCCTCTACGCTGAGAGAGGAGCTACACACTGTATGTCCTTACTAGACCTGACATTGACTCTAAGAGTGATTGGCGAGTCTTAATAAGTGGAGTGCCTTGCAGCAGCAGCAGGGAGTCACTATGCTTGCTGCAGACCTGACCTCTCCTACCGCCCAGCTCTCCTTCTGACTCCCATCGAGTTGCAGGAAGATGTTTTTCTCACCAAAGTCTTTTCAATAAACTTTTATAGGGGGTTGAAGTGGGGGTTGTATGAGGTACTTATCCATAGTCAGTGTATGACCTAACAGTAGATGACGGTCGGCACGTCCCTAGCTTGGAGAAGCAGACAGGAGTTACCACAAGGAAGCAAAGCAATGTACTGCTGTGGACGGGGCCGACAGCAAAACGTATTTTAGACACCTAGAATAATCAATATCAGTTTAAGTGTACGCTATATTTATAATAGTTTTGCTGGTTTACCTTGCCGTCAGACAGCTCTACAGTCTGTGTTTCCAACTGGGAACTGAAACCGTTATCAATGCATTATCTAAGCCACCAGACTCCATTGAAAAAAACAGTAATTTTACCTCACAGAACACAAGAGTTGCTGGTCTACCGCTGCCTCGATCGATTAGTTTGTTTGTGTTGTTGTGTGACTTTTGTTAGTTCTGATTCACCAAAGTCACACAATAGCAGAAACTAACTAACCACTCGAGGCAGCGGTAGACCAGCAACTCCTCTGTTCTGTGAGGTAAAATTACTATTATTTTCAATGGAGTCTGGCGGCTTTGGCAAGAGCATAGATGGATACAATGGCTTCAGTTCCCCGTCGGAAAGGACTGTCTGATGGCAAGGTAAAGTGGTGAAAATATTCTAAATACAGCGTCGCTTAAACTGATATTGATTTTTTTAGGTGAGTCTTTCTTTTAGGTGGCTAAAATACATTTTGCTGCCGGTCCCGTCCACAGCAGTACATTGCTTTGCGTCTGTGTCAGTAACTCCTGTTTCTCCAAACTGGGGGCGTGCCGACCGTCATCTACTGTAGGTAATACACCTACTATTGAGAAGTACCTCAAACAACCCCACTTCAAAACACCTGAACTATCCCTTTAACTACAAGAAACACCTAAACAGACTAATCTACTAAAACATAATACATGTTTTGTCTTAAAGACTTGATACAGCTAAAACATTTTATTCCCCCAAACTAATTCTCCTTTGTTTGCTGATGTCCGTTTAGAAAAGCCCTCTGGAAATCTGAAAAAAAAACATCTTCTTATCAGGACTTTCTTCTCTCAGTGGGGTCACAATGACCAGATGAGAGATCAGTGTCAGGTGTCCCTGAAAGGAGCAGCACAACCCATGCACACTCAGCGAGTGAGTCATAGCATACAAACCGGCACCACCATCAAATATATACTGAATCATTGTTACATCTGTAGCACCATGTGAATCATTCTCTCCTGCTTTATGTGTACATTTAAACAACAAATTTGTTTTATGCATGTTTATAGCGCCGCATTTACCAGGATAGATGCAGAAAATGTTATATAGCACATCCTACAGGTCTAGCACAAGAGAGAAGATGTTTATTGTCGAGAAAAGAGAACCTCCATTCATCTGTTTGATGAGATTATTATCAGTAAATATTTCCTGTCTACCTATTTGCTCTGGTATCTCATTGGCAGCGGCCTGCTCCCATCTGGGAGTGTTTTTCATACGGTATCTCGCAGACAAAGATAAACAGCGGTGTTGTTTGCTGGTGAGCCGATGTCAACACCAGTGATGTCACGGATACCCGTTGCAACAGACAAAACCACGAAACAATGATACGGGATTAACCGCCCCGCCGATCAGGGACGGCCCAAGGGTAGCGGAGAGATACGGGGCCTGCACGGCGCTTTGGTTTAGCACATCTTGCTGACAGCTGTCTGTCCACATGTCAGCCAGTGGTACACACATAATCCAAGACTGCATGATGGCGCCCTCCGACATACAGCGACAGTAAGGAGAGCAACAACAACCTCTCACCGTGGAAATGCTAGGTGCTGGATTATTCGTGGTGTGGCGGATCATCCGCAGCCCTCTCACCCACCCAGGCAGCCTCAGAGGTGGATTAGAGGCCTGGTAATCTGACTGTGTGCTGTGACACATGTCAACCACGGGATGTCTAGAGCGAGAGGAGATGGGGCGAATTAGAAATGGCGAGGTAATCCAGGCTATACGGTCTTTCACTTCATTCCCACACCAACCCCCCCAAGTCACACAGAAACCCACACATGTACGAGGCGCTTATTGCACACAGGCGTCCCCGCACACGGGCCTGTGGGCTTCCTTGACATTACCTCCCTGACATTACCTCCTCAGCACAAGCCCAGCCTGGGATTGCTGTCACATCCTTCCATGGGCAAGATTCACATTTTCATTACGGTGGTGCCAGTGGCGCCACACAACCTTTTTCCCTCCTCCCTTCCTCTCCTCTTCTCCTCTTCATCACCGTGTCAATCATCACAATGCTGTCACTCCGGATCTGTCTCTGAACTAAGCTGTCTCAGAGCTAAGATCCAGACGCACTTGAGAGACCGCGGCAGACTACTCACCCAGACGCTCCTCTCTCTTGAAGTTGTACCAGCGTTTCGCTCCTTTCTGCCTCTCGACACTTCCCTAAGTTTTTTTTTTTTTCTTTCTTTTTTTTTTTTTTACTGATCTAATTTGCAATATTTCCACACATTAGATGAAGCCTGTACATGCGGAACAGAGTACACATGGCCAGGGAATTGAGAACCTCAAATAATTCCCTCATGTGGAAAGGCTGCAATTAACTGGGGATGTCAGCCTTTGTAAAATATAATTGAGTTCAGGACGAAATGAACGTCTCTAATCCGGCCGACAGAGCACTGTCAATCAGCGTTCCTCGCATCCCCCAAAAAACCAACTGTCATGCTTGTTTATGTCTGTCTCTCAGCTGAGTTTTTGGACACTAATGCTCTGGCAGCTGCCTCCCTTTAATGCGTGGGTGACTGGGTGACTTTGTGCGCCGCCTCGGTGGGAGCGGGATGCCGCACTAAAGGCTGGACATCTGTTTTTTGTTTTTTTTCTGGTTGCGCTGGAGATAGCATTGTGCGCTCAGCCATGGTGTCAAACACCTGTGCGACTGAAGAAACATTTTCTCCGTTACTGAGCATAAATCGCCTCTTGTGACGTGCGGAATGATATCAACTGGGAGTGCGGCTATTAGCATAGCGAGGCTTCACCTCAATTCAGAGGGTCAAATAACAGTGCTGGCTCTCTAGTGAATAGGCTCCTCCCGTAGACACTGTATGTGAATTACCTTTCCCATCATCGCTGAGCTGTGCAAGGCATCTTCCAAGACAGCCTCCCTGGAAATGTCAACCATTCACAACGCTCAAATATTGCCTTTCATGGCAAAAAAGAAAGACAAGTGTTGACCTTAAAGAGGATGGATAAATGAGTGCACTTAGAGAACAATCTTTTTTTGTCCTCTTTATTTCCTCTCCACCTGTCTCTCCCACGGCGGCGGCTCTGATCTATGGCCTTTCTCTAATCAACCCTCTCACTGAGAGGTAAAAGGGCCGGGAACACATCAGATACCTCGGTGTCACTCAAAACAGGCCTCCTCTTGTGTCTTGTGCGTGTCACACAGTTCAGTTTTTGTGTGCGTAATGATTGCCTTTCAAGGGCCTCCTCAGTGACTCCCAACAGGCTCCCATGGAAATGGATTAATTACAGGGCGCCTGACAAATGGCTGCCCACAGTTGCGGCAGCTTTGTAAACTCTCTTGACTAATCAGCTGAAGACAGAGCCCCGGTCACTCAGCGCGACCTCATCACCAGCCTGACACTGTAGCCGTGGCTGAGGGGGCCTCTAGTCAGAGATTAATTGTGTTGAACTCTCAGTGCTGTTGCTAACTGACGCTGTCATCTCAGTCCCGTCAACGAATGTTGTTCTTCACCTCAGACACCCGTTGACCCGGCGTGATTGAGAAAAATCTCTCCACTCCTCTTCAAACCCTTTATCTCTGAGAGTTTTTGATCTCTCGGTGAAATAGATTTGGGATTGATTGTCTGCACCCTGTGCTTGGTTGACTATGAATTTCTCTGTTTGTTGTGTGCGCTGTGTCTCAGTGCTCTCTGTTTTCTCTGGGATCGCTGAGCAGGTGAATGCACTGTTTGTTTTGCCTTCTCTGACTGATTAAGATGGAATTTAAGTCGATGTTGCTCCTAGTTGCAGCCCTGTGAAGTAGGGCTTTCATTGTCAATCTGTCGATTAGTTGTTTGGTCTATAAAATGGTGAAAAATGTGGATCAGTGTTTCCCAAAGCCCAAGATGACGTCCTCAAATGTCTTGTTTTGTCCACAACTCAAACATATTCAGTTTACTGTCATAGAGGAGTAAAGAAACCAGAAAATATTCACATTTAAGAAACCATATTTTTTAGGGGTGTCAATTATTTAAAATATTTAATCGCGATTAATCACAAATGAATCGCACAAAATGTACCTTAAAGGGAGATTTGTCAACTATTTAATACTCTTATCAACACGAGAGTGGACAAATATGCAGCTTTATGCAAATGTATGTATAGATTTATTATTGGAAATCAATTAACAACACAAAACAATGACAAATATTGTCCAGAAACCCTCACAGGTACTGCATTTAGCATAACAAATATGCTCAAATCATAACATGGCAAACTCAAACCCAACAGACAACAACAGCTGTCAGTGTGTCAGTGTGCTGACTTGACTATGACTTGCCCCAAACTGCATGTGATTATCATAAAGTAGGCATGTCTGTAAAGGGGAGACTCGTGGGTACACATAGAACCCATTTACATTCACATATCTTGAGGTCAGAGGTCTAGGGACTCTTTCGAAAATGACTGCCCTCCTTTTTCTTTTCTTAAAATATGACTCAAACGGATTAATCAATCTCCAAAAGTTTGTAATTATTGTAATAGTTGACAATTAATCTTTTAATTATTGCAGCTCTATTCTGAATCCTTGTGCCAAATGCCCAATATGTAAAATAGATACCGAAATGAGTCTCATTACAAACAAGTGATGTGCAAATATCCAACATGATTCCTCTAAAATCCTTAATAACCAGAGTTAAAGCCACTCTTAAGCACCTCTCAGTCTGTAACCTGTTTTCTCAGCTGCTTACCAACTATGTGTTGCTTTTCAAGCTATAGTTTCTTATCCAATGCTTCAAAATTAGAAGCTCAAGTCGGAATATTAATTTAATATATTCAGTCGGCTTTTTCTGAAATACAGAGAAGTGCCTGCAGCGTTGTTTATGAATTTGAATAACCCCCTAAAATCATAGAATACAGCAGGAATACAGAGTAATGCCCCGGTGTACCTCTAAGAACACCTTTGTAAGTGACTAAATGTGTGTGTGTGTGTGTATGTGTGTGTGGAGGGGAGGTGGATGCGAAAAGGTTGGTGAGGGTGTTGGGCATGCGTGATCCCCCTGACTGGGATCCAGATCCACAGGCGAAGAGCGCTGAGCCCTCCGTCAGCACATCACATAAAAGCACCCGGCTTTGCAGGATTGCAAACCAAGAGTTTATTTTCCCCTCATTTGTTTTCCTTCCTCTCGGTGAGGACAGGTTTCTCTGCTATTGTGAGGAGCGCACAAGAGAGTCTACCATTATCACAGCCGTAATCGACCATTACAGTTTCCCCTCTCATCAGAGTGCTCGTTAACTGCAGGACAAAAAAGCCTCCAAAACAGACAGAGTGTCCTGGTGCAAACAACACGGTGGTTCGCCGTGCCAGCTTAAACCAACAGCTTGTAAATTGAATCCTGTGGCATACAGTCAAATTTACAGTGTTCAGTGGAGCTTCGCCACCATCAACCAGCCAGCAGAGCCCCGAACTGACCCGGAGGCTCAACAACACCTGGCTCTTCCCTTGTTAATCACGGGCGAGAATCCAATCTAAACAACAGTGTCTGTGTAGCTATTGCGTTTCATGTCAGATGTGAACTAGGCTCATACATCACAGTATTTTTAGACTTCAAAAACAATGCTTTTGTTTCATGTCTGTTCATGTCAGCCGTGCTGCATTGCGCCTGTTTCGGGGTTAGAGTAATTCACTGTGCCTCTCGCCGTGTCTGCATCCATTTGCAAGTTTTTGTTCCCTTTGTCAAAGCGTATTATTGATGCTAATGGGCTTAGATGCCATTCGTGATTGGATCTGTCAGCATAAAAAAAAATAATAATAAAGGTCGGTTGAAGATGGAGTATGTGTATCCGTGTGTGTATTTGGGGGGGACAAACTGTTACCTGTGTGTGCATGCAACTTTACCTACGCTTCGGGTGGTTCGTTCAGGAGGCGCGCTCGCCACAAATATCCAGTCGCTTCAGAGAAATTATGTGCGACAGCAATCACTTTACATTCCCAGAACTGAGCAGATGGAGCGTGTTGTACAGTGAAATAAACACACTGGTGAGCGTAGCACTGGTAGATAGGAGGCAGCTCTGGAAGGGGTGGAGAATGAAAAAAAAACATGGAGAAAACAACATTTGGCAGGGGGCTTTGTTCAAGCTACGTTGATGGACTTAAGGTGGAGGATTAATCTGTTGATCGAAGTAACATTTGTCCTTAACACAGCAGCATCATTTATTTCAAACACGTCTTTCCATCCCTCAATCTGGCCTCCACTCATCAGATGTCTTCCACTTTAGGTGTGGTCAAATGGGATTATGAGGGACAGGACCACATATGGCCTGTGCTGGTCACCATCCCTGTTGGGGGATGTAATCCCACCCCCACCCCCCTTCTGCCATGCCTCATTATCAGATACCAGCATGTGTAGCAGCCACATACCAGCACTATCTCTCACAGACAACTTAGTACTTCCTAAAGTTTCTTCCTTTGTCTCCCCCCCAAATTGTGGCTGACCGAGATGTGTGATATGCTATATTTGGTGGACTGGTGGGGGGGGGGGACAGAATGGACTTGCAAGGAGATTACAGTGAGGGAAGTAGAACAACAACAATGTACGGATTACAGGCAGGATTTGTGTGAGGAACACATGATATCCTCTCTCATCCCTTTATCAGATTGGCCGTGATGGAGAGGCAGTAGTGGCTGGTACCGGAGAGAGAGAGGGAGTGGGTTTGGATTCATTAGGACGGAGCCAGATCAGGACAGAGAGTGATGATAGCGGCTCATAATTCAATAGAAAAATCATCTCGCAGTCAGATGACGTGGCTGCCCGCAAAGTCCATTTTCACAAGTAATGTAGGAATCAGCTATTTCCTAAAGCGAGAGAATACATTTGCCAGTTGGATTGGATAATTGCAGCAATCCACAATTCGACTTGTTTTGATTCATTAATTTCTATAATTAAGTCATGTCACTGTATTTCAGACCAAGTGCAGTTATTGCACGGAAATGACACTTGTTCCTGCCTGAACCAAAGAAAACAGCATACAAACAATATGTTCATATGTTCTAGAAACCAAGATTTTAAAGGACAACAAACTGTGCTTTTTTTGCCAGATTTGGGCCACATTTCCAGACTGTCCACTATAGTTATTGAGACTTACCCCTCGGTAGCAGAGGAGGAAGTCAGGTGAACTGTTGAAGGAAAACAATAACGTGGGACTTAGCCACGGGAGACTACTGTTCTTTTCCTGTTCCCTAGCAGTGGTAGTTATTATTGTAATCATGACTACAACGGTCCCCTGACCTCAAAGGTGATCTATATGATATCCAGAGCATTAATAGAGCAGCAAACAACTATTTGCTATAAGGCTGTGTGTGCACGAAAAGGCATATGAATGACACGACAATGCCCAATGCAAAATCATGCAATAAGAACGCAGTTCTTGCTTTTGGTGTGTCATTTGTACGCCATGTAGTCTGTACTGACTGCAATGTCAATGCACCCACGTAAATCTGCTACACTCAGAGCTACTGTTCTGACGTAGAATGAAAAAGTGAGAGACTGCTTATGGCAGGCGGGAGGAGAGGTAGATGAAACACAGAATTTTCAACCAGATGATCTGAGTTTGGTATTTTGTTTTTTAGTAACTTTCGTGACGTGTTTTCCGTACTTATGTTACGTTGTTTCCATGCGTATTGTACTTAGTTTACGTACTTATTTTAAGCCCAACCACGACGTTTTTCCTAAACCTAAGTGTTTAGTTTTGTTGCCTAAACCTAAGTGACCAGACTACCATATGACCAGACATTACCATATTCTTGTTGCATGGCGTATTCATACGCCTTCCCGAGAGATCGGCTTGGTTTTTTTGATCTACTCCGACCTCCTCCTTGAACAGATTTTTCGCTCTTTGTACTACGTCTCCTGACTTTGCTCCTTTGCTCCTGTCATATTTACTGCAGCCACTAGAAGTCGCCGCCTAACAATAACTGTAAATATGGGTTGTAATAAGCTGCTTGCACAGACAGTCTATTTTGGAGGAGAGAAAATATCCTGCATCGAAAACTGTCGGCTGCTGAAAGCCATTTAAAAACGCCAGTAATGTGAAGCTCAGTTTACTAAAAGTGCACAAAACAACCAGGATGGGCTTTTAAGAGAACACAAGACGGGCATTTTTCTGCAGTGATGTCGGCCATAGTTAATGGGAGCCTCTCGAATCTCGGCAGTGAGGGAATTGTAATTTAACCTATACAGACAGAAAATCTATTCTTTTCCTCCCATGAAGCTGTACGCAAACACAGAGCAATCAACAACATGCCCTTTACCTATAGTTATCTGTACTGACCAAGGGGGGAAATGAATGCACGGCTCCCTCATGGTCTGTGTTCTCCAGAACCCGACTCTGACAGCATCAAACAGACAAGGCTGGATCCATCACTAGTCAAGCTGACACACCTTCTCACAGCGCTGTCCTCCCACACCTTTCTCCACTTGTCTCCTCTAAATAGCCACAGTACAGGCTTGCTCTGCATGCAATCACTGAGAAACGACAAAACTGGCCGCGGTTGACTTTCTGCTAGCGTAGTTCCACCGTAATGCCAGACAGTCTGGGGAAAGTGAGAGAATAATGAAAGAGCAAAGAAATGAAATAGCTGGAGAAAGAGAGAAAGTAAAGAAAGGCAAAGAGCCGAAGGAATAATAGACTGAGAGGCACGGGGAAGGAAACTGATCGAACAAGAGGATGCCATGACAATTATAGGCAACAGAGCCCCCAACGTCAAAGTGGAACCCTATTTCTGGGAGCTGTCTATTCTTCCGCATGTGAGACAGTAAATACCTTGTTTCTATCTTCCCCAGACGTCATTGTGACCACCAGGGTGACAATGGAAACCCTGATGAGGAGCACATGCAATTGCTCTCTCTTAATAAAATCTCACAGTTCCCATTACACCCCGGCACAATGGGCCTCTCGCCTGGCCGCTGATTGAGTTCCTACTCTCCTTGGAGCTATAATAGCAGCCAAGCCACTCCTTCCCACCACCTCCACCACCACCCTCACCCATTTCACCCCATTTCACCCCGCTCCCCTCCTCTAGCCTCACCAGCCCTCGTCCGACTCCCTCCCTTGGAATTTTTGTCACAAGTGAGATCTTTTCACCCAATATTCACTTCCCCTCCTCCTCCTCCTCTTCTCTCTCGAAAGGGCGTGAGATACCCAATATCGACCTGATCGATGAGTGGATGCTTTTTAGAGTGTTACCCCATCTTACTCATGTGAGGCACACCTTTATCAGGACGGCCTTAGTAGCCCCGCAGACAGGCTGTCAAGGAGCAGTGCTGATTATGAGGGATTTCGAGGAGGTTTGCTGCAAGAGTCACGAGGTGGCTTGGATTCCTTTGCCGGGGAAAAGGGCAAGTTAGTTCTCAGAAGTGTGTTAGCTGGTGGGAAAGGGGATTTTTTTTGTGTGTGTAATTGCACTTTCTTCTCCAGCAGTACTTTGGCCTCAAGCGTAAATTCACCTTGAAGGAGAATTCACTCCAAAGTGGAACTCACAGTGAATGTAGAAACAGTAAATATTTATCAGTTTAACTTGGTCAAAAACAGGCAGAAACTTCTGGTTTTGAAAAGTGAAGCTAATGTAGAAGTGCCTTAAACTTACATTCTTTCTAATAGCCAGCACTACTCTGGTTGCAAAAAGAAGTCTAATTGTATAGAAGTCTATGAGAAAATGAGCCTACTTCTCACTTGATTTATTACCTCAGTAAACATTGTAAACATGAGTTTATGGTCTCAATCACTAGTTTCAAGTCTTCTTCAATACAGCATGATGATCATTTAGTAAATTATGGTCCTGTTTAGAGTCAAAACGGCAGTTCACAAACCAATGGGTGATGTCTCGGTGACCACGTCCACTTCCTATGTACAGTCTGTGATTAAAAGCAATAAAACTTCTGCTAAATATTCAAGCTCATTCAAATTCTTGCAGACAGTTTAATGCCAATACTCCATAAATATTAAATTCCCATAATGAAAGAATAGCATGAATAGCATTGGCCTTGAGATGCATTTTTAATCCAACAGAGGAATTTAGTCAGCGGTGGCCAGACCATGACCTCATTTAACTTTCGTAACTTTTTTAAGGTGTGGTTTTGGCATTGAAAGGCAGCGGAGGTTGGAACGGCCGTGCGGTTGCTCCAAATTAAAGGATGAGCATGAAACTCGGATTTGATTTATTAAATTCGTCTGACTTTCTTCCCACTTTGAGGGCCTTCACAGCACAGCCCGCATCCACTTTGTAGTGGGTCAAAGAGGCAATTTTCTTTTCCTTGTTGACTTGTAACGATATGATCAAAACATTATATGAGCATATGTACACAAACATCCTGACCCAGTGCAAAGATACACACATCAGTAAACAGACAAACACACACACACACACACAGCTCCTCACAGGTGGTAAGCCATTAGAGACCTTTTGATTAGCTGTTTTCAAGATGTGAGTCAGGTAAACCGGGGCACTCCCTGCTGCTGTGTGATGCCAGTAAAGGTCAGCAGCTGGTGGCTTCGCTCCCGTCTGCACCGCACTTACTCCCAGAGTACAGCTCAGACACCCTGGGAGTGATGGGGGGGAAAACATGCTTGTATTCACTAGCTGGCTTCATGTGGAGGCCACACATGTATGCTCCAGAGAAGACATACACAACTGTAAGCAGAAAAAAAACAAAAACATAAAAGGGATGTGCAATTTTGTGCTTTACACCACCTTTTTTTAGATAAGAGTATGGCTTCCAGATATCACTTTTTCTCTGGCAGGGATGATTTCAGATTTCTAAACTTGGCAGTGTGCGTGAAAGCGAGCAGGAGAGATGTAGAGAAAAATTCTGGCACTGTCCAGTCTACTGTTTAACGTCAGTGAAGCTGTTTGTTGGAGGTCGGAGCTCTTGATGCAGGCGTTCTCTCACTCTGATACTCCCCGGGCCTGGCATCGGATGCTTATGTCATATTAATTTCATATGGACTAGTAGATGGGCAGCCTCTGATGTGCTTTGTATTGATTTTTGTTGTGCGTTACTTACATTTGATCCAGTTGGCTGACTTGCGGATGTGTGAGGGGACTGATACCATGAAGATAAGGGCGTCAGATCAGTCGGGGTGCCATGCTTTATTTCCCCCTCGACAAATCCGCCGAAGTTTTCTCATCTCATCCCCGCGCCACGGTGACAGCCCGACAGGAGGGGTCCGGCCCGACACACTGCAACGATAGACAGCTCACGCTGACAATAACGCCACCGTTGCTCATGCTGACAAGAGCCCATCCCTTCTCATTTCATTGAGAACGGGAGCAGAGAGAGAGAAAGAGAGAGATGGAGGAAGGGAGAGTGGAGGGGTTGGGAAAAAAAGAGGGAGGTTGACTGGCATCCAGTCAAGGAAAAAACACTGATTTTTGAGCTGCAGACAGACTGCCACTGCGATGGTAATCCTTCAGTGACACCCTTCTTCTGCAGTGTAGGTAGACTGTCAAACTGATAAACACATGCACACGCACAAACATGGATTATATAAACCTGGCCTGTATATTTGTAAGCAACTTGTATGCCTGGTAACTTTGAGGTAGAAATCACTGTCACACTTTCAGCATTGGAAATGATTACCAATACCAAGTAATCACTACACTTGTCTAAAAAATAAATTTAGTTGAATCTAAAATCTATGTCCCCTCACATGAAAACAAGAACAAAATGTCTATTTGTGCCATAAAGTGTATATAAAGATGGAGCTCCCCAAAAGGGAAGCCAAAACATCTAGGTCGCCCCCTGGTGGCTGGCTGCAGTATAGATCATAAGTCCCGCCTCCTCCATGTTAGCAGAGGGGACATGGGTCAAACTAAAAAAAGTCAAACTTCAAGTCAAACTAATTTTTTTTGTCATTTTAGGTAGTTCTTATCACGCTGATGTATGTTTAAGTGTTCATTTTTCTGATATGTTTGGTTTTAATTAGTTATTTGATGCTATAAAAAGGGGATGACACATCATGATTGACAGCTGTGATTGACAGCTGCTCTAAATGAAGTAGTCGCGCAGCTGGAAGCTCTGGAATTATACAAGAGAGGAGATGTAACTTTAACTTTCCATAACGTCACGAGTCTGTATAATAGTGTCAAGTGATCATAAATATTAGTAGCTATAGAGATACTATGGTTAACTGTTGTGTCTTTCTAGCCATATGGCTACCGTGGTGCTAACATAGCAGCTAGGTTGCTCACGCTAACGAGCTGCGGACGTGCTCGGTTTGTGATTGGCTCGGGCGGATGTGTGGGCGGGACCTCGATACCGCGGCTCCAGCCCCCCCGATCACTACTGCGCAGACTCTGGCTCCAAATTACATAAAAATCTCAAGATGGCAGCTCCCGTATCCAGGATATTTTGGCTTCACTTTTGTACGATGGGAGGAATTGGAGACGCGTCGTCCACCTATATATACAGTGTATGATTTCTATATCTTAACACTGATCAATTGAGGAGCTAAAAGTTGACTTTATTTACTGAAATATTGCAGTATTAATATGTATTCAAACCCTTCTGCAATGTTTCCTTTTGCTCTTTAACTATCAGAAACAATTTACATCAGCATATGCTAGTAGGAAGTTTTTGTTTTGTATTGAACCCTGACTCTGACCTCCTGTTTAAAATGAGCCTGCACATCTCATTTGCACTTGTATATATGCACAGTAATGAAGCCACAGTTCGGCAACACAACCTTAGCCGTCTTCAAAAGTCTTAACATTGGTCAGTGTTGAGCGTCTCGGCGCAGCTGCTTGTTTTCACCCACGTTCTAAAATCATATGTGCTTTCATCCCCGGCATGATGTGTGCAGAAAATATGTCAAACTCCCTCCGGTGAGAAGCTGCCAAATTCATGAGTGATTTCATTCTACGCTGAAAAGCAATCAGTCATTAGCTGTTTTAAAATGTGGGTGTGCGGCTCTTTGAGACTAATGTGATTAAGCGCTGCACAAATAAGTTCGACTTGACTTGTCTTATTAGGGGTTGGACCTGCTAATCCAATTTTAAATGTGAGCTTACATCTGTGATTTAAGTATGATTACTTTCAGCCTGAATACAAGACAATTTTTCAAATTAAAATGCTAAAGAGAGTTTTGAAAATTCTCTTTACTTTGCTTGACTTGGACGTCAGAACTGTGAATATAAAAAAACAACTTGTCCAGCCTGCCTCACACTGCTGGGATGTTAAAAGAAGAAGCACTCATGCATGCAGTAATTTTGTGGCTGTACAAAAAGAAGCACTAAGGAAGGAAAGGATTCATATAGTAAATGAGGAATGAAATTCAAAATATGTAGTAGCTCGTAATGACTTTTACTTTGTGAGGAATCTCAACAGTGTTAAACAGTGATTCAATCACACACTTGTTACTTGCAATTTGACACTTGTTACGTAACGTTGTTTTAGGGAACGTTGTTTTAGGTAACGTTGTTTTTGTTTTAGGTAATGTTGTTTTAGGTAACGTTGTTTTAGGTAATGTTGTTTTTCGTAATGTTGTTTTAGGTAACGTTGTTTTTGTAAAAAAAATTTTGTAACATTTTACTTAATGCCGTTTTACGTAACGTTGTTTTGGTAACGTTGTTTTGGTAACGTTGTTTTTGTAACGTTGTTTTTGTTACGTCGCTTTACGTATTGTCGCTTTACGTATTGTCGCTTTACGTATTGACGCTTTACGTAACGTCGCTTTACGTAACGTCTGTTTTATGTTGTTTTTTGTAACATTTTTTGTTGGTTTGCAGAAATGTACAATGCCAAAATTTTGTCTGACAACTGGGTTGGAATAGTTCATAGATTACGCTCTAATCTAACAAATCTATAACTCTTAGAATCTGCAAATATGTTTAACTCTAATATCTTTCTAATACATTTCTCTTGTGTTGTTCTTTCACATAATTAAGACTATAGAAGGGTAAAATAGGCTACGTCAAATTATTCCAAGGGACATACATGCGGGGGTCCCCGGTATATTCTCTATCTTGTAAGATGTCCTCGGCTGAAAAAAGATTGAGAACCTCTGGTGTTAAACACACATAGGACAGCACAGCAGAACCCGAGTGCTCAATATATAAACATGGCATTCTCTGGCTGATATGCGTTGGATTAGATCAGAGAGGATTAGAGGAATGTGGAGGCAGGTTGGTGAGAACAGATCACCTAGATTGAAGAGGGATTTCTAACACTTCTAAATGAGATATGGGCACGCATTCAGAGATAAGAAGCTGCATATGAAAATGGGTCAATTGTTCTGCAGGTTTAGCTCGTGATTAAGAAGATTACGTTCCACCAGTGAACAACAATGGTAGAGTCAGACAGCAGCCCAGTTGTACTTAGCCACTCCGTCAGCCTGGCTGATCCCTATTCTGTCCTTTCACCAGCGTTCAGACTTTCATGTTTTGAGCGATGGGACTTAAGTACTGAGGCGGTGCTTGTCAGGCAGCAGATTTTTTGCTGGAACACAACATAACAAAGCGCAGTATAATTTGACTCATTCCCAGACCAAAGACTTGTTTTGATGAAAGTTTGTGCGGGAGTGTGTTTTTGGGTCCCACCACATCATCCTCCATTTTTCAGAGGAGAGTGATTACAGCAGGAGCACTTAGGCCAGAGCTAGTAGACCGCTATTGATTGATCAAACCTGGCCGCTCAGTCCTGAAGAACACGGAGGGTTTCCATGCCGTCTTCTATCCCTCCCTAATGAAAGGGAGGCAAAGCTGGCTGCCTCCTTTGATCCAGAAGGGATTAAAACAGTGTTGCTTATGGAAGTAGAAAGATCGGGGCTGCCTGTTTCTCTGTCTGTCTGATGTACTGCTGGGAAAGAGTCTGAGCCTGGGTCAGTTCATGATGGGGCCAGGAGGTCCGATTCACAATGTGGTCAACTAGCAAGACCACCTGCCGCTACCGTGCTTTGATCATCGGCATCATCACCATCACCAGCGACGCCAGATGGGAAATGTTAAACTATCGTACCGGCGGCTTGAAATTATCGTATTTTGAGTAAAATTATCTGTGCCGACCCTGACCAATTTGGTGCCCTAGGAAAGATTTTAGCTGGTGCACCTCCTCTTCTTTTTTTTTTGAGCACTCGCAAAGCGCGCCCTGCCGGGAGGTCCTCGAACAGAGTTATTTTTGTGCATATATAGCCTCTTAACCTGCTTATATAGCTATCATATCGATCTTGATTATGAGACAAAAAAAAGGAATTAAATCTGACCAGAATGCACCAGTAACATATGAAAAAAAAAACAAGCCGATATATATATTTTAAATGTGCCCCAGAGGGCTTTAATTAGACTCTGCCCATCTCATTGATCACCATGATCTTAAAATAGGAATAACTCTCCTCCTCAGTTCTTGGTTTACTACTAACCTTCTGAAAGTGATGGTGGGTTATCTGACTGGCTTTAACATTACCAACCTTTTGAAGGCCGTTGCAGGTTTTTAAGATAGTGGACAAACAGTGATATCATATGAATCTTGAGATTGCGATGAATCCGTTGATACCAAACATGTCATGCTATCTTACCAGGAAAGGGGCTAAATATCGCTCCAAAGTTGATCTGTCTTTACCGCGAAGGTCCGTGACACCTCAGTGGCAAACTGCAGTGTTATGACCACACTGTGTGTGCCCCCTCCGGCACTCGGTGCCCTATACGCACAGCGTACGAGCCTAGCGGTGGCGCTGAAAATGATCGTCCACGAGTCATAACCATAAGAATAAATAGCCGCAAATGTGTCATTTTTCAAAACACATATTTAAACAACTTTTTCACAGTAGTAACCTTCCACCATTGTTCATCTTTATTTGTTTTCAACCCCTGATTTTACAAGATATGAGCCGTGCCTCTTGTTTCTGTTTGTTTCTCATTTCCTTCCAGACTGATATCTGTGCTATTACATGTTTCCTCTCGTGTCTGCAAACAGTCGTCTTTGTGATGCATCAAACTGACGGCTACAGATCTGAGGTTTTTGACAGTCTCTATTTGCAACAAGGAAAAGCAAGGTTAGAATCAATAAGATCAGTTTTTTTGATATGCACAGCGGCGCCTTGGACAGCTATTTGATGGAAGTCCTAAAAAACACTAATAAACTTGAAGCCGCGCTCTCAATAATTAAAGCTGATTTCTTTTTTTTCCTTTTTTTCTCTGAGAGAAAATATTTTTTTCGAGGGGAGAGCTGGTGAGGAGGTTGAAGGCTTTGATACAGCCCAGAAGCCTTCATAAAAGTTTTAGATGTGGAGAGAGTAATTGACATTTTTCGTGTGTTGGCAGTCAGAACCACATATGCTTTGCCAAGTGGGCCCTCAAGTTTGTGCGGTCAGTCTCGCTCGCTCCCTCCATTTCTTTTCTCTCTCTCTTATACACACACACACTTTCTGTCTGGTGCATTTTCAGTTTGATCTGTTTTATGGATTTCTCTCACAACTCAGTTGAGGAATTCAATTAATTGAGCAGCCGCGCTGTGAAATATCTATCAGATCAGGATACAGTCGTTTTTCAGAGTGTGGACACATGCAGTATTCATATCTGCATGATGCATAGAGTGCAAAACAGTTGATTTATACACATATCTGCCTGATTTATCTGTAGCGTTACACACACACACACACATTGATGCAAGCACTTTAGGTGATGAAGCCGTCGACCAGGTACTTAGGACTTGGAGCCCTGGGGCAGTTGGATGCACTGTGATATGTGCGGTGACATGTGGCTCCACTATTATCCGTACACTTGTTGTACGCCCTTGTTTGTGTAGCCTTCAAGCTGTTTCCAATGGTCTGTTTATGCTAAAGCTGCCCACCAGAGGGTTTTTGTGTGGCTATTTAACACACACACACAGTTCTTTTCCCCCACATGCATGTTCCCACAGAGGGAAGGTGGAGTTGTTAAAGAGACACTGATAGCCGCTGGCAGAAGCTGTAGCTCCGTCTGATCGTTCTCTCTAGGATCGCTGTGCATGAGAGAGCGAAAACACAGCGAGTGGCATCAGAGTGCGAAAGAGAGAGAGAGAGAGCCCGTTCATCCTCTCCCGACTACCTGCTCATTAGGCTGGAGACCGGGGAGCTGCGTGAGGCCTGCTAACTGCGTGCCTGCCGAAGAAAAAGCCCGACATTACCGCCTATTTATCAGAAGTTGCTGAACTCGTCGATGCACTAGCAGGCATCAATGCATCAATAAATCAGCAATCACTCTGGGCGGTCTTGACTTCTATCGCTTCCTGCCACCCTGACACACTTTTATATACTCCGTTTTATTCACTTTTTATGTGCTGGGTTGATGTATTTTATCGAGCTAGTTACAACAGAACATAAACTAGGGATTACAACCTTGTGCATAAAAAAAAAAAATCTGCCCCCAGAGAGACGTGGAAGCAATCTGTTTTTAATACACTCCACTTCTTATTCTCTGCACCGCTTCCACGCTTCGCTTTCCGTCACTCATAGCCTGCCGTCCTTGTTGCCTCTCGAATGCATGCAGGAGCCGAGCGGCATTGTTTTTAGATCCTATTATCCTGAGAATTCGCCTGGCCTTTCTCACCCCGCCGTTTCCCCCCTCTACTTTACCTTTCTACCTGTTAAGACTTCCAGAAGCAGATGCTGTTATCTCCCAGGCTTTCAACAGCCTGTCACATCCACTAGCTTCTGCCTTCTTCAAAAGCTGTCTCCCACTACCTTCGCTGGATGCACTCCCTGCGGTTGCCGATACCTGCTGGGAGGCGCAGTCGGAGATGTCAAACTTGGACGAATGCGGGGGGAAAAATAGGAGGAACCAAAGCAAGGGTCAGGATGATAGAAGGAAGGAGAGTGTATGAGTGAAGAGACTGAGGGTTGCCACTGCAATATGGTTGTTACTTATGTTTTTTTTCCTTCTCTTTTCAAAGCTGACGTTATTGATTTCTCTAACCTGAAACACAGCCACAGTAGAACCTTCCATCGTCCTATGGATTGGAATTGATTGCCGCGAGGCTCTCTTGTCCTGTAAATATTTGCAAGGCATTATTGATTCCATTAGCAGCTGGCTGCTATTTGTGACAATGGTGTGGATGGTTGCTGTTGGTAAGAGTAAGCCAGTGCTGGAAGGCCAGTCTTTTTTTTCACCGCACATTAAGGTCTTGTTTCACATGTGTACAGTTGTATACGACCTGTCCTTGCTGCCATTACGAGGGGAATGGTCACCCACTTGATTTGTGTGACACCTTTTAAAAGCGAGCTATTCAGGTGGATGATATACTATCTCACAGCCATTCTCATTAGTCTGTTTATTCATCTTCAAAGAAGGCATCGATACTCGCTTGCTGCCAGATGTTTTCTTGTATGAAGCCACAGAGGATGACAGTAACGGTACGTGTCCACATGGGCGTTTTTTGGACGCAAGGGATCGCCTCGCTTCCCAGCATTGGACGCTTGATGGGCTGCCACTAAGCGCTAGGGTTGTGTATTGGAAAGAATCTGGCGATGCGATATATATCATGATACAGATGTAACGATTCATTATATTGCGATATATTGCAATTTTTTCAAATCTAATTTGAGGAAAACTGTCATAGTATAAAGACACACCACCATATATACAGTATATGATCTGAGTAACCATGTGAAACTGCTACTGTGGGGACTAACATCATTACACATGAATATAATTGGACTAATTGGATCCACAAGAGTCTCAGCCTTCCAGTGATACCCAATTTATGCAATTCTAAGACTGATTAGGGACCCCAGTATGCAGAAATATTCAACTACACCATTTCAGAATAGGTGAAAATAACACATTTGTACTGCATGCAAAAAACTGCCTGGTTTTTACCCACGACTGCATGGGATTATCATAACATGTGCATGTCTGTAAAGGGGAGACTCGTGGGTACCCATAGAACCCATTTTCAAAGGGACCCCTTTGAAAATGGCCGTGCTAGTTTTTCATCACCAAAATTTGGAGCGTTATTTAACCTCCTTCTCGACAAGCTAGCACCAAAATGTACCAATGGATTCCTTACCTTTTCTAGTTTTATATTATACCAGTATCTTCACTCTATCTCTAAAACTGAGCCCGCTACAACCACCCGAAAACAGAATAGCGTCTGTGTCCGCTGTTGGATTTTTAAGAGGTTAATTAAAAATCAGCATTTTGGAGAATCAATACACTTGTTTGTATCGATATTTTCTTACACCCCTACTAGGCACCAGTCACCTGATTTTAGAGGAATGCTTTCACTCGTGGGCTGCTGCTCCCAGCTTTCAAACCGGAACCAACATGGCAACTCGTTTAGAAACTTTCTTCTCTTATATTACAAATTTATTTCACTGAAATTGAAATTAGGCGAGGAAAAAGCCCTGCAGTTGCTGAATCTGTCTTCATTTTAAATCGACAACAGTTAGTTTAAAAGTTTTTCAGGAGTTTCCAGAGGTGGCGAGTCACGCTTGGATCCCCCCTGATTTGAATAAAATAGCCTAGTCTTCAACTTTATCAAATGAGGAGCAGCCAACATGATGGTCCGTCTCTCGAAACGCAGCGCTACGCTACCAGAATGCATTGCACAGCTGCTTACATGGACAATGCATGGAAAGGATGGATCCTGTGGACACGTACCACAAGATGTTTTTTTTCTGTAAGGTGTAAAGAGCATGACCTTGGATGTGACTCTCGCTAGCCGAAGCTGATTTTGGCATGATGGAAAGGAAGGGAGGCAGACTTTAAAAAGAGCTGCTCGTAAAGCCTGGACACAATGCTCATATAGGGGCCAATGATGTACAGTCCGTGTGTATAGACTGTGGGTGTTTCATCTAATCTGAGGAAGCGAGGGGCCGGGAGAGTGCTGCTTAAGAGCACAGGGGAGAGCGAGGTGGCCCACGCACTGCTGCTCTGTTAACCCGCATCTCTTCACACATACCCCCTCCTCCTGCATATTCTACTGTTGTCTCAGGAACACAAAGACTATTTTCAGGCAGCCAATCCACAGAGGAGTGGGAAACTGCAGCCCTGCATGCCCCTAAAAGCCTTCATGACTTTTTAATCGGTGGCTCAGGGCTGTGTGCGTCCGGCGGTTAGAGAGTGGACCCCACTGCCATAGCTCCACTCCACGGAGGGATCAAATCCCCCCTCGCTTGAATCTCGGGCCTGTCAAAGCAGTCAGGCATGGAGGCGGTGGATGGGTGGCATCTGAAGGTGAGGGAGGGAGGGAGAGAGACAGAGAGTTGGCAGTGGAAAAGAGCAGTTTGCGGTTGAGAAGGGTGGATGGTAGAAGGCAGCCAGGAGGGAAATGTTTGTAAAGGGTGAAAGAATTTATGTGAAACTGCTGAGAGAAGGAATAGCCCCGCACCAAAATAGCAATTTCTAAGGTGAGAAAGAGTTTGTTCAGTGGAGTTGTAAGAGAAAAGTGATGTGTGTGTGTGTGTGTGTGCGTATGTGTGTTTGTGTGTGCATGGTACGTTCGGTAGGGGCAACACAGCATTTGGAGGTGATGGATTGTTACAGCATACCAAACAGAGTGGGAAAGGTGGGTGGTGGATTTTATTGGAGAGCTGGAAAGGTTTTGTGATGAATAATAGTCATGAGTGAATTGGTCATTGTCAGAACCCTCCAGAGCCTATTGAATCAGCAAGGCTAGGGTTTTACAATGAGCTCCAGCCCATGAAGATCGGCCTGTTGGGTCGTAATAGATGGAAAGTGAGTTGATGGAGGCAGGAGGTACAATAGATGAGGCCAGCTCTCACCGCTGGAGCGGCGTTTGTCGGTGGGGAAATGGGCCACAGGAGAGACCTGTGTTCCTCCCACACACTGTGCAGAGATCAGAGAGCAACGCGGATGCATTTGATGATCGCGTACAGGCATGAGTGCACCCACACACACACACACACACGCAGGTGCACGCACACACACAATGAGGCTCTGAGAAGAGTAAACATGCTGCAGGGGTAGCATGCTGGCTAATGATGCCCCGTTGACCCATCGCTAATGATCCCCCCTCAACGCAGCCAGGAACATGATGGGCTTTGATCTGTCTGTCATTAAGGGACTGTGGAGTACATGCACGTCTCTTTAATCTGATGAAGAATTCAAATATACATGGATCGACTGGAGAGAGACGCACACACATTTACAGTACAAGCATGTATCCTCATGAATAGTTATATATGCCTACTTACACGTGAAGACAGTCTCTGTACACCCACAAACATCTGCGTTTACTGTATGTTAGCGGTGTAAGAACATTCTCAATAACACTGTATGGAATGTTAAATAAAAGTACAAGTGCAGTGCCCGTTCAGAGCGTGTGTCCGTATAGAACGGGCCGATTGCTTGGCCCCCAGAAGTTCTGCTTGCAGCGTTGTCAAGAACCGCAGTATGGCTGCTTGCATCCGCCAAGCGTGGCGTTGATTGGATGAATGGTTCACGAGAAATACGAAGGACAGTCATACGTACATACACAGACAAACATACAGAGAATACTTCCATCATAGTTGATGGTTATGATGCTGCTGCAGCGCCACCTATTGGCCAAATGATACCAAATTTGTCATGGTCACTCAAACGTCATATCTACACATGTCCACCAAATGTGGTTGCAATAGCACAAAGCCTTCAGGAGATATGACATTTTTTGTAATATAAGCCCTTCCCACAGCATTTGAGATAACTTTTAGGGTCAGCTATAGCAAAACTGTACTTTTTCCGGCTTGGTCCAGAGATGTTTTGTACCAAATTTGGTGATGTTTGCTCAAAATTTGTAGGATGAGTAGCAAAAAAATCAGATTTGGACAAAATTCAAAATGGTGGGAAATTGGTCAGTGGATAGTTTTGTCTTGCGGTTCAAAAGTTACAGGCCAAAATGTAAAGTTTGTTGTTATAGCACCACCATCTGGCCAAATTGCACCACATCCGACACTGCACTCCCTTGGGTCCTGAGCAATACACCAGCCAAGTGTGAAGTCGATCAGATGAGCGAATCTCAAGATATGTTGAGGACAAACAGAGGGACAGACCGACAGAGATTCTTTGCTTTATACTGTAGTTAGACAGATGCAAAGATTCGTGGCTCAGATTGCACAAAAAGTAGTGCTATGATGTTGGATGGTACGGGGACTGTGATAAATGCAAAAGCAGATCCCACTGTTCTGATTGCATTAAGAAAAGCAAACTTTTTTTTACTCTCTTTTTTATACTTTAACAGTTTTTCTATTAGATATAAAAAATCACAATATATCGCCTCGCTTACAGTATCGCAATATATCACAATATATTGAATCGTAACCCTGTATCATGATACGTATCGTATCACCAGATTCTTGCCAATGCACAGCCCTACTGTATATAAAGGTCAGGTATGCAGACGCTTGCATTTTACAGACAAACACATACAGACAAACACACATATGCAGGAAAACACAAAAAGCCCTTGAATCCATGACAGAGATTAAACATGTCATTTACTCTCCATGGTAAAAGAGAAGTAATAAATAAAACAGATGATTTATTAATATACCGAGTTGTAATCCACTGCATTATATGTGTATTAAAGCACATTACTTACCATGGCATGGTGAGCGTTAAAGTGCTTCTAATAAAATTCCTAAGTGCCTACAGGCGTTTCAAAGCAGCGGCGGATCTCTGAGCAGTATCTCCTCAGTGTCTCGCTAATGGGACTGATGTAAATATGTTCATTTGTGAATCTTCTCTCCAATTTAGAGCTGCTCACATTGTAGATGAAGATTATCCAGGGATTATGAGGCTTGAAAAAAAAAAAAAAAACTCTATTTGATGTGTATTTATGCACGGCTTATAGATGTAGTAATATGGAATTAGGTCCCATCATGGTTGGAAAATACAAACATGAAAAAAAAAGTGTCACTCCTACCTTCCCCCCCCCATCTGGCTCCCCGTCAGGTTGTCATTTAGTGATATTCGCTTGCAAAAGTGGAAATTTAGCAGACGTTTATGATGCAAATCACCGGCTATAACTCTACGTGGCGTGGAGGGCCGCATTAAGCCTTCAAATCACTCATCCCGTTGCTTGGGCGCCAGTTACATTATGCCATATCCGCTTGATCGTTCGCATATTTCAGTGTGCTATTGCAGCTAACAACAGTCGATGCCTCCGCTTTGTAGGTCCTTAGAGGCGGAGAAAGTTCAGAGAATTACCAACATGATTTTTTTTTTTTTTTTTTTTTTCACACTGGTGCGTTAAGAGCAGTGATGGGAACATTTCAAGAACACAGCGGCGAGAAAAAACTGCTCTCTGAATACATTAACCTGATGGAAGATGGTGTTTCTATTTAAATTTATCTAATTTCTAACGATAACCTCCAGGATATATGTGACATTGTGTGAAGACTAAAATTGCTGTGGTTGTAATTCCTTTTTTTTTTAACATAAAGAGCTCTTGCATATGTATAAGACCGTCAAAAAAATAGAGCTAACCTTGGTTTTTACTTTCACAAATTCACTCTATACTTCTTGCATATCTAGTGGACACGTTGGGGTGCAGAGAGTTGAAAGTTTGAATCCAGGATGGGCCAGGGCTGAATTTTCCCTTCAGCAAGTTTCTTAATCTTTACCCTTAACCCAAATGTAAGAAAACAACCCTTGCAAACATTGCTGCAGCAACACTGGAAGGAATGTAAGCTTGAGTGCAAGCTCACGAATATAATTATAAAAACATCATAAAGCTCATATATTAGATAGCCTTGTTGGCACAGGGCTCCAAGCTGTACTCTGAGCCAATGTTGTGGTAACTACCAAGGGGTATGATTTGGTTTCTCTTGTAAGACAGCTTGCAATTTTAAGATCAACATGACAGAATCTTTACAAGTGGAAAAGTGGGCTTGTGACATTTATCATTAGGTGGACAGATGACGGGTGATTACTGAGAGTTGGATTCTACGTATATAACAACTAGTGGGCCACTTTGTTCTCCTGAGTTGCGGACTTAATCAAGAGAAACATACACATCTTTAATGTTCTGGTGTCAGGATTAGCGTCTAATCATTATTCATTATTTCCACTCTCATGCATAATTCCAAAGTATTCACATAGGATGTTATTAAGCGCACCCGATTTTAACAAGTCGTGTTCCTCTCACGCTAAACCATCCTAAAGGATCATGTGGAGAGAGTACAACAATTAGTATCTCTGACTGTGAATTTCTCCCTGCTTTGTTCGAGTTGCATGCTTCTCACTCGGCGCCCGTTACTGTATCTGATAATTGAGATGAGCAATGTGGTGTGAAGTCATGTAAGAACCAGCCAAACGCTTCCATTAGCATAATGTCAGGGCGTTCAGATCTGCTGTCTGCCTGCTGGCGTATACTGCTGGCTGCCTGTCTTCCGCACAATGCCACGGAGCCGTGTTCGTCCTCTTTCTTTCCTCCTGCTTGGAGCCACTTCAGAGACAAGAACCGGCAAAAGAGGATTCCGACGCCTCAGAGGTCAGAGATGTGGCCTGGTGGGATGTCGCATAGGAGGCCAGCAGCTTTGAGGTTCCATCTGAATGAAGTGATTTTTAGGGGGCGATGGGGGAGCTCTCACGCCATCACAGAGCTCGACTTGGTGCTCTAGCATGGGTGATGGGAGAGAATAGTGGTCAGAGGGTTTCTGTAATGCGGTGGAGAGAGAAGCAGTGATGTGACAAGCTCCACTCTGTCGGCTCTCACACTCCAGAGGTCTCAATTAGGAGCAGGGACTCTGTCCTCCCTCAGGCTGCCCTGCTCACAAAGGTGATAATCCTGCTACACATCATCCAAAATTAGATAAAATGAAATACACATCCATACACTCTATAACTCTACTCATCTCCAGGCGATTACACTGCCATCAGGCCATTAAATAGGCGTTATCTGTGGTTGTAAGCCCCATAGATGTGGGTCAGTAAGGCCCTGCTACACCCAATTTTAGGTTTTATCATCCGTTCACATGGTCGAGCACTGAAAGATTAGGGGTTAGAATCACCAGAGGCCGCACGATTGTCACAATACTTAAGTCACGATACGATCTTATTGCGATTTTAAACATTTTATGATATGCTGAGTTTTGCGATAAGATATATTGCGATTTATTATCTTTTTTCAACTGCAAATTATGCAGCTTGTCAACATCTGTTTTATCTAATAAGATCCAGTTTTCACTCTGTTCATTTCAGAGTTTTCATTCATCAAGATATAAAAGACGGGAGCAGAGGCAGATCATGGAGTGATGTATAGACAGCCTGAAACTCCATATGAGGTGGAGGTTTGGGGGGCGATTGATGGGACACAAAACACAGGGTTTTCACCCAGGAAGTTCACATCCCATATGAAACAAACAACGTGTAGTGGTCTTTGGGTTCACAAGCTTTAAATTTCACTTTCACTTTTGAAATGTAGTTATTTTAAGTCGAAATACAATGTTTTTCCCTAAACCCTAAACAAAGTTTTGTTGCCGAAACCTAAAAAAGTTGTAGTTTTGTTGCATAAACCCAAAGACGCCTTTTTGTTTGTGTTCAAAATGTAACATTTCATGCAGTTTTACGTGTTAGAACGTGTTTCACTTTCACTTTTACGACGTAGTAGGCGCAGTAGGCCCCTATTGACCCACATCTACGCCGCTAATAGCGACAGATAACGCCTATTTAATGGCCTGATAACCGTCAAATCAGACCCGATGTTGCTGACATGTAATCTGTGTGACATATTGTAAATATGAGAAACTCCTCACATCCCAATCCCATTGTAGATGATGCATTGACACAAAAAGAAGGTGTCTGTCTCCTGCAAAACATGCAAATAAAGCATTGCCAACACTGATTGCTGTTCACGTCTGGGCTCAGAGGAAGGAAGTGAGACAGACAGGCAGGTTGTGTAAATGTAATGAAGGGAGGGAGATAATAATTCTTCTCTCCGTCAGCTGCTCTCTGCCATTAGCATTTACTGCCAGCCCCTGCCACTCACGGCTTGGCGCCCGTGCACTCTGCCACACTGATAAGAATCACAATCACCCGCCATTCCACGCGCATATATTACAATGGCAAGCGCCCCCGATACGTCGCACCTAAGCAAAACACTATTAGCATGCCGGTCGGTATCTCTCCAATTCAGAGATTCAAAGGGTTCGGCTGGGGAGAAAAGGCGCGGATGGGACATGGCAGTTTGAGTCCATGCATTTTGCCTGATAATATTCTGGTGTCTGTATCTTAAAGAAACACAGTCACACAAGGATTTACGTTTTGCACACACACATATAGTATGAGGGATAAAGGGGAACAAGGAGCAGACAGGTTGTCATAATGTCAAGAGCAAAGATGACTCTCTCCTCCAAAAAAAAGTACAACTCTATCTATATGTTAATGGTGGGAAGGGAGAGATCCAGATTCTGTCTGGTGCATCAGGCAATTAAATCAAGACCTGTCTGATATCTGACGATACCCACAGCGGTCCCAGGATGGACAGGCAGCGCCGCGTTGCAGGTGCATCTGATCATCTCCACCTCAATGCGTGTGAAGTAATGTTTCCCCTACCATACCATCCACTAATTAGGATCTAATTATCCAGGCTAGTGTAAACAATCGCGGCAGATGGCACAGCGTGCCGTATTAACTCTAATGACCCGGGGCCCTGTGGAATTCACATTTCAGCGCGTTTGTTTATTTTCCTCCATTAGTCTTTGCCCTACTTTCTAAATTCACTTAGGCCTATTTCCAACCTTCTCATGCCTTGAGAAAAGCTGCCCGCCTCCTATTCCCGATGCAGCTCTCCTTGTTGTTTTTTTCTGTTATTATTGCTATTTCTTCCACTTACTGTCGTTTATGTGTTTTGTGTTGCTTTCTCTTGTTTTTTTTTAAACAATGTCAATTAGCTCTCACGAAGATCAAGTGAGAATTTGTACCTATTTTTCTCTCTCCCACCCGCTACCGTCTCCCCTTCTCCCTGGTGAAAAGAGGAAGAGTCGGAGAGAGGCGCGTATGTGATCTGGCGCACAAAAAACCTTTACTTCCTCTTCCAAATCGTAGGAGCCGTCAGTCTCACTTGGGAAATAATACTGTGATGTCAGTCACACACGCACTACCAGCATGGATCATTTGTGTTTCTACCCGTAAGAGCTCTCCAAACCTCACTTCCTTAAGGAAAAACAATTTCATATATCTTGTCCTTCGCAAGAAAGAAATTGCCATATAGTGTATGGCTAAGTTGATACATCCTTTGGATCCAAGAATGTGTTCACAGCTCGCTGCTACGACACATAAATCTTCTCTGAGTGCCACAAAGTCAGACAAGAACCCATGCTTTGTCTTTTACAAAGCTAGGACTATCCCTTGATGATTACAGACACAACTTTCCTACATCAAGCTACAGTTGTTCATTTGTGGTTTTCCCCCACTGTTCGCCGGACAGGGCTGAGCTGACTAGAGACTGGATGCTGCAGAGGGCGTGTAATGGCGGCTGTGGGTGTGCGAGGTCTCATTAATTGACGCCGGGCCTTGTGCCTGTGCTCCTCTGCGTGCCGTGTTCCCTGCCAGGAGCTGGACTTGCTAATTAGGCTCCTGGATATCACAGACACGTCCCTCGCTGTACGCCGCACAATATAGTGACTCAGAAAAAGTGCTAAAGAAGAAGAGAGCCGGGGCGAGAGGATGGAGGGAGATAGAGAGTGCGGAATGACATCTCGACAGAGAGCTCAGGAGGAAGGGACGTGGGGAAGAGAGCGAGGGAGATGACAACTGATGAGAGGACAAGGAGAGAGAGTACGAAAACGACTGTATTGGGAGAGATCAAGGCCACCAAGAAAGAGAAGCTGCCACAACACATAGGGAGGAAACTGATATTGTGGCAGGGAAAAGAGAAGAGAAAAAAAGAAGAGGGAATCAAAAAGAAAAAGCTAGTTGGAGACAGGCAGAGCATAGCAGAGAGGTAGAGGGAGACACTCAGAGGAGCAGCGAGGCAAACAGGGAAGAATTCCAAACAGAAAGTGTGTGTGTGTGTGTGAGTATGTGTGTGTGACTGTGAATTTGTCTGCGCTGCCCGCCGGAGTGTGTGTCCAGATAATTCAATCTGCTGCCCATTGACTGGCCTCCCGCTCCGTCTTCGCTCCTAATTAAATCTCCATTTGTTGGCTGGATGCTGGTGCTTCTAATTGTGATGCTGCAGCATCAGATAGACACACTTAGACACACCTAGAGACACACACACACACATACACATAGGCCCGCAGCAAGTGGGATCCCAGACACGTCACCACCGCGCTACATTACACCTCAATTAATCACATCAATTACGCATCAATTAACCCGTGGCGATCCACTTAACGCGGCCGGGGATGCGGGGCGGTTTTTCGTCGGTGGCGACCTGAGGACTTTTTCTGCAACATCAAAGCAGACGCATCATCAGAAAGAAGAAAACAACTTAACATGAAAATCCATATTCGTACTTTCCTCCGAGCGGTGAGCATGACTGGATGAGCTTTTAAAAGCTGTCACTTGGGCCATGAAACCTTTTATCGTTACAACATAGATACCAAAGAGATCTTAGTCCGACTGAATGGTGCACAAACTTGTTCTAGAGCTATAAATTAGAGGTGGGACCAAAAAATCGATTCACCTATGTAGCGTGATTTTTTTACTAATTTGAAATAGATTTTTCAATGCTATAATCGATATATTTGCTTCATTTGAGTCTATGCGGCGGTTGAAGGAAGTTACCGCTTTTATTGTTGTAGTTTTAGTAACGTGACGTCATATCCGTTCCGTATCCGTCAACCGAAACAAACCACAACAAGCCGAAACGACAAAGTAGAAAACGGCAGAGGGTCTGCATGGATATGACCCGTACCCTCACATTTTACATCCAAAGTGGTAAACACTACACATGCAGTAACGTAAACACTTTGTGGTTCACACATTGCCATAGCCGTCACTCGCATCTCCATGGTCAAATCCGCCGACACTACAACTGTAGAGCACCCTTATACTGACATTTATGTTAAATGCATTCAAACAGCCCCGATGGAGCTGACCATGGATGTATAAAGAGAACAAAGCTAACGGTAAAGGAAGTATACACAAAGTATACACGTGTGACTACGTCCAGTTCTCAGAATAAGTTGTTAACAAAGGGAACTGTAAAATACATATATGGAAATAAGATTGATTGGATCATATTCACCAGAAGTATAAAACATTACATGTCTCTAAAATACCACTTATTTGTGAAGGAAATGTCTTTGATTTTTGGGTTGCTGGAAAAAAAAATCAATAATATATTTCTGACAGTATATTTGACTTCAGGACATCTCTGACTACATACTTGCTGAAAATCAAACATTGTTACTCTATCAATTCAGATATTTTCCAAAGTAAAAGTCTAGAAGCCTAGAAATGTATGATTTAACTTTTTCCCATAGTCTAGTGTTAAAAAAAGTTAACGAAAATTGCAATAAATCGTAATATCGAATCGCAATATTTGAAATATGGTTATAATATTGAATTGGGAGATAGGTGTATCATCCCGGCCCTACTATAAACCCAAAGGGGGTTGGGAGACATGGAGCTGTGATGGACTGGCACTCACATGCAGATGCTGATCCGTAAGCCATTTCTCTAAATGAGTGCAGGGTTAGATGGAGGCTCTCCATCTCCCCTCCCCGTCTTCCAGGCCTGGTCTGCTTGTTTGGCTTCGGCTGTAATGGGTCGCTTCACCTTGCAGCCTAGCGTTGGAGGACACACTCTTTTCATTTCTCCACCCCTTCTCAATCCCTCACCTCATCCCGCCTCTACATCACCTCCCGATATCTCTCTTTTATCATTAAGCCCCGCGTTTCTCTCGCCATCTGTTTTCACCGTCGCCCTCTCTGTCTTTTCTCGTTCGCTGTCTTTCTTAATCCCTCCCTGCGTGTCCGCCTGTTTTCTGACTCACCTAAGTGATGGAGTGTAAATCGGTGGGGTGCCTGTTGTCACGGTGACAGCGGCTGGTGACGGAGTGACAGTTCGGGCTGACCTTCAGGATGGATGGTGTTTTCGCGGGGGAGGAGGTGTGGATAGTTGTGTATTTATGTGTTTGTTAAAAGAGCCCAAACATGCACATCTCAACTTGTAAAGCAAATCGTGTGTGTGTGTGTGTGTGTGTGTGTGTGCTTGATGCACATGTGTATATCTATAAGGGAGGTGTTTCATCAGCTTTTAAGATGCTTTTAACCCCCCGCCACCAACCCCACAACCCACACCCTTTCACCAAGCCATTACTAGGCCAAGGTTGCTGCCATGACTGTTGCATAACCCCCATCAGAGAGGCTAACCATGACCCATCTCACATGTTAAAGTCCAATTGGAGAGGCTAAATGACGGCTCTAAATTTTCCTGGATGACATGATGCACCATGAGGTGGACTGGGGGTGCTCGATGGAGCGGGGAAGTTATGTGCATATATGTATGTGTGCGTGTCTGGGAAGAGAAAGAGAGGTGGAGAGAGTGAGATAGCGAGGTGGAGAAAGAGTGAGCAGATAACAAGACCTCCAAATGTTTCGGCATGCGGGGGCTCCACTTTATCGCTGCATCTCAGTGATACAGTTGTGCCGAGAGCCAGCGAGGATGTGGTTACATAGGCTCAAACACAGGTGCCTGAGGATTAAGCAGAGGGCAGAAAGAGCTCCCTGCTGCTGCTGGAGTGGAGCGGGGGTAAGGAGGTGAGGCACAAAAATAAGCAAGAGAAAGAATACAAGACAAAAGCCGAATGTGAACACCGTCTGTGTGATTGCATGCCAGCCGCGGCGCGATGGGGAGCACAATGGGCCTTGGTTTATAAAGCTGCCCCGGTGCCTGTGGTCTTTGTCTCACGGCCATTAAAATTCTGTGTCTGCAGCAGGGGACCCGGCTGGAGACATGCCACCATTCAACCTCAGCTGTCAGGTTAGAATAAGGTGTTTTCATATCTTTGGTGAATGGGCTGGTGGTGCAGCGTGACTGTCGGGGGCAGCTGCTCTGCACAGCAGCCACATTAAAGCCCTCCTGGTCCCGCCATGCCAGGTTTTGGTCTTCCCTGGATCTGTCGACCCGTTTCGGCTGGCTTTTATCTGTGCTCATAGTGCTGCAGGAATTCATAGTCCAGAAGGACTGCCCTCTAGCTTTCCATCTGGAAAGCCTGCAGCAGGCACTGCCTCGCACCTGCAGAGCCCACCGCTGTCCCTTCATTCATCATTGGAAAGGCAAAGGCCACAGTTCTTCCTTTTCTTCCTCGCGTCTCTTCCAGAAAAGATGTCAGCTTTACTACTTGACACAGTGCAGCCAGTCAGCCGCAGTCAGATGAACTAATGTCCTCCAGTCAAATAAAGGGATATTTCAAGTGTTTTGAAGTGGGGTTGTATGAGGTACTTATCCATAGCCAGTGTATTATCTACAGTAGATGAAGGTCGGCGCGCCTCCAGTTTGGAGAAACAGACAGGAGTATCAACACAGAAGCACAGCAATGTACTGCTGTGGATGGGATTGGCAGCAAAATGTATTTTAGCCTCTATATTTAGATTATTTTTGCCACTATACCTTGCCGTGAGTCAGCTATACAGTCAATGTGTCCGATGTGGAACTGAAGCCGTTTTCGATGCTCTTGCCAAAGCCACCAGACTCCATTGAAAAAAACTGTAATTTAATCTGCCGCGATCGGTCGTGTTCTGTGATGTCAAATTACAGTTTTTTTCAATGGAGTCTGGTGGCTTTGGCGAGAGCATCAAAAGCGGCTTCGGTTCCATGTCGGAAACGTAGACTGTATAGCTGTCTCACGGCAAGGTAAAGTGGCGAAAATATTCTAAATATAGTGTATACTTAATACAGATTTTTTTAGGTGGGCCTCTCTTTTAGGTGGCTAAAATACGTTTTGCTGCCTCCTCGTCCACAGCAGTACATTGCCTTGCTTCCGTGCTAGTACTCCTGTCTGTTTCTCCAAACCGGGGGCGTGCCGACCGTCATCTACCGTAGGTAATACACTGATTATGGATAAAAACCTCATACAACCCCACTTCAAAACACCTGAACTATCTCTTTAAGTTGATTCTATAGTCCCCTATTTGTGCATTCATGTGTGTTTGTGTCCACAGACGTGTTTCTGTAAAAATGAGACATGCATATATGTATTATATCACACTTCTGTTCCATGAAGTCACAGTGGTTTTAAACAAGATGACACCTGAGACGATTTATAGATCAGCTCAGCGGCGATGACACCCCAGCGGAGGCAAAAACATCCACATGACGCATTAGTGACAGCAGCATCGACAGCGAGCCGTCTCTAGTTTACTGTATATTAACAGAGCTTTGTGCTACTGCATGTGCACACATGTGAAAGTTCACATCTGCGTGAGCATAAATAGACACATCTGTTTCCATGTTGACATGCACATGTGCAAACAGACGCATTGCATATTTACAGTGTTTATCTGCACACATAAAACAGAAGAAACAGATACGCTTTAAAACACATGCGGTGTCCACCACAGGCGCTTTTTGACCTCAGCGGTTCACTGCGAAGATCAAAAGCACAGTGATGAAGAGGAAGAGGAGAATGAGGGTCAGACGAGAGGTTCTCTGTCGGAAACTCATTAGATCCCAGAGCCCAGCGTGCAGAGGAATTGGTTCTATCTCCCTTCAGCAGCGAGAAACTGTTAGCGGTCAGCGGCCATTTAAGTTCTCCCCGAGTCTCGAGGAGAAAATCACTTAACATGGCGAGCAATCTTTTCTTGGATGTCGGTTCTGCGCTGTATCTTAAACAGTGACTTTTCCTCTCTCGCTTTGTTCCTGAATATACACTCTTTACCCTAAATGAGAAATTGCCGCAGATAGCCGGTGATTAGAAATTCATAAAAAGGGGCTCAAGTGATCCGGTAATTTGAGGTAGAAACGGATGTGATCACATGAATGGCACTAAAACAGGAAACCTCAGTGGTGATTACCGTGCACTCAATTCTGCAATTTCACATCAGTAACTTGGTATTACGCATATTCCTTGCCTCAATGTGTGCCCAAACGGGTTTGCCGCGTGCAGGTCTCTAATGGTGGCTTGTTGATGGAGCCGCATTGCTAAGTGCATGTAGCCACCGAGCCCCTGAACCAGCTGGAAATGGTTGGGTGTTGCCTGTGTGCGTTTGTTCAGGCATAAGTGAATGTTTTGGGTTGTGTGTGTGTGTGTGTGTGTGTGTGTGTCAAGTACAAATGCATTTACTGGTGGGTAGAATTACAGCACAGCCGCCACTCCACCGGCTATACTGCCTGGGGAAAATAAGGATGGTTCTTTAGTTTGGGCTCAGACGGGGATCAGTTTCAAGGGTCTGTTGGTTTTGTTTTAGAGACGTTCATGAAGGTGGTAGAAAGAACAGATTAGCCAGGTAGTAGTGGAGTATTGTTGTAACCAAACGGGAGAAATGTAAGGACTGGTTTATGAAACAGAAAGGTGGTTTTGTTTGCCTCCTTTTTATGAGTGCTGGGTTTTTTTTTTGAGGGTAATAGAAAGGGGAGTAAGCTGCAGCTTCCAGAGGGGTATTGTGCTGGTGTGTGTGTGTCCGGTTATCTGCGTACCTACAGTGTGAGACACAGAGGTGCACAGTCATTCCTTTTATTTACAGTTTCAATCAGGTTCAATTTTCTGTATCCCCCTTCCCTGCTCGGCGAGGCTGCCCTCACATTCACCCGCTTCCGCCACGCCATCCACTGCATTCGCCGCCATAAATCTTGGGCGTGAACCTGCTGGTGGATGTGGAGAGAGAGAGAGAGAGGGAGAGAGAAAGAGGCTCCAGCGATGTGCCATTAGAATGAGTCAGCCAGTGTGTGGTAGACCCAGAACCAGGCGTGCTCCGGGCTCATGGCGGCTTACTGCAACTATTAATACAGACTTTAATTAGCCCGCCACAAACACTGGCACAATCGGCTCAGTGTCGCCCGTGGCTGGCGAGGCAGACAGATCAATAGGTCTGATCATGCCTTTTTCATCAGCTCAAATGAAAGCACTTTGTCTCCGAGCTCAGCCCCGGACCCTTAGCGTATCACCTTAAAGGCTTTCCGCGGCTGCGCTGGCTGTGTGCAGCGTTGCGGATGGGGCCTGTATAATCTGGCTGCATTAGGGAACTATAAAGATAAATGAAGGGAGGCACAGAGCATAACTCATCCTGTCAGAGAAGGGGGTTTAAGGCTGGGAAACTTTGTGTTTTCTAAAGCAGCCCCTGCCACCCCCCACCCATGGCTTCCTAGTTTCGCACTCTCTCTTCCTCCTCGCCTTCTTTCTTTTTTTTTTGTGTACAATCTCTGCCGTATTTTTCTCCATCTGCTTTCTGTCTACTCCCCCTTCCCTCCTCTCTCCATCTCCATCTCCTTCTCCCTCCCGCATCCTCTTTTACTGATCTGGAGGTATGGAAGAGTTCATTTACACTTCCTCTGCTGCACAAATTGCTCCTCTACCTCTTTGCCAACGCATTTCGGTTTGAAATAAAAGAGTAAGCTGCTTTTTGCGGTAACAACTTTATTTCATGTGCTTTTTTTGGCAGGCTTTTCCGTTGACCTTCAAGTTCCCAATCAGTGCAGAAGAAAAATGTAAATAGCTTGTTCCGAGTCCTCGTTTCCTGTGAAATTGCTGAAATTGTGTTGAGTGTCTGCACACAGGGGTCACTGAATCACCAAATCAATGCATTTTTTTTACCAGCTACCCCCTCTGTCATTTTCAGGTCTGTCAATGGAGTCAAATATTTAATTGCGATTAATCGCACATTTTTTATCTGTTCAAAATGTACCTTAAAGGGAGATTTGTCTTAATACTCTCATCAACATGGGAGTGGGCAAATATGCTGCTTTATGCAAATGTATGTATATATTTATTACTGGAATTTAATTAACAACACAAAACGCTGCCAAATATTGTCCAGAAACCCTCACAGGTACTGCAATTAGCATAAAAAATATGCTCAAATCATAACATGGCAAACTGCAGCCCAAAAGGCAACAACAGCTGTCAGTGTGTCAGTGTGCTGACTTGACTATGACTTGCCCCAAACTGCATGTGATTATCATAAAATGGGCATGTCTGTAAAGGGGAGACTCGTGGGTACCCATAGAACCCATTTTCATTCACATATCTTGAGGTCAGAGGTCAAGGGACCCCTTTGAAAATGGCCATGCCAATATATCCTCGCCAAAATTTAGCGTAAGTTTGGAGCGTTATTTAACCTCCTTCGCTACACGCTACTATGACATGGTTGGTACCAATGGATTCCTTAGCTTTTCTAGTTTTATATGATGCCAGTACCTTCACTCTAACCTGCTACAAACTAAAAATCGCAAGTTGCTTTAATGTGTTAAAGAACTTAGTGGTGTTAAAATGAATTTGTGCTAACACGTTATTATCGCGTTTATTTGACAGCCGTCTTTTTTAAATCACTCTCACTTTTTTCCCCCTCTCTCTTTTCTTGTTTCCAGTAGATGATGTCCCACCTTATTTTAAGATGGAGCCTCCTCAGACGCAGGTTCACCTGGAAGGGAACCGCCTGGTCCTGACCTGCATGGCCGAGGGCAGCTGGCCCCTTGAATTCAAATGGATCTACAACGGCAGCGAGCTCACACGTTTCTCCTTGGAATACAGGTGAGGAATACAACCTTGCCTGCCTGAGCTCATTCTATTACCTTCTTTTTTTTCATTATTATTCATCATCTATAATTAGCTTACTACATGAGGACATTTTAGCGGCATTTAATTGTAACTAATAGCTCAATTGCTCATTTTTATTCATATTGGAAACTCATTTTCATGGATTTATTCAGGACTGATTTGGCTGCATGTCTCCCCTGAGACATAACATCCTGCGTTCAGGGGATTGTCAGATTTATCCCGATTTGTATCTCGCACTGTGTTCAGCGTGCAGAGATGGGGCGAGCAGATAACTCCTCTCTTTTCTCTCTCTTTCGCTGTTTGTTGAAACTGCGACGGAATCTAACAATGCATATTTTTTCATCAAATTGTGCAGTGAGTGTGGGTGGGCTGGTTTGCTTTGTCAGCAGTAAGATGCTGTTTCACTGACCGTGGACTTTTATTACACTTCAGCCTCTATCACAATGCTGGAGGATTGTACTAAGGGCACAGAGTAGTGTGGCAAGAGAGAGCCTCAGCCTGTGCTAACAAGGCCTCTCTGTGTGTGAATGCATCGAGCCCATTTGTCCATGTACTGTAGGCTTGTGTGTGTGTGTGTGTGTGTGTGTGTGTGTGTGTTCGCAAGTCACAGTCCACACGGTGAAAGTCAGTTTCTATCTAATTCTAGCCCTGTTTTCTTCACTCTCTACTCAGTCTGCCCAGTCCCCTAGACATGGACAGACTCTCTCAGGTGGCATTGTCTGATTGCTATCGCTGGCTACACCCCCCGCCTCCCTCTCTCCCTCCCTCCCTCTCCCCACATTCACACTCACACTTTCCCTTCCCCGTCTCACATCCTCTTCTCCCCATCGTCTTCTTCTTTCCCTGTCTTTTTCCTCAGTATTTGGCTGTGCTCTCACGTGGCTTAGTCTCTGGGTCTGCTCTGCGGGCCAGCCCTCTGCTTGTTATTCTTCACCAGCCCTGATCAAAGAGGAGAACTTGAATCCATTTAATCGGACCCCCCCCCCTCCACACACACCACCTCACCCACCCTCTCCTACTGTGAATTGCAGTGCAGGGGCGGACTCCACACTCCTAAGTGGCTGTAGCAAACCAATTAAAGAGGACTCA
This sequence comes from Sebastes umbrosus, assembly GCF_015220745.1. Classification (NCBI taxonomy): domain Eukaryota; kingdom Metazoa; phylum Chordata; class Actinopteri; order Perciformes; family Sebastidae; genus Sebastes; species Sebastes umbrosus. The sequence continues at coordinate 25,133,554 of NC_051282.1, read as the reverse complement.
GATCTGGGGGTTATCTACCTATATTTCACACACACACACACACCATTTAACATTAATGCACATCGGGGGAGAGACGGAGTTACGGCTGCCAGGGATGAACAGGTGAGAAGCGCTCATATGATTTGATTCAACTGACTGAAGATACAAGATAACAATGGGGTCTTTTGTGAGTCCTGCCAGTCAGTCAGAAACTCTCCGCTCTTCGCTCCACAGCTGGCCTTAAAGGGACTCAATGTAAGAATCAGAAATTGCTTGTTAAAGCTTCAGCAGGCAGAATGGTTTTGGCATCATTGGGAAAAAATGTCATAATAACTTTTCAGCATATTGTAATTCAGAGAAAACTAGACTTCTGCAACTCCTCATGGCTCTGTTTTCAGGCATTACAAAATCTATATCTATCTATATCTACTTTGGCTAATCACAGGTCATTTCAGAGAGAGAGCGTTCCTATTGGCTGTGCTCCTGCAGGTGGGCGGTGCTTGGTATTCCTTCAACTGATGTCAACATGGCTGCCGGGTCGCAAACTTTCATTTTACATCCAAACAGTACACTACTTTTCCTGCTTCAACCTCCCGACCGACAGTGGTCAGGAGGCACAGGGACACATACCATAGTTTTGGTCTCCTGGGAACTTCACTGAAACAAGACACGGGAGACCTCTGTTGGTCTTGAGGAGCTGCAGCGTTTATTTCTGCACAAACTGCAACTTCCACTGTACGTTCACTTAATATTCTCAGCGAAAAAATAACTCTCTTCTGCACCTCTGCTCGCTCGTTTCGCCGCCACTCGCTCTCTCTTGCTTCACCACTCACTTCCCACATGCGCACACACTCCCACCACATTAGTTTTCCCCCTGACGTCGGTCACGTTCCTGTTTTGCGAGACGGTCTTAATTAGATATAACTTTTGTGCTTCCGTGGAGTTTGTATCGGAGTCTGAGTTGTGGTGGGGGCTGGTCGTTTGTTGGCGTTAGCGGACTCCACTTCTTACCAAACGTTAGCTGTCATTGCATACTGTTAGCCCTGAAGCGGAGCTGAAAAAAGTAAAGGCACTCGCGAACTCGCATGACGTCACATCCGTTTGGATTTTGCCAGAAAATCGACCCTCATTCTTCACATTAAAAGCAGTCTACAGGTTGATAAAAGAAACACATAAAGTCGCGGAAGGTGTTATTTTTTAGGTTAAATTACAACCTGTTCACACATTGGCAATAAAAATAGTTAAAAAAGATTTAAGACTTTAAGATTACTGTCCGTCTGCACATCAGCGCTGAATCATACTTCAAGGCCGCTCTAGTATATTCCTAATTTAGAACCTCCATGTCTCATGGCTAAGTGGAACGCCATTTAAGCTGGAGCCCAGTGAAACATCTCGATTCATTTAGCATCTCGAGTGTGTGAGGGGGGGGGATAAAAGCTCCGAGATGATAAAATGTCACCGTCTGTCACGCTCATGATGACGACTAATGGCACTTTGTGTTTGTGTGTGTGCCCATTAGGTACCTGATCCCCTCGCTGGACCGGTCGCACGCCGGCCGCTACCGCTGCATCGTGAGGAACCGAGTGGGCGCTATAATGCAGTGCAGCACTGAAGTGCAGGTCGCCTGTAAGTGCGGGTTTCTTTTCCACACGTGTGACAAAGTAAGGGGAGGACGCTGGGTTTTGTTAAAGGCTTGTCAGGCTCAGTATGTGGATGAGTCACTGAGTAAAGGAGCTTAGCTTTTGAAAAAAGTACATAATAATGACAATTCTTCTTTTTTTCATCTCCCATCATGTTTCTCTTCTAGTATTAATTTTCCTCTTTTGCTCACTTTCCTTGTCTACACTTCTTCTCTTTAATGCCTGCTAGATATGGGTGGTTTTGTGGAGGGCGAAAGGTCTCAAACTGTCTCCCAGGGTGATGGCGCTCTCATCCACGCGCCGCGGATACACAGCTTCCCCAGGCCACAGATCACCTGGTTCAGAGACGGGCGTAAGATTCCCTCCAGCAGCCGCATGTAAGTCTACCCTGCATGGTATGTTCGGCGTGTGTGCACGTGTGTTTCTGCGCGTGTCTGAGCGCTTGTATATGTTGCTGGAGCAGAATATCTTTCACTTCAGAGAACTCCGAGAAGTTCAATACTGCTCGCAGATTTTCTCACACACACACATACACACACACACCATGAGTGAAGTTGAGCAGAGTGGTTGATGATGTTGGCGCGGGCCCTGTGTTCATCACTGAATCACCTCTCAATGATAAAGCGGGTTATTATATCGCCCCTATTGACTTTGCAGGCGGAATGATTGAAGGGTAGAGATAGAGCAGGCAGCAGGGGAACCAATTAGACAAAATTGGACAAAAGGCCTCAATTGACGATGTGTTTGACTGACAGCTCTCACCCCTGGGTGGATTTGTATGTGGGAGGGTGTGTGTGTGTGTGTGTGCATGTGGTGAGAGTCTGTGCGAGGCCGCGTGTGCACAGTGGGAGTTCAGCGGGTGACTGTATATCTGTCTATGAGCTATGCTGCGAGCGCGAGTGTAGCTTTTTTTTGGTTCACTGGATTCCTGCCTGTTCAGATATGCAATTTTCCTGAAGAGACACTGTGAAGGTAATCACCTGAGATTAATTTCGCCATCCAGACAAATAGAGGAAGGCAGTCCACAGCTCCTCGGAAACCGTCTCCTCGTGTATTATTCAGCAGCGAGCTCTACCATGTCATAGCTGACATGAAGACCCAGAGTTGCACGGTCTCCCTTGAAGAGTGGATCGGCGCAAGTACCATCTGCCTGCAGGGCTCCAAGTAAAAAAACACAGCACAAGTAACACAGTAAGAAAAAATCCCCAACCCCTTCCATGAATGTTCCAGACCAATTCCAGAGCCGGTTACTGTGCCGCTGACTCTTATCAGAAGCGAAGCGGTGAAGCTTTTGCTCCCTGACAATGAGAGCCACTGACAGGACACTCTGCATTTACCGCTTGTTTGCTTGCTTTGTGTCAGGCCCCATTGATATTCACAGGCATGTGTGTATATCGGTGTTTGTGTGTTTGTGTAGGTGTCTGTTGGCTCGATGAGAGCCACGCAGCTCCTAATTGTCCAGGAGTGTGTCTGTTTATCCTGCACCGATCAGGCAGATGCTGGCAGATATACGGAGAGCCTAATCTGGCCGCGTGCTTAACTTCAGCCCTCATTTAATGGGCCCATCTCAGACGTTTGAGCCCATCAGCCCAAACCAACGTTCAGCCATTCTCCAGGAACAAAAAGGATTTTAAAGGAATGGCTCGTTATTTGTCAAGCTAGTGTGTAGTTTTTACAGTCATCCATCCATTTTCTTGTATTCTGCGTAGCTCGTCATAATGACTGTAAATGCAGTTAATGTGGGACAAATCAGAAATCCATCTTAAGCTCAAAAAAACACTCAGACACACAGATCATCCAAACTAACGTGATGCTGATACAGCACGTTATATTGAGTTTACAGCATTTAAAGAAATTTGAGTTTATTAGCGTCTGTCTGTTGCACTTACTTGTCTCTACACACCGGGGCAGGTTGCGCTTTGACTGTTAAGCAGCATGAAACCTGCCAAAATAAAATATAAATAACTAAATTACTCAATAAATAAATAAATATGCTATTAAATCATCCAAAAATAATATTAAAAATAAATGTAGGCTTTAATAATTCATGAAATTGGCATAAATTGATATTTCTGTTTTAATTTGCTTCTTTATTTCTTAATCTTTGTATTACTTCCCCCTTTTATTTATTTATTAATTTATTTATTAACATAAATTTATTTATTTTTGCATTTACTTTTATTTATTTAACATTTATTTTTAATTTATTTAATTATTATTAAATTATTAAATTGTATTTATTTATGTATTTATTCATTTATTTATTTCTGCATGATTATGTACTGTGGTTTTGTCTTACAATAAATATATAGACGTCTAACTTCATCAGTTGCTCAAAGCTGTTGTTGTAGGACCAATTCATTTGTCTGGATATATTAAGTATATCACAAGACCAGCCTCACTTATCTTAACCCGCTGGGTTCATACAGCGATTGATATTACAGTTACTTTGTATTAATACACTAGTACCGTAGAAACAGTGAGTATAAAATAACGAGACACATTCTGAACTATTCATTTAAGACACTGCAGTGCCTTGTAGATAGAAGTGCTCATAAAAATGGTGTGCTTCTTTTTCAGACATAATTTATGAGCGTGTGTGTGTGTGTCAGTTTACCCTCAGGATTTATTGACTGTGAGAAACAACTTCTCACTGGTTTAATGATATGAGTGTGTCTGTGAGTGGTTTGGTTGTGTTTGGGGACAAATGTTATAATGCACACCAGTTAAGTGGGAATGTATGATTAATTGAGAACCAAATTGGTGACTCCACTTTGATTTGACTACATTCAACGTTACCTAAAGCCGTTTGTGTCCTTATTGGGTAAGGTTGAGGTAAAAGGAATAGTTTGGGTGTTTTGAAGTGGGGGTGTATGAAGTACTTATCCATAGTCAGTGTATTGCCTACAGTAGATGACGGTCAGCACGCCCGTCTACACAGAAGAAGACAGAGAAACAGACAGGAGTTACCGCGTTGAATCAAAGCAATGTACTGCTGTCGACGGGTCGGCAGTAAAATGTATTTTAGCCACCTAAAAGAAAGGCTCACCTAAAAAAATCTATATCAGTCTAAGTGTACGCTATATTTAGAATAATTTCGCTGGTTTACCTTGTTGTGAGACGGCCCTTTCCGACGGGGAACTGAAGCTGTTGTGTCCATTTATGCTCTGACCAAAGCCACCAGACTCCATTGGAAAAAAAAAACAGTAATTTCACCTCACAAAACCCAGGACTTGCTGGTCTACCGCTGCCTCGATCGGTTATTTTGTGCTAATATGTGACTTTGGTGAATCCGAACTAACCAAAGTCACACAATAACACAAACAAACTAACCAATCGAGGCAGCGGTAGACCAGAAACTCTCGTGTTCTGCGAGGTAAAATGACTGTTTTTTTCAATGAAGTCTGGTTGCTTTGACGAGAGCAGAGATAACGGCTTCAGTTCCCCGTTGGTAACATAGACTGTACAGCTGTCTGGTGCCAAGGTAACCCGGCAAATTATTCTACGTATAGCGTACACTTCAACTGATATTGATTTTTTTTAGGTGGGCCTTTCTTTTAGGAGGCTAAAATAAGTTTTACTGTCGGCCTCGTCCACAGTAGTACATTACCTTGGTTCCATGCAATAACTTCAGTCTGCTTCTCCAAACTGGGGTCGTGCCGACCGTCATCTACTGTGGGTAATACACTGACTATGGATAAGTACCTCATACAACCCCAGTTCAAAACACCCAAACTATCCCTTTCAGTTAGTTTGATGGAAATGAATGTAAGGCAATGCAATGCCCTTGATAGTAATGCTAAACAAATATGTGTGTGCATGAACATTTCCTCAGTGCCATCACCCTGGACAACACGTTGGTCATCCTGTCCACCGTGGCCCCCGACGCGGGACGTTACTACGCCCAGGCGGTCAACGACAAGAACGGGGAGAACAAAACGAGTCAGCCCATCACGCTCACAGTTGAGAGTAAGTACACGCGCATCCACACAACACATTTAAGCAACAGCGATACACCTCACTAACAGATTGTTTGTGTCACCAGCAGATTGCATTAACAGGTTGTTGCAAATGAAAATGGAGTTTAAAAAAAAAAAAGTTCATTATTTTTTTCTCACACATTAACTGAACACAGCAGCTACACAACAGGTGGCTCAGTCAAAGGCAATAGAAACAGAGATAGCGCCCTCTACTGGAGCGCCCTTTCATCATAGAACCCCTTTCTTCTTCTATCTCTCTCCAACTAATCATACCCATTATCTACAACAGTTGTTCTGCAGTCCTTCTCTAACCTCTGGCTCCAGCAGTGAGATATATGGTATAGTATAGTATAGTATAGTTAATAGTCTATAAGGTGTGTGTTAGGCAGCAGCAGCAGCAGCAGCAGCAGCAGCAGCTCTCTGACTGGCTGGATGTACGGGCCCCATAAAGTGGACCTTCGGTTTAATCGCCGCTCGCAAAAAAAACGCAGATTTATGAAAATGACACTGAGCAAACGGGGAATGATTAAGGTCGGCCTCACTTATAAACGCTCACAACTTCAAATAAAGTTTGGCATCGCTCGTGCGAGCATGGTTACATGTCAGATCATTAGCTGAACCTTCCCCATCCTCCCACCTGCTTCCACCTTCTTTCATCTGAACAAAGTCAAATTCTCCCACTTACTTTCATCTCAGAAAAATCTTTCTTTGCGTTCTACGACCAATTCAAGCAGCCACTAAATGTATTCTCTAACTGCCTCTGAGGATATTTATGATACTATTTTATACAGCATGTAATACAGCCTTTGATAGAAGATATCACAGGAACCCTTGTTTGATTTGTATTATTCATCTAACGGGGAGGATTTTTAACCTGCTGCGCATTCGTAATATCAGCCTCTCTCCCCGCTCCAGCATATGCTCGTCATATTGTTAATACAGTGTTTGTAATTCAGTGCTCAATACGCATGACACTGCAGTCTGCGGGGACCAGATATCACTGAATATCACCAAATCTGACCTTGCGGATCACACGACCGTAGTTTGCATCTGAAAGTCAATAAGGTTTTTTTAACATTTGTTCATTTTAGCATTTCTGTGGAGAAAAAGACAAAAACTATGCGGTGGAGGGAGCGTGTTGTTCCTGAGGGAGCATACAGATGAGACGGAGCTGAGTCAAAAAGCAAACTGACATCGGCTAACACTCAAACTGGGCAGACACATTTTGCTCTTTGTTCTCTTCTTCAGAGTGTGAAATTCCCCACAGTTGACTCAGGTTTACAGTTGTTTGTTTGGACACAGACGGATGTAAACAATATGGTGACATTAGTTGCAGGAGTTTGCTATGCAGGTCACCACGTTGTTTACTTTTCCCGTTTAATTAGAAGATTACACACTTGAGGTATTCTCAACACTGAGAGTTTATGAACTGCAATACATTAATTAGTCGCTGCCAAGGAACCAATCATGTCTTCTGGAAAATAAAATGAGTTATTTGACTAGTCTAATGGATTCCCAGTTTTCATCAAACTCTCAGCCAAATATTATGGAGTTTAACTTCATTTAACACGTTTAGTTCAGATATTCACACAAATATTTAACACATTTTGATAAACATTTAATAGATATTAAAGTGTAACATCAGCACTCTGTTTGAAGTGGACTATTACACACAAGAGCTTCAACACGACCGCATCAATAATTACAATCAATGAATCATGCATAGACCTCACTCCTCCTCCTCCTCCTCGTCCTCCTCTTCCTCTCCTCCTCCTCTTCCTCCTCCTCCTTCTTCTTCTTCTCCTCCTCCTCCTCCTCCACCTCCTCTTCCTTCTCCTCCTTCTTCTTCTTCTCCTCCTCCTCCTCCACCTCCTCACTCGTCCTCCTCCTCCTCTTCCTCCTCCTCCTTCTTCTTCTCCTCCTCCTCCACCTCCTCCTCCTCCACCTCCTCTTCCTTCTCCTCCTTCTTCTTCTTCTCCTCCTCCACCTCTTCACTCCACCTCCTCACTCCTCCTCCTCCTCCTCCTTCTCCTCCTCCTCCTTCTTCTTCTTCTCCTCCTCCTCCACCTCCTCCTCCTCCACCTTCTCCTCCGTCTCCTCCTCCTCCTCCTCCTCCTGTTCCTCCTTCTTCTTCTCCTCCTCCTCCTCCACCTCCTTCTCCTCCTCCTCCTCCTCCTCCTCCTGCTCTTCCTCCTCCTTATCTTCCTCCTCCTCCTCCTTCTTCTTCTTCATCTTCTTCTTCTCCTTCTTCTTCCCCTTCTTTGTCTTCTTCTCTCCTCGTCTTTCTTCTTCTCCTTCACCTTCTCTCCTTCTTTGTCTTCTCCTCCTCCTCCTCCTCCTCCTTCTTTTTCTGCTTACTTTCCTCCTCTTCTTCTTCTTCTTTGTCTTCTTCTCCTCATTCTTGTTTTTCTTCTTCTCCTTTGTCTTCTTCTTCTTCGTCTTATTCTTCTTCTCCTCCTCCTCCTCCTCCTCCTTCTTCGTCTTCTTTTATTTGTATTATTATTATTTACGGTATGTGATTATACCACTACCAATTTGTGACCTTATTCTTCATCTCTTGCTCTCGGTAGAAGATGAATATTCATGCTGATAAAATTCTTCCTCTTCCTCCTCTCCATCAATCACTTCTTCTCCTCTTCCTCCTCTCTCTCTTCGTCTATTTCTTCTCCACTACTACATTATATTGTATGAGGAGCTCAGAGACCGTCGGACCCACACCAATCAAACTTTCCACATAATCTCACCCGTTAATTAAGAAACAAAAAAAATTCCACAGATCAGCCAAACGCCTGTAATCTTCAGATTTATCCTCATAAATCCTGTGGACTTTGGTAAATCATTGAAGCCTGTTTCATTTCTTCCTTTTCAATGTTTTGACTCTTCTAATGACTTGACAACAAGCTGTTCTACGTGGATTGATTGGCCTTCACTGTGCAAATTAATGATAGCGTCAATAATGCCCTCAAGATGATGCTTGTAGCACCATGATGAAATAGTAGAATCACAGTATCGCAAAATTGATCTGTTTGCTTATCAATCAATGGGTTAATCATCTGCCTCCTTTCTTTTGAATGAAACACGTCACCTTTCTTTAAAAGGACACATTTTGCTGTTCTTCACCTTTCAGTTAGAGTTTTTTGTCAACCAGACATCATGACAATGCATTTTAGGGTCACGGTCCACCATTTACCTGTTTTATACGCTCTACGCTGCTTTTCAAATGTTAAGTGCAGTCTCTTAAATGTGCCAGAAAAATGTCAGCAGCAGCTAAGTTTCACTTTCTTCTTCTTTTCCTTCATTGCTGCTTGAAGCTGTATAATCATAGTTAATAGTCTGGATCAGCTAAAATCACTACTTTTAAAGTCGAGATGAAATGAAAAATGCCTTTTCAACCCTTTTAGATCACTTCCCCGCTCATATTGTGTAACTATTTAACAATATATGCAAAAAAAATAATACAAAAAATCCATTTCTTCGTATTTTCATATCAAAAATCCAATCATCCTTTTTTCCTGTAAAACAAAATATGACCGGTACCAACCAATTTCAACAAATAATATCATACCTTCCATCAATCAGTCTGCAACTTTTAGCAACAAGGGAGGTGTGTGTGGAGCCCGTAGACTGTATATAAAGATGGACGACGAGTCGCCACTTCCTCTCGCTGTACAGAAGTGAAGCCAAAATATCCCGGATATGGGATCTGCCATCTTCAGATTTTGACGCCATTTGGAGCCAGAGTCTGCGCAGTAGTGATCGGGCAATGGAGCCGTGGTATCGAGGTCACCCGTCCGAACCAATTGCGAGCCGAACACGGCCGCAGCTTGTCAGCTAGAGATCTGTCAATCATGACGTCTCACCCCCCTTTTTTTATAGCATAAAATAACTAATTAAACCAAACTTATCAGAAAAATGAACACTTTAACATACATCAGCATGACAAGAACTACCTAAAATTACCTATACTGCAGCCAGCCACCAGGGGGCGATCCAGATGTTTTGGCTTCACTTTTTGGGAGCCGTCATGGAGCCACAGTCCTCTGTCACTACATATCGCGCTAAATTTCAAGCCCACTTTTTAGCAGCCCAATCCAATGCGAAGGATTTGATTTAAATCCCTCTTGTAACTGAACACCGCTCAAATATTCAGTTTCACCGGGCACTCACAGTACAGAACCTAAATACGCTCTAACTTTAGTTTCACTGGGACTTTAAATACAGTTTGCATCTTATTGTCTACTGTGAACATTTTTTACTCAAGGCCACACTTTATAATCATGTTAAAACTTAAGCCTCTAAAGTTTTACAGTATGTGGCGTAAACAAGAATTTATGCAACTGAAGCCAAACAAACAATCTAATTTCACCTTGTAAATTGTATTTTTATAGCACCTCATTCACTATACTAAATTAAACTGGGTTTATAAAATTGTAACGCGACTGAAATGATGATTTCAAACTGTACAGCTGAAGAGCCGGAGACTTGAACGAAGCAATCAAATGGGGGAGCAGAGCCAAACAGCAATAACCCGCCAGGAGGGGCTGCGCCTGCATCCAGGCAGTGTTTGTAGAGGAAGCTTTGTCATTACACTGCTGAGATTCCACATAAATGGGCCTTGAAAGGGTGTGATTTACACTGAGGTGGCACAAAATAACAATAATGATAATAAAAACTTGATTAGGGGCCCTATTAACCCGGGGTAGCCCTGAAAAAGAACTTGCGTGTGCACACAGTACACACGCAGTAAACACGCTGTAAACTCGCAATCACTCAAACACATACGGGCGCACAGGCCCAACAGCCATACTCTGGGGAGGTGGGGGGAAAATGAGATCAGATTCAGAGAGAGATCACTGATTGAGGGCAGTGAATCGATGGTTGGCTGGAGGCTACGTGAAACCCGTGAGTGATGGTGCTGCATTTAATCGCCTTTTGTGTTTGTCTCAATTATGCTACATAATGGCTTCTAACACCTGGGCTAACACCGAGCTCAGGAAATGCTGTGTGCACTGGAAAAAAGGATCTAAAGTAAAGACAGGGGTGTTAATAGTTGGTGAGAGCATGCTGGCTACCTGCTGGTGATAGTGACAGACTGTCAGTCTCTATGTGCGGATCTAGCCGCGCTCAGTTGGCTATATCAGACGGATGCACAGCTCTGCATATAGTTTATAGATTTGTTTCACTTTTTTCTGTGTTTCCCTGTGTGTGTGTGATAGATGTGGGAGGACCTGCAGACCCCATCGCCCCCGCTATCATTATACCCCCCAAGAACACCAGCGTAACCATGGGGAGGAACGAAGCCATCATGGAGTGCGTTGCAAACGCAAGGTACATTTCAACACACACACGGATAACTGAAGAAAAAGACGAATACGAGTACACACAAGGCAGACACGCGCACATTAGCAAAAACACCTACACCTCGTCTCACCCCCACATCTGATATTTTTTGTGATTCAAATGAATCTCGAAACCTTTTGTTTGAACATGATAGAAAAGTATTTTGTACGTCTCTCATTTTGTACCTCTCCATTCTTCCCTTTGATTCAAGGCTTCGCTCTGTTCTCGCTATCTCGCGCAATCTCAGCCCTGAATTCTGACTATTATCTCCAATTCAAAGACTTAATCAGAATGACAGATGCATCCCATTGCTCCCTCAATGCTCTGTAACCTTGAAACAGAATATAAATCTGTATTAAAAACCAAAACTCCCTCTCTCTTGCTCTTTTTTTTCTCCTTTTCATCTTTTTATCTCCGCCAGACCCCTCGTCAAAATGAGTATTACTTGGAGGAAAGACGGGGTAGTGGTCAATACTGGCATCCGAGATTTCGGCCGTAGATTGGTCATCAGTTTGCCCGCAGTCAGCGACAGCGGCTACTACGAGTGTGAGGCGTCGCTCCGCAGCAGCAGCGTCCCCTCAGCCACTGCTGGGGCCTTCCTGCACGTTCTAGGTAAATTACCCACAACTTACATTTTAACCCTGCACCCAGCAGCTGAGCCTGAAGTATCCAAATATTGCATCAGCATGCCAACCCCCATGTTGAGAGAACATTTTGTTGCCGTTTTATACTTCAGTAATTGAGTTGATGCTGTTATCTAAAGGGTTGCAAACGCTAGTTCACCAAAGAAGGGTCAAGATAAAAAAGCACAGATGATTTACGAATCGTTATTAAAGGGATAGTTCGGGTGTTTTGAAGTAGGCTTGTATGAGGTACTTATCCATAGACAGTAGATGACGGTCGGCACGCCCCAGTTTGGAAAAGCAGACAGGAGTTACCACACGAAAGCAAAGTAATGTACTGCTGTGGACGGGACTGGTAGCAAAACATATTTTAACCACCTAAAAGAAAGGTTATAATGTTTAAGTGTACGCTATATTTGGAATATTTTCATCAGACAGCCCTTTCTGACGGGGAACTGAAACTGTTGTATCCATCTATGCTTTCACCAAAGCCACCAGACTCCATTGAAAAAAACTCAAATTTTACCTCGCAGAACACAGGAGCTGCTGGTCGGTTAGTTTTGTTTGTGCTATAGTGTGACACTGAACTGCGGACGAGGAAAAACGACCTTAAAGAAAGGCCAACCTGAAAAAAATCAATATCAGTTTAAGTGTACGCTATATTTAGAATAATTTCACCACTTTACCTTGCTGTCAGACAGCTGTACAGTCTATGTTTCCGAAGGGGAACTGAAGCAGTTCGCCAAGGCCACCAGACTCTATTGAAAAAAAACAGTAATTTCACCTCTCAGAACAGAGGAGTTGCTGGTCTACCGCTGCCTCGATCGGTTAGTTTGTTTGTGTTATTGTGTGACTTTGGATAGTTCCGAGTCACACAATAGCACAAACAAACTATCCGACCAGTTTGTTCGTTGTTCCATGTTCTGTGAGGTTAAATTACAGTTTTTTTCAGTGGAGTCTGGTTGCTTTGGCGAGAGCATAGATGATACAACAGCTTCAGTTCCCCGTCGGAAACTCGGACTGCATAGCTCTCTGACGGCATGGTAAACCGGTGAAAATATTCTAAATATAGCGTATACTCAAACTGATATTTATTTTGCCCACAACAGTACATTGCTTTTGTTTCTAACTCCTGTCTGCTTCTCAAAACTCGGGTTGTGCCGACCGTCATCTACTGTAGAGAATACACTGACTATAGATGAGTACCTCATACAACCCCACTTAAAAAACACCCAAACTATCCTTTTACAGGATTTAATGCGGCAATGTTTTATGCTTTTTCTCCTTTGAAACAGAATACCCTCTGTTTGTAAAAGAGCCGCCGACTCACATCAGTGCAGAGATGGAGAAGGTGGTGGATATCCCCTGCCAGGCACGAGGTCAGTGGTGTTTGTTTTGTCTGTGTGCTCTTGCATGTGGGAAAGAGCAAGCAAGTATGACAAAGAAAAACAGAATAAAAAGAACAAAAGGGTCACAGTGACAAGGAAAAAAAAAAAATAATCCTCTCCTTCCTCTGCAGGCACGCCGCAGACAGACATAGTGTGGTATAAAGATGCAGTGCCCATCAGCCCGGTAAAGATCCCCAGGTACAGGGTGCTGGTGGGAGGCAGTCTACAGATCAACGGTCTCCTGCCGGATGACACGGGGATGTTTCAGTGCTTTGCTCGCAATCTCGCAGGGGAGATCCAGACAAACACCTACCTAGCTGTTACTAGTATGTCCCCTTGAAATACATTTCAAAGCTCTGCACGTCTGCTGCTTAATTCTGCTCATCTTCCGCTCTCTGTTCACCCCCTTTCTTACTCTTAAATCCGCTCCTCTGTTCTCGTCTCTAATCCTCTTTTCTCCCTCGCTCTGTCTCGCCTCCTACACCCATCTATCTATATATCTCTTCACATTGACAGACTTGTCACCTTGGATGCTCAGGCAATTATTGGCTATTTTTGAATCAGAGCAGGAGAAGCAGAGAGATGGCGGCGCCTTGTCAGATTCTCAGAGTTGTCCCCGAGAATGAGACCCGACAGCCGCCCTTTTTGTCAAGTCTATTAAGCTCTCAGCTGGCGTCTGCTTTATTAGGGAGAAAGCTGTTTATGTCTCTCATTATCACCTCTGTCTTACCTGATTTGTGTGTGTGTGTGTGTGTGTGTGTGTGGCTGACCCCTCCTCTCTCAGGTATCGCTCCCAACATCACCGCCGGCCCCTCTGACAGCGCCGTGATTGACAGCATGTCAGTCATTCTGCATTGCGAGACCTCGGGAGCCCCACGGCCAGCCATCACCTGGCAGAAAGGTGCGTGGGCTAACAGCATGAGGTCTGGAGGTGGGGGGGTTCATTATGCCGCATTTGGATGTGTCAAAGTAGACGAGAGCCATGGAAAAGGGTTCAAATATGCATTTTCTCCAGACAAGCTTCACTTTTGCTGCACTGCTTTTCCTTCCTGTTTGTTTTTCCTGACATTTCTCCAATACCCTAATCTCTCTTTCTCCCTGTTCCCCCGTTTTTTTCCCCCTGTTCTTCATCCCACACCATCAATCACTTCCACCCTCCCCTGCAGGTGAACGTGTCTTGGCCAGTGGCTCGGTCCAGCTGCCCAGGTTCACCCTGCTGGAGTCGGGCAGCCTGCTAATCAGTCCCTCTCACCTGTCTGATGCCGGTACCTACACCTGCATGGCCAGTAACTCCAGGGGGATTGACGAGGCTTCGTCCGACCTGGTGGTCTGGGGTAAGCAGAACAGAAGCTCTCTGCACATCATTGTTATAGCTCGCATCGTAGTGATGTGCAGAAAAGAACAAACAAATCTTTTTAACGACTCTTTTCAGTGTCGGCTTGTCGAACGGACCGAAAGCTCATGAATCCCTTACTATTCCCACTCGCTGTTATCGTAGGGTACTGCTCATGCTGTTTGCTATGGTTGTCCATTCACTCAAAACACAGGAAGCGGCGTACACGGACCAAACGGCACTGAATGAACAAGGGAGGACCAATTGAATCGCTCACAGAGTGTCACAGAGAAACTGGCGCTGTATTTTTACAATTAAAACTCGAAAGGTTTGAAATAGGGCTGTCAATCGATGAAAATATTTTAATCGCAAATTAATCACACATTGTTGATCTGTTCAAAATGCACCTTAAAGGGAGATTTGTCAAGTATTTAATACTCTTGTCAACATGAGAGTGGGCAAATATGCTGCTTTATGCAAATGTATGTTCATATTTAGTATTGGAAATCAATTAACAACACAAAACAGTGACAAATATTGTCCAGAAACCCTCACAAGTACTGCATTTAGCATAGCAAATATGCTCCAATCATAACAAGGCAAACTCAAGCCCAACACGCAACAACAGCTGTCAGTGTGCTGATTTGACTATGACTTGCCCCAAACTGCATGTGATTATCATAAAGTGGGCATGTCTGTAAAGGGGAGACTCGTGGGTACCCATAGAACCCATTTTCATTCACATATCTGGAGGTCAGAGGTCAAGGAACCCCTTTGAATATGGCCATGCCAGTTTTTTATCGCCAAAATTTAGCGCAAGTTTGGAACTTTATTTAGCCTCTTTCGCAACAAGTTTATAGTAGTAGTATGAAGTATGAACTTGTTGGTATTCCTTAGGTTTTCTTGTTTCATATGATACCAGTATATTGTCTCTAGCTTTAAAACTGAGCCTGCTACAACCTAAAAACCACAAGTTGCAATGAAAAATAAATTAGTGGCGTTAAAGCGTTATTATCTTTGACAGCCCTAGTTTGAAAGCTTTGATATATTTATATGTATCAACTCGACTATTGCATCGTCTGAAAACCCCTGTGTCCTCTTTTTCTACCTTGAAAAATACTGCAAAGTCCAAGTAAGACCTCTGCAAAATAATAAAATAAAAAGAAACATTCTTCCTTTTTTTAATCCAAGACTTATTTACTTGTACATGCAGTACGTACCTGGTTGCTGGAGGTCATTGCCAAGATACTCTGAATATATATGTAGTCTAATGACTCACGCGTGCATAAATTCACATTATCAGTCCTTGAAAGCTTCGCAAAAATACTCCATCCATTGGAAATGCGGTGTGATTCACCCAGATTCAGAAAGACCGTGAGTGAAAGATGAGACCGAGTCCAGTAAGCTCTATTCAATCCGCTGTTCAAACACAGTCTCCGAATAACAACCTCTCTCTGTGTGTTCACAGCACGTACCCGCATCACTAAACCGCCACAAGACCAGAGTGTCATCAAAGGGACCAAGGCTGTAATGACCTGCGGCGTGACCCACGATCCCAGTGTCACTGTGAGGTAATGATGCAGTATCTGTTGGAGTTTTGTCACATCTCTTTGTAACATTTCCACATTAAAATGTCTACTTGTGTTATATTTTTTTTTTAGTAGTGTGCTTACATTATCCCAAATGTTTCCAACAATGTTCAAACCCAGAGAAATCCTCAATTTTATTAATGGTAATTCATTCATTTTGTCGCCTGTCAATGACAACATATCCACGTTGCCCCCTTCTAGTTCCTATTATTTCCATGGAAACACCGGATGATACATCAGAGAGCGAGGAAGGAAGCCGGCGATCCAGTTACCTAGCAAGCCGCTCTATTAACAAGCAAATTAACGTTACGTTACTTGTGGCTATTTCATTAGAATGAAATGACATAACGTGAATAAACTAGGGCTGTCAATCGATATGATTGTCCATAGTTAATCGCGATTAATCACAAATTAATCACACACTTTTTATCTGTTCAAAATGTACCTTAAAGGGAGATTTGTCAAGTATTTAATACGCTTATCAACATAGGAGTGGACAAATATGCTTGCTTTATGCAAATGTATGTATATATGTATTATTGGAAATCAATTAATAATTGATTTGGTTGGTTGGTACCAATGGATCCCTTAGGTTTTCTAGTTTCATATGATACCAGTATCTTTACTCTAGCTTTAAAACTGAGCCCGCTACAATTAAAATTGCAAGTTGCGTTAAAGTGGTGTTAAAACAAATTTGCATTAACATGTTATTATCGTGTTAACTTTGATAGCCCTAGAATAAACGTGACTGAATGTAACGTGAATAGATCTTTTTTGATTGAGAGCCCCCTAGCAGCAGAAATTACATATTTATCACAGATAATTGTACTAAATGTCTGACATCACATCCTTTTTTTGCAGCTGTTTCTTGATGCAACACCAAGACTAGAAAACAAGCTCTGGTATCAGTGTTGTACTTAATTAGTTTATGAAATCGGCGAGAGCTCTTGTCGTGTTTATCCACCCTTATACGACCTCCTATGGGAAGATTTTCAAACTCTTAGAGTCTGATTGAGGAATTAGTCCGTCGCTTCTCCTCCACTCCTCAGACAGTCTTGATCATGATCGAGTGTGTGCACATGCATCTGTCTCGGAGGGAGCGAAACGACGTCTGCGGAGCCCAGTGATTAGAGTGCCTGTCACCTGTGGGCCCGCGGCATTGATCAGATCGCGGGGTAAACAGATGAATATGTAAACAGAGTAATAACTTCAGACAGCGCCTTTAATTAAACGCAACACAGAGGAGATTAGCTGGAAAGCCCGAACAGTCGCAATTAATCACAGCAGCTCCTGGTGTGTGCATGTGTATGTGAGTGTAAGGGGGCCATATGTGCGGTTGGGTATATGACAGGGAGAGAAATGCATGGAGGAGAGCTGCTGTGCTGTATGTGTGACAGAGAGAGATGGTTTTAAGATTCAAATCCCTTTCCCATCAGCCTCGCAAGGCTTTTCATCGGTGTCAGCGCCTTCTGTGTTTTTCTGTATGAACTGACGCAAAGCAAACGGATTTACTGTCACAACACTCAGAGATACAGAAAAGTGTGTGTGTGTGTGTCTCTCACATATACGTATGTGCACACCTCCAGGCACGTCTGGGAGAAGAGCGGCTCGGTGATTGACGTGACCACGACCCCCCGCCTGCGGCTCGACCCCGACGGGACCCTGCACATCTCCCAAACGTGGTCGGGCGACATCGGAACATACACCTGCAGGGTGACCTCCGTGGGTGGCAACGACTCCCGCAATGCTCACCTCAGAGTCAGGTCTGCATATCTCTCTCCCTCTTCGTCTTATCTTGCTGTCTGTGTTTTATTTTTATTTTTTTTCCTCCTCTTATTTATGTCTGACCGGGACATGATGGATGAATGTTTTCCCCACTGTCGTGCTTTATCGCCGCTCTCCTCTCTAATCCATCAAATCCTCTAATATTTACAACGCGAGGCTCTCGGTTTTGGCTGTTTAATGCTGTTATTTGCTGCCTCTCTTGTCTGATTGTATTTCTCTTTATCACTTTGTTTTTATCACTCTCACACACACACACACACATACAGGCAACTGCCCCACGCTCCAGAAAACCCAATAGCAGTTCTGAGTACCACGGAGAAAAGGGCCATCAACCTCACATACGCCCAGGCTTTCGACGGCAACAGCCCCCTGATCCGCTACATCCTGGAGGTCTCGGAAAACAGTGAGTGGTTCAAGCACCAGTGTCACCGTTAACAATGCATGTGTTGTTTCTTGTTAGTCAATATTTTTTACCTAACATTCCCTGGAAGCACTCAGTTGCAGCCTCTTATTATATTACGTCTCCATTGTGTCCCTAAAATTGGCGGTTGCATCGTCTCCTCTACAATCACTATAACTCAATCGCCTCACCTGTACGCTTCCTTTGCGAGCGATCAGGGGAACCAAATTGCGTTGATGCCCGATGCTCTCGTCTTCCTCACGCTCGACGAAAATCAAAGAAGTGGGAATGCTCTGCTCTCACCCAGAGAGAGTAAATCGTTCAGCCATTTCTCACCGGAGCTCAGGCTCACTGAGAGGATGACAACTCATTAAGAGGAAAATGAATCCGAGGATGCAGATGGGATCCGCTTTTTGGATAATTGAATTTCAATCTGATATTTAGAGTGTACACAAAATAAATGACTTGCTTTTTTATCGGCAGCTGCAATATTATTGCTGAAAATGAAACAATGTGCAATAATAGTCAGGAATAACATTGAATTTAAATGTGTGCTGGAGAGAATAATGTTCTCGCAAGGTCATTTACCGTTCACTCGCTGTATTGCTCACAGCTCTCGTCTAATTTGTGCGTCTTCTCTGCCGCAGATGCTCCTTGGACAGTGCTTCTGGCCAATATTGAACCGGAGTCCACCGGGGTCACCGTTGGGGGGCTCATCCCGGCGCGCTCCTACCAGTTCCGCCTGTGTGCCGTCAACGACGTGGGCCGAGGCCAATTCAGCAAAGAGACTGACCGGTGGGTGCTGCGCTTAGCTCGCTCTGCATCTACTGAATATTAAAAAGATGTTGCTTGTGGTGGTCTGTGTAACTTAATGTGTGTACGCTGGTGAGAACAGCGTTTGGGGAACAACTCGTTCCTCTGCCTCGTCTTCAATAGGAATGATTATTTCCTCTAAGTTTTAGTGTTTGCTCCCGTGGGAGTGCCTGCTCCAGGAACGGGGGCCTTTTCAAGATAAAAACTGTGAATGAGCTGAAATTGCGCTTTGTGAAGACTTGATGGGTGCGCTGACCCATCTTCATCTCTCTCCCTCCCATTAACGGTCTTCACCGTGCTGCATAGTAAAACACAAGAGAGGCTTGAAAGAGGCAGAGCTTCACACAGATTTAGATCTCAAGTGAATTCTCTTGACGTGTAAATGGTCATCATCTTACAGCCCCCCCACACACACCAGACACACACATATATATCGCATCATGATTAACCTATACACACTATATCACTGACCATGTCAACACAACCCAAGTGCTGCTTTAAGGCTGTCAAAGTTACTGCGATAATAAGACGTTAACGCAAATTCATTTTAACTCCACTAATTTCTTTAATGCACACGTTTTAAAGCTAGAGGGAACACTGGCATCACATGAATCTAAAAGACCTAAAGAAACCATTGGTCATGCTAGATTGTTATGAAGGAGGCTAAATAACGCTCTAAAGTTAGGCTAAATTTTGGCAAGGAAAAAACATCATGGACATTTTCAAAGGGGTCCCTTGACGTCTGACCTCAAGATATGTGAATGAAAATGGGTTCTATGGGTACCCACGAGTCTCCCCTTTACAGACATGCCCACTTTATGATAATCACATACCGTTTTGGGCAAGTCATAGTCAAGTCAGCACACTGACACACTGACAGCTGTTGTTGCCTGTTGGGCTGCAGTTTACCATGTTATGATTTGAGCATATTGTTTTATGTTAAATGCAGTACCTGAGAGGGTTTCTGATCAATATTTGTCATTGTTTTGTGTTGTTAATTGATTTCCAATAATAAATGTATACATACATTTACATAAAGCAAGCATATTTGTCCACTCCCATGTTGATAAGAGTATTGAATACTTGACAGATCTCCCGTTTAATTTACATTTTGAACATAAAAAAATGTGCGATTAATCGCGATTCAATATTTGAATCGATTGACAGCCCCTAGCTGCTTTTACACCGGCAGCAAGGAAGTCCCTCCAAAGCCGCCACTACCCATCACACACCGTCTGCACCGTACACTCATTCACACTTCCTGTGTGAATGTACCCCAGACAAGAGCGCACCACAGGAGGGTGACTGAGCGCCAGCGAGAGTGCAGGGCTTTTCTGAGGCATCTCCCGGGCACCCCTCTTTGATCCTAAACACTCTGCTTCATGTCCTCCCGAGCAGCGCTCCGGTGCGCTGGGAAGAAATCAAGATGTCATCTTAAATTGGCTTAAGGGAAAGTCTGCCTGGATCTCTCTTTTCTTGTTCTTTTATATCTTCCTCTCACACTGTCTCTCCATTGTGCTGTTCCATTTTCACCAAGGCCTCTTTGATCCTTGTCATGCCATAGCGAGATGTCCCTCCGCGGACAGTATTATAGAGAATATGTCTCGGACAAAGACACACTCATCCCAACTTTTCCTTTATGGTGCTCTGAAAAAAAAAAAAAAAAAGCTGGCTTTATTATGATTTGACTTCTATGATGAAATGGGATGGAAATATGCAGAAACTCCCGATAATTAATGCATGGTTTCACTCTTTGTCTCCTCTTTCACCTCTCTTTCTCTCCCCTCAGACTAACTCTCCCCGAAGAGCCGCCCAGCGCCCCCCCTCAGACCGTCATCGCGAGCGGCCGCACCAATCAGTCCATCATGATCCAATGGCAGCCGCCCCCGGAGAGCCATCAGAATGGGCCACTCCAGGGCTACATCATCAGGTAAGAAGACCATGACAGCCCGTATTATTCCTTTCCCAGGGATAGGTGCCTGTCAGCTAATGCCATTCAGATGGTGATAATAACTGTTATGTCAGCTCCTTTTCTTCCTCTCCATTTCGCTTCATTCTCGCTCACCGCTGCAATGGAATAATTGGTGCCAATTAAATACCTTCCCCTCCATTCATCTGGTGTCACCTCTCTTTTTGTAACCATTTTCTAAAAAACTGTTCTGCATGGCTTCTCCTCCATCTCTCTGTCTCTTCTTTTTTTGGGGAGAATCTAATATATTTATATTTATGTCTTGTCTCTCCCTCTGTCTATCGATTCCTCCCTCTGCTGCCAGGTACTGTCTGTCGGGGCTTCCTGTGGACTGCCAGATGAAAAACATCACCAACCAAGACCAGAATAGTCTGCTCCTGGAGGACCTCATCATCTGGACCAACTATGAGATCGAGGTGGCGGCCTATAATGGAGCGGGCCGGGGCACCTATAGCCACAAAGTCACTGAATGGACGCTGCAAGGGGGTGAGGCACAATATCACATATGCCCAAGGAATACAAGCAGCCAAGTCTGCAAGTATGAATTAAAAAAATGTCCTGCAGCTTAGTCGCTGTGAGTACCAGAGGCTTTATTTAGTCCCACAAATTCCATTCATTACCTGCAGCCTCATCATATTAGTCCCTCGGCTCGTGTTGAGCCCGCGGCCTAAAACTTGTGACTGACGCTCAATCCAATCATCTGTTTTTAACGATCAAATTAAAAGCAAAGACGGCCGTGTTTTTTCTCTGCAGCACGCTTTTTTTAAAAAAAAAAGCCTTCGCTAACCTTGAAAAGGTGATTCACACGCATTACTAACAGCCCTTCTCCCTAACACTCCTGTCGCAATCAGCAGTCAGCACTTAGCACCGACGGAAGCAGCGAGGCTTTTTAAATGTATGAATGTAAGAGACATGGCCGTGTAAGTGCAAATTTGCCTCTCAGCACCACTTATTTGTTTTTGTCTGTTTTTTTATGTCGGTAATTTCTCAATAAGTGCTGCAGCACCGTAGGACAAATTGTACACAGCCATGAGCCGATGACTTCATTAGAGCTTTTATTTTTTAATTCAAGTCAATCTTTTAAGTCGGTTTAGATCACTTTCATCTTGTAGATTATTAATTTTTTTGTAATCTTAGCATGAATGTAATTTGTTCCACTGTATGAATACTTCTTAGAATTATTAACCACTCAATATAGGTGAGGGTGATGCTTTTTTAAAGCGGCAGTAGGCAGAATATTTTTGGCATTATTGGGCAAAAAATCCATAATAACCTTTCAGCATATTGTAATTCAAGTGTTCTGAGATGTTTCTGAAAACATATGAGGCGAGAAATAGGCATTATAGTAACAGAATATTGATTCATATTGGATCAGCGCTGCCTAGTTTCTCCACGAACGATCCAGACAGATTTTTGGATTATCAAAAATTGAGCCCACAGTGCATCAAAACGTTTGATGCTACTGCAAATTCTCGTTAAATAAAGTGTTAAAATAAATAAAAATAAAATGTTCATGAAAATAAATGCCAAAATGTTGAGATCATGGTAGATGTAGTGTGGTAAAATTCAGAAATGTATCTCAAAAACTGCATTTTTGACAGTAGTTTGAATCCTATCCTAACCATTACAGTCAATGGAAATCAAGCATGTTTAAACATCAGTTTGTCACACATGGAGCAGTCAATCTTTATATAAATAAATGACAGACATTTTTGTGTTGTCCGGATGAAGTACGCAAATTCTCAGAATGTTGTCTCAAAAACTGAATTTTTGACACTAGTTTGAAATCTGCCTTTACATGCCATAATGTGAAGTGGTAGTTTTTGTCCCGGGCAGTAAGCTCACCAACATAGTGACTTTCCCTTGGTGTCAGAGGTTGTGAGTTCGAGACCCAATCGAGGCAGAACGAAAATGCTAATATCTTAAAGGATTAATGATGACTGACCGTCCTGTACTTTGTCTTCCTGCTTCTTATTCTTCCTCCTCAAAATTAGGGGTGGGAAATACCGCAAAATTTGGTTTCGATCCGATAGCAAGTAATACAGGGCCAGAATCGCCGATATCGATACCGATACGGTACCGCGTTTGTTGTTTGAATGCACACAACGTCACAACAGCAGTGAGAAGCAAACGGTACAACAGATCATAATTTGCACAGACAGTTCTACTCTTTGATAAAATATGAATGGGTGCAGAAGAGAGAAACTTTTTTGTATCGATCCTTTTGACGCCAGAATCGATCTTCAAATCGAGACATAGGTATTGGTAATATCGATATTTTCCGATCGATCCGCCCCCCCCCTACTCAAAAGGCTCGGCCCCGACCCACAGTTGGGCAGCAGCTGTAATTTCCTGTCGTAGCTCTCTATCCCACTTTTCTTTCACCTTGTAGATTATTATTGCATCACGGTGTCAAAAAAGAAAAATGTTCCCATTGACCACCTGCAGACATTTAATTGATTCTGCACATATATTACCAGGTGATGATGTGCGTCAGGCTTGTGACACACCTTTGGAAGTCGCTAAAGGAAGCTGCCTCGCTTGACTTCTCTCATTCTACATGCTGAGTAGTATAATTAGAACACACACTGTGAACTTTTCCACGGTGTCGTACAGCTACATATTTCCGTCACGCCTCGGTGATTCCAGCACCTTATGTTCCTGTCTATTCAAAAATCATCACAAGATGAAAGTCACATTTTGTCACTGTAAACTTGCACCGAGCCAAATCTGAGATTATTTCTGGCACCGAATCTTAAGGCTTTTTTTGTCTGGAAACATAGCCAAAGTAGGCTCCAGCTAATGCATCAGCGTGTTGAAAGGTTAATCCATGTTTTCATTACAAGAAGATTGAATAATACTCTCTTTACTGGCTTTCCTCAAAAGTCAATTCATAGATTACGCCGAGTTCAAATTGCTGCTGCTCCGAGACTTTAACAAACACGAGAGAGGGAGGATATCGCTGCTGGTTTAGATATGCTGCGCTGGCTTCCAGTTTGATTTTAAATTCCTTTAACTTGTATATAAAGCTTTGGAAGGCTTAACACAACCACATATCTCTGAATCCCTGTCATGTTAAATCCACTCCATGGACACCACACGCACTAAATATTCTCTAGAGCACTCATAAGAAAATTGGGAGTGTTTCCTATTTCCTATTCTGTTCCACTCCCTGCTCACATGCATTTATTACACAGGGTGAATCAGCAGATATTTTGATTTCATTAGGTTTTACATGCGTTTGCGGTGCTGTATATCACACTGGTTTCAAATTAATTATTTGTATATCTTTTTGTCATTTTCTCCTGTTTCTCCTGCTTACCTGAACACAGCGTGTTTCTCAACCACTCATTAAAACACACAGACTTATTCTCTCTGTCCAGCTTGTTATTATAATTGCGCTGCACACATATTATTTTTTCTCTCTTTTAACAATCGTTGCTTTTGATTTGCTCTCCACCGGTCTTCTCTCACCGTTTCATCTTTACATCCTGCCGTATAAAAGAATTGTTTTCTCATTTATATTATGAGTGCTGGGCAGGTGTGTGTTTGTGGGAATGGAAAAATGGCGTCTATTTATGTCTGTTTCTTTTTGGCTGGATGATTAAAAAATACTTCAAATGCTTCAGAAATGATGGATTCTACCTGGCACACCTTGTTGTTAAAGAAACTACTTTTGAGTGATGCCTGATCAATCAATCAATTAATGAGCCGCTCTGATGCACCTGCAAGTAAACAAATGTGCTGCATTTGTAGAGAAACACAAAATCGTTATGTTTAATTAGCAAAACTTTGAAAACCTGGAAGGTTTTTTTTTTTATTTTATTTTATTTCCATGCGTCTCTCCCCGGTGCACAAAAATAAATAATAATTTCATCATCCAAGTCGCTGTCAGTGAGTAGCGACAGTGAACAAGGCACTCATGTTGTTTAGCTCAGCTCTCATTAATTGGATGTTTCCGTCACTCACTCCATTAAAGGCTCAAGAGCAGATCATGATGTGCATTTAAATACGCTCAAAGGGAATGGAGGATAGCGTGTGGATGCGAGGACCAACGCCGGCCAATCAGCTTCATTAATGCGTGACTCCTCGACTGTTTTTCCGGTGTTACATCAGGATCGCATGCTCGCTTCAAACAAACTGCTGCAGGGTTCACCTGGAAGACGCCTTAGGCAAGCGCTCTCACACTCGGTTTGATTGGCGTGTTCTTTCCTCCCCCAAATGAACCAAAATAAAAAATGCTTCAGCCGGATTCTCACGCTCTAAACGAGGCTGGTCTGAAATTGCCTCTTGTACATCTTCGAGTATTTTCCTTCCCTGTCTCATCACTATTCGCTCTTTTTCCCCTCCCCCCTCCCTCCTCTTCTTCTATCTCTCCCTCCTCTGGATCAGTGCCCACTGTGCCACCAGGAAATGTACAAGCCGAGGCTGTCAACTCCACCACGGTGCGTTTTACCTGGAGTGCCCCGAGCCCGCAGTTTATCAATGGAATCAACCAGGGATATAAGGTGAGCATAGCAGGACTGGTGCCCCCTAGTGGTCGGAGCTAGAGGAGCAACATCTCATTACGAAGTCTGAAAGCCTCATTTCCTCAATTATTCATGATTTTAACACAGAGCAACAGTTTTTATTTTACATTTTACTTTTTAAATTAAAAGAAATCTCATCCAAAATTGGCTACGGCAACTCAATATTTATTTTACATTTACACCTTTAAACATTATGTTGGGGGTTCTGGATGAAAACGGTCCCCAGATAATGAATGCAATTATTCTGTTGGGTGAAATATTCATATTTGGAGCTCAATCAAGAGCTAATCTGAATATAAGTTTCTTAAAAATGTATTGCAAAGACAATTTTGGGGGAAAAAATAATTGCTACAAACAAATACAACATGAAATGGAAAAAAAGGTCAAGGGACCCCTTTGAAAATGGCCATGCCAGTTTTTCCTCGCCAAAATTTAGCGTAAGTTTGGAGCGTTATTTAGCCTCCTTCACAACGAGCTAGTATGACATGATTGGTACCAATGGATTCATTAGGTTTTCTAGTCACACATGATGCTAGTGATCTTTAATCCAGCTTTAAAACTGAACTACAACCTGAAAACAGCAAGTTGCGTTAATGCATTAAAGAAATTAGTGGCGTTAAAACTAATTTGTGTTAATGCGTTAATATCGCGTTAACTTTGACAACCCTATATTAAATATAAAATATTAAATACACTCTAACTGTCATATGTATATTTCAGTTTTTAAATGTATCAGCACTGTCAACCTAATTATCTGAAATACTGAAGGGATCCTATTCATTTTATTGTTATCTTTTGGTATTTATTTATTTATTTATTTATTTATTTATTTATTATTTTCCTTTTGTCAAAGTATTTTCTTAATTTTTTTTTTTTTTATGAGGTTATATTGTCATGTAATCATATTGTTGTGTTTATTGTGTGTATTTTCCCCGTATTAAAGAAATCTTGATGTTACCATTGACACCCTGTCCCTTGTCACATCATGTCCAGCTGTTGGCGTGGGAACTCACTCGTTCAAACGAGGTCCAAGTGATGACGGTGCGTCCCAACTTCCAGGACAGCGTCCATGTTGGTTACATCTCTGGCCTGAAAAAGTACACCGAGTATTACTCGTCGGTGTTGTGCTTCACGACACCTGGAGACGGCCCGCGCAGCCCGCCTCAGCGACTACGCACCCACGAGGACAGTAAGTTTGCCCATTCCGGATATTATATGGTATTTGCAGATAATTACATGTCAGGCTGCTGTTCAGTTCGTTTACTGCCTGTTTTATTATTATTTTACAGCCCCTGGTGCCGTGGGACACCTCAGCTTCACTGATATCTTGGACACCTCACTAAAAGTCAGCTGGAAGGAGCCCCAAGAGAAAAACGGCGTCCTCACAGGTAACCATTAAAGATAATTATGTAACGTTAACATGTCGTCTCTGCTTCGCTCAGTTTACGAGTCACTGAGCTGTGTTTACTGTGAACATTCGTCTCTTCTTCCAGGCTACCGTATCTCCTGGGAGGAGTTCAACAGGACCAATACTCGAGTGACCCATTATTTGCCCAACCTGACTCAAGAGTACAAGGTGACGGGGCTCACTGCCCTCACCACTTACACCATCCAGGTCGCAGCTATGACCGCCAAGGGCCAGGGCCAGCTCTCCGCCTCCACCATTTCCTCTGGCGTACCACCAGGTGAATGTTCAATCTAATAGATGAACTTATACAGTAATTATGAATTATAATATGAATTCATAAGTACCTCAAGTGTCCACTGAAAGGGCTACAACCACTTACCCATGACTGAACTGATTTCTACTCAGCTATTTCTAAAAGCAGTGAAATTAATTTCCTCCGCTCTCCTCCGCAGAGTTGCCCGGTCCTCCAACCAATTTAGCTATCTCCAACATCGGCCCTCGCTCTGTCGCCCTGCAGTTCAAACCTGGTTATGATGGCAAGACATCCATTTCCCGTTGGCACGTTGAAGCCCAGGTAAGGATCTATTTCAAAGAGGACCTATTATGCTCATTTTCAGGTGCATACTTGTATTTTGGGTTTCTACTAGAACATGTTTACATGCTTTCATGTTCAAAAATAGGCTTTGCTTTCCTCATGCTGGCTGTGCAGCAGCACCTCTTTTCACCCTCTGTCTGAAACGCTCTGTTTGCCTGTGAAGCAAATATTCGTAGTGGCCAAACGGCATTACTACAACTTCCATGTCCATCACGTGATGCCATTGGGCCCCAAAATACTTTTTCCCATAGACTTACATTGCGAAAGAGATGTCCCTAACTCAGCGATTAATTTATTTTGAGGTGAATCAACTTCTCAGTATGAACACTTGAATAGCCCTTATTTAAATCACTAGGTCCTAAAAGTTGTAAAATGCACTAATAGCCGAACCCAGGGTTATTTCCCTTCTTCTGTTCATGTGAATGAGACGTGGAGTTATCACTCGGCAGTCGAGTCGACTGAGCAACTCTCATTGGAATGAACGGGAGCCCGCCTCCAACACTGTATCCAGTTTTCTTTATACATCCATAGTTTGAGGGAGTGCCAAACTAGCCGCTAGGCAGGTATTTATGCAAATGTGTTACTTGGTGACATCACCACTTTACAGAAGAAAAGGCGGGACTTCAAGTGAGGCGTTTCAGGCAGTTCCGGAGCAGTGTTTCTGTGGGGGAGAGTAACTCCATTTGGCGTGGACTTTGTAACTTTGCAGACCTTATACATGCACAAAACACTATATAACACACTAAAGGAAAGGGAAAAAGCATAATAGGTCCTCTTCAACACAATGAGAGCAGTCTGGATTTTTTTACAAGTTGTTTGATGTCTTTATATCAGTGCAGGTTTTACGATACCAGCTAATTTCTTTAATTTGTTCTCGTGCTGATAGCACCTCATTCTCTCTGTGCATTTCAGATTGGCATAGTAGGAGACAATGAAGAGTGGCTGGTGGTTCATCAGCTGACTAATGAACCTGATGCCAGATCACTGGAGGTCCAGGACCTGAACCCCTATACGTTCTACAGGTGAGCACACACACACCCAAACACAAATGTATACAGGTGGCCAAAATCTTCTATCACAATATAGGTCATTGCATATCGCGATAACGATATATATCACACATTTTTTCCGGTAAGTCAAAAATAAATAGTCCATAACCACATGGTAAAGCCTATTTTGTATACTCCTGTGTGAATTAAATACTTAACAAATAAAAAGTACTGAGCATTTTCTCATTCCATTAAGAAATTTAGTGCAAAATGAACATAAACAGTTGAAATTATAGAGAGGAAAAACTAATATTTCCATATAAACACTGTTTGTTAATCACATTGAACAAAACCCCAATCTTCAAATGATATTCCCTCAAAATAGTTCACATCAGATTTTTTGAGAAATTTAAGTTAGTACGTGCTCGTTATTATCAATTTAGACAACGTAATTGTGTATCACGATATCTCGATTTATGATTTCATCACAATACGGTTCCATTGAAAGACGATAAATTATCATATTGAATTATTGCCCAGCCCTAGCTGTATATGAAATAAAATCTTACCCAACCGTCTTATAAAAAGTACATTATGAAAATGTTGCAAAGTGAAAAATCAGCCAACCTAATAAACTGGTTATCTTTTATCTTGATTTACTTTGTTGGAATTATTTATTTATTTCTCTACTCATAAATAGATCCTCTTCTCTGCAACTACAATGACCTACTTTCCTTTTGGGCATCATTCAAATTCCATCTAATCTTAAATAATCTAATCTAATCCTTTCCCCGTATCGCCAGCAGCAGATCTTCACTAAACACCCACCTTTATGATGATTTATCCACCATCCGCTGGTTTCCTTTGCTCCAGGTTCCGGATGCGTCAGGTGAACATCGTGGGCACCAGTCCTCCCAGTCAGCCGTCCAGGAAGATCGAGACCCTGCAGGCCCCTCCGGACATCTCCCCCGCCAATGTCACCCTTCGCACCGCCAGCGAGACCAGCCTGTGGCTCCGCTGGGTGGTAAGTTGTCACAAATCGTTGCACGTTGGTTCCTATGTATGAAGTTAGTGGAGTTTTATTCGATTATTATTATTATTGGAGCACGTCTGGGTTGTTCCTGTTCCGACTAGGCTGGATTAGGTATGCCTCTGCATGCGCATAAGCTATCTTTTGTCCTTCTCGTTGATGGAAAATCATGTTGGGACTGAATTGGCAAAATGCCCTTGGGATATTAATTGGATACAACATTGATAAGATAAGCGTTGTCAAATCAGATTTAGGCAATTTCATTTTGCCCATCCAAATAACAAAAATCCATTTTTTTCTTTTATTAAAAAGTTTGATGACTTTCTCTACGACAGCTGGCTTCAACTCAACTGACTCACAAGCATCCCCCTCGTCACAAAACTTAAGTTTACAATCTGGCACACTTCATTAGGTCTTTTTTGTTTCGTTCATGAGATGTTGCCTTTTCCTTCTTCTATAAGTTTGTCCTTGTACTCTCGCACACACACTCTGTACTTGATAATTGCGGCTTCCTGTGTCAGCACTTGGCCAACGTATTCTTCGCTACATCTGCCCATTATCATCGCCGTGCCAGTGCCTGGTCGGTGCCAGGCAGACGGAGAGACAGAGGCGAGATACTCCTGCAGCTCTTTGCGGGGTTATGAAGAGTGCGTGTCACCTGGATTTAACAACACAGCGGTGTCAGCGGTGTGATATGACCCTTCAAACGAATGACAAAGCTCAGTGATTGCGACCCTTTTCAAAAGCTGTAG
The DNA here is from genome assembly GCF_015220745.1 of Sebastes umbrosus. NCBI lineage: Eukaryota > Metazoa > Chordata > Actinopteri > Perciformes > Sebastidae > Sebastes > Sebastes umbrosus. The sequence goes on along the minus strand of NC_051282.1, from coordinate 25,103,412 downwards.
TAAAAGTTTGGGTAACACTTAATTTGGTAATTAAGTGATAATTAGCAAGTGATCTTTTTATTAAATTATTAATTACCCCAATATTTACCTCAAAATGTATGGAAAATTACTTTATTGTAAACATTGTTTAATAATTATATGCTTAAAAGGCATATAATAATTAAAATAGGGCCCTGAGGCTGTGCGCTGCTCTTCATTGGAGGTGGAAAACTAATAGAAGACACGTCTGATCAGGCACAAATCTCACCACTGTGTGACTTATTGTCTACACAAATGTAACCCGGTAGCTGATGTCATGATTCAGGGAGTTTTTTAAGTTATTTGCTAATTATTATCTATTTATCAGCAGATATGGAAATAAAGCATATCAATTAACTTTGTATTCTTTTCCTGGAAATGTATTAAATAAATTATCAGCTATTGGGAGATAGCAGAATATAATTAAAATAATTTTGGATACATTTTGAGGTAAATAATGGGTTAATTTGGCAGTAATTCCAAAGAAATTTCAAAGAAGTTACTTGCTAATTATCACCTAATTACCATGAAATTTATGGACCTGTAAAATGAAGTGTTCCCGAACTTTGTGGTCCGCGTCGCGGCCGTGGAGGTCTTAGTCAAGGCCACATTAATTTCAAGAACACCCAGCACTTTAATAGAAATAAGCCCAGCACATATTTAGGTAGGTGCTTTCACTTATCACGCTCAATTATGTCCATGTGTCAGTGCTAGATACACTGCATACTAGAAAACAAGATTTTAAGATCATCGTATTTGGCTGAGTGACATTTAGAGTGATTGCAAACACCCTGAAAACACACTTTAGGTTGCAGTTAATTTCAATATTAATGAATCACTCAAACCTGTTGCACCTATGCCTCTCAAGATCTATATTGCCTGCTACATATTAGGATTATATAGTATTATTGATTTAACAGATGAATGTGCAATTATTTAAAGACAATGGAGTATTACCACATTTTGTTAAAACCACTAAGTGCAGTGCTAAGTGCTGAGAGCTTCTCTTCCCGACACCTCTTAGCTGTTGTAATGTCACCGTGAAGTACGGCCTCTCGCGGCTTATTGCTTCGTTATGCACTCCGTTATGATGTCATTTGTATTGATCCTGCTCCAACTGGTGGAATAAAAAACAAAACAAATCCTCTTAGCCTCTTCCAGAGTGGGAGTACAACGGGAACCCAGATCTCGTCGGCTACCGGGTCCAGTACTCCAAAGCCGGGTCCAAAGGGGGAGTCCTCTCTCACGTCATCATGGACCGGCTGGAGAGGGAGTTCACCATCGAGGACCTGGAGGAGTGGATGGAATACGAGGTCAGAGTTCAGGCCATCAACGGTATCGGCTCTGGGCCCTGGAGCCAGCCGGTCCACGGCAGGACCAGGGAGTCTGGTGAGGAAGGAAATACATGCATACACAAGCCAAACACATAGGCTGCGTCCGAAATTCCACACTAACATGCTATTTAGTACACTAAAACAGTATGTGAAATCGTTTAAGTATGTCCGAAACCTTAGTATGAGACCAATAGTACGCAATATATTTCAGAATGGCATAAATATCCCACAATGCAATGCAATGCAGTGACGACAACGTTCATAACAGATGTTGACGGACAGCTCTGTAACATCAATAACGCTTTAATTTAACTGTAAGTATAAGATTTCACTTTGCTGAGCGTAATATATATATAAAATTAGTTCACAAATCATCGTTTGGTCACATGAGGTTGGCACAGATTACCATGGTTACAAGTCTCCAACCGGCAAGGAGGCTCTCAGGAAATGGCAATGTAAAATACAGCTCAGTGTGTCTGAAAAGATACATACTACTGTTTATTCACACAAAAGTATGTCGAACGATAGTACACATATTGGGTATGTAGTACATAGTATGTGATTTTGGACGCAGCCATATATGTAATAAGATGTGCTTGAAGTGCGCTAAGCTCCGTCCTTTAACTCTTTACTGTAGTACCCTCCAGCGGCCCCACCAACGTGTCAGCCTTCGCCACCACCTCCAGCAGCATCCTGGTGCGGTGGGGGGAAGTCCCAGAGGCTGACCGCAATGGACTCATCCTGGGGTACAAGGTCAGCAGGCAACAGTCATATTCATCTGAGAATTATCTCTATTTCAGAATAATAGAGTGGTGCAGGGATGATGTGTTTCTGTAGGCCAACCAGAAAGTTAGCATCGCCATGGTTCCTTCGATAAAAAGCCAATGGGATAGCTCCAAAAAAAACATTGACTTCCAGACGAGGGAACCAGAAGTGCTAAAATGCTAACTCATCTCTGGGTTTAGGGATTCATTCCTGCAGCACTATGTGTACAAAGGTCAATCAATATTTTGCAGATTGTTAAATCAATTTGAAAGTTACAACAAAAGCATAAAAACATCTTCCTGTTACTAGTTTCCTCATCATCCATTGTGCATTTCAGGTTGTGTATAAGGAGAAGGACGCAGACACAGCACCCAACTTCTGGGAGGTGGAGGGCAACACCACCCACACCGTCCAGCTGACTGGTCTGGGCAAGTACGTCCTGTATGAGATCCAGGTCCTCGCCTTCACGCGTATAGGAGACGGAAGGAGCAGCTCGCCGCCCATTTTAGAGAGGACCCTAGATGATGGTAAACACATCCATCTTACCAGCCTATTGTTTTGAAATTGTATAAAATCTCTAAACAAATACAAATGTCACTGTGCTGTGATCATTTCACTTGTTGCTAATCAATTTATCAAGAATTTTCTTATTTTTTCAGCAAATGATTGAAATGTTCTGACTGATCACACCTTGTATAAAGAAACATGTCATAGAAAGTGTTTCTTTTTAACCTTGTTTTAAAATGGATTTATTTCCTTGGTCCATTTTGTTTTATCTGTGATATATGTCACATTCAATACCAGAGGTTTGGACTCGAGTCAGACTTAAATCATGAATTTGATGGCTTTAGACTCGACTTGACAAAATCAAAAAAGACTTGCAACTCAACACCAATCTTGTGACTTCACTTGGATTTGAGCCTGTTAGGGCCGTCCCAAATACTATTTTTTGGGGCTTTGAAGCTTCAGTGAGAAATAATTGAAGGTATCGAAGCTTTGCGGAGCAGCAGGCTGACATGTTCTTCTGTCTGTCTCCGTCTCCACCGTTTCAGTACTGTACACACACACACCTCTACATACAACAAACAGCGATATCCGTCTGAGAATAACTAATAATAATTAATGTTAAATATGAATAATGAATAATGTTGTGGGATTATTTGTTATTTCATGGGTTATTTTGGAATTTATTCATTATTATTACATATTTATATATAAAAAATAAAAAACAAAGCATTCAAAAAGTGATTTTGAGCGTCGAAGCATTCGGGTCAGCACTAAAACCTATTGACTTTACTTCATATCTTCCCCCGAGCCCAAAGGTTAAAAAGTATGTTAATTAAAAAGTGTGCCACAAATCAATTTCCCTTCATTTCCTGAAACAATTAATGCTATTCATTCCCAGCACTTAATTCCCCAGATCCACTTTGTTTGAACCAATCCAACAGCATCCAACCACGTTGCCCGAGAGAACCATGAAGAGCTGACGTTGCATGACTGCACGCCAGTTGAAAGAAATGCTACCAAAGATATTTTTGTTTGTGTACAAAAACTACGTAGTGGTCAACAAAAAAACAATTGCCGTGTGCAAAATGTGCGGTTTGAAAATGACAGACGGAGACGTAAATGAGAGAACATTATGACTCGTTTAGGACCCGAAATTCAAAGTTTAGTACTCTGGACTTGAGTGTAAAGACTTGAGACTTACTTGTGACTTGGTCGCACCTCTGTTTAATACTCTTGCCTGATTTGTTTATTTGATGTATTCTAGTACCAGGCCCTCCGGTCGGCATCCTCTTCCCAGAAGTCAGAACCACTTCAGTCCGTCTCATCTGGCAGCCTCCTGCACAACCCAACGGCATCATCCTGGGTCAGTTTGCAATATACAGACTTTCCTCTACGACCTTAAATATTCTCACGAGAAAAAGTATTTTGCTTTTGTGCTGGTCCAAAAAAAATAAATTTCCCTCAATATTGTTTGATTTTGTAGTGCAGCCAAATTGTTCTCTTTGCTCAACTTCTTTTCTGCATGGCTTCATATTGATATGTCCTTTCAGCCTATCAGATCACGTACAGAAGAAACTCTTCAAACAGCAACGCCGCCACCGTAGACGTGCTGAGCCCCAGCGCGCGTCAGTACACGGCGTCCGGACTGAAACCGGAGATGGTTTACGTGTACCGCCTCACCGCTCAGACACGAAAGGGTTGGGGCGAGGCCGCCGAGGCTCTGGTGGTCACAACAGAAAAAAGAGGTAAAATACCGAAGCTGTTTAAATTATTCACCTCTAAAATATTAAGTTTGAGAGTAACCTTGAATGTGTGTGTGTGTGTGTGCCCTTCAGCCCGACCCCAACCAACGAGCCGTCCCGTAGTGCCTCAAGAGGAAGTCCAGGCTCGCAAAGTGCTGTTGTCATGGGAACCAGGCAGCGACGGCCTATCCCCAGTTCGTTACTATACAGTCCAGTACAGAGAGCTGCCGGACAGCAACTGGACGGTCCATTCTGCATCAGTCAGCCACGAGACGCACTCCTACATAGTGGATAGGTAAATGTGAACGACCGCTTTCATTCCCCCTAAACGTCAGCAGTTTTTATTCTGACTTTTTTTCTCCTCTTTAAAGGTTAAAGCCTTTCACTTCGTACCAGTTCCGTATAAAAGCCACCAATGACATTGGAGACAGCGAGTACAGCCAGGAGAGTGAGGCCATCACGACACTACAGGATGGTAAGACTGCAGTAGTTAGACATGTCCCCCTGTCGTCACTATCCGCTGAATTTCCTGTTCACTTGTACAACAACACTTTTGTAATCGAATGCCTTTACATCCATGTTTTGACTTTGGATTTTCACAGCGAATGCTCTACGTCAACAGTGCGTGTGTTTACTCTCAAGCTGTTCCCCAGCAGACTGTTTGAATTATATATCGCTCTGCTCAGCTGGGTTGGTTTCGCTAACACCAAAATTCTCGTTTTAATTTTTTCTCCCCTTATCTCCTCCAGCCCCAGACAAAGCCCCGACCATTCTGTCCGTTACACCTCACACCACCACATCTGTGCTGGTCCGCTGGCAGGTACGCCGTTGAATTACTTGGCGCTGTGTTTTGTGAATGGAAGGATGAATTCATGTTTGTTAAGTATTGGGCATTAAAGGGATAGTTTGGATGTTTTGATGTGGGGTTGTATGAGGTATTTATCCACAGTCAGTGTAGTAGATGACGGTCGGCACGCCCCCAGTACAGAGAAACAGACAGGAGTTACCGCACGGAAGCAAAGCAAGCTGTAGACAGGGCCGACAGCAACAAAAAAATCTATATCAGTTCAAGTGTACTCTATATTTAGAATATTTTTGCTGGTTTACCTTCCTGTGAGACAGCTATAGAGTCTATGTTTCCAACGGGGGACTGAAGCCGTTATCTATGCTCAAGCTGATGCAACCAGACTCCATTGAAAAAAGCACTGTTAAACCCGATCAGAGAGAGACATTTTTGCAGTTTGCTGCTTCTTTTTTATTGGATATGTTGCTAGACAACCACCAAATGAGTGCTATTGTTACCATATTAGAAACCATGAACTGTACGCCACCCAAATAGTTAATAGTACAGTTTAAATTAATGAAAGCAATTTACATGAAATCTCAAATACCGCACTAATTTGCCTGTTTTCTTTTCAGATTATGGTAACTATGGTTAGTAAACTCATATAGCTCCGGGTATCCAGCAAAACTCACAACAATGAGAAAAAAATAGCTAATGACATCGGGCGTTTTTCTGCTCTGAGTTGAATATTTTTCAACTCGAGAATCGTAAAAACACGAGGGCGAGGCGCTCAGCAGCGCAAGAGCAGCGCACAAAGGGCTTCAATCTCATTGAAAACAATTACAAAAAGCCGCCCCAGGCTGCTAAATCGCGCTCTGTCTGATGAGTCGGGCCTAAGTTTGTTTGTGTTATTGTATTTGATTAGTTCGGATTCACCAGAGTCACACTATAGCACAAACAAACTAACCGATCGAGACAGCGATAGACCAGCAACCCCCGTGTTCGGCGAGGTAAAATTACAGTTTTTCCCAATGGAGTGTGGTGGCTTTGGCGAGAGCATAGATGGATACAACGGCTTCGGTTCCCCGTTGGAAAGGGCTGTCTGACTGCACGGTATAGCAATGAAAATATTATAAATAGATTGTACACTTAGACTGATATTGATTTTTTGGATGAAATATGTTTTGCTGCCGGCCCCGTCCACAGCAGTACATTGCTTTGATTCTGTGAAGTAACTCCTGTCTGCTTCTCCAAGCTGGGGGCGTGCCAACTGTTATCTACTGTAGGTAATACACTGAATATGGATAAGTACCTCATTCAACTCCACTTCAAAACACCTGAACCATCCCTTTAAGCAGACCTCTTCTCTTCGCAGCCTCCCTCTGAGGATCACATAAATGGAGTCCTGTTGGGGTTCAGGGTCCGGTACCGGGAGTTACACTACGACCGGCTACGCAGCTTCACTGTCCGCACAATTAACAGCCCCTCTGCCAACTGGGCTGATCTCACTGGTGAGTTTACTTTTTCCACTGCTTACCCATCAACTACTCTGCAGAAAGCGATGCTACCCGGAGTCTTAAATGTACTTACTTTTACATCAAAGTGTTGCTTTTGATGCTATCAGTAAGGCCTGTGGTGTGTTTTATTAAATAGCAGCTAATATTGCAGCTCTTTTCCCAATCCTTGTTTCCCCAATCCTGCCCATCCTCTATCCAAACTCCAGCTCCTTACAGCGTCAGGAACTTGAGTGAGTCCTCGCTCACCCAGTATGAACTGGATAGTAAGTCCCTTTATGCCTCTCTTCCGTCACTCTCCATCTGTTTTCATGTCATCTGTTGCATGCCATTTGTATAAAATTTACAGCATCTGCGCCTGTGCGTCGTCCTCTCACTCAGCCGTACCCGCTGAGGGGCCGCCGCCTGATTCTTAAGATGTGTATATGACTTAATTCTCTCCAAGCCGCCCTATCATTATTTCAGTGTCTTCTTTCTTTTTAATCGCTGACAAATCTTCCCCGTGTCCCCACAACAACCCCGTCTTTTCATCACTTTGCCTTTACAATTCCACCCTCTCCGTCTTTTTTTGTTCAATTCATGATGTTGTCTTGCCACGAGCATCACTACGACTGTGTGTCTCTCTGGAGGAAGTTTTCTTTTTTTGATCTTAACTGTTCCATTATAATGCTGCTGTGGGTTCTCTCCTCGCAGATTTGAGTAAACACAAACGCTACGAGATCCGTCTCAGTGTGTATAACGCTGTGGGGGAAGGTCCCAGCAGTGCACCACAGGAAGTGTTTGTTGGAGAGGCGGGTAGGTTTATTCTCTTGCTGTGCAGCGCGTGTGCTACTCTACCTTTAATCTTCGTTTCTTAGATGTTAAGCAAGGCCTATAGAAAAAGTGATTACACTCTGCTCCGTTCTAGTCCCAACATCCCCTCCTCAAACTGTGGTGGTCCAGTCCTCTACAGCCACACAGCTGGACGTCACATGGGACCCTCCTCCTCTGGATGCTCAGAACGGGGACATACAGGGTTATAAGGTATCAATAATGTCTCTTTTTTTTTCCTGTGTTACAGCAAATCAGCCAAACTTACATCATTCCTTTCTTATTTTTTATCTTTTTAATGATTTTTTTTCCCCCCTTGTCTCTGTTCACAGATCTATTTCTGGGAGTTTCAGCTCCAGAATGAGACAGAGCGCCTTCGTACTCTGTTCCTGCCGGAGCTCGGGGTGAAGCTCAAAAACCTGACAGGCTACACCACCTACATGATCAGCATGGCAGCCTTCAATGCTGCAGGGGACGGGCCCCGCTCCCTGCCCACCAGAGGGCGCACTCAGCAAGCAGGTGAGCTGCGGCGAATCCAGATGTGGTAGCGTTTCTTCAAAAAAGACCAGCGGCATTCATCTCGCAGCTCAGATCTTCTATAGCATTTCACAGTTCTGTATTTCTTTATACCCATCTGTCTGTCTCCCTCTGTCGTCTGCACAATGATACTCCTCCTCACTATTTTACGGTGCTCAAGGGTGCTTGTGTGGAGTAGTATCTCAAAGTTGGCCTTCTATTCAGTCACAAATGGTGCCTTACAAAAGAATAGATGATGAGCACTTTCATTTTTAGTCACTGTGTTGCACAAAAATGCTGCAGCTTTAAGAGAAATACTGTAAGCCTCGCTCTTCGTATTCACCAAGAAATAGAACATTTTCACTAAAGAGTTTGGTCCTGTGAGATGTAGCATAAGAGATCAGAGTGTTTTTGGCCGCTTCATCCAGGACAAGCCACAAGGGTGGAAGCCTAATGACAGCGGAGGAGCAGTGAATACAGAGTGCGGGGGACACATGTAGATTAGTTTTTTTGGCCGCAACTGCACAAAGACGCCTGTGTTTACCAGCGAGCGAGAGTCCCTCCACTGCGGTTTCAGCACAAAAACAGTTTCCAGTATAAATTTCTCTTGTCTTTTTTCGCCCCCTTGAAGGCTGTGACATTGGCGAGGGGTACAAAGTGCTGAGAACTTAAAAAACACAAGCAGGAATTTTGGCTCTCTGCACCGCAGGGTACTGGGAAGCCAGCCAACACAAGCTTTTGTGAATTCTATGCAGAATTGTGGCAAAATCCCGACACTTAGCTGGATCTGGGCTGGGTCAGTTCTCACAGCTCTCAATCAAGGTCACACAGTGATTCTGCACTCTGGTGTCCACTTCCAGTTTGCTTTTCAGTGACTCATTTCTTCAAACAATGATAGGATTTTCGTTTTTGCATTGATCTGAGCTGTACACCGCGGTACCTGTTCGTACACGCACAAAACATTTTGTTATTCATGCTCCGATAAAGAACAATGAACAATGAAACCGCTCTCACTTTTAATCTCCGAGTATTTCTGTTTCCTGCCATCTAGCATAACTGGACTTTGTCTCAGACTATGAGCATACTGCCTCTGGATTTCCCTCTGTCGTGCTGGCCCAAATCTACTTTTGTTGCCGGTGTAATTCTCCCAAATGTCTTGAGAGTTTGGAGCAATAAGGGGAAAGTAACTGCAGTTGATGATGTGCTAAATTAGTATTGTGACATATGGAAGCTCAGATATCTACTGACGACTGCTGAACTTCAAATTGCTTGTAGCAAGTAAAACATTAGGTTATTTATTTGTTCTCTTCATTTCTCATTTGGCCGGTTGGTTGCTGTCACAGTTATATGTTATGTTGTGTATTCCTTTTCAAATAAATGCCAAGCATCAGTTCATTGAAGGTTAGGCAAATTTCTTTCTAATGTTCAGAAATCAGTCACAGACTCACAGTTATGTTAAGAATTTATAGTCGTCTCGTCTTTTCACCAAATAATAGAAAAGTATCAATAAAGACTCAGCTCGTTAAGCAGTTCAGAAAATGGTATCAATAAAAATGATCGATCCCCATCCCTATTAATTACAGAATTCTACCACTGAGTATTCTGCCTCTGTCGTTCTGGCCCAAAGTAGGATTGCGACCAAGGTTATAATAATTTAGAATTTTCAATTCGTTTTTAATTTAGTTTTGACTTTTCAATTACATTTAAGTTTAGTTTTAGTTGGTGTTTAGAGTGTGGTTGCTACTTTTAGTTTAATTTCAGTTTTTCAGAAATGGTTAGGGTTAGGGTAGGGCTTACAGTCCAGGCTTTTTTACAGTAGTTGTAGTTTGTTTTTGTTAGGGCCAAGTATAATGTCTCAGAAGTATGTAGCTATGTATATATATATATATACATTATAATAACGATAGTTTAGAGCAGGAAAAAGCCGATAGACGATTAATCGGTCGATATCTTCTTTACTTCTGCAGCAGCCACTTTTGCATATGCTGTTTTTGATAAATCAGTTTTTGCCATTCTGAATTCAATCTTTCGTAAAAGAATATCCTGACGTGTGATTTCATGGATTACATCGTTGGAATATGTTCTATTTATTTGCAATGGGCTGTTCTGTGGTTTACATTATGACTGGCCAGGATTACGTCTGCTGCGCGCCCCGTTACGTTGTTAAATGCCACTCTTACAAACCATTCACGTTGGTGCATATTCCCGGGATAAGGAGGATCCTAAAGTGTGTAGTTTCATTTCATGAATGGATGGTTACATGGCTGGATTACCTAGAAGAGAGAATGCCAAATTGGTAAGCAAATTAAAGTAGGCAGTTGAATGATTAATTTCCCTCCCTGTCTTGTATCGTGGACAAAGAGCTGATAGGGTTGCATTTTATATTCAAGAGAAATAAACTCCCCCTCTCCACCTTGACCTTGTGTATGGGGCCTGGAGGCTGCACAGCCATCGGCCACTATCGGAGCCCAGTTCCACCGATAACGATAGTTTATAAAACATTCTGTCGGCCAAGCCAATTAATCGGTCTGCCTCTAGTAGGAATGGCTATAATGTTTAATCTTCGCGCTACTTTAGTGTCCGATGTGAAGCAATTGCGGCGTAGTGCCATCTCCTGGAAGGTCAAGTCCGTTCAATTTCTGTGGTTCAATGTTAAGAGTTGACGGAAATTCATGCCTTCTCCTTTTTTCGGTAGCGATATATTATATCCAAAAAAAAGTAAAACGGAAATTAATTTACATTCAATTTTACTTTTAATAGTTTTTTGCCATGGCAATATTGTTAGTTTAGTTTTAGGATATGTTTTTTTATCAACTTTCAGTTTACTGGGTCGGCACGGTGGAGCAGTGGTTAACACCTTCGCCTCACAGCAAGGTTGCAGGTTGGAGTTTGCATGTTCTCCCTGTGTTTGCGTGGGTTTCCTCCGGGGTTCTCCCACCACCAAAACAAGTTGCGTCAGGCAGGGCATCTGGCATAAAACCTGTGCCAAATCAATGTGCAGATCAATAATCTAATGACCCCTAACGGGAGCAGCCGAAAGACGAACAACAACATGTTGTTTAAGTTTTCTACGAATATTTTTCACTGCTTATTTTTGTTTTCGTTTCAGTTTTAGTTTATTATAATAACCCTGGTTCCGACTTATGAAAGACTTCTGAATTTCAAATTGCTTGCTGTACAGTGTTATAAATATTTATTTGTTCTTATTCATTTGTGTCAAAGTTTGTACATTAATTACACAATTTTAACACAGAAAATTTACAAATGAGTGTACGTAGTGTTTTGTCTCCATCCTCTGAAGAGATCCAACTCTCATCACCTCTTTTCTCACTTTCTTCGCCAAAAGCGCCGACTGCTCCGAGCTTCATCCACTTCAGCGAGTTGACCACCACGTCTGTCAACGTGTCCTGGGGAGAGCCCAAGCAGGCCAACGGCATCATCGAGGGCTACCGCCTGGTTTACGAGCCCTGCACTCCAGTCGATGGTGAGAAGCTCCGCCTGGAGCCTAACAACTCTGTTGTATCTCTTGACATTCCTCAGCTGGCTTTTCCCAGACTGTGATTTACAACCTCTCTCCTAGTTACCATATTCTGTTTTAACTCGCGCTGCTTAAGCTCGTGCACTAATCTGTCACAGGTGAGGGTAGGCCCCACAGTAACGTATATGGCACGTCTGATAAAATATGTTGGAATGCTCTGGTAAGACTTTGCACAGCTTCCTCTCTTGCTGAGAGAAACATGGCTAATAGCTGGTTAAGTGTGGTTGCCTGGACCAGATTGTCAAGTAATTGGGAGCAGAGGTGGAATGCTGAGCCGAGGCATGCTGCGGTCCCTCGGCTATCCGCTAATGGACCCAGAGCAAAGCCGAACAGAGCAGTTAAGACAGGGAATATCAATTGGTCTATTATAAAAAGGTCCTGGTGTCTCTTCCTATCTGGATATCGAGAAGGCTTGCTGGATAATAGACCCTTTCTGTTATATATGCAAAGATATGCCTGTCTGTGTAGTCGTCTAACTCGTTGTGTGATTGCGTGTCTGTTCATATGCAAAAAAGCTTTGTTGCTATGTGTCGCTTGTAGGAAGCAGCATTCTAGAGTCTTAGTGTTTCCTGTACAGACTCCTCTCCTCGCACTCCAGGTGTCAGTAAGATAGTGACAGTAGATGTGAAGGGCAGCGCTCCCCTGTGGATGAAGATCAAAGACCTGGCGGATGCCGTCACCTATAACTATCGCATCCGGGCCAAGACGCTCACTTATGGCCCCGAGGTGGAGGCCAACATCACCACTGGGCCTGGAGAAGGTGGGACTCACTAAATCTGGGATGCATTTCTGATATTTATGCCAATAGTCTCATCTTTTAGACTCATAGGAAGCCATTTTTTTCTAACTATCCACCATTTTTGTCTTCCCAAGGAGCCCCAGGCCCTCCAGGAGAACCCTTTATTTCTCGGTACGGCACTGCCCTCACGCTGCATTGGACCAGCGGTGATCAAGGCCGTGCACCCATCACACGATACGTCATTGAGGCCAGACCCTCTGGTGAGCCCCACATACAATACATGAACAGTTTTGGGGTTTTGGGGATTTTTGGGTTCTAGCGGACTCAGTTTTAAAGCTAAATTGAAGATACTGGTATCATATAAAACTAGAAAACCTAATGAATCCATCGGTACCAACCATGTCATACTAGTTTGTTGCAAAGGAGGTTAAATAACGCTCCAAACTTATGCTAAATTTTGCTGAGGAAAAACTAGCATGGCCATTTTCAAAGGGGTCCCTTGACCTCTGACCTCAAGATATGTGAATGAAAATGGGTTCCATGGGTACCCACGAGTCTCCCCTTTACAGACATGCACACTTTATGATAATCACATGCAGTTTTGGGGCAACTCATAGTCAAGTCAGCACACTCACACACTGACAGCTGTTATTGCCTGTTGGGCTGCAGTTTGCCATGTTATGATTTGAGCATATTTTTTATGCTAAATGCAGTACCTGTGAGGGTTTCTGGACAATATTTGTCATTGTTTTGTGTTGTTAATTGATTTCCAATAATAAATATATCCTCTTATTTGCATAAAGCAAGCATATTTGCCCACTCCCATGCTGATAAGAATATTAAATACTTGACAAATCTCCCTTTAAGGGACATTTTGAATAGATAAAAAATTTGTGATTAATTTGCGATTAATCACAAATAACTTTTTTAATTGATTGACAGCCTTAGTTCCAATACCTCAACAAGTGTTTCTTATTCATTGTCATCTTGCCTTTAGATGAAGGATTGTGGGATATCCTTATCAAAGACATCCCTAAAGAAGTGACGTCCTACACACTTAACCTGGAAATGCTGCGAGAGGGGGTCACCTATGACTTTCGAGTGATCGCAGTCAACGACTACGGCTACGGATCCCCCAGCGCCCCCTCCCCCTCCATATCAGGTACTTTAATCTGAACAATAATGTGTTATCAAAACAATGCTTGTTTTAGTTTATTAATGTGTATCATTTGTTGTGTGTTCAGCCCAGAAAGTGTCCCCGTTCTACGAGGAGTGGTGGTTCCTGGTGGTGATCGCCCTGGTGGGCCTCATCTTCATCCTCCTCCTCGTGTTCATCCTCATCATCCGAGGGCAGAGTAAAAAATACACCAAAAAAACAGACTCAGGTACGACCGCCTGCTAACGTCTCAGTTTCTCCGACTGCATCTGCAACTTAAGCTATCGACTGGTATTTGTCTTCCTCGTGGACAGCTCTGCTGAGAATTGCATTTTAACGATTGCACATCCAAAGTCTATTTTCAGAAAATGGGATTGTGAAGGCTCACACAATTAGACAAATTACCCTGGTTTTTCTGAACATTGTTTGGCTGACAGGGGAAAGATGAGAGTAAAGGCTACCGGTGAAACAGCTGACACAGGCAGGTGAATAAACATTATTGTTCATGTTTAACTGCAGCGAGGATCAATACGGGGATAAATGGCTTGGCAGTGGTTTAATGCTCAGGTCATTAGTCAGACTGAGAGTAATTATATAACTACAGCACTAGCGGCGCTCGCACCACTGTATCAAGAAGCCGATTTTCATGATTGTGAATTATCCCAGGTGACATTGCTGCCCCCTGAGAAACTCTTTATCAGAGTTTAAATCCCAAAACATAAGTTAATCAATGTTAGGAGACTTAATATTTCACAGTATGGTTGGCTAGTATTCACAGTGAGGGCATCTGGGGCTAATCTTTTAGACGTGGTCGAGTCGCCCAGCAGCATGGAGGAGATGGGCAGAGTGGTGAGACGGGAAGGGGGAAAGTGAAGGGTCAGGTCAAGCCTTCCTAAAAGCCTCGTACCAGTGACTTTTTAGCTGATTCAGCATTTAGCATGGTGCCAGTGGTTACCAGGGTCAGTAAACAGGGCTTGGTGAGACCAGTTCAGACAAGCGCTGTGTTTGTGTGGGGACACAAAGAGGACTTCTTAGCCTCCTCTCAACCCCTCAGTCATGAAGCTGATCTGTCTGTTTGTTTTGCTGGAGGCCGTGACCGGACAGTTGGCCTGACTGACTGTCAAAAAGGAGCATTTCTGTTTGTTTTGTAAACTGAGGAGGATGTGATCAATAGAATACCTTTTTTTTTTGTTTTTCTATTTAGAAAAAATCAAGTTAAAGGAACAGTGTGTAACATTTCGGGGGATCTGTTAGCAGAACTGAAATATAATATTCAGAACTATGTTTTTATTAGTGTTTAATCACCTGAAACTAAGAATTTTTTGTTGTGTTTTGAAACTGCGGTAACGTGAGCCGTAGAGTGCAAAACCGTGGTACCACCAGCCGCCGTCTGACTTCCGTTGCTCCTATAGTAGTGTTATTATGGTAAGGATGGCATCTGAGCGAGACAAACGGCGTTACCACGGTTTTGGACTCGTCAGCTCACGTTACCGAAATCTTGGAAAGGGATGAGTGAGTGGAGGGGTACTCAGGTTGGTTTCAATCTGCAACCACACCACTAGGTGCCGCCAAATCCTACACACTGTCCCTTTAACTGTTAAAAAAATAACTAAATTCAATCCTCATGCTTGAGTATAATTGTGTTTTCTTCAACTCATCCTTGAGACTGAAATTGATTCTAGATTTGACTGAAGATCACAAATCACTTGTTTCATCCCACGACCCACACAGTGTCGTCCTCATACCCCTGTCCAGGCAACCACTCCAACTGCACGGCGCTGCCTCTGACCCACGGGGAGATGGTGCGCCTGGACGAGGGACGCTTCCCCTCGCTGGAGCTCAACAACAGACGCCTCTCCGTGAAGAACTCCTTTTGCCGCAAGAACGGCATCTACACACGGTCAGTGACCAACAATCAATCAGTTCAGCTGACTGTTGCATCCGTTTCCTGCATGCACAGAATCCACTTCTCAAACATATTAACCTTTTCCACTCCACCGCTCTTTATCATAGACCCATTTCTGTCTTTTTTAAGGGGGGCTGGGGGCGCAGGGTGTCTTTAGGGGGAGATAGCAGGCCAACAGTAGATGTCACATAGAAGTGGTGTACATCATCTGAAAGCTGGGAACCTTAAGATTAATTTGAGATGCAGCTCAGCACTGTGTGTCAAGTTAAAATACATATTTAAAGTGTATAATTGCTTAGAACATTATGATAGAAGTACATGATGGTCATTCCCATGCTCACTTGTGTCTCATAAGTCATAAGTTGCAGCAATTTTGGGGTTGATACCATTTGTTACACAGATTTGGTACTAAATTTAACAATTTTTTACGACTCATGAATTGATAAAAATGATCAATAGTCCCTCCAAAATACCACATTAGGACACCAAGGCCTTGAGGAACACCATAGAAAAAGCCATGCTGTGATTTGGTTTCAAAAACTTTTGACATTTGGAGATTTCTGCAAGAATTGCAGTTTTCGGCGATTGGATAGCGAGCACTTCTGTTCTGTAAACTGCTCAGGAACCTCCTTATTGTCAATCTACCTAGGAAAGCCATCCATCCTGTGAATGCTCTAGGTCTCTAGTTTGTGGCTGTAGAGTTTCATGAGGTTGTGATTATCCTAGAGGTCACCACAGGTCAATTTATACAGTGAGGTCAAGTTTGGAAAAAAATGGTCTCACTACAATGAAAGGGCTACTATGGGGACTAACATCATCACACATGAATACAGTTGGGCTCATTGGATCCACAAGAGTCTCAGCTTTACAGTCATACCCAATGTATGTAATTTAAAGATTGTTTAGGGACCCCAGTATGCAGAAATATTCAAATAACACATTTATACTGCATTCAAAAAACTGCATGAGTTTTTCCCAAAACTGCATATGATTATCATAAAGTGAGCATGTCTGTAAAGGGGAGACTCGTGGGTACCCATAGAAACCATTTTCATTAGCATTTCTTGAGGTCAGAGGTCAAGGGACCCTTTTGAAAAGTTTTTCCCAAAATTTAGCTTAACTTCGGAGCCTTATTTAGCTTCCTTCCCAACATGCTAGTATGACATGGTTGGTACCAGTGGGTTTCCGAGGTCATCTAGTTTCATACCAGTTCCTTCACTCTAGCTCTAAAACTGAGCCTCTGAAAGACGGTAAAGTCGGCGGAGGGCGCCGGCACCCTCAAGGAGTGGAAGAGGTTAACTCGGTTTCAGTTTTGTCTTCCAGTTCAGTGTTACATAAGTGTTACTTCTGATACAGACAAGAATTAATAGTGTAGTAGTGCGTTGTTCCCTCACAATAGTCTGTCAGTCTAGAGAGAACGATCCGGGCCTCGAGGAGCCCAGCTGCTGATTTGAGCCTCCTTCCGCTGCCCTCGTTGATATTCAGTGTTTGTGTCGAGCCACAATCTATACAAGGGGGCAGCACAATACCAGCTAATTAGCATTCATGAGCTTCTGCATCGCTCTTTGTCTGTCCATCACCGCGTTAGACAAAGAGTGCCTATGGGTCAGAGCCGGCCATTTTTTCTATTGGCCACCGGCCCGGAGTATCTCGAGTGCGGCGCTGTGAGAGCTCGTCTCGACATAAAGTGCGACACCGTCGGGTATGAGAACATGTCCTTCGGCCCGTCAAAGCAGGACTTTGACAGGCTGGCTCTGTGGTAATGTTTAGGCAAACATTAGATAAGAGGGATTTCACAAACACAAGAAGTGTGGAGACATGGGTCACACATAATCGCTGACTGGATGGATGGTTCACGTGGTTGTGCTTGGGGGGGTTAAGTCCAGAGTCTGCTTCTTGTCACAGCAAAAGATGTTGTTTTTTGCACATTATGGAGGAATGTGCTAGAAGGGCTGCGTTAAGGGCAGCAGAATCTGTGCTGTTTTCTCCTTGACCAAGGAGGCCAAATAGGGGGATCAAAGGGCCTCGAGTTGCTCCGTCTCTTTTGAAGAGCTCCAATCTGGTGTTGTACTCTCTGCTAATGATCTGTAGACTGAGGAGGAAGAGTGGGAGGGCTCCCTACGGGATATTTGAAGGCGTGAGGGAGAGAAGGATGTATTAGACGGATAAGGCAATGGGAGAAAATACAGTGCTCCTAAATAATTCAAAGCTCACTGGCAGCATTTTGGAGTAGTAGGAGCCATCGCCCCTCCCCTACGCTCACGTCGCCCCGTCCTTTTAATGTCTGACTCAACCTTGTCTGAAGAACATGGTTGTTTTCTTTTTTTTTCACAGTCCGCCCCCTCACGTCATCCCCTTTAACCCAGAGGAGGTGTCTCTTTGTTGTGTCAACCCTTTCATGGCCGCTGTCATGTCGTGTCTTCTAAGCTTCCTGTTCTTGGCATTCCCCGTGATTTAGCTCCCGCATATATCTCAGAACATATTAATTTTTATTTGAGAAGCCCGTCAAGGTTGTCTGCTTTATTCCTTAATATTGCACTTGACATCGCAGCGTTTTATGCTTGTCTATTCTGCCCCCACATACAACGTTTTCCATTTCAGATCATTTAAACATTTACTTTCATGCCATTTCTACTTTATATAAATCTTTTTTTCTGAAAACCAACCGAGCAGACTCTTCTCTTAATGCTGTGTTAGCCCGAGTTGCATACTGAGCCCACTGATGTAGCTCAGTGATGTGAGGGGTGGTGGGCCAGTTTTTTGCCCTCTGACTGTCCAATTCAATCCCAGCAGACCTTGAATGCAGCAGCAGTCATTACTGCAGAAGGAGAATAATAATTGTCTGCACAGATGTTTCTCTCTGCTTCACTTTATGGACTTAATGAGTGGAGATAAAAGAAGCTATGGAGACTTTTACTTGACCCGCGCTCATAAAGAGCTAAGGGGCAATGCTTTGTTACGCAGCTTTACTGCAGGAGGTCTAAATCTCTGACTGACTCAATCTGTACAGCCATTCAGCTCTAATCACCACAAAGAAGCCTTTCATGAAGATGCTCATAATGTTTTCATACAGGAGCCTGTTTGTGCAGCGCATGACGGTTGAGGTCAGCTGAACTTTGGCAGACCTCGGCCCCCAGCTGCCAAACTGACACTTTGCAAAAACCAGAGGGAAATAACAAAACAATATGACGAAAGACCAAAACGCTTTGTGTAATAGCGACCCGATATCACCCCCAACTCATCATACCGACACACGGAGGTACCTTTTAGCAACCATTTGTGACGAGCCAGGCTTTCAACTAACTGCAATGTAAACCCACCTGCTGCATAATTAGACGGTCGGAGCAAGTGACGTATTACTAGCGTGAAAGTCCGCTAAGGTAGGGCAGGAGTGGTGGTGGATGGGTCAAAGAAACACAAGACTTTCAACCAGGAGACCGGTGTTCGCGTCCAGCGTGAAACTGGAATTAATGTTGACTTATTTTGTCACGTACGTAGTTAGTCACGTAAGTCAAGTCAGTGAAGTTAACGTCAACCATGTCCGTTTCCTAACCCTACCTTAGTGGTTGTGTTGCCTAAACCTAACTTCCTGTGAAGACGGGAGTTTATTTTGAAAGGACACTATGCATGTAACAAGCTTATATTGACACGCCGTCCCCGGGCCGTCCAAAAGTAACGCAAAAGGTGTTAATAGTAGGTTTTATCGTCTATTCACATGGTAGATCACTGAAAGAAGGTATAAAAGAAGACGAGAGCTACCTTTTACACCTGGAGACCAGGTTTCACATCCCATGTGAAACCAACAAGGTGTAAGTTTCACTTTGACTTATTTTAAGCCGTAACATGATGTTTGTCCCCTAAACTTAACTAAGT
Organism: Sebastes umbrosus; assembly: GCF_015220745.1. Taxonomy (NCBI): domain Eukaryota; kingdom Metazoa; phylum Chordata; class Actinopteri; order Perciformes; family Sebastidae; genus Sebastes; species Sebastes umbrosus. The sequence continues at coordinate 25,084,210 of NC_051282.1, read as the reverse complement.
GCTTTTGTTGCCTAAACCTAAAGAAGTTTTGTTTGAGTTAAAACGGGACATTTCATTCAGTTTTACGTCATGTTAGAACGTGTTGCTTTTAAGTTTCGCTTGACTTTTACAACGTAGTAGTAGTAAAAGTAGTAGGCCCCTAATGACCCATATCTATGATGCTTATAGCGAGCAATAACGTACATTTAATGGCCGGCTAACAGTGGAATCGAATCCTTGTCTGAACTAAGATATCACTTTCATTTTCATAATAAATGACACTCCGCTGAATCTGTGCATATTGATCCCACTGACTGTTGGATGTGAAGCTTTTTCATTTTTAGAAGTATTTTGCAGCCGAGTGGTGTCAGTCACACAAATAAGGAGGCATTTTATGTTCTCAAAAGAAGAGAAAACTGTTTCCCGAAGTGAACAATGATGATGATCGAATGAAACGCTTTTCTTATATAACCATTAGCTCCATCTCTCTTTCTCTCACAGTTTTGCTTTCTATCTCTCACAGACACTCTGTCTCTGTCTCCATCTGTCCAGGTCTCCACCCAGACCCAGTCCTGGAAGCCTGCACTACTCCGATGAGGACGTCAGCACTAAGTACAATGACCTGATCCCGGCAGAGAGCAGCAGCCTGACCGAGAAACCCTCTGAGATATCCGACTCTCAGGTGAGCTCTGACCCTGGCCTGTGGCTCCATGTCCACTCCAGGTCTGGAATCGGCAATGAGCTTGAATTAGAAAGTAAAATTCAACTGTTTGAATTTGTCAAAGTGACAAAGTCCTCCAGGGCCGAGTCATAACCTTTCCAATACTTTTGTCACATTCGCTGTCTATCTGCTTGATAACCTCCAATCTTTTTTGTCATAATCACTGCTTTTCTACATGCAACAACTCGATGGCTGTCTAATAATGAAGCGGAATATCTGAAAATGACAGTCAGCAAGACATTTGCCTCGAGTGGATAACCTCGAAAATTAAATATCCTCTGTTAGTCATGGCTGACATCTCTGGATCTGACTTTTAATACTGATTTGTCCCATGGGAAGGAAGTACGGGGCCAATTCTCATGTCTCGTGTGACTTGAAATGTCTTCGCAACTAATTAATTTTCCTCAAACAGGAAATGCTGTATTAATCTGGGCTGCTGGGTCTTCGCTCAGTGTGTGTGTGTGTTGGAGTAGGGAGGTCCAGTGAAGGGACAGGGAATGTTAGAAGTGATGATGGATGCTAAAGGCAGAGGAGCTGATTGTAGCAGATCGCGAACATGTGTCTTCCCACACTCGCGCCGGGTCTCCCCGGCCAATTTATCTGGTACCTGCACAGTCAAAACATTGTTCAACCCGCCTCGAGCAAACAGCGCTCTCGTGGGAGACACAAACCGGTGTTATTCTTTTTCCTCTGCATAGCCTCCCACTGTTTACCTGCCACTTGAGCAAATAAATGGCGCTTCAACATCTGTTCAGCTGTAGTGCCTCAATAGAGCAGTAGATGTGCAGGCACTTGGCAGGCACACAAATGTGCCAAGTCTGTAATGTTGTCTGTGAGAGCAATTTGCTCTTTTTGTTTGTGTTTCTCAGCCAGTTCAGTGTGCTGGAATGGCGACAGCATTCACCCACACAAACGTTTGTAACGTGCAAGACTGATGCTTTAAAGCAGTGATTCTCAAAGTGGGGTCCGGGGACCCGCAGGGGTCCATGGCACTCTGTCAGGGGGGTCCGTGGGAGCCAATAGAAACTTCAAATGCAACTTGTCGGCCAAGACAAAGGCGATGTAGTTCTTTGACGTCGGCTTGGTGTGTCTGGGCCTTTACATGGCAACAAAAAGCAAATGAATCCTGTAAATGTTGTTTCTGTCCAATTCTAGGACACTTATGTGTACGGGTATCACTTCTGTGCTCCGCAGAGGTATGGGTGAGCTGTATGTGTGAAAGATGCTCAATAGAAGTGATTGTCTGCCCCGTAGAGTTGCTTAGGATTCATAGATTTCCAGTTTGTCTCTCAGTAGATACATCCTGCTGTGTTATGACCCAGTATTGTGCAGCTTGACAGTGAGGGTGCTGTATTAGAATTAGCCTTGATTTCGGAGCATGTTAATGTTGCTGTCTGTGTAGTAAACATATGTCTGATTGGTAATCTCACAGTCTTTTAACTGATTGGCTCCCAGGGCAGCGACAGCGAATATGAGATGGATCAGAGCCGTCAGAAGACCCACTCCTTCGTCAACCACTACATCAGCGACCCCACCTACTACAACTCCTGGCGGCGGCAGCAGAAGGGCGTCTCTCGCCCGCCGGCGTACGGCTACTCCCAGCCCGAGCCCCTGGTCGAGCAGGAGTCACGGCCGCACCCGCCGCCCGTGCCCCCTCTGCCGCCTCTCCTCCCCCAGAGCGCCCCGTCCCCTCAGCCCCAGTGCCAGGGCCAGGGCACTCTGTTCAGGTCTAAGGGAAGCCGGACTCCCACCCCCTCCCTGCTGTCCTCCGAACCCCCCAGCCAGCACGGCACCCTCTACCGGCCCCCCAGCAGCCTGGGCTGTGCCGCTCAGGCACCTACCGCGGGCTTCTCCTCTTTTGTTTGACACACGGCTCTCCTTCCAATAACAACAGGACCCTGAGGACGAGCCTTTGATTTCGTTGTTGTTGGTTTATTTGTATTTTGCTCTTCTTTTTTTTTCTGTCTATTTGACAGAGTTGTTGCTCAATATTAAGCATTGCAGGCATCTTGAATAGCGTTTTCTCCTCTGTGAAGAGTGCGTGTGTATGACTGTGTGTAGCGCGTATGATTGGTTATTCCATGTGATATGTATTTCATGAAAAGACAATCATTTGAAAGTTTTTATGCGTTGCTTAAGTGAATTTATTTGAAGGTACAAACGCGAACAAGGGAGTGCAGAACCTGAGGTTCTGAAAAAAGAAAAACCTTGTTTTAAAAACACTGTATTATTGTTTAATATGAGAGCTTTATGGATAAACAACCACCTAGAACCATATAGAGTACGGACCACTTGGCTTGCTGAGGCTGGACAATGGACAAACCCAACTCTGATGGAATAATGTGATGTTTGAACAACTGATAAAGAGAAATGGACTCTGACTTTGGAGAGAGGCACCAGCGGTCGCCGTGGCCCTCGGCTGCCTTTGACTTCCTCACTCTGCCTAATCATTGTTGCATTATGTGTTTACTATATGTACTCGTCTCATATTGTTTACCAGATATTTATATCAAATCAAGCTTCAAGCTCAACATCTTCAGAACATCACTAGTGACAATGTTATGAATCACATTAAAGCATTGTGGCACCTTTATAGTAGTCTGGGGAATGTGTTGATTGTCAGTAGATATACAAGCTAAGACAACTTTATTAATGTGCATCCGTTTGCTTTTTACGTTACCACAGAATATGACTGAGGACCAAAAGCACAAATCTTCTTGGTTCAAATGATTTTATCACACCAAAATATATGCTATTAATAGCTGTCAAAGAAGAACCGGTTTACTGACACATAAAGAACAGAGACCAAATTTTAATTTTAAAGAAAAAATAAGACATCATGAAACTTACAGAAATTTAAAATAAGAAATATTATGTATTTGTTCATGAGGCTGGAGAAGAGATCAGCCTGATGGTGTATCTATGTTTATTTAATAAACTTAATTTAACGATTGACAGCAACAGGACACAAGTATTGTACATGAAATGCATCACCGAGGATCGTCATGTGACATTATGTGTGTTCAACGTGTTACAGTGTAACATGGCATTGATATGATGACTGAAAATGTGTTTTATGCTCACCGTGCAAACGTATACATACATGTTATGATGAGATGTTTTCTACGACTCTTTTGAATATGCTGGTTCTTTACTAAAGTTGAATGGGACATTGCTGTGCTGGAGGTGGACCCGTAGTGTATAAACTTAGACAGTCGAAACTCCAAAATATCATCTGTCAAATTTCCAATGTGAACATCACTGTATGCATCATGAAGGACACATTATGGACCTATTCATGGTAGCGCTCTACAATAAATTATTCTATTTTGTAGTGGCTTTTTCTTCGTGCCTCATCTGAATATTTTAGATTATGACTAATAATTCTGACATATAAAGGAGAGAGTTGTAGAAACAAAGGATTTTAAAGGAATTAGAAACCATATCAGGCTCTGCAGACAACTATTTTACACGGACGGTCCTAAGCATACCTATTTGCATGGTCTGAGAGACAAAGCGATTATAGGTGACACTTGATCCTACAGTGCAGAAATGACCCGATTCTCTCAAGCACAACAGAGACATAATTGGGATGCATAAGAGCATGAGTTACAGGGAAGAATTTGAAGAAGAACCTGATCCGGTGCAAGCATGCTGAAAAGCTGGGGGAGGGTTGGGAGAGTGTGCCTGGCTAATCTCCTTATTTCAGGCCGGAAAACATTGATCTTCAGCAAGGCAGAGGGGGGGAGGAACAGAGGGATCCTGCTGGAAGGTTTTTAAGGGGAAAGTCGAGTCAAGGGGAGTCAAGAACATTTTATTTATTTTTACAAAAAGACCCAAAAAGAAACAAATGGCAGAATATAAATCACATTGACACATTGTTAACTTTGCAAAAGCGGATAGATATTTGATCATTATGCAAAATCAGCGGGCAACTCCGGAGTCTGAAAAGTGAAGCCAATGTTGAAGTGTCTTAAACTTGCATTCTTTCTAATAGCCAGCAGGGGGCGACTCCTCTGGTTGCAAAAAGAAGTCTGATTGTATAGAAGTCTATGAGAAAATGAGTATACTTCTCACTTGATTTATTACCTCAGTAAACATTGTAAACATGAGTTTATGGTCTCAATCGCTAGTTTCAAGTCTTCTTCAATACAGCATGATGTTCATTTAGTAAATTATGGTCCTGTTTAGAGTCAAATAGACGATAAAGCAGGGGATGTTTTAGGGCGTGGCTACCTTGTGATTGACAGGTCGAGTTTTCGTCTTACAACTTTAACTCTTTCACAGTGTGTTTTTAGCTCATGAAAGTTAATTGTAACATTTTGGTCGCCTAAAAATGTCTTATTCAGCGTTCGGTTGTACTTAGCTCCACCCTCTTTTGTCACTTTTGGTTGCAAAAAAACAACATGGCGACGGCCAAAAACCAGGATGGCTTCGAAACGGCAGTCCACAAACCAATGGGTGACGTCATGGTGACTACATCCACTTCTTATATACAGTTTATATGCAAATTGCATTGCTTCTGGGTTGTTGAGTGACAATGATGTGAAAAGTCTTAAATCTTAAAAGTTTTCTCAACAGTGTTCCCCAGCATGAAGTCTGGAAAATCACATCTCATGTATTCTTTATAGCCCAACTTGTTTCTTCAACTAAACTAAAGCTCAGTTTTAAAAACTAAATATAACATATTGCTTCATAACATTTTGAATAATTCTATTTTGTAACTCAAAATTATGGTAATTCTTCACGCTTAACGCTGCCGTGACTATTGTTCACTCTCACTCACTTCACTGCGAGGAGGCACACAGATTAATCTTCTGTTCACACACACACAGACGCAGAGAGAGAGAGCGACACGGCTTCACATCAACAAATCTGTTACATTTTTACATTTCAGTTCAGTATCTCCTCATGGGACCGACTTATACAGAATGCGTCCTAATTCTGACGGCGCTTGTTGGAGTGCATCAGAGCACATTTTGCAACACAGATAACTCCGCCTGACTGCTGACTCCGAAATGAGGACAAAATCATGATGTATGAAACAGAAGGAAATTGGACGTTACAGCTTTTAAAAAGTTTAAAAAGTCCTCTTGTGTTTTGTTATTTCACTCCCAAGTGAAGTCACATATCCATGAGTGTGCAGCCACTTCAGGCCTCTTCAGCACAGTCAATAAAAAGGAGATTATGAATCATAATCCATTTTGTGAGCATGGGTTGATAATAGGTTTACCCACTGCCCTCTACAATTAATCAATCAAACTGTATTGTACAGCACCTTTCATACAGGTTAGTGCAATTCAAAGTCCTTCACAGATGACTGACAAGCCGAAAGTCAGACAGAACAAATGTGAACCGTGAAAACTAAAAACAAAACAATTTAACAATTTGATCATTTGAGACCACAGCACGCAAGACAATAAAATTATAAAAATGTAATAAAATTAAATTAAAAGCTATAATAACAGTAATAGTGGTAAAACAGTGTGAAGTAAAATTAATAAAATAACAATAAAATAGAATAGCTATCCATCCATTATCTGTAACCACTTATCCTATTCAGGGTCGCTGGGGGGCTGGAGCCGATCACAGCTATAAAATAGAATACAATTATACAAATTAAATACAATAAAATAGATGATTAATAAAATAACTATAAAATAGAATACTATTATTCAAATTAAATACAATAAAATAAGTGATAATTAAAATAACAATAAAATATAATACATTTATACAAATTAAATACAAGGAAATTGGTGATTATTTAAATAGCAATAAAATATAACATAATTTTACAAATTAAATACAATAAAATAAGTGAATAAAATAATATAAATGATAACCATTCTTACTCATTAGGTAGGTTTTAAGTTTATGGCAGCGTGCTGAAATGTGCATGTGCTAGTTCAACCGGTCCGGCCTGTCCAGACCTTTGCCATGGTATTATACATAGTCACCACCATCCAAATTGTCATGGGTGGAAAAATGGCTAAAAGGTTAAAGGGCACCGTCTTCTCTCTGTATTATGTGATTTATAGGCTTAGCAGTGAACCTTATTTTGCACCCTCTGCTGTGAAATAACCAAACTCATAAGACTGACAAAGGATCCCTCTGCACTGAGGATAGAAATCATTGCATCACAACAGCCATGCTGAAGAGATACACAACACCAGACTGCTGGCGCTGTAAACCGTCTCCAAAACTCCAAACTAAAAAGTCTGCCTGTTTAATCTGGGAGAAACCTAAACATCAAAAATCCAGACAGCTAAAGATTTCCCTGAATGTCCAAAGTGCCTCAACTGAGAATGAACTTTTTGAAAAATTCAAAGATGTCAAATGCGTGGTTAGCAAAGGCTGAGACACCGCTGCGCCAACACCCTCTTCTGTGATGTACCACTGAACAGAGCTGTCAAAGCTGCCAATGTAATACACAAAGCTGCAATATATAGGAGACGGTTGCAGCAGCTAGAACTGAGCCGCCTCTCAATAGGTCGCTGAGAGGTTCAGCTTCCCATCATGTATTTTTTCTTGCATTAAAGAACTAAATGAGCACTGGATGCATGGAATGGGTGTGTTCACTCAGCACAGCAGGACAAGGGCCAGGAGGAAAATGTGATTACTGACCAGCTGCATGTAAATGCAGGTTCAGTAATCAGGTTATTGCAGTGTTTGGAAGAAAGTGCACTCTCAGATTTCAGTGTCTTAACCAGAATTCAATTAGATTTGGAGAGCGAAAGAGAGAGTCATCTTATATTATCCTGTAAACACACACGTTACTATAGAGGAGAGTGGTAAAGTCATACTTTTGGGGCGTGGGTATGTCAAAAAGGCAACTTATAACATTTGACTGCAGCTGGTTCCTGGACAAAAGGCCACTGCAGTCAAATTCTCATCATAAAGAGTCCTGTTCTCCCATCAGCTGGTGGGACAGACCAAACTGGGAACTTAGCCAAAGGCAGGAAATAACTTTCAAATGTGTGATGGACACCCTCCATGCAACTCATTACATTATCAAGAACAGCACGGTTAGATAGGCTTGAATAGTGAGTAGTCATTCTACCCAGGTAGCGGAGGAGCAGCGTGACTTTTGTCCTTTGATAATTATCAACCATTCACACATTCCTGTCTCCTGAGCTCAGGGCGAGAATGAACAGACAGCCTTGGGGTGAACCTATCTGCTGCTTCCTTCTCATTTCCATTGCAAAAGCTCCTAATGAGCGGTCGCTGACAGCTGATCGGCCTGGAATACACAAAGTCAAACAAATGGGTCAGCCGCTGAAAAAAGGTCTTCAGTGATCGATCAACGTGAGAAACCCATGAGAGCTTTTGGACGTCTTGTCTCAATGTGTAAATAATGAATGTGATTTGCCTCATCGTCCCGAATTTTGCATAATCATCTGCACAAAGAGACACTGGATCCTACTTATTAGCCTTGTTAGCTTGTGTATTACATGAGTAAAATCCATGTAAAAGTAGTGAGATGTCTCTCCTATAGGTACACTGCATGCACCTCCTGAAAACTATAATGTAGGGCACTGCAGGAAGGATGTGATTTTCTCTGTCTTCCTTGGATATGTCCGGTTCTCACAAAGGATGACAATGCATTTTTCTCCTCTCAGTGACATCATCATCAGCCAATGCATTTCTGATATCACAAAGACAACATCCGATTAGACTGTTGTCAGGCTATTAAATAGGTGTTTCATTCAGTTTTATAACATGTTAGAAAATGTTGCTTTTAAGTTTAAATTTTACAACGTAGTAGGTGTAGTAGGCTCCTATTGACCCACATCTATGGTGCTTATAGTGACCGATAACACCTATTTAATGGCCTGAAAATGAAACAGATCCCAGCTATAAAATACAATATATTTATACAAATTAAATACAATAAAATAAATTATTAATAAAATAACTATAAAATATAATAAAATTATTTTAATTAAATACAATAAAATAAGTGATTATTAAAATAACAAAAAATATGATAAATTTATAAAAATTAAATACAAGGAAATTGGTGATTATTATAATTACAATACAATATAATATAATTATATAAACTATAAAACAATACACTGCTATTTGCAATATAAATACCCCATTAAATGCAGAATATTTTCTTGACTGCTGGAGAAGATGGGTTTAGAGCAAAACATATAAATATAGTTGCATTTTTTTTTTGTCTTTTAATATCTATTAGTCCACTGAAACATCATGGAGAGGTGGTATTCAATTTATTATTGTTTTATTTATTATAGGCTACTGTGTCATAATAGTGTTCAGAACACAGACCCCTAATTTAAGGGTGAAGGAAATGAGGCAGGCCCCATGCTGTGCAGCCTGTGTCTTTAAGGAGCCATGTAAAGAGGGCGTGTTCAAGCACACTACGGAGGCAGGCTGGGCTCATTGTAGTGAGTTATTGCACTTCAGAGCAGCAGCACCGCTTCAGAGGATGCACTGACAGCAACTGCAACATTTCTATGTTAAATAAGAGACATTTGTCTGTCTAACAAGAGTTATTTTGGATTTCCGGAGAGTGTTTCATCGTCTCCTCCTCTTGGTTTGCTGAACGCACCCCCACCGTCAGTCAACCTGCTGGGGGCCTGAAAGTGAAGCAGCAGCAGCAGCCGGCTTTATGAATGGGGATGCTCGGTAAGCGCTACAATGTTTATGCATGCACTTAAACTTACACCGCAGAAAATGCACCTTTTTGTGTTTGTTTATGAGGCAGAAATATGTGTTTTAACAGCGGCTTTATTCAGCGGTTCAGCAGAGCGCACGCTGCGCCAGGCAGCTGACGCTTTTGTGGTCAGCTACTTATTGTTCTCGTGCCATTGACCCACCCTGATTCAGCCTGCTTTATTGTGATGGGAGAGAGAGAGACTGATGATAAATGCAAGAGTGCTGTCAAATGGACACTTAGGAAGACGTATTTGTGGTCCCTGGAGCATTTATTTGATTGGAGGCTATTTTATGAGCTTTATTGGAAATGCTTTGTAGCTTGAAATGCATTGATTTCCTATTTTTACTCATCATCCCCCACCAAAGGAACACTGACTTGCAAAAGGCCTCATATGAGAGAACAGATGTTGAGCTTTGTTTGCTTTGTGTGCACATGCTTGTTTTTCTCAATACTGATGTATTTTGAAACATTTGTGTTAACTTAATCATGATTGTTTGCTCTGGGTTCACAAAATCTGCTGATTAAAAAACGAAAAAAAATACACATTGGTCGTGAAACAGTCATAAAATGTATTGTATTGATTCATGTACATAGACACCGCTTAGGGAGGAGGTCTGGGTGGAAAACACAGGACTTTCGCCCAGGAGACTGGTGTTCGTCTCCCGTGTTAAACCACTAGTGAAAGTAGATTTGTTTGCCACGTAACTTCCGTACTTTAGTTACGGCACTTCCAGAGTTATTTTAACCCAAACCGCTATCTTTTCCTAAACCTAACTAAGTAGTTTGTTGCCTAAACCTAACCAAGTCAATCTTTTCCTAAACCTAACTAAGTAGTTTGTTGCCTAAACCTAACCAAGTTGATATTTTCCTAAACCTAAATAAGTAGTTTGTTGCCTAAACCTAACCAAGTCAATCTTTTCCTAAACCTAAATAAGTAGTTTGTTGCCTAAACCTAACCAAGTCAATCTTATCCTAAACCTAAATAAGTAGTTTGTTGCCTAAACCTAACCAAGTCAATCTTATCCTAAACCTAAATAAGTAGTTTTGTTGCCTAAACCTAACCAAGTTGATATTTTCCTAAACCTAACTTAGTAGTTTTGTGCCTAAACCTAACCAAGTTGATCTTTTCCTAAGCCTAACTAAGTAGTTTTGTTGCCTAAACCTAACCAAGTCAATCTTTTCCTAAGCCTAACTAAGTAGTTTTGTTGCCTAAACCTAACCAAGTCAATCTTTTCCTAAGCCTAACTAAGTAGTTTTGTTGCCTAAACCTAACCAAGTTGATCTTTTCCTAAGCCTAACTAAGTAGTTTTGTTGCCTAAACCTAACCAAGTCAATCTTTTCCTAAGCCTAACTAAGTAGTTTTGTTGCCTAAACCTAACCAAGTTGATCTATTCCTAAACCTAACTAAGTAGTATGTTGCCTTAGCCTAACTAAGTTGATCTTTTCCTAAACGTAACTAAGTAGTTTTGTTGACGAAACTTAACTTAGTCAATAATTTCTTAAACCTTACCAAGTAGTTTGTTGCCTAAACCTAACCAAGTCGATGTATTCCTAAACCTAAGTAGTTCTGTTGCCTAAACCTAACCAAGTTGATCTTTTCCTAAACCTAACTAAGTAGTTTTGTTGCCTAAACCTAACCAAGTTGATCTATTCCTAAACCTAACTAAGTAGTTTTATTTTGAAAAGATTGGAAAGTGACACGTGCGCCACGACACAAATTTGTGTCTATTTACACAAATCAAATAGATTCAATTTCGTGACTCTTTCACAAACTGCCGTGAGACTGTGTTGTGTATACACACTTCCTGCCCCACCATGCAGTGCACGCCTGTCCTGTTTGTCCAGTTCATTACCCACGTACCCCAGAGCCTGTTTACTTGGCAGTCAGTTTGCTTGGCAGGGGTGTCACGACGGCGTCTGATGAGCTCATTGACTGGGATAATAAGGTGATAAGGCCTCAGGTGTGTAGGCCATCACTACATCACCGCCATACTGATAAGAACTCCTCCACTATTGTTTGAGGAGATAATGTTATCAGTCCTTGTGAGGCACATTGGGTGGCTTTCTTTGTTTTCGCAGGTATAATGTGACATTTGACCCGTCTCACCCCAAACAGGGCTTTGTGAGACGTCAAAGTGTTCTGCCCCGCACGCTGTGATGGATTTAGGTCGACGACTCAGCAAACAAGCAAGCCTCATCGCCAAGATTGATGTGTCACAGGCTTAGCTTGTTTACTTTTTCTCCCCCAGAAGTGCCTCTGAAATGAATTTCAGGACACATTTTCTCAACCAGCCCGCACAGGTTTCCTGCTCCCTCTACTTTTTCTCTCTTTCTTAAATTACAAAGCGTCTAATTGCCTGCAGGAGACATGTGTTTAGTGCCTGGAGGTGAAAGTTATCCGTCCTCCGTGTGGTGTCGGACACTGTGCCAACCACTCTGTTATTGGACACAGCACAGTGTAGACAAGCATTCGCTGGCTCGCCGCCCAGGAAACACAACCTGCTCAGAATCTGGTTTACAGCATCTCGAAAATCCTTTACGCCGCGGTGCTGAAGTGCAACTTCAGTGTGTTATTTGTGGCCAGTGAGTGTATGGTCCCGCGCCCGTGTTTGAACATGTCGGCAGTTTTGTGTGCTCATTTGTGGCAATGTGTGTGTCCCGGCGTCCAGCCCCTTCACATTCCAGGAAATACCAATATAAACTGTTATTTTTTTCCCCTGGAATGCCTCTGAGGATGGCGATAGTAAACTTCTGCCTTATTATAGAGGACATGACAGGACGTTTGAAGGATGTGTAGAAATAAGTAACATGTTGGGTTGTTGTCATTGCTCTTAGTTACAACATAAATCCCAGCTCAGCGGATAATTTACTAGCTGTTGAAAATTCTCTCATTGCACTATTTATGGTTTGCCAGTTTGACATAAAGTTCATTCAGTACGCTGCCACCCACCTACCTTTTTTATAACCTTGTCCCAACATCAGGGCGTCTCATGTTCCACTGTGTGAATGCTGTGTTTGTTCCTGTGTCTTTTGTTTGGTGCCATTGTTTTCTGGTGGGATCCAGCATGCTTTGCGGTGTGACCCAGTAGGCTGGGGTTGGTACTATGAGCCGGAGGAAATGTGTATTCTTCTCTGCCATCCTGTTTGGTTGTAAATATTGGACGCTAGGAGTATTACGATATCATGTTTTTAGATACTGTATTCTGTAGTCTCCAAAACACTGTTTAGATTTTGAATTAACCTCTTAAAAATCTGACGGCCGGCTGTTGGGCCCGGCCGTTATTCAATCATTCGGAGGTTGTAGCGGGCTCAGTTTTTAACTACGTTGTCGCAAAGGAGGCTAAATAACGCTCCGAAGTTACGCTAAATCTTGGCACTGGAAAAGCTGGCATGGCCATTTTCAATAGGGTCCCTTGACCTCTGACCTCCAGATATGTGAATGAAAACTGGTTCTATGGGTACCCACGAGTCTCCTCTTCACAGACATGCCAACTTTATGATAATCACATGCAGTTTGGGGCAAAAACCATGCAGTATAAGTGTGTTATTTTTGCCTAGTCTAAAATGGTGTATATCTGGTGTGTTCTTCATACTATGACAATTATCGCCTTGCTTATAGTATCGCAATATATTGCAATATATTGAATGGTTACCCCTGTATCATGATACGTATCGTATCGCCAGGTTATAGCCAATAAACAGCCCTAATCAGCTCAGTGGTAGACAATGACACTGCACAAATGTTATGATGGCTGACCAGAAGACTGGTTTTTACCCTTCTTGACTATTTGATTTGTATTAATCCAATAATTGGATCTTAAATTCCACATGCACAGCACACTTATTATCCACTCAAAAGTGAAATGGTTGTCATGCACAAGTCAAGTGGTTTCTTGTATTTTCTTTGATAGCTTCTTCTTTGGCTTCCCTCCAGCTTCTGCATTTCGTTGCTTTTCTGCTGTTCTGACCCCGTAATTATGGCACTCTCGCACTTAAATGCAAGATCCCATAATTTCCCAGCATTCTTTCCTTTGAGGAGTTTCCACTTGAGTGTTTCAAAATGTAACCTCACTCCTCCTCTGCAGCTCTTATGAGAGAGAGTGAGAAAGCGACACCTGGCCGGTCTGTGACAGTCTGTCCTGGGTGACGATAGGGACACCTGGGCCCCGAGGCCAGAGCTGTCATCGGCTGCGACTCGGCTGAGATCCGCTTGTGTTGGGCTTCTAAAATTAATTAATGCAGGCTGAACCTGCGGCGCTCCGTGTACTGCTACGGGTTCCATTTAGTTCCCAGCACTGTCCCACAGCCCTGTAGGTTATTACAACTATGTGTAGATGGAGATATGAGCTGTGTTTGTTTGGTTAGCCCATCAGTAATACAGTGTGATGGAGGACGTGTTTACATTCTGAGTGGTCAGGAAGGGCAGGCTGAGTAGATTTCCGGAGAGATGGGAGGGTTTTCTGCCTCATTTTCTCCCAGCCCTTCCTGTTGGACGTAGCACATAACACGCTGAAGGCCCAGACACACCAACCAGACATCACGGAACCAGTGGCGACGAAGGCCGACCTTTGAGTCGCCTCACGTCACCTTTGTCTTGGCCAAAAAGTTGCATTTGAACACACTACAAAGACTACAACCGACGGCCAATACCACGTACGTTCTGCGCCTGTGTAAGATGAAATAAATCTCCACACCAGCAGGCTTTAGACACGTGCAGATTAAAGCCAAGGGTGCAGGACACACTGCAAAAACTAGGCCAGCGGACGCTCACAGACGTCCCCAAACTGTCCGAGAGCCGATCGTCAGCTTGGTGTGTCTGGGCTTTGACACGTTCCTCCATGAAACACTTCCATCACGTGTAGTTGTGTCTGTGTGATCTGTTGAGAAGCAGTGGGCTAATGGCTGTTTGTCTGTCACTTATCTCAGTGCAGATTCATGCAATTCTGTGTGCAGTTTAAGAGCACTCAGACGTCTTTTTGTGTAGACGGGGGACGTTATTAATGACCTGGAGGTGGTCGTTGACCTTTGCAGGTCCAGCTGGCTGAGAATGAAAAAGCTGGGAAGGTTTTTTAGCCATGTCTCATTATCGAAAAACATTCTAAATAGTGTTAAGTGGTTGTTTCTGGCGTGCTCTTACGTTGATAGCGCCAATGTCAACCTCCTTTCTGCTCATTATTTTTGAAATACTCGAAATGCCGGAGTGGTGCCAATGTCTGCCCCCCCGCCCCCTCTCTGTTTGTATTTAGATGCCATGCCCAGTACACAGATGACGTTATTGTTGAGCCATGCTGGCTGCCACTTCAGTCGCACGTTTTTAACTTTTTATTCCGATCAGAGGCGACAGCGCAGAGCGGGAACAGACAATATTGTGTTTGTGTATAAAAAAGGCATTGTGAAAAAAAAAATGTTGTGTATCAGTCATGTTTAACCCACAGAACACTTTTCATTCTTGAACGCGTTGAAGTGTGGAGCACAGCGTTCTTGTCTGCCATCCGCTGTTTGTGTTTGTAATAAAAGCTGTCAGTCGCATCCAAAGCGGAGGACGCAGAGAAAGAGATGGAGTGTCGTGTCTGGAGGCTGTGTCGGCTGTAAAATGTAAAAGAGACGAGTCAGACGTCTCCTCTGGAGGCTCTCGGGTATCAAAGGTCAGCTGGTACACGTCGCGCTGACTCGCCGCAGGCCCATTCTCCACAAGGAAGCCTTTCATTGGCTGTCGGGGCTCTTTTGAAATCTCTGCTCTGTCCTGGTCATCATTTGTCCATCACTTTTCCTCCTTCTCTCTCTCTCTCTCTCTGACCTGCTTGTGTAACTAATACAGACTTTTATAGTTGTCCTATTGATAATGCAGCAACAGTTCCACTCTGATTATATAGATTCATAATCTGTTTAGTTGTATAATCATGTACCAGTAACACCAAATGCTATTTTTAAACACCGCTGAGTTCTTGCAAAGTTTGTTCTTCCAGCACCAAGCTGCTTACCTCAAATATTCCACTCGCTGATCTAAGGATAGCTACGCATTTAGTACCCATTGATATGAATGCCAATTCGAAAACCCTGCAGGCACTTTTATTAGCAGGGAAGCTCTAAAAATATGTCGAGCTTTGATCCTCAGCGAGCAGAGTGTCCTGCTGGGTGAGGTGTGACATTAGCATAACAGACCGCCTCACACCAGCGTGCCAGGTATGAGTAGGGACGGCAGCAACACTGATATGTGAGTTTTCTTTTTGCTGTCTGTGCTTGTGAAATACACACAGGAAGGCTTTTTTTTATCTTCTCCTCGCTGTCCTCAGAGGCTTTTTTTCTAAGTTTTTTTGGAGGAAGTCTACTGGTGGTGTTTTATTCATGTCTTTATGATTAAGGACACGTCTCATTTTTGCCTTCATGGTTGGATTATGTTTGTATCTAGGGCTGCAACTATTCATTATTGATTTATCTGGCAGTTATTTTCTCAATTAATTGATGAGTGTCTAAATAATGAAAAGTGCCCGTCACAGTTTCCCAGAGCCCAAAGTAGGGCTGGGCGATAAGTTAATATCATAATTTATCGTCTTTCAATGGAATCGTATATCATACACAATAACGTTGTACATACTAACAAACTCAGTTAAATCAAACTGTTGTCCTAATCTGATTACTCTGTATTTGTGTGCATGCATGTATACATAGTCAGTGTATATCTGGACTGGAAATACTTGTTTAATTGTTCTGTATAATGTCACATGAAACGGCTGTGTACCTTTTGCACTAAATTTCTTAATAAAATGAGAAAATACTCAGTACTTTTAATTTGCCAATTCACACAGGAGTAAACAAAAATAGGCTTTACCATGTGGTATTTCATTTAGACTGTTTAATTATTGAACTACCAGAAAACATGCCATATCGTGATATACAGTATATATCGTTATGGACATATGAAATTATCTATATCGTGATAGACGATATTGGACGTATCGTATAAAATCCAGCCTAAAGTGACGCAAATTCTCACATTGGACAAACTGGAACAACCTCTTTCGGCATTTTTACTCGAAAAAAACGAGGATTCGTTGATTATCAAAACAGTGGCCAATTAAATTTCTGTCAATTTACTACCTGATTAGACACAAAAATTACAAGAAAACTCCCAAGGCAACAATTAAAATGCCTTTATTGTAATGGCATAGTCATGAAAGACCTAAAAGCAAACTCTTGACGCGTTTCGGAATCAAGCCTTTGTCAGGGAGTCGCAAAAAGCATTAAAAAAGTCATGTTTTTTTAATCTCTGATGAAGGCTTGATGTTTAAAAGGTGTTTTAATTGTTTAAAAAGAGAGTGCTTTGGAGTTTTCTTGTGATTTTTGTGTCCAAAGAGCACCTCAAACTAACTCGTTTTGAATCCAGGAAGCGCTCCTACCCAAACATTTTTTGACTAATGGATTAATCGACTAATTGTTTCAGCTCTATATCTATCAAAGTGCTATAAAATAGTTGGTCACAAAAAATAAAGCGAGCACACACAGGCCAAGGTCGACTGTTACCATGCCCGGCGTTTCTCCATCATTTTCAGCATTTCACAGTAACACAGTGCCCTTGCTCTTTAGACCACAGAGGATTTGATCAGAATGAGCCCCTGGCTTTCTCGCTGTATGTTGGAGAGTGGCGTGGAAAATGGGTGGTGTTACAGGAGGGCACTCGAGATACCCTGTAGGTCAACAGCTTGATCTGAATCGAAACACCACAAGCAAATAACGCGCCGCTTAGACTGAGTGCCATAAAATGGACCATTTGCTGCTAAATCTGGCTTTTATGTAAGTAGGAGGGCTTTATTTTGTAATTTGTCATCGGAGCCGTGTGTTTTCTCTCATTGCTGTATTCATCTCAGAGGGCAGCGTCGGCCTGATGTCTGTTGTTCCCTGTCTGTATGATGGAGAGATAATGTGATTTCCACTGTTTGTCCTTGGGCTGCTCCTTCCTAAATGAGACATTCAGCCCCGCTAACTGAGTTGCATAGCAGATACCTATCTTCCAGAGGCCATTTGTCTGCTTAATTACTAGAACATGTGTGTGTGCCAGTGTGTGCTACTGAACAATACCTCTTGCTCACTTTAAACATATGGGAATGAATGATAACAAATGGGATGTTTGCAAATGGTCAGAGTGATTTTACAGGCAGAGCAGTTTGAGATGTCGGTAGGACGGAGGGAACCAGCTACTTTAGTCCCTGTTTTTCACACAGATTTGGGCACATGTGGCCTCCCAACCCCCAATGTCATTTCACCCTCAGGTCATACGGCTCTCCATCCAGGTCAGTGACTTTAAATGAGGCAGACACAAAGAACCCCCACCACCACCACAGCAGCAGCAGACACCCTCACCCAGACAGTAGAATACACACTGGACGAATTCAGCTCAAAGAAGAGGCATCAATACTCAATTAGGGAAATGGTCCATCAGTCATGTCTGAGTGTGTCTGTGAGTGATCTCTTGTGTATTAGTGTCGACTGGCCGAGTGTGAGAGAATTGATGAGAGGTGAAAACACACGTTCGTCTTAAACATAAATTACCCAGGTTTAACAGGAGTGTCGTGCGTATAAATACAGTTTCCTCATGTTTGTTTTTTTTTTTTTAGCCGAGCTGTCCAACCTTAAAGCAACAGTGTGTGTAGGATCAGGAGGTATCTAGTGGTGATTACAACCAAGTGAAGCCTCTCCCGTGTGCCAAGCGTGTTGGAGAGCTACGGTGGCCATTTGGAGCAGAGCCAGTGTGTAGAGTGTGTGTGTGTATGTGGGAAGTGAGTGGTGAAGCAAGAGAGAGAGAGCGGCGGCGACAGGAGCGAGTAATGTCATCGACTCCGGCCCAAGCAGGAAAAGTTAACAGAGTTTGGTTTGTCCATTCTGGGCTACTGTAGAAACATGGCGGTGCAACATGGCAGACTCCGTGAAGAGAGGACCCGCTCCCAATGTAGATATAAACGTCTCATTCTAAGCTAACAAGAATATAACAATTCTTATTATCAGATGATTATACACTAAAGAAAACATACTTATTCATATTATATTCCATTTCTGCCAATAGATCCTCCTAATTGTTACACACTGGTCCTTTAATGGATGCATGTAGACGGTATGAGAGTGAGATATGATTGAGTCATAGCTTAAGCTTGTTTTTTCACTTCCTGTGATGCAGCATCTGTCAACGGTGTTTAGAAATGACTGCAGCATTTCCTCTGAGAGCCGAAATTCTCCCGGGTGAATGTACTCAGGTTACCGTCTGATTTAATGCTCCCTTTCTAGTAAAAAAAAAACTCCTTTCTGTTTACGTCCTTCCTACGTTATTTCTGTGCTTTTCCCTCAGAAGAAGTGGGCGTGTATTTTCTTCCCACAAAGTAGTGGCTATAACCCAGTCTAGGTATTTATATTGATAATTGAGTTATGCGATCTATAAACAGAGCTAGCATTACATTTCCCATGACATAAATCCATTTGGGGGGAAATGGGTTGGAATATCATTTACCCCGAACAGATGTGAAGAGATGAGAGAAGTGAAGCGGCATCGGCGACGGTTTGGAAACATTCCCAGTGTGCTCAAGTTGCTCACTGCTGCTTTTTACTCAGCAGCTGAGAAATGCCACATCAAGAGTTGGTCAGTCATCTTTAAAAAATGTCATTCAAAAGGTCTCGAGGTCTGTAGGTCAGTGTGGAGTGAGTGTGTAAACGGTTTCCGATTTCGCTGTCATGGTGAAAAGATGCAGATGTGCCTCATTTGCTCGTCCCGTCGGTTTCCGTCCTACATAGTGTGTCTCCAGGGTTCCCTGCTGCAGCCAGACCCCGAGTGTTGTGAAAGTCTGTTTATAAAGTCAATCCCCCTGCTGTGACCCCGTAGTTCCCACGCTAACTGCTGCCTTCTCAGGCCCTTTTCCACTTTTGTGTACACCCAACGCACATGCACACAGATACACACAGCTATAAATACAGCAGGGCTGTGAATCAGGTTTAACTGCTGAAGGCATCTGCTGGATCTGGTTTAGATTCAGCTGATGAACAATCTGCCTGCTGGTCTGTAACAAATTTCTGCACCCATGTCCCTGCAGTGGGCACCGTTGAGCTTTTCAGCTTGATCCTGGCCTGGGGGGGGTTGAGATGGAGGAGTGGGAGGCGGGCTTTCACCGTCCCCCTCTTGTTTCATCCGCTGGTTGTTTTTCCTCGCCTGATTATGCCACCCAGAAGCAACTAGTCAGAAAAACAAAATGTTTTTTGGCCGGGTGTGAATTATTTCCTTCTCATTATTTCCCCCCCCACAAAAAAACAAATCAGAACATGCAGCTTCAATTATAAACATGTTTCTGCGAGAAAAAAAAAAAAAGTATTCTTGTTTGTGTGTTTTGGCACAAATATTATTTGGAGTTTATGGAAAGTTTTCACATTGGCCTGAGTCAAAAATGCTGCAAACTTAATCGATGTTTCTTTTGCTATAGATACTTTATAACATGTGTCTATTTTTATTAGGGCTGTCAATCAATTAAATTATTTAATCGCATGATTGTCCATAGTTAATCGCCAATTTAATCGCACATTTTCTATCTGTTCACAACCTTAAAGGGAGATTTGTCAAGTATTTAATACTCTTATCGACAAGGGAGTGGGCAAATATGCTGCTTTATGCAAATGTATGTGTATATTTATTATTGGAAATCAGTTAACAACACAAAGAAATTACAAATATTGTCCAGAAACCCTCACAGGTACTGCATTTAGCATAAAAAAATATGCTCAAATCATAACATGGCAAACTAAAGCTCAACGGGCAACAACAGCTGTCAGTGTGTCAGTGTGCTAACTTGACTATGACTTGCTCCAAACTGTATGTGATTATCATAAAGTGGCCTGTCTGTAAAGGGGAGACTCGTGGGTACCCATAAAACCCATTTTCATTCACATATCTTGAGGTCAGAGGTCAAGGGACCCCTTTGAAAATGGCCATGCCAGTTTTTCCTCGCCAAAATTTTGCGCAAGTTTGGAGCGTTATTGAACTTCCTTGGTGACAAAGTAGTATGACATGGTTGGTACCAATGGTTTCCTTAGGTTTTCTAGTTTCATATGATACCAGTATCTTCACTTTAGCTTTAAAACTGAGACAGCTACAACCTAAAAATAGTAAATTGCGTTAGAGAAATTAGTGGCCTTAAAACAAATTTGAGTAAACGCGTCATTATCACGTTAACTTTGACAGCTTTAAGTCTTACTAATTCCCATGTCTACCAGTAAAAATACACACAACATGGATGGAGTGACTGAGTGAAAACATAGCAGGCACCACATTAAAAGGGCATATTGTTGTATGAGCTCTGGGTTGACACAGAAGGAGGCCATGTGTTGCACGCTTGTTCGAGCCCGAAGCCTTCCGCAGCCCGTGACAGGAAGCGCTGTTGCTCGCTCGCAGGAGGGTGTTTCCATGGAAACCAAAGCAGGTGAGGGCATTAACAGGAAGAGGAGTAGAGGCTCAGCTGGCAAAGGCGCGGGGGAAGGGGGGGTGGAGACAGAAGAACGAGGTCAACGCATTAAACAGCCGAAACCTCCCAACGGCACTTCTACCATAAACAACTGACTTTCATATCTTTTGAAGCCTGTAAGAAGTCCAAAGTCAGGGTTAAGTCGCTGACTTGTAATGATCTTCCTGTGCTAGCGTGCGGGCAAACAAAGAAAGAGCCACTATGTGCACACTGCAGACGGCAAGGTAAGCGTTTCCTACAGGCCTGCTTGTGTGTAACCATAGAGACTTTCCACCCACAAGTTAGAGGTGCATGTGTTTTCTGATGTCTGTCTGTAGAAAACTGCTTGCACTGCATTTTTTTGCAGACCACCGTGACAGTGCTCGTTTATGTGTATTTTATATGCCGGGATGTATCGCTAATGAGACACCCTGCTCCTGTCCTCCACTGCAGCAGCACCTGCGGAAGCAGCAGCGACTAGTAGCTGTCAGCCTGTGGTGAGGTTTCCTCTGTCTGGGCTGCATGTTTCAATAATGCAAAAACTATCAACCGTCAGTCCCAAACCTCCCGGGGCTCAAACACGGTTGTCTCAGAAGAAGAAGAAGATGGCTAGGGACTTGTCTCATTTCTCACGTCTCTGATTAAATTTTCATATACATTTGTCAAAACAATGCTTCGGTGATTGTTGAATAGCAGTTGAGAGGGGTGTTATTATTGTTCTTGGATAATTACCTCCGCCAAGGCCAAAGGCTTAGGAAGGAGGTTATGTTTTCACCGGCGCTGGTTTGTTTGTTGGTTTGTTGATTTGTATGTTTGTCCGTTAGCAGGATTACTCCAAAAGTCCACGATGGATTTGAATGAAATTTTTTGGAGCGGTGGCGTGGGCCAAAATGAACAATCCATTACATTTTGATGGTGCTCCGAATCATTGGTCACTCCGGATTCAGGAATATTTTTAAGGATTCCGATTAGCCTGAGTATTAAAACCACAGGGTATAACACATGCGCAGTGTAACTGATGACGCGTTGATGACGCGTGACCCCGCCTCCTTCTGAGAGCAGAGAGATAGGTGTGTGGATGTGTGTGCGGAAGCTGCTGGCCGCCCGTGGTGAGAAAGAACAAAGCGGTAGCTCACAGGATGACCTGTAACGTAGTGTAACGTAGTGTAACGTTACACAGACATAACAAGGCTGCTGAATGAGAGAGGCATCCGCCGATGCGTTACACGGAAACACACCGTGTTAATAATAAGCCGCCCACCTCACGTAAAAGCCAGCTGGGAGCTGTGATCTGTTTTTAAAGTCACGCATTGGCGGAGGTCTGCATTCTCCGAGTGCAATTCTAGTTGACTTTGTCTTAGGGCTGATCGATTATGGCAAAAATCATAATCACGACATGATTGCTCATCGACTTTTGATACATCATGCATTTAGAAAAAACTATTTGTGCTTACATTTTAAAGTTAAATATGTCAATCTGGTGCACGTTGAGATAAGGGTGGGGGGAAAAAATCGATTCACTTATGTATCGCAATTTATTTATTTTTTAATTTTGAAATCAATTTTTTTTTAATGCCAGATTCGGAAGTTACCGCTTTTATTGTTGTAGTCATTTGATTAATTGCACCGCCCTACTTTGTCTGTGAGTAGAAGATTAACTATTGGTCATATGCTGCATGCTGTTCAGTCAGAGTTGAGCTTCGCACCAGAAAATCCCTGGCAGCCCTCGACTATCCCTCGCCGATTCATGTGGTTGATGTTTTGCTCTCAATTAGAATGCAGTTAAAGCAGAATCCTGTGGTGTTCCCTGTGTTTTTTTTTTCCCCAGTGTATTTCAGAGGTCATCTCACAGAGATGTTGGGATAAGGCTGCTTATCATTATGGAGTTGGATAATTGGTAGCTTCAGCTCTTGTAATTAGTGGACACATCTGAATTTTTTACAAGTGTTTTTATTTACTTGATGGGATTTTAAAAGCCAAATGCGGATATTATGAATGATAATGTGTAGTAAATAGCTGTCTATAGGTTACCTTTATTTGATTTAGGTTGTATGTTTCTTTTAGAGACTTGTAAATGTGTTTGGCATGGAGATGCTCTTTGATTGTGCATCACATTTTGACAAATGGACGTACTTATTTTAAAATTTTAAATTGAATTTGGGCTCATTCATAAAATTTCTGGAGGGGGAAGACTTTGTAAAGACCTTGCAGTGAACTGATGTTCTTTTTTTTTTTAAATTCTGAGCGTTTTTTTTATTAAGAGTCTGATTATATGATCTTACTACCTTGTCAGCAAGTATGAATGTGCCTTCCTTACTTTATATTCAACGTGCCGTTATGTGTTGTATGTAGGTGTGTCTTTTATGTGCAATGTGAAGTGTATGTTTTTTATGTTATGTGAAAAATCCCATAAACTGAATAAAAAAGAAATTGAAGGATTAATTTATCAAAAGAATTAAAGTCTATTCTATTTCCATTTTCCAGGTTCCCAGGCTGACCGCAATTGAGGAGGATCAATATTCATTCCAAGGTCTCTAACAAGGATTATATTCAAGATTTGGAAGCTCTCTGTCCATAAGAAAACAACCACGATGCCCATCCTAAAACAGCTAGTGTCTGGCTCCTCCCAGACCAAGCGCCGCTCCCGCATGGACCTGACCAGGGAGATGATCAGCGCTCCGCTGGGCGACTTCCGCCACACCATGCATGTAGGCCGCAGCGGCGACGCGTTCGGAGACACATCCTTCCTCAGCACCCGCTCAGGTGAACCTCCCCCTGAGAACAATTTCTTCCCCCGCTCTCCCCGGCCCGGCCTCCTGTCTCGCACCTTCAGGAGCAGCAAGCGCTCCCAGTCGGTGAACCGAGTGGACCAGCAGAGCACCCTGCTGACCCCTGGTGGCTCACCCACCTATGTGAAGAATGCCATGTCTCTGCCCTTCCTCAATGATGATGGCAGCGGGGACGGTATGGTGGCGAAGAGTTTGTCCTCGAGTCCTTTAAAGCAAATCGGGGAGGTGGACGGGAGAGGCGCAGCTGCAACCGCTCACTTCCTGGAGCTGCAAGAGCGGAGCTTCGGGGAGCTGACTGAGCTTCCGGAGAGCTCCCACCACTACGGAGGTGGCATGAAGCACGCCGAGTCGGTAATGTCTTTCCATGTCGACCTCGGACCCTCCATGATGGGCGACATCCTGGGGGTGATGGAGAAGGAGGAGGACGATCTCGGCTACGAGGAGGGCAAGAGCAGCGAGGGCCGGGCCTCGCCGCCTCTCAGCACCCACGGTGGCGAAGAGGACAGCGTGGAGAGAGAAAAAGATGTGGATGCGGAGGAGGAGATGGAGATGGAGGAAGAAGCTGCAGAACAGCCGGCCCCTATGCATCCAGCCAGCTCTGTAGACTTGGCGCCTGAGAACGGAGGTCCGTACACCCCAGAGTACACTCCCGAGACTCGGCCCAAACACTTGCAGCATCTAGACAGCTGCTCCATGTCCAGCTCTGGCTCGGCTGCCCTGGACGAGAAACCAAACAGCCAGACGTATGCAGGAGATACAGACAGCGCCACCTTTAGCGCCCCGCCAGAGGAGGACAGCAACTTCTCCTCTTTCTTGGAGGATGAAGACGATGAGATCCGCGTATGAGACTCTGAAGTCTTCTAAAAAAAAAAAAAAAAATAGGACAGCGCTCTGGAAGGGGGATTATGTGAAACTAGCAAGTCCTCAGACAGTGTGGATTTGCACTTGAACAGAAAAGAGACACTGTTGTCGGGTACTGTGGGAATGGGACTGTGAAGAAGACGGAGGACTCTTACTTTGTAGGTCTGCAAGGAGAGAGTGACTGCTCCTTTTGGAAGAGCCCAAACTCCATCTGTCAGAGAGCCTTTTCCCCTCCACTGTCTGTCAATCCGTCTCCGCCTTTTGAACACTGAGGGAGCTGACATGGAAGAGCAGCCACTCTTTGAATATGGAACATTCCAGAAGCAAGCAGGGAGGACGGGTTAGAAAGAAACTTTTAGGAAAAACACTTTCCATAACTAAAGCTCAGTTCACGCTTTGTCTCGCCTTTCCTCTCACTTGACGCGTCACATGTGCTTTTCAAATTTGGTTCGCCTCTCTGCTTGTTGTGCTTTCTCTCGCTGGCTGTGGGACATCATGAGGCCTGAGCTGAACAGACGGCCTCTGTCACCGCAGGATTACTGGTGGGTATCTTGTCACAATAAAGGGGGCTGTGTTTGTCACTGGAGTGTGAAGCCCTGCCTTGAGCCCCTTTCATCTGAAAATAATATAGTCAAGTGCCATAGATTTGTCAGAGTTTTCTCCCTTGTGCAACTCAGGGTCCTTGTGACGCCGCTCAAAGGCTGCCATTTCCTGCTCTAAAGCCGGACCACAAAGCCCAAAATTCTCCTGTTTTTAATTCACTGAGTGCGCCACACAGGATTAGCCTCAGTGTAAATTAGACAGAAGCAGGGTGGTAAAGTTAATGGAGATGGATTGGCCTGCATTTACTATAAAGCATGGTGTTACTACAGGAAGCCAGAGGTGTGAAGGGTAGTGTGAGGGGGATTGTATGTACACTGTGTTTGTTTCTCTTTTCCAATGATTTTTTTTCCCTACCCTGAAGCCGTAATGATGATGATGTTACAGATTTATGATGACTGACATGAATTGTCTCCATCTTCCTGTTACTAATTTGTCATTTTCGACGTTTGAAACTGAAAAGAGTCTGACAACCACTTCCTTCCTTGTTTGCGTACATCCGAGCAGCTGCAGTGGTGCAACTGAACTGTGCAAAGGATTATGATCCTCATTAGTCCTTGGGCTGCCTTTTTACATGGCAAGCCGTTTTAACATTTAATAGCTAAGCTTGACTATCCGGTATTAACATTAGAGATATCCACAATTGCATTTTTCAAAATAATTTGTATTCAAGATATCTATAACATCATTCTGACTAAATGACAGAGATCTCTAACTGCAGTGATGTCACTGAAAACAACACTCGACTCGTCACACATCCTAAATAACAGTTACAGATATCTCAAAGGTCATCATGACTAGTCAGAGTTGTTGTGAATGACGTTGCTCATTACAAGGCTTCCCATTGGATATTGGCCCAACAAAGCATTTGAACAGTGTTCGCAGAAGCTTTTGCCAACTTGGATAGTTCGGTAAAGTTTGAAAGATATTCACAGATTCAAACTTCCCGGATCAATAACTAACTCATATCTCCAATTAAATGATCACTATTCCTAACTCCAGTTTGAGATATCTACAACATCATTTTGACTAGTCATAATTCCAGTTCAAGATATCTACAACGTCATTCTGATTAGTCAAAATTGAATTTAAGATATCTTAAAAAGGTCAATGTAGATATCTTGAATCGAGGGGAATTAAAGATATCTTGAACTGGAATTACGACTAGTCAGAATTAAGTTGTAGATATCTGTAATTCACATTGCGGATATCTGCAACTGAATTGTGGATGTCTGCATACACATGAATGGCAAAAGTAGTTGGAATCGTACCGGTGAAAAATGTAATTACAGATATCTTGAATTTTGACCAGGCAGAATGACGTTTCAGATATCTCTAATGAATATCCAGTCTAGCTATTAATGTTAAAAACGGCTCGCCCATAGCCTTTATGTATAAAACAGTTTCCACTACTACTCATGAGGAGGGCTTTAGGGTATGTATTGTTGAAAATCAGCAGGCACAATTAAACCAGACACTACTAGTATTTGGTGTTTAATACCTGTTTTTTTATCTTTGAAAACAAAAAGAAACTTTGCTATGTTTATGTTAAGTCTGTTTATAGAGTGGATGAAAAAGAAAGACAGCCAGCGATAGATGCAAGAGCATTAACAAAAAAAGCTTGCTATTTTTTATGCAAGTTGCATAGTCATTGCAGCCCGACTGTATCTCTTGCATCATTAAAAGCTGCGGCCAGAAGTATCGAGGCTCAGTTGCGCTGATTGATTTCACTGCCTTAACTGAAACTGACAGATGTGCCAAATCATAATTTTCTAGCCAAAAATAATTTTACTTGTGAAGCTCACTTTTGGGAGAGCCTGTCAAATCTGTCTGGCACTTCCCTCTCTGTATGGGTAATCACTGTTGAATTTAAGTTTAAGGCTGAGCTTCAGCTTGTAGGTTGAAAAAAATAAAGAAGTGTTATTAAAAAAAAAAAAAAAAAAAAAAGGGGGAGAAAGAATGAATTTGCGTAACTGGATATTTATATTCCAATCACTCAAACACTACATAATATATTCAGGTAATTTCTAGGGTTAACAAGTTTGTGCGAATGGTAAGATGTCAGCGTTGCCCTTTCTGTATAATGTTGTATATTATGCCTTACTTCTTTACTGTTATCCTTTTCTGTGTTATCCAAATAACCTATATTTTTCAATAAAAGAAATACTGCTGCATATTTTATGGCCACTTTGTCTCAGTGCATCGGGAGTTGCAATATGCATAATGCAATATAAGTGCTACTCAATCAGCAGCATTAACAAAGGAATTCGTTGACTGCCTTCTCGGTTTCCTATCCCTATTCTTTGGCCCCCCCACAAGAGGAAGGAAGGAAGCAATTGAGGCCTAGTTGGATGTGTCTCTAAAGTATTCGTTATACAAGCTGATAATGCTATGATGACTCATGAGTGTGTGTGTGTTTGTGTGTGTGTGAGACAGAAGAGTCAAAAGGCTTATAGTGGCGAAGTGCGGTAAAATAATACTTTTCTGCGGCCGGGAGAGTCATCAACCTGCCGCAGACGTACACATGCACCAGATTAAACGACCACAGATGAAATTAGCAATACAGCGAACGGTATCTACCGTTGTGTTTATAAATCCATGGTGTTTACAAGTGAAAAGTTAATAAGAAGTTATTTTTAAGTGCAGAGCTGACTACACTACGCATCATGTGAGTGTATATATATGTGTATATCTATGTGTATATCTATCTCTGAATCTTATTCATTGTGTAGTGTTTTGTGTTCTTACTGTTAGGCTGTATCAAGGCCTATGGAAAGGAGGCTTAGTCGCGCATCATATCTTTGGGGGTACAACACATGCGCAGTAAAATCTGGTCTGCGCTCGCCAAAATTGAGCCAATCGCAACGCACGACCACAGCTTCAGTTACACTGCGCATGTGTCATACCCCATACCCCAAGACCCATGTCCACCCGTGACCCAGCCTCCTTTCCATAGGCCTTGGGCTGTAATCGAAACATCTACTACTTACTACTGACGAACGCAGCATTCAGTATACAGTACACACTGCGTTCCTCAGTAGTATGCAGTATGAAGCGATTATTTTGCAGTATGCCTATGCTAGACAGGGCTTTAGCCATTAAACCAGCTCTTAAAGCACTGGACAAAAAAAAACTAACTCGTAACACTATTACAATATTATCGAAAAATACAACTTTGATCTTTTTTGTTTATGTTATGTTTGTTTACTTTATACGATACTGCATGGTTTAAACAATTTATCTAACAGCTCATAGTGAAGTGAGACAAACCAGATCATCAACGAGGGGAGACGGGCAATATAAAACTTTTTTTTTTTCTTTTTATGTAAGTAAAAGTACAAATACAACAATACTCCGCTAACGTTACAAGGAAAAGTTCTACTTTAGCCTCTTTTTTTTTTTTTTCAGAACTTTATTTCAACAAAAGACATGTAAGAGTACAGGGAATACAAAGAAACAGCACAAAAAAAAGACAAAAACAAAAAACTTAAATGATATAAAACATTGCTGATATCCCTACTAATATAGTATGTGGTTTTCAATTATCCTCTAAAAATGTCCGACTTCCGGTCGGTGACGTCACACTCCCATTCCCTTTGTTGTACGTTCCGTCCCGGAACTAATGTTCTCTGTGTGTAGTACCACTACGACGGAATTTGCTGAGAAACCGTTTAAAATCCATGGAGCGGAGCGGAGGAGCGTCTCCATCTCACAGGACTCTATAATCTACAATTCAGATTTACAAACAACATGGTTCATAGATCATTGCATTAGAGTAAAAGAACAAGGTGCATACAGAACAAGAACAGATAAAATATGTAAAATTATACATGAAAATAATAATAAATTAAATTAAGGGCTAGGGCTGTGTACCTGTAATTCATATTCTTCTATTATATACTAAGAAGTTTCAATGCATTTTTGTTTTTCATTACTTTAAGGGCTTTTATGTAAGAAAGAAACTCAGAATGAAACACATTAAACCTAGGTTTCACTTTCATATACTTAAATAAATAATACAAAAAATAAAATGTTCCAAGAATGAGAATGTTATTCACCAGAAAGTCATCTTTGTTATTGTCTATGACAAGTCCATAAACAATGTCCTTTTTGAGAGAAGTTTCCCAGATGAGAAACTTTTGGGAAAAGCCAGTCATGTATATCATAAAGCCATAAAGCTCCACAATACATACAATGAAAAAATAAATGATCAGTAGTTTCACTATCATGACAAAATACAGTTATTGGACATTAGGTTGTAATACACTTTACAGTGTCAATGCTAACTATAAATACAACTATAAATTCTATAAAAGTGTATTATTGTTGTATGAGTTTTACTTTAACTGTCAGTTGTGTTGCATGTTAAGAAAAATACTTTTATTTGTCACAGATTTGTAGATATTCAGCCTCAATGGATGACATCTGGGAAGAAGAGGAATGTTATACAGACCAACTGAGACAACTTCTTCTCTTTGCTGAAGCTCTGAGGTAGGATATATAATCTAATTACCAGCTGCTTTGTGTTTAACCTTGTTGACTATTGAATGCATACAACATATTTTAAATTTAATGACCTCTTTGGCTTCTTTATGAACTTCTTGAGAATTCATGAAATTATAGGATATGATCTGTAATAGACATGGACACTGAGACATCATTCAGTGTGATTTACACTTGAATACAAGGACTGTAGTAGCACACTACTAGTGATATGCTGTGTGTGTGAGTGATGAATTAAGGGCAACAGAAAGTTAGTTTTTTGCTTTCTAAGTTTTAAAGAAGCACTTACTAATTCACTTTGATTATACCATCAAAAACACAGAGCTAATTAAGTGTATTTTAAGATAAGACTTTTATTGACCCCCTCACCCCAAGTGCAAATGTAGGTGTCCCAGCAGCTAGGGCTGTCGCAGTGAAGGAATTTCCCCTGTGGTGATAATGATTGGCTCAACAGCGTGATATGCGGCATTATTGCAATTAGTTTTTTTGCAAATTACTTAATTTATCCTGATTTTAGTGCTGTAAAAATAAGCTTCATTGTTAGGCTCTATTGTTGCTTTTTAAAGGAAAATCAATGAAATACTTGTTTATTGTTAAATGCAGAACACATAAGGGCAATGAGGTGCAGCGGGTTTTTTTTCAGATGAGATGCTTTGGTTGTGGCTGGTTGATATGATATGGAATATCCGCAGAAGTAAAAATGTCAGCACAAGATATAAGAGTACTTGCTCCGGATGAAGGGAAGGCTGAAACACGCAGGGAGAGAGAACGGACCCGCCGGTCTATATGTATTAATTTCTCCTATATTATTGTTGTTGTTCAGCACTTGTAGCCTCCATGTAGGATGTGACGGTTGGTCTTTGTGGTATTTGTCCTGCCCCTCCTCCACTGTGATTGGACATCTGGGTAAAAAAGTGACAGTGATGAGCGCAGCATTTTACCCAAAGTTGAAATGTTCAACTCTCGGAGACCAGAAAAAAAAACCAAAAACGTGCAGAATACACGATCAGCGCCTCGTCATGCTGCTGGTGTTTGCAACATTTGTGTAAATACACGGCGCTCCCATTGCAAAGAATTAAAAAAAAGAAAAAGTGTGAACATAGTGGTTGTGGTGATTGCTTGCCATCCCCTGCAGTTGGCTTGTGAAAAGTACGGAATTGCAATATTGCGGTTATTGCGACAGCCCTGCCAGCAGCACAAGGACAGAAATAACAGACAATTGGAACCAAATATGAAATGAATGATGGTTAAGAATAGGGGTGTAACGATACATCGATCTGGACCGATCAATCGATTCAACGATCAAATGTCATCAATGCAAAGTGTAAACCTTGATACATATCTTCATCTTTAAGATACACCTTTATTTTGAAATTCCCATGGCACGTCTGTGTGACCATTTCTGTCCAAGCACAGCTCCTTCCTACAGAGCCCAGTAATAAAATTGTCAAATCATATTTTAGTTGCTTTTTGCTAGGTCTCTAGTTTGTGGCTGTAAAGTTTCATGAGGCTGTGATTATCCTAGAGGTCACCACAGCGAGGTCAAGTTTGAAAAAATGGTCTTAATGAAATGCTACTATGGGGACTTACATCATCACACATGAATACAGTTGGGCTCATTAGATCCACAAGAGTCTCAGCCTCTCAGTCTCAATGTAATTCCAAGACTGTTTAGGGACCCCAGTATGTAGAAATATTCAAACACACCATTTTAGAATAGGCGGAAATAACACATTTATACTATACCAGGATTTTTAAAAAAAAAAAGAAAAAATTCAGCATACTTAACTATGAATCTTTTAAAAAAAAAAAATCCACATCCGACTTAAATTTTTTTTCAAACTACTATACTATGACTTTTTTTTTTACTTTTTTCAAAAAAAATTAAAAATACTACACTATGACTTTTCTTTTTTAAATTTCGACATCCGACTTTTTAAATTTTCTTCGACATACTATACTATGACTTTTTTTTACCGACATACTATATTGTGACTTTTTTTCGACATACTGCACTATGACTTTTTTAATTTCTTGACATACTATACTATGACTTTTCTTTTTTATTTCAACATCCGACTTTTTAAAAATAAATTTGACATAATACACTTTGACTGTTTTCATTTTTCAACATTATTTTTATTTATTTTCAATATACTATACTTACTTTTTTATTTTTGACAAAACTTTTTTTTTTTCGACATACTAAACTATGATTTTTTGAATGTATCAACATACTACATATATATACATACATACATATACAACATACTTTTTTTTGTTTTTATTTTCGACATCCGACTTTTTAAAAATAAAATGTCGACATACTATACTATGACTGTTTTAATTTTTCTACATTACTTTTTTTTATTTTTGACATACCCTAGTATGACCTTTTTTTTTTTTTTCGACATACTAAGCTATGATATTAAGTTAAGTTATTTTTACCATGGCATCAAATTGGTATCAAGAATCGTGGAAATTCACTGGGATTGGTATCGACTACTAGATTTCTGGTATCGTGACATCCTTAGTCTATAGTAAATCAGTGGCATACAAGTCCACGTAAAGTTGGTTTTAAATCCCAGCTTGTTTACTGTCGGGACTGGATTTACCCCACTTATTAATGTGTGCAATGGCCATACACATTTTTGTCAGCACTGAACATACCCCAAACTTTGGCCGGCACAGGTGCTCTGACGTCCTGATGTCTGATGTCCCGGTAGCACTTCAGTAGTTCCGGTGCAGCTCCAAGCCAGTGGACAATCGATGCAACATGTCATTTGTTTACCAATCATGTCCATCCGCGTCCGTCACTTCTAATCTCTAAATTAAGACATAAACAGCACACGATGTCATAAGAAACCCATTAGAGTCAAAAAGTGTTTGCTACTTCTAATCAGCAGCACACCTGTGATCACTAACATGAGGCCTATTATTACCTGTAGCCCTAACCAACCTAGTGCTCTGAGGCATTAACACACACCTAACACCAATAAAATACCCAAAAATAAAATACATGGCTCCAACACACTCTATAGAGCAACATATTATAATACTATAACCTACTCAATCAACGCAGGTACAAATTGTACAACAGCAGGTGGCGTCGTAGGTGGTCGTGTCTAGAAGGGACCCCGCATACTACGATAATGCCTAATATAACCATAACAATCTCGCGAGAGTTTCCCCAGTTTGCGGGCTCCCTTCTAGACACGACCAAAAATAGAACAAATAACATAGACATCAGAGGGTTTTAAAACCAACATGAAGTGTCAGGGTGTAGTCGGTCTTGCCTGAAATAAAAATAAAGGTATGGAAGTTGGAATGGTGTTTATATCTTATTCAATTTCTATTTTTCTTATGCTGTTTATCTTATAAATTGTAGCAAATTGCATAGAGAATGAGTTGAGTGTATGGAAATGAGAATAATTTAAAAACTAGCTATTTGTACATTATAAGAGGAGATGCATTTTGAAATATTGAGCTCTATATAGGGTTTAATGGAGTTAAAACATGTTTTTGATTTATCTCTAAAAATAGGCTATGAAAGCAATAATAGATTATTTCTGCATACTTTGTTACATATTAACATGAAAAAAAATAATTTTACTCACTTTACACATTTTGCTATACTGCACCACCTTTATTGCTTTTGTACAAAATGTATTAATCAATGTGATGGCCTGAACTTTGCCAACCAAAAATGTGTCTGTGTGAAATTTCCAGTTATGACAACTTTGTATTTAAAAGCCTCTAGGCTCCTGTTTTATAATAAATACATCCATCCATCCATTATCTGTAACCGCTTATCCCATTCGGGGTCACGGGGGGGCTGGAGCTGATCTCCCGCTAACACGGGAGAACATGCAAACTCCACACAGAAGGGCCCCAAGCCGGATTCGAATAATAAATACATATTTTGATATATATCAATTTCATCACTTTTTGCTGTATTTGGCTTAGGGCTGCACAATTATAACAATTAATTTGAGCAAAATCCCAATATGGCCTACAGCAATTTTCAAATATGAGCATTTGTTAAAATTTCAATATTTGGTAAATATTTTTGCGCTGCAGAAATGTCCTGACCTACACATCATATTCTACAGGCTTAAGAAAACATCTTTGTTTGGTACAGATCCCTGCAAAAATCACACCATAAATTATTTGAATATGTTTTTTAATGAAAATGAGAATATTCCCAGCTAAAATAGTAGCAATTAGATATTTTTTCAAAATCATGCCGCCCCAATTTTGCTGTATAAAAAATATTTGTTGTTACAACCATCTTCATCAAAATTATATAAAAAACAAAAAAACAGGGGTATCTGAAAAACTAAAGTCCTTGAGAGGATTTGTGCCCGTACTAATAACTGTGTGAAAAATGTATGAAAAAACAGGGGTACTACTACTAACTGTGTCTCCGCCCTATTATAGAGAGCTGTATTCATAAACCGTGATGACAGGTAATTCTTCTGGCCCTGCTGAATTGGAGGACTGATGAGACGGGCAGTCCGACCAGGATCCCACTCATCATCACAGACTCACAACTGTTCTGTCACTTCTGATTTTACAGACCATACTTTGGCCTTTCACATGCTAGTAAACCTCTCACGGCTGGGTCAAAGTTCAGTGCGCTCTGCTTTGTTAACACTCGTTGCAGGCAGTTCAAGGTCTCTCCCTGCATCCTCCCTCCACATTAAAACTGCATTCTGAAAACACTACTCCATTTTTCTTTGGTGTCTTTTTTTCCAATTCAATCTTTCATCTCCACTTCGGGGGATCTTTAATCTCCTTCCACTTTCAGTTTTTCACAGTCACATTATACCAGCGTCCAATCTGCCAGAGGGCTAGAAAAAGTCATTATTCTTACACTTGTGGTAAAAACAGGCCATTTATATTGATTGTTGTGGTCAATACAAACCAGTGGGGCTATTGATCCTACTTTTCTCTGTCTGTATAAAGTCATTATTCTCTTTAGAGATTGTTAGGTTGTTGTTTTTTTGCTTGTTCCTTTAAGAAGGAAAGACTAAATCTTCACTAGTCACCACTTTTGCTTTGGTTTTCGAAAAGTCTTGTTGTTTTTAATCACCCCTTTTAACTGAATTATTTATCTTATGGTCCAACGCCAAGCAGCAAATCACTTTGTCTAAATCTTGTTATCTACTGCCATCTAGTGGTTGTATGAGGCTCACATCTGGTGATGGGTGTGTCTGTGAAATTGCTGGTTTGACTTTGGGGTTGTAGATGAATCTTTTTAATAACTTTATCATCATGCACCCCAAAACATCATATTGATCGATGAGTATTTTATTTGTATTTTCAGTGCTATGCCAACATTCGGCAACAAAACGGTTGAAAAAAAACTCATCACCAAGACTGAGATCATTTGGATGATTTGTAGCAAGAAGCAGGATGTGAAGACAACTGTTGAACTTGATACCGGAGACGGCAGATTTGTTCAGGAGGCTCAGCTCACCTCCCTCCCCCCCATAGAAACTCATTGTAATCTGATTCTGCCTGGCAGCTGCTTCTCCCTCTCAAACACCCAGGATCATGCAGTTTCTCATCTGCTTCAGAGGCTGTCAGATGCCATTTCCCCTTGGTTTCCAACAAAATCGTATTTTCTTACTCGAGCCGCCAATGGGAGGCGCTCATTGCCTTCAGGTTTATTATGTCAGAAGCCCCTGCCTGGACCCACAACCTTTTCCGCCAAATTCCATCAGCAGACTTGCAGCTCTTCCAGGAGGCCGACGGCATGCTGAAATCTGGAAAGTATTAAGCAACCTGCTGGTGGAGGGGACTGGGGAGAGGGAGGTGGGGTGGGGGGCGGATGAAGGAGGGAGAGAGGGGAAGTAAAAAAAAGTGGGGGATGGGGGAGAAGAGAAACAGAATACAAAATTGTTCATATACCGCCCTTTGCCTGGCTCTGCTCCCTTTTCCCTCCCACACACACACATACACACACATGTGAGCTCCCCCCAAAAACATCCAGACCACTCCCCAAGCAGCTCCAGCATTTTTCTTTTATGTTTGCAGCAGTATTTTTTTTTTAATGGGTCATAAACAAACACCCGTTTCTGCTGTGTAGTTCTGCACTGAGGGGGGAGTGTGTGGGTGTGGTGTGTGTGTGTGAGTGTGTGGAGTTGTTTTGCTGGCACGGAGCTGAAAAGCGAGTGCCATGGTCGAAAGCCCCAACTGTGTGTTTGTGGTTTGGAAGCGAGAATTGAAAAAACTGGATGGCGTCCAGACATCCTTTCTCAAGCTTTGATACACATATCTCTGACCAAATGTATGCGCAGTATCTGGGAGGTTATACTGTACCCCAGAGGCCCGCCTATAAGAAGATGTATAGAAACTGAGCTGTGCCAAGCTGTGTTTTTAAGCAAGTAAGCAAGAAATTTATCTTCCAGGGAGTAAGATCTGTCTTTGCTGTTACGTGTCGGCGCATACATTTATGTTTTTATTCAAACTTCTCTTTTCCTTCAGTCTGCAAAGATAAAGTTTGACTGCAGTATCACATCATATGACCATCGTGTTAGTCATTCAGTAAAGACATTTCTCCCTGGCTGTCTTTTTATTGATTATATCTCAACTTATTGCCTGAGTTATTTATTCATGCCTTTTCAAATGCTCTTTATCTGCTTTCAAGACACTAACAAATGTTATCATTTGTGTCCCCTTTGTGTCCTCAAAGATGGAGGTAGTCCTCTAGGAGTGCCAGACGCAGCACTACGGATATTGGTGTTAACAGGAGCAGCGAACATAAACATTCCAGTACCCGGTGTTGACCTCTTCACCTCTAAACCCTGGAACTGCAGGGCCGGCAGCAGGAGACCACACACACGTGGTGGGAGGAGGAGGAGGAGGAGGAGCGGGGAAGGATGTCTCCGGTGTCCTTGCCTTAAAGAGCTTCAGATGCCTGTGCTGAAGACTGTGAAAAATTAGCCCATCCTCTTAACATCAGTGCGGTGTTCCCCGCTCAGGGGTTGCTGCAGGTATGTCAGAATGTGGGTTTCTCAGATGGAAAAGTTATTCCAAGGGAACCACAGCTCCCGTCTCCATCATTCTCCCCCCCAGTTGTTGAGCAGTTTCCTTTATGAATCTGGAGATTGTGTCATAGCCTCTTTGGGCTGGACTCAAAATCTTCAGTGTTAAAGCTGCAGGAGCAAATATGATAAAAAAGAAGTTATTTCTATATCCTGACAGTAGTGCATGAGACAGGTAATCTGAAAAAAATCATGTGTCCTCCGATGCTCCTAATGGCATCTCCAAGATTTCATAGACCGGAGGAAAACGACCCCGGGGCTGAGCTGGAGCCTGCCGTCTCTGAGCAGCTGTCAATCACTCGCAAACTCTGATCGAACGGTCAAACTAGGCAGCGCTGATCAAATATGAATCAATATTCTGTTACTGTAATGTCTATTTCTCGCCTCAAATGTTTTCAGAAACATCTTGTAGTGTACTGTTTAGCTGTAAAATGAGAAAGTTTTGACCTGGCAGCCATGTTGAGAACAGTTGAGGAAATACCAAGCACCGCCCACCATCCGGAGCACAGCCAATAGGAACGCTCTCTCTCTGAAATGACCTTCGATTGGCCAAAGTCTTCCGTCACGGGCTAGATTTCTTAAAGCCTGAAAACAGAGCCATGAGGAGGTGCAGAAGTCTGGTTTTCCCTCAGAACACTTGAATTACAATATGCCGAAAGGTCATTATGGAATTTTTGCTCAATGATGCCAAAAATATACTGCCTACCCCCACTTTAAAATGTTTTTCCATCTAGCAGAATCACAATTGCTAAATCCACCTCCAGCTGAGCAGACTGAAACCACATATTCAACAAACTTTTATTGTTTTTTTACTGTAAATTAACAAACAAACAACCAGAACAAGTTTTTCTTTCAAAATAATGATTCCAACTCCTTGATCATAAAGTCGACTTCAGTGATTCTGCTTTGAGCATGTTATACTCAAATCCGAACATGGAGGACTCATTTTTGCCACAAGCGCAGAAACAATGATTCACCCCTTCTTTTTCCATTCTTTCCTTCTGTCTTTGTGGCGCTCTGCTAACCCTGTCTCACTCCGCTGAGGAGAAGAGCGGTTCCTGCAGCCATGTGCGTCCCCAGGAGGTCTGGCCTGGCCTGCACTCAGCCATGACCACATAGGATGGGGCTGGGGGCTCTGCTGCTCTCTACCCCCTCCAGTTTGCCAGAGGCCGCTTCCTCTTCCAAGGCCTGTCCACGGCTGGCTGACACTGAAGGACGGAGAGCACTTATGTACCCCCACACATAGGCCTACTACACTCCTCCGCACACCCACACCTTCAGGCTGCTAGGAAACTTCCACACACAAAGTTTCAAGCAATTATTGATAAAATAAAGTACATTTTCAGACATCAAAATTAGACATAATATACACACAATTTGTCCTCAGTTCATCCCAGCTCATTGGTGGGAACAGCCAATTTATCAGTGAATTGACAAAAAGAGGCTTGATCACACACACAGTGAGGCTACATCCTTGCCAACATATAGCCTTGGCGCCATCCCAACAGAGGCCGTATGTCCATACAATGCTCTACTTGTTTAGGAGACACTGCATGCCCACTGTGGAGCAAAATACTCTAAAGCTGACCCAGGAAGGGAGGGATCACAAAGGGTCACTTGGGCCAGCTTTGAACTTTGACCTTCCGGTCCTTCTTCAACTTAATCTCCCCTCTCTCCCGACATAATGAGCGATACCAGCGCCACACATTCACCGCAGGGGCAGAAGGAACTGAAGGACAGCGTCGCCGACTGATGCCTGACGATAATCTGGAAAAAAGTGGCTCCTTTTGTCCGACACATTTCATTCCTTCAGCGCCTCTTTCCTTCAAGTTATTTTTTAGCCTTGCATGTAGAGAGTTAATTTCTGAACATCTCTGTGTTTCTCCAAACTCATTTCAACCTTTCACATTCTCAGAAGTACTTTAGATTACAGACTACGTGAGCAAATGCGTCAGAAGGGATCCCAAGATATGCAACTCAATAGCTATGACTTCACCGCTATATTAAGGGGTATTTAAACTGCTCCTCATTCACTTCTTACTTCATACTTGGTTGGGTGGGATGAGGGGTTGTGTTCA
Source organism: Sebastes umbrosus (assembly GCF_015220745.1). Classification (NCBI taxonomy): domain Eukaryota; kingdom Metazoa; phylum Chordata; class Actinopteri; order Perciformes; family Sebastidae; genus Sebastes; species Sebastes umbrosus. The sequence continues at coordinate 25,045,467 of NC_051282.1, read as the reverse complement.
GAGTGCATTCCTCTGTTAGCTTTAAAAAACACACAGTGTCCTCTGTTCACATGGACTAAACCTCAGTGATTTCACCCGTTAATATCAACTCTGGCAGAGCCAATCAGAGAGACTTTCCATTACAGTCCATCACCTTCCTGTTTTCACGCAACCTCCACTAGTGGAAACACCGCAGCAGCGTAAAGGCTCGTTCACGTCCCTCAAATCTCCATAGCATCATAAATCAGGGTGTGTCTGGAGATAGAAAACAACACTAGGGTGAAGAATCCCAGAGCTCAATGTGGGGAGATGACTTTAAAACACACTGTACTGGGTGTTGGTCCTGCATTTTACAACTCCGTCATCCAGTTTATGCTCCCCTCCCTCTGGCCGTGGTTCCCTCAGGGCCGAGCTGGAGAGGAGAGGGGGAAAAGTCCGGCCGATGCTGGCTCACATCGCCGTCCTGCCGGCCAGGCTCTAACTTTCCTCCTCCTCCTCCTCCTGCTCCCAGTTTACCAATCAGAGCCATCCGACCATAAACAGATGTATTGTGTGTGTTTGTTTGTCTGTTGGGCTGGGTTGAGTTGTGTTTATTTCATTTTCTCTGATTATTCAAAGATTGAATTAGGCTAGATTTACATTTTGCGTCAATAAAACACTTCACTTTATGAGCTCAAAAACAGCCGAGCAAGCTGACTGAGAAGAAGAGGATGATGTGCAAATTGACATACAAGAAGCACAGACACAGTGTATATAAGCTGCAATAACGTGCAGCATATTTAAATCGTGCACATATTTAGTTCACCCTCGTACATTTTTCTGCTATGTGTTGTATAACACAAGCAGACTGTACACTTCATCCTGCAGGCATGCGTGCTATAAGTGTAAATGTTCACTCCAATGCTGGATTAAAACCAGTGTCAAAAACAGCACAGCACAATTATTTGATGTCTTAAACGACCTTAACGCTCTCACATCTGCCATGAGACATTTTTCTTTCTGGGTGGATTTAGGCTTGAAATTGAAATCTATCTGCGGTGTTTATTTTAAACATAAGCACTCAAATGTGACGCTTCGCATGTGATGCCGAGGCGTGTCTGGCTCCGAGCTCTGCAGCTGAGCATGAGGCCATCTCCTGGCTCTCCTGTATCAGACGATTGCCTTTTGGCGGTGTAGCTCGCGTGGTAAAGCCCGGTTAAAGCCCCCTCCGCCCTTTCCATCTGTAGCTGTTTACTTTGATTGACAGCTCGCTGGGACGCTCAAAAAGGGAAAGAAAGTTGCACCAGATTCATTTCAAGCACCTCATTCACACCACAATCTCCAGAAAAAAAATGTCATGTTGACAGCGAAAAACCTCAAGCTGTATGGGAGTGTGTGTGTTCAGGAATGCGAGAGTGCTTGCGTGGGTGTTTGACCGACTTGGTGAGCAATAGTGAAGGTTGGACAAAATGTGAATCAGAGCAGGATGGAACAAATAGAGAGGGAATGGTTAAGTAATCATCCAAATCAGGTTTTTTTTTTTCTCTCTTTCTCTATTCTCCTGCTGCACGCTCCAGCTGTGCTGCAGCTTTGGGCCAGTCAGGAAGTGTTGGAAGGGGAGTTTGCGGGGTGGAGGCAGGGTGAGGTCACTGAGCTGTTGGCCCCTGGGATGGGAGGAGAGAGGAGTGAGAAGAGACACTCGGCCCACTGTCACAGCTCTATCTATTCATTCCTAATCTTATTGTTAACGGAGCCCTTCATCAGCAACATATGGTACATCTGGACAGTGCTGCCATTTTCAACGCCATCAAACACTGACCTCTGCTCTTTCACATATGTGCCCGTGAACACACACACACACACACACACACAGATGTGCGCAGTGAGAGTGAGTCACCCACAGAGTCGTAGGCATGTTAAGAGACCACTGTGTGAGCGCCTGGCCCTGCGTGCTTGGGATGCCTTGGGTGTGACCAGGGTGGACTGCAGTGTGTGTGTGTGTGTGTGTGTGTGTGTGTGTGTGTTATGGTCGCTCCAGCTGCGTGTCGTCTGCAGCCTGTCCCATCGGTTCTCACTAAAGGAAGAGAGCCAGCCAGACAGTGCCTCAAACACACACACACACACACACACACACACACACACACACACGGAGTGAAAGGCGACTCAATGGAAAGAACTGCTGATAGATTTTGGAATTTCCTGGTCACCAGCAAGTTTTATTGGGAATTGAACGCTGGTCATTTCCATTCACTGTGGCACTGATAATCTCACAGTGCTCAGACTTTCTGTCTGAGCAGTGTGTCACTGATAATCTCACACTGCTCAAACAGAAAGTCCAGTTCAATAACGAAAGTGAAAGAGCTCTTGGGATTTAACCACCTGTTATTATTCACAGAGATATTTGGATACGGTGGCGAGAGAGGTGAAAAAGTTTCACCGTCACTGCCACGAGTTTCCATGAAGTTTTTCAGCCATCTATTGTGCAACAATTGCGCTGTAGTTAAAGTCTGGTGATTCTCAGGACTTGGCCAGCGCCCTACTCCCTCCTCCCACAACCATGTGTGTAGTTTTTACAGACTGGAGATCTACAAACCTAACCATGACCTCAGAGAATTAAATACTCTCCTCGGAAAACCCCCACATCCCCAAGGTGGCATTTTAGGTCGTCAGCTGCATTGTGATTGTAGTTTGTGTGTGTGTACAGTAAGAGAGGTTTCAGTTTGTGGCTTCACTGTTTTCCACGAGCATGCAACTTGTGCTTGCTTTTGTACGTGTAGTCAACACATGTTACTTATATACATTAGTTATTAGGCCCAAAAGAGTGTCCTTCAGTAGCCCAGTTTCTAACAAGGGTGAAGCTGTACTGTATAGGCACACTGTAACGAGAGCCCAGGTAATTGTTTTGAAAAGGGAATTTTATAATGGAAAAATATAAAAACAACCCCTGTTTTCAATTAAGTCTTTCCATCCCATCCCCCCACACAACTCTGAAAAAGTGGAGAGTTCAAACCAAGCTGCCATGCTATATTTTCTTCTCCGAGTTCACCACTTCCTCACACCATATGGCCAAGAACGGGATTTAATATATATTTTTCCGCTTGCATATTCTATACGTCTTGGTCCTGGATGACGGCTGATGCCTTATATATAGTCGTTCATCTCCAAACCTTACAAAAACCCACCAAAAACTAAAAAGTTAAATGCAGAAAATGTACACATTTTTCTCTTTGCAACACTGCTTGTTGTTTTTGACCACACCCAGCTTTTCTTTTGTCATGAAAGGGTTGAAATTCATTACATAAAGGAACTTAGCAGAACACATGTTTTGAAACACTCACATGGGTGGGGGAGCAGGCTAAGGTCTCATCTGGAATGCATAAAGCATAACAATACATCCCAACGTCTCTCATCGCTCTGGATGAAGAGCGAGGTTAGGCTGGGATAGGAGTGGGTGGGATCTGCTATGTCTTAAATCCTGCTGGAGTAGTATAGGCTAACGCTGTATAGTCTGTGTAGATCAAGCTGTTCTTCCTGTGCCCTCCTTCATATATGTGAAAAATGCACTTTTGGGGGAGGATGCTTTTCCGTTCGTCTTGCAGTAACAGTGATAATCTGTAAGATCTTTGTTTTATGTGCGATGTTGGACACATATTTCATGATAAGCGGTGACGGCGGTTTTGTTTACGCTCTACATTTTGAAGATATCATCTCACAATCAAACAACGAGGCCAGTACTGTGAACTATATTTTTCCTGAGATTTTGCTTTGACAAGTTCTGGGTTTCTGTGGCAACAGACTTTTCTGTTATGCTCAGTTATGGCAGTTATCACTGCAGTAACTACTGTGTTTCTATTTGTTCCGATTATGTTTTGTACATCATACTTCTCATACTTTGCTTTTATAAGCCTTCAAGAACATATCACTATGACATTATACAAATCATGAAAAGGGATTAACATGCAAGCGACTCTGTGAGGCTGAACCACAGTCACTGTTTTATTAATCATTATAAACAGATTGTGCATTCACATGAAGCATCTGAAGGCAACGGGACAAGATTTTGTCATGGAAAGCGTTCTGGTTTCCGTTTGTAGTCTGAGTAGTATTGACCAATCACGTTCGAGCAGACTTTGGTTGAATGCAGTTAAACAGTTGGCCGAAATGCAATCTTTTGACGATGATTTAGCTTTTTATTGGTTTAAAATTAGCTTGTGAAGTGGCTACTTGTGATCGAACACGTCGTCTCTCAACTCCAGTCTCGCATCTCAAGTTGCTAATTGTACTGTAAACAATGAGCAGCACACTGAAAAGGAAGTCTTGGCCTGGATATCCGGGATGGGATGGGGTGTCTTATTAGCATGTTAGCATGGTAAACATTTGCTAATTAGCACCGAACACAAAGTAAAGCTGAGGCTGATGGGAATGGTATTAATTTGCAGGTATTTGCTCATACACAATAATTGGACAAATACAAATTTTGAACTGATGATGGCACTAGCTGTTAACGGATCGGCAAAGTTATGCCAGTTCATCCTAAAGGGGGACATGAATGTGCGTACCAAATTTGATGGTAGTGCATCCAATAGTTGTTGAGACGTCTCACTAAAAAAACTAATTTGTCAACCGGCTGGTGGTGCTAAAGAGGAAAAGTTGAGGGGTCATCAAAGTCATTAAGATTCGTCCTCTGGGCACAATGAATGTCTGTACAAAATTTCATTGCAGTTCATCCAATAGATATTTCAGTCTGGACCAAAGTGGAGGAGCACCTGACTGACAGACTGACTGAACAAGTTTGCCCTCGAGCCATCCTGCTAGCATATTTATCATGATGAATTTCTCACAAATTACTGCATCAAGGTCAGGGAGAAGCATTTTATAGAGAGTATTTGGGTTGATCTCGGGGGTAAAGGAAGGGTTGTCAGAGCAATAATTCCAAAATGGCTGTGAATTTGTGAATGTTTTCAAGTGTGTGCATTATACATGTGCTTGTGCAACTCTGTCTGCCAGAATTTATCCACCCGTCTGTCCTCACCTCCTCCTCCTCCTCCTCCTCCTCCTTCACTCTTCCACAGAGAGGAGCTGTCAGTGGGTTCTGTGCAGATCGTGTTTGAGTGGCTGTTTGGGCTGCAGTCCAGACCGATGCCGACGGATGCGCAACACACAACACAGATCCTCCGCAGCAAGCCGGGCTTTACGGCATGGCCACAGTTTCCTCTGGCCAGGCCACTAGACAGTCACTGGGCTAGCCATGGCTGTTTCACCACAATCCCCAAAGGCAACCGAGTTTAACCAACCATCTTCTTCTACCGACAGGAAAACCAAAACACCATGAGTCTCGGATTCCATTATCAAGTTTGGTTTCATGTTTCAGCAGCCAGATGACTCATATCTTAAACAGTGAGATGTAGACAGAGATAAAACTCACTCAGCAGGATGTAAAAGATGTAATTATTTATGTCTATTCTTTTGCTTCCTTTCTTTCCCACGAGACATCAGCTAGTTCATTGCTAGCTGCCGTAAAGCTAATAATCTGTTGACTCACCTCTCAGCTGTTTTACAGACTTAATAACAGTCAGTTCGTTGGTTTTACAAACCTCCTGATGACCTCAGAGCTGCACTCACCAGTGCTAATCGTGTGAACAAATCTTACCTCAGAGAGTAAATGAGCTCAATGCTAGGTGTTTACATTGGCCTATCATGACCTTTGACCCCAGATCTGCAGCTCTGTTTATCACTTCTATAAAGCTACTACAAATAAATGCCTTCGGTAATGCACTTGATAGACAGTTAGAGTCCTCATTCTCCAGGTACACCAGATTTACAAAAGCTACAAAGTGCTGGCAACACTTCAGGAAAGAAAATATTCGCTGCAGGCACAGACACACACACATCTCTCGTTGCATAAAGTTGAAATTGGCAGCCTGTAAAAGGAAGTGCTTGCACTGTTGACTGTCACAGGAGCACAGATACGCCGCATGGAAAAGATAGCACGAGAATGAGAGAAGCGCCGATAACAAGAGGACAAGAGTTACTGGGAGTTGAAGGGGATTTTAGCTGCAGATCAGCAACAGACTCATTTGACCACGAGTGTTGACATATTTGATTGGAATTAAAAATAACTGGCATGGGGTGTGTCTGATGCAGCTTAGATACGTATCCGTAGATAACACGGAGCAGTGAGAACTGTGCAGAAATGAGAGCGAGGCGATTCTAATCCAATTCTTTCATAGCTTTTTATTGCTTCATTCCAAACCCCTGAGGCCAGTATCGCTCTGATTCGAAGCAACAGTTTGTATTCTGGCCTTGCCTGTTGGGATGTATGCGCTGATGACATCGACTCCAACAGGAAGCCAGGGGCTAATGATTAGCACATGTTTAGGATCACTAGGGTGCCACAATCTGGAGTTCGTCATGCCGTATGTCTCTGATTTATTTGGTTGTTGTTCTTTCACAAGGAGGGACCGGCCCGTTTCTAAAGGGAAAGAAACAAAGCTCACTCCCCTCTATAACATCTTGGCCCACTCTATCTGATTTAGCTCCCGACCAATGGAGATCTCCAGCTCGGTCACGGTCCATTTTGGAGCTTCATAGTTTAAAGCGGGAGAGGTGTGACGGGGCATGCACGGCACGGATGCTCTAATGTGATCCTGCTTTACACTTTGCACACAGACCTGCATATTATGTTGCTTCCACACAGCAGCAGCAGCAGCAGCAGCAGAGATATTTTTGTTAGCACAGCCTCTGCGAGATAAGCCGCAGACATTGCGTATTACAGTTTGATGTTTGGTCGTGTGAATCAGCGAGCTTGTCTCTTTGTGAGTGCATTTCGTGCATGTTTACGGCCCGTGTAAACAGGCAGTCTAGCATCAGTGTCGCTGCGTGCAAACAGTTTAACATGGCCCTGCTAAATGTGCAATCCTTTAACGTGGGTCTGGGTCTGGAGGGCTCCTCGCCAGCTCCTCCTGCGTGGTCTGTGGGATGTTATCTGATAGTCACTAAGTGGCGAAACACAAACACGAAGAGCGGCAACAGAGAGGCCGCTTCAGCCCTGATCATCGGGCAACACGGGGAAAGAGACATACGCATCCTGGGAAGCAGATCTGCAGGAGGAATGTCGCTGTCTTTGGTTTCAAAGTGAACTGAGTGATGCATTTGACACAAACAGGCCAAACTATAACAAAAGCTTGTGGTTCTGTGAGCAGCTGTGTGCAGAGTAGATCCCGATGTTTCCAGCTGTGATGATTCAGAGATTGTCCAGTGAGATATCCCAGGCATTTTTTTTTTTTTTATGCGCAGGCGTTGTCAGCTACTCCTGATGACATTTGACCAGACTGACTTCAGAGCTTTAGTGTTTCCTCTTGTTTTGGCAGTGGCTTCCATAGGTGAAGGAGCACTGAGGCGTTCCATCATTCCTTCATATTCCCACAAGTCAAATTGACTGTCCAGCTGTCCCACTAAGACGTCCTCCAAGCAGCCAAGCCGGGGTCGTGTCCAAAACCAAAACCTAATTCCTAATTATCTCACCCTTCCCTCAGTCTTGTGTTTGGAGCTGGAGCAGTCCAAAGGAGTCATTTGGCCCCTCCTGCAGCCCGGCGCTGTGTACCAGGGCTGGGCTTAAACTGAGGCTGACTCATCGTGTCACAAAACAGCGTACTATTCCAATAATACGCCTCAACCATGAGACAAGTCTTCACTTGACTTTCGATATGAGCACTGGCCAAATGTGGTTTTGAATAAAAACTGAAAGTTAGCACTCAACTTCACTCCCAGCCTTCAACAACACATCCAGACATATTGGTGTAATCATAGATTCAGATTCAAATTTAGCAGGCATATAAATCAACATATTATCATTGTAAGAATAGAGGATTCATCAAACTGGATGTATTCTCTTTGGGGTTGGTGATTTCCTATTTCCTGTTTTATTCCAATAAAGTCACAGCCCAATGTTTCATAGCTTTTCAATTTGTATTTTCATTACAATCACAATGGCGCCTCTGTGGTTCGTTTTGGGTCAGCTGTTTTGCTTGAGGCACTGTTTAAACAGAACTGTAACTCTTTTTGTCCATTTAAAGGAAATACCCCAGTGTATATCCACAAACATTTTACTTTCTTTCTAAAATAGCTCACCTGGCGAATCCCTCAATGGAGCGGGGCGTGTCGGTTTTAAATTTCTACTGCAGCTTCGCCACAATGGCCTTGACTATTAGTTACCGGCGGTGAGCTGCTCCGGCCTGTTTGCTTTGTAATCCCACACTTTCGAAAGAAGAAAGGAAGAGGAGCTGTGTGTTTTCATTTAATGGGTTTGGGGGTCAATGGTTTTGGATGGTTTCCAGTGCTATCAGCCATGGAAGAAAGAATCATAACTCTTCAGGGGTAAAGTGAGAGAAACCTTACCCACATGTCTTTTAGAGTGTCCTCACAATAACTGGGGATTTTTTGGGCATACTGAAATAATTATCGCAATACTTCAAGCAATAACTGAATAAAAAAGTAATTAAAAAAGGCAATATGTGCATGTTTTTAGGAATATTATTAAATAGCCAACCGCTGTGTAATGATATGAGTGCAATCTCCAAGCTTATTAAATCAAATAAAGCTGCAGCAAGGAAAGGGTGGGGCACTTTGTGAAGCTTCATTTACTGAGGAATGTATCACAGATGCCGTATTATGAGATCAACAGCAACAGCTTTAAAAAATTTAAGTCATCTTTATTGTTGTTATACTTTAAAGGGATTTCTACTCTTCAATAGAAATAAATGGAAACCCGTCGTTTTACTATTCTGCTCTGGATATGTCCACTTTGTGAGGATTGTGTGTGAATCCTCCTCTCATTAAAGAGGAGGAGTGTTAGATCACTGTGACATTTATAGTGTGCACTCACACACCTGCTCCAGCTGGGCGGCCAGGTTTGACTTCTCACCCTGCTGCTGCTGCTGCTGGTGCTGGCGCTGCCTTCCACCGGACCACTGCACCAATTACATCTTCATAAACAGCATCACGTCCAGCTGAGTGGTCGGCTGGCTGTCAAAGAGCTCTCTCTCTCTTGCTCTTGGCCCCCTCAAGCTCTGCCAGGGCATCACAGCACCGCCTCTCCGGCATCCCACAGTGAGCCTGGGCAGCAGTTCCTCCCCTCGCGTGTTTACTAACACAGACCACAGGAATCCACCTGATGAGCCAAAAACTGCAAGGGGGAGGAGAGGGAGAGGAGAGGGAGAGAGGCACGAGCTGTGCTCTCTGACTGCAGCAGCTGATCACAATCACGTTTGGATTTCAAATTAGCAAATGTGTGCTTTTGTCACTGTTTGCATTCTACAACTTTGTCACTTGCGAGGAAATGGCCTGAGACCACAATGTTTAATGAGGGATGCAGAGCCGATCTTTGTCACTCATCCTTGAATCATGTGTGCACGGAGATCCAAGGCGTTCCATCAATTTAGCATGACCGAAACACTGCACCGTGTTAACTCCCTTTGGCACCGGACAAACTCCCCCCCTTCTCTCTGCAGACGCAGGAGTAAACAGGAGGCCTGCTTCACACACACACAGGCATTCTGGGCATACCGCGGGGCCTCAAGAGGGCTGGTCTGTTCACACACACACCATCTGGACTGAACACTGTTGGACATGTGTGGTTTATGAATCTCAGTGTGCACATTTGAGTCAGTGGGGGTCACCAGGCTGTCCAGCCACCTTCGGACATCTGGAACAAGTCCATCAAGAGTCATCCTGACTGAAATGGCATCACGTATGGTATTATTGGAATGTAACTTACAAATTGAGAAATTTTGTTTTAAGAAATCTGGAAAACTTTTATTTAGGGCTGTCAAACTTAATGCAATAACGCATTAATGCAACTTGCCATTTTTAGGTTGTAAGCTAGAATGAAGATACTGGCATCATATGAAACTAGAAAAACCTAATGAATCCATTGGTACCAAACATGTCATACTAGCTTGTTGTGAAGGAGGCTAAATAATGCTCCAAACTTGCGCTAAATTTCAGCGAGGAAAAACTGTCATGGCCATTTTCAAAGGGGTCCCTTGACCTCTGACCTCAAGATATGTGAATGAAAATGGGTTCTATGGGTACCCACGAGTCTCCCCTTTACAGACATGCCCACTTTATGATAATCACATGCAGTTTGGGACAAGTCATAGTCAAGTCAGCACACTGACACACTGACAGCTGTTAAGTCTTAGTATACTTGGCTTATACTGACACGTATACAGAAAAGTCTTAGTATACTTGGCTTATACTGACAAGTATACTTAAAAATCTAAGTATGCATAGCTTATACTGACAAGTATACTTAAAAGTCTAAATATGCATGGCTTATACTGACAAGTATACTTAAAAGTCTAAATATGCATGGCTTATACTGACAAGTATATTGAAAAGTCTGAGTATACTTGGTTTATGGGCTTACAGAAAAGAATACTTGGCTTGTAGCTGTGTGTCTGTTTTGATAAAGTAGTCTATTAACGTGTGTGAGAGTTTGTAAAAGGATGTTTTGATATGAATTTAGTTCAATTTATCAGGTCTTTGGATTATCCGTTCACCGTAGAGGCATGTGAAAAAAAACAACACATTATTATTTTTAATCTCTAATAAATAGCAAAAGGAGCAAAAGTATCTTAATGTAACACATAAATCATTGGCTATAAGTTAAAGTATACTTGCATAAAGCAGAGATGCTCACTGGTAATTTTTTTTGCAAGTCCAAGTCAAGTTTCAAGTCTTACATCATGCCCTCATTGGCACATTATGTCATACTGATGTTTTATGGAAATAAGGAGGTGAATAATGGATGTTTTCAGGGCAGAGACAGAACATTTTTAAGGCTTTTGCGGTTTTGCACAATAACAGCACAGGATTCTCCATACAATCCTGTGTACTAGAACAATCCAATGATAGGCTAACTACTACCACGGGAAGAAGAGAAGAGGAGAAGAAGAAAAGGCCGGGCCTCTGGTGACGTGCAGGGCCTGCAGGGCGGTGTTTGTTTCTCAGGCGGAGACAGAAAGAGACGGACTGGGGTGTGTGCGTGCGCCACATCTGGAATAGTAGCCACAAGAGCAAGAAGTCGAGGCAAGCAGAGCCACACTCTTCACTTCAGCACTCCCTTTTTCACGGACAACAAACCTCTTTTGTAAGTTGGAGTAAAATGTGTTGGAGTTTCTTTTTGTTTTAAGTCGGTGAAGTTTTTTTTCATTGACTTTTTTTTTTGTTTTCCATACAAACAGGACGTCACCACTGGACTTTAAATCGATTTTGGATCTACTTTATTGCGCGTAAAACACTTTTATGTCACATTTGTGCCACATTTGTGCCACTTTAACTTTAGATCCTCTTGATAATAGAAAGTTAAAGCTCGAGGCTCAACGCATGGCGGCACTACGCTGGAATGTTTCTCCTGCAGATGGCTTTGGTTTGGTTTTCCAGCAGCAGCAGCATGCATTGATTAGTCAGCCTTTCTTACACACATATCGACTTTCCTTTTTCTCTTGAGCTCTTTCACTCATTACGCAAACACGTAGTGCGTAAATTAAGTTGTAATTAAACCATTTGGACTTATAGGAACGGATCAAAAAGTTCAATCCAACTCGATTTGGTTCCATTACTGCAGCCTGACTTTAAACGTTTGACCATTTTTTAGCTCCATCGGGAAGGAATTAAAGCTCCTTCCTTCTTCCTTCTTTTCTTTCTACGTTTCTTTCAGTGTGTAAGGGGATACTTTCACATTGAGGTAAACATTGCGGTTTGGTGGCGCATAAAAGTGAGGATATGGTGCCACCTGGCGTCCAGATGTGCTGCTGCACGTGTAAACTGGGGTTTTTGGAGGGATTTCAACTCATGTGGATTCTTTTTGTGTCCCTCTTAGATCTACTTGAAAAATGCTGCTCATTCTGCTCGGGGTGCTTGTTTTGCACCTAATCATCCTCATTCTTCTCATTGTGTCGACAGCAGCCAGTGTAAGTTGTCTTTTTATTCTGATCACTTTTAAATTAAATAAGCATGAATGAAACATCTGCTTTATTGTAATGATCATTAACTGTTATTGGATGTTATTGCCTTATAGGCTGTCTGTGAAAGCTGCAGTGTGTCTAAATGTCTCTGTGTTGTTGTTGTTGTGTTTGCCAGGCCTGGTCTGTAGGTGGGGATATGAGCAGAGATCTATGGTACAACTGCATGACAGCTAATGGAGGCTACCACTGCAAGCCAGCTGGCAGTGAAGGTTTGTCAGCATTCCTTGGGAAAACTAAATTATGTGTGGAAAAAAAGTTGTGCATGTGTTTAAATCCCCTGCTCTCCGTCTGTCATGTCTTCTAGAATGGATCCAGGCGGTGCAAGCCCTCATGATCCTGTCCCTGCTCTTCTGCTTCTTCTCCCTCATCGCGTTCGTCTTCCAGCTCTTCAAACTGGTCAAGGGCGGACGCTTCTTCTTCACTGCCATCTTCCAGATCTTGGCGAGTGAGTATGACCTCATCACACGCAGGGGTCACACCCTGAAGCAGACACGCGGGTGGAGTCACGATGAGATCATGCCATGGTGCATTTCACATCCTACCTCACCTCACCTCACCTCACCTCACCTCACTTCTCATCCCTCCCCTAGGTGTGTTTGTGATGAGCGGGGCGATCATCTACACCGTGATGAGTACGGATTACGGATCCAGCGCACAGTTCGGCTACGCCTATGTGCTGGCCTGGGTGGCTTTCCCTCTCTGTCTCATCAGCGGCCTCATTTATATCGTCCTGAGGAAGAAGGAATGAGAGCAGAGGAGTGAAAGAGGAGGGGGTAGTTAGGATGCCCCTGACAACAACATCGCACTGTGCCTACTGCCCACAGACCAGAGACTGACATCCCAACAACGCAACAAAAGTGCATGTGTCACTAATCATTTTAAACACTAAATGGAGACTTTTTTTTTTTTTTACTGTATTTCAGTATCCACTACATTCCCATCACATCACATGCTGAAACATATCACACCAGGCTGAGTGTCACTACACGTGTTTCCCGCGGTGACAGATTGTCTTCCGAATGTGTTTATAAATGCGTTGGCGACAGATTGGCTTTTGTTGCCCGCCGGCACCCGACTTCCACAACATCCATCACGTGTGATAACGAAAGACGAGTCATCAACGCCTTGCTTCAGTACAAAGATGTACATAGTGTCTGTGGTTTTTAGACATATTTATAACATTTTTACATACATTTTGTACATAGTGTTGTCAAGTTAACATTGTCATGCTCATTTACGTGATAGTTTTTTTTTTTGTCTCTCACAAATCATGCAGCTGTGCCAAAGAGATGTCCCCTTAACCCCGCCAGAGTATCAAGCTTTTTTAAATGTTTGTTTTTGAATGCTTTGAACCAAGTGCCTTACTTAGAATATCTGTGTCGAAGGAAATGAGAAACTCCTCTGAAATTAAAAAATAATAATAACAATAAGAAGTTTTTAATAAACTCATGAAGTTTTTTCCTGAATTATCATTGTGTACTTGATATGCCAAATAATAAAAAAAACGTTTTGCATTTTTGTAATCTAGTTTTGAAAAATGGTGCTTTTTATCTACTATTCTTGAAATGTATAACCTATCTGTGTTGCAAGTGTGTCGTGTCCTGTGATTAATTTGCTTTGTACAAACCCCAGTTTGCATTTTTGTCAGTATTCTTCTAAATAAACCCCTTTTGAAATTAATTATTCTCACTGGTGGAAGGTCCAGCTGTATATGCAGAATGTACAGAGGCTTGTTGAATGAACCATGTGCATGTTTACATTCAGTGTTCACACCACACAGTGACCTTTTTTTAAATGATATTTCTTGTTCAGTGGTCTCACTCTGAACTCACACTAGCTGTTATATTAACTGTATGGTATGCTGGGAGTGCTGAAGACTGACAGCTCCTTGTAGTAGTGTAATTGTTCCACTTGGTGGAGCTGTGACACACAAAACCCCAGCAGGACATTCACCCCAGGGAACCAGGGATGCTGGTGAAATATCTGAACACCACATAGTCCTATTTAGATAAGATATAGTTTAAATACAGAATGAGGTCTTAGTGAAGGACACCAAAGCTTTTGGAAAGCTAAAAAAACACTATGATTTCTCAGTTGATCCAATAGCTTTTCACTTACATTTAAATAGAGTATAAACAGACAAAAATTGAAAATACAAATAGCACCATCTAGCTACAGTTTGATGTTTAACAACTGCTGGAAATGTGGCAGATTATTTCAGCAAAACAACATCAATCAAAGAATAAATGTGGTTCAGCATGCCTCAACAATATCTCTGTGAGGAAAAGTAAATAAGATAAGATATAGATCATTGGCTGCTACAAAGTAATGTCAAGATCTTTCTTCAAGTTTCCCTGACAGATTCTCCCCTTCATCTTACATTTATCAAATGTTTCACCTCACTTCACCCAATACAATATTTATTACGCAGGTTACACCTTCACAGCCGATACACTGCAGCAACCATCTATTCTTTACTCATCACCTGCACAGTAGTGGTGCAACAGTTCAACAAACCAACAGTTTGGTTTGTATTGCTCTTTATGGGGTTTTGGTTTTGGTTTGGGATGGTTTGCACATTAGGAGGAAGAAAAATGTGACCATATCCAAAGTGTTTGAACTCCAAAATATATAAATAGACTGATTGATAGCATGAATATTGTAGGAGCCAAATATTAAGAAAGGAGTAGTTGAATTCCTTATTATAAGAGAAACATTATGTTGATAGTAATTGGTATTTTTGCCCCATGTGGCCAACCACAGCATTGAATTGTTTATAAATTTGGCACCTGTTGATGCCATCATCCTGATTTAGTATCAGCTGTGGAGAGCGCAGCTGTTTAAGAACGCCAAGAGCCGAAATAGTTTTTTAACGGGCTTTAATATAGTTTGTTAATTTTTATAAGACAAAGTTTAAGTTAATCTTTTTTCTTTACTTTGGGTTGCCGCAGCATATCCTGTTTTGGGTTGTTTGGGTTGGTTTATGTAGTTTAACACACATGCACACACACACAAAGGCTGCAAATCAATCATATGCATCCAATGACAGAAAGGACATCTAACCGTGAGTAAACCCATGAATGAGCGCAACTTTATTTAGTAGATGCCTTGTTGACACGTTTTCTTGGCGAAAGAAATATGGCTTAGAATAGAAAATAGAAGGAAGCCATAATAAATATTTCTATATTATATGAAGCCATAACACTGATATTATACTGTACATGATAAGGTACTTAATGGTCAAGTAGGCCTCTTCTATGTCTCTGGCAACTCATCAAATAATTAGCAGGCCTGTAATTAATAGTAGTGCAAAGGTTCAACAAGCCCACAGTTCGGTTTCGGAAAGGTTTGGGTTTTTATGGTTCGGTTTTGCATCCCTTCTGCACAGTGATGCCATGACAGCATTCCAAGTAACTCTGAATTATGTGTTGTTGTAAAATTAGATTAGATTAGATTCAATTTTATTGTCATTGCACATAGTACAAGTACAACGAAATGCAGTTTTGCATCTAACCAGAGTGCAAACTAGTAAAGTGCTGATTAAGAACAATATTTACAAATAAAGATATATGTGGTGTGTATATATATATATATATATATATATATATATACAGACTGCAATTTAAGGTGCAAAGTATAGACATATGTTATTATTCTGATGAATAAGAGTTAAGTATAAGTTGTATACTGATGAAATATTGTATACAAAATGTTGTATAAGAGTATTATAAAGAATAAATTACATATTCAGGTGTAGTTATATTTATATCTATATACAGAGAGGTTATGTGCATAGAGCTATATGCATATGGGACTAAGTGAATATATATAAGATTAATATTAGAGAATAGATTTTATATATACAGGTGGAGTCATAAGTTATATAAACACAGGAGAGGTTTGTACAGATGATGATATGTCTATAGGGACTAAATGAATATTATATAGGATGAACATTACATATGAGAATGAATTGTATGAATCGATATGTGTAGATGAATAACGTGTATAAAAGTAAATACAAAGAGCAGTGAAGGTTCATGAGAGTGTGCTCTCAGTGTGCTGTATTCCAGAGATCATGAATTATTAGAGAGTGAATTGCATAGTGCAAAAATCACCATTAGATGTCAGTAGAGGATGTACTCATGAGTACTAGTATTTGGTTTTATTGAGTGGTGGAAGAAGTATTCAGATCTTTTTCATAAGCATCAAAATATACTTAAAGTATCAAAAATAGAAGTACTCATGATTCAGAACGGCCCATTTCAGAATCATAAATATTACTGGTGATGCATTAATGTGTAAGCATCACTAATGATGCAGCTGGTAAAGGTGGAGCTAATTTCCACTTCTTTATATACTGCTGCGTAGCTTAAACTATAATAATATATCATTATTTATTTATTTATATTTTGTATTAATCATCTGAATCAAAGCAAAAGAGCAAATAACTACTAGCTAAAGCTGTCAAATAAATGTAGTGGAATATTTACCAACAAAATGTTGTGGGAGTAGAAGTATAGAGAAGCATAACAATTCAAAATTGTACTTGATTAAATGTACTTACTTGCATTCCACTACTGGTTTTATTCTACAGGTCTATATCTTATCCATTAAATTGTGTTTTACTGACAACTGTACAATAATTTGTGCAATAATTGAACTGTACAATACCCTGACATTAACACTGCATTATACTCTACATTTCAAGAAATATTCTTATTTAATTCATATTTATACTATAATTGCATTTATGTTTAACACACAATAGATCCCACTTCCCAGCATTTTATATTTATATTTGCACTGTGTTTATATATTATATATTGTATGTCTTTAATGGACATGTTTGAACATATTTCTTGTATTCTCATTCCTTATTCTTATTTTTATTATTTACTTATATTTCTCTACATATATTACATTATATATTGTAGCATTATGTACATCATTTACATGTCACTTACTCTTTTATTTCTATTTTCTTACATTTCTTTATGTTTATATAAGAGCAACTGTAAAGTCCCAATTTCCCCTGGAATCAATAAAGTATTTCTGATTCTGATTAACCCACATTATAAAGATTTAAATAAACATAAAGCAGCTAAGCAGTCAGTGAGTGAATGCTCATGGCCAGAAGAAAATAATGTTGAGGATCCCATTTCTTATGATTCCACTAGGTGGTGACTGCAACACACTTTTCTTGTAATTCATTTTCTCCAAAGACCTTTATTTTTTTAAGTTTTTGAAATTTTGAAAAAAAATATCAAAACTCTGTAGGTTGTTGGATTCATATGGTATAAAATATATCGCTGTTTCTCCCAAACTGAGGAAGATACATTTTCAGTTTAAAGCGTACAATACTGGAGTAACATGACACTAATCTTCTCTCACAAGTTTGCACCACAGTGGATTATTGAAATAGGATTCTGCCCTTTGATCAAAAGCAGTTTATACATGTCTTATACTTAACATCAGAAACAAAGTTCATGGCCACCACCTCTCGAATGTATAAAACAACAGTGTGCACATGATGTTTAAGTACTGTACAAAACGATGAATGCTGAATTTCCTGTTAGAACAAATCAAATAGTATATAGTGTAGCCATGTGGACAAAGCTTGACACTATTAACCCTGTAAGACCCACGGGGGTTTCTGAGAACAGACGTGCTCGCCATCTAATTGCAGAAAATGCAATACTCGCAGAAAAACCTCTAAATGTCAACAGTTTTTGATACCAAATCACAGCATGGCTTTTTCTATGGTGTTCCTCAAGGTCTCGGTGTCTTAATGTGGTATTTTAGAGGGATTATTGATCATTGTTATCAATTCTTGAGTGGTAAAAAATGGTTAAATTTAGCACCAAATCTGTGTAGCAAATGGTATCAACCCAAAAATTGGGTGCTGCAGCAACTTATGAGTCATAATAGAGCATGGGGATGACCATCATATACTTCTATCATAATATTTTAAACCCTTATGCACTTTTACAATTTATTTTAATTAATTAATTCATGTTTATTTCAGATTTATGACTAGAACAACTTGACACAGTACTGAGCTGCATCTCAAATTAATCTTCAGGTTCCCAGCTTTCAGATGATGTACACCACTACTATGTGACATCTACTGTTGACCTGCTATCTCCTCCTAAAGACCCCCTGTACCCCCTAAAAAAAGACAGAAACGTGTCTATTGTGTATCTCAGAGGGTTAATCGATCTTCCTCCTTTTTGATTATATAGTATTGGAACATATTAATCATATAATTTAATTCAGCTGTTAAAACACACATTTTTCCTTTCCTTTATATATATTTTTTTACTATTGTTGGGAACGTGCTGATCAGATGGAGAACCTTAAATGTGTAAATCTTTGTTACTGAAGCTCTTACAGCTTCATGTCAGTTCCGTGTTATACTTCTCCATGACATGAATCAGAGCATCTTCAGACTCCAGACATGTTCGTAGATAACACCGGCAGCTACGAAGCATAAACGCCGACCTTTTTTTAGCTGCCTACCAGACGCCAAGGTGCAATTAACCATCGCTTCGCATACGACCCAACGCCATCTGTGCACACACTTGTTTCACCGCGCACACACACACAAAACACGTGTTACGTCCTCCGTAACCCGTGTGAATATTATACATTCCTTATGGCTGCTAAACATGCAGACGGAGGATTAAACTCTCAGGTTTGTTGGTTGAAAAGAGCGTTTCCTAACTTCATCAAACCTGACACAAAAGAGAGGCCAGTTAATGCTGCTCTGGTTCAAGTCCCTGGGCATACACATAACATATTGAAGATGTCAAGGAAACTCCGGAGGCCTATAATGGCCTCACAGCTCCATTTCAAACGTGGTTAACCCTAAGGGTTATTTATCACTGGGAGGGTCACCGAGGGCACTTAGTATTTACTGCAGGACATGCAGGATGGGGGAGAGGGGATCGAGAGGAAGCCACCCTCAACACCATCCACTGGGTGCTCACTTCGGTGCCTGTATACATACATCAACACTGTTTAACTACTTGATAAAGACCAGGATATTTCACTGACATGTCTGACTCTCCTCAAGTGTTAAACTGTTGCAAAACAACAGCCAAGGACATTTACATGTAGGCAGCCAAGTTGTTTTCTTGGTATCCCAGGAACGCGTCGGGATCATTTCCATAAGTCTACGGTTGGGAATTTCTCTGGTGAGGCGGTAATGGTCGTGAAGCGGCACATACAATGGGGCCGCAGCCAGCTGATGGGTCCCTGAATAGGAGATGTGAGGACTTCAGAGGAAGCTGCGGCCCTCCTCTCTTCTTTCTCTTTAGATTTGTCGCCTTTCTATCCGGGGTGTCTGTCTCCCGGAACAAACCCCGGAGCCTTCAGATGTGGCTAAACGATAGAGAAAATGGGCAAGCCCAGTTTATTCAAAGCTGATTTCATCACGCCCATAAATCTCGGAGAAATCAAAGCCCATCTCAAGCCCGCCCCTCTGCTCTCCTTTTGTCTTGCTAATACACATTAGAGTGCGGCTGGCTGCCCGCTTTGACGGCAGCCCGGACAGGATCTGGGCAAAGTTGCAAATCTGGAACCTGGAGGCACCTTTGACCCATGACCCCTGCCGTTAAATCTTGCCACTAGCGTCCGCCTCAGACCCCCGCCATGCGGAGGAATCTCCCAGCTCCATTTCCTGCCTCAAACTGCCTGAAACTCACGGGGAGACATGAAGACATATGGGATGAAGATGAGGATGACAAACAAGAATTCCTCGTCTGATTTGTACACATGACCATAAATGAGCGACTTCACATGTGCATATACACACAACTAACTTGGAAACACACTCATATAAAAAATAAAGTGTGAACTTAATCCCACAAACACTAGATCACCCATCCCTCATGCTCTTTATAGCATGGTTTCACAGTAAAGAGCAGCAGTCAGCTGTCAGGAGCGACAGAGCCAGAAGTATTCAATGCAAAACTTCAACACTGCATATACAGCGTGGTCTTCAAACACAGAGAACATATTTTCTGTGAAGATTTAGATAAAGTTGAAAAAATAAAAGCAGCGCCACAGTGTGCATTCGCTCATCCCAAGTGACCCCGAATAATATTTGATTCAAAACATTGCCTCTGTAACTTGAGACTTAATTAAAACAGTGTGTTGTTAATAATTTAGTGCCAGCAGCGAGCCTCTACCAGTCCTAATCGTTGAGTAAGAAGAGAGGTGGTGGTTACATGGAGTGGGGGGAAAGAAGGAGAGGAAATCTTCGCTGCTATTTTTATGCATATTAAATCTGGTCTCAGAAATATCAGGGAGGGATTTGGGAAGCAGTGCTAACAGTTGGTGCTTCAGTATGGTGTTTCCCTTCATATTTCAGTGTGTCTGTCCCTTTGTCACACACATACACGTTTTACAGTGTCGTCGTTGATGAGGTGGGTGTTCTACTAGGTAGATGGGCAGGTTACCGAGGAGGAAGTGGGTATATTTCAAGCCCCCCAGGAAGAACGCTGGTCGTTAATTCCTTTTTTTTGTAGTGGCCAAACAGCGTTACTAAAACTTCTGTGTCTATCACGTGATGCCATTTGGCCCAAAAATACTTTTTTCCCATAGCCTTCCATTAGAAAAGAGATGTCTGTAACTCAGCGGATAATTTTTTTTTAGGTGAATGAACTTCCCAGTACGAACACTCTAATAGCCCTTATTTAAACCATTAGGTCCTAAACGTTGTATAATGCACTAATAGCTGAATCCATGTGATGTGATGAAAGATGTGAGTAGCGCTTTATAAATAAATAAATGAAATATGAATGAAAAATTAATATATTTCCATGGATTGCCCAGTACTTGCTGGGTGCACGCCTTACAATACTATCCAAGAGCGCGAAGGATAATCTTCACATTATGAGCCCTCGTTGGGAACGGTATCCAAGCGGAGGCAATTTGAAGTGAGTTTCTAGAGTTTTGCGTTCCAGAGATATTCTAAAAATAGTAATTTAGAGTACTTTGATGTCGTATATGACACCTCAGCGGGACACACTCAAAAGCTGCGTGGCCGCTAGCCACCAACAAAGACCTTCTAATCAAACGCTGGTGACTAACAAGGGTTTCCATACTGGTGTGACGAGGCTACCGAGGCAAACATTTCTCCTTTAATTACACAACAGTGAGTTTTGAAGCTCTGGTGTTTTCAGGCCTGAGCAGAGCTCCTCCAAATTAGAGAGCGGTGTGACAGTGCAAAGACGCATCACTGTGGGGAAACAGCAGCGGTTGCACGGCCGCTGATCCATTTATGGGCTTCAAAATACGCTACCCACATTTTGAGTCGGTGATGCAAATATGCAGATAATTTGAGGGAGCTTGTGAGAGCTTGCACAGCCCGGCACGTGAGGGTAATTACACACAAAGTGGCACAAAAACAATTTGAAAACATGATACAGTCGAGTTCTCTTCACGCATAAAAGAAGAAGCGATGACCTCATAATGGAGATATTAAATGTATTTGATCATTTTGCTAAGTCATAAGTCTCTTATTAAATGCCAGGATAGTCAGAGGGTGACAGTACAGAAAGAAATCCCTATGTAGAGTACTCCCAGAATTAGTGTCTTCATGTATTTAACTGAAACTGCTGCACATTAATCATTCCTTGTAAATTCAACCGTCTTGAGCATTTAGTTTCTTGTAGTTATTTTTACAATTTATTGTGCTTTTTTAAGGGGTGTCAATCGATTACAGTATTTAATCACGATTAATTGCATGATTGTCCATAGTTAATCACGATTAATCGCAAATAAAATGTACCTAAAGGGAGATTAGTCAAGTATTTAATGCTCTTATCAACATGGGAGTGGGCAAATATGCTTGCTTTATGGAAATGCATGTATATATTTGACTATGACTTACCAAAAACTGCATGTGATGTGTCATAAAGTGGGCATGTCTGTAAAGGGGAGACTCGTGGGTACCCATAGAACCCATTTTCATTCACATATCTTGAGGTCAGAGGTCAAGGCACCTCTTTGAAAACAGCCATGACAGTTTTTCCTCGCCAAAATTTAGCGTAAATTTGGAGCGTTATTTAACCTTCTTCACGACAAGCTAGTATGACATGGTTGGTACCAATGGATTCCTTATGTTTTATAGTTTCATATTATGCCGGTATCTTCACTCTAGTTTTAAATTAGTGCCGTTAAAAACGAATTTGCATTGACACATTATTATCACGTTAACTAGTTTTTTTCATCATTATTGGATTTCTCAGTGGTACAGCGCACCTCTTAAATAGAAAGACACATTCATACATGCATACTACATGCAAACGATCCAATTACAGGCATTCATCTGTCAGTGGGCTAAATAATCCTGAGTGGCGGATGCGATATCTGCTGGCAGATCAAATGAGGGATGGCGGTCGTGCCCTAATTGTGGGGTCAAACTGAAGTAGCTGTGTTATTTCAACCTCACTGACCCCGGCCGGTGGCCCCAGCCTCCCCGGTGGATTTCAGAGTGCATGGGGAGTTGAGACCAGCCGAGCAGTAGGTGTTTGTAGTGGGTGTCTTTGTTTGTCTTCCCAGCTTCTAAAACCCTTCTCTGGTGACTGATGATCAGAGTCCTGGTGGCTGCTGAAGTCTGGGATAAGGGAAGCTAGAGTTACACCTTTAGCAAACAATCCGCTCAGAAGAAAAAGGTGGACGAGATTGTTGCTTACAGCAGCTAAAAGCTTCACAGACTCAGACCAACACACACAGACACACACACACAGGTGGGTCCAGAAGTTGCCAGACTCTATCTGCTCAAACAGATTGCCAGGATACTTTTCTTATCTAACTGACTCGTCAGCAGTGAAGTCCCACAGATCGCCTGCATCCTCTGATTGGATGTAACGGCCTATTTCTTCCCTCTTCCTCTTCATCTCCAGATCTCTATAAACCAGGTTAACTTTACACCAATTCATCCTCATTTGTCATCGATTGAAAAATGTCTGAGGCCAAAATATCTCACTGCAAATTTATTTGTATATTGCTCAGACTCTGCACTTTTTATCACTGATATTTATTATTAACTACTTTAATACAATGCACCATCTGAGGATGACGCAACTGCAATTTTGTTAAGCTTGCATAATGACAATAAAGTTTCTTCTCGATTCTTGATTTTTTTATTTGTGTCTGCTGCTACTATGCTGAGGCTGCAGGTCCACTTGTGGCATCAGGACCACCCCACAAGCTATAAGCTTTGTTATTGTCTGTTTAAATTGTGTGTTTTTAACTGCTCTTACAGTGACTGACATATATTCAGATCAGTGCCTGAAATGGGCCGGTACTCACTGGTATACCTGAGTACCAGCACTTCACATTTTTGTCCAAATGAGTACTTTTAATTCTTATTGCGTACTGACACCTCCTAGTGAGTCTACGTACACAACGTTAAGCGCTAAAAGTAGGAAATAAACACTTCAGGTCGTGGTTACGCCCGTGAGACTTTGTATTTAGCATTATTGCAAGGGGGAAATGTTGATTTACCAGAAGATTAATGAAGACATTTAAATAATAGGTACTCAATTTATGTTGATTTGACCCACATAGTCTTCTTCAAGGTGACATTTGACATGACTGCATCATAAGAGATAAATAAACGCAGTTTTTTCCATACATTATGGACTTGCCTTTGGTATTAATTTTCATTATCCAATTTAATCTTTATTAAAATTATCCAGTTTGTTTTATTGTAGCATTTATACAGTATTATATTTGTGTACAATTTGATTTGTATAAATAGCTACGTAAAAGTTTTTATTAACTAAATTTACATTTACGTATGTACAAACTGTGGAAATGTATGTCATATGTAAAGAAATGCATACAATAATACATTTGAAGTGGGATATATTACTAAGATATGCATATAAATATATCCAAGACACATGCGATAATCATGTTGAATGAGGGTACTGGCACCTTTTATGGTCCAATTCAGTCACTGAGCGTAACAGCTAATAAAGCATTTTAATCATGTTTAAAGGGTATAAACACTATTATTCTCAATTGGACCAAAATGTGCCTTTATTTTGAGGAAATTTAAAGTAGCAAAGAGATCACTTCCTATCCGCAAATTCAAGTGTAAGAATGTATGAGTAAGAATTCCCAATTAGGGCTTTAAAGAGTGTTGATGCGATAGAGACTGGACAATGTAAGCAGCACGGAGGCCAGAAAACCTTTTTAAAGCTGCTGGCATAAACCTGTAAATACTGAGGAACCCCAGCTGTAAGCAGTCTGTATGCCTTGTTATCCCGTAGTTAACCCTGTCAGCGAGAACGGTCAGACACCTAAATATTAAGACAGAGGGAGAGAAAGAGAAAAGAGAGGAATATCGGCTCAGATGGGGTTAATAGGTTTCCCCTAAACGTCTGCGTTGTGCAAATATTGACTCTGTCGTCTCATCTGATGACCTGGTCCATATCTGATCTCTCCTCCGCTCCTGTTGCCTAAAGAGCCCAAACAGCTGCTCTGTGAACCCTGCTGCCCACAGTAGAGATGGCGATTTAGGAGTATGTATGATTGCAAAAGTAAAGCTACAGAGGGATGGATGCACATACTATTAGTTCATCATGAATCACTGGAGAACAATCCGACTTTAATGAGAAATGTGTAACAATATCTTCTCCTATCAACTCGTTTCAATAGATAATGATATTATGATGTCTGGGGAGGAACATTATTCAATTATCTGAATAATATAATCTCAATTCAATCACTACATTATTGGCTAATACGTCTAATTTTAAACATTTGAGCAAGTTAACATGAAATATAAGATCAAGACAACGATTCGTGAGGCTATTGTGTAACTCTTGTTTCATATTCCACATAATAATTAGTATCTGCTATTGAAGTAATTAAGATGTTAAGAAAGTTTATGATACGCAATCCGTTCGGAGCTCCACAGAGAAATGATTTGTTGAAAACCGCTCCTTTGCCCCGGAGAAGTGTCTTTCTGCAGCAACATATTTTCTATTATGCGTCAAAATAACAGTTAACTGAGACAAGCCAGGTTAATTCAAACGTCTCTAAGAGCCTCTTATTCAATTCCTCATTGATGGTGTCAGGCAGAGAAACTGCCCCGGGCCCCAAACAAAGGCTGTAAACCCTATAAATGTGTTTTGGAAAAGTCTGAACTGGTGAGTGAATTGTTAAGCAAGAAAACACTTAAAGTCAGGCGCACCCTCCGCACAGCTGGCAAGTACCTCATTACTGCCTAGCAATACTCTTGACTACTACAAAATGACCTCTCCACATGTTTTAACCAAAATACAGAGATAGAAATGGACAAAATGATATGGATGAATTGCATATAGTGGTTAAAATTTTAATCTGTAACATGTTTATTTTTAATGTTTTTTTCATCACTTGTTCTTACTAAATGTCCTTACCGCTACATTACGATATTTATTTATTAAATTTCTATAAAATTTTTAAGACATTTAAATTAATTTTCTTCAAGCTTTGTGCATCATTGTAAATATTGATTTTTTTTTTTTTAAAATAGGGGATTTCATGATTTTCTCTACACCCTGAAACATTTACAGTAACCATAGATGTCAGTGTTCATAAACAAAAAATATAAAATATGATGTGTTTCATGATAGTTATTGCAATTTTAATGTCGAACATGTTGCATAAATTACATTTTTGGTAATATTGCAGATAAATGCTGAGGTCTGCTTTGTTAACTTTGACTCTTAGCATCTAATAATGATATGAATGAATTCAACAGTGATATTGTTTTTCTTGATCTTGAGGGTCACCTATGTGGGCGGCCCAACCTGTCCTCCATGTGCTCACTTGCTAACTTCTGTTTCCATGGAAACTAGATTTGTTTGGATTTGAATATAACTTTTACTATGGCATTTGTTAAGTGTCGCGGTAAGGACTCATATTAATGATTTTTAAACAAATAAATAATTCTAATATGGTGTAAAGTAATATGTATATGTAACAATTCCATTTGAAATATTGTCATATTATAATTGAATTAGCTCATTTTACGTATCTCAACATTGAGACCATAGCTGTTGGACATGAAGAAAAGTGATGTTTGGAACCATAAAATGCTTCATCAATTTTATCAAATCACATTATTTACTAATTATTGTGGGTAATACCATTGTGTATATATTTATCGAGCATTGTACTGCAAATTTTAACATAAAGCCAAAATGCCCGTAGTTGCAGAAACACCCATAATCAAAAAATCCTATCCTAAAGAAAAGCATGCCAAGCTTGATCGCTCAATGTCAGACTTCAAAAGGACTTTGCATTCTTTGGACATCTTAGGAAGCCTCAAGTGGCAACGGCAAACATTGGTGATCATTAGCCATATCAAAAAGAGCATCGACTAATGAGCCATTTAACCTTTCAACCTGCAGACACACACGGCTCCCGATTGGCCGGTGAAGTCAAGCATGAAGCCTCGTGTCACCTCCATCAAACCAGGGCAGCTTTGTGGACAATCATCTGTCTTCTTTTTTGTTATAGAACCTGTATGTAGGACAAGCATACAAATGCTTTCATAGCGTTTTATAAAAATATAAAATTGCAATAGTTACATCTCTCCAATAGTGGAAAGATAGAAAGAAGAGGTTAAATCATGGACAGACACCCATATTTTGAAATCCCTTTCTTTCATGCACCTCTGCTCCTTGAACTCTCAACATACATTTTTTTCAGAAGTCTGTAAACTTGGCCGCAGCGATAAACTTTGTAATTGCTTCCTCCTCAGCTAACCGCACAAATTGACGGCTGTCAGAGCCTTGACCCTTTTGCTACCTGCGTTTGAAAGAAGCATAACCTGCATAGCATCCAAGAAAAATAAGCCTGCCTTTCTGTGCAGTGCCCACAAAAGGTACTGTAGCATTAACGTCTCCCATTAACCATTGTTACTTGTAACCTTCATGCATTCATCTATTCACTGAATAGAAATAAGAGCAAAAAAAGAAGACGTCTTTGACAGAAGAAGCGAGTGCTTTTACAGCTCCATTGGCACCTTGAGTGTGCATAATGCACTATAATGAGACTTCTCCATCTGTGGCTGTCAAGAAGCTTTTTCAAAAAGCTCCAAAAGTTCACACCATGTTCGCTTTGTCAACATTAAACTTCTGGGTCATAAAAAGCAGGATTCATGGGAGGAAGCTCTGGGTTAGCCAGGGGTAAGATGAGGATTTGTTCGCTGTGGAGCACAGCGGTCAAGTACTGACTTGCTACGGCCTCAAAGCTGTACATCATCCCAGTGAAGCACGACAACTGGTGAGCAGTTAATAAGTCATCACGGGTCGTGTTACTCACAGACGAAATCATCATTAAGGATGCACTTGAAAATATAATGTGATGTGAAAACAGTACGTGCATATACGCTGAATTACACACACATAAAGAACAGCGCGGTGCAAAACATATGGATGGAAAGCAGTAATTTCTTTTCCCGGTGCCACCTCAATCAGAAAGGTCCATTGATTCTTGATGTGTGATAGGACCATGCAAGGACAGGACTGTATGTCACACGCTCCTACCTCTGCCCCCTATTTCCCACGGGCACAACGAGCATCATAAATCTGATCTGGCCATAAAACTCTGCCCTCAACTGAGATAAACACTCAGAGGTAAACACAGTCACTATAGCACATTCCTTTGCACACAGGCTGTTTAAACCTTATCTTTATCGTGACTATTATGAATATGGGCTTAAAGGTGACTTTGGTATTTTTCAACCTGGACCCTATTTTCACATGTTTTTGTGTCTAACTGACTAACGGGGGCAACAATTTTTGAAATTGGTCCAGTATTGAGGGATAACGCTGTAAACGGAAGCCGCGAAACGAGCATCAATGTAATGTTACGTCCACTAAACGTGCTTGTTTTTGCCACTGACAGGCTCAGATTGTTATTATAAGTGTCTGGCAACATTATGGAAAGGACCCTACAGAGAAATAAAACGTTTTTGCTACCTTTTGCTTGATCCGTTTGTTATTGTGTCCAAGTCCCGCTCAAGGAGAAGTCTCGTTGTGAAATCTAAATATCCGTATACTCTGGCTCAAATAAATACAGGCGGCTGACCTCATCCTCATTGTGGAAATCATCTAAACATTCAGCCATGACATTGAATCTCTTTTAGATAACACTAAGCTACGCTTTCTGTCCTCCAACACAACAAACTCTGCCCAGCTGGCACTCACGTTTCCATCATGAATGTGTTCCACGTTTCCACCGCAACATGTCACCTCGCCAGATTTCATAAGCCTTTTCCTTGAGCGAGACTCTTTCCATAATGTCAGACACTTATAATAACAATCAGAGCCTGTCATGGCAAAAACAAGCACTTTTAGTGGACGTAAATGACAGTGCCAGCTTGCCCCAATAGCACCATATTGCAGCCAGTGAGCAGCTGCCGTCTACAGTGCTCTCCCTCAATACTGGACCAGTTCCAGAAATTGTTGTTCCTATTTCCTATATATACAAACCATGGGAAAATAGGGTTCAGGTTGAAAAACACCAATGTTACCCTTTAACTTGGACCTGGATAAATATTTGCTGCATGTGTTAGCTGTACCAAAACCTTACATGTAAACACAAATACACCAGTTATGCCAGCTGTGTGTGGCTACTGCGCAGCCAGATGTCCGGACCACAGCAGCCTCTCGCTAAAGCCTGTGATGGTTCTCATGTCCCATACTCAACCGCTGCTAAAGATGAGCGGCGAGCGGAGCTGACCAACCCTGACGGCTGTGGCTCACCCAAGTCTGTTTGATCTCACTGCAGCCTGAGAAAAACACTGTGAGGCAGGATGTGTGTTGTGGACAACATGAAGTCGATTTTGACACTCAGTGACGTGGTGATGTAGTGCAGCAGAAATGTTCTCACTAAGGTTTTTTTGCTGTTAGCACACCTGGAAGGTAAATTGTTGTAAGGAAGGTAAAATGATGTGTTTTGCCTATTGTTACTTCACTTGGGTGTTTGACCTTCACTGTCCAGAATGATGTATGTGCAGAGTTTGACACTAGAAGGTTGTTTTCACATTAATCTACTGAAGGGGAAACGTTTCTCTGTGCTCACTTTAAATCTGATGTGTACGAATGAGCAGGATTTTGTGACATCACAACTAGTTCGGAAGCCAATCGTGGTCCAATATGCAACTTCAAACATGAAAACTGAGAATGGACTTCAGTGATGTAGGAGATATTTTGTGTCCAGATGTTAAACTTTTGTAATCTTTTTTCAGACCCAGAGGTAGCCCACTGGTGGGGATCTTTAAAAAAAAAAAAAAGTTTACAATTCATCTAAGCGCAGAAAAAGAGGAAATGAACAAACCAACGTATAGTTAAAATAAAAAGGCCATTAATTTGGAAATATTTAAATAAAATACAACTTGCCGTGATATTACATTGCATGAACTCCTAATTCACGCCCCATAAATGAGCTGACATGATGTACTATGTGAACCTCAGGCTGTCGTTGAACTTTGACATGTATCTGTGTTAGGCGCTGGAATAACTAGAGAGCAGCAAAGACGAGGACGAGGGCAGTGCAGCCGTGTCAGCTATTATACTGCCTTCAATTTAAATGAAGAAATTGGTGGTGTGCACTTGTTTCCTGTCTTAAGAAGCTTTTCGAAAGATTAATTGCTTCAGACCAAGCTCTTACAATGTAGGTCAGATATTGAGCTTTATTTTAGTCTGTTCATTATTTGCAGGGGGAAAGAGAAGAGAGAGAAAGCCCTTTGAAAGGAGCCTCTGAACCTTCTTCTGAGCCGTACTCATGCTGTCTCCGGGTGGAAGTTGAGTTCTTGATGAGCTAAAAGCGAGTTTTTCAAAGTTCGTAGGGCATGAAGCCATCTTTAAAGCTGACAGGTCTTTGATCCTGCGGTTTGCCATGATTTGTTTTTGATTAATGTGGAATTTGGTCTCTTTATTGATGTGGATACGTCCCCCTCCTGGTAACACACACACACACACACATGCCTTAGCCCTAACTCTGCTTCGACACAGTCACACAGCGCTGACAGACCAAATGCGAGAGACGCCAAAACACAGCTGACTCCAAAAAACTGCATCCCAGCACTGCGGGAAATGAATGCCTGTTTTTGTCTGGTTGGAGAACAAGGAAAGAAAAATGTCACCCTGAAGGCAACATGTAAGAGAACAAAAAAAACATAGGGAAAGAATTTATAAAATTGCGGATTAGTAAGTATCATACTACTGGAAAGTGGTTTCACTGAGAATTTACAGCCCAGTGTATAAACAGCTGAAGCCAGGCCACAGTAAACAGAGGATGTTCCAGGTGAAACAAGAGAGCATTACCTTTCATTTTTTATTTGCCTTTAGACATAAAATACATGCTCACACGGCCAAGATGAAATAAAAAATGTCAACACTTTTGTAAACTCCTCATCCTTAACCTCAGCAGACTATTTAAACTTCACGTTCCTCTCTGTCTCGGTTGCACGGAAGTGGAAACTTTTAACACAGCATTCCTGATTATGACCTGAAAGTGGGATCCATCATCGTGTCCATTTACAAACTGTTTGACCTGGTCAAAGAGCAACAGCTTGTATCGTACATGATCAGGTAGTGGTGTGCTTTAATTATATTCCCTGTTCACTTTCGTTCACTTTCTGATACGAGCGACAGTGAGGAAGCACGTAAATGAGAGTAGAAGATTACTCTTTACTCAACTTAATGTTGAATTCACAGACAAATACGTGTAGGAGAATCATAGACTGTATATAAGAAGTGGACATAGTCACCATGACGTTACCCATTGGTTTGTGGACTACGGGTTTGAAGCCTCGTGTTCAGCATTTTGGCCGTCGTCATCTTGTTTTTTTGCAACCAGAAGTGAAACGAGAAGGAAGGGTGACCAGGTGTCCCTCTTTGTGTGGGACTGCACAGAATTTTTATCCCTTGTCCCGCATCCCACATACTGAGACGATGTCCTGAATTTTGAATGTCTGTAGTTTTCAAAAGTCAAGCCACTGCAGGACAGACGCTTTTTTTTTTTTTTAAATCTGTCTTTTATCCAATGGCTGTGAAATAAGCAGCTGTTTCCTGGCAATCAAACCATGCACGCGTAGGTCAAGAGTCACCACAAAGTCACAACCTACAGTACTTTATGCAAATTTAAGCAGAATCTGATGGAAACTACCACAAAGAAAAGGAAATGCAGCTACAACAAAGACTTGGAAACTACTTATAACTTGGTGAAGCCGGTGGAAGGCGATTCTCAGAGTTTTTTGCGAAATTTGCGTTGTTATTTTTCACTTTTGCACGGGAGGGAACACGATATGAAGTGACACAGTAACCTGTAGGCTAAGCTCTATAATTGTGTGCTACTGATTCAAACGGAGGGCAAAACATAGAGATGTTACAAGCTAAACATAGAGATGTTACAAGGAAGAATAGAAATGTTCATTTTTGAAGTTAGATGGACATCATATCAAAATTATAGACTACCTCTCATCATTGGTTACGTGTCTCACATTGTTCCACATAAACATACTCTTTGTCCCACATCTGGTTTGTTGGGATCTGGTCACGCTACAAGAGGGTGGAGCTAAGAACAAATGAAAGACATTTTTAGGCGACCAAAAAAGCTTATAATTAACTTTCATGAACTGAAAACACTTGTGAAAGTGTTAAAGTTGTAAGACAAAAATATGGACAACACCCAAAGTGGACAACGCCGTGGTAGCGACCTGTCATCACAAGGTAGCCACGCCGTAAAGCATACCCTGATTTATGGTCTATTTGACTCTAAATGGGACCATAATTTACTAAATGAACATCATGCTGTATTGAAGAAGACTTGAAACTAGAAATTGAGACCATAAACTCATGTTTACAATGTTTACTGAGGTAATAAATCAAGTGAGTAGTAGGATCATTTTCTCATAGACTTCTATACAATCAGACTTCTTTTTGTAACCAGAGGAGTCGCCCCCTGCTGGCTGTTAGAAAGAATGCAGGTTTAAGGCACTTCAGCATTAGCTTCACTTTTCTGACCCGGAGGTAGCCGCTTGAGGAGAATACAGCAGCCCAAACTTACCAATCAATCACTGATTTGTGTGCGGTATCTCCGTAGCCGCAGTGGCAGCTATATGTCATAGCCTCCAGCTGGCTCCTTTGAAGTAAAATAAGGCAAAGTATGAAGGAAAAGATGTTTTTTTTTTATCCTGAACTGCTGAGCTTCTCATCATGTAGACTAGACCCGACCCTACAGAGAAACCTCCTCTCCGCCACTTGATCCTATTCTGTCAGTCACAACCCAAATCTTGTGAATGTAAGTGAGGGATGGAATAAGTTAAAGTTAAAATGAGAGAATTGCATTAAAGCTCAGTCCTCAGTTCACCATCGCAATTTGATAAAAAGTAGCAATACTACAGCAGTTGGCGTAATCTGGCTGTCAGGTCCATCACTCATGAACAACACCCTTACATACTAAAACTTGTGATGACCACATCACACTCAAACTGCAAATCATGATCCAATTAAACCAAAAAGACACCCAAACAAATGTGTGTCAAAGTGAGCAGCAGAACCACAACTTGCTCTTACAAAACCTGTTTAATAAGTAGAGAAAATGTTAAAATTAGCTTACAATCATCATAATAATTATGAGTAATAAGTCAGACAAATGAGCCACATGCAGCCTATTCTCTGAATATGATATACAGTATAGCCATGACAATGATAATGGTGACTGTATTACTGGATGAATAATTGAATTAGTCTGCCTTGTCTCTCCTAATATAGAGCAACTCCCAGTGCTCTGAGCCACGGGTCACTGGTTGGTGGGAATGCTTTAGCAAGTGACCAGAGAGGAACGCAAACGGTTTAACTGTATGAAGTTAATAACTGGATGTAGCAGGGAGGGATAATGTCACAGTGCTGTAAATGTGGGATGACATCAAGTAGAAAGTGTGTGTGTGTGTGTGTGTGTGTGCGTGTGTGTGCGTGTGTGTGTGTGTGTGTGTGTGCGTGTGTGTGTGTGTGTGTGTGTGTGAGCAATGAGGACATGAGTTACAAAGCCGAACCACCCACCCACATTATTATCCCTCCCACCCTTTCCTCTCTCGCGCTGTTGAAGGTTACATCAGCGGCCAAGTGGAGCCGTAGCTGGGCAGGGAGCAGTGTCGAGCGGGTGGTCGTCTGGAAGCCCACCCTATAAAACATCTCGGTACACGAGGTTAAGAAATATCTTTGGCCTTGTGCTAAAGAGGTTATACTGTTAAATCTGATATTTACTTTTCGCCTCCATCCTTTTAATCTTTCCACTATAACAATGCAACACAAGTCATGGCCTCTTCTAAATCAGTAGCGCTAATGATTACTTTATTTATCTGTTTATTTGTATGTTTGATGGATTTGGTTTTCAGGTCTAAATTAAGTGGAGAAACATTTCAGAAAAGGGTGGGAATGATAATGAAGTCACATCGAGTCACATTAAATTAAATCCATATCAGTGTCCAGCCAGATGTCGTAGGAATTAAGTTTCTATCGGACAAATTCTCACCTCACAAAGCCAACGTTCAACGCAGAAAGTATGGCAACAGTAGTGTGCCTTTCAACTACAATCTTTAATCTCTTTCCCTGTCTTAGGGTGCTTTCACTAGCCATAGTCCATTTGGCTCGTCCGAATCAGAGTGAAATTGATACCTTTGGTTTGTTTTCTGTTTAGTCTGGTTCGGCTTCACGGTGCACAAATTAAAGTGGACCAAATAAAAATAATTATTTGCTGAGGGACGTGTACAAAGGAGCGGATTTATCTTTTTTCATGTTGAGAGCTGCCGTCTTCTATGTAGGGAATCGCAGACTTTGAAATATTGCTGTCAAAGTTTGATCACTTTGACACGACACCGATCTACTGAGTGCACGAATCCTTTCTCCTACAGTTTATAAAAGTCACTATTTTTGTGGACTTTATTCAGCATTTGTTGTGTGCTCTCTTCAGCCCAGATGTCAAGCACATCAACATCGGACTTCTCTAGAAGTCCAGGTCAAGTCCTCTCCCACTCATGTTAACCTGTTGTTTATCTGTGTCCATTGAGACAAATGCCCGCACAGGCAGCCTGAGTTTTGGTTCGCTTGGAAAAGGTCTGGTCTGGTTGTTTTAGTCCGCACCAAAGTATGATGACTGCGTTCACAACCTCCCAAAGGTTTTCGATGAAAACGAACTGTGAAAGCGCCCTTAGATGTCTAACCCTAACCACACCTTAACCATAGATTATTTGCCATAACCACAATCTTTCCCCAAAGTAAAACTATAGTTTCCAAGCACAGATATTGAAGAAAGTGACAATGAGGAAAATATTGGAAGTGGACATTAAAAAAAGGTTGGCGTTGAATGTAGTCCTAGGTTTATGCAGATGCCAAAGCCTGTTTTTTATTTATTATTGGAGCAGTATAACATTACAAAAAGACATGGGACAATTGGACGGTGTTAAAACATACTGACATTTTCTTTTCCATAGATGAACACACTCAGTACACTAGAGAAAACAACTTCAGCATTCAAAATTGAAATAAAATTAAGAAAGAAAGAAAAAAAAATAATAATAAAAATAATTATAAAAAGAAAGAATAGAATACAAAAAAGCAAAAAAAATAATAATATTAATACAAAGAAAAGAAAGTAATAATAATAATAATAATAATAATAAATAAACAAATAAGTTAATAGAAAAAAAAGAGATATAGCAATATCATTTACATGGGCACACACATACGGCTGCCTTCACATGTCAGGTCACCTCCAGGCATACAGTATGTATATGTGCATGCGTGCTAACCCATGTAGCTATATTTTTCCTTCTAGTACACTCCATCTCTTCTCAAAAAAATCCTTCATATTCCTTATTTTGTTGAGTTCCCTTTTCCATAACTTTTACTTCTTGAATTAAACTTTTCCATTTTATAAAATCTGGGGGTTTAGCTTTTTTTCCACCCTTTTGTTATTTGCTTCAGTGCTGTGATTCTGACTATTCTAAATAAGTAACATTCATCTTTACCGAGACCAATTGGAGGTTTTCCGAGTATGATATGCTCTGCTTTTAAATACAGAATTTTTTTTGAAAATGTCTTCTATAACTTAAATATTTCTGACCAAAACAAATTCAATAGACTGCATGTGTAGAAAATGTGTGAATGATTTGCGTTACTTCACCACAGTTTCTCCAGCACTGAGAGCTTGGTCTTCTTTTATATTTGGAAGTTATTTCAGAAACATGCGGACATTAAGACAAGTACAGAACACTAAAACAGTCTATCTTGAGTTTGGCCAGTACTTGTGACATGACATTTAGATTAGGTGTGTTTGTAACAAGGATGGCTAATGAGTAATGACAAAAAAAGAAGAAAAAGACAAGGTAGGGAGAATGAAAATGGAGGACGTGGGTGATTTATTTTTGTTTTTTTGTCTTGTGGGAGCTTCTCAGTTCTTTATTTCTATGTTTAATGTATAGTCAAAACATGTCTGAAGCAGTCACGTCATGTATTGTTACTTTCAGAATATGTTGGCTACTCAGAAATGCCATCATCTTGCTCGTCAGTGGCCCTTTACATGTTCTAGGATTTTTTTATGCAGTTCGTGTCCAGAGGGTTGAGGGGGCCAAAGTTACCAGAACAGAACCTGAAACTCGTCGTCTCTCACTATGTGTTGTTTGACTCAAAACAATGACAAACCTAAATTCCAGTGATACTTTCTTTTGAACTGTTTTTACTCCTTATACAGGCTCTGACAGGTGCGAAGAGATTTTGCCTTGTGCGTATAAAAGATTGGAGGTGTTTGATTGAAACAAACCTTGATGGGTCTGGAGCCTCACCTTCTCAAACTAGCACAGCACCCTCTGCACCGGCGCTGACGTAAATCTAACACTCACATGCTGAACAGTTAAATGGAAGGTGACACGTGAAGGAAAACAACGAACAAAGACAGTTTTTCTACCCTATAGATGGGATGGATGACCTAGATATGGATCTCTCTGGTGGTAAAGGCTGAAATTAATTCCATACTGCGACAACCTTCCTGTCCTAATCATGGCTGAAATGCAGGCAGAGAGAATGGGAGCATCTTGATTGTGCACCTTGTTACACCGAAGACAAGATACTGGAGATGTTAATGATACCGGGATCAGCCTCCAGCTGCAGCCACATGTGATATTACAGTTTCTATATGTTGTACGCCAGTGGCTGTGCTCTGAAGCTATAGCAGCTTCATTGTGGAGGGAAAGAGAGAAGATCAGAGGAGGATCTATAATCGGTCCTTCACATAATTTTGACCAGCTGGTGTTCACCCACAGAATGGAAAAACTGGGCTTTTGGGGTTCAGCATGTTGTCTCACAATGTGACTTAATGGAAGTCATCAAAGGGGAAAGCAGTGGAGAGTAAGGTTTTGAATGAATTACAGGATAATTGCTGAAGCTTTTAGATGTGGTGTGATGCAGCACTGGCTTGGATACGGAGGGAGAAGAGGAAGAAGAGTGGGAGGATTCCTGGTGAGAGGAAAGCTTGACTTGGGATACATTCTTTGGCAGATCCACTGTTTGGTTAAATTAATGATTAGAGTTTGTTTGGTGGCATGCAGATCGGCATGCGTGTTTCCCTCATATCATCTGACATGTTGCCGCCTGTTTCCAGTTCGAGCAACAACAACGGTCTCAAAAGAGCAAATATAGTGGCGGAGAAACCATAGAAATAGAAGCTGTCATCTCGGTGACAATGAGTGACAGCACTCCCCTGATACCATGGCAACACAAGGAATTCTACTCACTAGAGCCCATGACGAATCAAGACCTTGATGTTCGCTGCTTTCCAACCGAGGACAGCGGGGAGGAGGGAGATCAAGAACGGGACTCGTTCAGATCAGGAATAGTTTGCGAGCTTTATATAAGAAATTTGATACTGAAAGTGAATGCTGTCCTATTATAAATCACTACCACCGGTTGGTAGTGTGAAGGGTGCAACGAGGAAAAGACAAGTGGTTTTACAGATCATATCTATGTCATTTCAGTAAATGCCGCAATGTTCCTTTAACTCTTTGCAGCATTTAATGCCCTTTGGGTTTGTAATATATTAAGCCATGTTCAGAAATAAAATGCATTGGGAAATCTGATCCAGGAATTCAGTCCATGTGTTCATTCTTTCAATTATTCAATTCAATCAGGAAAATGCAAAATGCAAAAAAATGGATCATAATTTCAGATATGCATTGCTTTTTTTATTTAAACCTTTTTGATGAATCGAATACAATTGCCTTTTATAATGTGTCATCAAGGAACAAAGACGTATTTTAAAAAGAAGTGGGCACCGACCCGCTACCCCACGTTCGCCACTGTTTGATACCGCTGCACAAGGCAGTAAAAATGTTCACCCTTGTTTCAACAAGTGTGAAGGTACGTGTCCACACGCTTTACATTCATTGTCTATGTAAGCAGCCGTGCAATGCATTCTGGTAGCAGGGCGGTACGATTCGAGAGACGGACAGTCACGTCGCCCGCTCCTCATTTGCATAAAGTTGAGGTCTAGGCTACTTTATGCAAATCACGGGCGTCTGACGCAACTCGTCACCTCTGGAAACTCCTTAGAAACTTTAAACTAAGCATTGTCGATCTAAATTAAAGACAGATTCAGCAACTGCATGGTTTATTTCTCGCATAAAATGTTTTCAGAAACATATTGCGGTGAACTATTTTTCTGGATAAGAGAAGAAAATTTCCAAACATTGGATGATCTCCCCAGTGCTCTTCAGGCTTTGTCCAATGAGATTATGAGACATCACATATGGCACTCAGCATGGCTGTTAATTCAATTCAACATTCCAATGCATACATTTGACTGGCCACCAGGGTAGTGTGCTGCTAGATGACGTTACATTGCATTGCTACAGCTTGAACACAGCCTTAAGCAACAGCCGAGTACGATAACCAGTTGTTGATTGGTAGATTTCTTCTATCGTGGCCCCCATAATCACCAGAAATATATTAGAATATATGAAATAATGTTTTTTGCCCGGCACAAACTTGAGGCCTATTGAAGTTAAGCACCAGAAATAAAAACACTCAAGGAGAGATAAGTGATACGTTTGTATGTACGGGTGGGAGATAAACAGCGTTAGTTGCAGCGGCTGTCTTGGGAAATTCCCCATGCCCCATTCTGTCATTGCTTTAATTTGCGTTTAATCCCAGGAGCAGGAGTTTAACGAACCAATTAATTGCAAAATCAGATTAAATCCCTGAAAGCCTTGAAATTATCTCTGTGTGAAGTGTTTCTCCGATGCCCAAGGCACACACATTACTGTCCCTGGTTCATTTTTATTGTAAGATCTCTGTTAGAAGCCAACAAGTCCTTGAATCGTGAACTCCCTCTCCGCCCCTTTTTATCTTTGTCCACAGGCATAATGAAATATGTTCTGCAACATAACTTGATTAAATGTAATGCCGTGTGGACTAGTCTCTGCCATGTCCAGCAGTCAGAAGCTCTATTTTATAAATATCCTTATCTGTGACACACATATGTACAGGATGATAAATGTAACTGGTCTGGTCCTGAGGCCAGCTCAGACCCTTCCACTCCAGATTAGCAGCAGCTAAAGGGCCAGGACCCTCCTGCTCGGCCTCTCAGGAGGTCGCAGACAGACGACAGACCACGCAGTCAGTTCAGTCAGTAATCCCACCGAGTGTCCCACAAAACCCTCAACCCTCAAGGTCCAAATCTTGGATTATGAAGGTGACATTGGTCCATAGAGATAGGGGGCTGTCCACACCTCATTACATTAGAAAGCAGGATAAGACTGGAAAAGCTCTGAGTTGTCTGAGCTGGGTGGGGTCACAGGTGGTAGAGTCTGAGCACCTAATGCTCATTTTCTCTGTGATCGATGTAAATTAAACAAAATTACTAAAAGTTTTAAGGGGCAACACTTCAGGCAAACACAATTTTGAAATTTTGGGCTATTTTGCTTCCATCTTCTTTCAGACTAGTGGAAAGAAAACA
Organism: Sebastes umbrosus; assembly: GCF_015220745.1. Taxonomy (NCBI): domain Eukaryota; kingdom Metazoa; phylum Chordata; class Actinopteri; order Perciformes; family Sebastidae; genus Sebastes; species Sebastes umbrosus. The sequence continues at coordinate 25,006,447 of NC_051282.1, read as the reverse complement.
TCCAAAATTCACATTTAGGTGACACACGTTGAGTTACAGCCCCTCCATTTCCATAATGAGGCAGAAATGCATAAAGAAATGTATAAAGAAATGTGTAAAGAAATGTATAAAGAAAAGAATATAGAAATAAATAAATAAGGGGTGAAATGCAAAAGGAAAATCATGCAGAAATAAATAAATAAATGCAAAAATACACAGTTAAAAAGAAATGTAAAATAAATAAAAAGTAAATGCAAAATGAAATACATTTTAAAATTAATACAAAATAAATGCGTAAAGAAATAAAAGGGGAGAGTAAATATATAAGGGAATTAATACAAAGATAAATAAATAAAGAAGCAAATAAAAAAATATATAAATTTATGTCACATTTTATTAATTAATTTATGGCTACTTTTATTTTCAATATTATGTTTGCTACATTTAATGACATTTATTAATTTATTGAGTCATTTATTTATTGATTTGGGGATTTTTGACAGGATAGGGGTGTCTCCCCTTAAAGGAAATGTGTCGCACCAGAGAAGACAAGCAAACTACTTATGTTTTTTATTGTGCTTTGAGCATGCAGTTATTCGGATATTGAGTTTTGTGCCACAGTTCCACGGCCAAAATGGTTTTGCAATCAGGGACTCAGTGAATGAGGTAGAGTGATAGTCATCACAATAGCATGCCACTGGGATTTGGAGAGGACATGGTCTGGCCTAATGGAGAGTCCAAAGTGGTACCAGGCAGGCGGGCGACTGCAACAAATAGTGCTGGGAGACCACAGAATGAGCATTAACGACAGAACTGCCTGTATTGGTTAGAGGGCACTTCTCCTCCAGGGGATCTCTGGTTACAACACGTGGATTTCACCGGCGCTGATGCCACGTCAAGTCTCCACAACATCACAGTAACAATATGGACTGATAAGGTTTTTATATTAACAGCATCTGATGAGAAAATAAAGTAAAATGTTTGTCTAATAGGAATGATTAGCACGACGAGGAAAGAACAAAATCCAAGCAACTTCAAAACTCAAATCAACAGCCATGTTGAGTGCCATATGTGAAGTCTCATAATCTCACTAGACAAAGCCTGAAGAGCACTGGGGAGATCAGCTGTTTTGCATAAGGTTAGTGGTTTAAAGACAAAGAACAAATGCTTTTGTCTTCTGGACACTTCAAATCCAGAGTAAACAAAACTGCTCCAAGGACAAGATGAGAGCATTTACAAGTGGCGTTATAACACCAACAGCACATGACGTAAAGCTATGCTTGAAGGCTAATTAGAGTCAAAGCAATTACTAAATAAAAATGTGATTAAAAAGAGGATGTCTGACGACTCTGTTTCAGCCCATGATGAGCTAAATATAAGTGGAAATGAGCAGCATGGAAACACGTTAGAGAGACTTGACAGCTGAAATGTGAAGCGTGTTAAAGGTTTTAACAAATGTGAAAATCTACGTTAAGCAAATGTCGTGTGATTTGAATGTATTTTGTTCTGGACTTTATGTTCAAGGGAAATGAGTGTTATTGTGTCTACAAAGTGCTATTAAATGAGCTGTAACCCACGCTGTTACAGTGTGTAACAGCACAGTAAGTACTTGGATGGCCTTATCACTCCTCCCTTTTCCTGTGTTCAAATTCCAGCAAAGTCGCAGAACGGTTTGTGAAATAGTCAGAAAGTTTAATGTACTTCACATTTTTTTTGTGCTGGTCAGCATGAAATCAATTTTTATGTAATCCCGCAGTTGTAAGCCGGGAGGGAGGAGGTCGGGGTGGATTGGTGGGTCAAAAAACACTGGATTTTGCCAGGGAGACTGGTGTTAGTACCCCGTGTGAAACCAGAAGTCAACGTTGATTTATTTGAATGTGACTTCCGTACTTATGTTACGGTACTTACAGAGTTATTTTGACCCAAACCGCAATATTTACCTAAACCTAACTAAGTAGTTTTATTTTGAAAAGACTGGAATGGAAATTGACACGTGCGTCACGTGTTGCTGGATATTTGTAGGAAAAAAGCACAAAAAATACGTTGTTGAAAGTCGTGCTGAGCGTCACGAAAAAAAAATGGAATTCATGTCTATGTACACAAATCAAATAGATAAAATGTTGTGACTATTTCAAAAACTGCCATGAGAGTGTGTTGCAAATTCACAGATACTGAATAAAATGTGGGGCTGCACGATGATGCAGTGGTTAACGCTGTCGCCTCACAGGGTTGCAGGTTCAAACCCGGCTTGGGGCCTTTCCGTGTGGAGTTTGCATGTTGCATGTTCCTCCCACAGTCCAAAGACATGCAGGTTAATTGTTGACTCTAAATTGCCCGTAGGTGTGAATGTGATTGGAATGTCGTCTGTCTCTATGTGTCAGCTCTGTGATAGTCTGACGACCTGTCCAGGGTGTACTCCGCCTTCGCCCAATGTCAGCTGGGATCGGCTCCAGCCCCGCTGAACAGGATAAGCGGTTACGGATAATGAATGAATGAGTGAATAAAAATGTTGAAGCTTACACAACACATTACGAGAATTCTGTTTTACACTGAATCGTCCTTTCTATCCTGAGGCCTGGAACATTTATATCCACAAGAGTAAATTAATTGTACTAAACCACAGCTCTGTTTCATTTGAACAGATGCCTGAGAAATCTGCCTTATTATTTTAGTGACAGCGTGTTGGGAAACGTTTAGTTATGCTATGTGTTTTGACAAGTTGTTTTCAGGAGCAATCGAGCGTTCACAGCGCTGGATCCTGCCAATGAGGAGCTGATCCACACACCTAGATTTGACCTGACAAGCCCAAAGTAAGGGTGTGTTGTGCACAAATCTGTATTTTAGAAAAACATCTGCCTCATCTTCAAACATAAATTCTCAGCCGTGTTGTATTTAAAGTTGGTCCCACACAACGCTTAAGAAGCCATCCTGGAAGAGGGATTAGATTTGGATTAGCTATGTCAGCACATATATGTCAACTCCAAGTCTACTGTCTTATCTTAATGCTTGCCCTTCCTATCGGATTAGGATTAAGGGTTTGGACAATGCAGAATAAGAGATTAAGGGCCAGAGAGGAAGGCAATTGTCTTATTAACCACTGAAACAAAGTTTAACCACAGTAAGAATGATTATCTTCCTGCTCTTTTCTTTCTGATTTGGGTGCTCTGTAGATTTCAGAGATGTTAGTTCTGATGTTAGCGATCAGGCTTTCACGGTGCTTGAAGATAAATACCTCCAGTATTTAAAGAAGCTTCAGCTGCATCGGTACCACACTTCCTGTTGATGGCCCAAATCAACAATTTAGTGTTCTTTAACCTTTGTCAACGTTCATGATCTTCTTTAGATTCTCAAACAGGTTGTGTGTATGAAAAAAGTATTTCCTCATCCTGATTTTCAGAACAAAATACACTTAAAGTTGCAGTGTTTATGAGCAGTGAGGTTGCAGATTGCAACCAACTGAAACTTCGGTTTAGGCCGAGTTTACTAGAAAATTGTGACTGAGTGACAAAGAAGCGTTCTGAGTAAGTTATTAATAATTTACAGAAACATTGTGTCCATTAGTCCACCTTCTCAAACACACAAACAAACATACACCAGCCGTGGTGGCAGCACGTCATTTTATCATAATCCGTGCCACCCCCATGTAATGCGTTGTCAAGAGGTCGTGGTCACGTATTTCTGTGAGATCATGTTAGACACACACACCGAGAGCCTTGGCGGTTGAGTCCGCCTGTCTCTGTCCTTGTCTCAGACCTCAGTCCTGACTTTTGCGCTACTATAATGCATAAAATTCGCAGTTTGCGGTTCTGGTCAGTTTTGGGTGATTAACGCATATTTTTGCAGGTCGGGCGGTGAGGATTGGCTCTCCTAACGGGTCGGATGGGTTGCGGGTAATAAAATCCCAAGACCTCACTAATGGCAGGCTCTGTGAAGAGCACCCACTCTCTATGTAGATATAAAGGGCTCATTCTAAGGTAACGCAACACAACTTTTGTTATTTTCAGGTGATTATACACTAAAGAAAACATACTTATTAGTATTGTATTCCATTTCTGCCAATAGATCCCCTTGTATGCTACTCACCGGCTCTTTGACATCATGTTTGGCTCTCTGACCTTGTATAATAAAAGCTCACTCTATTCATGTGAGAGTGAAAAGGTCAGCAATCTACAGTAAATGTGAAAAAGTGACAAAAGCTCATTTAATCACTGCAAGGTGCATTATGAAACATGACTGACGTCATACTCTCTGCAGGACTCAACACATTTCAGCTTTTAGACAGTGAGATTGTCTCAACAGTGTAGTCCAAAAAAAGTACTGGAAGATCAGATATATGATAGTGTGATAGTATTGCACCCCTTAATATCTGGTTTTGTTTGCTAGATTTGAAGGTATATGCCTTCATATAGCTCTGCACTGCTGTAGGCTGAGGTATGCACCTGAGATATTTTTTGGAGTTGGCCTGGCACCTCTGCTCATCATCACTTCGTCTCCTTCTCTCTCAGTTGTTGCATATACTGCTAATGTCACATAAAGGCTCAATTATTCACCTCACATTGGGGTGATTTTGGAGAACTGATTTTGTGACTTTCCACAATCCACTCAAATGCAGCATGAATGAGTCATTTCTGCAGGCACACAGATGAAACACGTTTAACTCGCGTCTCGCATGAGTGACATCTTGTTAGAACACAAAGACTTTTCATTGACATCATAACGAGGCGACAGTTCATCCCGCTGCCAGCACCCAATCTCCAAATTTCTGTACATCTGTTCTCTAAACCAAACAGTCTGCTGTTGTGTGATGTTTTATTTTCTTTCGCTTGTGTTCGGCGGCTCTGATTCTACTCCCAAGCGGTAGCTGCCAAGTGGATGTGTGTAGTCGCTTCATGCTCAGGGCTGCCAGGTGTCTTATTTTCCTTGTCTTCCCAGCCTTCAAACAACAGCAGCCTCCCTTTACAACAGCCTGGAGGGATGTGTGCTAACAGCAATTCCCCAGTTGGGAGCCTAGCAATTACAGCACCCCTCCTCTATCCCTGTAATTGCAAAGGGAGCTGCTTCCTGAGTGATCAGACTACTAGCCTGCCACCAGGGAGACTGGCTTCATCACCTCTGGCTGCCCCAGGTAAATGAGGGTGTTTTGCCGGAGAGTTAAATAAAGGTTGTTCGTTAATAGAGCGGGGTGATTCATATCTCGCTTGAACCGTAACCTTTTGCTCTGCGGTTAGCTGTGCTGCATGATGGATGGGCCAGGTTGCTTGAGGCAAGTACAACCTGTGGCGCCTCCCTTAAAAGATATGACAGAGCATATTGACGTACTGTAAAAACAAATATGTCCAGCAGACTGTAATTTTGCGACTGAATATTGTATCAACAGCAGCATAATGAGCAGGATCACGTCTGCTTCAGGTCACGGCTCAAACATACAAACAGGAACAAGTACTCGATGTTTACACCCACATAAACACATTCAAACAGCAGCCTGAAACCTGACCTCGCTGCGTATTGTCGGGTGTGGAGTGTTAAGTGTCACCCAGGGACATGAAGGTATGCCGGTGTTTTTCATAATATGTCATGTCTCTCCAGATGAGAAACCTGACACTTTGCTGTGTGTTTCTGGGGGTCATGGCAACAAAACCCACTCGTCGGTGGCAGCGGGGAGGCTGAGACTGCTAAAAGTAGTTAAAGCTGCTGTGCTAATTAGCCAGTTGATGGTGAATTAGACACAGCGGTACTCCTCTGCCTGCAGGGATCTAGAAATCTGTACAGGTGAGGTGAGGGGAGTGTGTTAACGAGTAATACATGTTCAGCACTTTAAGAAAGTAAAGCAATGCAACGTATCCTCATACGACGGTTAGTATGGTATCTTACGAAAAGTTATTTTTCGTGCGTTTTCCTACGAATGCCCAGCAACACGTGTCCATTTCTGCTCGTTACATACATTCAGTCTTTTCAAAATAGACTTCCGTCATCACAGGAAACAGGAAACTACTTAGTTAGGTTTAGGAAAAGATGGTGGTTTAGGTTAAAATAACTACGAAAGTTACGTGACAAATAAATCAACATTGACTTCCGGTTTCAAACAGGATAGTGAAAGTCCGATGTTTTTTGACCCACCCATCCACCACGACCTCCTCCCTACATGGCATTTGTCACTCTTTTTACTTCCTGGTTCACGATTATGTGGATTACATACGAATTGATTTCGCGGGATATATAGGAATTACAGTAGGGCTGTGAATTGGCAAGAATCTGGCAATACAATAAGTATCATGATACAGAGTTTACTATTCAATCTATTGCGATACTGTAAACAAGGCAATATATTAGGATTGTTAAATCTTATTTTAGGAAAACTGTCATAGTATTAAAGAACACACTGCCATATGCATAAAAACCATAGCACACAGGGCACACACACTGGGATGGTGACTATCTTTGCAAACGATTGCATGTAAACTATTAATTCAAAATCGATCGTGTTTTTGAGAATCAATACAGTATCACAAAACATAATATCCCATAATATATACTCAATATTTTCTTACACCCCTAAATTACAGTGCATTGCTTTTCATAGGTATAGCTACAACAATGATATAAACCAGTATTTTCAATCTAATATAGTAAAATAATTTTAGACTGTTTATGATTTTGGTAAAACATATTTATTTTCTTACTTCATAAAAATGACATGACCGTACCATTTTATCAATTTCTCAGTCAAACCTGCTTCATTTCCATGTTTGTAAAGCAATGCATACAGCAAAAATAGTGCCTCTACAACAACGGGGTTGCAGCACATCATAGTGGAATGACGTCTGTTAAAATGCTGACAGATGTAAGTCTATAAAGGTTGAATAAAACTCAACCATACATGATATTTAAATGAGGAATTTTGGTCCTGAAGGTAGGTTTATTTTGATTCTCTTGAGCTATCATTCAGTTAGTGTATCATGGGTAAGTGCATCATTAGCCGTGTTTCCATTCACATATTTTTAAAATAGCTAAATGGTTTATGGTAAATAACGCTCCAAACTTACACTAAATTTTGTCGAGGAAAAATTGGCCTGGCCATTTTCAAAGGGGTTTCTTGACCTCTGACCTCAAGATATGTGAATGAAAATGGGTTCTATGGGTACCCACGAGTCTCCCCTTTACAGACATGCCCACTTTATGATAATCACATGCAGTTTGGGGGCAAGTCTGAGATTAATTTCCATTTTTTTTTGCGACATTTCAAAAGTTTGCTTAAAATTTGCTTGACAATTGAATGGAAACACGGCTATTTAACACATCTAGTATTACCTGTGGTAAAAGATTTTAATAAAATAAAAAAAAAAGCTGCACAAGATGATCCATAAGAGTCATTTCAGTACAGATCAATGAATGTGATTAAGCCATATGAATCATTTTCTTTTTGGAGAGAGCAATAAATGATGAGGCCTTATGAAGCCTGTGCAGCAGGTTTTTAGATTAAAACATCCCAAAAGTATCGTGACAGGAGCCTCTATTGGATCCCCACCAACATTCCTCTGTTGAAATGCTATAAATAGTGGTTAAGTCAAAACATTGCAGTGGAAACGTATCTTATTATATTAATTTGAAGTTGGCTCGAGGGTCAACCATAAACTTACTACCATTAATGGATCCATGTTTTATTGCAGTGCCCGGGAGATCAAGGCAGTGCCATCACTCAGGTCTAATTGACATGATGAGGAGCTATTACTGTATTGATCCACCTGACAAGTGGCACTGGATCAGCTGGGGCCTGTATCGACCTGACTAAGTGGGTCCACAGACCTCTGAGGGTCAGGCAAATGTTAAGGGGATATTACCAGTTGTTTGTAAAGTTTGGATCGCATTCAGCTTAAGGTGAAGCAAAAGCAACATTTGGAAAAGTAAAAGAAGCCAAAAAAATGTCCTGATGGGGGAAAGAAAAATGACCCTGCTCATAATACCCGTAAAAAACATTGTGCTTTTATAAGAACGTACTCGATGAGAATTAAAACTGGAACATTAAGTTTGTTGTGGATCATGAATAAACCCGGTTAGGCAGCTTAGTGAGTTAATATCATAACAATAAATTATCATAAAATAGACTTCTGAACTTTTTACACATCCACCAAATACTGTACATACAACAATATGTCCAGAGTGAAATACACAGACCAGCATGAGTCTGTCTCTCAGTCCCAGCCAAAGTCATGACCAGTCATCTGGTAAAACTTGCTATTAAAGGGTTTATAGAAGTCCCGTAGCCTCTGCACCACCTCTGGGTCAATATTAGGATGGGTCCTGCCTTTGGTTTTGCCCAGGCAGTGTGGCTTGCTGTTCCCCTCGGGTCTCTTAAGGCAGGGGAAGCCCTTCGCCGGGTTAAAGTGGAAATGCTTCTCCGTCACCACCCTCCTGACTCCGAGGAAGTCCTGGACGCGAGCCATCTCTCCTGCGGGGTCACTGATCAGACGCTCTCCGCTGACAAACAGCAGCTGCTCCGCGGGGAAATACTGGAGCCAGCGCTCGAGGTGCTTGGCGTACATGCCAATTTGAACGGCGCTCCACGTGGTGTCAATCAGACCTGCCGACATGTTCTTAAAGGTCAGGCTCTCGAAGGACGGGATGTCCGGCTTCTTGGAGCGAGTCTGGGTGTAGTCTGAGATGGCCCGGGTGACGGGATCCCGAACCACTACAATCAGCTTTGTGTCTTTAGACATGGTGTAGATTCTTGCGGGGACCTCCTTGGTGACGTAGTAGCTGGGGGTCTTCTCCATGGTCAACTGGCCCTCTGATGACTTGGGCATCAATTCCCTGCAAAAAAAGACACAAACACGCTGATTTACATTTATGCTGCAGCCACAAAAAAACAATAACTCTGTACTAGGGCTGTCAAAGTTAACGCGATAATAACACTTTCACACAAATTTGTTTTAACGCCACTAATTAACGCATTAATGCAACTTGAGGTTTTTCGGTTGTAGCGGGCTCAATTTTAAAGTTACAGTGAAGATACTGGTATCATATGAAACTAGAAAAAACCTAAAGAATGGTATGGTATGGTATAACCATGTCTTACTAGCTTGTCGCGAAAGAGCCTAAATAGTGCTCCAAACTTGCACTAAATTTTGGGTTTGGTGATTTTCAAAGGGGTCCCTTGACCTCTGACCTCAAGATATGTGAATGAAAATGGGTTCTATGGGTACCCAAGAGTCTCCCCTTTACAGACATACAGACATGCCCATTTTATGTTATGATTTGAGCATATTTTTTATGCTAAATGCAGGGCCTGTGATGGTTTCTGGACAATATTTGTCATTGTTTTGTGTTGATAATTGATTTCCAATAATAAATATATACATACATTTGCATAAAGCAGCATATTTGCCCACTCCCATGTTGATAAGAGCATTAAATACTTGACAACTCTCCCTTTAAAAGGTGCATTTTGAACAGATAAAAACTGTGTGATTAATTTGCGATTAATCATGATTAAATCTTTTATTCGATTGACAGCCCTACTCTGTACAATTATATATTCTATTCTTCTTTCCACCACTACTTTAAAGCACCGTACATACAGGAAGATGAGATTAACATTGACACAGTCGCTCCACGGCAGGTTTAACGTACTGTCGGAGCAGGAGCAAGTCAATCATCATCAAGGAGACAATTGTAGACATCATGAGCCACATTAACAGAGTCTGTGAGTGTACCTGAAGTGACAGTAACTGGTAGGTAAAGCAGGAGTCCTATCAATCATCTGTGATTGCGTGTGAACACAATGCACAGCTCATGACATGTTCTGAATACGAACCCTAAAGGAATACATTCATCTGCTGCTGCTGCATTTAATCTACTCTAAGACCTCAATCCTCTTTCAATCCTCACACTTGAAATATTCCACACCATCATTACATTATACAAAGGACGGTTTAACTGTGAATAGGCAGCGCTATCCTTCATGCCAAGACAGAAGATGACTGTCTCTGCACCTTTCTCAACATATTTGTCTGTGATTTTGTGTCAAATGTGAAGATTTGAAGGAGCCCTGCATTCCTCAGGAGGAAATGCAAAGCTTTGAGAGCTGTCTGTTCCCATAACTGCATATTCTTCTTGACCCTGGATGGCTCGGGTTGATCATAATATAGCCTGTTAACTGCAGCCCTGACTGGATAATGGCTAAAGTGAGCCAAGGGGGATTAGGACTAAGCCAAACACGCTAGAGCATTAGAGGCTGGTTGACTGCCTGGTTGGCTGGCTGGGTGGCTGCTTGTCTCTGGAGAGAGGAGGAGAGATATGTGGCCACGACGACGAGACTCAATGGTGAGCAGTTAATCCAAGAAGAAATATAAGTGATGGACACAATAACACAAACTCCTGTACGGCTGAATGCAACCAAATCTCATTACATTTTGTGAGACTTTGTCAGAATGGTGTTCACATTTTATGGGTGTTGTCAGGTTATGTTGCATCAAATGTCATTTTTATATGAAAATGTTCCTCATCCGCCACTTTGGCAGGCAGGGAAAACACCAGTGATGGGAATAGAGAACCGGTTCCCGTTAAGAACGAGTTCTTAGTTGTCTGATTCCTTGGTACATCATGCCTCCGTAACTATCGATTCCTCTGTGTTGACGCATACGCACGCTGTATCATGTTTCAGTTTGTTTGGGACCGAAGCCACGGTGGAGAGAAATAAATCAATCAAAAGCATGACGCTACTAAGGAATGCAACCTATTTTTTTCCTGATAATGCTGCGACTGTGAAAAACAAACCTGTGTTGAAATCAGCAGCAGGAGAGTTAGTAACGTTACCTGTCAGAAGCAGGTGAGCAGCACATTCCTGCTTGGCTAAATAATGAAGCTGCTAACATCAACGGAGGTGCCATTGAGTTATTATGAGGCATTCAAACTCTGCTCAAGAAAAATTACTATTGGGCGAAGGTAAATTAAGACGAAAACACAGACAACTCCCAGACCGTACAACGTCGTGGTAACAACCTGTCAATCACAAGGTAGCCACGCCCTAAAGCATCCCCTGCTTTATGGTCTATTTGACTCTAAATGGAACCATAATTTACTAAATGAACATCATGCTGTATTGAAGAAGACTTGAAACTAGCGATTGAGACTACAAACTCATGTTTACAATGTTTACTGAGGTAATAAATCAAGTGAGAAGTAGGCTCATTTTCTCGTAGACTTCTATACAATCAGACTTCTTTTTGCAACCAGAGGAGTCGCCCCCTGCTGGCTGTTAGAAAGAATGCAAGTTTATGGCACTTCCGCATTGGCTTCCCTTTTCAGACCCGGAGGTTGCCCACTGAACAGAGTCAAGATTTACAAGAGTTGAATCAATTCTTCTCTCGCAGTGTCACCAAAATGTACCATTTTAAACTTTACAACTAGCATTTATTACAGGGGTATTGCATTTGCGATCGACCAGCTATGGACACTTCCCCACTTGTTATACGTGTAAAAATACTTGCACATGCAATATTTCTTATGCAGGTGTATTAGAGATACAATATCTTCTTGGGGGCCGATGCTTGTGAACACAACATCACTCCTATGTTTTCTAGCCTCACTATGGGAGCAGAAAAAGAGATTCACATGCTGAAAGATTTAAGAGATTTATGCATTAACTGCATCAAACTAACATTTTGGTCCCTGTAGTCCTTCATCGGAGTATATCATGTCATACAGATTCAACAAATGCCTTGAAAGCAACAGCAATGTGCAGATATCTCGTTTCCTGCTCTATGGAAATAAATATATGCCACGATGCGTTGTCGTGTGTTCACAAACCCCAACATACCTCATTATGGTTCAAGTCAGTCAAAATGTAAATCGTTAATTATCACAACATTTGCTGATATCCTCGTGTTTTGATTGTGCGCGGTTGATCGAAAGCGAACAAACGGGAAAGCGGAGCAGCCATGTCATTAAAGTGATTACAATAATTTCGCAAACATCTGTTGGTACAAGCACAAGGAGCTTCACTATCCCCCTCCAAACCCAGCAGCTTTCATCTTACAAATGTGTGTGGTGGAAAAGAGCAGAAAATGGTCCGAGAGATTTTGCTGTGCAGAGCGCCGGGAAAAAAAAGCTTTAGTGATTACAGGAACAGGCATCACCCGTACCTCATTAGAGCCACAAACACACAAGGGGCTCTCTTCCTTATGCAATGTCATCACCTAATGTCACCTGCTCTTTCCTATCTATGGATGTCTTACACATTTATTCCACTTGTATGGGTGGAAACACCACAAACCTAATCAAGGCAATAGGTGCGAGAGACACACAAACAACTCTATCGGAACCTCCCGCAATTATCGCCGGCATCTCTTGGATACACACAAGCGGAGCGCTGCAGGCCTTCCTCGGGGGCCTCCAGGGACACAAAAACTTACTACTGTACCAATCAAACTTTCCACTTAGTCCCCGAGCAAAACAATCTGTGTGAGAAGTGCATGCATTATTCATCTTAGCAGAGATAGAGCAAGGGGAGAGCGTCTCTGACTGAGCGAGAGAGTGAGGGAGTTGCCTTCGGGGGGGCAGATGTAGCAAGCTTTCACAATTTGTTCTGCTTAATAAACAATGTCGCCTGGAACCAATAGGTTTCGGTGCATCCTCATTTATCAATCAGCCATGCAAAGGCATCATCATTCAGCTTCAAGGCAGTAAAGACATACAAAACAGTCCTCTCTCTAGAATTGAGCCACAGCGTGCTGACTTTTGCCCCCTTCATGAATTTTGCATGTTTCTATTTGACTTCATAAAGCTGAAAGCGCTGCTTTGCTCTAAAATTGTAACATCTAAGTGGGCTGTAAAGTCAGAAAGCGAGGAGTCTCAGCTTTGAAGAGTTTCTACCTATAATTGGTGCACTAAAAATAAATTTGTATTGATGCCCGGGGCATACACACAAACATCCTCTGCCCTCTAACCTGTCCTGTTAGACTCGCAGGAGAGCAGCAGGGGCTGAGGAGATAACGGAGGAAGACTGTTAAGAGACTGAGAGGAAGGCAAAGAGAGGATTAGATGGAATCAGGTGCACTGTTGGAGGATGGAGTCGACCCCCCCTGACCCAGAAGCCTAAGTCTAAGTCTGAGGGCCTGTTCAGACCTGGTATTAACATGCGTTCTGAGTGATTGGATCACAATTGCACAGCTCTAAGTACAGGTGTAAACGCACTCAAGACGCATTGAGATCTGATCACTCAGACCACATTCAGAGGTGGTCTGGGCCACATATGGCCACATTCTTTTAGCTACTCAACTGACGTCCAGCTGGGATCCGTGGGGTTTCACTGCGCTCCTCATGTGAATAGACAGAGAGACGTGAGCGCTGGTCGGCCTCGCAGCATGGAAACGGCCTCTGTGCTCGACTGTATTCTGTTGGTACGACTGTATTTTATTGAAATATATCTTATCTATAGGCTACATAATCTACAGACTATCAGACTAGGCACACAAAGTGCATTATTATCATACTGTCGGAGATGTGTCGGTGTTTTTGTTCTGCTGCTTTGTACGGAGCTGACGACCGCCCGCCTGCATGTCCCCCGCTGTTTCATGGCAAAGGCGGCAGTCTCCGCGGTGTCGGCGGCGCGGAGGTCCCCGGGGATCGCCAGTACAATAACCTTTTATTTTGATGTCAATTAAATGTACTCAAATTCACAAATATGTAGGATATTACTACTGACATTCATGTAATATTACGTCGCAACATCTGCTGTATTGCCATGTGTTTACTACACGACATATTCTAATACTAGGTGTGAACAGACGTATTTAAAGCTGTCCACTTGTGATCACTCAGGACACATGTTAATGCCAGGTCTGAACAGGGTTTATGTTTTTAAGTCAGCGTCCACTTTAGATGCTGCGTCTGCATTTTCCTGCAACAGTAGCACGAGATAACTGCAACAACCCCCTCACAGATATTAATCCAGGAGTGGTGTTGCGTAACTTTTCTGTGTTTAGTCTGCTGGGCCGTCAGGTGTGTCCATTAAAGTTGCTGCTGGGTAGAAAGCGTTTGAAAGCCAGTGCCTTGTTTACATTCGCTGCTATCAGGAAGCGGGTTCAAAGGTAGGTATTTACAACGTCGCCGCGCGTGCTCGACCACTGGATGATGCCCTCGGCGATGAGTTCACCAAAGTAAGGAGCAAGTGAAAACTCCCGACACTTTTTTGTATCCTGCAGTATTCTGCTTGACTGACTCTAATTGGCATCTATATTTCAGCTTTTCAGACCACACTGACAAGGGACCGCTCCAGAGAAAAAAAGCTCTGCGTTATCTAATGTCATGATGAGTCCTAATCTCACACTGCAGCTCGGAGAGCGGTTGAGCTACTGTGGGAATCGGTCTCAAAGACAGGATGAGAGGTGGTGGTATGCAGCCACTTATGATAATCTGACCAATATACTGTGAGATGATTTCCAGACAGAAATCAAAAGAGGAAGGCATCTTAAGGGGAGGTGCTCTTTGGTCACTGCAGCCCCGTCTTATCATGCGTGTGAAAGTCATCGTCATCGTGCTTCACACTCAGTATCTAAACAGCATTCCTGAACAGCAATGATAGTGCAGAGAATGCCTTTTTCCCATCCTCCATTATTACTGTCAGTATGCAGAACTCAAGGCCACCTGGCTGTCTGAGGGAGACAGGCCCAGTTTGCAGAGAAGAGGAGGAGGAGGAGGAGGAACAGTGCGTGAGACATGCTGGCTTCCCTCACACAACTGTCAGCCTTACATTAACACATAACAATCCTGACAGTCAGTTGTTTTCTCGAACCAGCGAGCACTGTTCCTCAGGGTGGTGGTGCAGGAAAAACATAAACCAACAATGCCAAAGCAGTCACACTGGATGTTGTTACACTTTTTGTTTAAATGATCAGAATCGGTAATGCACGTAAAATCAATTTCAGTATGGATGTATGCTTTAACCCTCATCCTGCCAACCTATTTAACACACAAGGACTATACTCGACCCAATTGGTCACTAATCTCGACCCAGCCGGTCGCTATACTCGACCCAGTTGCCCGCTATACTCGACCTAGTCATATGCTATACTCGACTTAGTCGTATGCTATACTCGACCTAGTCGGTTGGTTGCTCAACCTAGTCAGTCGCGATACTCGACCCAGTCGTACGCAATATTTGACCCAGTCGTTCACTAGATTCGACAAGTCGGCCGCTGTACTTGACCCAGTCGGTCACTCACTCAACCCAGTCGGTCGCTAAACTCGACCCAGTCGGTCACTCACTCAACCCAGTCGGTCGCTAAACTCGACCCAGTAGGCCGCTTGCTCGACCCAGTCGGTCGCTAAACTCGATCCAGTCGGCCGCTTGCTCGACCCAGTCGGCCGCTATACCCAGTGGGTCACTGTACTCGACCCAGTCGACTGGGTTCCCCACTCTATCCAATCTGTCGCTATACTCAACCCAGTTGGTCGGTCACTCAACCCAGTCAGCCGCTATACTCGACCCAGTCTGTCGCTATACAGTGTTACAGGAGTTTCATGCTAAATCAGGACTCTATTAAGCAGCACTATTAAAAAGAATAGAATAACCTAGAATGATCTAAAATTACCCACCAAACAAGAATGCCACAGGGTACAAAGGGAATTCTGAATGAGTGACAAAGTGGCTTCAGAGAAAGCAGCGAAAGCCACGACTAAAGAAAGACTTGGTCAAACAAGTCCAACAACACTAACCAATATAATCCAGTGAGCTTCAGTACAGTTTGTTGGAATGAAGTGTTGGAGGAGTTCTGAATGAACAGAAACTGTAAGAAACAGCTACAGCCAAGAGAGCAGGTGATATAGTTTATGTGTCCATGTAACCAAATGTGGTTTTATATAGCAAAACTAAATAATATGTCAGAAACAATACTGTAATTGTTGGCTATATTCTGATACTAATACAGGCAATAATGTCATGCTATAAAGAGCAAAGCGATACTGCAGCTGGGAGTGTCACAATGATTTTCACTTCAATAAATATGGGCATTGTTTACTCTGTCAAAACATCCACAATTATGATGTTAGAGTTTCCATTGAACGGGATGAGAAAAGCCATTCTTTGCCTGTAATGTAACGTATATAGTGGTCGGTAATTCCCCGCAGACGCATGCTGGTCTGAGAGGATCAGCAAAACCAAACAAGACTTCAAAGAAGCAACCCAGAGATGGCTGAGGCAGATTGGGGCTTTCTAAAGTCGCTCTGACTCGCTGTCATGCAGCGGAGAGAAAGACAGACGCAGGAAACAACACAATCCCTCTGAAGATACTACAAAAAGAAAGAGATGAGGAAGTCAACAACTCAAGGGGATATAATGGAGTGAACATGTTTTGTTTCGGTGTTTCTAAAGTGCTGTAATAAGTGCTGTGGTTTGACAAATTGCCTCAAGCAGAAGCCCAGGGGGTTGTTGCAGCAAATTAAACCTTCAATCTCTAGAATAGGGAGGGGGAAGTGCACATTATTGACTTATTTTAGGAATCATTTTCAGTCTATTGGAAGAAACAATCTGATAAAGTTTTAGAGTGCAAGGTTTTTACGGTTTGTGGAAATATTTTAGGAATGTGTAGCATGTGTGAATTGTTTCTTTGAAGCACCTCATTATCAATGCTTTTCCTGTCAGTGTGCTGACACATTAGTTTAAGCCGGGGGATATACCTATATTGAGAGCTCTCGCTCTCACTCTCACTTACGCCGATCCTCCTGTGTCCCCTGCAAAGAGCCGAAAGTGTCGAGCAAGCGAAATTCCACCAGCGGACTCGAATGAACCTTCCCTTGGGAAAAACGCAACTTTTCCACACAGAGATCTCTGAAAGTCAACTTTCAGGCTAAAAAGCTTAAAGTGAGTCTTTTCTTGGGCAGGTTCCAGTGAATGCTCTTTCTGATGAACTCCTGCTGGGCTTCGTCAAAGGGCACTTTCACCCCTCTGAGCACATTTGCATACAAAGTGAAGGCAGAGAAAACATGTTTCACACTAATTGTCTGCTCCTTTATTGTCCGGGTTAATGCAGACCTCGGGGGTTCTCCAGCGTCCCCTTTCACTGAGCTCCATAATACTGTTGCGCTTTCTAAAGACTCACTTTAAATTTACTGCCCTCTATCTGCCACTGGCCCGCAGTAAGCCTCCCTGGGGCTCTGAGGAGGATTAGGCCGTCTTCTCTGACACCCTCGGTGAGTTAGTAAGAAGGCCGCTCATTGTTCTATACACGGAGCCTCAAGAGGGAAAACACAATCTCAACAATTAAGTCACTCCTACAGTCTGAAACACAGAAGAGCTTGATTTGAGCGTTCATTCAGCAGATGAGTATTAACCTGCCAAAACAAGACATACGGGAGGAAGTCGGTGCTGTTATTAAAGAAAGGAGGGGCCGCGCACAATCGTCTGCCTGCTCCTCCGTTTCTGCCGATTGGGCGACAACGTGCTGCATTGTGGTTGGCGTCCTGCTGTGCGAGGGGGCCTCTCCGCTATGTGGGGCCTCCAGCAGGATGGACAGCGCAGACCTCCAGCAGGATGGACACACCAATCACAGCAGATAAATGGCGTGAGCACAACTCAATGCCACCACAGGAGCTGATAAGCCCACCCAGCGGACTGCTCCTCTCTCCCCAAAGCTACTGCACGCCATTAGTCTGGGGGCAATGACGTGAAACATATGGGAAAACAAATCCACACACCTCCGCCTGGCTTTATGCTCTTATCTTTAAGACAGTGCAGACAAGACGTAGGACTGCATGAAGAAGCGTTTCAACAGGCTTCAAAAAGGTGTAAAGGTGTGCCAAACTGCCATATAAAAATGCTCATTTATCAAGTCAACAAAAACTCCAACTACGGCGCGCTTCACCAGACGAGGGCTTTTTTTTTCTGTGCTCCACTAAATGATCATTAAGAGTCGACTCGATGTCATGGCGCTCGGCTGTATGGGGTCAATCTGTGGCACAGTGCTCTCACTGTGACAACTCAAGCCAAGTTGTTTTAATTAGCCAGATAACCTCTGTGGGAAAAGAAGCCTTCGTTATACGTGATGTCCTAAGATGAAACAGTTTCCCACATCCACAAGCTGCCACTGTGAACAAGTCGCCAGCACGTCTCAATTATATACAACTGCTTCTTTGACTATTATAACATTTTATTGTATCCATCTTTATAGGGTAACTTTGGTATTTTTCAACCCCATTTTCACGTTTTTTGTGTCTAACTGACTAATAGGGACAACAATTTCTGAAATTGACCAGTATTGAGGGAGAGTGCTGTAGACGGCAGCTGCTCATGGGCTGCAATATGGTGCTATTGGGGCAAGCTGGCGCCGCCATTTACGTCCACTAAAAGTGCTTGTTTTTGCAATGACAGGCTCTGATTGTTATTATAAGTGTCTGACATTATGGAAAGAGTCTCGCTCAAGGAGTAGTCTCGTTCTGAAGTCTGGCGAGGTGACGTGTTGCCGGAAGACAACGGTGGAATAGTGGAATACATGCATGGTGAAAACGCAAGCTGTGTGTTGGAGTCGGCTTGGTGTGTCAGGGTCTGTAGTTTATCTAAAAGACTTTCAATGTCATGGCTAAATATTTAGATGATTTCCATAATGTGGATGAGGTCTTTGAATTTGATGGCCGCCTGTATTTATTTGAGCCAGAGTATACGGATATCCAGATTTAACAACGAGACTTCTTCTTGATCGGAACTTTGACACAATAATAAACAGTCCAGATCAAAGGAAAGGTAAGAGAAACATTTCATTTCTCTGTAGGGTCCTTTCAATAATGTTGTCAGACACTTAAAATAACAATCTGAGCCTGTCAGTGGCAAAAACAAGCAGTTTTAGTGGACGTAACGTTACATTGACGCTGCTCACTTACAGCGCTCTACCTCAATAGTGGACCAATTTCAGAAATTGCTGTCCCCATTAGTCAATTAGACACAAAAACATGGGAAAACAGGGTCCAGCAGGTTGAAAATGTTCAAAGTTACCCTTTAACATGCATGGCCTACTCGTGC
Organism: Sebastes umbrosus; assembly: GCF_015220745.1. NCBI lineage: Eukaryota > Metazoa > Chordata > Actinopteri > Perciformes > Sebastidae > Sebastes > Sebastes umbrosus. Next base: position 24,987,459 of record NC_051282.1, on the reverse strand, counting down.
ATCACTTGTAAAAACAGGATGAGGAAGTTAAAAATCTTCAAGCTGAGGACGATTTCAACTTGTCCTTGTTGCTCAGTCTGTAGAGATGGACAAAAGAGCACTCTCCACACACTGACCATCAAAAAATGCCCTAAACCTGTCCGGAAATTCTTAAAGGAGCTTAAGCGAGAAGTCCCTTTGAACAATGCTTCGCTTCCCCTATTGTAGCTTTACGGAGCCAGCTTTGAAACAGTGTCTAGATCCTTTGACATTGCCTGTTAATCCCTCGGCTCAGTCAAATGGACACTTGAAACAGCTCTTATTATCCCTTGGCTGCTCTAGTGTAAAGCATTCAATGCCAAACTCATTTCCAGGAACATTTTGGGCACATAAAAGATCAATAATTTCCATGAATATCGTGTGTTTGTGGTTTATTCCCACTACAAGTTGTGCAACTGAGCAGCTGAGTCAATAGTAAAGAGATTCGGCATATTGAGATAGTGAGGCATGCTACAAGGACAACAGTTGCCATGGCAGAGAATACAATAAAAATGTTACTCAATGTTGAAGTTGTAAGCAGCCTCAGGCCCTGAATCTCTGACAGTGATGTGTATTTGGATAGAAGATGAAAACAAATGACTGCACTGAATCAATACTCTGGAACTCATAATCTTGAATCACGCTGCTGGCTACTCAAGGATGACGGCATGATGCAACTTGCTGACTCCTAAACATAAACCACGAAGGGTTGTTTCTGTCTTTGAACTGCATCCAGGATTCATGTCAAACCTAAATGGAAGCTCTGCTGCTTTATCTTCTTCTCCTACCTGGTGCTCCCTTCCTGTCAGAGAGCCACAGCAAGTCTACGTCCAAGGACGGGAACTCTGAGTGAAGGTCATGCAAACAAACAGGAAATCGATTGTGCTTTGGAAATGAACATGGCTGAGGAGAGTTGCCTGAAATGTTACGTTTTAGTCTTTATAGAAATGAAGGTTATGCGGAAGTTCAATCAGGAGAAACCTCCATACACTCTCATCCATTCACAACCTTTCTGTCTCTTTCACTGGCTCCTACTCCATCAGCTGATTTTGGGGTGTTTCACTCTTATAACCAAACAGATTCGTCCACGTTCTCCCTGAGCCAATCATATCGTTGCAATCGAATTTTAAAACTCCTCTCTGCTGCTGTCAGTTGTCATTTCAGTGCAAACCGATGAAACCCGCCTCCACCCCTTCATCTCCAGTCTTCATCATATTCAGTGCCCAGTCCTGCTCCACATCCCTTCATCGGATCTTCAGCTACTCCCTTCACCACCACCACCACCAGTGTCCAGACTACCCCCTTTTATATACTACATCACGATGGAGTCTAATCGCCAATGACTTTGCACTATTCTACTTATCACGCACCATGTAATACATTATTGTTCATTCGATATGGGATCTCTCCTGATTGAACTGACATTAGAGGTTTGATTACACCTGCAGTTAAGGTGCATCATCTAGATGTTAAAATGTCCTGCTCTTCATAACGTATATCAACACCTATCACCTCATTATCAACGTTATACTGGCTGAGTTTCAGTTTCATTTCTATTAACAATATACCTACAATGTAACCGTTTACTGTGAATGCTGAAGTAGATATCATACATTACACCTGCTTCCCTCATGTGAAAAGATTAGGGCTGTCAAAGTAAACACGACAATAACGCGTTAAACGCAAATTCGTTTTAACACCACTAATTTCTTTAACGCATTAATCAATCTCCCGGAGGTTATATCGGGCTCAGTTTTAAAGCTAGAGTGAAGATACTGTCATCTTATGAAACTTGAAAACCTAGCTTGTCAGGAAGGAGGCTAAATAATGCTCCAAACTTGCACTGCTAAATTTAGGAAAAACTGGCATGGCCATTTTCGAAGGGGTCCCCTGACCTCTGACCTTAAGATATGTGAATGAAAATGGGTTCTATGGGTACCCACGAGTCTCCCCTTTACAGACATGCCCACTTTATGATAATCACATGCAGTTTGGGGCAAGTCATAGTCAAGTCAGCACACTGACACACTGACAGCTGTTGTTGCCTGTTGGGCTTGAGTTTGCCATGTTATGATTTCAGCATATTTTGTATGCTAAATGCAGTACCTGTGAGGGTTTCTGGACAATATTTGTCATTGTTTTGTGTTGTTAGTTGATGACAATAATAAATATATACATAAATTTACATAAAGCAAGCATATTTGTCCACTCCCATGTTGATAAGAGTATTAAATACTTGACAAATCTCCCTTTAAGGTACATTTTGAACAGATAAAAACTGTGTGATTAATTTACGACTAATCTTGATTAACTATTTTTATCGATTGACAGCCCTAGAATAGATGAATGATGAAAGTAATCAACATGGTAAACTGGAAGTGACTTTAAACTCCACGTCTTTATTAAACCAGAGACTAAAGATGTTCACAGTTTGTCATGTTGATTACCTTGACTATAAAATCACAGCACATATCAAACATCACTACAAAACCATAATCTACTATTAAATGAGCATTCTTTTAATTCCTCTTTTCCGCCTACTGGTAGATTCATACTTGTCTTTGTCAATAAAAATAACTTTCTTCATAGTAATTGCACAGTATCATTATTTTATTTTCCCACTTTCTTGGATCTTAATATCATATTTTATCACCTTGAACACCTAATATCCTTGGAAACTTACTGAAATATAAGTTAATTTATCACTGCAGAACTGTTTAACTGTTGTTGTCAAGACAATTTAATATAGTAGCTATGGTGGTAAAATATAATAAAGTTAAAGGTTACATGACAATAGACTTTTAAAGAAGCAAAGTCTATATTTACAATGTGTCTGCCTTGGTGGACACAACCAAATGTAATTAAAACATACTTTTTATTTAGCCTAGTATACATATTCCAGCCTACTGTCTTGTGGGTTTTATATGGTTAAATCATATGAAACAAAGTAGATAAAAGTTGCATTTCAGAGGTTTCCAGAGGAGGAACAAATGATGTTTGTTGATCCCATGTATGTTTTTTTTACTGTTGCAGAACTGTTTAACTGTTGTTGTCAAGACAATATAATATAGTAACTATATGGTGGTGCAATATAATAAAGTGAAAGGTTACATGACAATAGACTTTTAAAGGAGCAAAGTCTGTATTTACAATGTTTTTACCTTGGTGGACACAACCGGATGTAATATGAATTTATTTAATCTATTATAGATATTCCAGCCTACTGTCTTGTGGGTTTTATATGGTTAAATCATATGAAACAAAGTAGATGAAAGTTGCATTTCAGAGGTTTTCAGAAGAGAAACAAATGATGTTTGTGTTTTATTCTGGAAAAGAGTTCCAGAGAGCCTCCATACACTTTATGTTAATGTGTAAGTGAAGCTGCCAGTAGACTATCTCTATCTCTGGATGAATGTTTTATCAGATCATATGATACAAAGTAGATACAAGTTGCATTACAGAGGTTTTCAGAGGAGGAACAAATGATGTGTTTAATTCTAGTAAAGAGTTTTGCTTCCAGAGAGCCTCCATACACTTTATGTAAATGTGTAAGTGAAGCACCCAGTTGACTATCTATCTCTATCTCTGGATGAATGTTTCATCAGATGAGATCATGTGATATATACCTGTACCACTCCAGTCCCTTGTCGTAGTTTCGGTCGAAGAAGTGCGGCTCTGCTCCCACCGCCCTGATGTCCGGATGCAGCCGCAGGAACTCCAGCAGAGCCCGGGTTCCTCCTTTCTTCACCCCGATGATGATGGCCTGAGGCAACTTCTTACTCTCAGACTCATTGAGGAAACCTGACATGGCATTATCATCATCCAGCGCCCACTCGTCTCCTCTGCTGTCCAAGTCGTTCTCGTTATTCAGTAAGTCCCTGGACGAACCCACAGAGACAGAGGACTCCTGGTTGTCCACCTCAGAGTCGTTGCGCACAGAGGAGCTGTAGGTCGACAGGTTTGGCACCGTGGAGCAGTAGCCAACACAGCAATAAATCATGTACACCCAGAGGGACAGCATTATGCAGAACACAAACAGTTTGTTTTTCACGTGGGGTGATGATGGCACAACATGTAGATTGTGTAAAATCGGACTATATTCCATAGGACCGCCGGGAAAAAGTTATATTCCAGTTAACAGGCATGTTGGCAAAAGGCGCATCAGTCCTCCAGTGTCTCCATGACTCCAATCCTGCTGGACATCCTGGACAACCGGTGCGCAGCTTCTCAAAATACTAATTATAGGCAACATGGAAACTGAGATTGCTTAAACTCCACTTCTGTTGGAGTATGTGATAGATTTTTTTATTATTATAATTCTTGATAGAAAGAAAAATGTGGAAAAAATTAAAAAATGAAATCACAAAAGAGTCAGTGGAAATATCAGCAGGTGAGCGTTACGCGCGTCAGAGACTCAGTTTGTCTTCCATCACTTGCTCTCTCTCAGTGTGTGAGCGCTCAGTCACACAGCAGCACCAAGTTATCTAGGCAGCAGCATCAAGCAGGACAGAGTGGGGACAACATACTTCCTGTAGGGCCTTTCAAAATAAACTTGGGTTACGGTGTAGTCAAGACTAAAGCTCAGAAAATAAAAAATAATATTTGTATCCTAAGAAATTAATCATCAAGCACCAAAACATGTTTTCCTCACAGTGTTTTCATTCATTCAATATTAATATTATTATATTATTATAAGCTTTCAGATTCTGAAAAAATGTCTGAAAAAAAAGATCTTAAAAATGTCTGAAAAAAATGTCTGAAAAAAAAAATCTAAAAAACTGTTCAAAACAAAAAGTGTCCAAAAAAAAAGATCTGAAAAAATGTCAGAAAAAAGAGTCTGAAAAAATGTCAGAAAAAAAAGATCTGAAAAAATGTCAGAAAAAAAAAATCTAAAAAATTGTCTGGAAAAAAAAGATCTAAAAAAATGCCCAAAAAAAAAGATCTGAAAAAAGTCTGAAAAAAAAGTCTGAAAAAATGTCTAAAACAAAAATTCCCAAAAAGAAAATCTGAAAAATGTCCGAAAAAAAAATCTAAAAAAATGTCTGGAAAAAAAAGATCTAAAAAAATGGCCAAAAAAAAGATCTGAAAAAAGATCTGAAAAAAGTCTGAAAAAAGTCTGAAAAAAAGTCTGAAAAAAAAGTCTGAAAAAAAAATCTGAAAAATGTCGGACAAAAAAAGTCTGAAAAAAAGTCTGAAAAAATGTCCGAAAAATAAAATCTAAAAAAATGTCCAAAAAAAAGTGTCCAAAAAAAAAGTTTTAAAAAAAGTCCGAAAAAAAATATCTGAAAAATGTCTGAAAAAAAAGTCTTAAAAAATGTTTAGTTAAAAAGTCTGAAAAAAAAATCTGAAAAATTTCCAAAAAATATATCTGAAAAATGTCCTAAAAAAAAGTCTAAAAAAAGTCTGAAAACAAAGTCTGAAAAAAAGTCTGAAAAAAAAAATCTAAAAAAATGTCCAAAAAAAAGTGTCCAAAAAAAAAGTTTTAAAAAATGTCCGAAAAAAAACATCTGAAAAATGTCTGAAAAAAAAGTCTTAAAAAATGTTTAGTTAAAAAGTCTGAAAAAAAATATCTAAAAAATTTCCAAAAAAATATATCTGAAAAATGTCTGAAAAAAAAATCTACAAAAAGTGTCCAAAAAAAGTGTCCAAAAAAAAGTTTTAAAAAAAGTCCGAAAAAAAAGATCTGAAAAAATGTCTGAAAAAAAAAAATGAAAAATGTCGGACAAAAAAAGTCTGAAAAAAAAGATCTGAAAAAAGTCTGAAAAAAAAGTCTGAAAAAATGTCTGAAAAAAAAGATCTGAAAAAATGTCTGAAAATTTTTTTTTTTAAAAATTGTCTGGAAAAAAAGATCTAAAAAAATGTCCAAAAAATAAATATCTGAAAAAAGTCTGAAAAAAAGTCTGAAAAAAAATATCTGAAAAAAATCTGAAAAAAAGTCTGAAAAAAAAAATCTAAAAAAATGTCCAAAAAAAAGTGTCCAAAAAAAAGTTTTAAAAAATGTCCGAAAAAAAATATCTGAAAAATGTCTGAAAAAAAAGTCTTAAAAAATGTTTAGTTAAAAAGTCTGAAAAAAAATCTGAAAAATTTCCAAAAAATATATCTGAAAAATGTCCTAAAAAAAAGTCTAAAAAAAGTCTGAAAACAAAGTCTGAAAAAAAGTCTGAAAAAAAAAATCTAAAAAAATGTCCAAAAAAAAGTGTCCAAAAAAAAAGTTTTAAAAAATGTCCGAAAAAAAACATCTGAAAAATGTCTGAAAAAAAAGTCTTAAAAAATGTTTAGTTAAAAAGTCTGAAAAAAAAGATCTGAAAAAATGTCCGAAATTTTTTTTTTTTAAATTGTCTGGAAAAAGAAGATCTAAAAAAATGTCCACAAAAAAGATCTGAAAAAAGTCTGAAAAAAAAGTCTGAAAAAATATCTGAAAAAAAAGATCTGAAAAAATGTCTGAAAATTTTTTTTTTTAAAAATTGTCTGGAAAAAAGATCTAAAAAAATGTCCAAAAAATAAATATCTGAAAAAAGTCTGAAAAAAAGTCTGAAAAAAAAGATCTGAAAAAAGTCTGAAAAAAAGTCTGAAAAAAAAATCTGAAAAAAAAATCTGAAAAATGTCGGACAAAAAAAGTCTGAAAAAAAGTCTGAAAAAAAAGTCTGAAAAAAAGTCCGAAAAAAAAAATCTTAAAAATGTCTGAAAAAAAAAATCTAAAAAAATGTCCAAAAAAAAGTGTCCAAAAAAAAAGTTTTTAAAAAAGTCCGAAATAAAAGATCTGAAAAAATGTCCGAAATTTTTTTTTTTTTTAAATTGTCTGGAAAAAAAAGATCTAAAAAAATGTCCAAAAAAAAAGATCTGAAAAAAGTCTGAAAAAAATGTCTGAAAAACAAATATGAAAAATGTCGGACAAAAAAAGACTGAAAAAAATGTCCGGAAAAAAAAATCTTAAAAATGTCTGAAAAAGAAAATCTAAAAAAATGTCAAAAAAAAAGTGTCCAAAAAAAAAGTTTTTAAAAAATCCGAAAAAAAATATCTGAAAAATGTCCGAAAATTTTTTTTTTTTTAAATTGTCTGGAAAAAAAAGATCTAAAAAAATGTCCACAAAAAAGATCTGAAAAAAGTCTGAAAAAAATGTCTGAAAAAAAAATATGAAAAATGTCGGACAAAAAAAGTCTGAAAAAAAAGTCTGAAAAAAAAATTTGAAATATGTCGGAAAAAAAAAAAATATAAAAAAATGTCCAAAACAAAAAGTGTCCAAAAAATAAAATCTGAAAAAAAGTCTGAAAAAATGTCTGAAAAATTTCCAAAAAAATATATCTGATAAATGTCCTAAAAAAAAAGTCTGAAAAAATGTCCTAAAAAAAAAATCTTAAAAATATCTGAAAAAAAAAATCTAAAAAAATGTCCAAAAAAAAGTGTCCAAAAAAAAAGTTTTAAAAAAAGTCCGAAAAAAAAGATCTGAAAAAATGTCCGAAATTTTTTTTTTTTTAAATTGTCTGGAAAAAAAAGATCTAAAAAAATGTCCAAAAAAAAAGATCTGAAAAAAGTCTGAAAAAAATGTCTGAAAAACAAATATGAAAAATGTCGGACAAAAAAAGTCTGAAAAAAAATATCTGAAAAAAGTCTGAAAAAAAAATCTGAAAAATGTTGGACAAAAAAAGTCTGAAAAAAAATATCTGAAAAAAGTCTGAAAAAAAAATCTGAAAAATGTTGGACAAAAAAAGTCTGAAAAAAAATATCTTAAAAATGTCTGAAAAAAATGTCTGAAAAAAAAATCTAATAAAATGTCCAAAACAAAAAGTTTCAAAAAAAAAAAATCTGAAAAAAAGTCTGAAAAAATGTACGAAAAAAAAAATCTGAAAAATGTCGGACAAAAAAATACTGAAAAAACAAATCTGAAAAATGTCTGAAAAATAAAATCTAAAAAAATGTCCAAAAAAAAGTCCGAAAAAAAAGTCTGAAAAAATGTCTGAAAAAAAAATCTGAAAAATGTCTGAAAAAAAAAATCTAAAAAAATGTCCAAAAAAACGTGTCCAAAAAAAAAGTTTTAAAAAAAGTCCGAAAAAAAATATCTGAAAAATGTCTGAAAAAAAGTCTTAAAAAATGTTTAGTTAAAAAGTCTGAAAACAAATATCTGAAAAATTTCCAAAAAAATATATCTGAAACATGACGGACAAAAAAAGACTGAAAAAAAAATCTTAAAAATGTCTGACAAAAAAGGTCTGAAAAAAAAGATCTGAAAAAAGTCTGAAAAATGTCGGACAAAAAAAGTCTGAAAAAAAATATCTTAAAAATGTCTGAAAAAAATGTCTGAAAAACAAAATCTAAAAAAATGTCCAAAACAAAAAAATCTGAAAAAAGATCTGAAAAAATGTAAAAAAAAAAGATCTGAAAAAAGTCTGAAAAAAAAGTCTGAAAAACAAATATGAAAAATGTCGGACAAAAAAGGTCTGAAAAAAAAGTCTGAAAAAAATATCTGAAAAATGTCGGACAAAAAAAGTCTGAAAAAAAGATCTTAAAAATGTCTGAAAAAAATGTCTGAAAAAAACGATCTTAAAAATGTCTGAAAAAAAAGATCTGAAAAAATGTCCGAAATTTTTTTTTTTTAAATTGTCTGGAAAAAAAAGATCTAAAAAAATGTCCAAAAAAAAATATCTGAAAAAAGTCTGAAAAAAATGTCTGAAAACAAAATATGAAAAATGTCGGACAAAAAAAGTCTGAAAAAAAGTCTGAAAAAAAAGTCTGAAAAAAAAATCTGAAAAATGTCGGACAAAAAAAGTCTGAAAAAAAAGATCTGAAAAAAGTCTGAAAAAAAAGTCTGAAAAAAAGTCTGAAAAAAAAATCTGAAAAATGTCGGACAAAAAAACTCTGAAAAAAAAGATCTTAAAAATGTCTGAAAAAAATGTCTGAAAAACAAAATCTAAAAAAATGTCCAAAACAAAAAAATCTGAAAAAAGATCTGAAAAAATGTAAAAAAAAAAAAGATCTGAAAAAAAAGTCTGAAAAACAAATATGAAAAATGTCGGACAAAAAAGGTCTGAAAAAAAAGATCTGAAAAAAGTCTGAAAAAAAAGTCTGAAAAAAAAGTCTGAAAAATGTCGGACAAAAAAAGTCTGAAAAAAAGTCTGAAAAAAAGTCTGAAAAAAAAATCTGAATAATGTCGGACAAAAAAAGTCTGAAAAAAAAGATCTTAAAAATGTCTGAAAAAAATGTCTGAAAAACAAAATCTAAAAAAATGTCCAAAACAAAAAAATCTGAAAAACGATCTGAAAAAATGTCAAAAAAAAAAAGATCTGAAAAAAGTCTTAAAAAAAAGTCTGAAAAAAAAATCTGAAAAATGTCGGACAAAAAAGGTCTGAAAAAAAAGATCTGGAAAAAGTCTGAAAAAAAAATCTGAAAAATGTCGGACAAAAAAAGTCTGAAAAAAAGATCTTAAAGATGTCTGAAAAAAATGTCTGAAAAACAAAATCTAAAAAAATGTCCAAAACAAAAAAATCTGAAAAAAGATCTGAAAAAATGTAAAAAAAAAAAAGATCTGAAAAAAAAGTCTGAAAAACAAATATGAAAAATGTCGGACAAAAAAGGTCTGAAAAAAAAGATCTGAAAAAAGTCTGAAAAAAAAGTCTGAAAAAAAAGTCTGAAAAATGTCGGACAAAAAAAGTCTGAAAAAAAAGATCTGAAAAAAGTCTGAAAAAAAAGTCTGAAAAAAAGTCTGAAAAAAAAATCTGAATAATGTCGGACAAAAAAAGTCTGAAAAAAAAGATCTTAAAAATGTCTGAAAAAAATGTCTGAAAAACAAAATCTAAAAAAATGTCCAAAACAAAAAAATCTGAAAAACGATCTGAAAAAATGTCAAAAAAAAAAAGATCTGAAAAAAGTCTGAAAAAAAAGTCTGAAAAAAAAATCTGAAAAATGTCGGACAAAAAAGGTCTGAAAAAAAAGATCTGGAAAAAGTCTGAAAAAAAAATCTGAAAAATGTTGGACAAAAAAAGTCTGAAAAAAAGATCTTAAAGATGTCTGAAAGAAATGTCTGAAAAAAAAAATCGAAAAAAATGTACAAAACAAAAAAATCTGAAAAAAGATCTGAAAAAAGTCTGAAAAAAATGTCCAAAAAAAGTGTCCAAAAAAAAAGTTTTAAAAAAAGTCCGAAAAAAAAGATCTGAAAAATGTCTGAAAAAAAAGTCTTAAAAAATGTTTAGTTAAAAAGTCTGAAAAATTTCCAAAAAAATATATCCGAAAAATGTCCTAAAAAAAAGTCTGAAAAAATGTCCGAAAAAAAATATCTGAAAAATGTCGAACAAAAAAAGACTGAAAAAAAAAATCTTAAAAATGTCTGAAAAAAAAAAATCTAAAAAATGTCCAAAAAAAAAGTTTTAAAAAAAGTTCGAAAAAAAAGATCTGAAAAATGTCTGAAAAAAAAGTCTTAAAAAATGTTTAGTTAAAAAGTCTGAAAAAAAAGATCTGAAAAATTTCCAAAAAAAAAGATCTGAAAAATGTCCTAAAAAAAAAGTCTGAAAAAAAAGATCTTAAAAATGTCTGAAAAAAATGTCTGAAAAAAAAAATCTAAAAAAATGTCCGAAAAAAAATATCTAAAAAAATGTCTGGAAAAAAAATATCTAAAACAATTACCAAAAAAAAAAGTGTGAAAAAAAAGATCTTAAAAATGTCTGAAAAAAATGTCTGAAAAAAAAATCTAAAAAAATGTCCGAAAAAAAAATATCTAAAAAAATGTCTGGAAAAAAAATATCTAAAAAAATGTCCAAAAAAAAATATCTGAAAAAAGTCTGAAAAAATGTCCGAAACAAAAGTCTGAAAAAATGTCAGAAAAAATGTCAGAAAAAAAAATGTCTTGAAAAAAAATATCTAAAAAAATTACCAAAAAAAAAATATCTAAAAGAATGTCCAAAAAAAATGTCTGAAAAAGAAGTCTGAAAAAAAGTCTAAAACAAAAAGTCTGAAATGTGTCTGAAAAAAAAATCTGAAAAATGTCTGAAAAAGAAGTCTGAAAAAAAGTCAAAAACAAAAAGTCTGAAAAAAAAGATCTGAAAAAAGTCTGAAAAAATGTCCGAAAAAAAAGTCTGAAAAAAAGATCTGAAAAATGTGGGACAAAAAATGTCCGAATAAATGTCCGAAAAAAGAGATCTAAAAAAATGTCTGAAAAAAAAGTCTGAAATATTGTCCAAAACAAAAAGTTCTGAAAAGAAAAATCTAAAAAAACAAAACATTCATATTTAGACCACGATGAATAAAGAAAGTCTGGGGCATTTAAGAATGTACTTCCATTTTTCTTTACACTCATGAAAACACATTTTGGCTTTCAGGCTGCAGTAAAGCCTTGTGTTAATTCAAAGCAATATTATGTAAGTAAAAAAAAAAAAAGTCACACCCTTTAATATATAAAAAAAACAAAAAACAGTCCTTGTCATCTCAAACAAATAGTAAATAATATTACTACCATGATGTCACTGTATTCAAAGGTTATATCATAATATGCAAGTCAAGTCAATTTTATTCTTATAGCTCAATATCACAAATCACAAATTCGCCTTTAAAAACTGTACAGGATACAACACCCTCTGTCCTTTACAGTGCGACCCTCTCATCGGATGAGGAAAACATTGAACGCCTTTTTAACAGGGAAAAAAATGGAAGAAACCTCAGGAAGAGCAACACAGGAGGAATCCCTCTTCCAGGATGGACAGACGTGCAATAGATGTCGTGTATGCAGAGTAACAACATAATGAAAATACAATATAGATAATTCATATGACAAAATAAAAATGATAAATAGAATGTGAAACATATATGAGAAGGTGGATCCAGGATGATGTCAAGCAGCTTCCAGGCGTAGCCAAAAAGATAGAGGCTGATCAACACGACCTCTACACCATGTTACCTAGAGAGAGGACCAGATTTTAGTTTTTAGTTCATATCTGCTTTGGTAAATGACTGTTTCCCATGCCAGCAATAACAATTATATGCAAATTATCTCAACAAATTGGGTTAATTGAGCATATCACCTTTATTAGTGATGCTAATTGCTAATTATTATGTGCAAATATGTGTTCCAACGGTGAAATCAATGCATACACCTTTTGTAAGTTATTGTCTTTGGGTTTTGGTACTGCTTGAATTTCTTCCAGTGATTTGCATTAAAAACAGCTGTTCTGTACAAAATACTCACTAGCATCACTTTTATTTTGAAATTTGTCAAGGTTCCTTTCCTGTTCTGTCTTTTTTTTGTGGTTATTGACGCAGAAACTCAGGAGGGCTGAACTACCAGAGGAGCTGAGCAATCCCTCCTACCTAAACATGATTACAGCCTTGTTAATATCACACACTGGATTACATTACAAACCAAGTCCATGTCAGTAAAACGTGACTCATTTTTATTTTCAGATATGATGGAATAAGGATAAGATCAGCAGCACAAGTGAAGAAAAACATCTTTTCTTATTACAGTAAAGGCTTACAGCTGTTTGAGATGAATGAACTTGACATCAATCATCCAGTTTGTCTCCCCTTGTTTGGTATAAAACACAAAATATAAACTTTCCTGTGTCAAAAGTCCTGTCAAGTTATTTGGATGACAAATAGAGAATACACACAGAATAGAGCTTTCTGCTGCTCATGATCTTGAAAACAGAATACAAAAGTCTCCCACGACGATTTAAGACATGTTTACATCGTTACATGTGCACTTCTGTCATTTGAACTGCAAACGTCAGCTTTACAGCACAAAACAAGTGACAAGAAAATATGTGTCACGGATCAGCTGTTTCTTTAACAGCTTCACACGTTTCCTGGTATTGTGGGAGGAACGGTCCAGTGACTCAGAGCTGATTGGCCTCATAATCCTTCATAATTGCTCTTGTAATCATTCCAAACAACACCGTCCTACGTAAACACATACTATCAGCTTGTGTGGGGATCCATAAAAGTTAATAATTTACGTTTTATAGGGGTGTGGTGGTGAAGAAGTGTGATCACGACTTCTGAAAACGGCACCAAAAGTTTGTGTGTGTTAGCACCTCCTCTTGGGGGTCAAAGGCCGTCGGTCCCACTGCACCCCTGAGCTAGCAGAGGATTAGCAGGATTACCTCAGAGCTGCCATGTCAGTCAGAGTTTCACCAGAGACAACCCTGCCCCCTTCATCTAAGCCCCTTATCTCATCTCCCAGACACCGCTATATATGATATATGTGGTATGTATGTGTGTCTCTTCTAATCCTAAGAGTTGCATTTCCACAGTGCATGAGCACAAGATAACCTGTTTGGGAAAATGTGTGCGTCGAGGGGGTTTTGGTTGGAGCGACACAGTCATGGTTTGCCCTTTCTGCTCCGTGTGTACACACCGTGTTTGTCTTTGCAATGTGTAACTCTCTGGGTGGAAGTTGAACAGTTGAGTTCAAGTGTTGTTAGAGTATTAACTTTAAAGTTACTCTGAAGTCTAAAAAAAGAAAAAACTCTTTCCTGTGTTTAGCAAATGGAGGAAGACATTTATAGGTTTCCATGTCTTTGACAGATAGTCTTCTACAACACTTTATCCGTACACCCAGAGCTCCCAGTATGAGAACACTATCAGTAAATACAAACACGAATAAATCAATACACGTCTGTTTTGAAATATGTTTGTCTAACTTTTACGACAACGAATTAGTCACAACCGAAGTTTTTAAGACAAATTCAGCCGGCTCTTGCCAAGTGTGTAAGCACACTGTAACTCTCTAATGGAGCATAACCAGACAAACAGAGTAATAATATGAACAATTAACGTCTCCTTAATAGCTCAGATAATATTATATCTGGAAATGTTGCGACTGCCATAAGAACAATATAGCCTAAGTGAATTAAACAAAAAAATGTGCTAAAGTAGCCAGTATTAGTAAGTAAATAAGTACAATTTATTACCATTACCTCTCACAGTCACAAAGTGCTTAATAAGGACATTATGCCACATACAAGAAAGAAATAATATAAGATGACCACATGAGCCACGTGCTTAAGTGCAAAAAAAACACAATACATAGCGTTTCGAAAATAAATTTAAAAAATCACGTATTCACACAGGAATAATTTTGCCTGCTTTCAGAGTAATATTATCAATATAATATTATATCGAAGTCATGATTCTGGCCACCTGACTAATGAAAGTCCAATATTCAAGCTTTCTTCACCAGCTAGTTGCAACCGGTTTCTGCTGCTTGATGTTGGACAGGTAGCATATGAATCAGAGCTTCTTTGCTGAAAACAACAACATTATATAGTCAAATATCTCTTTATATTTTCAAAAAAAATACTCAGTTATTTCAACAGACAGCACATTAATAGTATAAATACATATAAATTAAGGTTAAAGTCATTGTTAAGTCCCTTAAGAATTTAATGAAGGTGCTGTAAAAACTAATTATATATTGATCCTTTGAAGGATGATATTTAGATGCATTTATAATGATTTATGTTCACTACACTATGACGTGTAAAAAGGGAACATGGGCCTTATTTTTGCGAGTTTTCATTTTTGTTTGCGTTGAGGGGATTGACAGACTTCAAAGTAGATCACAGACATGGAAGGATGACACTTACTGTATGTTTCGATATCCATACTACCACACTATTTAGTATGCCAGAAAAATACTTAGTACTATGCCCCAATACATAGTATGTCAAATGCAGTATGCCAAAAATACCAGGATGTCCTACTTCATCCGATCACATTTTGCAGTATGTAAGCCAGCATGCTTCTCTGGCTATTCTGACCCACAATCCTTTGCACAGCGGATATATGAGGAAGAAGTAAAGTTCAAGGAGCAACGTTATGACAAAGTAGTATGTCCCGATTGTATGCATACTGCATGCAAACAGTACGTGCTTTATAAGGGCAGCTGCAGTACGTACTAAAAGTAAAAAGAAAAAGTATGTGATTTGGAACGTAGCTTTTGAGTAAGAACCAGTGGGCAACCTCCAGGTCTGAGAAGTGAAGCCATGAACATGAGTTTATGGTCTCAGTCGCTAGTTTCAAGTCTTCTTTAATACAGCATGATGTTCATTTAGTAAATTATGGTCCCATTTAGAGTCAAATAGACCATAAAGCAGGGGATGCTTTGGGGCGTGGCTACCTTGTGATTGACAGGTCGCTACCACGGCGTTGTCCGGTCTGGGAGTTGTCCGTGTTTTTGCCTTACAACTTTAACCCTTACACAGTGTGTTTTCAGTTCATGAAATTAAATTGTAATATTTTGGTCGCCTGAAAAAGTCTTATTCAGTGTTCGGTTGTACTTCGGTCCACCCTCACGAGTCATTTCTGGTTGCAAAGGCTTCAAAACCGTAGTCTACAAACCAGTGGGTGACGTCACAGGGACTACGTCCACTTCTTAAATAAGTCTATGGTAAGAACAAAAGACACCTGAGGGAGGATACACAAGCAGACACAGCTTTTCCAGAGCTCCGTAAAGTTGTTGTGTGCTAATTTGTTCCATCTGTTGTGCTTCATGATGTGCAGAGAAAACACCTCACACACATACACTCACACACACACACACACACACACACACACACACACACACACACACACACACACTTGTTCCCTCTGTGTCATCTCACAAGGACTCAGGAGAAGTAAACCGGACACACTAAAGGGAGTGCTTGACTTGTTCTACACATCCTCAGTACGATTACACTAACTGAACCATGTTAACACACTCCTCTTCTGCAGCCTAAACAGATGACACACACACACGGCACCCGGCTCATACATGAAAACCAGACCGTTAAATAAAGTCAGGACACTGATACGGTATCGTCTGTCGTCCCGTGCAGCTACAGTTTAAACAAATGCAACCTGATCTTAACCTTTGTGTATTTGGGTTGTCAGCCTACGAGCCATTTTCTAATTAAAAAAGTTCTGAGTTTTCACACACAGAAGTTTTTCTTTCATTGTCAGGCGAAGAAAAACGAACGCTGTGTCTTCAAGGACACATGGCGTCCCACACATCCGCCAGCACAATACAGCTTTAATGGAGCTGTTAACAACTTGTGCTTCTTATCACCTATGTCCTGTCAACATGGTTGCAAAACAACTTTTCAGCGTTCCTGCAGTTGTGATAATAAAGTGGGAATCAGGTGGAGCCCTGTGTGTATTCTTGTGTTCATGCTGTTATTACAATCTACAAGGTCTTATGTGCACATATAGTCTAATACACAATTAAACATACACAGACATCACGTTGCACTAACGTCACTGTTGGATCAACCTCCAGATGTCAGAGATCTGAGCCCATTAGAGGCTAAAGTGGACTGATGAATGACCTCATCCGCCGCTCCGTCCCAGAAAGAACAAACAAATGCAAACACCGACGAGGTCTTCCACACGCAAAGCCCTCAGTCTAATGACAGGGTTATTAGGTGAACCGAGAGGCAGATCAAGACAACTGCTCCGGCTCCTTAAGTCCTCCTTCAAGGTCTTCAGCTGTGGCTAAGGCCATTTAAAATGTCTATAAATTCTCTGGAGCTGTGCTAGAGACCATCTTATCTTCTGTTAGCCGCAGCCTGAGCGGATTTCCTCGCTTGATCCTGTAGAAAAGGTCTTATCTGCTGTCCTCCTGGACCTGGAAGCAGCTCTGTGGCAGGTAGGAGGGCTCAAACAGGCTTAGATGTTCTGGTCCTGCCATGTCTCGCACGAACTAAAAGAAATCCTGTAATGCTGTTAGCTCGTTTATCATAGGCGAGTGTGAAACAGGATGCACTGACTTTTTTGGGAATGAGCGTTTGTGAAATCAGAGTTGAATCTGGATGCTTTGAAAACATGAAGCAGGATCTGCTGACAATCACTTTAAAAGCTTTTATCCAGTTAGACAAATGAAAGCTTGTCAAACACGTAATTGTAATGGTTTAAGAAAACTACCTCATGCTGACATGCCCTATTTGTTTTGCCATTCTTTTACCCTATAAAGAAGCTCTGTGTACAGACCATACGTTGTTACAGCACTGAAGTTGTCTCAAAGGTTTTTCAGTATCAAAACAGTTTGTGTAATCATACGAGTTGTCTGGATCTTCTTCACAATATCTAGTTCACAACTTCATCATCAAGGTTGCGGTATCGGGTATGATACTACTTTGTCACTTAATTTTCACGTCTATTTCAGTTTAGCTTATGTACTTACACTTTCAAAGGAACACACGTACAGCAAACTTTCTGGTAACAGTTTTCATTAGGGCACATTCAAGATGAGCCGGTTAGATTTGTGTTCAACTTGATCCCAACTTGCTCTGACGTCGTTCACCCGCGGGCAACGATAACTTCATGAGATCAAGGGCGGCCGCAGTTTTTAGAGCCAGGCGCAGCAGTTGCTCTCCATTGACTGCAAGACCTAGGGCATGATGGGAAACGCCTGGCTGTCGCCCAATCAAGGAGCTGATTCGCTCTTAGTTTTGACAGAAACTTTCTGTGTAATTGTGATATTTAATGCTAGATTGTTGCTATTAGTGTCATGTCGTGCAATGAAGCTTTCATCTGTTAACAAACATGCAGTATCCTGTGTGGCTGATAATAATAATTATAATAATGACGGTTATTTATAAACACTTATCGAAACGAGTGCTCATTACAAAGTGCTTTACAAGGCAGAATAAAATAAAAATAATAGAAGATATAATCCAATGCCAGATACACGCACATTTCCACATATATTTACAAACAAATATGAATAAAACCGAACGTGGTCTGAAAACGAAAAGTAGCCTACAGATCGGGTCTAACAGGATGGCATTTTTCCTGTGACTTCCTGTGAATTCTTTGTAGGCTGCTGGAAACGGTTTCAAACGGTCCGACTTGACTGCAGCTTTTTGTCACCGCTCCCTGCTACCGCGCCTGATCTCGTCTACTTTCCAGGCGAGGCGCAGTTCATCTCTAACGAGCCTGTTATTAAGTCAGACAATTAAACTGTCAGTAAAAGAAGGGCCATCTCAGAGCATGGGGGTTAGAGTTCTGCCATTACATGCTTTTAGCTGTTCTGTCTTGTACCATCAGATGGGGTTTGTAGGCATCATTTGATTGAGGTTCTACGGTATAATTAAAGACGTGATACTCATTTAAATGTCAGAGGATGGGCAGCTAAATTCTCCTGATGTCACAACATCACGCAATGATCGCGTGATCACATATCACACGAAAATCCATCTTGTCAGGCTTCAAGTGATGCGTTTGTGTCCGGCAAGCCAGTGCACGGACCAGCCAGCGTCCTTTTACGACACTGAGAGGCGACTGTTCGTTCTAAACAACAAAATAGTGCTGCAGGAATGAGTCCTAAAACCCAGAAATGAGTTGGGATTTTAGCACTTCTGGTTCCCTCGTCTGGAAGTCAATGGGTTTTTTGAATGGGTTTATAGATGCCTGAAATAAGGTCTGTGGTTAACACAAGCTTAAGGGACTTTTACATTTTGTTTCGTTAGCTTTTTACTTCTGGCGATTGTATTCACACTTCATATAAAAATCAAAAAATGGTGTTCATTTGTGAAGATTATCTTGCTGAACAAAACCTGTAATAATCATAAACGTTTGCTGGCCACAGAGCTTATTTTCTGCAATAATCCAAAACCCAATGGAGAAATCCCATTGGCTCTTTGTCGAGGGAACCAAGGGCGATGAGAACTTCCTGGTTGGCCTACAAAAATATGTCATCCCTGTAGAACTCTATGCCGGCTCCTAAAGAGGTTAGCATTGATGCTGCAATAGCATCAGCTATATCAGAACTGGAGAGTATTTCTTCTTTGACAGAAGAGCAAAGAACGACACTGAAGGCTTTTCTTGATGGAAAAGACGTTTTCGCTCTTCTCCCGACTGGCTTCGGCAAGAGTTTGATTGACAGATAGTTCATCCAATCACCTCCCAAGTACTTTTTTGAAAGTGCCGGCCCTTTTCCGAACAGTTTCCAGTGACGGCTTCTCAGATGGTTCTGTGAAAAAAAACATCTGGATCCGGTTTGGTGCCATCTAGACAGAGAAGCAAATCCTATTTTGCAGCTGCTTCTGCTTCAGGTGTTACTTCTCCTAAAAGATGGCTACCATAATCACTGCCAAGGTCTAATTATCAATGGAGAACTATGTGTTTAGATATGAAATGTCTTTGATATCTGTTGGAGTTACAGGAATATAATGCTTTCATTTATGTATTCGTCGTCTTTCTTTACAAGCTTATTCAGAAACACAATCATTCTGGGTTTTTTCAACCCCCCACTGCTGCTTCATTATCATATATACAGATAATAACTTCAAAGCATAATGCAACCTTGCCATTTGACCATTTCCAAAAACAGATCCCACCAGTCAAAGAACACATGTTGACTGTGTTCAAAAGGTTTACAGCGAACATTCACTGGCAACGGCGGCAACTAGATACCCTCAAGTGCTGGGCTTGGAGGCTGGGTGTCCCTCAGGGGGTATATCCTGGATGAAAACGTAGCCCATTATTCGAGCTGAGAACAGGTGCTTTCAACAAAGAAGGCTGCATCATTATGGTCCTGTGGGAAATGAGGGAAAATATCAAGGTCCAGGAATTTACGATGTGGCCTTTAGAAAGCAAAGCAGATCAGATGCCCGGGGTTGTGAGTCAAACTAGAGGAGCCATTTATAGAATAAAGATGGAAAAACAAGGAAAGCTTCTTCTATTAAGCAGGAATGGACGAGAGTTTTCTTAACCAGCATACAGCAGGTTAATTGGACTATTACTTGGTCAAAGAGTCATTTTGAATCTGTCATGTATGATGGATCGCATTCATTATTGTAATTACGTATCACTGGATGACAAACACATAAAACATGGTGCAATTATTTTATATTTTAATCCAAATGATACACATAAATAACACTTTAATTCTAATGGAGTTCTCTCCAACCTCTCTAAATCTTCTTTTTATTTTTCTTAGAAGCACAAAACAAAGAGCTGAGCATGCTGCAGCATGGTTCATAAACCATTTACTTGGTTTGTGTCTTAATTATTTGATCTTTACTCTCAGCCAGTATTTATTGTTCGGTGGAAGAGACCGTGCATGTCAGCAAATACTCTGAGGTCACAAGAAAGCAGATTTGTGGCCAAGAAAAATGTTTCACTGAAGCTCCGTCTGGGTGGAGGTCCTCTAAAGACGCGTTATGCTCCACTTTTCCACCACCTCTCCTTCCCCGTGCTTTTGTTTCAACATTCCTGACGTGCCTTTTCTCTCACTTCCCTTTCATTTCACTCACCAAGTACTTACGAATCTCACTTCCCCACTCAAATATCTTGAGCATCTCTTGAGTATCAAGTTAGAAGAACCTTTGCCTCTAAAGCTTCCTCACTCCGGGTACACGGATACTCTTGCCACCCATGGTGTTGATCTCCAGCTCCATGCTCCACTGTAGCCTTCATCCAGGGCCATGGCTCCTGTCAGACCAGACCGGGGTCCCTTTGATCTGGGCTGAGATGACAAGGCTGTGTGGTCCCAGCGCCCCAGGCCTCTTCTGTCACCACAGGCAGAATATGACAAGGTCACTCAGGGCTCATGAGCTCCAGTCTACCTATATGACTCGGTGTGGGGAACACGGCTAAAGACTTCCAAGGGCCCCAAGCTGAGGCACAAATTGCTCCTCGTGTTTAAGGAAAGGTGGTCTGTTGATGTTTGGTACAAACTAGGGCTGTCAATCGATTAAAATAATCGCGATTTCTTGCATGATTGTCCGTAGTTAATTGCGATTAATCGCACATCATTTATATGTTCAAAATGTACCTTAAAGGGAGATTTGTCAAGTATTTAATACTCTTATCAACATGGGAGTGGGCAAATATGCTTGCTTTATGCAAATGTATGTATATATTTATTATTGGAAATGAATTAACAACACAAAACAATGACAAATATTGTACTGAAACCCTCACAGGTACTGCATTTAGCATAAATAATATGCTCAAATCATAACATAACAGCCGAACAGGCACACTGACACACAGGCAACAACAGTTGTCAGTGTGTCAGTGTGCTGACTTGACTATGACTTACCCCAAAATGCATGTGAGTATCATAAAGTGTGCATGTCTGTAAAGGGGAGACTCGTGGGTACCCATAGAACCCATTTTCATTCACATATCTTGAGGTCAGAGGTCAAGGGCCCCCTTTGAAAATGGCCATGCCAGTTTTTCCTCGCCGAAATGTAGCGTAACTTTGGAGCGTTATTTAGCCTCCTTTGTGACAAGCTAGTACGACATGGTTGGTACTAATGGATTCATTAGGTTTTTTAGTTTTATTAGATGTATCTTCTCTAGCTTTAAAACTGAGCACCTAAAAATCGCAAGTTGCATTAATGCATTAAAGAAATTATTGGCGTTAAAACTAATTTGCATTAACGCGTTATTATCGTGTTAACTTTGACAGCCCTATTACAAACAAATTGAACTAAAAGTCAAAGATCTGTGCGCACAGTTACGTTCTGGTACTGTACATTACCATCATAAGCTATAGAAACAGGCAGGTTTACTGGTCTCCCTGAAGAGAAAACACTTTTGTTTGTTCTGTGATTAATATTGAAGATGAAGTCCATTTTATGTTTTATTGTTCATTGCACGATGATTTACATTTTTCAGTAAAATTTCTGATTGGTTCTTCTGGATTGATGGTTATTTAGAAAAAGAGCTGTTTTTTTTGGAGGGGAGCCTTTTTATGTGGCAGATTTTATTCAGTTTTGTTATGTTCATGTCTGACAAATGTTTTACCACTGCAACAGTATTTTTGGCCTCTTAAAAGTCCATATGGGCTGGGTACTTCTCTCTGCATGACATAATGAATAACATAACTAACTATAGCTGTACATAACTGCATAAATGCATGTAGTGGATATGTTTGTAGTGGATATGTAGTGGAGCCTCAGTGTTGCAAAAGTTTAGTAAGAATACATTCTGATTGAAGAGTAACTAACTCAAGACATTTCCAGGCAGACCACTTAAATAAATCACAAATAGCTCAAACACATGCTGTTTGTCTCTGAACTACACTCATTAGAAATGTGCAGTCATTTTTCAGTCTTCCAGTTGTATTTTCAATCAGTCACGCAGTTGTCATGTCCGCTGACTTTTATTCTTTGTGGAAAGCCGGCTGAAATGAAGTAAAGCTGGTCTGTGGGCAAGCAGTCAACCCCACTGAGGAAGAGACAAGACAAACATGATAAGAGGCTGTTGGTAAAATTACAGACTGCAGGCATCCCTTAATGGAGTTCAGCGCGGGGTTGAGGGAAGTAAGGTCAGTCAGTCATCGAAGCTCCTACACGGATGCTTCCTACATTCCTCAACACCAACGTCAACAGGAAAAGAGGCCGATTATTACATTAAGTTCAACCTTTTAAACACAGATCCGGGGAGGACAAACGTGCAGACTTTATTGTATGTCCACAAGGAAAGCTCATTTGAATGATAATATACGGATCCCACATTAACAAAGCATAAAAAAGCTGTATGAAGCCAATACAAACAGCGCACTGATGATTATAAAGTCTCCCTGCAGGGCTAACCACGCTCATTAGCATTAGATAAACACACAGCCGCACTTGAAACATGTTTAGCGTATGCATATTTCATAAGGGTTGTGACAGTCCATTGAAAATTCAACCTCTTCCAGGTTTACAGCACATAATACAGCACAAAGGGTGGGCAAATACCATAAACCACATAAACCACCTTTGTTAGACATACTTTCCTGAGGTCATGATGAGGATGTTTTGCCAAATATACACTAGACAGGTCTTAACTCAGGGATTCAGAGCTCTCTGAACATTTGATTTATGGACCCTTCAGTGTTCAGTTTGGCAGAGACATTTTGACCTTTCTAAAGCTTTAGGTTTAGGTAAGTGCTGTGCGATCCAGCGCACTAATTCAGCTGTGTGCACTCGGTGTACATTTTACTTTTCCCATGGTCTATGAGCAATCAGCTGTAATATCCTGCCTGTAAATCTCCCTATCACCGGTGGCTGCCAGCCCAGGGAGGAGTTGGCTTCTCCCTCAGGTTGCTCGCCTCACATCATAAATCCTGGACCATCTGAGCTCAATCTGTCTTTCAGATCCGTGAAATGCCAAGGCTACCTCAAGGCCTCGGTTTCCACAAGTGTTGGTCTCGTATCAAATGTGCTGCATGTGTGTGTTCATGTGTAAATGTTCCATCTACACCTGTAACAATATCAAGATGTGGAGTTTTAACGGCTGCGGTCTGCAGCGGTGGAAATTAACTAAGTGCATTCACTCAAGGACTGTACTTTACTTTACTATTTCAATTTTTTTGCTCTTTTATACTTCTATTCCACTACTCCAGAGCATCATATTGTACTTATTACTCCATTACATCATAAATGATGATGCAATATTATAAATTAAGATAAAAAATTTGATCCCCAGAGGGAAGTTCACATGCTACCCAGCAGATAAACTATATAAAGTAGTTCAAGTTAGCCCCACCTTTACCAGTTAGGGGGGGGCGTTATGATCGTACTTCCTTCGGGACCAACTGACTGCCCGGAGGCCCCCCTCCAGGGTCCGGCTTGCGCTGCTGAGCCCCGAGAACAAAAACCCCACCCTACTTTGGACGCAGAGGTTATTATTTGCCTGGGTTCAACTGTTCAGAGGCCCGCGGAGCGGTTTGGGCGTTTCCTGAGAGGTGCTAAACTCCACCCCTAATATGGGGCGGAGATGAACATGCTTTCTCTCTCCGTTATGTTCAAGGATTCGATTATCGATCCGAATTGCCAAGGAAGTAAAATTTCCTCATGTGATTTGGGTATGTCGCGGGAGGTTATCTCATCTTTAACCTTCTCTGATAAGGCATGGATAAAGGTTGCTGTCAGGGCTTCCCTGTTCCGCCGCAATTCAGCCGCTAAGGTGCAGAATTCAATGGAGAATTCGGCTACACTGATGCAGCCCTGACGTAACCCAATAAGATGTTTAGCCGCTTCCTGACCTCTCATGTCATGGTCAGAAACTCTCATTTCAGTAGTCTGCTTCTCCCACAATGCTGTAGCCCATGAAAGAGCCTTATCTGAGAGAAGGGATATTATGTATGTTACCCAGACTTGTTCTGTGCTAAACATGGAGGGTTGTAGCTCAAACACTGGACTACATTGGGTGATAAGCCCTTTACAGTTCCCTGGATGAGCCTTTCATGGGCTGTTATGGGGTAGAACTGGAGGGGTGTGGTGGTCTACAAGGTTTGGGGCTTAGACTTTGGGTGGAGTCGGTCCAGGTCTCTGTAAACAGGTAATTATTTCTCTTAACATGTCATGAGAAGCCTGTTGTTTAGCGATGGCTCCGAGCATCTACTCATGTGAGCCTAACAGGGCTCCCGCATGGTGATAGCCTGCCTGTGCGTGACTAGTTGTGTGTTAAACTCTTAAGCTTTGGGGTAGATGTTGGACAGCTCTGCTGACTCATTCTGTCAGTTGGACGAAATTGCGGACCAGGGAAAAACTTAAAGTTAGCCCCAGAGGGGTAACCACTAAAATCACAAGCGATTTTTATTTACACCAATTAAAAATTAGGCTAAAAAAAGAAAGTCTTCCTACTCTCAAAACTGAGAAGCCAGGCCACACAGACCCAACTCCACTCTAACAGACTAAGCTCGAAGAGCAAATAGAAAATGGTGAGCAAATCATGCAAATAGGTTCACGTGGTAACTTCTGCCAATACAAACACCCCTACACAGCTAGAGCAAGCAACAGAAAGAAGCTCTCAATACCTCTGACAATGAGACAATGAGCATGGGCGCGCTGGAAACCAGGGGTAGATATAGGCTTCACACACCTGATCCTCATCAGGGACAATCAGGCTCCCACAGCTGCTCCTGCTCAGAGATAATCAACCCAACCAACCAGGTGAGCGAATGATTGCAAGTGTCCCTCACACATTATTGTGAACTGGGCCATTCTGCATAATGAGTACATTTATTTTTGGTACTCTAAGTATATTTTGATGCTAATACTTTTGTTCTTTTACTTAAGCTACTATGAGGAACTTTAATTTTGTTTCCGAGCACCAGATTCCCTTAAGAAAACCTCTCATTTTACTGCTCTGCTCCTGGCCAGAGGCGGAGCCACTGCTGCCGTGCGCGGAACTCACCTCCTGTTGGAGCTCTGACTGTAGTTTGAAGGGGGCAGCAAAGCCAGATCTTGGCGTGTCCGGGGGTGGGGTCTGAGCTGTAGGAGTTTCCGGTGAACCTGCATGATTTCAACTGAGTTTGCGCAGAATCCAACTTGGTGGCACCAATGACAAGCATTAAGAATAACTAAATAGAAATAGCCAATCTTCTCGCTGATGGTCTGGTTTGCATATGTTGGTCATATAGAGGCATCAGTATTAAATTGAGACCTTTTCAGAACTGGCGAAAAGCTCCTCACAGTAAATTTAAGTACAAATTTGAATGCATTTTTTTTTTACTTGTAACAGGTTATTCTCACTGTCCACTGTGGTATTGCTTTACCTAAGCACACGATCTGAATAACCTACTTCTTCCACCTCTGACTGTCAATACAATATTACTTATATAAGAATATTACTTATTATCTTTAACCTCTAAAAGAAAATGCTGAGATTTACAAAGACTGATCAATTTTTCAATTGTTGCAACACTAAAAAGTATATAAGAAAATATAAAGGAACAAAGCGTATAGCATAAATCAATGTCACTTACTGCAACAGTTTGCAATGCAGCAATTGCAAAAAACAGAAAACTCAACAAGTGAATACATACACAAACAATGGTACAATAAAATTACCTTTCACCGATCATTCATGACTACATGACGGATGACTGTGTCAACTTGACTTTAGAATAATCCACTTTAAGCTCCGTGGATAAGGAGTTCTACATATTGATCCCCTAAACAGAAAAAAAAACATCTTTTCTCACAGACATCTGTTCTCTATTCACACTCTCTTTCATGCAAAACCTACCATTTATTACGTGAGTGTCATTGCATGTATATACATGCTCCGTCTCTGAGCACAAATGCATTCACAACACACTGCAGCTGGGAGCTCACCACACCCCGGCAAGCAGTTATCGAGTTAGTATTCTATGTTAGCATCCTAGAAGGTCTAGGTGATGAGAGGTGTGCTGTGAAAGGTAACACCTTTAAAGCTGATATGAAATCACCATCTTCTCAAATTTATGCCCACACCTTATAAATAGAATCCATAAGTTATCTTGTTAAAGTGACGAAGCCACCACCATCTTCTACTTCGGCCAGAGAAAGAAAGAAAGAAAGAAGCATTTTCCATCTCTTTCTAGACGCCGAGTGTCCAACATGCCATCAGTGTTGAGTGCTCAGCTCATGTCTCTCAACTCTAGGCCGACTCACCGGCATACCTGCATTTAGCGTCTGAAAGGTGTTTGTGATCACCATCATTTTCTGTCATTTGATGCATGTTAAAACAGCCCCTGTAGTTTAGACCTGTAATATCTTTCCCCCTCAGATGTCCCAGCGTTTTCATTAGGCCTGGCGCTGGGCTCGCTGGGGCTCATTATGGCCCTAGATAACCCTTTAAAGACACACCACAAAGTCTGGCCACTGCGCTCATGGCTTACCTGAAAGGGCTGACGTTAATGCCTATGGTGTCGCTCCACGCCCAGACTGAAAGAAACAAGAACAACAAAGAGAAGCATACCTCTCTGCTTTGACTCAAATTGTAATATCAGTTATTGATCCTTGATTACATTGGGTGCGGAAATAACACAAAAGTGAATTTCTCTGGATTAAAAGGTGGACTGTGAGTTATAGCCAGAGGGTGTACGACTCACGGCGCCTGCCTGCTGCCTTGCACACACCTTGATGGATATGTCACACTTTTCTTTAAAGACAGACCAAAGGCTTGTAGCGACCCACCCCTCACACCCAGACTGATCTGGGGTAATATGATGCTATGTGGCTGAAGATAAAACACAAGCATGATGGCGATTCTGAGCTCATTAGGTCCGTCATAATGCTGTTTGTTTTGAGCAAACCTAACACTTGATGCTCCAACGTTTTGTTTCCAGTAACCATCTAATGACTGCATGGCTACAGGTCTTGTAAGGTGTTGCTGTGGTACTACGCCTCAGTGCAGGAACCGCAGGGCATCCGTCTGACCAGGTCACTGCCAAAGTACAGCCCACGTATCAGTAGCAGGATGGATGGGTCATCAGGTGGAGAGGTTATGACCTGGGAGAAGGCTTCATTTGGTGAACTGGGAGCCAATTAGTCCCCAGCTGCCCAGAAGAGGAGCATTACAGCAAGAGGAAGAACACTCAGTCATCCCACTCGCTGAGACGAACAGCAGGAGACCACATGAAGAATTGTCTTTCACATCTTTTTTCTTGTTGTGCTCTCACGAGATGCATGCTACAAACTCTTTAATGATATCTGGGAGTTGAAATCCACCTCTGAATTCCCTTGTAGTTTGACTTCATGCTCTCTCTCTCTGTTTATGTGGAGGGATTACCGGTGAGAGCGTTTCTGCAGCGGATGTGAAGAATCATCCAAGCTGATTTAGAAGTGTCCAGAGAGTTTTGGGGGGTTGGGGGTTTAGAGTCGAAGACAAGACCCCAGGAGATGCTTTCAGAAATGCTCCTTGCTTTTAGGGGGGGCAGGGTGGTTGTCTGGACTGGGACTGGCTAGTTCGTCTGAGTGGGAACTAATGAAAACAAATGATCTGACAAGGTCAAAAGGTTGAGATCAAGGCTGAAGGATCCTCCGCCTCTCTCAATTTCCAACGTAGGAGATTGATGAGGGCAGAGAACAGCCATTTCTCTATATCATTTACTCCCTGAGGCCTCGGGACCCGACGGTAGCGGTGTGCAGCCCACCTGTTGGCCTATTAGGGCCTTATGACGCTGAGCCAGAGGGCATCGCTCCTGACTTGAGGCTGTAACTGCTCACAGCACAGACAAGAGCATATTGTGAAGTCTCGGCTCTACCCAAAGCCTCCAACAGCCTCCTCCTTGTCTGTCTTTTGTCAAGTTGTAATCACATTTGTTTTTACCAGTAGATCACCTCACCTGTACGACTGAATGAATATTCAAATTACAAATATTAAAACATTTAAAGTGTGACTTTTCGCTCATTGATGACTCTCTTAAGCTGCTTTGAGAAATTCCACTTCATAGAAGCCTTTGCCACATGACTAATGATGAACATGCATTTTAATTTCACAGTTGTTGAAAACATACACCATGACATGCGTGTTATGTGGCATGTAATCTATGTTTGAACATATTACACGGCAACAGATATCCAGAATAAATAGCCCAGTCATGGTGCTGTAGACGGTGTTTCAGTCACACTGTAGTGCTGAAGATGTTAAGTGCTTTATAAGACAAGACTGCTCCCTTCTGGACAGTTGAAGGCAGTACAGAGTCACAATAATACATTACGACAAAGTTAGTGCTCAAACTTTTAACTTTCAGAAAGAAAGAAAAATATAGGACCCTCTAATAACAAATATTTTGTATAATAATGTAAAATTATTATATGAAAGAAAAAATGTATTTCAAAATGTATTTATTATTCTTACAATAATTAACAATCCCATTATGAGATATAACAACTTTAACCAAAGTCTAGTATATTTTACTTGTTCTTTAACTTTGAAATTCAGAATGAGTTAGCACCACTCTGCACCCTTTAGTTGCATTGGCACATAACAGACACCAGATGGAGATGTTAGCCAGGCTGCTGACTCACTTACTACCACCTTTGTGTATATGGTAATTTCTACACTATTTCAAGGGGATGTAATATAATAGAATATCAAATAAAATCACATTAATGTAATCACTAAAAACATGTCAAAAGAAAAATGTCTCTTTGGAAATGTATTGTTGTTTGTGTTATTTAACAATTAGACATAATTTGTTTTAATTATTTTCCCTTGGATGACCATATTATTATTATTATTATCATTTTTATTATTATTTGTTGTTGTTGGTGGTGATGTAAGTATTTATTATTATTTGTATTACTATTTGTATTAGTATTTTTATTTTTATTTAATTTAATTATTTCATTTCATTTTTATTTTTATTTTTATTTTTATTCGTGTTTCCCCACACACTTGAATTTATTTGTAGCCACTGGTTCAGTATTTGAGTAGCATTATCTGTAGCTACTTCCACATATAATTATATTATTATTATTATTTTTATTGTTGTTATTATTTGTTTATTTGTTATGTATTTCTTTTTTGTTGATGTATATATGTATTTATTATTATTATTTGTATTATTATTATTATTATTATTTGAATTATTATTATTATTTATTTTTATTCGTGTTTCCCCACACACTTGAATTTATCTGTAGCCACTGGTTCAGTATTTAAGCAGCATTAACTGCAGCTAATTCCATTGTTGTAAGTCAAATGCTGAAATCACGACTAATAAATTGGATTTAAACACGTTATAAGAATAAACGTCTATTTAATCACTACCTCGTAGCCCTCTGGGAAACCGGCTAGATTGGATTCTTTATTGAGCATCCTTCATCTCCTTACTACATTTCCCACAGTGCATTGCTGCGCAGCCGCTTCTTGTCACTGCTGTCGCTCTCTGCTGCCTGTGGGTGCCCGGTGGT
Source organism: Sebastes umbrosus (assembly GCF_015220745.1). Lineage (NCBI taxonomy): Eukaryota > Metazoa > Chordata > Actinopteri > Perciformes > Sebastidae > Sebastes > Sebastes umbrosus. Next base: position 24,957,847 of record NC_051282.1, on the reverse strand, counting down.
GGTGAATCTGTCCAGCAGCATCTCTGCACGCAGGCAGGCAGCGGTTTGCAAATGTAGATGTAAAAAAAAAATGAGAAAATATGTGATCGTGGAGAAGAGGGTGTTTTTCGGCGTCAGCAGCAGCAGCAGCCTGCGATGAAGGAAGGAAGACATGGCACATTGGATTTTGTGTGTTGCGCCTCTGTGGAGCACGGATCGTTATATTGAGAGAAATAATGCGGAATATTTCCCCCTGTAGGTGTTAACGCAGAAAAAATACAAAGATGAAGAAGCAATTCAATCGGATGCGACAGCTCGCCAACCAAACAGTGGGAAGGTAAGCAAACCTCTTTTTATCCGTGCGCTTTATTCTCACTGGGCCATGATAAAGGGAGAAGAAGAGAAACCCCCTGTATGGACCATGATAGGATGCCAATCACATGCATGCAGATATGATAAATATTTCATGTTATTATAGGCTGGATATAATAGGGAATAAACAATGCAATCGTACTAATTCAGAGGAACAAAAGAAATACCCCCATGTTCATGTTGGTGCGTAATGGTGCGTTCATGTTGGTGCATAGGCAACGTGTAGGCGCATTGCTCCAGTGCAACCTGCCCACGGAAATACATTAAATATAGCAGCATCACACACCATCATCACGCAGAGGCAAACCCCCCTCTTTAACACAAGATATCACCCCCTGGAGAATGAAAAAGACATGCATGATTAAATACAGAAGCCTGTCAATAGGTGAATGTGATGCACTTGGATGCGGTGTGGTGTGCTGCGACGTGCAGGGAAAATGGGAAGAAAAAAAAAAGGCGCACTGTTTTCATTACGCAGTAAATGTCAGCTGGTGAGGAGGGAAGCACCTCCTAGGCGTGGGTTACCAGGTTGGGTGAATATCCTGAAGGTCGTGTTCCGCATCTGGCATTTGATTTTAACATACTTTTTGTTATAATAATGTGATTATCTTTTTTTTAAAGTGGATGCTTTGTCATGACACTGAGTGGGAGGATTTTCCATCTCCATCCCTCTCCTCACCTCACAGTCCCTGTATACTTGGTCCTGCATCTATAGGTGCTTCTGAAATCCCTCCCCACCCTTCAGAAATAGATGCTGTGTGACCTTTTTTTTGCACAGGTTTCCTATGGGTTTATCACTCTCCCTCCCCACCCTGTTTGTTCACCTCACATGGGAGGCAGAGCAGCTTGTGAAGCAGCACTGAGGCCAGAGGGTGGTGGTGGTGGTGGTGGTGGTGGAGGGGGGGATTAGGAGGACCAGGGAGGTGTGGGTCATTATTATTACCAGGCTGTGTGTGAGTGGGACACACCTTGCAGGCTCTGTTTGTGCTATCATTGTCAGGCTGCTTTTTTCCAGCTCTAGTCTTTTTATAATCATTTCTGTGTGACTCATTAGTGTGTGTGTGGGGGGGTTTGATTCTGTGTGGGCAGGAGGGTTGTGGGCCTTCATGTGAGCAGAGACGGCTTGTGTGTGCGCACTTATATTTGAATGCAATCCCCACATGTAGTGCATGCCGGTGCTGTTGTGAGTATAATATTCCTCTCACACTCTGCTGTTTTTCTGAAGCTGTCTGTCTATTTAAGAGCAGCAACAGCTATACCTGCTGAGGAGGTCTGCCTGTACCACACACCACTATAATGAGCAGCAGCATTCCCCCTGCTAATGGGACCCTGTTCACAGCCAGGTTTCACTGCCACTCTCAAACCCTTTACTGAGCTCTGGATCAGGTGGAAGAACTGACACGTGTGACCCTCTGGTGACCTTGAGCAGTGTCAAACATCGGTCATGTCATACAGGGAGAGATGGAAAGAAAAGCCAGAGCTGTGCCATCACTTGTACAGTAGGAACATTGGCCATTTAGGCAAGTTAAATGTCCATGAATTAAAGGTGTAGTATGTAGGATCTGGCGGCATCTGGCTGTGAGGTTGCAGATTGCAACCAACTGAAACTTCTCCCGTGTGCCAAGCGTGTAGGAGAACTACGGTGGCTGACGCGAAAAAATTTGATGTTTGGTTTGTCTGCTCTGGGCTACCGTAGCAACATGGCGAAGCAACATGGCTAGGGTGACCAGTTGTCCCACTTTACGAGGGACTGCACTGCATTGTCCCACGTCCCACATACTGACACGATGTCCCACATCCTGGCTCTAGTTTTCAAAAGTCAAACCACTGCAGCTTTTATCCAATGGCTGTGAAGAAAGCAGGGAAGGCTGTCATCACGGGGCTGTTTGCTGTCAAACTGCGCACACATGGTTCAAGTGCAGGTTAACCTTTCACCGTCTTTGCTACGCTATGCCCAACGGGGAAAATTGCGAGTCACCGCAAAGTCACAAGCTATGCAGATTCAGGCAGAATATGATGGAAACTACCACAAAGGAAAGGAAGAGCAGCTACAACAAAGACTGTGAAACTACTTATAAAGTATTTATAAGCCAGTGGAAGGTGATTCTTAGAGATTTTTGTGAAATGTGATAGTTATTTTTCAATTTAAAACAGGGGCAATATGACATGAAGCGACACAGTTCATGTGAGTCTCACAAGAAAAGAGATGTGCCGATCTATGGATGCATTCAGGCAAAGCATAGAGATGTTAGGAGGTAAGGGGCGTGTCCCACATTGTCCCACACAAACATACTCTTTGTTCCACATTTGGCTTGTTGGGATCTGGTCACCCTAAACAGTCTCTTTGAAGAGGACCCACTCCATATGAAAGGCTCATTCTAAGCTAACGAAAACACAACAATTCTTATTTTAAGGTGATTATACACTAATGAAAACGTAGTTATGAATATTTTATTCCATGTCTGCTAATAGATCCCCTGAAATCTTACAGACTGGACCTTTAACTAAGACCACACAAAGCTCTTTTGATACGTACAAGAGCAGTATGTTGTGACTGAAGCTAACACTTTTTGGTCCTGCACTCGTGCTAAAATCACACACAATCATGGTGTCATAAGGTGCTCTGGATAAATCTGTCCAATAAAAGTGTTTTTATGTTGCTGAGAAAATAACAATCTGGAGGCTCCCTAAAGGTCAGCATGCTGTTCTTGTTTATTACCATCTTGTTTTTCATGTATTTGAAGACGTTGTCGCCTTCTTCTCCTCTATTGATAATTTCAAGGTGTTATGCTGAGTTTTTGAATGTCTCTTTCTTTATGTTTACGCCATAACCATGAAGCGTGATAATGTCCCTTAATCGATTAATCGGTCGTTTTAGTCTTAGTTTTAGTCTTAGTTGACTAAGATCTTTAGTTGATTAATAATTTTTTTCTTTTTCATGCTCAATGACTTATTTCCAAGAAACTTATGAGCATATCTCAGAGATTTAAAGTTGTGCTTTTGTGTGTGAAACTCACAGATCTGTTGATTAAATCAACTAATCGATTAGTCGACAAAATCGTATGACTGTTAGTCGATTTCTTTGATCGAGGACAGCCCTAGTCCCTTGATAGTACAACCTATAGAGGAGAAATGTGTGTGTGTGCATATATTATGTAGTGAAAGTGTGTTTGGATCCATGTGTCCTTGCACACACACGCCTTGTTAGTGCAGGATCAGCGGGCGGGGGTCAGACAAATGTGTGTATGTGTGCAGATTAATGAGGCGTCTTAATGTAAACATTCACCATGCATTCCTGTCATGTTCTACTACTTGTCCTGTCTTTACTTCACTTAACTCATTTTCTGCGAGGAGGAGGAACATTTCATCATGATTTTAATGGTTGCTGAACACATCCCAAGGAGATAGTGTGTAACTGCATGTGCTGATGTTTAGGGTTTAAACTAGGGCTGTCAAAGTTAAAGCAATAACGCAAATTTGTTTTAACGCCACTAATTTCTTTAACGCATGAATACAACTTGCGATTTTTGATTGTAGTGGGTTCAGTTTTAAAGCTTAAAGAGTGAAGATACTGGCATCATATGACACTAGAAAAGGAAGGAGGCTAAATAACGCTCCAAACTTATGCTAAATTTCGGTGAGGAAAAACTGGCATGGCCATTTTCAAAGGGGTCCCTTGACCTCTGACCTCAAGGTATTTGAAATAAAATGGGTTCTATGGGTACCCACGAGTCTCCCCTTTACAGACATGCCCACTTTATGATAATCACATGCAGTTTGGGGCAAGTCATAGTCAAGTCAGCACACTGACACACTGACAGCTGTTGTTGCCTGTTGGGCTTGAGTTATGTTATGATTTGAGCATATTTCTATGCTAAATGCAGTACCTGTGAGGGTTTCTGGACAATATTTTTCATTGTTTTGTGTTGTTAATTGATTTCCAATAATAAATACATACATACATTTGCATAAAGCAGCATATTTGTCCACTCCCATGTTGATAAGGTACTTGATGGTTAATTTGCGATTAATCGCGATTCAATATTTTAATCGACTGGCAACCTTAGTTTAAACTTTAGCTGTCTTTTCTTTCCACCGGTTTGCCCTTTGAGCTGAATTTCAAGGCTCCCTGCAAAGATGGGAATAAATGAGGAAATCAGGAAAAAAAGTCTGTTCATTAACGATTCCCCCGATCATAGTTACGCTCCGTCTTGTACCCACTGAGGCTTCACATATAATATTCTGCTGACTCAAGCCTCGCCCATCTTTAGAATGGAACGGGGGGTTACTTTGTCGGTTTGAGCGTTTGACCTTCCTGAACCTCAGCAGTCTCTGTGGAGACGTTCATACCACTGACCAGTCCTCAGTCCTTTCAAAAACAACTCAACACATCCACAAGAAGAACACTGTCCATGTTGGAAACTATGACTTTGATAACAAGAATCTGTGTGAGCGTATTAGCAGAAATGTGTCTTCATTAAGAGATAACGAGTAAGCTCCCTCTGGCATGTTTTATCATGTCTGTAATGGCGAGTCTTTCTGCATTGACAGTATTACCGTGAGTCTTTTTTATGTGTCTTGTATGTGATGGAGATTGAAGGTCTTTTTCAGTGGGGGGTTGGCGATCAGGTGTGCTGTGTCAGCATCTCTCTGGCTCTCTGAAGCTGCTGCTGCTGCTGCTGCTGCTGCCGCCGCCTGCCTGGGTGAGATCCATGTCACGTGACCGCCAGCTTGACCAATCACCTCTGTGGAGCAAGACTTCACACTGGAGGATGTGCAGCCATGCATACTCTATAGCTAAAAGAAATGTGTTACGGCACAGTGGGAGAGACAACAGGGTGTCACAGCTCCAGAAATTAGGCCAGAGCTGTGTTTGTGTGTGTGTTTTTGATCACTTAAACCATCTTTTTGTTGGTAGTTCAGCCTTAATAGAGGCCTTTAGTGTTTTGCAAACCATCTCCATGGTATTAAAATCCATTTTACAAGCATTTGGGTTTGTCTTCATTATGCATTGTAATTTTTTTAGATGCCCTCATATGCACCAAACAAGCCAGGAAAAGATAAGTTTGTTCCAGCCCGCTCCCGCCCTCCATTTGTCTTGACCTATTTCTCTATTCCCAGCTCACTGCCCTATCTAGGTCTAGGACAGCCGGGTAGAAAGAGTCCATGATACAAGTCTGCAAGTCTGTTAGTGAATTTCACACATGAAAGAAAGATAAAACAATTTAAAGACAACCTATTATGCTTATTCCCAGGTGCATACTTGCATTTTGGGTTTCCACTAGAACATGTTTATATGCTTTAATGTTCAAAAAACATTTTATTTTTCTCATGCCTTTCACTCTCTGACTGAATTTCTCTGTTTGAGCTCCGCCTCCCCAGTCTGCTCTGATTGGTCAGCTGGTCCACTCTGTTGTGATTGGTCAACCGAACCAAACTCTTCGGACCCCGCTCCAGCTCCGCTCTTACTAGCTTTGTTTGAGGGTGTGCCAAACTTGCCGCTAGGCAGGTATTATGCAAATGTGTTACTTGGTGACATCACCTTGTTACAGGAGATAAAAAGGCGGGACTTCAAGCAAAGCGTTTCAGGCAGTTCAGGAGCAGTGTTTGGGCTTTGTAACTTTGCAGACCTTTTACATGCACAGAAAACTATATAACACACTAAAGGAAAGGGGGAAAAGCACAAAGCGTAATAGGTCCTCTTTAAATGAAGCTTCTTTTCCATGTTATATTTGAAAAGGGCACCACTGTCTCTAGCTCCAACCTCCCTGACAAAGCCTTCTCGCCCCCCCTCCCTACCCATCCACCCATTTTCACACTCTGCATCACTCACCTGTGTGATGCTCACCATTACCACTATTTGTATGGTAATAGTATTCTTCCTGCTCATGCCTTTAGCTCACCACTCCACGATGCAATTATCAGAAAATGGCAGCCATTTGTGGGCTGGCAGATGAGTTGAAGATGCTTTCTCTCTCTCCCCACTGCATTGTCTCACTCTTACTCTCTTTCTCTTCCATCTGACAATGTGACGCAGTAGTTGAACGTGTTGCCAGTGAGCTTTCATACTGGCCTCTCGTAGACTTTTAGTGCTCATAGAAAGGATTTATACGAGCGGAACATAGAAAGAGGAAGAAAAACATTATGACTGTGTGTCTGCGCATGTTTGTGTATACTTTAGTGAGAAGTTTGCATGTTAATGTGTATGCACTTTGAGTAATTGTACTCTAATGCAGACAAAAGGACTGAAAAGAGAAGCATGAATCATTAATGTATCCCTGAACATGTTAATCTTGTAAACAAATATCTGTTAGCATAAATAACAACCGCCTTCGGCTGTTTTGACATTCAGCGCAGCATTTAGCACATGTGGCACGAACGTGTGCGGGACTCTAAGCGAGCATATGGTAGCTGACAGGTAACATGAGATGTAGGAGGCGACGCTGTTGAATGCCAATGCAGCATCTCTTCCTCTCCTCTCCTCTCCTCTCTCTCCTCCTCCTCCTCCTCGTCGTTGCCGGTGTGGCCTTCACAGTGCAGGTGATTCACTGCTCTTCTGGGTTCACTAGTTGTATAGTTTCTTGCTGATCACTTTGTTAAATCTTGACTGGACACATTTACCGAGCCAAGGCCCTTTCATGGCGAGAGTTTTTATGTAGTTTTGAGTCATCAGAAATGACTCATTTCTTGTGTTCTAGATTGTGTATCTTTATATGAAGCGAGAGCTTTAGCTGCGTAGTGCCATTCAGTGGTAACATCAGAGGTCCATGTTGATAACCCGCCCATAACCCCGTCGTCAGTGCCTCTCAGAGACAGCATGCTACACGATAGAGTTAGTGATAAAGAGCCTTTGTCAGGGGGACATTTTGGCCATCAAAAGAGAGATGATGTAATATCGGACAGAAGCGCCGTTTCTCCCTTTGATTCAATCAAAAGACTAACCACTTAAAGAGCCCCCGTACTGATGGTTCACTACAAACTCAGCAGCACTAGTGTGTCATATTGGCTCATGTGTAAAAAACAACATGGCACACAAACAGCTTTGGGGACGGCTGCTTAGTTGACGCCAACAGACCTGCTGCGGCATATTGAAAGCGGGTTCGATCACGACCACGGGTGTCGGCGTTGACCCAGTCTGTTGCTCATGATCTCATCTCAAACAGGAAGTGACCTCGGGGGCCTGACTGAAATGCAGCAGATGAACCAGATGGAGTTCAAGCTGCGAGGCATTCAGGAGCGAGACAGGGTCTAAAGAGGATTTCACATACTACACAATAGATACTGTATAAGCTTTGCTTTGATAAATACGTTTTCAAGTGGTTAACATAATATCACAATCCTCATTTTCGTATTGTATTAGGTTACATTTATGTTTATTAGACTGAATTTGTCTTTGCAATAAACTCTCTGGTGAGGTTGCCATATCTTCATAAAATGAGCCAATTGTATCATAAATCTAAGCAGTGTTGTATAAAGTTAGTGCAGTAAGGATATTCAGGAGGATTTATTGATTTTCTCACATAGTGTTTAAACTCTTTCATTTGTAGCGGTGCCGTAGCTGCTGCACATCCAGTTAGCTGCTGCATTATTCTGAATCAGCTGTAAGTGAGAGTATAGCTACAGTCGAGCGGTATTGTTGTTAGAAATAACTAAGTTCTCCGAAGGAGACGGGCGACTCCCTATCAACATGCCCACTTCCTTCCATTCAGGAATGCCAATAGGCTCAAAACAGGAAGCACTACTCCACTAATAACTATTTCCTGTTTTGTTTACCTCTAAGAGTTTGTAAGTTTTCATTCAAAATCTTCAAGGTCTTTGATTACATAGAAAAGGATTCTCCATCTCCCTTTTCTATACATCCATCCATCCATTATCTGTAACCGCTTATCTTATTCAGGGTCACAGAGGGGGGGATGCTGGAGCCGATTCCAGCTGACATTGGGCGAAGGCGGGGTACACCCTGGACAGGTCGCCAGCCTATCTCAGGGCTGACACATAGAGACAGACAACCATTCACGCTCACATTCACACCTATATACGGGCAAATTACAGTCAACAATTAACCTGCATGTCTTTGGACTGTGGGAGGAAACCGGAGAACCCAGAGTAAACCCACGCTAACACGGAGAGAACATGCAAACTCCACACAGAAGGGCCCCAAGCCGGATACAGTACAGTCAAATCTTTCATTTGCTTTGGTTGCCTTAGAAACGCTCATTTGGTATTAGCTGTTTCATCGCATTTGTTCAGCTTTGCCACCCCACATGTTACATTTTCAAAAATGATGGAGAATTTTTTTTTTGAAGAATGATGGCTTTAGACAATGATTTCATTTATGGTCATAAAGCACAACATTGATCTTTGTTGCCTCATTCTATTGTCTATCTGATGCTCTCTGCTGGACATTTGACATTGTCCAGGTGCAGTGTGTGTGTGTGTGTGTGTGTGTGTGTGTATGTGTGTGTTTTTGGGCCGATGCCGAGCTCAAAAACACAGTTAAGTCACAGAGTGCTTCTTGTGGAGATTATTCACCATGAGTAAAGTTATTAGAGATAACTCACTGCTTGTGTTTCCAGTGAAACGTTGCTGAATGCTGCAGGCTCTCTCTCTCTCCCTCTCTCTCTCCCTCTCTCAGTTCACTCCCTCTCTGGACATGTGTGTGTTTTGTGTGTGCATGCTCGTGTGCATGTGTGTGTACAACTCCTCCTCACAGTTATTCTTGCATACTTAACAGAACTGTGACCTAGTTTGCTGGACAACTACAGTAAGTGGGTTTTTCTGTTTTAGTAACCTTGTGTCCCATCAGCCCTCCGCCTCGTCATTTGGGAGGAAACCGAGTGGGCCTCCAGACGCGTTTGCACAGCAAAGGTCTGGAGAGAGAAGGAAAAAAAAGCAGTAAATGGAGAATTATCCAGCGAGCATATAGCATGAACACTGCTGTGTGTTTGTGTGTGTGTGACTGAGGATCTCATGCCAGCGCTCCAGGCCGTGTGGTGCCCTGCTGAGGCCCAGGGCAGCCATTCTGCTCCACTACCCCCCCCCCTTCGCAGCACAGGACCTACAGCAGCTAGCACAGCTCTTCCAGGCCACAGCAGAGCTTTTGTTAGCCATGGGCGGCTAGCAGTGTGAGCAAACCAGAGCATGACCACGAATCAGGTGGACCTGTGGAAGTGTCACGGCCGACAGCTGGCCAGCTGCCGAGGCAATATGGATTTTATTTTATTCACATTTTGATTACATCGACATGGATTATTCATGCTTTCATAAGCCATGCACAGAGCTTGGGGGGGCTGAGCATTAACATATCTCTAGATAGAAATATTCATTATATAAGACATATTTGTATGGAATGTGCAGCGGATGTGTATTAATGGTCAACTGGGTATTTGGTGCACACATTTTACTTCCGACTTTATGGAATTACAATGACTTGAAATGTCTAAAGGTCCCTGGGAAAATATGCACAGTAAAATTACATTTTCTCTTCGGCCAGCTGTGAATACAAAAGCCCAGATGTCCTCAGCAGATTCAGACCCTCCTTCTTTCTTATCAGCACTTTGTTAATGTCACCAGAGGTGGAGAGTCTGTCTGTGAGAATATTGTCTCAACTAATTCATCTTCCTCCAGTTGTCCAGTTGTGTTCATTGCAGCGATTTATAGCTCTTTTTTTTTCGCAGATTTTACAAAGAGAGCAAGATTTTGTCAGCTTTTGAAATTGTTTTGTATGTGTTGGTCTGCAAGGTTACGTCAGCGTTTGGACTCGAGTTAAAGAGGACCTATTTTGCTTATTTTCAGGTGCATACTTGTATTTTTTTGTTTCAACTTGAACATGTTTTCATGCTTTAATGTTCAAAAAAAGCTTTATTTTTCTCATACCGGCTTTGCTGCAATACCTCTTTTCACCCTCTGTCTGAAACGCTCTGCCGTTGTGCAAAAAATGTTACTTGGTGACATCACAACGTTACAGGAGAAAAGGCGGGACTTGAGGCAGTTCAGGAGGAGTGTTTCTGGTGTGGACTTTGGGCTTTGTACCTTTGCAGACCTTTTACATGCACAACAAACTATATAACACGCTAAAGGAAAGGGAAAAAGCCCAATAGGTCCCCTTTAATTGATCTGTATATTTATAGATGTGCTTGTGTGTTTGTGTATGTGTGTGCATGTTTGTATTGAGTCATCAGCAGCTCCAGGTAAAGGAATGACTGCTAAGTGGCAGATGGTTGGCATAACCCTGGCAAAGTCTCCCTCTCCCTCCATGAGCACACCGCCCACACGGCTGCCAACTCTCCCACGTGTTTACTTTCCTCCCAGGACTCATTCCGCTGCACACTGTTTGCTGAGAGGAATTTCACTCCTCACCTCCAAAATCTCCTGCAAGTTGGTTTTACATCAGGTTGTATAGCAACAATAACCCCCCTCCCCAGTAATGTGCTGTAGTCCAGCCTATGCAAAGCTATTTTGTCTCTGTGGCTTCACAGGCCGGTTATGTACGATAAGAGGAAATACCACTGTCTGAAAACAAACAAGACCGTCTGCCGTCTTTGAAGATAGGCTCAAATCTGTTTGAAGTCTGCGTCATGATGACCACATCAGTTGTGGTCAGCGAGAACACAAATTCCACTAATTGTGTTTTTAGCCTCCCTTTTGGTGCTCACTGTATATGCGTTCCCTCAGTCAAGTCAAGCCTTCAAGAAAAACACTCACAGGAGATGAACTGAAAGAGTGGTAGGAATAACATGACCCCCCACTATTGAAGCATTCTAGCATATGCAGCTGTGATATGTTTTTGAGAAAGTTTGATGGTTTAGCTCATCAGTTGAGCTCCAGACAAACAGCCCAGAGAGCCTCACAGGTCAACCTGGGCGTATGAATGACATTTTAGGCTTTTCGCGTGTCGTTTGTACACCATGCAACAAATTGTCATGGTTGTAAAAAAATTAAAATATGTATGGAAACAACATAACATAAGTACAGAAAAAATATTGCAAACGTCACTAAAAAACACGTCACAAACGCTTGAAAGTGAAAATCCTGTGTTTGTTTAACCCATTCACCTCCTCTCCCGCCCAACATAAGCAGACTTTCTCACTATTTATTCTACGTCACTAGCCCTGAGCGTAGCATAGTCACACGGATGCGTTTACATTGCAGTCAGTACAGACTACATGGCGTCTAAATGACACGCCAAAAGCAATAAACGCCATTATTGCATGCAAAAGCCTCGTGCATTACGGGTCATTCATACTCCTTTTCGTGCCAAACCACGCTAACAGAGTAGCCTCTCCACATCCCCGCCACTGCCCCATCTGTGCTGTTGGGCCCCTATTAGCGTCCTAAGGGACACCTTGACCATCCAATGCAACGGTGACGAGCTCACAGCTGCATTGCAGACCTCCAGGCATCACAGCGAGCGCGGTATACATGTAAGGTTGTTACAGCAAGGTCTTTTAAGGAACACGGAGCTTTCGAGATTTTTAGAGGCTGTTGGATTGTCGCAGCAAAACTGAGCCAAACTTTAGTGCAATGCTCGGGTTATTTTTATCCCCCCTTTGTCATGTAATCAGCAATCTGCGATCACACTTCTCCTTGCAAAGCATGCCAGAAACGTCTCGCTCCGCTATCATTCTCTCTTTCGCTCTTTCTCACACACATTTCCTGTATTTTTCCTCCTACCTCAGTGAGCAGAGCCGTTTTTCCGACTGTGATTAGATCCATTGGTACATGCTTTGACCCAGTTCCCATGGTTCCATGCTCACATCTTGGCACTGAGTGCGGTGATGCTAATAAGTGACATCATTAAAGCTCAGCTTCCAGTTGTTGGCAACTGTTTACGGAATATGTATACACAACTACATGTCAACATTAAACAGACGCACTTTGGTTCATTTCTTTTCTGCCGTTTTTAGACTGTGATTTCCTTTTTTTTTCCACTTCAACGCGATCACAGAGCTGCGTGTTTGGCGACGAGGCATCATACATGAAAAGAGCATTTAAGCTCTGTGCTGCTGATGTGTTTTTGTATGGCTGCTGAATAATAGAGCACAACCCGAGGTCTTTTCCATTCTCTTGGTCAACACTGAGATGAATTTTGTTTTTAAATAAATGATAAAAGCTATTATTCGCGTTGGCACGGTCGGGGCACAATAGCAGGAAGAGGTTGTGCAGACAGGAAGGGGAAGCGCTGAGAGAAAGTGAGGCTGCTGGGGGTCTGCAGGTCTGGTTTCGACTCGTTTCAGGAGGTCGGCTCCCTTGTCAGCCCACAGCGCTTTTGAGCAGGAAGTACATGTTATCCTCCGCTCTGATAAGGTCCTGGATTGTTGCTTTAGATGTGTGCATTGTGGGTGTCCAAGTGTGTTTAAAGGAATTCTGGAAAACAACCCAAATTGATGTAATGCTCCTATGAGACTATCTTTTCTTGCAGGATTAGAAAATGCATATTGACCTCTGTTGTGAAATCTTGCAGAAAAACGTCTTGAAACCTAAGCTGTGTGAGCTGAGCTGACACCATACATTCATGATATCCAGTGGTTTGCTCTTTTCTGAGCTTATGGCTCATTCAGTACTCCGGATGAGTAGTTTTATCTGCTTCAGCGGCGCTGCAGCTCTGCCCTTTTTCCTTCAGTCTTTGGCTAAGTCCCCAGTCTTCTGGATTCACACAGTGGGATGTGATGCTCCTCAGTGGGAACTGCCATATTTGAATCAGCGGCCTTCTGCTGTCCCGCTTGTTTCGCTCTCACACGGTGTTACACTCCAGAGTTTACAGCATGAATAGTTCGCCCGATAATGAATGCGGTCTTCTTATGGATTGTCTAAGATCATAAACAAACACGTGCGCCCACACACGCTCCAAAGGGACAGGTGCATTGATGTGGCCCACCCAATTTTGGAGCGCTGCCACATTGATGATGTGCAGAAATTCAGTGAATGAGTCAACATCCAATCCATTACAGATGGGACTTTGTTTCACAACTGGGAAACATTTTGGCACACCAATATTTGGATACATGTGAGACTTGTAGAGTTCCTCAAATGAGCTTATAAAAAGAGTTTTACTATGTGAGTGAGATGTCGTTTCTTCACGTTCTCCTGTCAGAATATTTCAGTTTCCTCCCATTTGTGTCATAAGACAACAAGAAAAGGTGTTAATAGGATATGAAGCTGTTTTTTTTGTCTTTAGGGAGGAACGTGTTTGCTGCTCTCACGCTAGGTTACAAAACTAATCTTTAACAGTCGCCATCACAGGCTGCGGAGCTGGTTGAGTGACCTGGAAGAGGATATGAACAAATTCTGTGACTTTTAGTTTTCCCAGACTTTACAGTGCACAAAGCTGCATTCATTGACAGAGCTGATGGATCCAGTGGGAACAGATGTTGTTTAAAAATGCTATGTTGTCTCCCCTGGACATCCTAACTGTTTTACACTTTACCTTTACAGGGCAGAGAAAACAGAGGTGTTAAGCGAGGACCTTCTACAGGTGAGCTGTGGTGTAAGAGTGCATGTGTGTGTGTGTGTGTGCGTGTGTGTTTGTGTGTGTGTGTAAACAGGGAAGGCGATCACAGCACCTGCGAACAGGTGCTTGATGAAATGATGGTCTCTTAGCAGTTAGCGCTGTCATTGTTCATGCTGTGTAAATTAACAGGTGTAAATAATGTGATTATGAGGGCTGTCTTCGGAAATCAGCGGGTCCAACGGTTTAGCATACATTATGTCTGTATGCAGCTCAATAAAAGAGTGATTCTCAGGTTGTTTGATTTGAACAATTACTATTATTATTATAGAAGCAGGAAGAGGTACTCCCCAGCATTTCACAAAAAAAAGCTAATGTAAGAGAAAGTCAGAAAACTGAACAGGTTTTGTAGCTGTAAAGTTTTTTCGTCTTTCTTATTCATTTGATCATCTCACAGCCTCTCACTCAGTCTGGGTATGGGACTGATGATTATTTTCATTACCAATCATTTTTGATGAATCAGTTAAATTTATCAATTGTGACAAATAGGGCTGCAACTAACAATTATCTTCATTATTGATTAATACTCTGGTTATTTTCCCTTTTTTATACTTTGTAAGTACATGTCCTTCCTTTCTGTAATTTAAACATCTCGACACACATTTTCAACAAGTTTTATCTTTCACCAACAGAGAACAGTGCATACATTAAAATAATAATACTGTATTGACAGATTATTTTCTTGATTAATTGATTAATCCAAAAATAGTGAGAAATATCATCCCAGTTTCTCAAAGTCCAAGGTGATGTCTATAAATATCTTGTTTTGTCCAAAACCCCCAACAAATTCAGTTTAACATCATATAAAACAGAAAAAGCAGGAAATCTCCATATTTGAGAGGCTGAAAACAGCATTTCCTGCCATTTTTGCATGAAAAAATACTTTAATGATTAATCGATTTTTAAAAATAGTTGCCGATTTATGTTTCTTTCAATCGACTAATCGATTAGTCGACTAATCGTTGCAACTTTAGTGACAAAACACACCAAAACAATGCCTTTAAATAGCGTATTTTGACTGACCAGCAGTAAAAAAAAAATTATGATATATTTAAATGAACAATATAAAGCATTTTTAAAAATGTGTTGCAATTTTTATTGAATGCAAGGAATAATAGCAGTATAAAAACAGTAGCAGGCGCTGATTTATGATGCTGCATAAGAGATGACAGATGTGGTACTACATGGGTGTGTGTGTGTGGCTATGCCAAGAGGTTTCTGATGTGTGTGTGTGTGGGTGTGGGTGTGTGTGTGTGTTCTTCCAGGTGGAGAAGCGTCTGGATCTGGTCAAGCAGGTGACACACAGCACTCACAAGAAGCTGACTGCCTGCCTGCAGGGTCAGCAGGGGACTGATATAGAGAAGAGATCTGTCAAGTCACCTTCTGTGAGTACCTGCATCCATCATCCTCTCAGACACTGATGCAAACTGATAGGACGTGTCATGATGCAACATTATTCATAATCTTGTATGATTATTAGTAATAGCATTTCTCTCTATCAGAAGAAACTACCGCTCACGATCCTGGCACAATGTATGGTAGAAGGTGCGGCGGTGTTGGGGGATGACTCCCTCCTGGGGTAAGTTACTGTCGTTAACAGGCCTTCGCTCACACACACACACTCACAGAGTCATCTTTAATTATTGATTTGGCTATTGAATTCTCCTCTGTCCTCATTACCCTTGTCTGCATTTTAATTGCATTTGATTTCCTGTGACTTTGTGTTCGGCCGTCACCAAACAGGAAGATGCTGCAGCTGTGTGGGGAGACGGAGGAGAAGCTGGCCCAGGAGCTCATCCAGTTTGAGTTCCAGATAGAGAGAGATGTGGTAGAGCCGCTCTATGTGCTCGCTGAGGTGAGCTCCAATTAAAGACATAACACCTTCCTGATGTGACTGAATTACAGAGCTGCACTCAGTCACTGTTTTATTTTATCTCAGATGTTAAGGAAGTTTCAAGCAGAATAGCAGATCCTCATTTACATTTTATATCCCCTGAGCTGACGTTAATCCTGCACTTCATTTTCTCTTGTAGGTGGACATTCCCAACATCCAGAAACAGAGGAAGCACTTAGCTAAACTTGTCTTGGACATGGACTCCGCTCGAACAAGGTGACGTCCACGTTCAAAAGCCAGGCTGCAACCTGCTCTCGTTCATTTATTTTTAAAATAAAGGCTCAGGTTTTAAATGTCTTTGCAGGAAGCATGACATTACGACGATGTAGAAGGGCCAATTTAGGTAAAAAAAATCAATTATTACAGATTTGGAGAGGGGCTTCAGGATTTCTGGAATTAAAGTTGAAAAGATAATGTATATTTATGCCTTTATAATCTCGCAAATTAGAGATTTTTTCCTCATAAATTTCCCACTTTAATCCGAGAGAATAACCACATTTTTCTCTTGTAAATTTATGACTTTATTCTCTGTCGTAAGGCGAGGTGCAGGAGAGCAAGGTGAAAAGTTCTGAAGAGAAAACATCAGTATGCTGGAAAAATAAGGCAGACTTTTATTTTCAGTCTGAAAACCCATCAAACAAAGTAAAAATACAGGGAGGGAAAAATCCTCAGCCTTCAAAACACACTGCTCACCGCAGGTCTGGTGCTGCTCTTTTTGAAAAAAAAACCTGCTTTCACACATACTAATATAACCTGAGAGCCCGCCCTTCCAGTTCAAACTGGCCTATCAGATGAGGACTACTGTCAGCTGGGATTGGAGACACCTGAAGTGAGAACCTGGTCAATCAGAGCACACCTGAACACACCTGGAGCCGCTCAGTCCCCAGTCAGTTAATTAACCACTCAACTACAGACCAAAGAAAACTGTGATCCACCCCACTTGGCCCAAATAGTGAGTGAGGGAGTCGGTGCTTCCTCACAATCTCGGAAAATCTGAGTTATTTCACAGAACATTACCGCTGTCCCCCGGCGCCATAATTATTATATTTATGCCTCAGCGGCAGCGACAGTCGTGGCCCGGAGGCATTATATTTTCAGGTTGTCCGTCCGTCTCTACGTTCATCCGTCTCTACCAGTAACTCTAGTGTTTACCTACAATGGCCCTAATACGCCGTCGTATGACATATCCAATGCAGTGGATTCATATTTTTCAAACCTCACATCCATAGATATCAGCAGTCGTCCAAGTCATCCAGTCACCCAAGCACGCTGCAGCCCGGCGCCAAGTCCGAATCCCTCAGAGAGGAGATGGAGGAGGCAGCCAATCGGATGGAGATTTGTAGGGTGAGTCACACCAATCAGATCACTTCACTCCTCCGGCTCCTTTGCTCTCCATTTGATTTATAGCCCCTCTGCATGCATCAGACACAAATGGACCACAATGCCAGGATGATATTACAGTTATATGAAGGACTTCAGTGAGATCATTTCTCTACTTTGTGTTTCAGGATCAATTGTCAGCAGATATGTACAGTTTTGTGGCCAAAGAAATAGACTATGCAAGTTACTTCCAGACAGTAAGTATATTTTATCATCAAATGTGTAAACCCAGTGAGGAAAAAATGTTCTTTCTTTTCTGCAAATAAAATATTTTTTTACCATTTTAGCTAAGGTTACAATACACATTGTAGATTATCTGACTTGTATTATATGAGACACACTTGTCAGGGGTTGTTTGTTATAATCTCTTCTCCTTCTGTAGCTGATAGAAACGCAGGCAGAATATCACAGGAAGTCATTAGAGATTCTTCACAGTATCCTGCCCCAGATTAAAGCTCACCAAGGTGAGTCTCGTAATGTGTGTGTGTGGAGATCAGCTCTAATTCTGCACCTGAAGCAATATCATGATGAGAAGGAATGGAGTTAATAGCCCTGACATGTCACATTACAATCTCATTATCAGGCTATAATTATCCACCTTCATAGTTATGCTGCTGGCTAGTTTACAAGTGCTACAAACCAAACCACATTTCCCTGTTAAATACTAGAAATAGAAATGTGAAATGCAATCTCCTCTTAAAAGTCACATTAAATTAAAGTTAGGATATAATTGATGGATGTTGTCTCCGAACTTTATATGCCTTCATTGGTCTAAAGTCGTTCAGGATGCAGCTCAGGGTGCGTAGGTTTGTTTGTGTCTGTGTGCGATTGAAGCTGGTGTTTTTGTGTTGCAGAGGCGTGGGTGGAGAAGCCGTCGTTTGGCAAGTCTCTGGAGGAACACCTGAATATTAGTGGGAGAGAGATTGCCTTCCCCATCGAAGCTTGTGTCACAATGCTGTTAGAGTGCGGCATGCAGGAGGAGGTAAAGGGCACACACATACACACATCACTTAGGATTTTTCAACACAGTCTCGTCACATACTGATGCTTTGTCAGACCCCTTTACGGTCGCAGTAAACTTAGTGTTGTGAATTCAAACAAAAACACTTGCTCAAGTTTTGGAAAAAACATCATGGTTGGGCTTAAAATTACTACGTGAAACACATAATGTGGTTTGCGCTGTGCTCGCCGCTGGGTTTAGCGCACATCACAGAGTGCCGCACCCAAATTTCAACCAGTTGGAACTTTGGTAAAAAGCAGTTGTTTTGCGCTGTGCAAGCCATTTGAAATTATGGATTTCAGAGTGCAGTGGTACCGTTGCTGTTTTCTGTGTGAAAGGCCCATAAACGTTGCAAAAATGGACACGAACAAACAGCTGTTTGTAACGTGAAAGTGAAACTTAACCCCCAGGACGCAAACAGCGGCCTCCTGGACGTAAGTCCTTTGTTTGTTGGACCCATCCACCTCCCCTCCTACCCGCCCAATATGTGTTGTTTTGCTCTTTAAACTACATCACCACACTTCCCGACCACTTTCTCTGAGCTTCTAA
Source organism: Sebastes umbrosus (assembly GCF_015220745.1). Lineage (NCBI taxonomy): Eukaryota > Metazoa > Chordata > Actinopteri > Perciformes > Sebastidae > Sebastes > Sebastes umbrosus. The sequence continues at coordinate 24,939,166 of NC_051282.1, read as the reverse complement.
TATTTCCACGGAAGGGTTTACTTTGTAGTTACTTGAAATACAATAGATGGGTTCTATGGGTACACACGAGTCTCCCCTTTACAGACATGCCCACTTTATGATAATCACATGCAGTTTGGGTTAAGTCATGTAGTTGTATAAATTGGGTATCACTGTAAAGTGGAGACTCTTATGGATCCAATGAGCCCAACTGTATTCATGTGTGATGATGTTAGTCTCCATAGTAACCATTTCATTGTATTGAGAGCATTTTTTTAAACTTGACCTCACTGTATAAAATGACCTGTGGTGACTTCTAGGATAATCACAATCTCATGAAACTTTACAACCACAAAACTAAAGACCTAGAACATTCAGAGGATGGAGGGCTTTCCTGTAAATTGCTTTCCTGTAAACCACTTCTATGTGGCATATACTGCTGACCTGCTTTCTCCCTCTAAAGACTACCTCCCCCCCCCCCTAAAAAAGACAAAAATTGTGGGTCTCAGAGGGTTAAACCTGACTTTATCGTACCTTATCAAATCATTCCCAAGAGCTTTTATTGGCTCTTATCTTCTTGACCTTTAAATTAAAATTAAATTAAACTGAGGAAGGAGAGAAAGGACATGTAGCAACGTCTTTGCAACAGGAAACATGGCTGTGAGATCGAGGTTACTGCTCATCTTTACGATGGTGTTTGTGGTAATTAGACCAATTAAAATCTCACAGTGTGCTTTGGAACATGGTTGACAGTGATATATTAATATATTAATGGACGTGTAAAGCCACCAGTTTGTTGCTGTGTTATTTATCATCAACCAATGTCAAGTGCACAACAGTCGAGGCTATTACTTTAGCACGGCATCATGTTAGATGTGATAATTACACATGATTATATGTGTGTGTGTCTGTGTGTGGGCTGCAGGGCCTCTTCAGAGTGGCTCCGTCAGCCTCCAAGCTGAAGAAGCTGAAAGCGTCCCTGGACTGTGGAGTTCTGGATGTGCAGGAGTACTCCTCCGACCCACACGCCATCGCAGGTGAATTACACCCACACGAATGCCTTGTTCAAAGCCCATTTCCATAACAACTACCCCTACACTGTCATTGTAAGTCAGGATGAAAACTGTCCTATGTTAAAGGAAATCATTTTTACTCAACATCTGCCAGTTTTTATGATGTGGAAATGGAGAGGTTATTTGTGCCGTGCAAAAGATTTCAGATTGATTTTGGATCTAGTTGGCAGAATATGTTGTTCTTCGTGGGGCGAGCATAGCGCCGTCTTCATCAGCTCTGCCCTCAGTGCTCTTTTCCTGAAGGCTTTCTGTTCTGATAGTGCTGCGCATTTCACACATTAGCATGAAATCTGTGTTGAGCGATCTGAATCTGGCAGCTGCAGCTAGCCGCGAGGGCCTGCTGGAGGGGAGTGGAGATATGGGGCATGGCCTCGCCTGTACTCTGAAGAGAGACAACAGCCCTCCTCTCCTCTAAAGAAGCAAACCAGTTTTTTACTCTCTCTCTCTCTCTCTCTATCTCCCTGTTTTTCTCACCCACAGGGGCTCTGAAATCATACCTCCGTGAGCTCCCTGAGCCACTGATGACCACTGAACTTTATGATGAATGGATTCTGGCCTCCAAGTGAGTTTTCTCATTAAATGCATTTTCTTCAATTATGCCATCGGCCTGGATGAAAAAGAGAAAATAGTCCAAAGTCTTTACAAAAGGGGTTCTTAACTGCCAAAATGAAAAATGGTGACATTTATGAAGAAATGGAGCAACGGTAAACCACAGTGTTTTGTTTTTTATTCCCCCAGCCTTCCAGATATGGACAAGAGACTACAAGCGTTAATGACAGTGTGTGAAAAACTCCCCACAGACAACTTGAACAATTTCAGGTCAGTCGCTTTCCCTCATTTTCTGTCCTCTCATTTGTACATACAATGTTCCCATCATCTCACGACCCTGAATAGGATAAGCGGTTACAGATAATGGATGGATGGATGTTTCCATCGTAGTCTGTATATAAGAAGTGGACATAGTCACCGTGACGTCACCCATTGGTTTGTGGACTGCTGTTCTGAAGCCTTGAGTTTGGCATTTTGGCCGTCGCCATGTTGTTTTTTTGCAACCAGAAGTGACACGAGAGGGAGGAGCTAAGTACAAATGAATGCTGAATAAGACATCTTTAGGCGACCAAAATGTTACAATTAACTTTCATGAACTGAAAACACACTGTGAAAGAGTTAAAGTACCGGACAACGCCGTGGTAGCGACCTGTCAATCACAAGGTAGCCACGCCCTAAAGCATCCCCTGCTTTATGGTCTATCTGACTCTAAATGGGACCATAATTGACTAAATGAACATCATGCTGTATTGAAGAAGACTTGAGACTAGCGATTGAGACCATAAACTCATGTTTACAGTGTTTACTGAGGTAATAAATCAAGTGAGAAGTAGGCTCATTTTCTCGTAGACTTCTATACAATCAGACTTCTCTTTGCAACCAGAGGAGTCGCCCCCTACTGGCTGTTAGAAAGAATGCAAGTTTAAGGCTCTTCTGCCTTTCTATGTTATATGAAGCCAAAACACTGATTTTATACATGAAATGATGCAGGCTGCGTAATGGTCAAGCGGGCCTATGTTCAGATAATTTCCTCTGCTATGTCTCTGCCACCTCCTCAGATAATTTGCAGGTCTGTAATTGATAGTGCTGCAGTTCAACAAGCCCACATTTTGGTTTATACGTCATTGAACAGTTCGGTTTAGTATCCCTAGAAGCTTAACATGTCTAACAAAAAGGAATAAATAAGGTATAAAATCCACTCTTTTATTTAAATCCCACAGATATCTAACCAAATTCTTAGCTAAGCTAAGCGACTACCAAGACTCAAACAAGATGACTGCCGGCAACATGGCGATTGTTCTCGGCCCTAACTTGCTTTGGACGCACACTGAACCGTATGTATTTATATTTTTAACACAACTACCTTCCTTAAATCATAGAAGGGTTGTACTGCAGTTCAGTTCTCTCTCTTCTCTCCAGGAACATGACGGAGATGATGACGACGCTGTCCCTGCAGATTGTTGGCATCATTGAGCCCATCATCCAGCATGCTGACTGGTTCTTCCCTGGAGGTGGGATCACATACTATGTATGTAATATTACAGTCAGGATGGGCACCATATCTATTTTTACTGATCTTCAATCATTGTAATTATATAATGGGATTTTAAAAGAAACACTGTAGGATATGACCCATAACTTTGCCAATCCAAATTAACAAATTAAAGCAGTTTTTCAGATCAGTTAGTGAAAAACTTGGTAAGATATTAATATACTTAATTATTTCCTGTTGCTCAGCCCTGTATGAATACTGTGATACCTTATGATCTTATCATTCTCCTTCATGATTGTCAGTTCACATAAACATTACACCAAAATACACCATACAACTACAACAAACCAGCTGTAACACAACAACATACATGAAGCATAATAAACTGTTGATGAGTGCTGCACACATCATGGTGTCTGAGCTGCAGCATCATGTAACACCCAACTTAGGGCAGCAGTTCATGCTGCGTTTGCTGTTTGCTCGCTATAATGGACCACTTCCTGTTTGCAGAAGTCTCATATACAGTGTGGAGTTACAATAAGATGTACACCAACGATTTTTCTAGTTATATTCCTGTTCATATTTTGTAACTCTGTGGAGTAAAATGCAACAAAGCACAATGTTACTCTCTCTGAAATAAGCATTAAATTATGCACCATTATAATCCTGTATTTGGTGAGTAGGAAAACATCAGGATTTTGTCTGTTTTATGTTACTGTAACTCCCATTCTTAAAATAGCACACAGTGTAACATCATGGTGTGTCTCTTCCTCCCTCAGATATTGAGTTCAACTTGACGGGCAGCTACGGCAGCCCGATCCACACCAACCACAACTCCAACTACAGCTCCATGCCCTCACCGGACATGGAGCAATGCGAACGCAAGCAGCAGCACGACCAGAGCCGACGCCCGCTGAGCGTCGCCACTGACAACATGATGCTGGAGTTTTACAAGAAGGATGGGTATGATGCCAAGTGCATCCTTCTGCTGCCCACATCTCACTCTCTCTCTCTCACTCTCTTTTCTCTCTCGTCGCCACCCACGCCTCCTCTCAGGCATCTGATATTTGATTCTTATATTTGAGACGGGCAGCACAAGCACAAAAAGCACTAAAGTTTTCAGCTCTAGACCCTCCTGTCAATAGTTCCAGCACATACAACCCATATTATCCTGATCCATCAGGAGAAGAGAGTCTCATTTGAATACGTGGGGCTGAATCGCCTTGAGTGGCATTGTCTCTATGGCAACGGGTCTCCGATGAAGGGCTGCTGGTTACCTTCTTTTTTTCTCAGGAAATCTTTCTCTAGTGCTATCTCCCCATCCTCCCACACCCTGCTCCTCCTTCACAGTCTGGCTAGCACGTCACCTGGCCTGAGTCATTCATCCAGCTGGTGGAAAATCACTGGCAGAATTAGAACTGACACCAAAATACACCCCCGCCAAATTAAGGGAAAAGGCTGTAATAGTATAGGCATCGATCTAAATCTTCAGCATCCCATAATCAGCAGCTATCAATACAGGGGGGATAGAAAATAGCTTTTATCTGTTTAGAGTAATGAGCAGCCTGGGATAAAGCTCTGTCTGTGTGTTTGTGCGTTTCTAAGAGCAGACAGGTTTAATTACAAAAAACAAGTCTTTAATTGGACGATCCTTTTGTCCAGCTCTCCTTAGTTACTGTTGCTAGGTCAGAAAAGCTTTGAGAAACCGGCTGTGTGGTTCATGGATGTTTTGTTTAGAACATAGTTTCTGGGTGTCGGGCAATATAGCTTCAAGAAGCCGACAGCAAGGACTTGGACTTTTCCAGTCGGGATGCTTGACGTTGTGTATATTCAAATAAATAACACCAAAAGTTACTTCAGGAACAGACGAACGCTAGCCTGGATCTTTTCTGGCTAACGATAATTCATGTACTTTTAAAAATATGTCAGCTACCAACCTATATCCGATATTTTAGTGTCCGTCCGAAACACAAATTGCATACTAAATCCGGTGAAATATTACAATATGCAAATGCTGGTCGCTACGGCAGCATAATTATCCCACAATGCAATGCGGTAGTGATGACAACGTTCATAACGGACGTTGACGGACAGCTCTGTAACATCGATAACGCTTCAATTTAACTGCAAGTATAAGATTTCCCTTTGCTAGGCGTAATATATATTTTGAATTAGTTCAGACTTAGATTCTCACAAATTGTCGTTTTGGTCACATGAGGTTGGTACAGGTTACCATGGTTACACATCTCGAATCCGGCATCTGACGTAAATTACTGCTCAGCGTGTTCCGAAAAGAAACATACTACTGTTTATTCACACAAAAGTATGTTGAACTATATTACAGTATATAGTAATGTTACCTTTGAACAGACGTAGCATATCTAAGTATAACAGGACTGAGGCTCTGCCAGGTACAAGCCTGCTCAACTGTTATTGGAGAACAGAGCGAAAGGGGGCGGGACTTAAGAAAGGTCAATTGGCGCTCAGTAGATAAGTTTGGGCTGGTTATGTAGCCTAACATCCTCTCACCTCTCTACTCCTCCCTGCCTCTATGGATCTCATCTCCCCATCATCATATACAGTGTACTGTTGTGAACCTGTCTGCATTACTTCTGACCTCATATCCCTTTTGCCTCTCTTCCCCCTACTAACGCAGCATTAGGAAGATACAAAGGTACCGTATCATGCCTATTTTTCCCCTTCTTCTTTCCTTACCACCCTCCACTCACATCTATCTTCATCAACATTTATGACTCTGGATATGTGTGTTTCGTCTCCAGTATGGGCGTCCGGGTTATGGACACCTCCTGGGTGTCTCGTAAGGGCTCAGCCACGCTGGCGCGCAAGACCTCCTCCACTCCTCCGGGCATGCAAGGCCCCGGCTCTCCAGCGGACACTCTCATCCCCGAGCAGCCCGGAGAACTCGCCACCTCGCCTTCCGCGACACCGCCACCTGGAGAGAGGGTTTGGTAAGTCACAGTGGAGACGCTGTCCCCTCCCTCTTCCTCACGCATCCACTCCTGTTCATTTTTACTGCCATCGCCATCATCATCATCATCAACTTTCTCTGCTCTGTGTGATCTTGGCTGTTTTAATCCCATTCATTTGCAACTTCTCCATGTTGTTTTTAGTGTCAACGCCTTCATGTCTCATTCTGTTATTATTATGATTTCTCACTCTCCACATGATTTGTCAGGTTCATGTCATTGTGGGTAAAATTCTCAAAGGATAATGACATTTTTTGACTCTAACTCTGAAGGGTTTTAGTCCAAATACTGTATGGAAGTTTTGTTTCTGTACATACCACTAAGCTTCAACCTGCAAGTCCTTTGCGAGCATGCTAATATTTCCAATATCCCATTGTTGTGGCTTGGCTTTCTCAGCTTTGGTCGTGAATTATTTCCTTTTCTGTTGACACTACGACTGATTTCACCATTTTTATTTATTTTTTTGCGTATGATTATCATAGTTAAACATGAATAATCACCTCATGGTCGCTGCTCTGCCTGTGTGGCAGACAAGATAATAATAATATGGCTTCTTTCTGGCTTGGCTGGCTTTCCCCTCCTCTCCTGTGGCTCTTTCAGCCGATGAAAGGGTTTTGTGTCTGTTTCACGCTGCCCTGGGCTGACTGCAGGACCTGCAATGCAAACAAGTCATATACTGGAGGATAAGGGCAGATAGGGTTTCCATATGCAGCAGCAGAGAGGAGATAGTCAGTCATCAGCTCAGCTTGATAATATTGTAAGCGTGCAGACCAGCACTTTGGCTCCAGAGACAGATCCTCACAGCTCCATGCAGTGTGCAGACACAAGGTGATCACAGAGGGAGTCCTACACACTCTTTTCCTTTGGCAATAAACTTTCTTTTCCTTTGCTGTTTCTTTGTGCTTGTCTTTGTATTTGCACTAAGCTGACTGTGTGCTAAGCTTGGTGCCCACCGCCCACCCTAAATTGCAATTTTTTTTTCTCTTCTGTTTTTGGCTACGGACCAACTAACACACTAACACCCTAATCATCCAAACAGCTTATCCTATATCGCTCCCATGCGTCTCCCTGTTCAATCACTAGAGCTGTTTCTCTTGTGCTGTTTATTCTCTTAATATCTACAGCTCAGACAACGTGTCGCCCAATCGGCCGGACACCTCTCATGCCCACCCACCCCCAGGGGAGGACCGGCCGCCCCCCCCTTACCCCATCTCCTCGTGCCACGTCGCCCCGCACCTCTTCTACCCCAAACCCCCGCCCTGCGCTCGCCCCGTGGCACCGGGTCCAGAGTCCCAGCCCCCCGCCTCTCCCCCGCCCCCGCTGCGCTGGTCTGGCTTCACTCCCCCCGCCCCGCCCCCTTCCTCCTCTTCTTCCTCTTCCTCCTCGTCACTTGACATCAATTCGAACCCCAAGCCCAGCTGTCTGCATTTCCCCAAGCACAGCCCGCCTGGTGACATGTCGCATGCTCCCCCGCCAGACACTAATGCTTCACCACTCTACATCAAAACCCCCTTGGTACTATCCCGCCACGACCAGTCCCTTGGCAACCCCCCTAGCCTCCCTTCGTCCGCGCCCCCGCCCCCGCCGTGGGCTGCCTGTCCATGTGCCCGAGAGAGAGGACCCCCCAGGCTGACTAGGTAAATACAACACACCCACGGCCACTATGGATGCATCACAGAGTGGCATCTGTATCTCTCCTCTCCTCCAGCTCGCTGGCTCATATTTGCTTTTTGCTTTTTTTTCTCTCCTCCTCCTCCCCCTTCAAATTACATACCTCAGATTCTGTAACATTCAGGTTGTCGAGGGATGCCTCTCATGGGGGTTGCCTAGCAACAAAGGATGTTACTGGCTTATATAGCGCTCGGTTTCATGCTGGTATTGAGTAGACGATAAATACATGGACGAGGCTGCATATGGCTATCAAAAAGCATATGAATGTATTTATTCTACAGTTTGCAGCAATTTTTTTACTAACCAGCTGAAGGAAAAAGTTAAAGATTTTTAAGGTTAGTAATGTAGCACCGTGTATAAGCATCTTCCAGCTTGTCCCAAAGTGCTGAGTTTGTACAGAGTGACTGTGGCAGTTTCCTGACTCATAAGTCTGTGGTGTTACAACCACACAAGACAGTGTGAATCATTGCAGCAAATCTTTGTCAGCGATAAGAACAAGCTCGACTTGATAACGCTCCCTCTTGTGATTTGATAGCTCCATGACTTCCCATCCAGATGGATTATTTTGGGGAAAAGACGGCTCAAAGAGACTGCAGGAGATTGCAGTTAATTAGATGTCATATAATCCAAAATGTGTGAATACTGTACTGCAGTATCTGCGCTCTTTGTGGGTGTGAGTTCATATGAGTTTTGCGACTATACTTGTCTATATTATTGAGTATTATCCTCATTCCAGACATTAATTATCTTACAGTGAGAAGAGACTACAGAAAAACACATAGTATATCAAATTCCCATTACTGATGACTTATAACACAATTTGCTAAAAGATAGTTAATGCTGATCTTAGTAAATATAAAATATATTTACAAGATCAGCTAATTAATCTGTTCATACAGTCCATTAGTAGACTAACTGATCCACGAAGAAGAGCAAAGATGTATAAGGTGGGTCCTTGATTAAGTGCACTCTATTGGTTGGTCTATGATTACAGTACATTAAAGTAGGTTTAGATTTACTTGCTCATATCTTGTTACATGCAGCATCTCTACTCTATTTTCTGTGCATCCTCACTACTGTCTGTTAGGAATAAAAACTGAAGTAAATTGAGGAGTTTTTTGCCCAAAGAAGCATTCACGCTACTTCTTTTGTTGCTGCATACAAATATGTACACCTTCTGTTCAGCTCAGCGGCGTTTTGATCAGGAATCCAGTGTGAAATCTTGTGAGAGATCCCAGCTGGGCTGAAGTTGAGTCTCTCAACTTCATTTTTTTAGATCATTATAAGCAGCTGTATCTACAGGGAGGAAAGGAATTCAAAGTTTTGATTTTTATATATAAATATCTATGTCAGAAAACAACATGAAAAATTGACCCAATTTCCTGGTGTTCTGAAAAACATGCCTGGAAGCTTTTTTTTTTACCTCCTTTTTTATTCTATGAAAACTAAAATGTGCTTTTTTTATAAATAATGCATCATTATTATATCCATCTGGATGCCAATTCCATCTAACTTCATTATTTGAATAAAACAAATTCCATTCAGAATCCCTGATTTGTTAATGACAATTTGATCAACTAAAAAGACAAAAACTTCACAAATGCAACACTAGATGCTCCGTCATCTTCGTTGTGGTAGTTTTATGGACTTATGTGCACCCTTTGTGCAAAAAGCTGTTAAATAAGAGGTGTTTAAAAAGATGTGACACCGTTTGGTCGCCAAACACACTGCTTACATTGATGTATCCTTGTTTGACATAATTTTCTGGTTAATATTGGTGACACTGTACTTAAACATAGTGAAACACTGATAAGTGGTGATGATGATGATGATGATGGTGGTGGTGGTGGTGGCACTGAGGTAATGTACATGATGTATACTGATAGTTAACAAACATACTATATCTGGTTTTATTCACACACTAATGTCTTCTTGTCTTTTGCAGTTCATTGAAGAGTAAAGAGCTCTCCCCTGTAATTGGACACAAAGGCATCCAGGTGGCTGGTCCCACAGTCCCCCCCAGCTGTAGTCCTCAGAGCAGTAGCCAGTCCCCCCACTCCACAGAGCACAGTCCACACACCCTGCGCAAAGGTCAGCACCTCTCTCAGTCTCAATCTGAGCTTCAGTTTAAGAGGATGTTTTCATTTTTACCAGGAGACTAATGTGACTGATGTGTTGTGTGTCTCCAGGTTCCAAGAAGTTGGCCCCTGTGCCTCCCAAGGTCCCCTACAGCCAGTCTTGCGGGATGTCCGACCAGTCCACAGGTCAGCCGTCACCGGTCAGCCTGTCCCCCACACCTCCTAGCACTCCCTCCCCTTATGGACTGGTCTGCCCTCCTGGGCAAGTGCCCCCATCCTCCCCCGGGCAGACCCCATTAGGGGCGCCCCACTCCCTTTCGTCCCCGCCCTCCCTGACCGGAACGCTCACCAAGTCGCGGCCCGCCCCTAAGCCCAGGCAGAGACCCAGCCTGCCCCCTCCTCAGCCACCCACAGCCCCCCCTGGGTTCATTGGTTCGGCCATGGCCCCAGTCCCCCAGCCCCTGGAGCAGGGCCTCCTGGATGGACTGTCTCCCGGGGAGAGCATGTCTACAGGTAAACATCAGCCCTTGGCAACAACACCCCCTCCGCCACCACAGGTGGGGCTGCAGCGGCCTTCTCTCAGACTCGCTGTGGCTCTGTCCAACGGAGACGGCGGACGAGTTTAGGACTCAGTAGGACTTGTAGATATAAAAAAAAAAAATCCCCTTTATTGACTGTTCCCAAACGAATGTCTGAATGAATAAAAGTTGCCTTTTAGACACAGATGCCTGAGAATTATGTAAATATTACTGTAGCGAGCTCCTTGACTGACCTATGTACCCATTGCTTGTGTTATGTGATGATGTTTCTGGGTAATGTGTGGAAACATCAGAGAAGCATAGCTCGTCCTGCTTGTATGGAAGTTGCCATTAGATTCATCATGTGCTCTCTGTTTATCTGTGTTACCCAGACCCTCACTCGGCAGAGGTAGGTCAGAGGCTTACGCACCGGTCCAGTCTCTCTAGCAGGCGTGGAAACCTAGCCAGAACAAAACCCCACATTATATCTACACTATGATGTTCTGATGATGAGGTGTTCTGTCATTATATACCAATCATTCTGTCACTTTGCTATATTTATCATTCTCTTGTCCCCTCCCCTGCTACTATTGTGTACCCTGCAGCTGTGTGAGGCCAGGGATTCAGTGTGGGCTAAGTGTGAGGGGGACTTTTAGGGTAAGCCAGACCGTCCCCGCCCCCCATGCGCTCCATCTCACTGCCTGGCCTCGTGCTGTGGCTGCCTCTGGGGTCTCCTGCAGCCTGCCTCAAACATACATAGCTCTCAATTAGAAGATATTCCATATTTACTCTTGACATTATTGACTCTTTGCACGGTGTTGCAGTTCAACGATAATGCATGGCTTAAGGACTTCCCAGAGTGCACCACACTGCGCTCACATTGCAGACGCCGTCGCTTACAAAGGTCCATCTTAAAGCCCCTCCTCCTTTCGTTGCCCCATTCCCAGCCCAATGCCAGCAGACATCCCCCCCTCTAACGCGCCTGCCACCGGTATCGGGGCGCCACAGGTAACCCTCCTCTGGCAGGTTCATCGCTTTTTTATAACCTCTGCTCCCTCTTACTACACCGCCACGCTCCATCCCATTCCTACACAGGAGTATAGTCACCAGTCTCTGCTTGGACCTGCTGCTTTCAGTAAATGCAGCAGCACATTAGAGAATATTTAGAGCTAATATCCGGTCCTCATGAGATTTCCATCGTTAACTTCAAGCCCACTTGGTGTCTTGGTGCCATTTTTTTTCTCCACAGAGTTCCACACACATCTTGTTGCCTCTGTGTTGGTTTACCCGACCATTGTTGTGTACAGTAATGTGTCAATGTGCAGTCATTTTGACCTGTTTTATCTGAAAATATCTGTTGTTGTTGTCTCAAAAGACACAAAAAAAGCTGTGACATACCACACTATAGTCGCTCCTTCAGGTGTGACACACTGAGAACATCCCTGTGTAGAATGTGAAGCACATGTAAATCCACTGATTACTTTAATCAGGATCACCATATGCCACTTACCATTGAGTTCAGACTCAAAAAGATTAATATTATTTCTGCTCTCTTCCGTTTTTTACACCTCATTATCATCATCATATGCCCTCTCCTCCTCCTCCTCCTCTTCCTCCTGCTCATCATTTCCATTTCCACCATTCTGCTCACCACACTCACCTCTCCCGCCATGCTCACCATTAGATATCTTCAATTATGAAATCCCCTCCATCAATGTCAATCTGGACAGCCTCATCGATGAGTTCAGCGGTGTCCCTTGCAGGAGGTCCTTGGCAGTGGCAGACTCTCCGGAGGGGGACGCTGTGCCTGAGGAGGAGCCACAGAGCACCACTCTATGACCTATGACCCTAAAGGCATCACAGCTTACCAGCACCCTCGTGGCTGTACATACTCTTTAACTGTCGCCACCAAGGCCTGACGGAAACACCAATTGGCCTCACCAATGCCCACCTGAAACCAGAACTCATCTGCTACAGGCTGCAAAGAAACTCATCTCTTGCAATTGCTCGCTAGTACATAAATGTGACAAAAAAAAAACACCAAAATGCCATAGTGGAGGAACAGTTGCCTTTAAGAGGAAAGACTGGATGACATTAAAAGATTTTTTTTTTTTCGCTTTGCTTTGTTCATCTTTGTTGTTTGATGCAGTGGTCTGTATTTCTGTGAATTTTTTTTTCTTTTTGCCTTATTAGAACATGCAATCAAATTGCAATATGATATTCACAAGTTGTGCAACTTTTGGTAAGGGAAACTCAGAGCCTGACGTGGTTAGGAGCATCCTCAGGGTGAAACAGAGAGAGTGGTCTTGTTATATTGCTCACAGGGTATTCAAGCTTTGTGCACATTAGGGACATGCTGAGCCGTAGACAGACAGGTTTTGCATGCGGGATGAAATGCAGTTTACTTCTTATCGTCACACCCAGTCTTTACTTCCCCTCTTCTATCACATATTACAACTCTTTATCTGACATTTACCTTCATACAGGTAAGCTCACTTTAAACTCACTTTATACCAGCACAGTATGAGAAGAATGTTACTGTAAATTATTTTCTTTTTTTGACGAAAGCACCACGATGTGTTTGCATGACGAGCCAATATGAACAAACTGCTTCGGATCAAGGGCCTCAGAGTGGCAGTGTTTTATTTCGTGTGAGTGTTTTTCTGTTGTCGTTGTCCTTGGAGAGTAAATTTAGACCGCCCACGTGCTGTTACAGTTTGATGATAACGGATGGATGACTACACTGCCTTTAGGTTCGTATGATTCTCTCTCTTAAAACCTTGTTTCAAGTGCTTCAGGTTCAGTGACCTTTGACCCCTAGTGTAAATAAATACAAAGACTGTACATAAATTGATGTATATAAATCTGAGAGGAAAAGTATATGTAAAATGCATATCTTGAATATATATAATAATAATAATAATAATATATGTGCTGATATTTATCATGTGTAGAAAATGTAATGATTAAAAAAAGTTGCTGTTATTTTTGTTCCTGCACACGATGAACAGGTTTCACTGTAGATTAATGATGTTTCACTTTAAATGACACCAGGTAACAATGATGCTGCAACAGAAATGCAGAATTTTGTTTCTGCTAAAAATCAATTGTGGTTTTTCTAACTCTGTCTCCTGAGCTTTGGCTTCAAACATGCTCGAGCACTAATGAGTTGCACAACGGTGCCCTGTGTTTTCCTTCTTTTTCTTTTTAATCAGCTGTTTAATAGATTCCTGTGTAAATAATTAGATTACTTTTAGCCCTTTCGGACCATTGAATTAATTCATAATGAGGATAAATGCAGTCCTAAGCCTATATTGCTGGACGGACTAAAAAATATTGAATTAGAAAAGCGGATGCGCAGTCAAACGTGGCACACCTGCAAAGTTGAAAATAATTGTGTCCTTTGTTGTTATTCTCAGCGCAGGACAATTAATCAGAGGAAGTTCATCCGATAGCAGATGCTGCAGTGTCACTTTTTTTAATCCCATATAAAATGGACTATAATTTTGTCAATTAAAGTGCAATTACAGTGTTTACTGATCCACCTCAGTCCAAAAAAAAAGTGGTCAAAGTCGCCCCCTTCCCAAACCTACAGAAAAAAAGCCATTAATTTTTATTGCAAAGCAATTTAATTTCTTTTTTTTCAGTTTGTTTTATGTGACAAAATGATTAACCTTTCTCCAAAAGTGATCAATGGTATGCCTCCGTGTGTGTTCTCTATGAAGATTTTGGTGGTGTTGATAATTATATTGATAGTTGTGGTGATTATATGACAACAATTGCAAGTGCCCTCTCACTCTGGTTGTTATTTTGGAACTATAGGCATAATTAATGTGTACTAGAGGTTTTATTTTCTGTGCTGGATCCATAAGTTTATACGAGGAGGCAGGGGTATCTCTCTCTCTCTGTGTGCAGACTGAATGTGACTTCAAACGGTAGGTAGGCTACCTGATTTTGTAATAGCTGAATAAATGAGAGCTTGTGTTTGGATGAAGATTAATTGGGGCCTGTTGGCATGTATTATTATCAGTGCAGGGCAGTATTACTGTAATGCTTTTGTGCATCATAACTGGAACTTACAGCCACCTAAAAGCATGCATTCATTCATTCTAGGTGTGATTATTATGCTGCTGAAAAGAAGAAAAAAACATCTGTACCCTCCCCCGAAAAAGAAGTCATAATTTCATCACATATTTAATTTTTGCCAGTAACTTTTCAAGAGCATATTCATAGGAGCCACCAAATGGTACACTGTTATATAGTTTTATCAAGCATTTTAACTACTGTAGACCTACGTTTCTTAACTCACCTCACAACCAAGTATGTTGGTCTGAAGCAAAGCTCAATTTGTTTACATTTTGTGGGGGGGATTTTAAATGAGAAAAAAAATCTGAAAAAGTGTCATGCATGCGCTTAGATAGTCTTTTGATAATCCACGTTTTGTGTCAATCACTGTCTTTTTAGGGATTGTAAGAGGGGGTAAAGTGGACTCTACAGAATGTGGATCACAATAAAAAATGGTCCTTTCGTGGGGTTTTGAGCAATACGGTAGAGGAGTGGATGTTGCCTGTGGATGTACTGCCTCCTTCTGCTTTCACTACTAGTGTACAAATGAAAACCTGCCGCTTGTCAAGCCCACCATGCCCACCCCTCCCTCCTCTGCTTAGCATATCAAGTGGAACACAGTGTGTACTGTGAAGCCTACCTGCAATCCTTATCAGAATGTCAGAAATAAATATATATATTAAACTCTACATTTTTAATAATCTCACCTGGTTCATGTGGGTTTTATTTCACTGTCTTGTTCTGGAAAAAAATGTCTGTTTCAAATTGGACACTTGATGATCCCAGTGACAGAAGTATTACATATAGGTATTTATACTTTACTAGAGTATTTTCTGCCACTTCTGCTGTGCTAGATTTACAAAAAATATTGCAATTTTAATCCATTATATTTATCCAGTGGTGGAATGTAACTAAGTATATTTACTCAAGTACTGCACTTAATGCTGTTTATGTGTTGCTTTATCTGTATTAACAATCTAATAATATCATATATCATAATATATCAGTCACAGGGAACATTTTACAGCCAAACCAGTACTTTTACTTTGATGGTAAGTACATTTTGCTAAAACTTCTTTACTTTTAGGATTCAGGACTTTAACTTGTAATGGAGTACTTTTACTTAAAGAGGACCTATTATCCTTTTGTGTTTTTTCCCCCTTTCCTTTAGTGTGTTATAGTATTTTTGTGCAGGTAAAAGGTCTGCAAAGTTACAAAGCCCAAAGTCCACGTCAAAGGGAGTTACTCTCCCCCACAGAAACACTAATCCGGAACTGCCTGAAACGCCTTGCTTGAAGTCCCGCCTTTTCTTCCGTAACGTGGTGATGTCACCAAGTAACAAATTTACATAATACCTGCTTAGCGGCTAGTTTGGCACGCCCTCACACAAAGCAAGTTAGAGCGGAGCTAAAGCGGAGTCCAGAGAGTTTGGTTCCGTTGACCAATCACAACAGAGAGGGCCAGCTGACCAATCAAAGTAGACTGTGGGGGGAGGAGCTCAAACAGAGCGTTTCAGACAGAGGGTGAAAAGAGGTGCTGCAGCACAGCCGGTATGATACAAAATAAAGCGTTTTTTGAACATCAAAGTATGTAAATGTTCTAGTAGAAACCCAAAATGCAAGTAGTGAACCTGAAAATTAGCACAATAGGTCCTCTTTAAGTAAAGGATCTGACTTCTTCCACCAGCGCCTGGAGGTTAATCCTGTCATATAGGAATGTATTCAACAGCATGAGCATATATGCTCACTGGTGGAGAAATCTGACAGCTGAGCAATTTTCCCACTCTTAGTACTATAATAATTTTGACCTGAATAAATTGCTAGTATTAGAATTTTTTACCTATTATGTCTTTGCCTTGAAATTGGGGGTCCTTTACGTGTTTTTTCTCACTTTTATGGTTGGTCCATCCACTGCCATGTAAGCCACCAACAGGAATATCATCTAAAGAGTCTGACTCATTAAATGAAATTAATCATTATTATCCTCCTCCCATTCACTGAGAAACCGGCTATGGCTTAAAAACAGCGGTTTCTTCAGGTGTGTAACTTGTAGGACTGGTCCAGCAGGATGGCTGAGGGGTTGCAGCAGCAGGAGGAAACTAGGAGTGTGTACACGTTTATCAGGATGGTGACGATACTGACTAAAACTCATTCTGACAACCAAGTCACTCACTTCATATTTGTTCTATATGTTCAAGAGCAAATTAACATTTGACTCTCTCTAAGAAATCTGTTGTCATATGATAATTTCTTAGTTTTTACATATACTTCTGTTGAACCAACGTCTCTCTGCTCCATCTCAATCTGGATCCTTAAAACAGAGAGTAGTAATATAACGCCACAGTCCAGCAGGTGTATCTCCTTACAGCCAGGCTCAGCTCATCCCTACCTGCTAGTCTATCTCCTTCAGACTGCCATGGGGGCATCAATTATTTCTCACTGAAAGTTTTAAAGGTGGCTCTGTTTACACCGTCTTTATACACACTACAAGGGGGGCCAGACATACGCTGTATAGGATGTTACTGAGGGGGGTCTAATAAAACCACTAACGCCCTCCAATCTGCATATTAAACATGTTCCCACTTGATCAGCGGGTGTAAAATGAAAGTTTAAAATGGAAATTGTGTGAGATTTTCTTTTCAAAATGTCTGACATCTTTCCTTGTAATGTAAGGAGGAGATGAAGTCTGTCAACATGACAACCTGACTGTTATAACAACGTCTTTGTTATCACACTTTGTTTCCTCGATAAACCAATAATGTCTAAATGTAACCCTTTCTTTTTTCTTTTTAGGATACACAAAATAATCCTGATAGATGTTGTAGCTCTGCAGTTTACAGTTTTACAGTAACAGTTTTTTTTTCCTGCTGCTTGGAAACAGTGTATCCAACAACAGAGTAACACAACAATGACTTGAGTTAACAACAACGGGATTATAGGGTTAAATGGTTTTTATTGCATATCTTTCTGCCAAACCCTTTTTTTAATTGTTGAAATTAATTCAAGATGTCCCACTCTTGTTGGATTAACAAGCTTTTGGGAGTGCTTTGAAATTGTTAAGATCTCTTGCTTCTGTTTCATTCTCATAAAAACAGGTAGAACATGTCACAGAGAGGAATGCAAAACAAAAGAGCTGTCAACGCTTTAACCTTTACTATAGTTCAGACTGTTGCCTGGTAATGCACATAAAGGACATAGACAACATGCCTATAAGCTCACAGACTTTTCCTTAAAAAATCAGGGAAGGAAATGACAACCATGTTGCAAACTAAAGTATAATTTAACATATTGGTTTGTACATTTTCTTGGTAATGCACATAAAGGACATAGACATGCATATAAACTCCCAGACTTTTCCTTAAAAAAATCAGGGAAGGAAATGACAACCATGTTGCAAACTAAAGTATAATTTAACATATTGACTTTTCAGTGCATTGATTATTTACTGAAATGCATCAGATTATGTTGAGACAAATAAACTGCTTCATACACTTCATTGCATAGGATAAACTTCATTCCATGGATGAGAAGATGCTTTCTATATAAATGTAATTTCATCACTCCCTTATTGGCACTTCATAATTCATCCACATGAAAGTATAATTTAACATATTGACTTTTCAGTGCATTGATTATTTACTGAAATGCATCAGATTATGTTGGTCAGTAAGACAAATAAACTGCTTCACACACTTCATTGCATATAAGCTGGTGGATAAACTTCATTCCGTGCATGGATGAGAAGATGCTTTCTATAAATGTCAGTTCATCATTCCCTTATTGGCACTTCATAATTCATCCACATCATCACTATAGGCTACGCCAACAGAATCCAGGGTAAAGTTGCAGCCACCAGTGCCACTACAGTGAACACTGACAGCAAAACGAGCAGGCATCGTGCAGTCGTGCAAATCCTGATGCGTCTTCTCCTGCGCTGGGGTTGCACCACAGTCATCACCACACTGAGCGCGTCGTCTTCAGCCATGGGTCGACCCTGGGCGCTTATGATAAAGATCTGAGATGCGTTATGGCTGGGGCTGATCAGCCTCTGTCGACGGATCCGATCAGACACCCCCATACAGCAGCGAGAGATCCAGGTAACCTCTCCAAGTGAGCTGTCCGTGGAGGCGCGCCGTGCGTCTTGGAGCTCTCTCGGCTGCGCAGGTAGAGGAACCTCCAGAGTCTGAACCTCACCTGGATCCTTGTCCTCTGCAAGGGACAAAAGCGCTTCTTTCTGTTTCTTGAGGAATGTAAGATGTCTGCAGATAGGGCAGACGATAGTGTCTCTGATGGTGCTCCCAACGCTGTGGATGCTGACCAAGGTTTTAACCAGACAGTCGTGGCAGAAGACATGTCCGCAGCTCAGAGTCCTCTCAGTGCCAGACAGACACTCATAGCACACTGGACACTCTTGTGCGTCCTCCTGGCTGTCTTCCTTATATAATGCCATTGTAAAGGAAAATTAACCACTGCAGCAAATTATTTAGACTAAAACGTCTTTACCTTTTGTGTGAACCTCAGCACATGACTTTCTTTATCTGTGGCTGCTGAGGGTGGAGGCGAGAGAGCTGCATGCACCTTGTAAAACAGGACCTGCCACCTCTGACTGCACTGACTTCTCTGATTGGGTCCCCTGCATGAAGGCATCACTGGCAGTTCAAGTGGCCAAGCTGGTTCACATTTCATGTTCCTCATACTGCACTGTGCACACTGGGATTCCTTAAATATGGGCAAAACTAGCACATCTGACCAAATGGTGATATTTTCAAAGCCACAGCTATATTGTGATGACTCAGAAGTGCAAAAAAAAAAAAAAGCCATTCACTGTTCACACAGCCTACATTTAAATAAAATGTAGATTTGCTCAAACTCAAGCCCAACAGGCTACAGCAGCTGTCAGTGTGTCAGTGTGCTGACTTGACTATGACTTCCCCCAAACTGCATGTGATTATCATAAAATGGGCATGTCTGTAAAGGGAAATCCCATAGAACCCATATTCATTCACATATGTTGAGGTCAGAGGTCAAGGAACCCCTTTGAAAATGGTCATGCAGTTTATCCTCTCCAAAATTTAGCGTAAGTTTGGAGCGTTGAGCCTGCTAGAACCTGAAAATCGCAAGTTGTATTAAAGAAATCTTTTGTTAAAGAAATTAGTGGCATTAACTCAATAATGTATTGCAAGTAGGGCTGTCAAAGTTAACGTGATAATAACGCGTTTGCGTTATTATCACGTTAACTTTGACAGCCCTACTTGCAATACATTATTGAGTTTGCCCAACTCAAACCAAGAAGTTCACTAAACTTACAAAAATATTTGAAAATTGTTGCCTCCGTTTTTTTTAGTTACTCCAGATTAAAAGTTTTTAATTTAAAATTTATCAGATGAATAATGTAGGCCTTTATGCCCACATATAAGGCTAATTTTATTGGGTTTTAGTCCAGTGTTTTCTGTGAGTTTCTTATATGGGGGCAATAGTTTAAATTCTATTGTCAGCTCATGGACTGCATATAAAATAAGCCATTTGTAGTTCAAGTTCAAGACCTTTATTTGTCCCCGAGGGGCAATTGGTTTTGCCGCAGTAGCAAACAACAAAAACAACAACAACAACAACATCTCATCGCAATAAGACAATACACATACTGTACATTCCCACATACTAAAACACTGAAAAGAGGTGAAACCTTGTAGTACCAAAAATATTAAAAGAGGTACAATATTATGATAATGACAAGAACAGAAGAACAGGCATGGGTGGATTTGCTGATAGGTGACACATAAAAAGAAAAATAATGATAATAATAATAATAATAATAATAATAATAATAATAATAATAATAATAATAATAATAATAATAATAATAATAATAATAATAATCAGACTGTGAGGCAAAAATGCAGTGATGTAAAACAATTAAAAAATTAAGGGCACATTCCCAGCTAATATTGGCCCCCAAAATAGACTATAATTGAGAAAAATAGAAATAGAAAATAATATTATAGAAGCCTATATTGTCTTGATGTTGCCTTGTACCTGTGTGGTGGTGGTTTCTGGAAAGCATATGCCACCTTGTGGTCACTGTGGTGAAAACTATTTACCTACAATTCTACAGAAGTAATTCTACAGTAAAAAAAAAAACAAAAGGGTGCAGCACTCTAGTACATCTATTTCTATAGCAGCCCTGCCCAGTTCTGACGTAACGTGAATTACGTCAGCACGTACGTCTGTGTCTGGACTTACGTCGAGTTCCGGGAGACGCGTTGGCAGTTTCCTAAACACCACCTCTCTCATCTCATCTCTCAGTCACTCCAGTATCATCCGAGGCCCTAGCAGGGTAGTGAGGAGTCTGTTGGATGTAACACCGGCTGGAAGAAGACCTTCTGAACACACAAGATAGCTGGACACCGATTTGACATGAGCAGGTACCGGATTTAACCGTGAAAACAGCCCGTTTATAACTGTGTTTAACGTGTCTAACTGTCGCGTTCAGCCGGTGTGATGACCGAGATGACAGCTCGAGCTCGGGTTTAAAAGCCCACAGATTCATATGTCTTTCATTTTCACTTTGTATATGTGGTGTTATCTGTTATCTATTAATAACAGCATACAGCTTTAAGCTACTGTTTGGCATTGTCAGTCAACCCACGTAGTAACATCAGATATCCACACACTAACACAACACACCTAGCAGCTAGATGATGACAACCTGATGCTGATCAGATGTGGCCTCAGACATGTCAGTCTAGTCATCTTTAGGACTGTTTTCTTTTGCGAAAGTGTGTGTACTGTCTGAATATGATGCATGTCAATTGATATTTTATATAGTAAAACCTAATTTTTAGTTTTTTAATGATCTCTTTGATAAATAGTGTGATTATTTTGAACCTCTAGTATCTTCCTAGCATGTCCTCCTGCAGCTTAAACCTAACACAAGGGACTGAAATGAAGGGCCCCAAGTCAGGGGATAACACTACACTACCACCACACCCTGTCAAACTGTCATAAATGTCAGTCTACTCATCTTTAGGACTGTTTTTCATAGGCCTCATTATAACAAATGTGGCTAAGATCAGTGGAAGCACTTGAACTCTTAGTAAGCACCTAGTCATCTGAGGCAAAAGAGGATGTAGAGACACACAATGTTGGAAAGGAAACTCTCTCTTCACAACCTTTCCCAGTGTGTATATTGTCTGAATATGACAATCAATTGTCATTTTTACAGTAAAGCCACATTTTTTTTTTTTTTTTAATGATCACTTTGATAAATAGTGTGATTATTTTTAACCTCTTCCTAGCATGTCATCCTGCAGCTTAAACCTAACACAAGGGCCCCAAGTCAGGGGATAACACTACCACCACCACCACACCCTGTAAAACATGTAGGTCTGATTCACATTAGAGCAAACCAATAAGACTACAAAGAGGTATTTGACTCACCCCTCTCATAGGCCTCATTATAAAAAATGTGGCTAAGATCAGTGGGAGCACTTGAACTCTTAGTAAGCACCTAGTCATCTGCAGCAAAAGAGGATGTAGAGGCACAAATGTTGGAAAGGGAAACTCTTTCTTCACAACCTTTCCCTATCATTTCCATACCATCTTTGCCGCCTGTCCTGGTATTGTTATAACTGACAGATAGATCCAGGGGTCAAGCTGACACCGCTCCAAAAGGGATGCTGAAATGAGAGATAACAGGAATTGTCATTTGTTCTGGCAGAGTCTCAGCTGTTGACCTGTTAGGTCATGTAACTGAACCCTTTTTTGTGTCATTTGAAGTGATGTATTGTGTTACCAGTACGGCACCAGTGTGTCCACATCTGTCCTAAATATGTGAAATAGCTTTGGTAGCTCCTGTCATTGGTCAGTGGGATGATAAATAGCCATGATTTTCCTAATAAGGCCTTAGATCTGAATCACCATGGAAACAGTTTCCTGTTGCTCATGCCTTTTGAAGATACACGGGGATCAATAGAAATCACTGCATCCCATTCAACATCCTAAAAAATACAAATCTGCTATGTTTTGTTAGATCACCTAATAATTCTGTTTTCTGTATGTAATCAGAAGAAACATTTTGATTTGTTCTCTGGAGTTATTAGATGGATTTGATATACAACTAACATGTTACGTCAGTAGCAGCTTGGGAACATTTCCCGCTCTCCACCCACGGGGTATTTTGGCCTTCGAGTTTCCTTCGTCATTTCCAAAGTAGTGTACGGACACGTGAGGCGGGTAAATTGTTGATGACGTCATCTCAGAGGAATGTTTAAAGGGAAGAGCCTCTCCATCCCTCTGAGTCTAGACCGGCTTGGCAAGGGAAATAACACACACACCCCTCCTCGCCTAAAGCACAAGACAGGCTAGTCTGGTCAAAATAACACTTAAACTGTTGAGCGTAGTTTGCTCGACCTTCAGTCCTGTGTTTCATCCACTAGATGTCTGACCTATCTGCAGGAAATCCTTATAATCTCTGTTCGGATTATGAATATTCCTGGAGTTACAGCAATGGGGAGTGTTGGCGGGGCGGCAGCTGTGTTCCCCCCCCCCCACGCAGAACACACACAGCGGCTCTTTCCAGATGTGTTTTTAATAATTTCCTGAAATCGTTGGTCCACACAGCTCACAGAGTGAAGCAGAGTTTATTAGCTCACCAGAAAAGAGGAACAACCGTCTAGTAAAGTGTTATTTCTGCAAACAGGAAGCAAGATGAAAAACACGGTTAAAACTTCTGAACTAAGCTACAACAGACAGCTTTCATCTATTCGGCATTAGCCACACTTAATTTATGGGTTGCCTTTTAATGAATTAGTTACGCTGACATCACATGAGTTGAGCTGTAAGGTTAGAAATGTATTAATAAAGGAGGCACACTTC
Organism: Sebastes umbrosus; assembly: GCF_015220745.1. NCBI lineage: Eukaryota > Metazoa > Chordata > Actinopteri > Perciformes > Sebastidae > Sebastes > Sebastes umbrosus. Next base: position 24,915,881 of record NC_051282.1, on the reverse strand, counting down.
TACTAGGCTAGGCACTGGATATCATTGAGGCTGTTCACTCATAGAAAGGCTTCCCATGTTGGCCTCAGTCAGTTTAAGAAAACCCAGCTTCTAAATAATTGGGTGATTTTCCCATCAGAGTCAGTGATTCATGAGTAACTAAGGATGATATGACCTCAGAGCAGCAGGAGGACATGGCATGTTTGTCACTTTCCAGTCAAGAGAGATATGTTATCTTCTCCAGTGAGGAATGAGAGAAATGTTTCAATCTTGATTTGCCTGTTTGTTCAGCACTGAGATAAGAAGGGAATGCACTGTGCATGATTCTACACGCCAAAGGATGCAAATAATGAAAGTCTTGTACTATGTTTGAGCCACCTGCTAGTTTGATTTTTCCACTATTCAACGCTTGTTCCACTTTTAGCCCCTTGCGTGACTTTCACATGTACTTTTAGCTAAAGGAAACTGCTGTGAGGCTAATAAATATGTTTAATCTTTCATCCTCAGGGTGCCCTGACATGGACAAAGAGATGATTCCCAAATTTACGTCAAAGGATGAGGAAGTTGACTACTGGAAGTCCCAAGCCCTCAAATATAAGAAAAGGTAGGCAGTGTGCTTCACTTCTCATTTGACAAGTTAACGTTTTCTATATTTATGTTCTGTTGTGTTCTCAGTTGCTGTTTGCCCTACTAAGCTCATTTTGCAAATTGGGTTATGTAGAAATGTGTCATTTTGTGATCTGTCTCGCAAAAACGTTGAACCAACTAACAGATGGTGTCAACCCCCCCATATGAAATAAGCACAAACTCCAAACCGCAGGAGGCTAACTTTGTTTTAAAAAGTTGTAGTCGGTCACTCTTACGTAATAGGCAGCTGTTATTATGCTGAATATGTAGTTTTGTGGATGCGTATAAAGTTTCAACACAGAAACCGGTGTTTAGCCATATAAGGCGAATGACCAGACAGGCTTTTTCGAAATCAGTGCCCACAAATATCTGCGGCTTGCTCGGGAGGAAATGACTACATCTTTGACTTCTTAACTACGCAGACCACGGGTCTGTGTTCCTGTAGGCAGCAGCGGTGCATGTGAGTGTGTGTAAATCTCTGTTTGAACTGTGTGTTCTATTTGTGGAGTCGGGGCCCCGTCGTACTCTCAAAGGAACCTGCACAGAGAGGGTTAAAGTCCTGGTGGGTTTCTAAGAAATTCCCGCTGTGGGTACAGAGAGGAAAAAACCTCAACCCATGGAAAAAAGAACTCACAGTGGCTTGTCTCACACATGTTTTGCTCCATGTATTTTCTCAGGATCACTTGTACAGTACTGAAAAGTTATCTCCCTGAAGTGATATTTTTAAACTTCACTTTTTCCATTTGGTTGTGACAAGGCGACATCATACAGTTTATGACTATCACTAAAAGATTTGATAATATGTAATGCACTTCCATGCTTTTCTACGCCACACATCATTAAGAGTGTTTTTGGTTGTTTAAAACCAGGAAATGTGTGAGAACCTGACTGTCAAATAGAGAAGTTATAGGGCCCAGCGTGCTGATGAAGCAGCAACTGTGGCATTTGGTATGTGTGGAACGACCCCGGCACAACAACTGATTCATGGATTCCAGCGCTCCGTAGAGCCACTGTGAGGGCCATTATCCCAGCACAAGTCAGCTGATCTCAGAGCAGGGTTAACCATGGTGTCATCGTGTGTGTGTGTGTGTGTGCACACCCCTGACAGATTACATACACTCAGATTTATTTTTTCTTCCTATTCCACGTTGAATTGTTTACCTAAATTAATCTACACATGTCAGAACTCCATTATGAGTTATCGTGTGTGTTTTTAGATTCTCTACATGTGGCCAGCCCTGACCAGCGTGTACACACACATCCTGTTTCTTAGCACACGTCCTCATCCTGTTCCTGTGGCCTCTCATCATTTACTCCTCACCTCTGACCTTTAACTTCTCCCACAGCTGAGGACTCGTGACAGCAGGTCTGTTTTTCCTGAGCTACTTCTGAACCGTCACAGTTCAGCTGTCTCTTTAGAGCTGTATATTTAGAATGCTTAACTCGACAATGCTGAGCCGTGCACCGTTTCCTGTTTGGCACAGGCAGAGCTGAAGGTTAAAAATCTACAACTGGGCTTTTCATGCAGGTTTATTCCCGGCCATTGGAGATATAGCTACTAGAACATGCCCGAGCCTGGCTCACCTTACGGGGACAAAAGCCAGTCAGTTTTCTAGAGCTTCTGCCCGCGGTCATTCAGCCAGTCAGCTATACAGAATTGAATGGTGGACAGTGGACAGTGGACAGGGTAGCTGGTAAATGACAATGATTGTTTATGTTTCCCCTCTGTGTCTGTGCCATGCAGTTGCTATGATGCCCAGGAGGAGCTGCAGGAGTTCCAGGAAGGGAGCCGGGAGCTTGAAGCCGAGCTGGAGGCGCAGCTCGGCCAGGCCGAACACCGCCTTCGAGACCTCCAAATTGAAAACGAGAGACTGAAGAACGAGGTGTCCAACCTCAAGGTAACTAGTTTATTTGGGGATTTGGCTCGCTTTGACTGTCTCTGGGTCAGGACACCAATAAAGTAATTTGTGGTTACTTAAGAGGTTATCTGAGCTCTGTTAGATCCTGGAGTACAAGGTCCAACATCTTATTTTTATGTTAGGTGTTAAAAAGGCAGGCTCTTAGGTAATCCTCCAGCACTCCTTAATTGGATTGGCAGAAAATAGAAAAGTGCAAGGACAAGCCTGGTTCTTTATCACTGCAGGCATGAACGGTAGTCACATTCATTCAGCGTGCTCTCGTCTGGGGATCAAGTTGAACAAATGACTGTGAATGTAGAAAAGTAGTGTGATGTTTCACATGGCCCAACATGTGAGCGTGATCGCAGCAGCTAATGCTAAAAACAAACTGCGTGAATGAACCAGAGACGTCATGGATCATGCTTTCCTGTCTTTGTGCCTCAGGAACCACGATACAGGCACGCTAACTGTACCGTAAAGCACCACAGGGCCTCCCTAGAGAACACAGAGGCTCTTTGAAAGTGAAATAATGTGTGGAAGATTATCTTTACTATCAGTCTTGTGATTCACCATGCTGTTATTTATTGTATAGTATATAAAATGGAACTTTCACACTGCATGCCTCAGCAGAAGGAAATCAAAGTGGATTTTTTTTTTTTTTTTTTTTTGGAACAATAGGTCTTTTTGATGTCCTTGTTTCTCTACACACACTCACTCCCATGCTCTTTTCTCTTCTTCACTCTCTCTATATCAGGACAAGCTGGAGCATCAGTATGCACAGAGTTATAAACAGATTTCTATGCTAGAGGATGACCTGGGCCAGACACGCAGCATCAAGGAGCAGCTCCACAAATACGTCCGAGAGCTTGAGCAGGCCAACGACGACCTGGAGAGAGCCAAAAGGTCAGCCTGAATTCTAGCTGTATTTAGATTTTATAGCGACTGGACCTACTGTAATGTTCATAAAAGGTTTTAACAATCAACCTCTACGTCTGTGCAGGGCAACAATAGTGTCTCTTGAGGACTTTGAGGGCCGTTTAAACCAGGCCATTGAGAGAAATGCCTTCCTGGAAAGTGAACTGGATGAGAAGGAGTCTCTTCTAGTATCTGTGCAGCGGCTGAAAGACGAAGCACGAGGTAAAGATGAAAATCCATTCTGCCCATTTTGCATGCAATATGTCATGTGTGTTAGTGGAGAAGTATTTCATGAGCTTTCTTCTGCAGACCTGAGACAAGAGCTGGCGGTACGGGAGCGGACTACAGACAGGATGTCAGCACCCAGCTCACCCACCTTAGACATCGACAAGATAGATTCTGCAGTGCAGGCCTCTTTATCCCTCCCAGCCACACCCGTAGGAAAGAGCATAGAGCACACCTTCATCAGCCCAAAAGGTCAGGATCTCGCTCTTTATTGCACACGTGAAATGGGAAATTCTCTGATATGTGTTCTAATATCAGCTTGTGTCCTTGTGCAGGATTGACCAACGGCTGTGGCAACTCATCCCTCACTCCTTCTGCGAGAATCTCCGCTCTTAATATTGTTGGTGATCTCCTGAGGAAAGTCGGGGTAGGTGTTATTCCCTTTTAATTTAACTCATAATTACATTAATTGTCCAAATACGTTGCAGAACACTGAGGAACCAACACAGTCTCACAGCACGTCGTGATATAGTCACAAAATGTAATCTATTTGATTCGTGTACATAGACACGAATTTCCTTTTTTCGTGACGCTCAGCACGACTTTCAACAACGTATTCTTCGTGCTTTTTCCTACGAATGTTTATGATAATGATGATGATGATGATGATGATGAAGCTAAACACAGATTGTTTCTCCTGTTTTGTGACTAGGCGTTGGAGTCCAAAATCGCCGCCTGTAGGAACTTTACCAAAGACCAAGCAGCACGAAAAAATTACTCGACAGACAACGGCAAACTCATCAACAGCAACGCCACAAAGTTCTCTCACTCTCTACACACCACTTACTTTGACAAAACGTGAGTCTTTTTAGCAAGTTCTTCTCCCTGGTTTTGTGCATATTTGTTTTTGCCATGTGTATATGGGTTTGCTAATACTGTTCATGTCCAACTGCAGGACTGTAAACGGATTGGACCCCAGCTCCTTGACCTCCATCGCGACATCCAGAGCCGTGTCTCCACCGGGCATGCTTCCTCTGAGTGTGTGAGGCGTCCCTACACCACATTAACCTCTACTGAAACTCCTATCCACCCAACACAACGTGGGAACCGAGAGGACACTTGAAAGACCGTTACATTGTGTGCTAGGTGTGTGTGTGTGTGTGTGTGTGTGTGTGTGTGTGTGTGTGTGTGTGTGTGTGTGTGTGTGTGTGTGTATGTGTGTGTGTGAAAGGAAGAGTGATGTGTGCCTGTTTGGGATTGTGCACTTTTTGAACGTGATGTGTGGAATAGAGGTTCGACTATACGAAGCCTCCAGTTTGCAGCTCCAAATGCATCTGTGAGTAGGTGCACAGTCCTGTGCATATGATCCTACCGCATACTTGCATGTGCCTAAAAGCTGTACTGTACTGCGCTTGTATGAATGTCATTGCAAATGCGTCGCTCTCTAGATGTCAACTCTGAAGTGGCACCGTTATATTCTCAGTTCCACTGTTCATCTGAAAACTACTACCCCCCGACAAAAGGTCCTCAACAGACCACAGCTTCCTTCTTCTTTTCCTCCTGTATTTTCACTTAAATTGCACATTTAAGCTAATTTCAATTTAGAATGTATTATATTTAAAAAAAGGGATGTGTTCATATGAATTAATTTATCTCACAGTATGCTTTAAAATGCAATATTTCCTCTTTGCTATTTGCATGTGTGCATCTGTAATGTGGGGCTGGAGAGGCGTAGTTGGACCCCATGTTCACGACTGAAGTGAATGTTGATCGTTCAAAGCCATGTAGCCATAGTGCAGTCGTTCCTCTTGTTACTGGCTACTCGCTGTTATTCATTTGGGAGTAGTCTCCATGTTAAAGGTTGGAAATATCAGCTGGTTCTGTCCTCTGGGTTAAACCTGCACTTAAAACAAACTGCTCCTTACAGGTGTTGCTGCAGTCGAGTGTTTTCCTCTGTGGACATCCATTGACCTTTCAAGGGAACAGTTTTGCCTTTTTCTTTTTTATGTTTATTGTATTTTTTTTATTCTTGTGATGGCTCATTTACCTCATTCTGATATAATGGCAATTATCCACAGTGGATTCGTACTATTAGTAGGTGTATTTGGCTTTAAATAACACACACAAATGATACGTAAACTGATTCAAGGAGCCCCTTTTGAGACGGTCTGTTAACTTTGGCTGGTGTATGAATTCATGGTCCGTTGTGGCCTTTGTCATGCAGCACATTTGCTGATTTTTGTGTGAACTTCATGTTAGTTTGACTTGGATTTTTAGCAGGTTGGATATTGGCAATGCATTCATTTTACATGCCAAAGTTTTGTCTAAATCCATTTTGCCCACACATTTCTCCTTTTTGTCACCATCTTGAGGCATAATTTGAAATCTTTAGTGTTCATTTTGATAATATGAGATGTCATTTTAGGCACTCTATGAGCCCTGTTACTCAAATGTGTTCTACAGTCAGTGTATATAGCTTGTAAGGATGGTATTTTTGCGTACCACATTTGTACATACTGACATTTGGCATTAAAGTCCTATTTATTTCAGATTCTGTATGGCATGTTCAGATATTGAATGGTTAAAGCCATTGTATTATGATATCAAATTGTCAAAAATTGTTTAAGTAAATAAAGATTGAGATGACAAATATATGTTGTGTAGTTTGGGTCGAAAACTTTAATTAAAGACGATACAGTACAAAGTTGCTAAACATTTTCCAAAGCTTTCGGTCATATCTTGTGGCCTTCATTAGTGGATGGCGTTCAGATGTCATTCAACCACTTCAGGCTCACTGTAAACATTTAGACGGCAAAGTAATGAGGAGTGAAATGTGAGGTAAAAGCAGAAGAATTTCAAGTACAGTCCAGCAGCAGATCAGTAATATAGTCCCAGTTCACTACTCGGTAAAGAAAGTATTAACTTTTGGCTCGGTTTTGGACTTTCCCAGCACTCAAACACAATCCATCAGGGTCCACAAAATTAAAGGCCTAATTTCTTTTCCATTTCCTCCTTTAATACGTTCTTCTTGATCTAGAAAAAAAAACAGAAAGCAGCAGTCATTTCAGTCTCATTATATTAATAAAGTGTAAATCATCTTGATAGTTCAGTAATGTTGGTGTTAAAGCAGAAGTATCGTACCTTTCCAGAGGCTGTCAGAGGGTAGCTGTCTACAAACATCACATAGTGTGGGATCTTGAAGTGAGAAATCTAGAGGGGGAGAAAAACACAAACTGTACAGATGTGCTGATTCTGAGTATGTTGAGCAATTTTATCTATCACACATCATCTCCTCTCACCTGGCCTTTGCAGAATGATCTTATCTCCTCTGTACTGGAGGTCTGGCCCTCTCTCAGTCTGATGCAAGCACACACCTGCTCGCCCAGCCTCTCATCTTTCACTCCAACCACCTGGGAAACAGACTTATTCTCATGAAATGCACCATAAAAAGAACGACTACACACATTTAGAGAGACAAAATATGGCTTCAAGGTGTATGTAGGTCTGCTGTCGACTGCTTGGAGATAATGTATTTGATCTTTGCTGCCCTCCAGTGTCTCTGAGTCTCACCTGCACCTCCAGTACTTTGGGATGTGTAAAGAGAAATTGCTCTATCTCAGCGGGGTAGATGTTCTCCCCTCCTCGGATGATCATGTCCTTCATGCGTCCTTCAATGCTGCAGTATCCCAAACTGTTCAGACTGGCCGTGTCACTGTGTAGAAGAAAAAGTAACATGTGAGCATCAACCCGTTCCAGTTACACGCCTTTGTAATTTCTCTTGTAGACAAACACTCAGTATACATTGTACATATTGTGTCTCACCCAGTCCTGTACCAGCGGTCTGGGGAGATAGCCTCTCTGGTTTTCTCAGGATCGTCCCAGTATCCGTGCATCACACAGCTGCCTCTGATCATCAGCTCTCCTGGGACCCCCAGAGGGACAATCTCCCCACTATCAGGGTCCACCACTTTAGCCTGTAGTAAAGACACACAGGCATGAGTCACAGTGTTGTTATGGCGATATGTATATGAACGTTTTCTCTGCAAAACAAATAATGCATACCTCAGTGTGACTCATGATACATCCAACGGTATTCATCTTCAGCTCCTCGTCGTCTTGTGGGAATCCCAGAAATGTAAGGGGGCTGTTCTCAGTGGTTCCATAAGCTATCTATTAAAACATGATGTACACATGTTTTTATATGCTGGAGAAGTTTTATACAGCATTATTTGACAAGGTACAGGACATGTAACCACTCACTGTTATCTCTTTCATGTTCATGTCTGTTTGCAGTTTTCTCATAATCTCAGCAGGACAGGGAGAACCTGCCATGATGCCTAAAACACAGCAGCACATAAACATCACACCAAGTTCAATACAACATATTAAAGGAACAGCGTGTAACATTTCTGGGAATCTATTGGCAGAAGTTTTCATTAGTGTATTATCACCTGAAACTAAGAATCGTGTTTTCGTTAGCTTAGAAAAAGCCACTTACGCCAAATTCACACGAGGCGAAGTGCAGTTTGCCTCAATAATTACATTTATCTGTGTCCAGGAGGCGTATTCATGGGTTTCAGGCGGGAAGTAATTATTTTCTAACACAAGTCAACATGTAACAGAAGTCACAGGATCTGTTTACTGGTTGGCTGCAGGTCCTCTCCGGCCGCACTTCGCCGCTGAAAGTTAAACTTTTCGTAACTTTTGTTTGGCCGCACTTCGCCGCAGTTTTGCACTCGGCGGCTCACGTTACCGCAGTCTTGGAAAGGGAGAAGGAGTGAGGGGTACGCAGTTGGTTGCAATCTGCAACCACACCACTAGATGCTGCCAAATCCTACACACTGTACCTTTAATCATGTTTTAGTCTTCAAATCGCTTACCAGCTTCCATTGATGACAAATCATACTTGTGTAAATCCGGTTGGCTGAGCATGTCAATGAACATTGTGGGAGTGCCGTAGACTATATTACACCTTGAGCGGAAAAAAAACAAGAATCAATTTAAGTGAATAATTGTATATTTGAAAGTCATTAAGGTGATGAGCAGTGTGCCATACTTTTCACTCTGAATGGCCTCTAGGTTGGCTCGGCTGTTATAGCCAGAGGAAGGGAACACCAGTGTGATACCATGCACTGCCATATTCATCCCTGCCAGCACAGAGCCAAAGCAGTGGTAGAGAGGTACGGGCACACACACTCGCACCTGAGGCTGATGGGAACATGGAAAATAACATTACTTACATTTCACTGTATGTATTTTTTTTCAAATCAAGAGATAAATATAGACTTACTCTTAGTCCAAAACCCATTCGGAGACCTATAAAGTAGGCATTATTTACAATATTGTGGTGGGAAAGACTGGCTCCCTTTGGACTCCCTGTAGTCCCCTGAAACAAATAAACAAGCAACATGACTTGATCTGAATCACTGTTACATCATAATGTCAGTCCAAGTTATAGAATACATGTGTGATATTGTGAAAGATGCAATATTGAAGATTACTGATGTGAACTGGATGTTGATGGGCTCATCACAGGACAGTTTACTCTGCAGATCCATCAGCTCTTTGTGGTGCCGACTCTCCCCTGCTTGCATCACATCCTCTACGTGGAGCATCCCCGGCTGTCTGCTATCCGTCACAATCACCATACGCAAGTCTGGCACCCTGGCACACCCAAGACGGGATATTCATATCACATCCACATAACTATTAGCTATATAGATTGTGTCCTTTGCATAGTATTTATGGTATATATATACACTCCTATAATGACAATAGGAATAACATGTATTAAATCTGATATTGGCTGTGTCAAACCTGGAGCTTTTGATCATGCCTGCTGGCGTCGTGTCGATCTCTGGGCAGAGCTCCCTCAGCATCTCACAGAAATGTTGGGTTTTGAAGCTGGTGGGGCAGACGACAGCTTTACACTGGACCTGCATACAACAAATCAGTTCTGTTGAATTTATGTTGTTATGTAAAGATTACTTTTACTATGAAAATGTCATGTCATGGTTTTGTATTTTATTTTGGTTCAGCAGCACATTAATTACTTGGTCATCAGTGGTGGAAGAAGTGCTCAGATCACTTTCTTTTTTGTTCTTTTATGCACCAGGTTCTGACACCACCACTGGTAGTTATGTAAGAAGGCTAATTTCCTATGACACAACTTGTCGTACCTGCTTTAGTGTAAACTCCACTTCCTTCACCTGATAGGCCACGTTCAATGACACCTGCACAGATCATTCAGATATTATGTACACTTGACAGCAGGGTGTTTGGTAACACAGAGCAGACTGTCTAACCGCAAGATTAATCAGTACAGTAAATATAATGTAAAGGTATAAACTCCCAAACTGACCAGTATAATTCCAGCTTTGGCTGAAGCAAACTGGAAAAGGATCCACTCATACGTGTTGGGTCCCCAAACTCCCAGTCTGTCACCTCGCTTCAGGCCCAAAGCAAGCAGACCTGCAGCCGCCTTGTCAACCTGCACCAATAAATATCACAAAAATATCAGATAATTCTTCACCAGCAGTTGTTTAAAGTCTGATATTTCACAATACAGCTTTCTAGCTTTTATGTCCATGTGTTTTTCCACTGCATGCAATAAAATTATTCCTGTAGTTTGGAAAAGTTTGCTGATGATTTCTCCCAAATAAGAGAACCAATTTCTATCGTCAAACTAAATTTGATGGGTGCTGCTTCATTTAAATTCATTGACAAACCAGAATCATAGTTTTAAGGAGGCATTTTGTGCTTTAAGATTACCACGTGTGATTTAATCAGGTGTCAAAAGGCCAAACAACTATTATTTTAACCTAAAATGTTAACACTGGAAAAAAAAAAGGTACAAACAAGTTACATTTGACAAGTTGATGTCACTACTTGTCTCAGAGTGTTCATTATTGCAATAGGAGAATCATTATTATATCATGAAAAGTGTTTAAGGGTTGATAGATGCATAAAGGCACAAAATCTGAGACCCACATCTTGTTGAAACTGTGCAAAGGTTTTCCGGATGCCGTCCTGCAGGAAGACTACAGCTTCACGGTCCGGCCAGCGCTGGACTGTGGAGTCCAGGCTCTGGCCTACAGTCAGGGGGACCAGAGAGAGGGTGGAAGTGCCATGGACATAGCTGCTGGTCAGTGAGGGTTTGTGAGGACGACTGTCCACATGGAGGGACCTGGCATACAGAACAAGATTCAGGAAAAAGCACAAGGGTCAAACGTGGATTATGATTTTAACATCAAAATTTACTGCCAATTTTGAGGAAAATTATAATTCACAATTCCTCTTTCGTATATCACAGAATGCTTGAGGCTGTTTAAACAGTAAATTTTGGATAAGCCTAATGAATATGAAAATAAACCATGGCAATAAAATCTGCTTTAGTCTTAATGGCCAAGAAAATATTAAGTTTGAGAGGACAAATGCAAGCAAAAAACTATTTTGAGGAGCCGTTGTTTTAGTGCACTAAAAACACTGAGTGCATATTATTGACAGACGTAATAGGCATGGTTAGTCCTTGAATGCATGTGGGCCAAATGTTTTTTAATCTTTATATTGCCAGCGAGAATATCAGGAATTCCTTCTTTGATTATGTGAGATCATTTTTTTCTCTTTTTTTGAATTATAAAGGTAAACACTTTCCAATATGTTGAGTCTTTAAGAACTCTTAATGTGCAGTTGAATTAGTAAGTGTTGATCCAAGTACTTTTTAAAAAAAATTTAAGGAAAAAGTCTTTAGTGTACGTTATTATTATTAATATTTATATATTTATTTTTTTACTATTTTTTAATCTGTTGTCACTTGAAATTAAAAACTATGTTTTTTTTCTAAGCTATATTTTCAATGAACCATTAATGGAACAAACACCAGTAAATTTTTTTGACCATGTTGCCATTTGACCCCTGAACATTTAAAAAAAACAAAAGAAAAAACATTAAACTTACCGACACCACTGGAGCAAAGTTGTGCTGCATAACTTCCCAGCCTTACTGTGTTTGAGTCCATCCACATATCTGAGACTGAGAGCACAGGACCTTAGCAGAGCTGACATTGGTCTGAAGTATCTGTCACAGCCCGGCACAAAAAAGCTGCGACAAAAGACACGTTGATAATTAATAAACAGGCTTATTCATTTAAAACATCAAAAAAATAAAAAAACTGTGGAAGTCAGTATGGATGGATGTTTGAAAAGCAAAACAGCAGCAGCACCAGCAGGTGAAGAGAGAGGGGCTCTTGTGCAGGTGATGAGCTCTTATATCTGGACCCACTCTGGGTCACTGGCTGGACCACTGGCTGGACCGACTCTTTGGAGAGTGTGTCGAGTAATCCACAAAGTGTTCTGTGAAGCCAGGCGGGTATAGTTTTAAACCAGTGATGTAATTGAGTTGAGTAATTATTGATCCTGGATAAAAATTCCTAGTTACTCAAGCACATCATTCACACGCCGTCTGCCTGGTTTAACCACTGAAACTTTTAGCTAATCAGGCCAACAGAACTAAAAACTAATTATCATATACATACACCTGTTAGATCTATGTACACCCCTGCAGGGGGGCCTGCAGTTCAAACAGCCGAAAACGCCCTGCCTCCATCTGTCAACAAAGCCTGTTATTATAAGCTTTAAAAACAACAACATACAATTACAGGTAGGGTGCACATATTGTATTTTCAGAGCCAATAAGTGTAAAAATAAAACAGATATTTAAAAAAAAAATGTAATCCTCCAGTAGGCAGTAAGTTTTTGGCATCATTGGGCAAAAATTCCATAATAATCTTTCAGCATATTGTAATTCAAATCCTCCTCCATAACCTGGTTATCAGTGGTGGAAGAAGTACTCAGATCAGTTTCCTTTTTGTCCTTTTATGCACCAGGTTCGGACACCACCACTGGTAGTTATGTAAGAAGGCTAATTTCCTATGACACAACTTGTCACCTGTTTTAGTGTAAACTCCACTTCCTTCACCTGATAGGCCGGATTCAATGACCCCTGCACAGATAATTCAGATATTATGTACTACATGGCTGTATATGGAAATGAATACCTGTTAACAGATTATAATGACCTGGTAAAAAATGCAGCATCATGGTACATTTACAGAATAACTCTCCAGGGCCCCTGATAGGGTTCAATGTCCTTCTCACTGACACTTGACAGCAGGGTGTTTGGTAACACAGAGCAGACTGTCTAACCACAAGTTTAATTAGTACATATGATGTAAAGGTATAAACTCCCAAACTGACCAGTATAATTCCATCTTTGGCATCATTGGGCAAAAATTCCATAATAATCTTTCAGCATATTGTAATTCAAGTTCTCTGAGAGAAAACTAGACAACTACACATTTGTACATACTGACATTTGGCATTAAAGTCCTATTTATTTCAGGTTCTGTATGGCATGTTCAGATATTGAATGGTTAAAGCCATTGTATTATGATATCAAATTGTTTGTCAAAAATTGTTTAAGTAAATAAAGATTGAGATGACAAATATATGTTGTGTAGTTTGGGTCCAAAACGTTTAATTAAAGACGATACAGTACAAAGTTGCTAAACATTTTCCAAAGCTTTCGGTCATATCTTGTGGCCTTCATTAGTGGATGGCGTTCAGATGTCATTCAACCACTTCAGGCTCACTGTAAACATTTAGACGGCAAAGTAATGAGGAGTGAAATGTGAGGTAAAAGCAGAAGAATTTCAAGTACAATCCAGCAGCAGATCAGTAATATAGTCCCAGTTCACTACTCGGTAAAGGAAGTATTAACTTTTGGCTCAGTTTCGGACTTTCCCAGCACTCAAACACAATCCATCAGGGTCCACAAAATTAAAGGCCTAATTTCTTTTCCATTTCCTCCTTTAATACGTTCTTCTTGATCTAGAAAAAAAAACAGAAAGCAGCAGCCATTTCAGTCTCATTATATTAATAAAGTGTAAATCATCTTGATAGTTCAGTAATGTTGGTGTTAAAGCAGAAGTATCGTACCTTTCCAGAGGCTGTCAGAGGGTAGCTGTCTACAAACATCACATAGTGTGGGATCTTGAAGTGAGAAATCTAGAGGGGGAGAAAAACACAAACTGTACAGATGTGCTGATTCTGAGTATGTTGAGCAATTTTATCTATCACACATCATCTCCTCTCACCTGGCCTTTGCAAAATGCTCTTATCTCCTCTGTACTGGAGGTTTGGCCCTCCTTCAGTCTGATGCAAGCACACACCTGCTCGCCCAGCCTCTCATCTTTCACTCCAACCACCTGGGAAACAGACTTATTCTCATGAAATACACCATGAAAAGAACGACTACACAAATTTAGAGAGACAAAATATGGCTTCAAGGTGTATGTAGGTCTGCTGTCGACTGCTTGGAGATCTGATCTTTGCTGCCCTGCAGTGGTTATAAGTCTCACCTGCACCTCCAGTACTTTGGGATGTGTAAAGAGAAATTGCTCTATCTCAGCGGGGTAGATGTTCTCCCCTCCTCGGATGATCATGTCCTTCATGCGTCCTTCAATGCTGCAGTATCCCAAACTGTTCAGACTGGCCGTGTCACTGTGTAGAAGAAAAAGTAATATGTGAGCATCAACCCGTTCCAGTTACACGCCTTTGTATTTTCTCTTGTAGACAAACACTCAGTACGCATTGTACATATAGTATCTCACCCAGTCCTGTACCAGCGGTCTGGGGAGATGGCCTCTCTGGTTTTCTCAGGATCGTCCCAGTATCCGTGCATCACACAGCTGCCTCTGATCATCAGCTCTCCTGGGACCCCCAGAGGGACAATCTCCCCACTATCAGAGTCCACCACTTTAGCCTATAGTAAAAACACACAGGCCTAAGTCATAGTATCACAGTGATATGTATATGAACGTTTTCTGCAAAAAATAATGCATACCTCAGTGTGACTCATGATACATCCAACGGTATTCATCTTCAGCTCCTCGTCGTCTTGTGGGAATCCCAGAAATGTAAGGGGGCTGTTCTCAGTGGTTCCATAACCAATCTATTAAAACATGATGTACACATGTTTTTATATGCTGGAGAAGCTTATAAGTTTTATACAGCATTATTTGACAAGGTACAGGACATGTAACCACTCACTGTTATCTCTTTCATGTTCATGTCTGTTTGCAGTTTTCTCATAATCTCAGCAGGACAGGGAGAACCTGCCATGATGCCTAAAACACAGCAGCACATAAACATCACAGAAGTTTTCATTAGTGTATTATCACCTGAAACTAAGAATCGTGTTTTTGTTAGCTTAGAATGAGCCGCTTACGCCAAATTCACACCAGGCGAAGTGCGGCTTGCCGCAATAATTACATTTATCTGTGGCCAGGAGGCATATTCATGGGTTTCAGGCAGGAAGAAATTATTTTCTAACATAAGTCAACATGTAACAGAAGTCACAGGATCTGTTTACTGGTTGGCTGCAGGTCCTCTCTGGCCGCACTTCGCCGCTGAAAGTTAAATTTTTCGTAACTTTTGTTTGGCCGCACTTTGCCGCAGTTTTGCACTCGGCGGCTCACGTTACCGCAGTCTTGGAAAGGGAGGAGGAGTGAGGGGTACTCAGTTGGTTGCAATCTACAACCACACCACTAGATGCTGCCAAATCCTACACACTGCACCTTTAATCATGTTTTAGTCTTCAAATCGCTTACCAGCTTCCATTGATGACAAATCATACTTGTGTAAATCCGGTTGGCTGAGCATGTCGGTGAACATTGTGGGAGTGCCGTAGACTATATTACACCTTGAGCGAAAAAAAAACAAGAATCAATTTAAGTGAATAATTGTATATTTGAAAGTCATTAAGGTGATGAGCAGTGTGCCATACCTTTCACTCTGAATGGCCTCTAGGTTGGCTCGGCTGTTATAGCCAGAGGAAGGGAACACCAGTGTGATACCATGCACTGCCATACTCATCCCTGCCAGCACAGAGCCAAAGCAGTGGTAGAGAGGTACGGGCACACACACTCGCACCTGAGGCTGATGGGAACATGGAAAATAAGATTACTTACATTTCACTGTATGTATTTTTTTCAAATCAAGAGATAAATATAGACTTACTCTTAGTCCAAAACCCATTCGGAGACCTATAAAGTAGGCATTATTTACAATATTGTGGTGGGAAAGACTGGCTCCCTTTGGACTCCCTGTAGTCCCCTGAAACAAATAAACAAGCAACATGACTTGATCTGAATCACTGTTACATCATAATGTCAGTCCAAGTTATAGAATACATGTGTGATATTGTGAAAGATGCAATATTGAAGATTACTGATGTGAACTGGATGTTGATGGGCTCATCACAGGACAGTTTACTCTGCAGATCCATCAGCTCTTTGTGGTGCCGACTCTCCCCTGCTTGCATCACATCCTCTACGTGGAGCATCCCCGGCTGTCTGCTATCCGTCACAATCACCATACGAAAGTCTGGCAGCCTGGCAGACCCAAGACGGTATATTTATATCACATCCACATAACTATTAGTTATTTAGATTGTTTCCTTTGTAAGTAGTAGTATGTATGGTCTCTTACTCCCATAATGACAATAGGAGGAATAACGTATTAAATCAGATATTGGCTCTGTCAGACCTGGAGCTTTTGATCATGCCTAATGGCGACGTGTCGATCTCTGGGCAGAGCTCCCTCAGCATCTCACAGAAATGTTGGGTTTTAAATCGGGCAGGGCAGACGACAGCTTTACACTGGACCTGCATATGACAAATTAGTTACGTTGAATTTATGGTATTGCTCTACATAGTCATGTGTAAGGACTATTTTTTACTATGAAAATAGTAAATTGTCAGATGCCATGCTTTTGTATTTTACTTTGGTTCAGCAGTTCAGTAAATATGTGGTGGGAGAAGTACTCAGAGCTTGTAAATGTAGCAATACCATGGTGTAGAAATACTGTTACAAGTAAAAGTCGGGCATTCCAACTAAGTTAAAGTACAAAAGTATTTGCATTTAAATTTCATGCTGTATTTATATCTGATTTATATCAAACTGTTTGGTATCGTTCTGCAACTGAGAGCCAAACTTATGGAAAGAATTAAATAGGCTATGTAAAGCAAATTCGTATTAATTCTGTAAAAGCACATTAAATGAAAGAATAAACCAAAACGTTAAGAAGGGAGTGGTCAGCGGTTCGTGCTACTGACAAAGGCGCGCCCCTTTCACAGAAGATAATAACCAAGAAGAAGTCAGAAGATGCTCTTCTACTTATGACTTTGACGCTAGACTGTGGTCTCTACAACTCTGTGGGCAGTTCTTCCCATCTGGAGGCGCGTGCTCAAGACATCCCAACATGCTGAAAGCGGTATCCAGTCGGCCTGAAGAAGCCTCTTCCACGCCTGGGTTCTACAAAGACGGAAGGACTTTGGCTTGTGTTTAGAAGGTAACCCACAAGTAGCAAAACTCTTGCGAGATGGTTAAGGTTAACTATTAACCTCGAATGGTTAAGGTTTGGCATTGACCTCGAATGGTTAATGGGACACTCTTGATAGGACTTGGAAAAAATCAGGAAGTCATCCAGGTACACGTAAACTAACAGTTCAAGCATTTCCCTGAGATTGTCGTGAGGGGGTAACAGTTCTAAACATGGAGGGTTGTAACTCAAACACCAGACCACATTGGGTGATAAACACTTTACATTTCCCTGGATGCCCGTCATGGCGGGCAGGTGTTTGCATTTTGGGTTCATGGACTGCAATGGGTCCGTGGGGTGCTACATGGTTTGGTGCTTGGACTATGGGTAGAGTCGGTCCAAGTTTCTGTAAACGTATTATAAGTGTTTCTCTTAACATGTTGTCATGAAAGCCCCCCCCCCCCCCGAGGCAAATTTGTGATTTTGGGCTATACAAATAAAATTGACTTGACTTGAGAATCCTGTTGTTCAACAATGGCTCAGACCATCTGCTCATGGGAGCCTAACAGGGCTTCCTGCTCAGTGAAAGCCTGACCGTGCGTGGCTAGTTGTGTGTTAGCTCTAAAGCTTGGGGGTCAATGGTGGACGGGGTCCGCTGTGTCCGACAGAGGCTGACTCAATCTGTCAGGGTAACGTGGAGTGGGATGCAATTGCGGACCAGGGGAATGTTATTTAGTCGCTGCAAGTGATTGAAGGAGAGAGGGCAAATGAAATATGAGTCACTGTACACCATGGCCAAGAACTCTGTGGCAACCCTGAGATTATCAGACTCAGTCTGTTAGTTGGCATCCTAAATTGAATTAATGTTAAATTGTGTAATTTAAAATAAACTAATTGTGTCTGATAACTGAAGTTGAGTGCCATCACTCTCCTTTATCCTTCTTGTACCAATTTATGGGTTTATGCATAATTTTGAGTTATTAATTATCGTTAAATATTTTTATATGAATTGATTATTTACTATTAAATCTGCTACAAGCATTAGTAGGCTAATTTCCTGTAACACAACTTGTCGTACCTTCTTTAGTGTGAACTCCACTTCCTTCACCTGATAGGCCACGTTCAATGACACCTGCACATATGAAAACAGTTTAAAGTCAAGTGTATGTATACAGCGCCTCAGCACACATACATGGCTGTATTTGCAAATGAATACCTATAGTAACACAGAGCAGACTGTATAACCACAAGGTTAAACAGTAAAGGTAATTTTAAAAGGTATAAACTCCCAAACTGACCATAATAATTCCAGCTTTGGCTGAAGCAAACTGGAAAAGGATCCACTCATATGTGTTGGGTCCCCAAACTCCCAGTCTGTCACCTCGCTTCAGACCCAAAGCAAGCAGACCTGCAGCCGCCTTGTCAACCTGCACCAATAAACATCAGAAAAATATGATATATATAATAATTATTCACCACTATACATTCTGGTGCTTTACATTACAGCTTTCCAGCTTTTATGCCTGCGTTGATTATTTCCACTGCATGCAATTCAATTATTCCTGTGATTTAAAGAAGAACCAAGTCATTATGTTAAACTAAATTTCATTAACAAACTAGTTTTAGGATGCATCTTGTGTTTTAGGATTACCACATGTGATTTCATCAGTTGTCAAAAGGTCAAATGAATATTCTTTTAACCTAAAAAGTTAACACTGAAAGAAACATTTAGCAGCAATTTGATAAGTTGATGTCACTACTTGTCTCAGAGTGTTCATTACTGAAATCGGAGACTCATTATTGTACCATGAATAGTGTTTAAGGGTTGATAGATGCATGAAAGCGCAAAATCTGAGACGCACATCTTGCTGAAACTGTGCAAAGGTTTTCCGGATGCCGTCCTGCAGGAAGACTACAGCTTCGCGGTCCGGCCAGCGCTGGACTGTGGAGTCCAGGCTCTGGCCTACAGTCAGGGGGAGCAGAGAGATGGTGGAGGTGCCATGGACATAGCTGCTGGTCAGTGAGGGTTTGTGAGGACGACTGTCCACATGGAGGGACCTGGCATACAGAACAAGATTCAGGAAAAAGCATTCATTTCATAATGTGAGATCTGTGGTCTTTATTCTTCTAAAATATTGAGAGTTCTCTTAGAAATGACAGACTCGGTGATGAATCAAATCTCTTTACTTCATGCAGCACGGAGAGAAGACCCGTGTGGTTGCTCTCTGACTGGTCTTTACATACAGTATCATCAGGTAAACAAAAGAACAACAGTTGCTGATCTCATGACAAGTTTGATTCACCTCAGGACTTCCACATTACAGCTGACTCTCATCAGACTACCTCACAACTTAAACACAGAGAAACACATCGGCATCTCCAAATCAATACATTGCTTACTAAATCTAAAATGTTCGTTCCAGTGTGCCTGCTAACTACTGTCAGGATATAGTGACCGTTTTATAAAAATAACTTTTTTTTTTAAACATATTTGCTCCAATTCTCCTCACTGCTGCTGTAATGTAGCCGCCGCATTCATTTTAGAACGGTTAACAGACAGTTTCACTGTAACTAGTAGGCGTCCATTATCAGGAATAAATGGGCTCCCTGCAGCCAATCAGAACTGATTATTCACCCAAATTATGATCTAATAAACCCTTAATGGAACATAAAACATCAATAAATCTTTGAGTGACACCATGTTGGCCTTTGACCCCTGCCTGAACATGAAAAGCATAAACTTACCGACACCACTGGAGCAAACTTGTGCTGCATAACTTCCAAGCCTCGCTGTGTTTGAGTCCATCCACAGATCTGAGACTGTGAGCACAGGACCTTAGCAGAGCTGACATTGGTCTGAAGTATCACACAGTCTGTTTCAGCTGGATCTAAATACTGTCTGGTTAGAAGATACTCGGTCTTCACAGCAAATGAGTTGCTTCTTACAGTACCTGCCGGTCTTTACACTTTGCTTTACAAGTTGGATTTTATTACTGTGTGTGTAATGTTTAACTTTGACCAGCTCTCGTTGGCTGAGAGCCAACTGACCATGTCAAACACATGTCAGCATATTCTAAGAAAACATTAACTCTACAAGAAACAATATAAATCATTAACCAATAGGCTACTGACAGGGACCTGCAGAATAGAGACTGCCACATAGTGGTGTGAACAACAAAAGATTTGTAAATGTTTGCATGTTTGTTGAAAATCTACAATAGGGACAAAATAACAGAAACACCCCATAATACTGCAATTCTTTTTTAAAGGGACTATTTGTAACTTTCAGAAATGCTTGTTAACAGCGACACCTGTGGCCGTGAAGTCAACGAAAGTCAGCGTCGGGCTCACGCTTGCTCGCTCTAAATATACCTGAACGAGCATCACTCAACACAGTGAGGCGACACATGTCAGCTAAAACCACAATATCACTCTATATTTCAGCTGCTTGGCAGTAATGTTAGCTGACCAGACGAAGGTCTTTCCATGAACATGATTTAGATCTGATCCTAGTGTTGGCTTTTCCTGTCTCAGTGCAGGCTGAAGTGGTGGACACAATGCCTGCATGAGGCAGCGGGGCTCTGCAGCGGGGCTCCGCCCGCAGCCGGAGAGAGCAGGGAGACACCGGCATCCGGTCGGTAACAAGACTACAACGTGTCTCTCTGCAGAGCTCCATCACTTCACAAGACACGGGAAACCTCTGTTGGTCTGGAGGAGCTGCAGCATTTATTTCTGCCCAAACGTCCAGTGTACTAGATATTCTCAGAGCTAAACTAACTCTTCTGCAGAGTGGAGTGAGCGCGCATTCACGTCTAGAGGTGGAGCGAGCTGAGGGAGAACGCGCGCGCTGTCTGAGTGAAGGAAAGCAGGCAGAGGAGGAGAGGCAGCGGCCACACGCGAACGCGCATATTCGAGCGCGCATGTGTCCCGACCCGCTACATTTATACGCTTAAAAAGTTACAAACAGTCCCTTATAGGTATATTTGATCAAAAACTACTGTGTAATCCTTCTTCAACATTAATTGTAATTACGGTTTATAATTATTATTTTTTTTACACCACACATTAAACAAGTCAAACTGGTTTTAATCATTTTAATCATTTTAATCATGTTAATAAATAAATCAAAACATTATTTACATACTGAACAACATGTTGGTTTGAATGATTCACATGATTTAACCTGCAGTGCCACCTACAGGCCACAAGTTACTTTTACATGTAAATGACCAGGGAGAGAACACCCCATATCAATATGATCATGATGATATGATTAAAGGCCTAATTTCTTCTCCATTTGCTCCTTTAATACGTTCTTCTTGATCTAGAAAAACAGAAAGTAGCCGCAATTTCAGTGTTATTATATTAATAAACTGTAAATCATCTTGATAGTTCAGTAATGTTGGTGTTAGAGCAGAAGTAGTGTACCTTTAAAACGGCTGTCAGAGGGTAGCTGTCTACAAACATCACATAATGTGGGATCTTGAAGTGAGAAATCTAGAGGGGGGGAAAAACACAAACTGTACAGATGTGCTGACTTTGATTATGATGAGCAATTTTATTTATCACACACCACCTCCTCTCACCTGGCCTTTGCAGAATGATCTTATCTCCTCTGTACTGGAGGTCTGGCCCTCTTTCAGCTTGATGCAGGCACACACCTGCTCGCCCAGCCTCTCATCTTTCACTCCAACCACCTGGCAAACAGACAGAGAAATAACTAGAATGTAGATTCAACACCTCAGCTCATTAGTATAACATTAAATATATTCTTGTGAAATGTAATGCAACAATTGTCCCCACATTTAGAGAGACATAAAGTGTGGCTTCAAGGTGCATCTTCGCTGCCCCCCAGTGGTTCTGAGGCTCACCTGCACCTCCAGTACTTTGGGATGTGTATGGAGAAATTGCTCTATCTCAGCGGGGTAGATGTTCTCCCCTCCTCGGATGATCATGTCCTTCATGCGTCCTTCAATGCGGCAGTATCCCAAACTGTTCAGACTGGCCGTGTCACTGTGTAGAAGACAAATCACACAACATATAACATGTGAGTACCAACTAGTTCCAGTTACAAGCCTCTGTATTTTTCTCTTGTAGACAAACACTCAGTATACATTGTACATATTGTGTCTCACCCAGTCCTGTACCAGCGGTCTGGGGAGATAACTTCTCTGGTTTTCTCAGGATCGTCCCAGTATCCGTGCATCACACAGCTGCCTCTGATCATCAGCTCTCCTGGGACCCCCAGAGGGACAATCTCCCCAGTAGTAGGGTCCACCACTTTAGCCTATAGTAAAGACACACAGACATGAGTCACATTGTTCTTGTAGCGATATGTAGATAAAGGTTAGGGCAAAAAAATAATGCATACCTCAGTGTGACTCATGATACATCCAACGGTATTCATTTTCAGCTCCTCGTCGTCTTGTGGGAATCCCAGAAATGTAAGGGGGCTGTTCTCAGTGGTTCCATAAGCTATCTATTAAAACATGATGTACACATGTTTTTATATGCTGGAGAAGTTTTATACAGCATTATTTGACGAGGTACAGGACATATAACAGCTCACCAGTGTCTCTTTTATATTCATGTCTGATGCCAGTTTTCTCAGAATCTCAGGAGGGCACGGAGAACCTCCCACAATGGCTAAAACACAGCAACACATAAACAAAGATGCCTCAAATGATTACTAAATATCACATCCAGTTCAATACAACATATGAATCAATACCAATCATGTGTTAGTCTTCAAATCGCTTACCAGTTTTAGCTGATGACAAATCATACTTGTGTAAATCCGGTTGGCTGAGCATGTCGGTGTACATTGTGGGAGTGCCGTAGACGAAATTACACCTTGAGTGGAAAAAAGAACAAGAATCAATTAAAGTGAATAATTGTATATTTGAAAGTCATTAAGGTGATGAGCAGTGTGCCATACCTTTCACTCTGAATGGCCTCTAGGTTGGCTCGGCTGTTATAGCCAGAGGAAGGGAACACCAGTGTGATACCATGCACTGCCATATTCATCCCTCCAGCCACAGAGCCAAAGCAGTGGTAGAGAGGTACGGGCACACACACTCGCACCTGAAGCTGATGGGAATATGGAAAATAACATTACTTACATTTCACTGTTTGTGATTTCTGCAAATCAAGAGACAAATGTGGACTTACTTTCTGTCCATAACCCATTCGGAGACCCATAAAGTATGCATTATTTACAATATTGTGGTGGGAAAGACTGGCTCCCTTTGGACTCCCTGTAGTCCCCTGAAACAAATAAACAAGCAACATGACTTGATCTGAATCACTGTTACATCATAATGTCAGTCCAAGTTATAGAATACATGTGTGATATTGTGAAAGATGCAATATTGAAGATTACTGATGTGAACTGGATGTTGATGGGCTCATCACAGGACAGTTTACTCTGCAGATCCATCAGCTCTTTGTGGTGCCGACTCTCCCCTGCTTGCATCACATCCTCTACGTGGAGCATCCCCGGCTGTCTGCTATCCGTCACAATCACCATACGCAAGTCTGGCAGCCTGGCAGACCCAAGACGGGATATTTATATCACATCCACATAACTATTAGCTATATAGATTGTGTCCTTTGCATAGTATTTATGGTATATATATACACTCCTATAATGACAATAGAGGAATAACATGTATTAAATCTGATATTGGCTGTGTCAAACCTGGAGCTTTTGATCATGCCTGCTGGCGTCGTGTCGATCTCTGGGCAGAGCTCCCTCAGCATCTCACAGAAATGTTGGGTTTTGAAGCTGGCGGGGCAGACGACAGCTTTACACTGGACCTGCATACAACAAATCAGTTCTGTTGAATTTATGTTGTTATGTAAAGATTACTTTTACTATGAAAATGTCATGTCATGGTTTTGTATTTTATTTTGGTTCAGCAGCACATTAATTACTTGGTCATCAGTGGTGGAAGAAGTGCTCAGATCACTTTCTTTTTTGTTCTTTTATGCACCAGGTTCTGACACCACCACTGGTAGTTATGTAAGAAGGCTAATTTCCAGTAACACAACTTGTCGTACCTGCTTTAGTGTAAACTCCACTTCCTTCACCTGATGGGCTGGATTCAATGACACCTGCACAGATAATTCAGATATTATGTACTACATGGCTGTATATGGAAATGAATACCTATTAACAGATTATAATGACTTGGTAAAAAAATGCAGCATCATGGTATATCTACAGAATAACTCTCCAGGGCCCCTGATAGGGTTCAATGTCCTTCTCACTGACACTTGACAGCAGGGTGTTTGGTAACACAGAGCAGACTGTCTAACCACAAGTTTAATTAGTACATATAATGTAAAGGTATAAACTCCCAAACTGACCAGTATAATTCCAGCTTTGGCTGAAGCAAACTGGAAAAGGATCCACTCATACGTGTTGGGTCCCCAAACTCCCAGTCTGTCACCTCGCTTCAGGCCCAAAGCAAGCAGACCTGCAGCCGCCTTGTCAACCTGCACCAATAAATATCACAAAAATATCAGATAATTCTTCACCAGCAGTTGTTTAAAGTCTGATATTTCACAATACAGCTTTCTAGCTTTTATGCCCATGTTTTTTTCCACTGCATGCAATAAAATTATTCCTGTAGTTTAGAAAGGTGTGCTGATGATTTCTCCCAAATAAGAGAACCAATTTCTATCGTCAAACTAAATTTGATGGGTGCTGCTTCATTTAAAGTCATTGACAAACCAGAATCATAGTTTTAAGGAGGCATTTTGTGCTTTAAGATTACCACGTGTGATTTAATCAGGTGTCAAAAGGCCAAACAACTATTGTTTTAACCTAAAATGTTAACACTGGAAAAAAAAAAGGTACAAACAAGTTACATTTGACAAGTTGATGTCACTACTTGTCTCAGAGTGTTCATTATTGCAATAGGAGAATCATTATTATATCATGAAAAGTGTTTAAGGGTTGATAGATGCATAAAGGCACAAAATCTGAGACCCACATCTTGTTGAAACTGTGCAAAGGTTTTCCGGATGCCGTCCTGCAGGAAGACTACAGCTTCACGGTCCGGCCAGCGCTGGACTGTGGAGTCCAGGCTCTGGCCTACAGTCAGGGGGAGCAGAGAGAGGGTGGAGGTGCCATGGACATAGCTGCTGGTCAGTGAGGGTTTGTGAGGACGACTGTCCACATGGAGGGACCTGGCATACAGAACAAGATTCAGGAAAAAGCACAGGGGTCAAACGTGGATTATGATTTTAACATCAAAATTTACTGCCAATTTTGAGGAAAATTATAATTCACAATTCCTCTTTCGTATATCACAGAATGTTTGAGGCTGTTTAAACAGTGAATTTTGGATAAGCCTAATGAATATGAAAATAAACCATGGCAATAAAATCTGCTTTAGTCTCAGTCTTAATGGCCAAGAAAATGTTAAGTTTGAGAGGACAAATGCAAGCAAAAAACTATTTTGAGGAGCCGTTGTTTTAGTGCACTCAAAACACTGAGTGCATATTATTGACAGACGTAATAGGCATGGTTAGTCCTTGAATGCATGTGTGCCAAATGTTTTTTAATCTTTATATTGCCAGCGAGAATATCAGGAATTCCTTCTTTGATTATGTGAGATCATTTTTTTCTCTTTTTTTGAATTATAAAGGTAAACACTTTCCAATATGTTGAGTCTTTAAGAACTCTTAATGTGCAGTTGAATTAGTAAGTGTTGATCCAAGTACTTTTTAAAAAAAATTTAAGGAAAAAGTCTTTAGTGTACGTTATTATTATTAATATTTATATATTTATTTTTTTACTATTTTTTAATCTGTTGTCATTTGAAATTAAAAACTATGTTTTTTTTCTAGGCTATATTTTCAATGAACCATTAATGGAACAAACACCAGTACATTTGTTTGACCATGTTGCCATTTGACCCCTGAACATTTAAAAAAAACAAAAGAAAAAACATTAAACTTACCGACACCACTGGAGCAAAGTTGTGCTGCATAACTTCCCAGCCTTACTGTGTTTGAGTCCATCCACATATCTGAGACTGAGAGCACAGGACCTTAGCAGAGCTGACATTGGTCTGAAGTATCTGTCACAGCCCGGCACAAAAAAGCTGCGACAAAAGACACGTTGATAATTAATAAACAGGCTTATTCATTTAAAACATCAAAAAAATAAAAAAACTGTGGAAGTCAGTATGGATGGATGTTTGAAAAGCAAAACAGCAGCAGCACCAGCAGGTGAAGAGAGAGGGGCTCTTGTGCAGGTGATGAGCTCTTATATCCGGACCCACTCTGGGTCACTGGCTGGACCACTGGCTGGACCGACTCTTTGGAGAGTGTGTCGAGTAATCCACAAAGTGTTCTGTGAAGCCAGGCGGGTATAGTTTTAAACCAGTGATGTAATTGAGTTGAGTAATTATTGATCCTGGTTAAAAATTCCTAGTTACTCAAGCACATCATTCACACGCCGTCTGCCTGGTTTAACTACTGAAACTTTTAGCTAATCAGGCCAACAGAACTAAAAACTAATTATCATATACATACACCTGTTAGATCTATGTACACCCCTGCAGGGAGGCCTGCAGTTCAAACAGCCGAAAACGCCCTGCCTCCATCTGCCAACAAAGCCTATTATGATAAGCTTTAAAAACAACAACATACAATTACAGGTAGGGTGCACATATTGTACTTTCAGAGCCAATAAGTGTAAAAATAAAACAGATATTTAAAAAAAAATGTAATCCTCCAGTAGGCAGTAAGTTTTTGGCATCATTGGGCAAAAATTCCATAATAATCTTTCAGCATATTGTAATTCAAGTTCTCTGAGAGAAAACTAGACTTCTGCACCTCCTCATGGCTCTTGTTTTCAGGCTTTAAAAAATCTAAAGACTTTGACCAATCATAGGTCATTTCAGAGAGAGAGAGCGTTCCTATTGGCTGTTCATTCAACGGAGGCAGCTGTCAATCACTGGCGAACTCCGATCAAACGGTCAAACTAGGCAGCGCTGATCAAATATGAATCAATATTCTGTTACTGTAATGCCTATTTCTCGCCTCAAATGTTTTCAGAAACCTCTTGTAGTGTCTCAAAAATATTACCATATCAATGGGCATCCCCATAGTTGGAAATGACACCTTAAATGTTTTTCTACACGGTTTGGTTCTAAAATGAAATGCGTTTGAACACTAGACACGGTGAACTTGCGGCCATCTAGAAATTGACCTCTCACGGCCCTCAGAGGTCAAATCTGACTTTGCTCCGCATATGAAAATAAATCTTATGGTAAGCAGTAACTGTTAGAAATGTCACAATTCACAATCATATGAGAGCTTATCCGCTAAATTATATACACCGATCAGCCATAACATTAGGACAGCATGGGCACCCTGACCATATTTTCTCTTTTCTTATTATTTTGCTGTGTTCGGGACGTTTCTGTGCTTCAGCAAAGAGCGTTTGTGCCCCACGTACAACATCAAGCAGGGTGTGTGCAGCCTGTTTGGGTCGCCAAATACCGCCGCTCTGTCACGCCCTTCT
This sequence comes from Sebastes umbrosus, assembly GCF_015220745.1. Classification (NCBI taxonomy): domain Eukaryota; kingdom Metazoa; phylum Chordata; class Actinopteri; order Perciformes; family Sebastidae; genus Sebastes; species Sebastes umbrosus. The sequence continues at coordinate 24,888,314 of NC_051282.1, read as the reverse complement.
CTATAGTATTCCTGTTACTCTTAAGTAATAAATAAGAAGATTGTGCACTTTCCATGATGTCTTTCTGAGCAGATTCTCCAATGTTATTGTGTTTTCAATTAGTCCTGAATTCCCTTCTTTCTTTGTCATACCTGTTGCAATCTATCAGTACATGTTTGACAGTTTCCAGTTCATTATTTTGTGTGCATGGTCCAGTGGGATGCGCATAAATTTGCACATAAATAGAGTAAAACATTATTATAAAAAATAATGATTTGATTAATAATTCCACCACTGCACATATAAAACATATTATAAAAAGGATTATTTGATGAAACCACCAATGCATAATAAATTGAGTAAAAAGGAATTATAAAATGCATCAATTTAATGTTGGATAAACTATCATTTGCAAAAATAATTTCTCCAATCGCAGGTTGAACGCCACAATATGAGGGTGAAAGCCAGAATGCCCTTGGAGTCGTACATCTTTAAACAAGAAGGAGGCGTAACTTGAAGCAGGGGCATAACCTGAAGTGGATCTTGAAGGCTGCAGATTGGTACTGTTGAAAGTTGTGGACTTTAGCTCCAGGGAGCTGAACGAAATCTGAGAAATGGCCTCAAGTGATGTCACTTGAGTCAGCGTCAGTTGCGGTTAAAGACATGGAACAAGTTTAAAAACAACAAAACTTAGAAAGTTAGGAGTTAGGAAGAACTGAGCTTACCCATAAGCTTCCCAGACCTCTGTAGCTCAGTCCTCATCCCTGCTTGAAGCATTAGAAGCTACTAGGCTAACACTGAGAAACCCAAATCTGTAGCTGGTCAAGTAACATTGTAGGCGCCATGTTTTGTTTTGCTGCATTAATTTGGACCCCTTTTGTCTTTTCCTTTTTGAATAGTCCAATGAGTAAAGAGTGTTATAAAACACAGCTGTTGAATTTCCTGGACATCATAGTGCATGGTCTCTGTGGAAAACTACTTCAAAAGCCTTGATTCTGGAAGCTAAAGAGGAGAGAAAAATATGCTAACAGACGACTGTGATGGAATTATATAATATCAATTCCTCTCTCCTTGGTCGGGAGGTCAAAGTGTCTCTCAGAGTGTCCCTCTGTTGACATTATTGGGTTGGATTCCTGTCTATAGGGGCACCACCGTTATCTGTACAGCTGTGTCTGTAGCAGGGACCATAGAGCCAGTTGCTGGGGCAACAAGGGTCAGAGATGCCAGAGGAACCGCGTAAGTCCAAACATGATATGGGTAAAACACTGAGCACCAGGGAGAACGAGCAGAGTTGTGAGGCCTTCACGCAGAGAGAACACATCAATGGTGGAGACCTGACAATTCTCCTTGATCAAGTTTCAATAAACTTAAATGTAAGACATCAAAAGCTCCGGGGCCTCTTCCACCTGAGTTTCAGAAATTCCACAACAACGACAAATGAGAAATGCAGGCATTAAAGGTCACGCTGAAGTTTAAAGGTTTATGGTCCTAGTAACTACTTGTTTAATATCTAGTTGTTTAATTTGACTACTTAACAGGCTAAAAGTGAAGGATCCTGAGGCAGAGACTGTCGGTCTGTTTTTTTCTTTTCTTTTAATCATTGACTGAAACCAAATTGATATTTAAATATCTCACAAAGATATTTGTCACTTGATTTAAAAGCCATGTTTTGTTTTTGGTCATGTCTAGAAGGTAACATACAAACTGCGAAAACTGGCAAAAACTTGCCAAAACTCTTGCCAGACTAGCTGCCCGACAACCTATCCTAAGCTTAACCATTCCAGGTCAATGCCAAACCCTTAACCATTCCAGGTCAATGCCAAACCTTAACTGTCTTGCGAGAGTTTCGCAACTTGGGTTAGTCCTTCTAGACACAACAGCGTTTTTTAAACATCAATACTACACCATATTACAAACTAATTATAAACTTACCGACGCCCCTGGAGCAAACTTGTGCCGCATAATTTCCAAGCCTTGCTGTGTTTTAGTCCATCCACAGATCTGAGACTGTGAGCACAGGATCTTAGCAGAGCTGACATTGGTTTTAAATGTCACACAGTCTGTTTCAGCTGAATCTAAATAAAACTGGATCTAAATACAGAGCTAGAAGATACTGGGTAAACAACAAATCAGCTGGTTCTTGCCTGCCTGTCTTTACACGAGTTGAATTGTATCACTGTATGTGTAATCTTTAACTTCCACTCCCATTCTGGCTGAGAGATATAGGCATAATTGCAAACACATTCCAGCAACAAAACAATGTTAATCATTAATCAACAGTCAAGGACCAATGAGTAGTGTTCAAATGATGTTTTTACACCATTCATTCTACTTCAGTGGCATGAAGAATAGATTTATTCAAAGATTCAAAGATTTACAATGTCTGCACTCAAAAAGCAAGGGATAAGGAGCTGCTAACAAACATGAGCCATCGACAGGGAAAAAAGCTGGCATTGCACTTGCTTTATAGAAAAGTATGGATCAATATATTTAATAAAACACCTCAATCAGATGTCTAAGAAATGGACAATATAATGCCTAACCCATGTCAACTAGACCTGGTAACATTATCTTGGCGCATAGTGATTCAACTTTACAAGATAGGGATGAAATAACAGAAATACCCCATGATACTGCCATTCTTTTAATAAGTAATGCAGTAACAGAAATGTTGTTGTATATTAAAAACTACTTTATAATCCTGCTTGTATTAGTTGTAATTCTGTTGTATAATGTAATTTCTGTTTTTACCACGCCACACCTTAAATATGTCAAACTGATTTAAATTATTTTAATAAACACATCATAAGATTTGCAAATATTCATGTACTGAACAAAATGCTGGTTTGAATGAGTACAGCTTCACATGATGGATCCTGCAGTGCCATCTACAGGCTATGGGTTACTTTTTCTTGTAAATGAACAGGGAAAACAACGCTCTGTTACACTGTAACTTTGGTTTTCTGAGTAAAGAGACTATTTTTCCACACAGTAACATATTCCATATTTACAGAGACTGACCCCAGAGCGGAGGTTGACATGGATACCTCTTCAAGACACGGCACTACGTGGCCCATGTGCGCATGTATTCACTGACTAACATTGATTGGAACTGCCAAGAGGCCTTTTCCTGGAGAGATAGAAGCTGTGCGCTGCTCGTCATCGGAAGTGGAAAACCAAAACTAATAGAAGATGCTTCTGATCAGGCACAAATCTCACCATTGTGTGACTTATTGTCTACACAAATGTAACCTGGTAGCTAATGAAATGTGTTTTTTAAGAAATTTCAAAGAAGTTATTTGCTAATTATTATCTATTTACCAGCAGACATGGAAATAAAACATATCAATTAACTTTGTATTCTTTTCCTGTAATTGTATTAAATAAATGACCACCTATTGGGAAATAGCGCAATATAATTATTAAATAATGTTTATAATAAAATAATTTTGCGATCAGTTTTGAGGTAAATATTGGTGTAATTTGGCAGTAGTTCCAAAGAAATTTCAAGTAGGTTACTTGCTAATCATCACCTAATTAACATGAAATTTGCAGACCTGGAAAATTAAGTGTTACCAAAACTCCTGCCTGTGTGTGATTGTGCTACATTTCTAAGATTTTCAGAGGTGAAACAAGGAGATGGGTGTGTCATCATGCATATTTCACACATGTTCAGATAGTGACAATGTGTATGACGGTTCCTACCCCCAGAATGCAGCATGGCAGTCATGATGGCCGGCAACCAGGAGGTGTTGCTGGAATTGAACTCCGATTGAAGGTCTACCGATGCATGAGGGGAAGGCCAGCGCTCAGAGCCAGCACCACCCAGCCCCAGAGCCTACGTCAGGTGCAACCAGATTGGCTGTGTTGAGGCGGACTCCTGCTCCTCTTCTTGGTTTTCCTCCTCTGAATCACTGTGTCCTGACTCTGGAAGCCACTGAGCAGATTTCCCTCCAGAGTGAAGCTTTATCTCTGTGGTAGTGCCTGTTTCTAAAGGCCAGTGTCTGGTCCTCCATCACCTGAGTCATTCTTGCCCGCTGCTGCTGTTATTACTGCTTCTTCTGTTGGAGATAAGACAGAGGCAGGGCTGTAGGTAGGTTTTAGGAAATATGTGAGGTATGTGAGGTTTCACATTTTAATTATCTGTTTTGTATTTGCTAGTCTTTTGACCACTCAAAGCGCTTTACACTACATGTCAACATTCACACACATTCACACACTGATGGCAGAGGCTGCCATACATGTTGCCAAACTGCTCATCAGGATCTAATCTAACACACTCACACGCCAGTGGCACAGCGTTTGGGACCAATTTGGGGTTCAGCATCTTGCCCAAGGGCACTTCAACATGCAGACTGGAGGAGCCTTGGATCAAACCACCGATCTCACGAGTATCAGAATCAGCCTAATTTGTTATAAAAGACACAATAATGACATACAGGACTCAGTGTCCTCAGTGGAAGCTGTACAGCCCTGGAAAGAGGGACAAGTGAGGGATTCAAAAGAGCTGTGCTACAGATTGATACACATGTGCCCATTAGGATATGTGAACTGGTCAAACAGGCAATTATATTTATCTACTTGTGATCATAACAAGATTATGAATCAGTTAAAGGTGCAGTGTGTAGGATCTGACATCTATAGCAGTGAGGTTGCAGAGTCTAACCTAATGAAAGTCCCGTGTGCCGTGCAGTGGAGAACTATACGGTGGCCAACGCAAAAACGTGAATGGCCCTCTCTAGAACCAGTGTTTGGTTTGTCCGTTCTGTTCTACTGTAGAAACATGGCGGCCGGCTCCGTGTAGAGAGGACCCGCTCCCTGTGTATATATAAGCAACTCATTCTAAGCTAACGAAAACTATTCTTATTTTCAGGTGATTATACACTAAAGAAAAGACACATTAATATTACAAATGTTAAATGTTACACAGTGATTCCTGAAAGTAAATCCTGAAAATATGGTACAGCTTTCATGCTTTTTGGTGATCAGTAAAGTGAGTTAAAGGTTGTCAGTGTTCACAGGCCCATTATAAACAACCTCATAGACCCCTCACAGGCAAACAACTGTTATTCTATTACTGAATTTCTTCCCAGGCGTCATGAACTGAACTTGATCTGTTGGACTGTGTTTTCTTTCTAAATTTGGTATGAAATATCCTCCAACACTCACTGAAAATATAACCCTTGTGAATACACTGATGAGTTTTTAAGTACACACTCGGCCAAATCACTCTCAGCAGAGAGCAGAGTACGGTTTCCTTCCCTTGTGGCGTTCACTGTTGTCTTTGGGACAGCGACCCGTCAGTTCTCCGCATCAGCAGGGCAGCAGCACTCATCTTTTTGTATATTTACTCATGTCTGCAGGTAGGCACGGCCTTATTGTGTTGGATACATCCACTGTTACATTAGCCAATCCATCATGTCAGCAGAACAAATGATCATCAGCCCTTTTATTATGCCGTGTCAGATGTGTTATGACTACAGCATAAATCTACATTTCACCACGACTGGAAACATGAGCGCTCTCTCTGGGATTGGAGGGAGACTTTAAACATAAAGCCTACTTTCTGTGCTCTCATTTCACTGTTATTATGGGTTTGGTTTTGTGGGCTAATGCTGTACGTAACTCGGTCTATCGGTGCAGACATGATGGTGATAAGTGGAGGGATGTACTCTGGCCTCAACATTGTCATTGTCTCAGGATTCAGCATCAATAGCAGTTGCGAGAGACTTTCTTCCTGCAGGGGGCAGCGTCTGTCTTAATAAGGGAGATTGGTGTGTGTGGAAAAAAGTTCAACAAATTCAAGGCTAATGTGATATTATAGATCACCAACACACGTTATTTATTACTCAGATGGATGAAGTAAAGTTACTAATATTTCCCCATAAATAATAATCTCTTTTTCATACTTGCAAAACGAATAGATTCCTATATTGCAATCTTAAATACTGATGGAAAACAACTTAATGGAACTCAACAAGTGAGCCTGAGATGCACATTTATGGTACACCAGTATTGCACTTCAACAAAACTGGGTGAATAAATGGTTAAAGCTCTAAAAAAAAAACACTGGATCTTACAGTTCCCATAATACAACTTGAAAGCATCTTTCATCAGACCCTTCTCTCCTGCTAAATACTCATGTCTTAACAACTGCCCGTCCACAGTTTATAGCAAAAAATCTCCAGTCTCCAAGCCCAAATATGACTCTGGTGACATCATCAGGGTTAATAATTTAGGTATGGCAAAAGTCCTCCAGAGCAACAAAGACATGATACAACCTTCTGAGTCCTCATGACGAGAAAACTGACTTTTATGTGTAACATTAGTCAACAAATGCAGTTTTAATGACTTCACACTTTATCAGCTACATAGCTCAAGAACATTGATCAGATTCTTTTGTATCTGATAGCATGATGTGATAGGACATTTAAGACTTACTGGACTCGTAGCAGCAGGAGTGGAGGCGTATGAAATATTTCTTCTTTCAGCAGCAGCCTCGCATTTTTGCGTCTGGTATTTAGTCTTTTCACAGCAGCCAAAATGGCATGCCATAATAGCAGGGTAAACACAGGTGTAATTATTAAATTGAATTATGATCCCGTAGTGTGTCACAGCCATTCCAGTGAGCCAGCATGCACAACAGCAGGGTCCTGGCACACCTCAATGGATCAGGGTCATAATTAATGTGATTAATTACACCTGTGTTTAACCTGCAATGACATGTCACAGTGACTGCTGGGAAAAGGTCCTATTGTTTTCATCTTATGAGTCTGTGAGTCTGTCTGTGTGTGTGTCATCAAGGCAAAATGGTATTTACATGCCTGTCTGTCTGTCTGTCTGTCTGTGGACAGATTTTAACAATGTGATAGCGTCACAACAGTGCAAGACTACACGAAACATTACAGGTGTGTAATTGAGATCGAAATAAAAGCTGAGTTTGAAGATGGGTGTGGTCCGAGCTAGGGCGCCAGAAGTAGGTGGGGTAGGAAATCAGTACTTTAAGGGAGTAGTTTACGCTCCTGGCCCGATTTGGTGTCGCAGCTGGTGTGATCATTGGTTAACCTCTGGGTCTGAGAAGTGAAGTTAATGCAGAAGTGCCTTAAACTTGCATTCTTTCTAATAGCCAGCAGGGGGCGACTCCTCTGGTTGCAAAAAGAAGTCTGATTGTATAGATCTACTTCTCACTTGATTTATTACCTCAGTAAACATTGTAAACATGAGTTTATGTTCTCAATCGCTAATTTCAAGTCTTCTTCAATACAGCATGATGTTCATTTAGTAAATTATTGTCCCATTTAGAGTCAAATAAACCAAAAAGCAGGGGATGATTTTGCCCTTTCAGAGTGTTTTCAGTTCACGAAAGTTCATTATAAGCTTTTTATCACCTAAAAATGTCTTATTCAGCGTTCGTTGGTACTGAGTTCCACCCTCTCATGTCACTGGTGGTTGCAAAAAAACAAGATGGCGAAGGCTAAAATGCCAAACTTGAGGCTTCAAAACAGCAGTCCACAAACTAGTAGGTGACTTCACGGTGACTACGTTCACTTTTTACAGTCTATGAGTGTGATCCCATCACAAGATGGTCTCTAGTTTAGATCCGAAATGTAACTGTCAGCACGTTATGAGGCTCCTGTGCCCTCGTTGCTACTCTCTCTCTGATTTCACCACTCAGACATGTTATGCATTCCACAGTAGAGCGGCGATAATCCCCCCAAAATCTACACATTATGTCACACCAGCGAGCGCTCGTCTCCTCAGTCTGCAACTGGGTAAACTTGACGTGACTGTGGTGCAACATGAGCACACTGCCCCAAAACAGCTTTCTCAAGACACGACTCGAGAATGAGATTGAAAGCTCTGCAAGTGGAGCAAAGAATTGAAACAGGCTGCGAGTAAAAGGGGATGAAATAAATACTCTTTATGTTTAAGTGTTTTCTCATGTTTGTGGTCTCATTTATCCAAAAAAAAGCAAAAAGGCCTGTTTTTATTCTCTTTCTGTCCTGTCGTTGCCAAGTATTCATTCTCACAAGATCAACAACAAAATTGTAATTTGACTTACATCCCCAGTGCTAATTAATCAGGTTGACCTTTGACCCTTTGGCCGGCAGGTCCCTAGCAACATAAAGGGGTCCTGAACTCTGATTCAGGGTCACTGACTGTCACCTGTGCAAAGCTACTATGTGAAACAGCTACATGCATGTGCACGCAACTGTGTGTGTGTGTGTGTGTGTGTGTGTGTGTGTGTGTGATTGTGTGTGTGTGTGTGTGTGTGTGTGTGACCCCCTGCAGCTCTACTTTCCCTGGGCTCAGCCATTCTTTTCCCAGCTGACCGTTCAGCTGTTGCCAACACTTGTCCGCTTGATAACTGTTGCCGTAACTCAGAACTCAGCCCGCTGGTTTACAACCAGTAATGATTTTAATGAAACCCCCGTGTGGAATGTAATCCATGAATCTGTAATTCAACAGAATGTTTTATTTTGAGGATTGTACAGCAAGAACTCAAAAAGTATTTTTAATCCAACCAAGCATCTGCGTAAGGAGTAAAAATTCAGTTTAATCCGTGTTTGACGTTGGGGTGTGTGCTGAGCTGTGCTATGTGTGAGTTGATGTGTGACAGGCCCTAAATTCTTCTAATGCTATCCTGAATTAGGCAGCACCGTTGTTGGGTTGGGTTTCCATTTATCGTGTGCTACAACGTTGAAGAAGCACGCTCAAAATATTTAACAGCTTTTATTGATCTTGGCAAAGATCACTCAAAAAATTAACATAATTCTGTTAATTTGGAAACAGGAATTCACACCAATCTCTCATTATACTGTATGTATTTTAATTTATTTCAAATTAAATGTATTCAATACAAGAAATTTCAACTACAAACATATTGCTTCACTGGAGCAAAACAGTGGGCAGCTCCGCGGTCTGAAAAGTGGAGCCAATGCAGAAGTGCCATAAACTCCTCTGGTTGTAAAAAGAAGTCTGATTGTATAGAAGTCTATGAGAAAATGACCCTACTTCTCACTTGATTTATCACCTCAGTAAATACTGTAAACATGAGTTTATGGTCTCAATCGCTAGTTTCAAGTCTTCTTCACTACAGCATGATGTTGTATTATTATTTAGTGTCAAACAGACCATAAAGCAGGGGATGTTTTAGGGTGTGGCTACCTTGTGATTGACAAGTCGCTACCACGGCGTTGTCCGGTCTGAGAGTTGTCCGTGTTTTCGTCTCAGAGCTTTAACCCTTTCACAGTTTGTTTTCAGTTCATGAAAGTTAATTTCAACCTTTTTGGTCGCCTTGAAATGTTGTAATCAGTGTTCGGTTGTCCTTAGCTCCTGGTTGCACAAAACCAAGGTGGCGTCGGACAAAAATCAAGATGGCGACGGACAAAATGTCGAACTCTAGGCTTCAAAACGGCAGTCCACAAACCAACGGGTGAAGTCACAGTGACTACATCCTCTTCTTATGCATGAATTTCTGTTGTAGTCTGAATAGATGCATATGCTCTCCTGTGTGTTTATGGGTCAATTTTGCACATAAACGGAGTATTATAACCTGTGTTGCATGCTTGCAGTGTCTAACTGGTATCTGCAACATTTGTAATTTATAAATATTTGATTTGGATCGTGATGGTCGCTGGCTCATGGCTTTAAATTGTGTTTATGCATGAAACCATCCAGTTGACATTAAAACCCGTAATGATCTAAAAACTAAAACAGCATTGCGATGCATTTATTCCCTCGTTTGCCGTGTCCTTCTCTTTCAGGAATCGATCCATCAATCTGTGTCCCAAAACCAAACAGCTCACATCCGCTCCTGTGTGAAAATCTAAGTGTTTGCTTCCTACCTATCCATCACACAAGCTATTATGCTCCTCATTTAGACATCCATCAAACGTCACATGTTCCATTACACAATCCATCACGCTCCGCTCTCGTCCCGCCATTGGCTGATGATCCTTGTCACCCCACAATGCCCAGAGATGTGTGTTTCCTTTAGAGACCAGAGGGCACGCCCCCGTCTCCTCCAGATTCTAATGGCTGAATTAAGACAGGAACCATTTTTTTCTCTTCTCATCCAAAGGCCATAACCCGGGCCAGAGGTCAGAGGGGGTCGGGCCTGGTTGCCAAGGAGGAGTCCAGCGACAGGGCAAAGCCACTGGTGCTCATTGGACTGTGCAAACAGCAGATCTGCTGAGTGTGACAGGCCTGAGAGCAGAGGAGCCCGGGCACATTGCATTATCACAATCAGACAAGAAGCAAGGGTTGATGAGTGAAAGGTTGTATAGAGCACGCAACAACACGCTCATTCAAAGCCAAGATTAAGTCGAGAGCGCTCTAGTGACAGGACAAGCTTTTGTTATTGTGATCAGGGAAAAATTCTGTAATGGTCCGTCCACAATGCGTTGAATCACTTAGGGCTGGGTGATGCTCGAAAAGAAGTTCGTACAACATGTTGTCTGACCACATAGACCGGTGCAGGAATGAGTCCTAAAACCTGGAAATGAGTTAGCATTTTAGCACTTTAGGTTCCCTCATCTGGAAGTCAATGGTGTTTTGAATGGGTTGCCTGAAATAAAATAAAAAATCAGTAAATATCCCACTTGTGAATTTTGAAGCTTTTTGTTGTCTTAAAATAGGTGGTTGCTAACAAGCAGCTAAACGACATTATACTGGCGTCATCGCGCCAACATGTCCGCCTTTACAGCCTCGTTGTGTATACTTGCATACTGTGGTGTAGTTGGTTTATAGCCTAATGTTAGCTTTTTACTTCTGGCGATTGTATTAACGCTTCAAAAATCATAAAAGTGGTGTTCATTTGTGGAAATTATATTACAGAACTAAACTTGTAAGTATTATAAATGTCTGTTTGCCACAAAGTTTATTTTCTGCAATAATCCAAAACCCAATAGAAAAAATCCCATTGGCTTTTTGTCGAGGGAACCAGTGCGATTCTAACTTCCTGGTTGGCTAATTAAAATACGTCATCCTTGGAGCACTCTATTGGAAAACAAAAGTGTTTATAGTTGCTCCGAGCGAGCGCCCCCACTCCAAAGTGGAGTGAAGAGCTGACTGTCGGATTACGGATTGTCACTTTCAGAAAGTTACAGAAATTGTTGGACGCGCCCCCAAATCCAACATCAGAAAAGTCTGGGGGGAGGGGGTTTCTGAAGCTATTCGATGGACAAGCAGTTCAATTGGTACCTTTACTATGACGATAATGAGAGGAACCAGAAAAAACGAGGGAACAAACTGAATTGCGAGATAATAACTTGATTTTTCCACAAATAAAGATGACTTAACTAGAGCTGCAACGATTAATCGATTAGTTATCAACTATTAATTTAACTGCCAACTATTTTGAGTCATTTTTTAAGAAAAATAATTAAAATGTTCTTATTCCAGATACTTAAATGAGAGTATTTTCTGGTTTCTTTAATCCTCTATGACAGTAAACTGAATAACTTTGAGCTGTGGACAAAAAACAAGACATTTGAGGACGTCATCTTGGTCTTTCGGGAACACTGATCGACATTTTTCACCATTTTCTGCCATTTTGTAGACCAAACAACTAACAGATTAATCGAGAATAATCAACAGATTAATCAACAATGTATATAATCGTTAGTTGCAGCCTTAGATTCTACTATCACAGTTCAAGGTCAAGGTTCAATACCAAAATCTAAATTTTGTGTGTTTGTAAAAAGAAATATCCGTCCCATTGGGATACGGACATCTCAAAAGCAAGCTTCATCTCTTTGCAACAGACCACCAATCACCATGACATGGTGACATCATGAGAAAGTTGTCCCCCCGTTGACAAGGCCGACTGTTGCCATGGGGCTTCTGGAAATGGCACTGCGGATCCCAGTAAATGAAGGCTGTTGGGGGCGGGGACGTGAAGGCAAGTAAATAAAAGTGCCATTTGCAGTGTGTTTGCTTGATGTCCTCGGAGCCAAGTTCTGCTCCGTTATTGGGGCTGCTGAGCGCTGGGGAGCTCCCAGTAGCTCTGTGCAGCGGGACCCCCCACTCCGGAGGACATTGGCGTGTTTGCTGAGCGAACAGGGCACCCCCGACGCGGCCTCTGGGAGCCATGTGAGCTGACAGCAGCCGCGCACATTCACTCATTGAGAAAAGAGGACGATGAGGGACAAAAGGAAGAAGGAGACAGTCTTGTAGGAGCAGACTGCAGCAGCAAATCACCATTCACAAACAAGAAATAATTAGTCATAATACAGACATCAGCCAAGAGAGGAGGAATTTACATGATAAAGCTGTGCAGTGTGGAGCTTTCTATCACATGCATGGGTTTCATCAACAGACTTTGGCTATTGCTACTGTATGTTTTTGACTGGATGTGATCCCATGAAGTCTCTGCCAAAACAACCCTGATCTCCAAACCATCCGATGAAGACAGTGCCTGGTCTACTTCATGCACACTACCCATTTACTCAGTCAGAACACACAATTCCCAGATTCCCTTTGATACCTGATATTTAGACATGCAGGCCCACGGTGTGACCTCGCAATCACTTTTTGCTAGAGACACCCAACACCAGAGTCCTTAATCCTGCCATAGCGCTTCGGAGGGAGAGGCGGGGCGAAGGAGGTGGCTGCGAGGCGTTTCATGACTGGGAAACTCATGACCCTCTGGGGATTAATGAGCATTCTGTGAGGGGCCTTATTGGCTTGTTGACCTTCGCTTTCTGATGTGTTCATCTCTATCTGGGAATCACATACATGGAATACCTCTGCATTTAATGTTTAATCAAAACAGAAAACTCTTATTAAAATAATGTTGAGCTAAACAAATACAAAAGAGCTATGGATTTTTAGCCACGCTAGAAATGTGGCTATAAGAGTGGCAATGTCTAAAATATCTCAAAAACGATTGGACGGATTGGCGTTTAATTTGGTACAGATATTCCAGGTGACTAGGAGATAAATGTTAATGACTCTGGTGCCTCGTCATCAGGTCAAAATTTGAATTTGCCCAATACTTTGGTTGATTATCAGATCCTGCAAAACTCATGTTCCCTTCAACTCCAGCTGTACTTCGTGTTTGGTGCTAATTAGCAAATATTAGCATGCAAACAGGCTAAACTAAGATAGTGAACATAGTAAATATTAGGCTACATGCAAACATCAGCATGGTCACTGTGAGCATGTTAGCATGCTAGTGTTAGCATTTAGCTTAAAGCATGGCTCTGCCTAAGTACAACAGAGCTGCTAACATTGCTGTAGACTGCACTGCAGCGCGTCCAGAGTGTTTTTACACCGTTATTACTATTTTTACTAAAGTAAATGATGAGAGTTCATCTTCCGCCTCTGCATTAGTTTAACATCATGTGGGGACACTCACTAATTAAACTTGACTACTCACCTGAAGAGCCAATCTCCAGAGCGGCTCACCAGACACTATAGACCCTTTTCACAGCAGCCATTTTCACATCATAGCAGGGTAAACAGGTGTTATTAATAATATTAATTATGGTCACATTCAATATAGTGTGTCACAGCCATTCAAGTGAACCAGCATGCACAACATCAGGGTCCTGGTCCACGTCAGTGGAACAGGGCCATAATTAATGTTATTGATTACACCTGTGTTCACCCTGCAATGACATGCTGCTGTGAAAAGGGCCTATATCGTTTTTGCCAATTTCTTTATAATGACAGGATTATTTGTTGGGATTGTAGGTCAGGATATTTCTCAACCTCAACAACTATTCTCTCCTCATCCATTTATCGACACACACAAAAGACAGCAAGCGGAGAGGGGAGTCAAGCTGCCACGGGAGTGGCAGTGTCGCGAGGCCGCACCTTGCCTGGCCACCGCCGGTGTTAAGTCTGTTCCTCCTTCGAATAGTGTTTCCCTCCTGTTACTGTAAAATGATAGTGCCCTCCTTGGTGGTTAGGGTTAGGGATAAAGGTTGGTTCAGATTTAGGTAGGGGGAAACAGTATTCGACACAACACCTGTGTTTAACTTTGTGTGCAACACCTGTGTTGAAAATTAAATTAATCCGAAATGATCTTATAATTTTAGGACTCTAGTCTCTGTAGTAGTGTGATTTGACAAACAAACATGAGGCTGAAATGTAGAGGGAACTCGGCAATCCTAAATGGAATTGGGTGGTTGTTAAATAAAACAAATAATACCATAAGAAAAAGAGTGATATTCTACTTGATTATTAGGATGAAAAAGTCAGATTTGCAACCCGAAGTGTGAGCCTGAAGGCTGCTTCCCAGAGGTGTCAGGGCAGCATTGTGTCAGACACATCGGAGGTGTTAGGACTGCAGCTGCAGAGTGAGTTGTGGCTCGGTGTGGGTGGCGACTATCTCGCTGCTGGGGCGGTGTGTTTATGTGTGCTGGGGTTTAGGGCCACGCGCACAGTGCAGGCAGACGCGCCAACACACACACTAACACACAGAAAAACCACAGAGACTCTATTGATTCCAGCAAATCAAGGCAGCGGCGCTGGGGGAAGCTGTGCACGCGTGTGTGAAGTCAACACATTCCCCACATTCCAGCACTTCCCAAAGAGGCATAAAATATTAGCCGCCACCACCACTACACTGAGCTCGCAGGCCTCCTCTCACTGCTGGGGACCTCCTGCTATTTAACTCCACTGCTCTTCTTTCTGCTAAGTCACTGTGCACTTCGCCTCGGCTGCAGTTTTCTTTTTCTTTCTCTTTTTTAATTCCACCCACGAGATGACCATGCAGTGACTTCTGGCTGAATCACGCCGAGAGCACAAAGGCTCCACATATTCATGTCTGGTTTAAACTGGTCCCTCTCATCTGGTATTACAATGAAATCTGACCTCGCCCATAAAGTTGCAACCGATTGCATCTGCATTTATAACAGATTAGTCAGAATAATTGAATGAGCTCCACCCAGCAGTGACAATAGAACCAAATCCTTTAGAGGATCAGGAATCTGATGAACTGTTATTTATAAACATTCTCTAAACTTATATTGTATTTTTAATAATTTTTGCTCATGGCCTGTAAGCAAATCAAACCTAGAAAGAAAGTGCCATATACTGTAGAGTGGTGCAGGGATGACGTATTGTTGTAGGCCACCCTGGTTCCAGTGGTGTACTGGTCATTGATGAGGTGGGTGTACTAGGTAGATGGTATAGGTTACCAAGGAGGAAGTGGTATATACTCTTACTATATAGCCTATTCCAATGGCTTTTGGCTGATAGATGGGTATACTGTAAACAGCCAGAAAAAGAGGTGGGTATACTCTGTATACATGCGTATAGCCTCCACTACACCACTGTCTGGTTCCCTCGACAAAAACCCTATAAGATTTTTCAATTGGATTTTGTATCATTGCATAAAATAAGCTCTGTGGCAAAACATTTTTTATGATACATACATGTTTTGTTCAGGAAATCTTCACAAATGAACACCATTTTTATGATTTTTGAAGTGTGAATGCAATCACCAGAAGTAAAAAGCTAACGTTAGGCTATAAACGAACAACACCACCATTGCATGACTTCACGTCACCACCACTAAGCTAAAGACGGACTAGTGTTCGGCGTGATGACGTTTAGTAGTCTCATTTAGCCACTTGTTAGCAACCACCTTGTTTAGGACACGTAAATGCCTCAACATTCCCGAGTGGTATAGTTACTGACGTATTTTATATTGTAGAACCAAACGTTAAAATCTCTTTAGCTTGTGTTAACCACAGACCTTATTCCAGACATCTAACTAAAAACCCATTGACTTCGAGACGAGGGACCCAGAAGTGCTAAAATATTAACTCATTTCTGGGTTTTAGGACTCATTCCTGCACCACTCTATTAGTGACAATAGCTAGTACACATAAAAAAAACAGTGAAAAATGTGCATCACAGTTTTCTACAGCTCAAGTCACCAAATGTCATTTTAGAAGCTGGATCAAAGGAGTGTTTGTTACATTGACTGATCGATTAATCAACTACTCGTTGCAACTTTATTATTATGCAAGATCATTTTTTGGCCTCTTTGTCTTTATTTGATAGAGCAGCTGTAGACAGGAAAGGGGAGAGAAAGGGGATGACATGCAGCAAAGGGTCGCGGGTCGAACCCGTGGCGCTGCGGTAAGGACTCTGCCTTTGTACATGGGCACCTGCTCTACCAGGTGAACTACCGGGATGCTCCCCTTGTTGCAACTCTAGTGAAAATAAATCCTTTTGAGAGCCAGTAGATAAATGCTGCTCCTGTTGCGTACAGCTCATAGGCACTGGATTAGATGGAGTAAAGCGCACATGATCAACACTTTGGACAGTGATGCAAATATTGATTATATTGCAGAATCACCTGAAGACTTTGTGCATCTGTTAGCAGCAGCTGCCGGTGGCCACATGGTCCAAGCAGAGGGAGGCTGCCTGGCCAGAGAGGAAGGAGAGAGGGAGGTCTGACACCCAGGACAGCTGGACCAGCAAAGAACCAGCCAAGTAATGCCCACTGACCTCCTCTTCCTCCTCCTCCTCCTCCTCCTCCAAGGCTCCTGGTCTTAAAGCCAAAGCGAGAAGGTTCACAGAAAGGCATCGTTTCCATAGAAACTCTGTTTGCATTTCCCAGTGAGCAATTCAGGGACCGCTGGCTTTCAGCTGGAATTCAGACGTTCAATTCAATGCACAGTGCTGTCTGGAAAAGCAATTGTCTATGTGGGGCAACTTATTGAAAGACATTCGAGGTGCATTTCCGTTTAAAGTGAAAAGGCAGACAAAAAGAGCCTTGGCCATGAACTGGAACGTCATCTGAACAGTTCTGGCTCACAGGTTGCATCTACTGGTGCACAGCTAAGAGCTCACATAACCCGATTCGTTCCTCGTGTTTGATTTGAGGTGATGAAAATGAAAAAAGCCTTCATTTAAAGAGGGAGCCCGAGCAGGACTGTACACGCCAATCAAAATTTGGAGTGTGGTTGGAGAGTGCTGCTTTCTGCTGCGTGCCCAGTCACAGGGCTGTATTCAGGTCTGTCTTCGGTCCTCTCGCTCTCATACGAGGCTGCCGCGCTGGAACAAAGAGGCCTTTCACATTGACCTTGACACACGGCCACCCCCATCACCACAGGAACCAACGCAGAGGAATCCACTCCAACTCTCTGATATCAATCTCTGCACCCCTGGCAGACGGGCCCAGCTCAAGGCTGAGGTGAACCTCGGAGAGGAGAGGCTAATGCACATCATATGAGTGTGTTTCTATTCCAACGGAGAATATGAGGGGGGAAAAAAATAATAAGGTTAGCACCACTGAGATTATTATATCTGATCTAAAATTACCGACCGTATCCATCTGTGGCCAAACGTTTGGGTTTACAGCATTCAAAATAAATTACCTTTAATATGGTTAGGGCTGCAACTAACTATTTCCAGTATCGGTTAATGTGCAGATTATTTTCTAAATGAATCCATTGTTTGGACATAAATGTCCAAGAAATAGTAACAAGCATCCATCAGTTTCCCACAGCCCAAACAGATGTCTTCAAATGTTTTTATGTTCGGCCAACAGTCCAAAACCCCAAAATATTCAGTTTACAATGATATAAAACAGAGAAAAGTCGTTTTTTTGTTTTAAAAAAAAAGGCTTAAAAGGTGCAGTTCACAGCATCTAACGGTGAGGTTGCAGATTGCAACCAACTGAAACCCATGTGCCAAGCATGTAGGAGAATTACGGTGGCCGACGCAAAAACACGAATCGATCTATATAATGGCCACAAGCACAGACTGTATATGAAAAAATGGACGACTTGTCAGCTCCCCAAAAGTGAAGCCAAAACATCTCCATCGCCCCCTGGTGGCTGGCTGCAGTATAGCTCATAAATCCTGTCCCCTCCATGTTAGTGGATGGGACATGGGCCAAACTAAAAAGTTAAAATACACGTCAAACTAATTTTTCTCAAAGATGGTTTCTGTCATTTTAGATAGTTCTTGTCAAGCTGATGTATGTTGAAGTGTAAGTTTGGTTTTAATTAGTTATTTGATGCTATAAAAAAAAGGGGGTGAGACGTCAAGATTGACAGATGTGAGTCTCTCTCATTGACAAGCTGCGGCCGTGCTCGGCTCACGATTGGTTTGGACAGGTGACCTTGATTAACCGCGGCTCCACCGCCTGATCACTGCTGCGCAGACTCTGGTTTCAAATGATGCCAAAATCTAAAGATGGCAGCTCCTATATTCAAGATATTTTGGTTTCACTTCTGTACAGTGGGAGGAAGTGGAGACGTGTCGTCAATCTTTATGTACAGTTCATAGTATAATCTGAAAAACAATGGTCTGCTAAAGTTTGAATTTGCCCACTGGAGATTTTGTCAGTTACTTATTTTAAATGTAAACGCCACAGACATCAACACTCATCCAGGGAATAAAAGCTTTTATTCTCAATGGCAAAAAAAAGTTTTTGCTTTTTTTTGGTTTGTTTTTTTAACAATTGAACGGCCTGAAAAAAACAAAAACATGAATTCAGGCATTAAAATTGCGAATCATTTTTTAAACAAAATAAAAATAAGAGGCTTTCACTTTATACATTTCTGTCATAAGAAATAACTTCAAAACTGTACATCAAGCTTTTTTTTTTTACAAAGCACGCAGAGCTTCAAAATATACAATGTTCATTCACATTTTATACAAATAAAAACCGAATGGGAGGTTTGCTACATTTAAAACCTGGGAGTTACTCGTCTGCGAGAAAGGCAGTCCGAACACATTCCACGTTGCATCACGTTCGACTTTGAGAGCCGAGTCCGTCCAGCATGCTGCTTGGCAACATTCAGGAGCTCCAGTCTTTGTCTCCAAAGAGTCACGAGACGGCAGGAGAGACTCTCTCCTCTCAGCATGAACTCTCGGTTCAGCTCTCCTCCCCAGCCAGTGAGGAATTGTCATATTTCCAGGCGTGGGCAGGTAGCACGCTCAATCTGTGTCCACGTGACAGGGATTGGTCCCCTGCGTCTGCGCCTCGCGATACAACCGCAGGAAGTCTTTGTAGCGTGGGGCGCAACCCATCCAGGCCTCCCCAAACCTCACTGTCCCGGTGAAGAGGAACTCGCCGTCCCCAGACCTCACCCCACACTGAAGGGGCATCTTGATGTGGCCGGTCCACCTCCGTACCCTCACGCCCCCGGACAAAAACACCTGGGTCTTCTGCCTGTAGAGGCGGCTGATCTCCACAGTGACGGACGAGTGCTCCTCCTCCTTCTCCACCTTCGTGATGCTGCCCCGCGCCACTGAAAACACCAAGGCAGGAAGATTTAGATCCTGGCTACATCTCATGCTACACAGAACGGTGTTTTTATTGGACGTTTCTGCACACCGTACAGCAGCAAGAAACCTATAATTCACCGTTTTAACTTACCAAAGTCATTGGTGCAGACTGCTAGAAGCATCTCGTTGTCGCTGCAGGGCTGACAGGGTGCTGAGTGGAAATAAAGAGAGAAGGCGGATGAGTTTGGTTGAGCGCTACAAACAGAAACAGGATATTTCTTTGGCACTTCGGGTCTGGCAGCGTGATAAAAAATCGTCAATGGGTCCACAATGTTCCAGTTAAGCACCACTTACACAAACACAAAACTGTGGGCCAGCAATGTAGGAGTATGTGTTCTTCACACACACACACACACACACACACACACACACACACTCACAAATGGGGTAATTTCCATTCCCCGCAAATGATTATGCATTTACAAAGACGGCAGAGCAGGATTCAGCGGTCGTGAGCTCTTTGTTTTAACACCAAACAGAGCCAGGCATGCTGCTGATGGTAAAAAAAAAAGTTGATCAACAAAAATGCTGAGTGTTTAAAGCTCATGAGGGCTGTTTGTCAGCTTCCCCGCCGCTACAAGAGCCTGTGATGCTTCGTGACAAACGAGGACCAGATGAAAAGGAGAGCAGAGACGCGAGGAAAGGCTACATCTCTGACCTGAGCAGTGTTAGCTCTTCAGCAGGCCTGCTGCGACTGAAACAGTGAGCACCGTCTCAACAATAACATCAAGTTTATAACAGCCCTAAAAGTGAAAATCACTTCAGAGAGGAGGCAGATAAGAACCTCACCATATCTTATCTTGAACAGTAAAAGGCTAGCCATGAGAGGGCATGCTCTCATAACTTCAGGGCAAATAATTGGGGCTAAAAAAAAGTGAAATAGCCACG
Source organism: Sebastes umbrosus (assembly GCF_015220745.1). Classification (NCBI taxonomy): domain Eukaryota; kingdom Metazoa; phylum Chordata; class Actinopteri; order Perciformes; family Sebastidae; genus Sebastes; species Sebastes umbrosus. The sequence continues at coordinate 24,868,181 of NC_051282.1, read as the reverse complement.
ACTTTACAAGCCTGCCCAAGGCTATATTTCACCTTTGACTGGTGGCTGTAGAGCAGCGACTCCAGAGTGTTTTATAGCAGGAGAAAGGGCCCTAAATGAGAGCAGTCAAGTACTCAATGATTAGTTGACTCAGGTGGTCCTGACCAGAACGCCTTTATTAGCCTTAGATCTGCTGTGGTTTCCCTTAGCGGCAGAGTGGCACACAGGGGCAGGTGGGGAGAGGAGGAGAGGGGGTGTCGAGTCAGCAGTGGGAGTCCATCCATTAAATTAGAGGAAGAATGATTTAAAACGTTAACTCAGGTGGATTTGGTGCACTGGAAACCACCCTAGTTTACATAGTCTGGTCTGAAATCTGTTTGTAATTGGGGCACTCTGGAGAAATCATTAAAGCTGCAGTGGGTAGAAATGGAGCAAATAAGAAAGTTATTTTTATAAAACAGTCACTATATCCTGACAGTAGTGCATGAGACAGGTAATCTGCAAAAAATCATGTGCCTTCGTTTCATCCGGTGTTCCTAATGGTATCTTCAAGATTTCACAGACCGGAGGAAAACAACCAATCAGAGCCGAGCTGGAGCCTGCCGTCTCTGAGCAGCTGTCAATCACTCGCAAACTCCGATCAAACCGTCAAACTAGGCAGCGCTGATCAAATATAAATCAATATTCTGTTACTGTAATGTCTATTTCTCGCCTCAAATGTTTTCAGAAAGATCTTGTAGTGTACTGTTTAGCTGTAAAATGAGAGTTTGTGACCAGGCAGCCAAGTTGAGATCAGTTGATTAGCGTTGGAACGCTCAATAGGAATGCTCTCTCTCTCTCTCTGAAATGACCTGTGATTGGCCAAAGTCTCCCGTCACGGGCTAGATTTTTAAAGCCTGAAAACAGAGCCATGAGGAGGTGCAGAAGTCTCTCAGAACACTTGAATTACAATATGCTGAAAGGTTATTATGGATTTTTTGCCCAATGATGCCCAAAATGTTCTGCCTACTGCAGGTTTAACCTGAATTAAGTCCAGAAACAGAGATGTGTGCCCTCTGTCATCTTTAGCAGCTGGAGCTTATTTTTAGCTGGCTTGTCTGAGGTTGAGAGCCCAGGGGTGAGGGGTGAGCATGTCTTAGGTCAGCCTGTGTAGCAACACGAGGCGCTGCCGCATCGCCAGAGAGATCAGAGGTCAAACAGCCACAAGCTCGGACGGCTTAAGAACAGCTGGAGAGCCGGGGAAAGGGTGGGGGCTTCAGAGCGGCCGACCTCGCCCAGAGAGCCCAGAGTGCAAAAAGGCCCTTTGAAGTGAGCCTGCGTGCTGCCATAGCATAAAGACGGAGCGGCCCAGAGCCGAGGCCTAAAACCCGGCCGTGTTTTTTCTTCCCTCCAAAAGCAGAGCCGAGCGGGGCTCACATGTCAGACATGAAACAGAACCGCAGGAATGGACTGAGAGCCGAGTCAGCATCTCTCTCTCTGGCCCGTGTACACATGCAGCGCCACTCTGATCAGAACCACTTCACAGAGAGCGGAGAGGGATGAGGGATGGGACGAGTGGTGGTGGAGGAAGAGGAGGAGGAGGAGGAGGAGGAGGGAAGAGGGGTACACGATATAGTGTCCCTCCTGCAACATCTGGGCCCCGATGCATTCCACTGTAATGGAGCACAACTCGCTAATACCGCTCGGCACAGACGAGAAACCACTTCAAACAGCCAGGAAGAGGACGGGGAAGATATATGAAGGGGAGAGGAATGAAAAGGAAAATACTAGAATGATAAATAGACAAAAAAGAAATTAAGGAGGGAGGAAATAGTGAGGAGGAATAATTTAAGTGAGCTGAAAGGGAGTGACAGCGAGGAAAGAAGGAGTGGAGGGAGGGGGGGAATAAGCCTATATGCTCCGAGAAGGTCCTCCCAACATCTGGTTGGAGACACATTCCAGTTTGACGGTGAGCAACTCAATCCCAGCACAGCGGGTCAGAGAGAAGAAGGAAGAGACAGAAAAAAAAAAAAGATGAGAAGAAGCTGAGCAGCAATCAATCCACCAGATGACACGAGACCGCTGTCTTTGTGAATCATCCCAGTGCTATCTGAGGCCACATCACACAACCAGATTATACTGCAGAGACCAGAGCGGAGCAGAGCGCACTAATGTGGCACAAAACAACTCTGCATTTAACCCTCTGCCTCTCTCTCTCTCTCTCTCTTTCTCTCTCTCTGCTGTGCCAGATAATGACGCAGGATGTGGATACGTGAACCCGGAGAGCCGTAAAAACAGATGTGGGCCCGATACTGCCTCGTATTTTGCTTTTAGGTGGAAAGATACACAGTTCGCTCGCACAGTGTGAAGCTGTGCAGGTTTGGCAGGTACGCAGCGTGAAAATAAGACGGCTGTTTTTCAACGGAGGCCCCCTGTTTGGCTGCGCCTCTCCACACACACACAGAAAAAACAATTAAGTGGAATGAAGCGTGGACGTGGTTGTGAAAGACGCTGAAATATGAAGGATTTATTAAAAAAAGTTCCATGAAGGCTTCAGATTTTTATGTGTTGATGCTCGCAGCGAGAGTTTGAGTTTGACAATAAATATATTACACTGAAAACCAAAGTGTACAGACGATGCGAGCAGAGAAATGGCCTTTGGCTTCAGGATTAGCAGCCTGCTGGAGCAAATGTTGAGTTTCCTACTATTAGAGTCCAAATGAATAAAAGTTTCCACCAGTAGATGGCTGCATTTAGTGCACACCAGCACACACACACCACAGGGACAAAGCACAAAGGAAGCCAGACCTAGAGGGAATTCATCAAAAGCAAGACCACTCAGATGAAATAATCATCTACATCTAGAGATGTGTCTTACCTCCCAGTGAGCGCACCTCTCGTCCCAGCCTGTCGCTGACCAGCTCGTACTGGAACGCCGTGATCCGCCGGCTGATGTCCATGCGCGGCACAGCCTCGATGAAGAGAGCCCCTTCCTGGATGCTGAAGCACTGCACTTTGCCCTGAGCTTGGTCCTGGTCGCGCAGCAGCAACCGCAGCTTGCCGTTGCGGTCCAGGTAGACGTTGGTGCCGCTGGAGTAGGAGGAGGGTTTGATGCAGACGGAGAGGCGGGCGGCGGCGGGGGAGACCATGTTGGGTCGGAGGTTGACGATGATGGCCCCCGTCGGGTAGAGCCACTCCAGGGAGCCTTGGGAGCAACGCAGGTACACCTGCTCCACGTCTCTGGCGTGGCCTTCGTGGGTCAGACCGCTGGGAGGAAAGAAAGGGGAAAGACGTCAAAGTGGAATTCTTGTTACAGAAACCCAAGAATGCGATTGTGTTTTTCAAACTCTTTTCTTTAATTCAGTAATCTGAAAACAATTTTCAGGCAGCCGGAGTTATCTGACCAAGGTGAAGACCTCTGGCAGACCGTGACGACATAAGACCACATTCCTCCCGAGGCATTATGGCCGTCTGTGCGCAAGACTGGCTGCATGACCAGTCACGAGCCGGAGCAGCCAAAATGACCTCAGCTCCAACACACTCCCCCCCTCCGCCTCCCCCGCCGCTGCCACCGCCACATTGTTCCTCCCAGCGCTTTGGCAAAAACGCACCACTGGCAGGCTGCCTTTGGGGAAGAGTTTGGAAGCAGAAATTGGATGAATGGAGGGGACACAGGGGCTTCTGGGAAGACAACGGCAGCAACAGTAGCTGGGCCCGCTGCATGCAAGTGCAAATGCAGGTCACGCACCGAACCTCCCCTCGCTTTCAAGCCACCAAAGAGACTGGAAGAGACTTGTCCGGGCAGCACTTCGGACTCTGGCGCCAGCATGACCAAATGACTCCCTCCAGAACTTAATGCCTGGTCAGGGTTTGAAAAACTGCAGTCTGTCAGTCATTCTGTGGCAAAGCCCAAAGGCAGGAAGCCATCAGCAGTGCAACCGGCATGCCAAGCTAGCGGTTTGACTCTGGGAGGAGAAACGCCCAGTTTCCTGAAAATGAGATGCTGAAATTCAAATTCACCATAGATCTGAAGTAACCCATGGCACATGCTGAGCATATGCAGCTGAAGCCTCCGTAACCAGGCTCTCTCTCCTCAGCACGCCTCTAATTAAGTCCTTTTCTAACTTCATCACTTCTGCATGCAATTAAAGGAGATTAGTCAAGAGGGCTCACTAATGAACAACAGATCACTGGTTGAGGGGCTCAAAGTGCTGAATATCTCCTCCTGACTGGAGGATGAAAAACACAAAACCACACTATTCTGAGGCACAGCCTCTCAAAGTGCAAAACAGATTTCAGCAGATGTTTGATGATGGGGAGGTGAAATTTTCCAGTGTGATGCTGCCTGAGGTTTCAGAATCGGTTGAAAACCAAAAATACTTAAAAGCTCCAGGGAGATCTGGGCATCTAATCCTGTAAATATTTAATTTTTCTTTTTTTTTTGGTGTTGGATATTAACCCTTTTGGCAATTTATATTGGTTCATACTTTTGTTTAACACCATAATAATAATTAAATGTATAATTTGGCACTATTTTTATACTCACAAGTTAATAAGTTTCAGAATTGGTTAAAAAAAAAATACTTAAAAGCTCCAGGAAGATGTGGGCATGTAATCCTGTAAATATTTCACTTTTTTAATATATTTTTTAGTGTGGGATATTAACCCTTTGGCAATTTATATTGGTTAATACTTTTGTTTAACACCATAATAATAATTAAATGTATAATTTGGCACTATTTTTATACTCACAAGTTAATAAGTTTCAGAATTGGTTAAAAAAAAAATACTTAAAAGCTCCAGGAAGATCTGGGCATGTAATCCTGTAAATATTTCACTTTTTTAATATATTTTTTAGTGTGGGATATTAACCCTTTGGCAATTTATATTGGTTAATACTTTTGTTTAACACCAGAATAATAATTAAATGTATAATTTGGCACTACTTTTTATATTCACAAGTTCATAATAAGGACTTAAGTGTATTAGTGAGTCATGTTTAATTGTGATTGAGCAACTAACTGTCAATTAGTCATTCATAAATTCAGCACCAGCCAGAGTGAAACTCAAATGTCTGTGAAACTATAGTACTTTTCATGTGCTTTTACATCACATTATTAATATACTTTATTAACTTTGGCTATACATCTGGGCATGTAATCCTGTAAATATTTCACTTTTTTTTTTTTGGTGTGGGATATTAACCCTTTGGCAATTTATATTAGTTCACACCAGAATAATAGAGAAAAATGTTTATACTCCTAAATTCATAATAAGCTAATTTTTATAAGTGTATTAGTGGGTCATGTTTAATTGTGATTGAGCAACATCAATTAGTCATTCATAAATTCAGCACCAGCCAGAGCGAAACTCATGTCTATAGTAGAAACTATAGTACTGTTTATGTCCTTTTACATCACATTATTAATATACTTTATTAACTTAGGCTATGCATTTGTGCTATAATTGTATTTTGTAGTAATTTATGGCTCTTTTTGCAGCCTGGTTTCACATCACAGCAGTGTAAAGTCTCAGTTTCAGTCAGTCATTTCTGCAGCTCACTTACTTTCACACTTTATTATAATCATTTTAAATGAATTAAATAAACAGATAGTAAAGTGAATGTCTCACCTGCCCTTCCAGCTGCACTGGTCGCTTGAATACTGGCAGATAGTGATCCTACAGAGCAGCATCAGAGGCAGCAGCAGCAGTGAGGCCAGCATCGAGGTGAGCATGTTGATCTCTCAGCTCACTTCAACTCCTCTCGAGCGAAACCGTGATGAAGTCCACCGCCGTGTTCACAGCTACATAGTGTTTCCATATGTCCACTCGGTACTGGTGCTTTACCGGGGGTTTGTTTATCTCCTTTAACTCCTCTAACTTGTTTAAACTCGGTCCGTAGCTCCCGGTGCTGACAGTCCTCCGGAGAAATGTGGAGTGAGTTTCAGCTGCGACTGAGTTTCTGCAGCTTGAAGTCTCTCTCTCCACGTCACAGCCACAACCACACTGCGTGATGCCTTCAGGGGCTCAGCCCAGGCTCCGGCATCCCAGCTTCACAGTTTAATACTTGTGTAGCATTGGAGTGCTTTTTAGCTTATAGAAATTTTTTTTTTTTTTTGACAAACACCACTGAGCTGCTCTGTTATGCATTGGTAGAGTTTTTGTTTTTACTTTTGTTACTTTATTATCTTTTAAACTTATTTTTTAATAACCTGATATTTACAGGTGGAATTTCATTTCATTCTCATTGTGCAATATCATTTTCCACAATTTTGTTAATAGTCTGTTTATTGTCAATACTGTATATACTGCTCCTATTTTTATACTTCCTTCTATTTAAATGCTTCATATTTTGTTACATTTTGTTTACTGTATTAGCTGATGCATCTTGTTTTTTTTGCACTATCCCCTTTGCTGCTGTACACTGCAAATTTCCCCACTGCAGGACTAATAAAGGAATATCTTATCTTATCTTATCTTATAAATTTATTCATAAAATATAAATATGTGACAAACTTTACAATTGCATGAGATTAAACACAAAACACGCCTAACAGATTTTAATTATCAACATGGTTTACATGTATTTGTTTCATTGATTTACGCAATGTCTTCTATCCAGATGAATAATTATTTTGTTTTTTGACAAAGTTGTTCTTCAATGTTGAGTGTATATTTTATTACGAAAGAAAAAAAACAATAAAAACATGAAAATAATAAAGAGTAGGGGACAGGAAGTTCTGTGATGTCTCCTTCATTTTAGTATATATATATATATATATATATATATATATATATATAAATTAATTAATATATATATATAAATTAATTAATATGTATATATTATATTTAAATGTATTTATTTACATTTATTTAATATATTTCATCATCAATTTTATTACACTTTATTGAATTATTTATTTCCTTCATTTTGAAGACCTTTCCTTTTCCTTTGGTTTACTTATTTTTTATATAGTTATCCAAATGCAATCCTGAATTTTCTATATTATCCGTTTCATATTAGTGAATACAAACATATGTAGTATGTAGAAAAAAGGCGAATATGCCTTCTCTGGCATTATTATATTCGTTGAGTTACATTTGAGTAATTAAATTATGATAGAAAATTCACAACTTCACATTATTTCTTTATTGAGATGTGTTGAGATAATTCATCTGACAACAAGTGGGGAAAGTTCCGACTGTACTTGAAGTGAGCATTAAAGTCAAGAGGTTGGAGTTTCGTTTGCAAAGAACAACACAGTGTATGCTCTCCTTTTTATATTTAGAGGGAACTAAAATTGGCAGTTTTTCATTTTAAGTAATCAGCATTACTCCTTAATGAATACTGGCCACATTAGGTTGACGTTTAAAATATCTGTGATTTAGCAGAAGAGTCCTCCAAGAGACTTTCCATCCAGTCCTGTTTATCCTGAAGTCAGTGGAGCAACCTGAGGGAGAGCAACAAATGCAAACAAACAAAACAAATGTGACTGAAATCAACTTGGTAAAACCAGTTTGTTATTGGTACATGGATTGAAATCAGCTATGACAGCTTCCTGTTAAATTAAGCCGGATCTGATTAAATCGGTCATGAACTTCCACCATGATAAAGACATATTAAGTTTAACTGCAGTGTTACTGCAATAAAGCTGTATTATTGCTCAGTTTTTTACTGCATTGTGCAATTAGTTTTCAGCAATTCTACAGATGTTTAAATGTAAGGGCTGAAAAGTGGTATTTGTGTGTTGTAAACAAAGCTTTAGCTGCAACACTAATTGACCCTTTGAGGTTATATAGATTTGTGTAGTTGTTGATTCAGCTATTTGTAAAAAAATGTTCACATGATGCATGAGATACATGGATCAAGATGGGACCAGGCACACTGTGGACATTTACTCACAGTCTTGGAGCTTATTGGTTGTTATTTATGTGCAGAGAATTTCTGAACTGGAGAAAAGAACCAACTGAAATTAAAAATAATGGTTCGGCGCCCCACAAACATCTGCAAATATTGGCCACATCAAGGAATAAAATGAATTAAAGTCATAAGTATTGGTCAAGTAAACACAAATTCACGTGTTTTATGTGACATAATGGTTTTTCTATGGCTACGGTTTAAATTTATTCTGCAATAGTTTATTTATAAGATGAGTGGGAATATGGAAAACCACACCGTGCAACCCAGACAGCAATATCAGGACATCCAGTATAAATAATCATTTTTATTACTTTGACGATAACTTTCTGGCACAATGTTTGAAGATAACACTCCTGAGCTTTCTAGTTCAGCAACAGGAGCTGCAGGGACTTGTAGAGCGGCGGGGTCCGTTAACCACCGGGTGCATCTGTAAACATAAACTACTCATCACTCCAAGTTGTGGATCCCGGGCCAGGTTTTCTTATGAAACAAGGTGTTTTATGTTTGGCATGGGAAAGAAACCAGTCTGACGAGGAAAGCAGGAGCAGGTTGTAACTGCTACTTTTCCTCTCTGGTTTCTTAGAACTTAGAAATTGGTTGACATGTCTGTATGACCCGACATGCAGGGTACGTGTCCCAGCCTGGGCCGCATGCCACCAAAACGCCCCACAAACCTATAGATGCACGTCCAGATTCAGGTTTTTAATATGAATATAGATTCTAAAAACTCTCACTCCCATCTTCCAGACTTCACATTGAGCAACTTTTTAGTATTGTTTGTGTGATTTAGTCAGTGGATTAGGAGTTAGTCTGGTTTCTGCAGTCCTTGTTGTGTTGCAGGCTGTCTGTCAGTTTTACCCCTTAAGAGGTAAACAGAACAGTGAGACGTGTTCGAACATGATGTCTGAGGAGACATCACAGTGACACCTGTACTGTTGAACCAAAGCTACACCTGTACGAGTTTCTCAATTATCTTATAACGAATTACACAATCGTGTCCTGATTCATTGTTATATTCTAGGATTAATAAAGGGCAACGCCTCTGATTTTACTCATCAAAGTCTGGAGTGCAACTGCACAGGGATGTCACCATACCAGAAATTTAGTGGTCGATACCAACACCAGTTCTTCCACGATTTCGATACCAATTTAATACAATGGTAAAAAACGAAACAATAAGCACTTATGGCAAGTGTTAGTAAGTTAAACAGGTCATATTTTCCTCTCTTATATCTATTTTATATTGCTGTGAAAACATCTCCTTCAAACTGTATTTATTCAACGTTAACTTACCTCTGCCTAATATTTTATTATTATTATTTTTACTGAATAGACCTTGAACACATCATTGCAACCTCTGTGTTACCAGCTTTGATTATTTAGTATACTGATTTTTGCGTACATAAATAACGGGACTGTATTTTAATATTTGGTATGCATATGCTGACATTTTTTGATGTACTTCATTAGAGTAAGCTTACAGCATACTCAAAACAACATTTTTTTTTGTGATAATCTATCAATCATTTAAGTCAATGCCAAACATTTGCTGGTTCCAGCTCACCAGATGGGAAGTTTTGCTGTTTTAGAACATTATAAAAGGAATATTTTGGCTTTTGAAATGTCGGCCAGACAAAACAAGTAATTTAAAAACGTCATATTGGGCACTGAAGGGAATTGTGATGGGCATTTTCACTATTATTTTTGACATTTTATACTGTAGACTAAACGATTAACCAATCAACAGATTAGCCTGTCATGGAAATAAAATAGTTGCAGCCCTACCCAAAACCTGGTTAGAATATATTCTGCAACGAGGACTTAATCTCTACCAGAAATGAATCTCTCCCCAGAAGAGTTTGCCCTCTTCTTGTTATTCCAGTTGCTTGATCACTCGCTGTCAGTGTTTGTTATTTTCTCTCGCGCTGCAGCTTAAAAGAAGCAGGTTTAGCTCTCACCCTCCACCTGTCAGAAGTTTCACTGCTGGTGGGAGCGGAGAGCGGGAAAAAAAACAAATCGATGACAGATAGCAGGAGACGGAGACAGTTAATCATACAGTGTGCTCCAGTTTTACATTGAAACTTGGCAGAGGAACCGTGACGTTCAACAGATAAGCAGTGAGGTGCAGCTTGAATTAGAGGATTAGGAGGTAAATATGTGTTATGTAGCCTGGGATAGTGGAGTTTATTAGGAAGCCAGGGAGGAGGAGGCTGCTGACGTTTGAGGGGGGAAGGGCAGGATTGTTTTTTTTGTCAGGCCTGTTGTCCCAAAACTCTTGCTGAGTGTGACTCACTTTTATGCCCGGAGCTCGCCTCCAGGTGAAAAAGCAGTCATAAAGTAGATTAGGCTGCTGACAGGATGTCATTTTATGTGTGTTTGCATGTCTGTGTGTGTCTGTGTGTGTGTGTGCCCCCTCTTTATTTAACTCTTCTGTTTTTCTTTGATTGTTTCAGTGTGGGTAAACAAGAAACCGGGCTTGACAATGATTAAATACGAGGACAGTTTGTTTGTAAAAGAGTGAACAAACCCATTGTTTGCACTTTCTCTCTTCTGGGTTTTAAAAGATACCGTGTATTGATCCATTTGAGATCTTTAGCGTTGTTGACAGAAAGCTTGTCTGGAGTTCATTTTCAACAACCTTCCTCTCAAATGGTAAAGAGGACCTATTATACTCATTTTCAGGGGCATACTTGTACTTTGGGTTTCTACTAGAACATGTTTACATGCGTCAATGTTCAAAAAACGCTTTCTGCTGTGCTGCAAACCCTCTTTCCACCCTCTGTCTGCAACGCTCTAACTAGATGTTTTTGAGGGTGTGCCAAACTAGCCGCTAGGCAGCTATTAAAATGTAAAATCAGCACAGCAAAAAGTGAAATTTAGCCTCTGCATTTAATCCATCCTGGTACTAAGAGCAGTGGGCAGCTACTATACAGCGCCCGGGAAGCAGTTTGGGGGTCCGGTACCTTGCTCAAGGGCACCTCAGCAGTGCCCACAAGGCAAACAGGCACTTCTCCAGCTACCAGTTCACAGGCCGTACTTGGTCCGTGCGGTGACTTAAACCGGCGACCCTCTGGTTCCCAAGCCAAGTCCCCACGGACTGAGCTACTACCAAATTCCTGTTATGCAATGTGTTACTTGGTGACATCATCACGTTACAGAAGAAAAAGCAGGACTTCAATCAAGGCGTTTCAGGCAGTTCAGGAGCAGTGTTTCTGTGGGGGAGAGTAACTCCCTTTGGCGTGGAATTTGGACTATGTAACTTTGCAGACCTTTTACATGCACAAAAAAACGATATAACACACTAAAGGAAAGGGAAAAACACAAAAACATAGTAGGTCCCCTTTAAGCCTCCTGCTCTGAGAACCAGTTTGATGAAGACATAAACCACTGCTTCTTTTAACAGAGCTAGTTTCAACCTGTTTCTTTAAGTCTACTATCTTGGCCAGATAAACTGTAAAACCACACAAGCATGTCCGATATCTTGTGGTATGCGAAGGCAGAAGCTGATATCATCGAGGGGCCGTCTGCCTGTCATCATCCCTCTCTGGCTGCTTTCCAGACTTTCAGAAATGCAGCTGCAGCTCAAACCTGCACGAGCACTTCTCTTATAGTAAACAGGAACCCTGTCATTTTGAAGTGCTGGAAGACAGACATGGTATTTGTATCTCTTCTAACACCTTGCATGACTTTGGCAGTCTTGCACGGTAATGAACACACATTCCAGCTATGCAGCTCCCAGTGTCTCAATCATCAGCCCCGTGGTCAGTACTAGTGAGGTCCATACATCAAGTGAGTGTGAAAATATGTGGGAGGAAGTGACATATTTGAAGTATGCAGCAACTGGCGCATCTCGCTCAAAATTCCTTAAAGTTTTTGCAAGCCAGAGAAGACAAAGCCTGTCTTTTGTTTCAGCTTTAATGATGATGTATAGCTTACGTGTACGTGCTTGTGGGAGGGAAAGAAAACATACTGAAATACCAGCCCAGTTGCACAGCAGTTCGTGAAATAGTCCCAAAATTGTATGTATTGATTCGTGTACATAGACACGAATTTCTCATATTTTACGTGATGGTTTGCACAAAATCAATTTGTATGTTCGTAATTGTGAACCGGGAAGTATAAAGAGCGGCGAATGCCACAAATGGAAGAAGTCCGGGTGGATAGGTGGGTCAAAACACACAGGACTTTTGACCACTGGTGTTGGTGTCCCGTGTGAAACCTGAAGAATTTGTAAGGTAACTTCCGTACTTAAGTTACGGCTCTTTCCAAGTTATTTAAACCCAAACCACGATCTTTTCCTAGAGCTATCTAAGTAGTTTTTGTCAGGTAATTTCTGTACTTAAGTTACGGCACTTACAGTGTTATTCAAACCGAAACCTCGATCTTTTCATAAACCTAACTAAGTCGTTTTGTTGCCTAAACCTAACCAAGTCAATCTATTCCTAAGCCTAACTAAATAGTTTTATTTTGAAAAGACTGGAGCAGAAATTAACATGTGCGTCATGTGTTGCTCGACATTCATATGAAAAGCACAAAAAATACATTGTTGAAAGTCGTGCTGTGTGTCACAAAAAAAAGGGAAATTCGTGTCTCTGTACACGAATCAAATATATTTAATTTCGTGACTATTTCACAAACTGGCGTGAGAAAAAAGAGGACAGAGTGGAGAAAATGTTACGGTTTCCTTGTGGTGTATCTATTGCAGGCCATGTGAGGGGTGGCAGAGGAGATTAGATGTTGCCAAGCAGCCTCAACACAGCGACATGCTCAAGAAGTCTACGCTGAATTAGCCCTTGATGCCTTCAAGCTGTTCCCGACACCGTGCTATCAGCTCCTTCATATCCCTCTCTCACACAGAAACCTGACGAACTGCAGCGCTGAGAGCTCAGAAGAGGAATTTGGGTCAGAGCTCATTTTGATGGGGCAGGTGTGCTCTTCTTATTAAAAGCAGCATAATAAAAAGTGAACTCCGCGCTGCCTTTAAATTTCACAGAGATCAGATATGGATTAGGCCTGCAGATCCAGGTGGCTCAGAGGCTCAAGGATTTGCCAATCAGTGACCAAACATGAGGAACATTGCAAGGAAGACAGGGACCAGTATTGGAAAAGCAGTTCTTTCTCCAGGACGACTTCCGCTCTCCAGATTAGCCTCGCCGATCTGATCCTCATGGCTTCCTGCGGAGAAAGAGCCCACGTCCCTCCTTTTCCTTCACAGCCCTGTGTGACATGAGAGCTTCCTTGATGGGTACACTCATTCTCCGATTCGCTCGATCAGCCCAGGATGCTGCACACAAAAAGCTTCACCCATTAGGCTGCCTGATGCTGGGTGACAGCCATGATAGACTCAGAGACGGTGGGGGGGTTCAGGGTTATAGGGAAAGAGCGCCGTCTTTTGTTAATGCCCAAGTTCTCTGGCTCACACAGGGAGCTCCTTCTATCTACCCGAAGACTCTGGCATCGTTCCTGTGCAACACTTTGGCTCTCTCTTGAACACTGCAGGAGAACATTGAAACATTTCACCATCCAAATAACATTGATTTCATTCACAGCCTGCTGTGCCGATCTCTCTCTGTGTCTCTTTGAGACAAAGCAAAACAGATTTTTATGGAGTTTCAACATTGCAGGACACGTCGTCTGTCTTCAATCAGAGATGCAGCAATCTGCCAGTGCAGATGAGGCTCAGTCAGACTTTCATTTTCGACTGATGATTGAAGTTGTGTTTTTGCTCTTTCTACTTCGAGGAGATCTTTGAGGAGATATCTCCTAGCTCTCCCCCCCCCGTGTGGTTTTGAGGGTTGAAAAGTGAACAAAGTACACATACCTACAGTATACACAAACTTGAAGCCGTATTTTAACAAAACAACACTTTCTCTCTGGACACAGCTATAGTGGTGCAAGTGCTGTACTGTAAATTTACCACTTTATACTTCTACTTCACAACATTTCAGAGAGAATTATTATACCATTTACTGCACTACATTTATCTAACAGCTTTAGTCACTATAATCTTTCTAAATATCTGCCAGCGTGGTGAGATGATTTCAACCTGTTTTGATAGATGTCAACTGGTTTTGTGAATTTCCAAGAAAAAGGTGACATTTTTCTTGATTCTGCTTTCAGGTTTCTTACATTTATTTCTAAGAATTTCTTGAAAAAAAGTTGATTTCTATCAGAAACAAGTGGAAATCTAATGAAATTGGCATTTTTTTCAAAGTAAAAAAGACTTAAAGGACGCAATCACTAAAAGATAATTACTTAGGAAGATGGGGATTTTTTTTACAGCACAAAACATACCATCATCATCATATTTAAGGGACAGTGAGTAGGATTTGGCGACATCTAACAGTGTGGTTGCAGATTGCAACCAACTGAGTACCCCTCCGCTCACTCCTCCCTTTCCAAGACTGCGGTAACGTGAGCCACTGAGTTCAAAACCGTGATAACGTCGTTCACCTCGCTCAGAGGCCATCCTTACCATAATAACACTACTTTAGGAAGTCAGATGGCAGCTGGCGGTGCCACGGTTTTGCATGCTGCAGCTCACGTTACCGCAGTTTCACAAGCGTGTCGGAGAACTACGCCGGCCTTCAGGTAAACGTGAAAGGCTCTCTCTAGAGCCAGTGTTTGGTTTGAACATGGTGGACTCCTTGAAGAGGACCCGCTCCCTATGTAGATATGAAGGGCTCATTCTAAGATAACGAAAACACAACGATTCTTAGTTTCAGGTGGTTATACACTAATGAAAACATAGTTCTGAATATTATATTCCATTTCTGCTAATAGATCCCTCGAAATGTTACACACTGTTCCTTTAAGTAGTTAAAATCATCTCCACCTTCACAAGCATTAACAATAAAATGCTGCTTTCATGTTAATCAACAATATGTTATACGTTAAAACACTCTGAAAGGGGCCGTTGTGTATAATGAGTACTTTTACTTTTGATACTCATATTACTTTTACCTCATAATATTTCTGCACTTTTACTTCAGTAAAGTTTGAATGCAGGACTTTCACTTGTAATGGAGTATTTTCACACTGTGTTATTGATACTTTTAAGTAAAGAACCTGAATATTTGTTCCACACTGCCAGCCAACGAGCGCATCAATTCACATTACAAGCTCATGTGTTTACACAGGAGAAAAAGAAATGCAGGAGAGGAGAACAGTCGGCCTATTGTGTCCATCCACATGCATAGTTGTATATTAGCACATGGTTCGCCTGGAGAAATAACCAACAAATTATTTAGATCATAACAATCAGTCAAACGTAAACTAAAGCACGATGCCTCTTTATGGAAATTCGGACCCAGTGGTCCGGTTCGGGGAGCACTGGTACAGAGGGGTCTTTAAGATCTTCTGGCACCTCTCTGAATGGATCTCATTCTGCCTGTAACGAGAGCTGGGCTTCGGAAACCCAGAGTTGTGTCGGTGGCATGGTCCGCTCTGAAGGCGATACTCGCCTCACCGGCTGATTCACAAGCTGGTGACAGACGCGGTCACAGGTGACAGGAGGAGGTGGGTCAGGGAAAATCATATAAGGGTCAGTGAGGAAGACAAAGAGGTCACGTTTGGGGTTACTCACAGATACAAACACTCACTCCTGAGGTTTTCAGACTGAGTTTTTACCGTTTATTAAGCTTGATGCCGCTGCACAGAACATCCTAGAGACTTGCGTCTTATTTTTGTTCTGCTCCACTGCTGTGCAGTTAGGTATTTTTGAGCCTATCGAGATACTTATCTTGGCTTTGGTTTGTGTTGCAATAGTCTCCAAGATAAGCCTTTTGCACATATATGGTTTCATAATGATTCTTAATCTACTTCATCTCAAATGTGCACGATGAAATTGCAGCTAGAGAAACTCAGAGCTGTTTTCTCTTCCCGTACCGTCATATGAAGTATGCTCTCTGTTACCTAAAATCATCATTTGTCAGCTTTGAGCAGACTTAATGTGCAGAATACTGAATCAGGTTTCCGTGCCTTATTTAATTAGTTCTTCGTGAATAGAAGTGCAGACGTAGAAATAGAATAGGAGTAGAACGGACACTCCCATTCAAATCAACATAGCAGGATGGCCAGAGCGGCAGCCAGTTTTATGTGTACCATTGCCATCGCGACCGTTGTAGCAGGACTAACTTCCGTACAAACTAAACCGACTTACGGCAAGTCGCAAACTCAATGAGGTGAAGGTTTGCAGTAACGACTAAAAAGAGCCGTGGTGTAGTAACGTTACGAAGCACAGAGAGCCAGAGTAAATGAGTCAAATTTAACAATTTCATGCTTCATCAAGACACTCTTGTCACAGCGGAGAAAAGCACATTGCTATCGCCAGAGTGACAACTTTGCTCAGCTCATTAGCTAGCTTGCTAATTCTGCCATGCTTTAATGCTACGCTGGTTACAGGAACTGAGCTGAACAGCGGGCCGGTGGGTCCAACGGTCCCTCCATCTCACTCGCACAAGCTACCTAACTAGCTAACTAGCCATCCATCCATCCTGGAGCTGCGTCCGTTCTCTTCCGAGCGAGCTGCGATCACACTTTACGGCCCCACTGATGTGTTTTCTGTTGTCACCATAACAACTAACAACAATGCAATTTTCTCGTGTACTAGTCAAATGACCATGGGAAACCGTTCAGTGTCCGTTCTACTCCTGTTCTATTTCCATGGGTGCAGATGTTTCATCACTACCTCACCGCTGCAAAGCTGAAACTTACAGGCATGTTTTTAAAGGAAGTGCCAACAGAGTGAAAAGGTAATACACACTCTGCAGATATACTGGGGAACATTTGTTCATGAGACTTTACTACAGTTTCATGCTGCTTGTCCCAGCCAGAGTATAAAACGACCACATTTCATCATCATGTTGTTCCTCGGTGCGCTGTTAAGGGATCGTCTTTCTGATGAGGAACATGCAAGAAAAAAAAAAGCAGATCTCGGTGACAAGTCATTGCTAAATACTCAAATCTGTCCTTTGTTTTGTGGTCTCATATGACGAAAAACAATACAGACGTGCTGAGACAAGAAGCATGACATTAGTAAAGGGCACAAACAAATAACCTGTTAGGTCTGTAACTTCCTGCATTCATCTTGAGGTCATGGCAGGCAGTCCGCCAACAGAGACTGTGGTGAAATGAAGAGCCAGGTCGAGCAGGTATTCAGAGAGAGACGCTGATAGAAACGGCCTCCCGCTGGATAACTAACCTCTGACGTGAGACATCTAGTCACTATTTAGATTAATACTTTTAGCGAGCAATGAGCCTCAGGTGGAATGAGGCCTGATAGATGCACCTTGGATGAAACCACCTCAACCTGAGTGACTACACTGACGTCCACATCAGGAGATTATTTTAGGGTTTAAAGGGATAGTTTGGGTGTTTTGAAGTGGGGTTGTATGAGGTACTTATCCATAATAGGTGTATTACCTACAGTAGATGACGGTTGACGTGCCACCAGCATCGAGCAATAGACAGGAGCACCAACACCAGAGCAACAAGGGTGGACAGGGACGGCAGAAAAACATATTTTAGCCACCTAAAAGAAAGGCTCACCTAAAAAAATCAATATCAGTTTCAGTGTACGCCGTATTATAGAATATTTTCACCGCTTTATCTTGACAGACAGCCCTTTCATTCTCTTTTCTGACAGGGAACTGTACTGAAAGTGAAATTTATCTGCTCTCTCCAAAGCCAGCAGACTCCGTTGACAAAAACAGTACAGATACGTTTCACTTTCAGGTCAGATCGCTGTCGGAAAATATTCAAATACAGCGTACTCCTCAACGGATATTGATTTTTTTTAGGTGAGTCTTTCTTGTAGGTGGTTAAAATTAGTTTTGTGCCGTTGCTCCAGTAAGTAATACACCTCCTACGGATAAGTACCTGATACAACCCCACTACAAAACACCCGAATTATGCCTTTAAGCAGGTGGCGCTGAACGCAGAGCAAAGTCTTAACATTTAGTAACCTGGACGAGGTTGAAAGCGTCTGATGTGCTGACTGAGTGGAACACGGAGGCCAGATCAGCTGCGGGATCAGCTGAGGGATCATGGGAGCTGGGCACGGAGGCTGCATTCTGTGATCTTATTATTGTGCTTTGTGTGCTTTGCCCGGCTAAGTAGCTCAGCGTCTGACACACACACACGCAAACACACACACACACTCTTTAGTAGCACCGCAGGGTTGAATCAGCAAGTTGTCGGGCCGGTTTGTGCATCTGACACACACACACACACACACATCTAGATCCTCCCATATCCTCAAGGCTGGCACACTCCACACACACTCCCAGGGTCATATGCCCCAGAGCAAAGACACGCTTCAGTGGGTCAAAAGTCGTGCGGAGTCTCATGTGGAAACGTATCAGATATGCTCACAGCAAAGCACAGAGAGTTCACAATGTGAGAACAAATGTATGATAGCACGTCACTGGCAATCATATTCTAGTGTCAGATACAACCTCAACAACACACTGTTGAATCTATGAGTCATAGATTTAGGAAAATACATTTTATGTATTATGTATTCAACATTTGTGAGGGAAATTTTTTATTATTTTTGGGTTGCTGGACAAAATTTTCTAAATAATTCCTGACAATGACTGATATATGTGACTTCAGGACGTCTCTGACTACATACATGCTGAAAATTTAACATTTTTACTTTATTAATTTAGATATTTTCCAAAGTAAAAGTCCCTTGAAGTGTATGATTCAAATTTTTTTTCATAGTTTAGTATTAAAAAGCTAACAATAAATCGAATCGCAATACATATCGAATCTGCACTCAAGTATCGTGATAGTATTGAATCGGGAGATAGGTGTATCATCCCAGCCCTACAACTTAAAGGGACTGCATGTAAGTTTTTTCACGTATAAACGTGTTTTAATCGTTTTTTTATTGCCAATGTGTGAAAAGGTTATAACCTAACCTAAAAAATGAGACCTTCCTAATGTTGCTAACGCTAATCAACATGATGCCTATCAATCACATTCAGCCTGACTGTTTTGACCGATGCTCGCTCGCGTCTACGTAGAGCGAGCACAAGCGCGAGCAACAGGACGCTGACTGTCGTTGACTTAACGGCCACAGGTGTCACTGTTAACAAGCAATTTCTGATTCTTACATCCATCCCCCTTTTACATGTACCCTATCAAGAATACTCTAGTTTAGCCCTTTAAAGACTCACACTGCTGTTTGTGTTGCTGAATGTGCCCTCATGTGAAGGAGTTCATGTTATTGTGCTCCCAGACACCTGTTGAAACACGGGAGTCTCCGTCATGATGAGACATGCGTCTATACAGGTGAATCACAACCGGCTGAAAGAGCTGCAGCAGGTGACAAACACACGCACTAGCACACACACACACACACACACACACACACACACACACACACACACACACACACACACACACACACACACACACACACACACACACACACACACTCACGCACACACACACACACACACACACACACACACACGCACACACACACACACACACACACACACACACACACACACACACACACAAAGGAGGCACAAGCAGAGGGCTGAGTACAGAGAGTACAGTGTCCAATACAGAGTTACAAAACTCAAAATCATGGCTGAAATCATCATCAAGGGCTACATGAACTCAAACTTTAACATTTTTAAAATGCACGCTGTGTTCCTAAAACTAAATCTAGATGGATTTAGAGACTGATAACAATATTCATAGCAACATTAAACGTGCCTTCACATGTGTCTGACAATGTGCAGCCCAGACTACAAGCAAAGCTAAGCAGCTTTGAGCCCCAGCCATTTCAACCGTATGATCAAAATCCCAGGATATGTCTGCAAAACAAAGCCGGCGATTCAGCGGTGGGCTCGCTCTGCACCTCCACCCTGTCCCGCTCTCTTCTCGCCAAGCCTCAGATCCACCAGCAGCAGCCTGGGGAGTTGTATGTCGCACAATGGGCCCATTGTACGTGCTGAGGTAACACCATAATTGTTACAATCTTCCCATTCAGGTGAAAAACACGCCCCGCTTTTGAATCCCACTGACATTTTGAGAGGTTTGCGGCTTTCAGTGATGTTGCATTAATCAGATATAATGGAGAGAAACGTGGGTGGCTCACGCGCACCTGAGGTTGCGGCTGGAGCCTAAAAATACAGCATGCTCCTGTTTGTGTTTTCAAGGTCCAGACCACAAGCTCTGCAGAGCTGGAGTGACAGATTTAATAACGTCTTCTACGAGGTGGATCGGTGATCTGTGACGACGGAGCAGTCCACTGGAGAAGTTTAATAATTCCTCGCTGCCAATTTGAAACCCCAAATGAGAAATAATTTCTGCACAGCGGGCCGGTCTAACGACACACAAACAGATGTGCTGAAAAGAGCACATCTATATTCTCCGAGATTGGGTTTCTCTTTTTGGTTTTATTTATTTACTCTGTTCCTTCCCTGGACTGCCCCTTATCATGGGGATTTGCGTTTAACGATAGGGATGTCAGCCCCAGCGTCCTCCCCACGCGCCTCGCACATCCTGGGGATATAAATCACCGCTATGGGCCTGCGTCTGGGAGGGGCCAGCGAAGAGGAAACCATACAGAGGCCTGGGTGGTTCCAGCTGGTCCGCTTCCAACTCTTAGTTGAGTCTAATGTGGGCTTGTGAGGAGCTTCCCTGCCTTTCATCCGTTTAGGAAACATCTGGAATCATCTGCCGGTTGAATGAAAGCGTGCACGTGCATGTGTGTATGTGTGTCTTCCAGGAGGTTTGCCAGGAATGTTATCATTGTGTAAAAGATTAACCTCGCTGTCCAGCAAATAAATTAAGGAAGCTCACTGGTGAGCTGCCAATAGATGTTTGGGCTTTGACATCATCTCCAGTTAACAAATTCCTGCTGAAGTAGTTTACGATCAGTCCACTCCTCATGACTCATAGAAGAGCGGCCCACAATGCAACTGTGCCATTATCTGCTGCACCGAGGAGAAATATCGACACGCTTTATGTACAATCACCCCATTTTCTATGGCTTAAGAGCTGAATAGTCAAAACCGGTTACAAGCGCGTACTGTTGCCGTTCAGCAGAGTGGTTATTGTATCCAGGTGAGCAGACAAAGCCCTGTGGTGGCGGGGCGTGTCTCTCCATGCCCGAGCCGAGACATCGGGCCCTGGGTGTGTTGACAGAGGCAGACAGAGGCAAGGTCAGGAGTCACACCTGTCGGTAAAACACCCTTTTGCCCGCGCACGAGGCGTCGTCACCTCAAACATTAAACACACACTCCTAGCAGCCTCCATACCTGCAGTCTGCACACAAGAAATGTCTTTCTTGTCAATACTGAAGAATAACAAGTGGAAAAACATCATCAGTGTTTGCTGTGTCACCGTGTGGTGAAGAATCTCCAAAATGTCAACTTTTATGGCCCTGTTTTCAGTTTTGGCCGCCGTGTATTTTTGAGCACATGTAATCTTTCTTTTGGAGTTAAAACATGCAAATCACCAAGTGGTTGGGTTAAAGAGTTAAGTGGCTTTCACAACACCACAACAACATGTAAAAATATCATGCAAACTTCCTCTTTTTCATGCATACAGCGCGTAACAGACATCCCTCTCAGACTTTACAATCCGAACGTTTTCACAGCTGAGTTTTCCGTCGTAGACTATAGGTGTGTAGGGAAGAGAGGTTGCTGTGTTTGGACCGGGGAGAGGATGCTCAGGTCTGGCTGCAGCGACACCAGGGGATGTGATTTTTGGGAGTATTGCGGAGGATGTTTTGCCTCCTGTGTGGTGACTCCTGACCCACGCCATCCTCTCTCAACCTGCTTCACCTCTGTCCTATTGTAGCTCTTATCAAGAAGCTGAATGTTGTGCATACACTCAGTCCGCTGGCCCGTACAGGAGATAACACTGGCTCCGTCAGAGCAGCCTCTGTTCTCATTGTGAGTCATTTGACCCCCCATGTACAGTATCTATACCATGAGTCTGTATATAGACATCTATCACATTTCTCCATCCAAATGATCACCCGTCTGTCCTACTGCTCTCTTGTCCTGTACATCTTTGTCCACCGGCTCTTCGCCTCATCTCAGCGCCTGTCCATGGTTTGTTTTGTCAGTCCTGCGTGACCCTCCCGCCTGCTAAGACAACATGGTGTCATCCTGAGGGTGCACCGTGGCCCCTGCTGATCACACTCCGCTGACTGGCGCTCGTATCGCTTCTCATCTTCTCTAACGCGCACTGACATGGCTCTTTGAAGTCATGGGGAGCAGCGTGGACCTGGGACCGGCCCAACAAAAGCAATCTGATCCTCGGTTGATGTGTCCAAGCATGCCTGCGGAGCCCCCTCCCTGACAATGGACTAGGACAGCAGGGGCCCCCTTTGCAGCTTGTGTGTGTACCTTGGAGTGGAGCTACATGTTGTTCATGGGGAACTGGACATGTGAAAGGTGCTGTTACACGTGGATCTTTATAGATATTAGCGATTGAATATTATCTCCACCAATAGTTGTTCCCTCCTTCACTTTAGTTTATATCATAACAGAAGTGTGTTTTTGGTTAGGAGACTCAGGTGCGGTAACCACCACAGCGACCCACATCTGACCTGCATCCCCAAATCTCAACACACACATTTGGAAAATATGCAAAGCTCACCTCAGTACAGTATTTGCATACAGAGAAGGAGGAACCTTGAGTCGCAAGCCAGACGTGCTTTTTGTTATCTTGACATTCCAGTCTGTGTTGTTGTGTGTGTGTGTGTGTGTGTGTGTGTGTGTGTTAACATTTGCTGATATGTACGCATTGGACAAGTTACAACAGCTCAAACCCAGCTGGATGGATTGTTCTGGACTCAAGGTCTGTCCTCCCTCCTAGAGAGTACTAGGGAATAAAGCCCAGTCTGCTACCCTCACCAGCTCCTATCTATGTCTGGGACCATTATGGGACCATTATGGGCACAAGGGCGTACAAGACCTTGTCTATCCAACGACTGGAGAAACCTCTGATCTGGCCTTCAAAGCCTCTGGTACAAATTATTTGCAAAGAAAAGCTCCAAGTCAATCACTTGGTATAACCCTTCTGAGTACTTGAAATGAAGAAGGAAACAAAATAGAAGAAAACAAGAAGGAAATTGTTGAGAAAGAATTTCTAAACCATAATCAGCCAACAGCAGAGGATATCAAGGTCTCACCCTGCAATCTATCGTCATTACGCAATAACCGTCTTATTTAGCAAGAGTGACACTGCAGTCTTCAACATCTCAAACGTGCAATTTATAAATAACAGGGCTCAACAATAAGGATTGCCCGCTTGCCCGGGGAAAGTAAAATGCCACGTAAGGCTAGTAAGTCTTTTTACGGCTGATGATGGAAGTAGTTAAGGAGTGAGCCACCTTGCTTTCCAATCCTGGAAGCAGGAGTTTAGTTGGGTGACGTTAGAGGATGTGGGTGAAACTCCAGATTAATTTACTTAAATAAAGATTAATCATGGAAATTAACTTTGGTCTTTGTTGTTATTAGATAACCACTTATATATAGAACCATTTGTAAAAGGACAAGTAAAAACTGACTTCGGGCAAGTAGATTCCATATCATCTTCTCTCACTTTTTTCTGCTTTGGGATCACTCAACACACTGGCAGGAAGAGCTACTTCTTTCACACCGGCCCCCAAAAACACTTCCTTGTTTGCCTTCAAAGTTTACACCAATGCGAGCGTGCAAATCAAATACCATCGCCAAAACCTGAGCCTGAGAATGACCTCAGCGCAGAGCAACGCAGTGTGTCCCATCCACTACATCTGGTTCACTTTAGCTTCAGCATCAACAAGTGCTTCCACATCCACAGTGCATGCTTTTTCTCTCTTCTCTTACACAGCGCATATGAATCACGGAGGATGATGTGCTACAAAGCTTGGGAGCATAGCACCCAATGTATATTTCATGAGGCATTAGACGCCGTATTATTCATGCTGCTCTGTTTTGTTTGGGAGACGGAGAGCTGAACAATAGATTCATGGCATAGTGATGGAGGATTAGAATACCTAGAGTCCACAAAAGCCCACAAGCGCTCTCTATTCACTAGAGGGGTCCATTCATAATTGTATCAAGTGATTTTCTGTGGAAGAATTCTTGTTGATCATTCTGAGGAATTTCTTTACATAAAAAAATGAGTCATGTTTTGGAGGCGGGATGAGACAGAAACAGAGGATTTGGTTGTGGAAGATATTGTAGCATGATGAAACGTTTTATGGCGGGGAACCACGAGAATCAAACTTCCTCCAGAGACCGTGATGTGTTGGATAATCATCTTTCAACATGAAAAAATGGGTCTGGAACTCACTACCGACTAACTTCGCCCAGACGCTGTGCATGTTCAGAAAGAAAAAAAACACATTCACTGACCCACCTTAACATTGACCTAACCCCATCTATAAACCGGCTTCTACTACGGTCTCCGTGTCCAAGAACAACGCTCCCTTTGTTCCCCCGTGTGAGGAGTGGAAAATGAAGGAGTCCTTTACTGTAAATCATTTGAAACAGACGGGGTCACAGGTTTTTGGTTGTAGTTTATAACAGCTAAGCTCGCTGAGTATCAGCCCCCATGAGCACTCTCTTCTCGGCCAGCTGCTGCTTTCTGCGGAGCTGACTGCAGGTAGCTCGGCGGGAAGCAGGCGCTCGCTCCTGTGACATGTCAAAGGTATTTATTTCAGCACACAACATAGTTCTGTATTTATTCAGAGCGGCCATCCATCTCCTGATGCATTCCAGTGGATGAGTGGTTAATGACAAATTACGCTTGGGGCAGATTTTTTGGGGGAAAAGTTGACATCTTCGAACATAAAGTTTCTTTGTTACATTCAAAGGCACATTTAAGTAATCATTTTTTTTAATTCCTATTTGTCCTAAAAGTAGCTATAATCAATATTTATATATAAAAAATGGATCACAGCTTGTGCGTGACAGGTTCGCTCGTACTAGTGATGAACCCACAACTCTATCCATCACCCAACTCTGCTGTTACAGTTTTCATGTTATGGCCTGCAACTTTACTCATCGTTTTCAACAACAGCAGGCAGCTGTTTTCAGCGAAAAATCCACTTCACACTACCTGCCGAGCACCAAACAGCAAACAGACAAAGTCAGGGACGAGCTGGTGAAACTAGAGCTAAAATAAGACTGAATATTGGACTTATATTCGCCGGGTGAACAGAAACAGGACTCCGAATAAATGCTAATGTTGTTCTGTATCTGCTGGATGAGTAAATAGGTATCCAACAAGTTCAATATCAAGTTAAAGGTACAGTGTGTAGGATTTGACGGCATCTAGTGGTGTGGTTGCAAATTGCAACTAACTAACTGAGTACCCTTCTGGTCACTCCTCCCTATAAAGACTGTGGTAACGTGAGCCACCGAGTACAAAACCGTGGTAACGCCGTTAACCTTGCTCAGAGGCCATCCTTACCATAATAACACTACTTTAGGAGCAACAGCAACGAAAGTCAGACGGCGGCTGGCGGTACCATGGTTTTGCATTCTGTGGCTCACATTACCGCAGTTTCACAAGTGTGTCGGAGAACTACGGTGGCCTTCAGATAACGCTAAAGGCTCTCTCTAGAGCCAGTGTTTGGTTTGTCTGTTCTGGGCTACTGTAGAGACATGGTGGTGCAACATGGCGGACTCCGTGCAGAGGACCTGCTCCCTACGTAGATATAAACGGCTCATTCTAAGGTAACGAAAACACAACAATTCTGAGTTTCAGGTGATTATACACTAATGAAAACATAGTTATGAATATTATATTCCATTTCTGGAATAGATCCCCCTAAATGTTACACACTGCTCCTTTAAATCTTGTGTTTTCCAGAGATGTGCTCATAGGGTTCTTGGAAAAAAAGTCATTCAGTATGAAAAAAGCATAAAGAAATCCAAAATGGCCGATGAGTCGACTAATCGACTAAGAGGGGGCAGCCCTAGTGTTTACAGCTTCCTTTATAAATACTTTCTGTGTTCCTTTCAAATTCAAGATTTAATTTATTTTAATGACACTTTAGTTTCTGTTAGATACTTTGTCACTATAACTTTTATAACACAAGGCAGGTGTTTGTAACCCACATAGGTCGACACCTGAGAGGTTAACATGTACTCGCAGTGGAGCCGAGTGGAAAAAGCAACACTGAGGAGAGCGAGAGGCGGGGACAGAGAGAGAGAAATAATAAAAAAGGAGCAAATCCAATTTAGCCATACGTGATCCTATCTCCACAGCAACTCTTTGTGTTTGCAGCGAGCAGCTTGTGAGCTTTGGCACCGACCGACTCGTCTCCCCGTGCTCGCCCCTTCCTAACTGCCATCCCTGAAAGGACGAGCAGGCAGATAGAAAAAGGGACACGATGAGGGAAGGAGATAAAATGTGATGTGGAGAGAAAGTGAGGAAAAATAAAGAGCGAGTGGGGGATAAGGGAGGTGATGAAGTGAGTGGAGACTTGAGAGGGGAGTCGCAGGACATTCCTGAGCCAGCTGTGGGTTGGAGGGGGAATTCTCACTGAATGCCTGACAAATAAAACAAGACACAGGCTATTTCAGTATTCCAGGCAAAAAAAAAACCCACTGGCACATCGTAGCGGAATGAGGGGGAAAGAGAGACTTTGGAAGGAAAAAGAGGCAGGCTAATGAGAGAACCAGCAGGCTGCATGGTCCTTTAAACCGCAGCAGTCCAGCGGTTAACCTTTCGCTGCCTCTCCCTCTCCTGTCTCCTTCAAAATGGAGGCAGAAACTGGCAGCGGCAGTAGCGATCCTCTTGGGCCTTGACAGCACACACATTCCTCCTCTACAGACAGGTGGTGGGGCTGTTTAATAAATACAGGATTTGAAGGAGGGAGTCAGCAAAGTTAGAGGGAGGGGGTTGGAGGGGTCAAAGGTCATCACAGACTGTAAACAGCAGAGTTGAGCAGCCATAATATGGCTACTGCTCTTCAGGGGATGCAAAACCCCGGACTCTCTACTCATAACTCCTCGTTAATGACTCACCCATTCAACTGAGTAGCTGTTGACTATCTAAACACTATTGTTCCTGTGGAATGACTGACTACAGATGACTCACTTTATTAAGTGGTGCTCAACTATACAGCTGTAAGGGTCAAGAGTAAGCAGTTCAAATAGTGGCTCCAAAGGCTGAAAATTGCAATTCATTTCCTCTAAACTCAGACCACAAAGAACCAGTTTGTTTCATAACATTTTATGTCTGAAAGCCCCGGATCGGATGAGCTTAACCCCTCATCGATCCATCATAATGTGTTCATTTTAGGGCTGTCAAAGTTAAGTGAAGATACTAAACTTGTCATGATGGAGGCTAAATAACGCTCCAAACTTATGTTAAATTTTAGTGAGGAAAAACGTACATGGCTATTTTCAAAGGTCCCTTGACCTCTGACCTCAAGATATGTGAATGAAAATGGGTTCTATGGGTACCCACGAGTCTCCCCTTTACAGACATGCCCACTTTATGATAATCACATGCAGTTTGGGGCAAGTCATAGTCAAGTCAGCACACTGACACACTGACAGCTGTTGTTGCCTGTTGGGCTGCAGTTTGCCATGTTATGATTTGAGCATATTTTTTTATGCTAAATGCAGTACCTGTGAGGGTTTCTGGACAATATTTGTCACTGTTTTGTGTTGTTAATTGATTTCCAATAATAAATATATACATACATTTGCATAAAGCAGCATATCTGCCCACTCCCATGTTGATAAGAGCATTAAAGACTTGACAAAATTCAGATGAAAGGTGAAAAATGTATGATAAATTTGCAATTAACTTTTAGCTATTAACTGTTTATACTTCATTTAAAGCATTCCTTTATGAAGAAAAGACTCTTTTCTCACATAACAGCATAGAGCCCAGAATAGAAATAAAAAATCCCCTCCTTTGTTTCAATTGACAGTTTATTTTTTCACACTTACTCACTTTAAGAATCCGTTGGTGTTGATTCCCATCTATTGATACGTCAGTAGCATTTCATTTTTCACACTTTGTAATCTAAATGTCATTTGGTGCACCCACATTCATGAGCCAAGTGAACCCATGGTGAACTCAAACTGCTGCCAGGATGTCAGTTAGCATACCTGGATGTCAGAGTTTCTTCAAGTTTCCTTAAGTGATAAATAATAGAAAAAAATATCAGAAAGGACCACACAGAAGAAGGAAAAACCTTTTAGCGAGCCATAAAGGACTGATGTGTTTATAGTGCTACTGCATTATGTTTATCCTCATGGATTTCTTACCATCATGACAAAC
Organism: Sebastes umbrosus; assembly: GCF_015220745.1. Lineage (NCBI taxonomy): Eukaryota > Metazoa > Chordata > Actinopteri > Perciformes > Sebastidae > Sebastes > Sebastes umbrosus. Next base: position 24,840,028 of record NC_051282.1, on the reverse strand, counting down.
ACTTGCTATTGTTCCATCCTGCATGCAGAGACTTGCCTTTTCACCACAAGCAGCACATAGTGTGTCAGTGTGTGCGTTGGTAGGCGGGGTTGAGCTGACAGCCGGTAATAAGACATGACTGACTGATTCACTTGGATGAATGCCACAACAACAACACGTGATGGGTTGACTGCACCTGTATGACAGCAATGACTAATTTGGCACCTATGAGTACTGTAGTTTAATTTGTGGGCATGGGACAACCTGTTATATATGTGATTTATGTCATGAATTATGCTTAAATCAGTGTATACTGGGCTGTGTTGCATCATCGGTTGTCTCGTACCAGTTTCAGCGGTAGCTCCGAGGTGCAGAGGAGACACATCAACTGCTGTCTTTAAAGTACTTTTTGTTAGAGATGCACCAATCCGACATTTTCTGTCCCGATACTGATGGCGATACCTGGGACATTTTTTCAGACTTGTTTTTTCGGGCATTTTTCAGATCTTTTTTTTCTGACATTTTTTCAGACTTGTTTTTTCGGGCAATTTTCATATCTTTTTTCTGACATTTTTTCAGACTTGTTTTTTCGGGCATTTTTCAGATCTTTTTTTAGACTTTTTTTGTCCGACGTTTTTGTCTGACGTTTTTCAGATCTTTTTTTTCCAGACTTTTTTTTCTCTGAAATTTCCAGACATCTTACAGATTTTATTTTTTACTTTTTTTTGGGCATTTTTCAGATCTTTTTTTCGGACATTTTTTCAGACATTTTTCAAATCTTTTTTCCAGACTTTTTTTGTCCGGCATTTTTCAGATATTTTTTTCTGACATATTTTAGAATTTTTTTTCAGACATTTTTCAGACTTTCTATTTTGGACATTTTTTCAGACTTGTTTTTTCAGACTTTTTTTGTCCGACGTTTTTCAGAAAAAAAAAAAATTTCAGACTTTTTTTTCTCAGATATTTTCAGACATCTTACAGATTTTTTTTTTTTACTTTTTTGGGGGCATTTTTCAGATATATCTTTTTTCGGACATTTTTCAGACTTTTTATTTTTGGACATTTTTCAGGCTTTCTATTTCGGACATTTTTCAGATATTTTTTTTCAGACATTTTTTGTCCGACGTTTTTCAGATTTTTTATTTTCTGACATTTTTTCAGACTTGTTTTTTCGGGCATTTTTCAGATCTTTTTTCTGACATTTTTTCAGATCTTGTTTTTGGACATTTTTCAGACTTGTTTTTTCGGCCATTTTTCAGATCTTTTTTTTTCCAGAATGTTTTTTTCGGACATTTTTCAGACTTTCTATTTCAGACATTTTTCAGATCTTTTTTTTCAGACTTTTTTTCTCGGAAATTTTCAGATCTTTTTTTTTGACTTTTTTTCAGACTTGTTTTTTCGGGCATTTTTCAGATCTTTTTTTTCAGAATTTTTTTTTTTGGACATTTTTGAGATTTTCTATTTCGGACATTTTTCAGAATTTTTTTTTCAGACTTTTTTTGTCCAACGTTTTTCAGATTTTTTTTTTCTCGGAAATGTTCAGATCTTTTTTTTTACTTTTTTGGGGGCATTTTTCAGATATTTTTTTTCGGACATTTTTCAGACTTTTTATTTTTGGACATTTTTCAGATATTTTTTTTCAGACTTTTTTTGTCAGACATTTTTCAGATTTTTTATTTTCTGACATTTTTTCAGACTTGTTTTTTCAGGCATTTTTCAGATCTTTTTTCTGACATTTTTTCAGATCTTGTTTTTGGACATTTTTCAGACTTGTTTTTTCGGGCATTTTTCAGATCGTTTTTTCGGGCATTTTTCAGATCTTTTTTTTCAGACTTTTTTTTCTGACATTTTTTCAGATCTTTTTTTTGGACATTTTTCTGAACTTTTCTTTCAGACTTTTTTTTCGGAAGTTTTTCAGAAAAGACTTGTTTTTTGGGCATTTCTCGGATCTTTTTTTTGGACATTTTTCAGACTTTTTTTTCAGACTTTTGTTTCAGACTTTTTTTTCGGACATTTTTCAGAAAAGACTTGTTTTTTGGGCATTTCTCAGATATTTTTTTTGGACATTTTTCAGATCTTTTTTTCAGACTTTTTTTTCTGACATTTTTTCAAATCTTTTTTTTTCGGAAATTTTTTCAGACTTTTTTTCTGACATTTTTTCAGCCTTTTTTTTCGGACATTTCTCAGATCTTTTTTTGGACATTTTTCAGACTTTTTTTCGGGCATTTTTCAGATCTTTTTTTCAGACATATTTTTCAGACTTTTTTTTTCGGACATTTTTCAGACTTTCTATTTCGGACATTTTTCAGATCCTTTTTTTCAGACTTTTTTTGTCCGACGTTTTTCAGACTTTTTTTTCTCATAAATGTCATCGGCCGATACCGAGTACTGATCCGATACCAGTGTTTAATCAATAAGCTGTATGCCTCAGTGTGTGGATGACTCTTATGTGTAAGGCAACATCAGGCTTGACTTAAACATTGCTTTCTTAATATTGTAAAACAAAATTTAACAAATAATGTGGACAGACACACTGGTTAAAATAGCCAGAATGGAGAGAACTATATACAGAAACATGGGTCATATTGACAAATATAGCAAAATATGGTTATATAAGCTAATATAAGTTTATATTATTTGTACATAGTACGGCTCTGAACTTCCCAATATGAAAGTATAAAATATAGAGGATCAGGAACTTTTTTTACAACGGACATAGTGTGCAACTACCTTGAACTCTATACTCTTGAACAACTTTATTTATTTAGTGTTCTTCCATTAAGTTTATTTATTTGTTTGTGTGTATTTTTTTTATTTTTATCTTATGTTTTATTTTTTTTTGCCTTACCTGTTGTTTTGTTTGTTTTGTGGGTACGTGTGTGTGCGTACCATGTGTTGGTTTGTTAAGGTGCATGGGGAACAGGGAGGGAGGATGGGCTAATGGGTCAAATTGTATCAGCTGTTTTCATTTGTACTGTAAAATTACAAACTCTTAATAAAAAGGATATTTAAGATAAAAATGTAAAAAGAAAATCCTTAGATAATTTACTGAATTATCATTTATTATTATAGTGCATTAAGAAATAGTGCAGTAGCAACTTGGTAAAAAATCATCAAAATTAATAGGAATTACCATTCAAGTGTGAACCTTTTTAATGCAGCAACAAATTGGTCAAAACTTAAATCGGAATTAAAATTCCAGTATATAATGTATATAGTATATAAGCATAGAATTGAATTGATCAGCCCCATTGTCAACGATACCCGATCCAGCTATTTGAGTCAGTATCGGCCTGATATCGGCATCAGTGCATCCCTACTTTTTGTATCATGGGGCAGAAGGCCGGGGCTTTCCGATGAGCAGCACTCCCCTGTTGCCACACAGAGCCAGAAATGGTGGCCATGTGTGTCAGCGGGCCGCCACATCACAGCCACCCTCCCGCCAAAGTCTTTGTGATCTTTCCAACAAGCGTGCGAGCTGGCCTGTGCCACTGCATGCGCTTTTTCCTTCCTCACCCCCCCCACACCTCCTCCCCATAACCACATAGATGAGAGGAGAAGAGGGATGATCATTTCATAGGGGGGAATCCCACATCCTGCAATTTTATCTTCTTGCTTGAACCTCAGAAAAATATGATATCGCTACTTAATGGGTAAAGTAGACGTCAGTGCTGCTACTTTGACACTGGGCGCATTCATTTTCATGTGGATAATAAAAGAACTGATAAACAGTTCAGTCTAGAGCAACGTGCACACTTCCTTCACGCTCGACTGTATGTCAAAAGCCACTTCCTAGAGTTGAGTCACTCATTTAGGATGACAGCTGCTGGTAGACCGCTGAAACCGCATCCAGTGTCCTTTCTTCCTCCATCTACTCATCCCAAATCTCTCCTCTCTCTTTCTCTTTCCTCAGCACTAGAATTAGTCTGCACACGCTGCACCGCTCAAAGCATAAGTGACGCAAATCATCGACAGTTTCAAAGGCTTTTTCTACAAATGGCAATTGGTGCGGTGATCTCCTCTAAACCGTTTGAGGACATTAATGTGGATAGAGAGCGTGCTTCGTGGAAACAGCCTCGTAGCAGCAGAAAAGTTCGGTCCCTGCTGCGTATCCCACATCACTGATGGAAATGATTAAGTATATTGGAGTGTAATTCCACCCCCCTCGGTCTGGCTCTTAAAATAGAGAAATAAGAGAGAGGAGGGCGGCTGGCCCGGGCGGATGTCTGAATTCCTCTGATTGGAGCAGAGCAGCGACTTGTTATTAGGCTGATGTCGACCCATGACCGCACCAGCAGGCCTGCCATGTGGGGGAGAGGGGGCATGGCATCACTCACTCAGAAAACCCCTCTGCCAAAATTCCCTTTGCTTCTTGCATTGCCAGCCTGTGGTTTTCCTGTGTATTATTGATTTCAAAGACATTCCTTACATTTGAATGTAAACACAAACATGCGCACATGTGCTTGCCGTGCACCCAGAACAGAAGAGGGGCTTCGAGAGTCGTGTTTTGGTTGGTTCAGTATCTCTAAACATCTATTTCCTAGCGCTGGTTTATATGAAACATGTGTCTGAGTGCTCTTGTCGCAACTGTGAGTGAATGGCAGCTCTGTAACTCGTGTGATATTTATCATGTTAATAACCCACACACGTCTGGCACAGTGTAACCGCTCTGGTCATTGTATTCACTGGTGGGAAATGAGGCATGAACAGCTGAAAGATTTCAAAGGAAGCAGAGGTTGCGCTGAGTATGTATACTCAAACCACCTGAAAGTCACAGCTTCCAGCCCTGTAATTTGGACCGCTGCTAAAAGACAAGGCGATACAATAACAGCAGAAAAAAAAAAAGAAATAGTAAAGAACTGGCTCTCTGGCGTTTTTGTTTTTTTAAAGCGGAGGCTGTCGTGCTTACAGAGAGACAGGCAGCTTTTGAACACAAGACATTGATTTGTCCCGCTGAGGTTAACCAGACAAGACTAAACAGTGGCCTCAACCACATTTCAGATGTTAAATCTCTTGTTACACAGACAAACAAATAGGATTATTGAACTGAGAGGTGTTGGAAACATACCAAACATCTCATCAGATCAGCAGATATGGACTTTTCAGAAGTCAGCTGTTGAGTCGAATTTCAGTTTTGATGCTACATTAAAGAGTACGCTACAGCAGAGGCAACTGACCGCAAAAGCAATTTGTGTTTGAAGTGGCTCGTGAGGTCCATGAAGAAGAGTAATATCAATCCTTGCAACCCTGTCCATGCCAAAAATAGTACACCAATTTTGAAAGACTTTTTGACTTGACCTCTTCTGAACTCAACAACTAACCTGACGTGCCAGATGGTTTGTAATACAGAACCATCAGAGAAGCCGTCACTGGAAACTGTTTGGAAAAGGGCAGGCACTTTCAAAAAATACTTGGCAGATGATTGGATGAACCATCTGTCAATCAAACTCCAAATTGGGAGAGGAGCGAAAAAAACTTTCAAATCAAGAAAAGTCTTCAGTGTCGTTCTTTGCTCTTCTTTCAATGAAGAAAATATCTCCAGTTCTGATAGAACTGATGCTATTGCAGCATCTACGCTAACCTCTTCAGGAGCCGACATTGTTGTTTAGAACGAACAGTCGCCTCTCTGTGTCGCCTCACACACACCTAAGTCACACCCGTAGCTGCCGGTAGCTCCTCACAGAATGCTGATTGGTCCGTTCTCTAGGTTGCCGGCCACAAACGCATTACTTGAAGCCCATAGACTGTACATAAGAAGTGGACGTAGTCACCGTGATGTCACCCATTGGTTTGTGGACTGCCATTTTGAAGCCTCGAGTTCGGCATTTTGGCTGTCGACATCTTGGTATTTGGCAACCAGAAGTGACACGACAGGGTGGAGCTAAGTACAACCGAACGCTGAATAAGACATTTTTAGGCGTCCAAAAAGGTTATAATTAACTTTCATGAACTGAAAACACACTGTGAAAGAGTTAAAGTTGTAAGACGAAAACACGGACAACTCCCAGACCGGACAACGTCCTAAAGCATCCCCTGCTTCAAGGCCTATTTGACTCTAAATGGGAGCCTAATTTACAAAATGAACATCATGCTGTATTCAAGAAGACTTGAAACTAGCGAATGAGACCATAAACTCATGTTTACAATGTCTACTGAGGTAATAAATCAAGTGAGAAGTGGACTCATTCTCTCATAGACTTCTATACAATCAGCTTCTTTTTGCAACCAGAGGAGTCGCCCCCTGCTGGCTATTAGAAAGAGTGCAAGTTTAAGACACTTCACAGAGGTTGCCCATTGTTGAAGCCTGACAATATGGACATTCAGGTGCAATGTGATCTCACATGATCTCGTGACATCGCAAGAATCCAGCTGCCGTGCAAGGTAACTCAACCGCTCCAAAGCCCTGAAAACAAATACGTCACACACCATAACTTATATAAAGAACACAGCACGCAGCTGTGTAGGAAATAAAGCACATATTGAAAAGCCCCACAGAAATATGGTGGCAGCCTCTTGCCTCACATGACAGGAGAATATAACTGTGAAGAAGCTGTCAACACAAGACAAAAAAAGACTTTAACAGCCACCATATCATCTGATTTGAGAGTCCTGTGATGATCTTTTCAGCCCTGCAGTTGTGAAGTGTCCGTCTGTTTGCACGTCACAAGTTCACGGTTAATACACTGCCCCGGAGAAACCAACTTTGGGCTTATCAGATACACTCAGTGCTGCAGCCTGATCACATGCTCCGACCACAAAGTAGCGGCTGTCTTTGACCCAGTTCACGCTGCTAATTGGTAGCCCTTAAATTTGCCAGGAAAAATTAGCGCAAAAGCTCTGTGTCGCTCCATGCAAACTGAAAATAATCATCTGAGACCGCATGCCTGCAGATGTGCACAAAAAATGTGAGCGGAAAATGAATCATATCACCTGAAACTTGAACTGATGCTATCTGATGTGACTCATCTGTTTTTCTAACTAATGAAAAATCATCGCTATTTTAGTTTCGCTGAATCCATATCTCTCATGTTGCTTCAGACCAATTCCTCTCCAGCACAACATTTCCACTCAGACTTCATTTGAAATTATTTATGAATTTGTTAAGCTGAATAAATGTATCTGGACAAAGTCACTTCTGGCTGCCATCAGAGCTGTTGATATTAATTCTCGTATAACGTGGACGTTGGAGTAATGGGTAACATTTTCATCGACTGGGAAAAGAGACATGGAAAGCAAATACCCGTTTAAGCCAAGACCTAATAATACAAAAGTCAACGCTGTCAAATGCAATTTCAGAGACGTGGGGATGAACTTAATCTGACCAAGTGCATGTTCTGGTGGGATGGTTTGATGACATTGAAGCAATGAGCTGCAATCACAGTGTTTCTGACCTCCGTGTCAAGCAGTTAAGTCCCCTGCCAAACACTGCAAGCAGATCCAACTGAGTCCAGAGTTGACCCACGGGCCCAGAATAGGACCTACACTATGTGACAGATGTTTTTGATAGCTTTTTTTGCAAACCACAGCTCTGGCCTACTCCAAGTTATACCCCAGAACAACTCCTCTCCTCTTAAAGACCCTCCCTGAATCCCAAATCCTAGCAACTTATAGACAACTTGTCCAACTCATGGCTAACCACTATGTACCTATCCCCCACTCCTAGGCGCTTTTCTCCCAGCCCTGGAGTCTCCAGAGCACCCACGTAACTGCTGCGTCAGCCCTCCCACACGGGCTGATCCCAAGAAACAGCCGTTAATCTGAGAGGAGAACGTTGGAGAACGTCTCCTTTTAATTATCAGAAAACTCAGAGGCGGGTTTGGATAATGGATTCCAAATGGTGAGCTCGGGGCGGGCAAGAGCGGGTGCAGGGATGGAGGAGGCGGCCAACGGAGAGAGAGAGAGCACGAGATCAGGAGGAGGAGCGAAGAGATATGACTCCTTCTCAGGTCCTGACCTTTGGCTGCCCCCATGCTCACGTGATTGAGACCAGATTGACTGAGTTAGCCCAGGAGATGACTGAGTGACAGAATAATCTCACTAACAGAACCGCACATGGCCCAGTGGAGCTATCTTCCCCCCCAGGGGCTATCTATCTGGGCTGTGGATACCTTACAAGCTCCAGAGATCTTTAACTCACGCTGATATTACTGATAGAGCGGCACCACTCCACTCATAATGTAGTAAGGGTTGCTGGAGATAGCGACTCTCTCTGTCCTTTAACTATCAGGACCAGAAGCCCATCAGCATTAATCTTCACAGAAAAGTTGAATGAGTTAGAACCATAATCTTTTATGTGCTGTCCTCCTCTCTATTCCCAGGACATGCTGGGGGCTCGACAAAGACAGAGAGATCTTACAGCCCGAAGGCTTAACGCGAGAGCAAAAATAATAGAATCACACAAAAACAAAACACAAGCTAATCATCGTGGCTCCAAACACATCACACACGCACATACAATCACACACACGGACTACAAGACCACCCCTGAGAGCTGACCTGGCCATGCCCCCCCCTGCCGCTCAGTGCTGGCGTGCGTCCAGAACAAACTGGGCCTCTCCGTAGGGAACAGCGGAGGCCTGAGGCCGTGCTGCTTAGCAGGCGCCGAGGGGGCGGCAGGCTGCCAGTGGTCAGTCGCTGCCGGAGCTTCTGGGAATGGTGTCACACTCGCGCTAACCCCCATCCTCACACCGGCCAGCTCCTGGGTTCGGGGCCGGGTGCAGAGGTCGAGAAGGAACAGCACTCCTACGGCCGAGCAGCTGGATTCGCTGTCGTGGATGAGCTCATTTTGGCCAACGTCCAGACAAAGAGGCGAGCCAGGCCCCTGACGTCTGGGCTGTCTCCATGAAGTCACTCTCCGAGCACAGATCAACACAGAGCGGCAGCACACAGTCTCTGCACACAGGGCCACAAAACAAAGTCTTGAGGCTCTCTGAAGTTCAACCAAGGCCAGACTGATGACAGGAAAGGGGGGGGGGGTACATCTTAAGGAAGGATGGATTGGCAACAGAAAAAAAGGACTGAAACACATTTGATTAAAAGAAATTTCAAAGAGGGCAAGCACGCCTTCAAGGCTGAATTTGATCGTATCATACCCATAACCAGGCCACTGTTAAAAAACGACAAAATCTTATCTGACAAAAAGACCATGACAACTCCAAGTGACGCTAAGTAAGCAGCACTCGGCTTCTTTCATCAAACAGACGCAGCACAAAGGAAGACATTTCCCAGAAGGCTCAGCAGGCCTCTTGATATCATTTTAACCCCAACAGACCAGCTGGCCGACAGACAACCTCCTCTCCTCTCCTCTCCTCTCCTCTCCTGCTCCCTTACGCAACAAGGACGCAACAATAACGCAACAGCATCTGTGCCTCACTGTTCACTGGTCAGACAGACTCTGTATACACACAGATAGAGCTCAACAGTGACCGCCCACTTTTTTAACTGCTCTGAATGGGAATTTCCCTTTCATATTTCTCCAAGCCAACTAACTACAAGATGAATCGGGACCATAAAACATTTGATTCAGAGCAAAAAAAACATTGGAAAATGGAAAAAAATGCAAAGGTACAAGACTGTGTACATCTTATAATAACATAATAATTTTAAGAGTAAAGGAACTCCTCATCCCATAAAGCATTATGAATGGTGACTCACTGCCTGGAAACTCCTGAAAAACTTAAACTAACCGTTGTCAATCTAAAATGAAGACAGATTAAGCCATGCCTTATTTCTTGCCTCAAACTATTTTCGTATAAGAGAAAGTTTCCAAACGAGCCGCCATGTTAGTCCGTTTTGAAATCCGGGAGCAGACCACAGAGCAGCACGTACGAGCCACAGACTGTATATAAAGATGGACGACGCGTTTCCACTTCCTCCGGCTGTACAGAAGTGAAGTCAAAATATCCCGGATACAGAGCTTCCATCTTGAGATTCTGACGTTATTTGGAGCCGGAGTCTGCGCAGTAGTGATCGGGCGGATATCGATGTCACCTCCCTGAACCAATCGCGAGCCTCCTCTCACCCCTCTTTTATAGCAATTAATTAAAACCAAACTTATCAGAAATATGGACACTTGAACAAACATCAGCGTGATAAGAACTACCTAAAATGACAGAAACCATCTTTGGGAAAAATGTATTTGACGTGTACTTTTTAGTCTGGCCCATGTCCCGTCTACTAACATGGAGGGGCGGGACTTATGACCTATACTGCAGCCAGCCACCAGGGGGTTATAGAGGTTTTGACTTCACTTTTGAGGAGCTGTCATGTCGTCCATCTTTATATACAGTCTGTAGTACGAGCACATATACCCTCAGTAGCTGCTCGCTGGAGCGGTAAACATTTTCATGGTAACAGTGAGTTCCACCAATCAGAGACGTCGCTGTTACACTTAGGATTGTGGGTAGTGTAGCACTTCTCCATGACATAGAGAATAAAACATGTTTTTCTTAAAACAAGGTTCATATCATACGGATGTGTGTCTTCTACAGCAGCATATACCATCCTTTCACAATCTAGTAGCTCGTGGTAAATCTACCTTGGGTGGTTACGACATTATGGCGCAATCTGCCTTTTCCGTTCGCGCTCCGCAAGCTTGGAATAAAGCACACTTAACTTGAAATCTTTACCCTCTCTTGACATGTTTTAAAATATTGGTCCCATTATAACATCTAATTAAAAAGTGCCATTATTCTGCCTTGATTATTTTAGCTTCTGACTCCTGTATGATTTGTGTCTGTTGTTGTGTTTTGGTATGTTTTTCATTGTAATGTTATCTGTCCTCATTTGTACCTGTTTTTTTCTTTCTCTTTCTTTTCCCGGTTTGTACTCATATATGAAACTTCTTTACTTGCTGGCCATCTTGACCAGGGCTCCCTGGCAGAAGAGATATTGCACCTCAATGGGAGCTTTCTGGTTAAATAAAGGATGAATACAAATAAATGGCTAATAATCAAAATCCTCTATTCAGAATATAAATGTGATTTTCACTTCCATAACATCACTGTTGAGCTCTACTTCAAATATTGTAAAAGTGAAATGAATGGTTCTGGAGATGATAATGGTTGTCAGACTCCTCCAGGACAACAGCAATAAGGAAGGAAGGCTAATTGGAGGCTAACTGCTCTCCAACAAAGCCAGCCAGTCCTCAGAAAACACAAGCTAAGGAAACTGTTTATCAGGTCTAAACCACATTTTCTTATGCACACGCTACAAGACAGCTGCAATAAGGTGGTCAGAGTACAAACAAAGTGCCCATTGTTAAAAAAAACAACAGGCTATGAGACATTGTCAGGCTTTCCCAATCCACAGTTTGGTTCACTTCTAGCAGTCCTTCTGTCCCAGAAAGAGGAATAGCAGCTGAATATGTCATTTCTATTCAATTAGCCACATTATTTATAAGAACCTGAGTGTGCTGCTGTTGATATAAAAACACACTGCCCATTAACCTGCGGTCTATAAAAGGACAGATGCTCAGCAATTAACCCACATTCCCAAACTTATCCAGCTGCCTACATTTCCAAATGACTATAATTCCAAACAACGTGGTAATTTCCAAGGCAGAGAGCGCATGCCTGGTGAGCTGCTGATTATGGCTCTTTGGAAACTTTTAAAGACTGCGGTTTCCTGGAGGGAGACCGCATCAGCTGTCATATTCATAATTATAGCATTTCTTCTATTTCTATCAATCATGTAATTATCGTATCTCTGCTATTTCTATCAGTCGTATAATTATCATATTCGGTCATTTCTACTAGTAACTTTATTTCCCTATGTTTTCTTTACAGTTCAAGATCCGTGACGGACATAACATTCTGTACAGTGCGTGCTGATTTTCTTTTCCACCTCGATTTCAGCACAAGCTTTCCTTTGAGAGCTTGAGTTTTGACATTTGTGTGGCTAAGACACTGCAGACTAATGATCATTTGATTGTGGAGAAAGACACGTCTGAGCATATGAGGTGTGTGCTGCTGCCTTTTACATTAACATTACATACAGGTCCAACGCTCCACTGAACACACACAGCGAGGCTACAGCTCCAAATTTTCAAATCGCATACTTGATATGCAAGGGATAATGCAGCGCGCCAGTCATTGCTGTGAAATAAACCTCGACAGGGTGATGTGGCAACATTGACCAGCTAGCTGTACATTATCCCGCTTATTACGAGGCTACTTACTTAAGAAATCAATCATTATCACAAAAACGGTCCTCCAGAGTCCAACATCAGAACTGCGCTCATAGCTACGGTCTGCTATAAAGAAAAAACATGCCGTAGAACGCTGTGATTGACCAATCATAATGGAGTATTCAACAAAGCCGTGTAATAAGAGAAAATAAAAACTATCACTCAAAACTAGGACAAGTCAATCTTAAAAGCAGTTTATAATAATATGTTTAAACCTCATTTGGAGGGCTGTTAGGAGTCCTGAACTCAAAGCCAATCTAGTTGTAACAGCTGCTCCTCAGAACCCCCACTCCATAAATTTAGGGCAATTAAGGCCTGAGCTCTGCTAATGAACCTGACTAACAAGCTGGAGGAGGGTTGTTGCTCCTCCACCAGGTGTTGAGGCTGTACACAGGAAGTCCCAGCAGGAATAACACCTGGGAATAATAAACTCTCACAGCAGACAACAGCTCCATCTCAGGGCTATGCCACTCCGAAAATACGATAAAAGCTTCAGTATATAGAACATATAATAGTGTAGCTTAAGGGGAGACACCCTATAGGGTAAACATGTTTAACTAATAGATATCACCATGAAACTTCCCCCAGTTGATTACTCAATGTTATGTTTAAATGTGCAAATGAGGCATATCTGATTATTGGATAAAGCCACGTTCAAAATTCTTGTTTCATTTTGTCGACATATTAGAGTCAAATGTTTTTTACAGAGTGAATTTTGGATATCTCTTTTTAATCGCTCCATAAGTCAACAGCCATAACAAATACATTTTCACCATGTTTTTAAGAATAAAATGTTCTATAAATCAGGCTATGAATGATGTATGAACAAACCCCTGTTTAAAAACCTTCAGAATATAGATAGGAATGAAATTGCAAAGTTTGGTGCATGTAAGTGCTGATGAAGTGAAGGTTTCTGGCTCAGAGTTTTAGAAAAGAACTAATTTTGAGAAAACGGCCTATAAAGATATGGATTGTAAAATTCAATACATTTTGTAAGAAAAGGGTAAAAAATGTTATCTAATATAAATCACCATAAAACTTCCCCAGTTGATTACTTACATTAAGACAATTAGTCTTTTGTATAATAAATCTTCTGAAATTTTATTTTTAAATATGCAAATGAGGCATTATCTAATGGTAAACGGTAAATGGACTTGTATTTATCTTCTGAGCACCCAAAGCGCTTTACACTACATGTCAGCATTCACCCATTCAGACACTGATGGCAGAGGCTGCCATGCAAGCTGCCAACCTGCCCATCAGGATCTAATCTAAATACTCATTCACACACACACCGGTGGCACACAGCCTTCGGGAGCAATTTGGGGTTAAGTGTCTTGCTCAAGGTCACTTCAACTTTGAGGATCGAACCCCTTCCGATTAGTGGACGACCTGCTCTACCTCACAACCACAGCCTCTGCCACACCAATGCTAACTTTTGGTGAATTTAGGAGAAATCTACAGACGCAAATAGACAAAGCAGTAAAATAAACACCTAAATGTGTATTTTGGATGTTTTCTTTCCACTAGTCTGAAAGAAGACAAGTTATGGAAGTAAAATAGACCAAAATCTCAGAATTGACCAGTGCATGAAGAACAATGTTTTTGCGTGCATGTCTCACCTCAACACCATGACTAGTTCAGTTTAACCATAATTAGGTGCAATTCAGAAGAACCTCTAAACTGTTGTTGGAAGCAACAGGCCTGTAATAATGTGTTTCTTAAATATGATTATTTAAAACTGCATGAACCCTGAATTTCGACCAACGACCCCCAGATTAATCAGTTGCTTGTTGTGCAGGAAAGTATGCAATCTTTATGGCATTATCAGATCTGGAACCAGTGTGTTTAAGTACTGCGATTTGTCACATATTTGATCGCTATCATGATATAAAACTAAACGTGCCATTAAAGATTTCATCCCTATAGCAGTGCTGCTTCACATAAATGCATCTTTGTTAGTGAATATTCAGAAAAGTCTTCCCGTCATTTGCCCAGTGTGTACTCTAGCGTCCTTTAACCCAGAGATGTATTCAACAGATAGAAAAAAATGAATGAATAAACAGAAGGTTATCTGGAGGGCAATTAGTGTAACATCTGCCTCCGTGTCCACCACAGTTGAGTCATTGATTGTGAAAGGGGAAGTGATTTTAATTGTATATGCTGCTGTGACGTTGATACCAATCAGAGGACCATGAGGGAAATTAGAAACACACTGTTTTTCTCTTAGCAATAACAGTGACAAGTCTTCTTACCGAGCCAGACGTCATTTACAGTAAAACAGCACTGACATTGTCCTCCGGCACACAAAACAAGGATGAACCATAATCAAAATCATGAGTTCCATTTTTGGGAAATGCGCCAATGAGTAACAACACTATCAGTGTGTGTATTATCTTCATAGACTGGATATGTAGACGTAAAAAGTGTAAAACTAAATATTAATGCAGTATAAATATTAGCAATGCTGTAGACAACCTGACCGTGTTCTATAAGGACAGATCTCAACACACGATTGCCCTCTCTGCTCCATAATCGTTAACTTGGGCAAACTGCTATGGGTACCACTTAATCTCATAATAACCAGAACAGTGGAAAGTGCAAAGAGGTCTTTCCTAATATCACACCAAACTGAGTCAACGAGGGAGCAGCCCCCCTCCCCTTCCCCACTCCTCTAAAAGGCCACCATTGTATGTGAAGAATTGCCATGGCTACTGCCGGCGAACTGTAAGCCTTTTAGAATTATTAGCATTCCTCTCTACCCCGAGCACTGTAGCAAAGCTGCTCGCTTTACCATCAATCCGCCTTGAGAGAAACACACCATTTCTTTCATTAGAATCTACAGGAATTTCCATCTGGCTGGGAATTAATTAAAGTCGAATTATGGGCTGCAGCAATATTGGACTAGCCCGACAAATTCAACAACACCCATGGAGGGTAAGAGTGAATGTGGCCTTGTTAATGAGCATGGTAAGAGGATGGCAAAGCCACTTGTCTGAGGCACTAATGCAGCGGTTATTGGGCAAGATAGCGATAAGGCAAATAACAATGTGACCATTGATATATCCATTTGTCTTGGCCACAATTGATCGTTGTAGTGGCTGAAGTTATTTATCTGCACACCATCTTCTTTATACCACATTTATGTTTCGCAGAAGCGGGGCAGTGTTCATTTATATAAGAGTAATGGTAACAGCGAAAACATGGCTTTAATTTTATATCACCTCAAAGTTAGTGTCACATTTTCTGAGTATGTTAGTGCAATTACAACATTCAGGTTTAGATTTAATCACCATTTAATTGTATTTATCACCACAGAAATAAATGAGAATGGTGCAGAGTTTCCATACGGATACAAATCCAGTGTGAAGTGAAGTAAAACCACAAGTTAGTGAAGACCCATTTTAACAGTGTTTGGAATAAAAGGCATTAAGTTCATGATTATCGACTGTTAAAAGGAGCTCTATACGGCAATTCAGAGCATAACTATGATTGAGGGATTGATAGCCACATGGCTCTCAACATGGCGATGGTTGAGCCGGTGGCTAGCAGCTAACGAACAGTGAAAACAACGGTGCTGACAGAGCTAACAGTGTTTACCTGAGGGGGAACTGAAGGGTGGGTGCTACTCTTCTGTGATGACGCCGCATCAGCTGTAACCACCGTATGAGCGCAGTGCAGAGCGGTGGCTCTGAGATAGCCAATGGGGGACACAAACAGGGACTCACATGCACTAACATGCAGACAAAGCACAGAGAAGCTCTGATTACAACACACACAGAGGGAGAGTGACTTCATTCTCTGCTCAGGTAGACATTACTCCACTATATCTTTACATAAACAGTGTTTGCTGCTATGTTAATGCTCTGAATGTCATAAAGAGAACCTTTAAAGAATAACCAGGCAATAATCGCCAGATATTACAAATGATTTGGCAGCACAATTACGAGAGCTGCTGAAATACAGAAAGCCAAACACATGGGATAAAAATAACAAACCATTTTTCTACCCAGTTTTATGAGACACGTCAGTTTCTATGGGAAAGGATAAGCCTAGTTAAATTAATCATATTACAGAAAAAATGCAAAGCAATATAGTGATTACTGGCCTGGGGAGTTTCTGCAATGCAGGATAAACAACCAGAAACCATCTAATTACAAAATAATGCAACATTTGTGTCTTTGTCAGAGTGAGAAAGGGAAGCTGGCTGAGACAATGTGGCCACTATCAGACTCTAATGAGAAAGCCTGGCCCAGTGGTGACACAACAGGCTCTGTTCCACAGGCATCCAGGGAGGCTCCGCTATCAGGCCTGGGACTCCTCCAGTCCCTGGCACCTCCACCGATGCAGAAAAAGTAGGTCTGCGTGGGACCCAAGGGGAAGCAGGGCCCCAGTGACATTCCACGGTTTGTGCCAAAACGGCTAAATGGCAACCATTTCCCCGGAGTCTACGCAAACTACAGTTTCAGTTTCGCCTATCTGTGTTGCTCCAGGTACAGGTTACAAGTAAACAACTCTACTGAAACCATTTCTATAGTCTCACTAGACTGTGACCTGAATGGGACATGTGAGAAAGCTGTTATGCATAGAAAACTACAATGAAAGCTTTATACAGATGTGCTTTGGGTTTGGAAGTTGTAATAACACAATAGAGAAAAAAAAAAACAGCACACTGTTCATTATTTTTACTCACTTTACTATTAATGTTCAGACCTTCATCAAAGTGCAAAAACATGGTTAACAAAGTGAGTACAAGTGTGCTGGATTTTTTGATTTCATGCACCTGTCAAAAAACTTTCTGGAGTGCAAGAATTTTGTAGTAATAATAACAAAGCAGGGGAAATAACTGATGTGATGGTTTTGTCCATTTATTGTCATGTGAAGCTATCAGATTGGGATTCATTCCATGTGTTGTTTTTTGGCAGATGGACAGACCGACTGATGCAAGGCAGCTTCAGAAGATCCATTCTTTAATTCTTACAGCGTGTTGTCCACCTACATGGTTTGCAGCTGGTGTTCACAGCCGGAGGTGATCAGGAAACCTAGACGGGTGTCCGCTGATGAAAGAGAGTAGTCAGGGTCAACTCAGTCCAACATGGTGATAAAAACATGTTTGTATCTGCCCACAGAAATCCTTTGTTACCTTGGTCACTGCCTGTGGCCTGGGGATTCCCAACCAATCACGAATCTGATTCGTGTGGGTCCGTACTGTGGCAAGGTCAAGCTCCCTGGAACCAACAACCAGCACGACAACACGTCACATACATACCAAAATCATTTAACAACAGAAGAATATTTAATGACTGTGACCACTAACCAATTAGTATCACTTAGCAGGGTCATGACGTCATCCAACACTTCTGGATCTATGACATCGTCGTAGGTCAGCAGCATCTCGTACATCTGGCTGGCCGTGTCCTTTCTGATCTACAGTTGTAAGACAGGAACAGTTTATTATTTTGTTACACAAAGCAAACATAGAAGACTAAGAGTCTGCAGCCATGGTGGTGGTTTTGTGAGGCTGTATTGAGAAAAAATGCTAACTTCAGCATGCCTACATACTCACCATGATAAATGCTAACATGCTGATGTTAAGCAGTTACAATGATCACCATGCACTGGCATTTGGAGAGTGTGAATTTTGTACCATAAATCAGAATGGCTGCATTTCTTTGTCAGTGGTTTCATACACCTAGTAAGGATGGGTGAGTATTTCTGTCTTTTGAACTCACCGTAGGGTAGGAATGACCGAGTAGCATCAGCAGCTGGGTCAAAACTTTCTTCCTCACTTGACCCTGGAACTGGATCAGCCCACAGAAGCTGGGAAACACCAAAGAGCACCAGTCAACATGGAAGGTGTCTTCTGCCTCAGTCCGGTATATAATGTGTATAATGAGATGGAGACTTACACAGATATACAGCCGCGCAGCTTGGAAATATCTTTGGCCTTCCTGACCTCGATGCAAATAGCCAAAAGGTCCACACAGAACTGATGACTAAGAAAAGAAAGACAGAAAAACTTCAGCTCTCACACATATCACCCACTTTTTATTTTAACAAGGCTGTCGCAACACTCACTTCTCTTGTGTGGTGAAGATTTCGAAGCAGCTATTAGCAAGCATCTGGTTGAGCATCTTAAGAAAAGGAATAGACACCCTGTAAAAAGGAAAAGAAAGTTGTAAGATTTAATTTTATGAAGACGATGCTGACACATCACATCACAGTCTCAGATGGAAAGGGCCTGAAGAAACACATCTAGCAAGGACAAGAATAAGGTTAGTGTGTGTACCTGTCATTGCGGAGATTGTCTCTGAAGATGCTCAGCAAGGTATCTCCAAACTGTGTCAGAGCAGCACTGTTTTCCTGGATCCCTCTCAGATAGTCAAACAACGACTGGGATGAAAAAAGCACCTGAAGGGAAGCAGCGGAGAGCGGAGGTTAATGTGGAGCAGCCTGATGGTTAAAACGGTGGTGTAAAGTTCCCACTCATTCTGGTGAGGTTGGCTGTTAGCTAGAGCTGCACAATATATTGTTTTTTATCGTCATTGCGATGTCAACTTGGGCGATAAACACATCACAAAATGGATTTTTTGAGTTAGTTGAAAAAGAGTATTAGTAGAAAACTGCACTTTAAAATGTTATTTTGTGGTGTTAATCATATTACCTTTAAACATTTCTTTATTGGGTTTAATGTATATATTTTTTCTTTGTTTTATATATTGTTTGGATGCAAAGGTTTTTTCTTTTTGTGTCAATAAAAGAACTAACTAACTAACTATCACTTCTTTTTTATTATGGGTGCCTTTTGTGTTCAGTTCAATGTTAAATCTTTTTAATAAAAAGACTCTTGTTAGAAATAACACTTTTTTTACATTTGAATTGTTGTATTTTTCTGTATTATTCTACATGTTGTATTTTAGCAGTATACCGACAGCAGCAGAGAGGAAGAACTGAGTACACTTTAATATGTGTTTATTTATCATGTGTAATATTGTAATCATGCAGCCCCAGTGTTAGCTGCGACTGTTTATCTATTCTAATACTTCCACAGTCTTTAGGATATTAGTTGTAGAGTAAGGTGAAGATATTTTCTTTACATTTTATGATTTCCTGTACAATAAAACTGCCATGTTTTAAAAATGTACTCCTCAAATAATACCAAAAAAAAAAGAGTGTGAACCTGAGGGGCCTTGGAAAGAAAAACAGTAGAAATGATGATATCATCAGGCTGCAGGAAAGAAAATGTCAAACCTTGACACTTGCAACATAGCAACAAACCATAGCAACACAATGTGCTACAGGTAAACAAAGTTACACTTAGATACAAAATAATTTGTGTTTTGTTGTGTTTGTTTCAATGGTTGAAGGTTATTTCAATCATTTATAGCTCATATTACCATAAATAACACATAAATACTTGGTACAGAATTAGGTTCCTCAGTCTTGGGACACTGTTTCTGCTGTTTGACTTTAGCATGGCCTCATGATCTCTCTACATCGCCTTCAAGGCAGTTCCTGGAAAGTCAGTGGATGCTCCATCTCTCTCTGGATTGTGTGAATATGTGCCTGTGGTGTGAGAATGGTAATCTTGGCTCGTGTATTGATGCAGTATTGGCTCAAGTTTCTTGCGTGCAATCCTGTACAAACATATCAGTCCTTCCCGTCTCTGAGGATGCATCTGTGGCAAAGAACGGCTGGAAGAGCAGGAGGTAGAAGCAAGACGAGAGCCAGATCGTCTCTAAGGGAATAATGTTTACAGCCTCCATTGGCAGATGAGTTCAACTTCACTGCTGCTATTACAGGCTTTAAACTTAACACTAAAAGTTAAAAATAACCCAACCATCACAAATCTTTGTGGGGCAGAACTGCTTTCGAACGATTGGTTTTAACAGGTTAGGTCATAACTGGAAGAGGAGGGGAGGTTTTGATCAACACCAGTTTGGGGCCCCTGCTGAGCCTCCTGAGTGATAGTGTGTAAAGGGTCAGGAGTGGAAAGTATCAGACATGCTTTAAGCTGTTATTTAGCACTGGATTGCAAAGATTCTCGCTTGAAGAACCACGAGGGACCCGTCAGATCAATTTGTTCTGGATAAGTCTGGATCAACGCTTCAAGCTCAGGTGGTTGGCCACGGTATTGTAAACAGGATCGGGGTGGAGATAAGTCAAAGTAACACAGCCTGATATCTGTGATTATATAGAATTCACTGAAAGTCAGGCTCTCAGGGATTACAGTGCAGAGGATGAGTAAACTTCATTAGACACATGGCGCCCCCTGCTGGCCTAAAATGCTCCTAAATAATAACAACCAAGAGCTGACTTTACCAACTCACTACAGGCAGCAGATTTACCAACATCCAAAAAAAAGAACAAATAGTCAGGCATTATTGTGTGATACAATGAAATGCATTATGTATAAACATCCCTGCTTGTTAATGAGCAAAGTACGACAATACACTTTTAAGTGTCTCTATTATATTATCTAAGAGTTCTATATTTCATACCAGCAGTCAAATGTTGAAACAGCATCCTTAAAAGGGCAATAAAATGCTAAAATCAGTTATATTTCTAACTAGGGCTGTCAAAGTTAACGCAATAATAACATCCTAATAATATTTGTCCTCTCCCATCTTGATAAGAGTATTAAATACTTGATAAATCTCCCTTTAAGGTACATTTTGAAGCTAAAAAATGTGCAATTAATTTGCGATTAATCGCGATTAACTATGGACAAAAATGAGATTAATCGATTGAATGCCCGCTTTCTAACTAAACTCTATACACTATATTCTCATTCCAGCATCATTATATGAACTTCTTGTTTATGGCCTTAAAATGTGAATTCAATTATAGACACTTCTAATAAATTAATATTGTAAGTGAAAGGGAAGTTTTATAAAATACAGATGGGTGAGAAATTAAAAGAAAAACCATCATTAAGTTTCTTAATAAGGCGTGGGGAAACCACACTGCCAGGAGAGCTTTAGAGCTAAAACTATTTTTTCAAAATAAATTCCCTTATTTGGTGTTTTGATGATGGAGGTGGAGAGCACTGTCTAACACGTAGGTCCCAAATCAGTGGGGTTCAATTGGGTTGAGATCTGGTGACTACAAAAGTGTATGATTCATACTCATCAAAGCATGCAGTGACCCTCGTTTCTACGTATGTTGTTTTTAAAATTTGTCTCCCATCTGTACATCATACTGCTCTGATTTGTAATGTTCTACTCCTCCCATCCCAGTAGACCTACCGTGGACTCGGTGATCCCTCCCACAGACACAGTGAGGCCCAGCAGGGTGTGGTACTGATACTGGGGCAGTCCCACCAGCTGGGTGATATACTGGAAAGCTTGGGATGGAGCATTCCAGTTCAGACTGGTTCCGGTCTCACTGAAAGACATAGCAAGTAGAGTCAATGAAGAACAAATATCACAAGTTGTCGCACATGCAATCAAACTTTCATATTTTATCTAGATTTGTAAATAAGAAAATACAGTCCGCCATATAAATCTGGTTCACTGCAGCTGTTAGAGCTTGCAATGCTGCTGGATGAGCTGTAAATTGAGGGCAGGGGTGACTCACACTGGAAAAATGCTCAACAGCTCCTCTCGGTGGGGGATGTGAGGTACTGCAGGCTCTGTGCTGTGGAGGATGCGCAGGAAGACGTTGCCAGCATGGGCCCTGTAGCGGTCAATCTTCTCTGCTGCCTGCTGGGCCAGGCAGCATATCATACACTTCACCCTGCACACAGAATAAAAAGAAATATGAGCAATCGTTTTAATCCACTTAATCAGAAATCCGGGCAGGGTGTCGCTTCAATACGGCAGTGGCTCCCAACCTACTTCCCCTGAAGCCCCCCCCCTACTTGTATTTAAGAAAAGCTTGTTTTTAGCTGCAGTAGGGTTCTGGCGACAAACAAAAAGACAAATGAATGAATCAATCTTACACTATAAATAAGCCCAAGGGCAACACACAAAACTAATGTTGCGTAATTCTTTTGATCCTGTTCTTTTATTATAATTACATAACCAGTTGCAAGTTGGATCGACTTGAGCTGAGGTATTGTGGCCACACCTTGAGACATTGAAGTGACAGTGAAGATGACTCAAGCCAATGTGAACAAACAGTCCGAGACCGACTGACGTTACATCATACAGTATATGGTCACCTGCTGGTGACGTGAAACACAGTGTGGAGTTTCTCTAGATGTATGTGGAGGTTAATAAAAACAGAGTTGGTGTTAATCAGAGTTTTCCATTTGCTACTCACAGATCTGGCTGAAGGATCTCTGGCGCACTGCTGGCCACCAGCATAGTCACATCCATCAGACTAGACATCGCTGCCTCTCTCACCCTGGACACATCATAGAGAGAGTCAAGAGGTTATGGGCTTTAATCTACCGTACACACATTGACCTGGGTCATTATGATTTCAATGACTTATTAAAAGCAGCAACTCCTTAAAGGGACTGTATGTAACTTTTTTAAACATATATTTTATTGACAATGTGTGAACATGTTGTAACTTAAACCTAAAAAATTAGACCTTCCACGACTTTCTGGGTTTCCTCTATCAGCCTGCAGACTGTGATTTTAATGTGAAGAACCCAGGTCCAATCCAAAGAATGTGATGTCATGCGTGCACGTGGGAAGTGAGTGGTGAAGCAAGAGAGAGAGCGGCGGCGAGTGTGTGAGAAAACGAGCGAGCAGCGGAGCAGAAGAGAGTTAGTTTAGCTTTGAGAATATCAAGTGAGTGTACAGTGGAAGTTGCAGTTTGTGCAGAAATGTGTCTTGTTTCCCTGCTGCGGAGTGGAGTGACGGGGGTTAACTCCGGAGCGAGTAATGTTATCGACTCTGGCCCAGGAGACCAAAATTACAGTGTCGATTCATGGAGGGACCTTCGTTTGGTAAGCCAACATTACTGCCAAGCATGTGAAATATATATAGTGATATTGTGGTTTTAGCTGGGTAATGTTGTGTATCGATATTGCGAGCAACAAGACGATAATTGTCGTTGACTCAGAGGCCACAGGTGTCACTGTTAACAAGCAATTTCTGATTCTTACGGAGTCACTTTAACAATAATCTTTTAAAAATAAACAAATGATGTACTCATACACATAAGACTAAGCTGGTAAAAGGACATAGGGCATCATGGGAAGAGTACATTTCAGTGTCACTAGATTTAGCAGTTTTATAGTGAAATTAGCTTCATGGCTGCAGGGCACAATTTGTTTATGTCAAATGTTTATCAGGGCATTCATTCAAAAGTCACACCCTGAAACAGGTGCACAGTGGAGAGAAATCTGTCCCCGTGTGAGTGTGAGCTTGAGTAAAAAGAAGAAGAAACGTGTGGTACAAAAATGAAAACAGTAACATGAGAGATAAGGATGTGTAATCAAGGAGAAAAACAGATTCAAGAGAAAGAATGAAAGAAATAAAAAGGTTACTAAACAGAGTGAAAGAAGCAGCCAATCCCATGTTGTGAGGACAAGTGACAAGCCTGGTGACAAGCCTGGTGACATTCCTGGCGAGGCGGTAAGCATGACCTGGGGCTACTAGTGCGACAGGCATGTGTGTCATGTCTTCGTGTCCCTAGGTGGAGGGACAGAAAAACACCAGAGACCTCAGGCAGGGGAGCATTCCCAATTCCCCGAGGCAAATTAAAAGAGAATGTCTGTAATTGTGCGCCGTTTGTTTAATAATGTGTGTTGACGATGAAAGTTCACTCACCACGCGCCTACGTCCCCTCTGCTGTCTGTCGTGTAGTCGTTCATGCTGTTGAGCAGAGCGCCGTACACCTCTGCGACATTCTCCGAGCACAGAGCGGAGTCTGGGGAGCCGTGGGCGCAAACACCCGCCGTGGACACACACTCTGATTGAGGATGAAAAAGAAATGCATATTAAAAAAAGACTCAAATAGAGGAGATGAAGAAGCCTGATGAACTGGGGAAATCATTTTAATTTTGAGGGGGGGAAATGCAAAACGAGTTGTAGAGAAACAAATGGACGGACACGTCATTCAGGTCGTGCAGGTAGAGTCAGCCAACTGTTTATTTTAGCATTACTGCCTGCACAACTATGCGGCTAAGCTAACAGACAGGCAAGACAAAAGAACAGAGGAGAGACGGAGGGGCCTTCGCAACATAAGCCTGAACCATAACAACTAAATGAAATAAGAAGTTCAATATGATAATTTCATAATTTATGAAATCATTTATCCAGATATCGTGATAAACAATTTCGTCACCTAAATTGATAATAACAAGCACATACTAACTTAACTTTCTCAGAAAATCGGATCTGAATATTTTGAGGGAATATCATATGAAGATTGCGGTTTTGTATTTACATCACACTTTACATTACCACTCAGTTCAATGCGACTAACAAATGCGTACATATGCAAATGTGAACTAATTGTTTTTAGGGGCCAGGCAACACTGTTACTGCAAATTCTCACTAAATAAAGCTCCAATGTTTATGAAAATAAATGACAGTTTTCATGTCATTGCAGACAATTTTCACGAATAAAATTATAGACAAATTATTTCCTGACATAAGTTAAAAGCAACTAAAATCATAGTAATTATAAAACCCTAGGGGAAAGCTAAGAGGAACAGGTGAGTTTTAAGATTAGGTTTAAAAACACAGGCGTGGCCCCAGAGACGAGAAGGCCGATCCCCCCATGCTCGTCAAGTTTTTCCGTGGCACGGTGAGGAGGTTGAAGTTGCCAGACCTGAGTGTTCGAGGTGAGGGTTGAGGGGCGAGGAGCTCCTGCAGGTAGGTGTGACCGCTACAGTTTAAGGCTTTGAACACCAGGAGGAGTGTCTTGAAGATGATTCATTGGTTTATTGGGATATTTTGAATTCCTTCCTTATGTGAACCATTGCAGTCAACGGAAATCAATCATTTTAAAACATCAGTTGGTCACTTATGGAGCAATCAATCTTTATAAAAAAGTAATTACAGACATCTCTGTGTTGTCTAAATGAAGAACGTAAATTCTGCCTTTACATGCAACCCCGGTGACTGTCTAAGTCATAGTGTGAAGTGGTAGTTTCCTCAGGGCAGTAAGCTCACCAACATAGTGACTTGCCCTTGGTGTCTGCGGTTGTGAGTTCAAGACCTGATCGAGGCCTCCTCCTCCTTATTCTTCTTCTTCCTCCTAAAAATGCCCGGCCCCAACCCTCACTTGCACAGCAGCTATACTTTCTCTTTATAATTTCACTTGAATCTGTTATGTTCATTTTGCACTAAAGTTCTGAGTTAAATGAGAAAATACTTTTCATTTGTCAAGTATTTAATTCACACTTGAGTATACAAAAATAGGATTTACCATGAGGTTATTTCATAGACTTAGATTTATGTATTGAATTATCAGAAAACATGCTATATCGTGATATATATTGTTATCGAGATATGAAATTACCTATATCGGGATAGAAGATTTTGGCCATATTGCACAGCCCTAATAAGAATATAGAAAAAAATACAATAAAAGTGTTTAGATACTCACTGCGCAATTGCTCTGATTGCATCTCTCCTCGCCTCTGTAAAACTCCCGTCCCTCTGGCTGACAGTGCACATCTGCTGGAGGCCTTCAAGGATCTAACAAAGAAAAACACACAACACACACATCACACTGTTATCTAAATACTGAGGCAGTGATATTTAAATGGCTAGAAACTGTACACATCCTCCAAAACACACCTGCTTCACTTTGCCGTGGATCATAAATCTTGGCAGACAGCCGAGGGCGAGGGCAGATCCAGAACGAGTGAGCATCTGCGGACTCTTCAGCCCTACAAGGTACTGAGATACCAGGACATCTACACAAACACACAAACACACAAACACATACGCCATGCACAGATTACCTTTAAATTCAGACGCACAGTATAACTAGTAGAAACAGGAAATAATGTTCAACTCACCCTGCATTTGAGAGTCTGCCTGGCCCGGCTCGGCCTGGTAGTACTCCTCACACAGGGCGGACAAGGCCGATACCATGGCAACCTACAGAGGAAGCAGGATGAAGATTGATGAGTGGTAAAAAAACAAATAGTCTTTCCCATCCCCCATCTCATTTGGAAGTTTTGTGGACGTCATGTGGATGGATGAAAACAGATTGGATTATATTTGCATAATTTATTTATAGTTTCTTTTGCTAACATTAGATATTTACACAGCTAACAGCCATATTTAGCATTACAAAAAAGTAGTTAGCTAGGGCGTTAGTGAACGTTAGTTGCCAGATCTTGCGAGAGTGACAGAGAAATGTCTCGAACAAAGTTCCTTTTCTCCTGATTTGTCCGTCTGAAAAATGGCATTTTAGTGTCAGGATGTTCTGAAGATATGTGACTTCTGAAAAATGGGTCCAATATTTACTTTGGTGACAATGGGGTGAAAGAATCGGTCATAATCTGTGTTAGTGTTTACTTCTCCCATTGGAGTTAATAGACTCAGGACCAGCTAGTCTCCTAAAGAGGCAGGGCAGTGGCAAAACCCATGTGACACAGATACAGGAAACGGAGTCTCAGTGCGCCGTCTCCTTTCTGAACTGTCTCTGGTATCGTCTTATGTGCTAATTTGAATTTTGCAAGAGCAGCCAATGTGTTAAACTACTGCCAAAGATCTGCATTTCTTTGAGGTGTATCATTTAACTTGTATTTAATTGGCAGGTAAAAAAGGGACAATTTGCATTCTCTTTGATCCATGATGTTACTTCCACTTTATAAAGAAAGGCTCACCATTATGCCATCCTTCACACCACTAGAAACAAGATGAAGAGTCTTTATGGTGTCGTCAAGAAGCCCCTGCCAGCCAGCTGAAACACAGAGTCACAACATGAAGAGACTTTGAGGCGAGACGTTGAATGAAACACAAACATTTAATAGCAAGAATTAACTTACTGATTACAGGGTCGTCTTTAAATGGCATTTTGGAAAGGGACAGCTTTTCAATAAGGCAGCACACTGTAAAAGAAGAAGATACAACTGATTACATCTACTGTATTATGAGAAAACAGTCATCATATGTTCATTGAAACCAATATATTGCTATTGCATCTTCTTATTTGCTGTTAGACTTACTTGCTGGCCTCATTAGCTCTCCACCAAAACCCCTACAAACAAAAGCATAATTGTGATATGAAGCAAAAACAGAATTTAGATTTTTTACCACGCTGCTGATGAAAAATATATAATTTCAGCCTACCTGTACTGTTTTCTGTCATTTATCTGAAAGTAAGTTAACAAATGAACATCAGCAACAGAGGACATTTTAACCACAGTTTATTCAACTTGAAACTACATTTTTTTGGTCACCTACCTTCTGGTGAATGTTTTTTAATGCATCAACACATTCTGAAGAAATCATGTCCACCACAGTCCTGTAGACAAAAACAGAGAGACAATACATGAGAGAACAGAATTGCAATTTTTTCGAACATGCATCTCTGCAAACTGTCAGCTAGTTGTTTTGTGTACAACGCACAGAGCTGGACGTAAACAGGCAAGAGGCCATGTGTTGCAAACTGCCATAAAAACCCCAATTGAGACGCATATTCCAAATGTGCTGTATACATGTCCAAAGAAATGCTCCTTAAACCTGAATAATATCGACATATCCCACATTTCTTAATCAGAAAATGCTCCATTCGGATTGAGGCCTAATTCAGAATAGCCAAACAAAATATGCCGTATCTAATTTGGAATATTGTTATATTAAAAATAATAGTGGAATATTGGTGTGCATGTAAACGTTGTCACTGGCTGGACACTGAAAGTCTACCTGTTGGTCTGAAGGCCCAGTTTGTACAGAGCATGTGTGATCTCTGCACATGACAGGATGGCTCCATGCCTACTGTGGAGGTCAATCCCCACCGCCTTGGGCAACAGCTGTGGCAAAACTGGAAACAACAAAGGTAAAAAAAAAAAAGAGAGCATGGTATATCTACTCATGACCAATAAGTATAGGTTTCAGTCAATTTCCAAAAGGCATTTCTCATGAGCGATGTGCTTTCTTGATTGCCCGTGGAACAGGTAAGGTGACATTGTTTACCTATTGTTGCCATATAATCAGGTGCTTGAGGCGTCAGGTTGTGGAGCGCTTTAGTGGAGAGCTCTCGGATGACACTGCAAAAACACATACAACGAATACAGTATAGTGGTCAAACCAAGTATACCCTCATATATGATGACATTTATGAAGACAGGGAGATACATCAACAGTTTATTTAAAGTGCACATTACCCAGATAGTCTATGTACACTATACAATTCAGTTAGAAAACAACAACAGAAAAGAAAACACATGATATTACATGTACAATTACACATGCAATTACAAAGCACATAAATACAAGTACTTACCCATCCCAGTGGTTGATCTTCATGGCTATCAAATGATCTATCATGGCCTTGGTGTACTCTGGGAAACTAGCTATATAGACACTTTGGGAACAAAAACAAAATGTTTTAGCTGCATACATACTGTAGCTGCCAATATCAACAGAAAAGGAATACTATGTTCAGACATGTCTCTGTAACCATTCAAAAGAAGAGGAGGAAATGCATTTCAGCCACCTCTCATCATTTCCTACATCTGTATTTTGTTTTCCTTGTTATGTGCAGTTCCATTGTCAGTCATACCCTGAGGCTAGCATCTTTCTCCATTTGTACTGCTTGAATCTCTCTGCTGGTTGTGACACCTGTCTGCCAAAGGTGACAATTCCTGAAAGGGTGTTGGAGCTTTTCTGTTTTGTTTTTGATGCACGCATTTCATTCCTTACATGCCAGATGTGTATGTACATAGGGTGGCAGCAGAAGTTCATACATTTAATTGGAACACATATGCTTCACAAGCGGTAAACTACACATTTATAGCACCATAAGCATAATGCCTACGATGCTCTAAACCCATCTTTTTGCCCCAACTTGCAATTAGTTAGTTAGTTATTCCGAATAATATAAATTTTAAGCCACTGCCTCTTAATAACTCTCTGTTGTTTATGTCCCACAAGCACTGCTGCATGCCTCTCTCTCGGCATCTCCTGGATCCATCTCTTCACATATGTTTCACATTATGTGTATCATTTCTGTCATATGGATTGACTTGATTGAATTTTATTATGTTGTTTATTCCGTACACATGACATCTATTGCACTTCTGCCCATCCTGGGAGAGAGATCTGTCCTCTGTTGTGCTTCCTGAGGTTTCTTTCATTGTTTACCCATTCAAAGATCCTTTGGGGTTTCCTTATCTGATGTGAGGATCAAAGTACAGAGGATGTTGTACAGATTGTAAAGCCTCGTGAGGCAAATTTGTGACATTGGGCTGTATAAATAAAACTGATAAAGTGCACACTACATTCCTTTGACCTGAGAGTATTTTTCTCATTGGCCAGCGGGAAAGGAGGAGGGGAAGAAAATCTTTTGGCCACAAGTTCAGCCATGAAGTTGGACTGGTTCCCTTTGTCATTGAGGACGGCTGGGACACTGCCTGTTGCCACCCACTTTATTGTTTAGGCTGTTATAACAAGTGTACTGTCCTAAGCATTTACCCAAGTGCAGCTTCACTTGAGCACTGTGTGACAAAGGAAATATGTCTGTAAAGGACAACTGCCAATGTGTAGAATACATCGTTTCTTACCTGATGTTCAGATAGCAGTTGTTGAGATTCCCTACAGCATAGTAGTCTGCTGCAGTCAGGATGTCAATACCATGAGGAAATGTCCCCTGTTGACACACAAACAAGCATCAAACAGCTGAGATGTTTTCAGTGCACTGAGCAGATGAATCTGAGATGGGAAAAACTTGATTTGGTTCCAAATTCAGGTAATAACCTAAGATTATAAGAGAGATTTACGGATAAATGACTGTTGGTAAATCAAATATCTGCTGGTGCCCTGTAGCTGTACTGGGAGGCTATTTCTCTGCTTCAAAAGCTTTCACTAGAAAAGGCAAGTTTGAGCAAGACCTGAATGATTGGCAGTTAATAAACATCAAATCACAGTAATTCTGTTACTCATAATACACAAGAAGCCAATACTGCGGTGACAAACCTGTCTGCCGACATTCTCCTGGAAGGCAGCCTGGGACAAAATAAGAGATAGAAATGAACTTCTGTCATGTAACTGAAAGTCTTTAGATAAGTGATTGTAAGATGTTGACCGGAGAACTTACAGAGGCAGCTCTGCGGCAGTTGACATTTCGGTCGAACACAGCTGTGATCAGCAAAGCGCTGCAGAGAGAAACACAAAAAAATAAAACGACATGTACCTAGAATTGTCCACCGAATGCATTGGAGAGGGTATTGAGTGTTTTCAGAGTCACAGAAAGCTTAAAAATTAAAGTTTAACGGGCAGACAACTTACAGAATGTGACAGTTAACTATCTCAATATTTATTTTTTTCTTCTTATTCTGTAATTAACACTTTAGTACATTTTTCTTGGGTATCATATTTTGCAGCTTGGGAAATTGAGATACTTTATATAGCTATACTTTACTGAGATACTAACCTTAAAGTTAAAGTGTCTCAACATTTTCTATCTAGTCTGGTTCGGTTTCACAGTGCACAAATTAAAACGGACCAAATAAAAAAATATATATTTGCTGAGAGGTGTGCACGAAGAAGCAAATTTATCTTTTTCGTCTCGAGAGCTGCCATTTCTATGAAGGGAATCGCAGACTTTGAAATATTGCTGTCGAAGTGTTTTCACTTTGACTCTGCACTGATCTCTTCTCCTCTAGTTTATCTCAATGACTTTATAAACATCACTATTTTTGCAGATTTTATTTAGCATTTTCTGTTTGTTCTCTTCGGCCCAGATGTCAAGCAAACATCTGGACTTCTGCAAACAGACTAAATGTTGGCTAGTGAAAGCACCCTGAGAGTCAATGACTCAGATTAAAGTGATGTCTACGTCTAGAGTACATCATCACCAAGAAACTTTGACTAAGCTGCACAGGTTCCTTGAACAGCATGCAAATGCAACCGCAATATGATTAACCATGACTCTCCTGCAATACTGCAAGTTGTGTCTGATTATGTTTTCATCCTGAATCTCCTTCCACTCAACACTGCCTCTACAAGTATCGGGAGGGCGTGTGAATGTCAGTTGTTGAAAGGGGGGGGCCAACCTACTGATACACAGTGGCAGCCTCCTGAGACTAACTGCTGTTGGCCTTGTTTGCTCTTGTCCCATGATCCCTGCCTCCTAACAGCAAGAGTCAGGCCTGGAGCTTTACTAACTGTCCCAGCCCTGAGGGCTTAGAAACAAAAACAGTCCTGATTGCACTCTGGATAATGCCCAAAAGGATATTCTGAATTAAGTGTGCGGCTGCTACAATTAATAAGTACACAGTGTACCTGTAACTGTGTAAGCAGAGGTATAACTGTGTGTGTGCGCCCCCAAGTCACAGAGTCGCATATTCACAAAAGTGAGTTTTCTGTAAATGTCATCAAGCTGTGATGAATAGAGCAGGAACCAGCTTGTCTGAGCGTTGCTGCCAAACGGCGACCGAAACCTACAGCAACAGGCGAAACCTGGCAGTCCTGTAGGCTAGGGAAAGGGAGGGTGTTGTCACGACTGCTGATGATAATGGTAGTCGTAGGGGTTCAAACTGACACTGCAGAGCTGGTCTGCACAGTCAGAGGCCACAGGTTGATACATGCACACCGAGAGAAAAGAGATCAAGGAGGGAGGCGAACCGTTACTATTGACAAAGACTGAGCGCACGTCACTGGATGATATTGCACCCTGGTTTCTCTACGCCGGTTTCCAAAGAGATGTACAAGTTTTAAAATGTTACTCATTACTGTTCAGGCTGGCTCCAGCTTGTGATCCTGCAACAAGACCTTAGCCATTTTCATTCTAGCCTAAAGACAAAAAGAGACAGTTTCTGTCTGCTCTCTACAGCTGCAAGTAAAACTGTTTATTCAGGGTTCAACGTTAATGTTTTTTGGGTCCGAAATCTACTTGACAAAAATCAGATTTTACTAACCCCTATACAAATTGTTTTATTTAATAGCAGTTATCAAATAACAAAGACCAAAGTCAATTGTCATGTTTAATCTTTATGTAAGTAAATTAAATCGCCCACATCTTCCAACGCCACCCAACTAAACTCGAAGTGCTCGCTTGAGCTTCAGCTCATAAACTTTGTTGGCATCGCCCTGTCGGGGTTTCTTTCACAACAATGACCGGCTCACTGTACATTATCCCTTACTTAATACACAGATTTTAATACTGACGTGCAACTACTGCAACCACTACAGAAATAGGGAGTTTTCAGGTGCATGAGTATATAAACAACACTTTAGGTCCGTTAACCTGAACTTCCACGTGAATTTACAGTGCCGCTTTCTGACAAAAATCCCACTTTTCATGCAGTGTAGATCTTCTTATGAGGCAAAGAAAATATGCAGTCGTCACACATGGAGGATAGAGACACTTCCTGGTGGTAATAATGCAAAAAAAAAAATCCCAAAATGTCCACACTACTGATGTTGTGAAACTCAGCTTAGTTCACAACTGACCTCACAACAAGACAGAGCTTGTATTTTGTTTTGGGATATGTGGTGCTGTATGAAATCATGGAGTATATACTGTATCGTTATGGAGTCACACAGGAACAGCTGGCACTGAGCCACAAGATGATCAACAGGACATACTGGCAGCAGTGATAGTTTCATAGACAGACAAAACCTTAACACATAAGTGACATCACCTTCAGACAATATGTGATTATCACCTTTTGTTACCATAATCTTGGAATGACACGTTTGTGTAATTAAGACATACTGCAGCCTACTTCAATGTGCAGGCACAAAAGCAGCACACAAGTATATCTGCCGGTTATGTGGGGACATGCAAGATTGAGGTGGCATAGAAAAACTGGTTTGAGGCGGTAGATAACTGCTTCGAGGCAAACCACGCAGCTATGCAAATTACAATGAGAATTCACAATGAGCTGCAACCTATAAACATCTTACTGATTATTAATTTTTGTAGCAGTTACTTGCTTTTAAACCGTTGAGGAACATATTTAGAGTATTGTGTTTAGTAGTAGAGTGTTATGATTTGAGCATTTTTACGCTAAATGCAGTACCTGTGAGGGTTTCTGGACAATATTTGTCGTGTTTTTTGTTGTTAATTAATTTCCAATAATAAATATACACATACATTTGCATAAAGCAGCATATTTGTCCACTCCCATGTTGATAAGAGTATTAAATATTTGACAAATCTCCCTTTAAGGTACATTTTGAATATCACAAAATGTACAATACAAACACAGGGAGGAAATGTTGTGTTTGCATTATCAACAAACAGCAGCAAGAGCAAATTTAAATATGAGCATATCAGAAAACAGCTCCTGGATTTACCTGCGGGGAAGAGTGGAGTATTACAGGCATATTATTAATCATTTGGGCCATTTAGCAACCCAAGATTCACTCTTATGTCCCTAAATAAAGTGACTTTGACAAATATGAATGTAGTTCTTGGTATGTTTTTGCAGAGATCTATGCATGTGAAGGTTTTTATGGCAAAAGGAAGGAAGAGGAAAGTTACCAGGCAATCGGAGTCACAAAAGGCTCGAGCTCTTTGGGTTCATAAGCCCTGGCGAAGGACCAGCACACGTAGCAGGCGGCGTCACGCACGTTGGAACCGACGCTGCACGCTCCACGCTTTTCCTCGTAGGTCAGGGATTTGACAATGAGTGGCACAACTGCAAGTAGACAACAGAGATGGATGAGTGGTTTTATCTCAAGAATGTGAAGTAAAACTAAGATTAAAGAATGAAAGCAATGTCAAAAACATATGTTACATATACTGTACGCAATATTTGTGGTGAGGAAAGTTCAAATGTCACGACTTAGAACTACTAGAGGTTCTATTGACCCAAAGCTAACGGGGTCGAGATTAATGGACACAATATGCTTGTTTTTTTGGCGCAAATGGACCCCATCTGTAGATATGCACTTTTTAATGATACAGCAGTTTTATATTTTATAGCAAATTATTTTGCGGACCCCCTGACAGAGTGCCACAGAACCCTGGTGGTCCCCGGAGCCCACCACTCCGGTCCGGTCAGAATCACTGATTTAAAGCAACCCTTTTGCAGCACAATGAGAAACAAGCTGAGCAGAATTTAAAGAATTGCTGAAAGACAACAGATATATAAAAAATTACTACCAAAATAATGGAGTGAAAGTTTGAAATTATAGATTTCAATTATCGTCCATTAGAAAAATAATTTCGAGTGTATTTGAATTTGAACTGAATGCAAGGTTATGTCTGCCCACCTGTTCCTTTTCAACTGTGAGAATATCAGTGATATGAGTGTTCATAGTCATTAAGTACTTGTATTAGAGCTGTAACGATTAATCGATTATTCGCCAACTATTTTTATAATCAATTCATCTTTTTAAGTAATTTCTCTGATTCCAGCTTCTTAAATATGAATATTTTCTGGTTTCTTTACTCCTCTGTGACAGTAATATCTGAATATCAACACTATAGACACTGAATATCTTTGAGTTGTGGAAAAAACAAGACATTTGAGGACATCATCTTGGGCTTTGGGAAACACTGATTGACATATTTCACCATTTTCTGACATTCTATAGACCAAACAAGTAATTGATAAATCGAGAAAATAATTGACAGATTAATCAAAAATGAAAATAATGATTAGTTGCAGCCCTAACTTGTATTTAATATCAGGGTAAGAACGCACAACATGATTAACATTGCTATAATTTGGAAGGTAAATGGTTAGCAATAAAGTCAGCTCATTAAGTAAACGTTTCACTTTTGTAAAGGTTATAAATCTGTAACACTGAGTTAGTTTCTTTCAACACAATCAATGAAAGATCAGCACCAGTTTTACCTGCATGTTTGCATATGTCATGTTGATCTTACCAGCTTGCCACTGGACTTCAATAGAAACTTAACGCGTTGGTGTGAATCAACATGTGATTTACAGTTAACCTGCAGAATGAGGCCTGTGCTGTCATTTCCACAGAAGACAGAGATGGAGCGGTTAGGAGGAAGCAGGAGTGAGAGACCCCACCCCATCATGTAAATCATTGCTTGAGGCTTGACTAATATCAGGTACATCGATGTTGCCTGAGGGCCCTGCTGTTTGGGCTGAAGCCCCACCCACTAGTGAGACAACATCCCAGAGAGAGGAACTCACCACACAACTAAGATTATCAAATACAGCACACACTCGCACCATCACACACGTTCGCAAACGCACTCTGAACTTTTAGCTTATATTGGAGAGAGCGTCCTGACTAACACTGGCTGTGGACGGCGGATCAGCTCTTTGCAGGCTCAACACTCAGGACGGGACACTGATGCTACAACCAGAGCAGGTAATTTCTTCTTTTTTTATCCTTCATTAATTAAATAAGGAAGCAGCATTAAATTACAATAGAGCACTCCGTTAAAGCCTTTCTGTGTTATTGGAAAAGACTGTCTTTGTAAAAGGTACTGTTAACTAGTTTTGTTGTGTGTATTATTAAAGGTTGGTATAGGCTACTTATCCACCTGTTATCTGTTGATTTGAATTAGCCCTAGTTGCTCTGTCATGACTGATGCACAGGTAACGCTTAAAGTGGCCTGTGCTGAAGACCTTTTAAAAAAGTTTAAGACGCTTATTTGATAGATACTTACTTTATAAAAAACTATTTTATAACATATACAGACTGGTCTGTCAGTTAAAAAAATACATCACCTGAGCTCATAAGAAGCAAATATATACTTTTATTAAGGAAAAAATAAACACTGGACTGGATTGTATTCACAGTGAGAGAGATACGCTGTTAAAAAGGAGATTTTCGAATTAATTTCAGTTCTTAAGAAAGGAGTGGCTTTGCATGCTACAACATTGGACAGAAACTTGAGTGACAACTTCTTGCGACAGCGCACGACAAGCAGGTTCCTCCGTGCGGCACCCAGCAACACTTAACTCACAGCTTTAGGTGATGTTTCATTTCAAAGGCGAGCCTGAAGTGTTTCAGATGCCACCCACTTCACGGTTTCACTCAAATGGCTGCTTTTAACTCATGCTAGCTATACAGTATTACTTCTCATACTTGTGTATCTGCAGAGCTGGTGAGCTCATCAAATGATGATTCGGAACTGAAAGCTTCCCGCAGGTGTAGTCATGGGAAACAGGTGTCTCGAGGTTCCCACGCCGACAGCACAGAGTTTAGTAAGGTTGATAGAGAAAGCAAGTCTCTGCATGCCCTCCAGGTCTGTGTTAGTAAGTCGGCCCAGCACCTGCCTATCGAGTACCTTAGCATCTCTCTAACTTTATAGGATAGATGAGTATATCAGAACTATATCAGAACTATATCAGAACGGATAGACGGGTGAACAGGCAGGTAGAGGTGTTTTTAGGGTGCTGCCAGTCAACCAAAAGGCAGGAGTGCACCTATGCAAACATATGGGTACACTTTTGCATACAGTAGACATGTTTTCATAATTAACTATTGCTCTGTTTGATGTCCAGCCCACTGTGCAAGTAGCAGTTGCAGAAATACATTAGCCTGAGGGTGCAGTGTTTTGTGCAGCTAGAGATTTTTCTGCATGAGCAGCTGAAGAAACACAAGAGGAAAAACCTTCCAATGAGAGCCGCTCTCCACCTGAACCAGTCAAACAACTCTATTAACCTCGCTACTTGACAGTCAGCTCTGTGAGAATAGGGTGCAAAAGCTGCAATGATTCATGAGTTTTTCTTAGTGTCACACTCCCTAAAAAAATACCAATTCCTCAACTGCAATGTGCTGTGTTTTTCTTTCAGGCAACATCCATAAGAATCAAGATGGAAACCGCTCAGGAACGCAAGCCAAAAAGGCCCCACTACATTCCCCGACCGCCAGGCAAGCCTTACAAGTACCAGTGTTTCCAGTGTCCTTTCACCTGCAACGAAAAGTCCCATCTCTTCAACCACATGAAATACAACTTGTGTAAAAACTCCATCTCCCTGATGTCACAGAAAAACGGGCAAACGGCCCGACAGAACAAGGCTGTAGCAAAGAGCGTCCCTGTCAAATCTAAGAACTGTCCGAGCCCCCTGCCAGCAGATCAAAACAATAGTCCCGACAAACAAGGAACTGAGGAGGAGGAAGCTGAGAGCAGAGACGACACAGAAGAAGTAGACGTTGGGTGTGACAGTCCAGTCAATAAGGACAGCCAGTGCGAGACAAAATCAAATACGGTAACAGAGGGAGAGGAAGAGGGAGAGGGAGAGGGAGAGGGAGAGAACAAGGAGAGCAATGAGTCTCTGCCGCGCCCATCTGCCTTCTCCCTCGTCACACCCAAAAATGACGGAGCAGAAGCCTTCAAGTCATCTGTGCAGCAGTCGGAGGAATCACAAGCTCCTGTTCCCACTTTCAACCACCCAGGCTTCCCATGGGGCACGATTTCATCATCCATTCCCTTAAAACCATTCCCTCCTCCCATGGTTCCTGAATACTCTCCCTACCTCCTGCCTGACCGCCCCCTGTATCCTCCGTACTACCTCCAAGCAAACCACCATGCAAATGATCCAAACTCTCCTTCTTTCCGGCCAGAGTTCATGGATCCCCAGAGGCCTGTGGTGCCACAACCCATCGCCTCACCTCACACTTCCCTCTTCCCCCCATACCCATACAGATACTGCCACCCTCTCCACCCGGGCCCCCCTATGCACTTCACCTTCTACAGACCCCATGAGCTCTCCATGCCAGTTGCAGGACCCAGATATCTTCCTTTGGACATCTACGGCCCGACACTCGGGCCAAAGGATTATGATTTATACGTTCAATCACGTCCCAGCCACAACAACGTCAACACATCTGTGCAAGAGGAGAGCAACCACGGGCAAAACGGAGACAAGGAAACCCGGCTGAGTCCTAAGGAGGGCTGTTCAGCCTTGGGGTCCCCTGACAGACCCAATCATGTACATATCATCCAGAGAGACACAGAGGCCCCGCACTACACCAACAAGGGTGACTCACAGACAACCACACAACTAGGACACACCGCTACAGCCATACAACCCATCAAAACTGACTCGAGACACGCGGAATCTGCAGAAAGCTTGCTGCAGTTAGGAACTCTGCATGTGGATGGAGGGTGAGTAAAAATCCTGCCTGTCTTGGTTTAATTGAGCAGCAGTATATTGTATTTGCATTTACTGGTAATTAATGGCCTTTAACTCTTTATGTTGGCTTGTCTTTTTCAGATCAGCTGAGAGCAGCAGATATTCCTCTTTGCCTGTTTCTGAGCCATGTCCTGAAACTACACCAGACCAAAAAGATGATGACAACAGAGACGATCTGGCCCCCCTAAACCTCTCAACAAGGAACCAAGAAAAAAGTCCATCTGTCTACAGACTGCAGTCCTCAGACACAGAGAAATCAAAGGGAGACGAGTTGCCTCTGAACCTCAGCCTGCGAGCTTCTTATAGCAGCCCTGTACACAGCTCCGCCCCGAGCACTTCGGAAGATCTTCAGCCGAGGCCAGACACCGAGCTGGATGAAGAACCATGTGACCAGAGGCAGACTGCAGCGCTGGCACTCTGTCAGCTAGCCATTGCAAGCTCTGCTGCCTCTTCATGTGACTTCAGAAAAGCAGAACGGCCCTCAGAGGATCCCACAGACACTAGCAGCTCTGGCTCTCCGAAGAAGACAAAACACACAGCCAAGGCTAAGACAACTGGCATGAAAAGAGCAAACAGTGGCCAGGCTGAAAACAAGTGCCACAAACCAAACAAGAGAGCAAAAGTACCGGGGCGGGCTCTGAGGAGGAGGCATCGTTACTACTAAACTCTGACTGTTATAATACTTGGTAAGAAGGACAGAGTATCTCTAACCTTCACCTGCAAGCCTCAACTTGAAAAGATCAACTTATTATTTACATAATTAAAATGTATATAGCACTGCCATAAGGTTCACTGTAAAAATAATTGTTAAATGCAAAGACTTGATGTTTTGTCTTGATTGGAAAAGGTGAAAAGCAATTTTTTTTATAGGGGCTCTTTATATTTAAATTTGACAAAAAAGTTGACAATGGAAGATGTGGTACTGTAAATGTAAATATGTTGAATAAATAAATGACGAGAACTGACTTGTTACATAAGTCCATGTATCTTGTGATAATTATCTCAATGTGTATTTGTGGTCACATACCATCTGTCAACCTGGAAGGAACCAGCAGGCCTCTCCTACCAAGTTCTGCCAGCGCCAGGCAGCCTCCATGCCAAGCATTGTCTGTTTCCTGGAAGCTTGAAAAACAACACACACAATACACACAGGTCAAAACATAGAACATCTGATCGGATATTGACAATATTAAGGCAAATTGAACTAACTTACTATCAGAACTAAGTAAGGGATAATGTACAGCGAGCCGGTCATTGTTGTGAAAGAAACCCCGACAGAAGAAATGATAATTGGCATAGCGTGACTGATGGAGAGTCAATATTCCCTCAGCGTTAACCTACCTGAAGCAGTCCAGCACTGATCCAACCACCTCATCTGCCAGTTCCTTGGGAAGTCTCCCAGTCACCCTCCCAATGCTGAAGGGTTAAATAGAGCAGATGATTATTGTAACACATGAACTCTTTCAGAGGAGCTGTCTTTGACTTAAAGAATACCAAAGACAAGTAGCAACATGGATGACTTGTTAGGTGACATATGTAACAGTTACCCCTTTGCTGCAGACCAGCGCACAATTGTTTCCTTATCTTTCAGTCCCACCAGCAGATATTCTGTAAAGTAACATGCAAATCAGATTTCCTGAACAGAGTTATTGCAATAACAAATGTTTTAAACAGAGTGGAGGGGCCGAAACTGACCAATGACGGTCTCCACTTCCTCGGGAATGTCATAGTCCTCCTCCAATTCTTGTGTCTCCACTTCAGGAGTTGCAGCGGTAGCGACTGCAGTAGATTGGGACATGGAAAGGTTTGCTGCTAGGGAGCGGTTGCCTCTCTGGTACCTGAAAAACATGCACATAAATCTTTTAAGACACTCAGCTCTGATCCAGCCACATCTCACTAAGGACATAAAGTGTGTTGTGACACATCTGAGAATACTCACTATGAAAAACTAGCTGGAAATGACCTGATGTTAAGCAATTCCCTGCTGAACGGGGAGCCATAATTGCAGTGCAGCACCAAAGCCACTGTCACTCATCTGGCGACAGCAATGTGCTTGTGACAATGTGACAAGAGTGTGTGGATGAAGCATAAAGTTGTTAAATTTGACTTATTTACATTTTCTATGTGCCTCGTAACGTTACTCCTCCACTGCTGGTTTAGTCGCAAAACCTCACATCAGTGAGTCCGCGACTTGTCGCAAGTCGGCTTAGTTTATTTAGAAGTTAACCTGCTACCAGCAACGGTTGCTACGGAAACAGTACACATAAAAATGGCCATTACTCTGGCCATCCTGCTACGTTGATTTGAATGGGAATGTCCGTTCTACTCCTAATTCTATTTCTATGGTATTAACCATATGATTTACATTGATGCTACACACATTTTAGATCCAACAAAGTTTTCTGCAAACACACATTGATTAGTTTTTACAACATTTAATATAATTAGCTGGTTTTATGTCTGACCTCCATGCTGCCAAACGTGGCTTCAGGAAGGTGAGGCCGAGCCTCTGGGTTAGTTTGACCCCGACCTTCCTCAGCATGGCCTGGCTGCTCTCTGATAGATGCTTCTTCTCCAGACACTGCATAATTGTAGGAGCTGGGAAACAAATGAAGATGTCATTATAACCTGTTTTAATACCATTATAATGAATACATTGATAAATAAATACAGGAATATAGGTATTTTTGGAGGTATCTGGCTAGAGGCTAAGAAAAATGTGCCTTTTTGTGGGAAAAATTCTCACTATGTTGACAATTCAAAGATTTAAATATTGACATAGTG
The DNA here is from genome assembly GCF_015220745.1 of Sebastes umbrosus. Lineage (NCBI taxonomy): Eukaryota > Metazoa > Chordata > Actinopteri > Perciformes > Sebastidae > Sebastes > Sebastes umbrosus. The sequence goes on along the minus strand of NC_051282.1, from coordinate 24,798,914 downwards.
TGTTTGTTTGCATATCACAGGTACACCAACAACAACTATAGAAGAGGCTCACATGTCAGCTACGACTAGACTGTCTCTGCAGAATGTGACATATGTAGTCAGAAAAATAGATTGGATAACATGTCAAAGGAAATCATAGATCATATTCAAGTGTGGGAAAAGCTCTTTTGTTTGTCTTTCTAAAGGGAAATATCACCTGATGTCTGCATTCAAATATCTCCCCTGCGGCATCACACATTTAGATAACGATTTGTGAACACAAATAATTCTGTTACCACAGGCAACAGCAACTGAACAAAGACTACGAATGTGACAATCGTATGCTTCAATAACTAAGAAATTTTGTTTTTGCTTTGACCTCTACATGGAGATTGATTACCTACCATACTGCAGGAGGTCATCTCTTTTTCCATGTCTGAAAAGCTTCGCCTAGGAGACATAAATAAGATGATCAAATCAATCTAAGATATTGCAGAGGAAACATGATAGCAGTAATATTTGCGAAGGCATCGCACATTTGTTATTGCTCTAACAAACTGAAAAAAATTCTCTCATAATCCAAATTCATACTTGCTAATATCTTGACAATTTATTTTTATCCTTACATCTTGATTCTTTGCAGCACTTTACCCTCAATCTACACCCAAAAGAACGTGCAAGTAAGGGTCCTGTAGGCTTATTGACTGAACACACAGAGACAGTTTTGAACGCCCTAAGCACCACATAGGCTGGAGCAAGGTTCACATCACAGGCATTAAGTACAAAGAGACGCTTTCTAAACATGTTATGCAAGTTTATGTGCCAATGATATGAGTGTTATGCACTTGCTTGAGGGCTGCATTACATTACCTTAGCTGACAGGGAGTGATTTGAAAAATACCCTCCTCCATCATTGATAAAGGTTGACAGTGAGAACTGGCGTAACGTGGAAAAGTGGATTTCACTGGAACTAATTACCCTCAGTGCTGTTCTCATTTGATGAAAAACCGTTTAGCTTAAAGCAGTGGATTAAACTGACATAAGTCGCTTGAAACAGCAGATCCCACACACGCAGCAGGTGAATTACACACCTGCCAAAACCACATTGGGTATTGTGTGAGACATACCAGTCATGTCGGCTCTTGTAAACTCTTCTCTGCAGGTTTTAATACTACAGTGCACACAGATTACACCTGCTTTACACATACACAGAGAGGCGTGCACGCAACACTACAGGTTTGAGTGTGATCAGTGTGTTTACCAGAGACTGCAGGGCACCATCCAGCAACATAATGTCTCTCGTTGACTGGTCATCGGTCTGGGATATAGTGGTCAGGCTCCAGTCCAAGAAGTCTCCGAGACGCTTTTGTATCACATCAGGGCGTGTCATGAACCTGTACAGTCACATACAAGAAAGCAACAAAAGGTTTCATGTGGATAAACAAATGCAGACACCAGTAAAGCCAGTCAAAGCACAACCTTGCTCTCTACTGGCTGGAAAACTAATTACAGTTACTAACTTTCTCTAGATTGTATTTTGTGTTCACTGCGAGTTGCCATATTTTTATAGATTACTTTCCGTCTTTGATCGATACAGGCTTTACATAATAGAGTATAATAGGGTGTTCAGAGGCAGCTTATATACACTTCATGGCCATTACATACATTCAGTACAATAAAACATGAAGGTGGATGATTACATTAGTTTATCCGAGTTAAAGATTATCATCACGCAGCACGCACAAGAGGGTTATGTGCAAATCAAATTTAATGCTTTTTAAGACCACAGACAACCACAAAATGAAAATACTACATAATTACTTGTACAGTGTTCGTGCACTTACTTTGATACCAGGACAGATGCAGCATCCCTAGGACTGTCACTGACGAGTAGATAAGACTGGAAAAAAAAAAATCTGTTACACACACTGTATGATAACATGACTGTAAAACATTATTACATTCTTTAACATTTGAGTAAATCTACAGACATTACTGGGGCTGAATACAATTCAGTTCAGATATTAAACTTCTGGATTGTCTTCTTAATCGATTACATCAGTTTCAATAGAGAATGGAGACATATTGATGATTTGTTTCTTTTGTTGCTGTAAGTATGGATATATCATATACTCTAAAACAGCAGAGGGTGCTTTGTTATAAGTTACTGTGTGTCATATATAACATTTAGACAGTTTATTCAGATATTTTTGAGGATCCACAAATCCTGATAACAGAGCCAAGCCATAATGGGCAGCGAGATTAAAACATATAGACCAATCTCTCTTATACAAAACAGCAAAACAGAATCAAGATTATAACATATACTTAACTTGCCTTTGCAATAGCTAGAATACGGTCCATGGTGGGCTCTCTGGCCTTGCCGCCGTCTGACTCCAGATGACCATCCAGACGATAAAGATCAAAGGGTATAAGGCAGGTCATGGACAGCCACAACAATAACATGTAGCGAGTTTCCCAAGTCTGGAATGAGTACATGGTAAAACACACTATTGTTCAATGTTTGATAAAGCTAACAACAAAAGTATTATGTGAAGTGTGTGATACTGATTCAAACAGCTGCATCGGCTATCGGTGACAATGGAGCCGATCTATTCAGTTCGATTTTATGTTTATATTCTACATACATAATAGACTGTAATTTTAATTCCTCTTTAAGTTTTGACCAATTTGTTGCTGCATTAAAACGGTTTACACTTGAATTGTAATTCCTGTTAATTCTGAAGATTTTTTACCAATTTGCTGGTGTACGACTTATTATTTAATTTATATCTACGTATTTATTTGTTTTACAAAGTTAGGAAAGCAATGTTTAAGTCAAATCTGATGTTGCCTGACACATTAAAGAATGATCCCAGGGACTTCCACACAGTGAGGCATACAGCTTATTACCGATCCGATACCCAAAGCCCAGGTATCGCTATCGGTATCGGGACTGAAAAAGTTGGATCGCTGCATCCCTAGTTTGCCCTTGAGGAGTAATACCAGTCTCACCTCAGAGTCTTTGGGATCCTGTCTGGACAACAGGTCCAGAACTGGCTGGACATCCGCCACCTCATGGGGAAAAAGCTGCATGAAGATTTTATAGCCTCTGACCTGCCCAGGAAAAAAAATATATAACTATAAACACCCTGGGGACTACTTCACAAATCAGGATTACTGAATTAGCCCACACAGAATGTAAAGGAAAGGACCAAGCACAGAACCCTGCGGGGCGTCTTGGGACAGAGGAGCAGGGGAGCAGGTGCAGTTGTTGATGTTGATGAACTGTTGTCTGTTTGTGAGATGTGACCTTTGTCAGGAGAGGACAATATTGTATAGTATAGTATAGGATAGCATAGTATAGTATAGTATGTAAAAAAAGTCAAATAAAAAGTCGTGGTATACAAGTTGAAGGGGGTCATGGTGTAGTATGTTGTAAGGTTTCATTAGGAAGGTCATAGTGTGGCGTGTCGAGGGGGGTCATGGCGTAGTATGTTGAGAAATATCATGGAGTGGGAGTTATTATTATGTGTTCCAGGGTTTACTCCGTGTATGGCAGTCTAGTAGGTTTTCACTGACACAGCAGACAAGACACAGCTAATGTACAGTGAGTACTGTTTTTGACTGACCTTACAGATGATGTAGAGAAACTTAAAGCCCAAATGAACCAATGAAGGGGGAGACTTCTCACTCCTCACAAACTCCAGTATAATGTTCATCATCCATTCTAAAACAAAATTGAATAATTTAATCACATATATACATTCTCCAAAAATGAATCTACAGTACTAATACAGACTGTATTTAAAGATAAAGTACCTAGGTGAGGGTCCAGAAGATGAGGCTGCTCTTGATATCTGTTCATTATCACTGTGGGAGGAAATGAACAGTGTGATTTTTTTTCATTTCATTTCAAAATTTATTTCGAACATGTAGAATACAAAAAAAAAAAATAATAAATAAAGAAAAAGAATGAACATACCAACAAGTGGACAGTCAGAAACAAGTAGTATTTACATAAAATGAAAAGCACTTAATGCCTTGATTTACATATATATTCGAAAAGGAGTGAGAAGTATTAACTTATTTAATCCCACCCCTTCTCCATAAATGAATTATTAATTATTAACCAGCTTCATTATTGAGCCACACATATACTATAATTAAATTTCCCTAAATTTATCTAACTATAATTATTATTTCTAATTATTCTAACTACAATTATTACCTTTAATCTGTGTAATACAGAAATATAAATTAATTACTGATGATGTGATGAATTGATTGATTATGTGATGAATTGATTGATTATGTGATGAATTGCTTACTAAGCACTGATAATAATAAATGTATGTTGATGTATGTATGGATGATGCCTGTCTCACCTAAGAACCTCTGTGTGGTGGACTCGCTGGTCTCCAGGTGTCCGTGGACCTCCGGCAGGCTGGAGAGGAGAGCTCTGGTGTCGCTGCTCTCACTGAAGCCTCCCAACACACATGTCTGAACTATAGCTTCACCTCGTTCACCTGCGGGACTCCCATTCTCCGTCTCCGACAGGGCCATGCTGACAGACGTCTCCAGTACCTACAGAGAGGGTCTCTAACGTTAGCGTCTAAAGTATGAAGCAGCTAGCATTAGCATCTAGCAAAAAGGAAGGAATGTGGAATAAAACAATTAAAGTCTCACGGAACGACGGAAAGTATTAAACTTAGAGCTACGACACGAACTTGGTCAAGAAGGTATGGACGTGTAAAATGACAGCACGCAAACTGAGATTGGTTTTAAGCTGAGTCAAACCGAGCTAATTGAAATCTGTGTTGTGTTGTGATGGAGCAGTTTGATGCTTGTGTTGTGCGTCGCGCCCAAGTACGGTGCGCGAGAAGGCTCAAAGGTCACAACTCTTCTTCTTCTTCTGCTGTGTCATTATTTTTTTCCATACTTTATTTAGAGAGTTCAAAACAGTAGTTACATAAACGTGTTCAGATTTTTCATTACAAAAAAAATTAGCAAATGTATTTCGCAGTATAAAAATAATTATATATGTATATATAATATATATATTATCATATAAAACAAATTGTACAACAAATAACATGTAAGTAAAGGAAAAGACAATTGGAATACATTTGAAATGTCTACACAATCTAATAGTTTTCTTCTTTTTTATTATTATTCTAGAGATGCATTTTTCTTCTTCTTCTTCAGAATTTTTTTCCATACTTTATTTAGAGAGTTCAAGACTGTAGTTACATAAACGTGTTCAGATTTTTCATTACAAAAAAATTGCAAATATATTTCGCAGTCTAAACTAAAAAAAAATAGATATATGTATTATTTCATATATATTCTTTTTTTTTGTAACTTTGTTTTATTTTTGTCATGGTTTTTAATGATTTATTCCGCTTACATTTTATTTTATTTTTATTGTCTAATGTGATATCTGCTCCGTTTTGAGGATAAAAACGATTGCCTTATTATTTGTAAATTCATCTTGTGAATAATAATAAAAAAGAAGAAAACTATTAGATTGTTTAGACATCTCAAATGTATTCCAATTGTTTATTCCAATTGTCTTTTCCTTTACTTACATTTGATTTGTTGTATAATTTGTTTTATATGATAATATATATATATATAATACATACAAAAAAAAAGATTAAGACATTTGTTGGTTTAGGGTCATAACATTCAAGTAATATAAAGAGATTTATGGCATATTTGGATTTAAAGGTCCCATATTATACTCATTTTCAGGTTCATACTTGTATTTTGTGTTTCTACTAGAACATGTTTACATGCTGTAATGTTAAAAAAAACAACTTTATTTTCCTCATACTGTCGGCTGAATATGCCTGTATTTATCCTCTGTCTTAAACGTTCTGTTTTAGCACATTTCGAAGAAATTGCAACAGAATCGCGTTGCTAGGCAACAGCTTGGGTCCATGTGTACTTCTTGTACATTTTGAACAGATAAAAGATGTGCAATTAATCATTGACAATCATGCGATTAATCGTGATTCAATATTTTAAACGATTGACAGCCCTGAATCATGTTACTAAGTTGCATGTGAGTGCTGGGAGGCGGGGTGTACAGCAGCCCGGGAGAAGAAGCTGTTGTTCATTCTGGTGGCAGAGGGTCAAGCAGTCAGTAAAGAGGGGTGGAGAGTTCTTTATAATGATGGAGGTTTTACAGTTTGATTCACTACTGTTTTCATACCAGATGGATAACAAATACAGCAGGTCAGGACAAACACTTTGGTTCATCATAGGATTTATTGTTGGTTAAGCAGTGGATATTAAATAATGCAAAGATTCATTCAAATACAGCAACATATTGTAGATGTAGTATTTTAGTCTGCATGACATCAACAGTTGGGCTATCATGATGTAGATAAAGTATTGCATTCAATGGGAAAATCAGGTGTCCTTTGCACAGCAGTACAATTCAGTACACACAAGTCAATGTAGAAAATACAGAATTTAAAAATTCTTATATATCCTTGATCAAACATACAATTTAAGATTGAAAGATGTGGATTCTGTTTTTCACATTTTGGAAGCAGGAAGGGCAGAATTATTTTTGTTATGTTTTTGTTATGCTACTCAATATAACAGACATTACAATGTTAGAATGTTATGTTTAGTCTCTTCAACAACTCGTCACACTATTTTTGGTCAAATTAGCAGCTGTTAATATATACATAATACTTGGCTTAAGACTGTGAAGCTTACTAGTGGATGTGAATGCCATTATTTCAGTAGGTTCTTCATTGTACTTATTGAAGAGCCCCTGTAGCCACCACCAAAGTGGTTCCAGTGATTCAGATAGTGGAAGAGTTGGTAAAGCTTGGTTCTCTTTGCAAAGCCCGGTGCTTGAGGAATCTTTTCGTGGTAAGCTGAGTAAAAAGAGCTGTTGAGGGCACCGAACATCCCTGAAATACTCAGCTCAGACTCTGAATGGCCATAGTAGGAGGCTGGGTCAAAGATGACTGGGCCTTCTGCGCACTGTGCCACGTTGCCGCTCCACAAGTCTCCATGGAGGAGAGCAGGGACAATCTCCAAATCTGTGAAAAACTGAGGGATCTTCAGCTGAAAATAACACAATATGTAAAATGGTCAGATTATTGATACAATCATAAGGATGTGTGATTTGTTTCTGATGGGGTCAAAGGGAGGGTGCACCTGTAGCTTGGCCCATAGTTCTCTGGCCTCTCTGTCTCCATAAGACTTCTCCACCATGTTTAGCTGGTACTGCAGCCTCTGCTGGGAATAAAACATCACCCAGTCATCCTGCCACTTGTTTTCCTGGGGAGGTAAGGGAAAAAAATTAATGCAGTAATGGCCACTGTTTCATTTCTGTTTTTTTAAAAGAGATCTCAAACAACTTCTCTTGACAGAGTACAGTATTATGTAAATGAGGATGATACAGTGTATGAAAGCAATGCAAACATTTGATTTGCATTTCTCATTTGGAAATCTGTATTTTAGACGTTTTAAAAATATTGATGTCTGTTTGTAAATTGTAATACAGCTGTCTTTAGTTTCAATGTGAGGTGGGTTCCTTATATAAGCCCTCAGGGTTTATATACCACATGTGCATTTATTCATGTTATTGTATATCTCTTCTCTTTTGTTTTATTTTATTATATGCACAAATAAAGAACTACTGTGTCACACTGACATGTACTACAAATATAATACACAGATACAATACTTTTTTTTTTACCTGTGGTATATATCCGCAGCATGTCGGTACATTGAAGCCAAATTTTTCAACAGCAGCCACCTCCGATTGTCCAGCTCCTTTCCCTGTGCACAGTCAAATAATGTGTATTATGTAGTAAATCTTAATCAGCAATACACTCTCATTTCAAATTTTGACAGTTAACTGTGAGAGGATGAAATTTGTTTTAGGGCATTTGTCTATTTGCATGTATGAAAGTGAGGTTAAGGGGAATTACCCACTGTCTGCTGCTCTTTATTTAATTTTTCCAACAGTCTCTTGTTGTGAAGATGCATATCTGCCAGCTGCTCTCCTAGGTGCTTTGAGTACCTACACATTGGATTTGGTAATAAAGTATTTTGTCAACAAACTTTCACTACTATATTTTCATGTTGCCTATACTGATACAGTAGGCTACTAAACAAATTGTATGAGAGAGCTCTTACTTGTTAAGACCTGTCATGTCCAGATGTTCCATCACAAATACACATCCTCCTGTGTCAAGCTCAATCACCTTCACAGGCTTGGGGACTTTAACCGTCTCTGTCTTTAAAATGGCTTCCAAACTGGCCATCTCCCCATCAAACATCAATTTAGCCTGAATAAAAAAAAAAGAAAAAGGATTTGAGCATGGTGAGCAGTGCAATTCAATTTTCTATTTTTAGACGTTTATTAAGTCCAGTGCAGGGTTAACATCAAGAACACATACAATTACTCAACACATGATTACATATAGGGATTCAGGTTCCCATTGAAATTCCATAGCAATCTTTCATAATTAATATTTCCCACCAAACAGATTATACAGACTATACATTATCAAGAACAATGGAGTTTTAGGAACTTTCCACAATGACCGTTTTCATTTCTTTTCTGTTGTTGACTTATCTTTTAACATATAGTCATTGAAGATGTTCAACATAGATCTCACAACAATCTTATGTGGGACACAATACTTTCTGATAACCCATACATTTATTGCTTTCCATAGACTTTCTTTTACACAGTTAATGATAGCACACCTTTTATCTACCTTAACTGTAGGATTTTTTTTTGCATACAACCATAAGCTATATCTTCATCTGGCCTCCATGATGGAGAATGACTCCTACCCCATGCAGGACACCATCTCAGCACTGGAGAGCTCCTCCATTCATTCTCACCGTGCAATATCATTTTCCACTTGTGCAATTTTTTTTAATAGCCTGTTTATTGTCAATACTGTATATACTGCTCCAATTTTTATACTTCCTTCTATTGAAATGGTTCATATTTTGTTTCACTTTTTTTACTGTGTTAGCTGATGCATCTTGTTTCTTGCACTATCCCCTTTGCTGCTGTACACTGCAAATGTCCCCACTGCGGGACTAATAAAGGAATATCTTATCTTATAACACACAGGTATTCTATATAAAAGCTTGCAGCCATGGTGACACGAGTAACCAGCAGTGGTGAGCAGTGCAGTAGCACAGATCTTGCACAAAGTTCAGCCTCCTCCTGTATGTCTGGCTTTCAGAAGGTGCAGTGTAGCTATAGCACATATGGTAAACCAGACTATCAACTAACTATACGTCACTATAATGATTAAAGAGTGATGGTGAAATACCTCGCTCTTGTGATTTTTCTTCACAAACACTCTCCCAGAGTCAGTATCATAACTCTGGCCCTCGCTGATACATCCACCTGCTGAGTGACCGGTTGACTTCAGCATGGAGGTCCCCAACTCTCTCTTTAACTTAGCCTCCATGGTTATTTACCACAGCCAAGGGTAGAGGAATTATACTGGTGCTAGTGCTGACAACGCAGTGCACAGGTCCAGAAGTTTAGGGGGCGTTTTTGACAACAACAGACTCTGATCTTCTTCTCTGATTTAATGGCGGATCGCAAACCAACATGTATATGTTTATACCGCCACCTACTGTACCGGAGTGTGTAACATCAGGGCTTTAGGTACTTCAGTTGCTATGATTTTAAAGACTATATATATATATATATATATATATATATATATGTTTGTATGTATGTATGTAGTCTTTATTATCATGTATATATATATGTATGTACATATATATATATATGTATATAAACATGTGTATATATGTATATATATGTATATATATATATATATATGTATGTATCTATATATATGTATATACATATATATATATATATATATATATATATATATATACATATGTATATATATGTATATATATATATATGTATGTATCTATATATATGTATATATATATATATATATTATCTTTAATATCATGTAACCCGAAGTATCTCAAGCTTCAGGTATATATAAATATATATATAATAATAAAAAATAAAGAGAGCCTTGCAACATTACCCGCTCTTTCACAAATCTATCAGAAAGAAATTATTCACATGTTACGAACTCAATATCTAAAATTCCCCATAACTCCCAAAGCAAAAGAAATCCATTTTAAAATATTAAATGGAGTGTATCCATCCAGTGATTTGTTGCGAAAACGACTTGGAATTGAAACCAATAACTGTGTATTTTGAAATTGAAGCCAATAACTGTGTATTTTGTGATGATACTGAAACTACTGAGCATTTATTTTTTCATTGTATGTATTCTAGAGCTTTATGGCTTGATATACATGACTGGCTTTTCCCAAAAGTTTCTCATCTGGGAAAACGTCTCTCAAAAGGACATTGTTTATGGACTTGTCATGGACAATAACAAAGATGACTTTCTGGGGAATAACATTCTCATTCTTGGAAAATGTTATTTGCACAAATTCAAGTATATGCTTATGAAGAACTGAACATATATGATGATGACCCCTAGAGCAACTATGGAAGAGTGCAGTCTTATTATTATTTATTTATTTATGGATTTTTCTTTTTTGTTCCTTGAATTATTTTCTACCCTCTTTTATTTTTATTATATTACTTTTTATAATTTAAGTTATCTTTCCTATCCAATTGGGCCTTGTATGTTAAAAGTATTGAGTTTAGATTACAATGCCTTAATGTTTGTAAATTAATTTTCTTCAATAAAAAAAAAAAAAATAATAAATCTTGTTTTTCTTCCGGTATATGTACACGGGGTGAAATGGTAACCAATCAGAAACAAGACTTGAACGCCTGCTTCGTCCAATCACAGCGTCGTATCACGGTCACGTGAGCGTCGCCATGGTGCCCGATGAAGCTACATCGGCCACGTGGTTAGCACTAGTAGCATCGCTATGCTGCTGCTGGAAAACCGACATGAGCAGAAATGATATTTGTCTTCTTCTTGGAGCGACCGGCGTCGGAAAAACGTTGTTGCTGAAACGTCTACAAAATATCCTTTTTGTTGCCTAGCTGAATGTTTAGACTAGAATTTGGAAAAAAGTAGTTAAATAGAACATGTTGTGTAGCTAACTAGCTAATTCAGCCTGATGAGCTAGTGTAGTAGTTAGATAGTAGTAACTAGATAGCTAAGTATTCAAGTTAATACATATATAAGCAATATATACTAGCGTTATATGGTAAAGTAATAAATATAGCCTTTCTCCGCCGATATCGATCGACACTTTCATGTTATTTTGCAGCAGTTTGAGTATAAATGCAGTTACAAAACAATATGTGTATACATGCATATGAGGTGAACAAGTGACATGATACTAAAGAAAAATACAGGATACAGGATGTAGCTTGGCCCATAGTTCTCTGGCCTCTCTGTCTCCATAAGACTTCTCCACCATGTTTAGCTGGTACTGCAGCCTCTGCTGGGAATAAAACATCACCCAGTCATCCTGCCACTCGTTTTCCTGGGGAGGTAAGGGATAAAAAAAAGTGAATGCAGTAATGACAACTGTTTCACTTCTGTTTTTTAAAAGAGATCTCAAACAACTTCTCTTGACAGAGTACAGTATTATGTAAATGAGGTGGATACAGTGTATGAAAGCAATGCAAACATTTTATTTGCATTTCTCATTTGGAAATAGTATCTGTATTTTAGAAAATAGTTATGTCTGTTTATAGCCTGATGAGCTGGTGTAGTAACAATATTTCACATTGTGTTAAACGTTTACTAAAAAATTCCACTTTCATAACTAGCCAAATATATAATATTCAACTTTTTTTTTTTTCTATGGAGCTGATAAACGTGATAAAAGTCACCTCCCAGTGGATATTTTTCCTTACATATTTGTGTACAGCTCAGTTTGCATGGATTAGGTGAACTGGGGGAACCTCCTTCTACTTTGCCTACAGTAAGTAATATTGAAAGGTAGTTTTAATTATGCTTTTGATACGTTTGCCGGCATGTAATGCCTCCAATCTCTTTAATCCTCCACAGGTAGGAACCAACCTGACAGACCTGACATTGAAGAGGAAGAAGGTGACAGTGAGAGAGCTGGGAGGCTGCATGGGCCCCATATGGCCGAGTTACTTCAAAGACTGCTTCTCTGTCATTGTATGTTCTTCGTATACGTGCTGCATCTATTAACAGTTGACAAGAGACTGTTAGCATTATTGGACTGAATGTTTCTTTCTCTGTTTTCTCATAGTTCATGGTGGACTCGGCCAACATTGCTCAGATATCGTCCTCCTGTATCCAGCTGCTGTCAGTGCTCTCTGCTGAGCCTCTGCACAGTGCCTCTGTGCTCATTCTGTTCAACAAGAGGTGACACTCACATACACATCGATCCCTACATTCATTTGCCATACCTGCAAGATGTCAGTGTCAGCAGGTTGAACACAATATGTATCCAATATCATAAATCTGTCTCTTGGTGGAAACCATTCATGCCATTGTGTATTTTCTAATTTTTGTTTTTCTTTCCACCCTTTTCCAGGGACATGCCCTGCACCATGAGTCTCATAGAGATAAGGTCGCTGTTCAGAATGGATGACATCATTGCATCTGCTACTCAGCCAATCACAACACTGGAACTCAGTGCCCGCTCTGGACAGGGACTTCGGGAGGTGCTGAGCTGGCTGGAGTCCATCATAGTCAAGTGAACTATCTATACTATATACATTTTAAGTAAAGTGAAGCTACTCTCACAGGACTTTGGATGATGACTTCAAGCTTTTTGAGAAGAGATGTCAGTATCCTCAGTGTGCAAAGACAGTTTACACATCATGTTTAAGAGGACTTAATGTGTTTAATGTTGGACACTGAAAAACTTGCTGTATTTTTGGTACCATATAAATATGGTGACTGTTCATAAGGGTGGATGGGGAAAGAGATGTATTAGTGATATCATGGCACTACTAAAGTTTGTGACCCGGCAGCCATGTTGAGATCTGTTGAAGAAATACCAAGCACCGCCCACCAGCCGGAGCACAGCCAATGGTAACACTCTCTCTGAAATTACCTGTGATTGGCCAAAGTCTCCCATCACAAACTAGATATTTTTAAAGCCTGAAAACAGAGCGATGAGGAGGTGCAGAAGTCTACTTATCTCCCAGAACACTTGAATTACAATATGCTGAAAGGTTATAATGGAAATGTTGTCCATTGATGCCAAAAATATACTACCTACTGCCACTTTAAGTGTGAGAAAAACATGTTAGAGTCAGAGCTTGGCTGGTCACAGTGATTACTGTAAATGATGCAGCATAGTGGCAATGAGTCACTACCAGCAGGGGGCATAAAGTGCACAACAAATACTGTAAGTGGTACTGGGTGTGTGCCTGGGTTGTGATGATTTCATATTACATCTAATGATATCACAGGAAATGAGAAAATACAAAACCAATTGAAGAATGAAGCAGTGTTCCAATTATACCCTTATATTTGATGAGTCAGTGGTTCACAAGCAATGAATAAAACTCATGATTCATACATTTTCTAATGTTGCCTTGCTTATAGTGAATTCTGAAGCACTTCCAGTCCTCCCCAAACTATAATTTCATTCCCCAGCAATTCATTTCACTTTAGTAAAATCATGTACACACTGATGTTTCTCATCAGTTCTGGTCCAACGGAAGTTCCACAAAGTTAACCGTGTTGATGCAGCAACATTTCAAGAACCGGATAGGTCTCTAGCTCTCGTCCCTTATGAGAAATCTATTTTTTATATTTGTATATGACAGCAGCAGTAAGCCAATCACACAAATAGCTGAGTGAGCAGGAGTTGACTACTTGAAAAAGCCGTAATACATTTGCCTGGTAATTGTGGCTAAGTGAAGTGACAACACAATATTATCAAACTGTGCTTTTGTGTATGTTTTTTTCTGAATTCAACAAGTTATGGCCTTAAAGAAGGTTTACATGACACTAATGGTTTCTGATACAAAGGTGTTATCTTTTTTATACTGCATTCATGACAAGAGGAGCGGGACAGGTTGTTGTAGTGAAGAGCAGAACCAGCTTGCATCAATCTAAGGGTTACTGTATTATAACACAATATAAAAACTAAGAACAGGGTTTTCATACAAGTCCTTGGGGCTGAAGTTCAGTCTGCGGTTAGTTATATTTGAAGAGCATAATAACCTAATGGCATTCCCCTTTTTTCTTAGATTTTGTCTCCAGTTGAGTTGGTCCTCATAAGAAAGGGTTCTGCTGTGCAGCCTGTGATCCGTCAGTGCTGCCTGAAGAGAAGGGCAACAAGGGCTCGGGAAGGGTCGCCAGACCAGACTGGGTGGGGTGAGTCATCGACAAAGGGAGGCTGGCAGGCTGGTGGCTCATAGGCAGGGGCAAGGAGGCGCTGTACGGAAGAGAAGTGCCCTGGGGAGCCGAAGAGATGGAGCCCGAGCCCATTTGATTCAGAGTTAGTTTGGGCTGCTCAGTTTGGAATGGATTGTTGGGCGAAGGAGCAGTGAGGCCTAGACCTAAAGAAACAACAGAAAACTATTAGGTTTGCTTTAACCCTCTGAGACCGGGATCCAGACCAACTTTACTGTCATACGTAAATACCTGATAGGAAGGGGTTCATGATCTTGGGTGGCGGATTCACTGGAATCAAGCTGTCCAGGTTTACCAAGGAAGCCGCTGTGGGGCCCAGGAAGGACTCAGGTGTCCGGCGAGGGCTGGAGGCAGCCAGGCTATCTCCGAGACGTGACAGGTCGAATAGCTCAGGACTGCCGTCCCCTCGCCCATTCACGTTCATCTGACCTCCATCCATGGCCTCATCATCAAACAGATCCCCGTCTAACAGCGGAAAAAAGAACGAGTTCTGACATTGCAAGTGTGTGTGATGCACAGAACCACAATGAGAGCAGTAAAATAAATGTATTGTTTACCTGAGGGGCTTCCAGCTCGGGGAGAAGGTTCCCTGACAGCTCCGTGCGCTGAAAATGGATCAACCCCAAGGGCGGCTATAAAAATACAATTTTATTTATTATTTTAGATATGTAATTTATGTAGCTTCTCCTGTTTAGCTGAGCTGTATGAGTGCACGTGTCACCTGTGTGAGCAGGGAAGGCCCATTCTCGGTTGCTGTGCGGGTCGTCCCAGGGGTCAGATGGGGGCTCCCATGGTGGAGGGGGGCTGCGGGGAGGCGGTGCCATCCAGGGAGGATCTACTCCGGAGGTGCTGCCTTCTTTAGTAACAGAGAGGCGAATTAGAGAGAGAGGCTCCTGTTCTAGCATGTGAACAGAACAAACTGTACTGTAAACATGAATGAGGAGGTTTGTTTCAAACACTACACTGTCCGGTATATCCATTTCTGAAAACACCTGAAATGAATCAGGCTGCAAATGTTTCTAACCTCAAAGAATACACATTTTATGACTCTAATTCACTACATATTATTTACAACTTGGTGCTTAAACACTCCTGTTTTGATCATGGTAAGGTAACTCAAGGCTCACCCATGGGGTCTGTGCTACCAGGACGAGCAGCTGCATTATTCCATCGGGGGTCACCAGGAGGCGGTTGGAAAACATCTACCAGGTCCATGAAGGCAGTCTGACCACAAAAACAAGAATAAGAACTGTGTCAGTTTAATATTTTGCTTCAACACTCATAGGGATAGTTCTGTAATCAATGACAAAGTGATTGTTGAATGTAAAGGTCCCATATTATGCTCATTTTCAGGTTCACTGTATTTGTATTTTGTGTTTCTACTAGAACATGTTTACATGCTGTAATGTTCAAAAAACTTTTATTTGTCTCATACTTTCTGACTGAATATCCCTGTATTAACCCTCTATCTCAAACGCTCCATTTTAGCTCATTTCAACAGAATTACGTTGCTAGGCAACAGCTTAGGTCCATGTTTACTTCCTGTCAGCTGATGTCATTCAAATACACTGCAACTGGATATAAACTGGGACACATTTAGAATGTTTACATTTATGGTGTATATATTGTATATTGTGACATCACAAATGACGTCTTGTTTAAACGCAAAAAAACACGATGGCGACGGCTAAAATGCTGAACTCGAGGCTTCAAAACGGTAGTCCACAAACTAACGGGCGAAGTCACGGTGACTACGTCCCTTTCTTATATACAGTCTATGATCAAGACATGACCTCACCCTGAGTCTCGACCCAACCATCCCACCGTACACGACCCTCATTCAGTCTTTCCTGAATCCTCTAGCCATTCAAATAAACTACTTTATACCTTACAAATGACCTTACATGGTCTTTGTTAGTGAATTAAATAAAAAAATCAGGTTTGGGATTCTCACAGTGTGTTTTAAGGTATGAGATGTAAAACCTGCCTATCATTATCATAAGGCATTAATAATTTAGATTTTGGTCCTTGCATGAGAAAAAACATTGTGAACGACAATGTGTGGTCATATTTCATCGCCCCCATTGAGATATCCCATAGCCCAACATTTCATACCCCGCCTTTAGGCTTCATGTCCCGTTCGCTGTCCTCCAGAGCTTTCTTGAGCATCATCTCCTCCCCTTGGCGACTGAGTTGTTCCTGTCAACAGATAAGAGACACATGGACGCCGTTGGGCATGACAGCTTCCGGCAAAGTTCCCATATTGTTACATCATACTATATTTATGACTCTCAGCAACTGCTCACAAGCACAAAAGCCAGCTTGTGTTTTTTCCTAGGCAGCGTATGACCCAGTTATAGATGGGTGCAATGGGTGCAAACCAGAAAATTCTGCGGTCAGAGAGAGGAGAGAGCAGAGCATCGGTGTGATCTCTAACAGAGCAGCTCTATTGTGGCAGAGCGAGAGAGGGAAAAAGACAAAGAGAGCCAGACAGGGAGAGAGGTGGAGTAAAAATGTTGCATGAGATAACGCAGCAGAGTAATAGGTTTTAGGGGTGTCGCGATATACCGGTATTGATGATAAAACCTTTATATTTAAAAATTTAAATATTGATATCATGTTAATAATACACATATGATAATCCAGCGCCTCTTAAATCATGCTTTTGTACAGTTATGGTTACAGACTCTCTCTCCACCTCCCTATACTCATAGTTTAAGTGTAATTCATTTGCCAAAAAAGAGACAAAACGCTGATCGCATTATTATGTTTTTGGACTTCCAATTTTCTATAGATATCGCAGTAATATTTTTATTAGGGCTATCAATCGATTCAAATATTTAATCGTGATTAATCACATGATTGTCCAAAGTTAATTGCAATTAATCGCAAATTAATCTTGTATTTTTTATCTGTCTATCTTAAAGGGAGATTTGTCAAGTATTTAATACTCTTATTGGAAATCAATTAACAACACAAAACAATGACAAATATTGTCCAGAAACCCTCACAGGTACTGCATTTAGCATAAAAATATGCTCAACTCATATCATGGCAAACTGCAGCCCAACAGGCAACAACAGCTGTCAGTGTGTCAGTGTGCTGACTTGACTATGACTTGCCCCAAACTGCATGTGATTATCATAAAATGGGCATGTCTGTAAAGGGGAGACTCGTGGGTACCCATAGAACCCATTTTCATTCACACATCTTGAGGTCAGAGGTCAAGGAACCCCTTTGAAAATGGCCATAACAGTTTTTAGACGACGTTTGGAGCGTTATTTAGCCTCCTTCGCGACAAGCTAGTATGACATGGTTGGTACCAATAGATAGATTCATTAGGTTTTCTAGTTTCATATGATGCCAGTTTCTTCACTTTAGCTCAAAGCTTAACTTAGCTTTAAAACTGAGTCCGCTACAACCTCCGAAAGATCGATTGGGAGATGATTACCTACTACAATAAAACAAATCAAAGGTAGGAACACACTACATTATTTAAAGTCTAGCAGCTTCAAAACAAAAAGTGCCTCTTTGCCCCCCAGTAACTCCCAGCAACCCTACCTGCTGGTGCTGCTCCTTGCTAATGCTCAGAGCTAACTGGAACTGGGTGTCCTCATCCATATCCAGTGCTGCGGGTGGTGCAGGTTGGACCGGCTGTGAGGGAGGTTAACCAGGGAGGGAGTTGCAGTCAGTATTTGGTCAACAAAAATGTGAATAATGCTCAGACAAACTCACAGTGCATTGCATGCAGTTCTACAGGTGTCCCGGCAGAGTAAAAGGGTCAAACCCTTTCCCTGACACCACAACAGGAGAGTGTTTGACATGAGTATCTCACACTACTGAACTACGAGGAGAGATTTAATGGTTAGTGGAACAGAAGGATGAAACCTCGTTGGATTAGTCGCTGGAAAAAGTTACATGTCCTTTTGCTGTTCAGAAGTGAGGGAGAGTGAGTAGTACATGCAGCTGTTTCTCAGAAGGGCCCAGACTGGCAACAGGAGATGTGCTATAGAAGGCAAAGGATGCAAAGGGAGAGTCATCCCTGTGTCCCAGCATACTTGTACCTTCTGGGTGTCCTCCTTGCTGAGTGTCATAGCGATCTGGAGCTGGGTCTGCTCATCCATATCCACTGTAGGAGGCCGCTAGGGTCAAGCAGGAAGGATTAGGAAGAAGACTGATCAAAAGGGAAGCTTGATTTTGCTTGAGTGATTCTTAAAGAAATCTAATGATTTTAAGGTGATTTAGAGTAGAGGAGTATCAGCTGTGCACTATAATATATTCCCATAGTAGCCGAGCAGAATCACAGAGGGCAACAGCTGCCCTTGCCGTAGAGACAGGGACGGGCTGTGGATGCTTATAGGAGTGGATCAATGCACACATCCTGTCTGGCTTCTCACTCTCTCACTCGCAGCCTCCTCACTCTTCAGCACACCGTTTCGTCAAAGAGCCATTATTGACCACATCAGAGACAGAGTTGATGATATCACTTTCTGGGAAATGGTGGCCGACTAGGAGTGCTTCACCCGCCATGACAGATAGTGTTTGCGAATGTGTGTGTTTAATGTTTTACTGCAGCGTTACAACATGTCATGTCAGCAGCAGTAGGGCGGCTAAATAGCCTCTTTCTGTCAGGCGCATGTGCTGTAGGGATGAGAGGTTTGTGTGTGTGTGTGTGTGTGTGTGGGTGTGTGTGTGTGTGTGTGTGTGTGTGCGTGAGTGCGTGCGTGCGTGCGTGCGTGCGTGCGTGCGTGCGTGCGTGCGTGCGTGCGTGCGTGCGTGCGTGCGTGCGTGTGTGTTAGAGGTACCTGTTCACTTTCCTCCTTGCTCATAGCCAGGACCAGCTGCAGCTGCAGCGCCTCCTCTCCACTGGTGGTGGGCCGAGCTTGCTCCATGTCTGGAGCAATTCGAGGGGAGGAAGAGGAGGCTACGGGGACAGAGGAAGAGCAGGGAGGATTGGGTGTTAAGCGTAGACAGAAACATTAACAGATGGAAAACAAAGAGAGAAACACTTTAGGCTGATTTTTAAAGCCAGAAAAGAGCTGGCACTCTTTGTGCATGTTAATGTTTTTTTTTCCACTGCTCGTTGTTTAGGGCCTTCGCTGGCATCGCTTGCCACGGCCTGCCTGCACTGAGAACAATGGTGCGCCTGTGTGGAGAGTTAGGGTGGTGGAGGGGCAGAGGAATGGACGGGTTGGAGTGGGGCCCACCTTATTACCCCTGAATCCTCTGGGTGGGTTCCAGGACTCAGGTCCAGGTTTGGAGGAGGGGATGTTTGGGGGGTGCTGGCAGTATACCAGTCTGGGTATCAGGCTGTGGGTCACGGGGCTAAAAGAGGGGAAGTAGGCCACACGTTGGCAAAGTCGGGTCTCAGAAACCAATCATTTCCAGTGTGCTGCCCCTCAATATCACGCGTCTGAGCTGGAATGCGTGTTGGCAATTAGCTGCTGGCAACCTCTTGACCCCCACCCACGCCATCCATCAGCATTCTGTCCAACACCATCCAACCATCCAAATCTCCGAGAGATCCACCCAGCCAGGGCAGAGCAAGGAAATTGCAAAAAATAAAAAAGCTTGTATGTACATCACACATGTGGGGTCTCTCTGGAAGTTTTCCTTTCTGGATAAAGACCAAGTCATTCTAATTACTCGCCATGATTGTCAGAGTGTGAAATTGTTATGGTTTTCCAGCCTGAGAGATGCCTCAGTCTGATAAACTGAGGATTTAAACTTAGCATGTATATGTTTTTCTGCGTATAGAACTGCACAATTAATCAGAATTTTATCGAAATCGCAATATGGCCAACTGCAGTTTTCAAACGGCAGGAGGCGCAATATTTGTTAAAGGTGAAATGTGTGTAAAAAATGCCATTTTAAATTTATTATTGTGGTGCTGTAGAGACGTCATCATATTCTACAGACTGAAGAAAAAATCTTTGTTTGGTACAAATCCCCGCAAAAATCACACTATAATCACTTTAATGTTTTTTTTCTATGAAAATGAAAATAATGATGTAAAAAATATAATTCTCTCAAATATCACAAATCATATCACAATTGCAACGTTAGTCAAATTAATTGCAATTAGATATTTTCTCAGAATCGTGCAGCCCTACTGCGTATTGTAAACCATGCTCCTTCGTGGACGCAAGCCCCCAGGAAGAGCGCAATTTTCGTAGTGGCCAAACGGCGGTACTACAACTTCCGTTTCAGTCACGTGATGCCATTGGGCCCAAAAAATACTTTTTCCCGTAGACTTACATTGGGAAAGAGACGTCTGTATTTCTGTCTGTTTTTTTTAGGGGAATCAACTTCCCAGTACGAACACTTGAATAGCTCTTATTTAAATCATTAGGTCCTAAAAGTTGTAAAATGCACTGATAGCTGAATCCAGAGTTATTTCCCTTCCTCCGTTCATGTGAATGAGACCCGGACTGAGGCTGGAGCGAGGACTGCAAGGCGGAGTTAGCAAGCCCCGTGACCCAGTGACCGAGCCATGTGACCGAGCGGACGCTACTTAGCCTGCTCCATGGGCCCAACGAATGCGGAAGATCGCCGGAAGACCCGGGTACTTTTCCACTCGGAAGTCGTTCATACGCCACTGAGCAGCTTTCATAGGAATGAATGGGGCCCCGCCTCCAACTCTGTATCCAGTTCCCTTTATACAGTACATCCATGCGTGGACGTGGTAACTGTTCGCCACATGTTTCCACTGGCACACGTTCCGACCCAGAAAAGTATGCAAGGAACTTGAATAAAGTGGAAAATGTATTATTGGAGGAAAAGGACTTTTGAGGGATTATTGGAAATAAAACAGATACCAGCTGTGGGCACGTCTCTGTTTACAGCATGAAACAGGCCTCAGACATCATGAAGCCACAGCTCTGCTGCTGAATAACACCTTCTAATAAACACCACACAGACCACACAAAGTATATGGTATACACCAGTCATACCACATCTACCACACACAGCTACTCCACAATATGTTTTTCAAGGGTGTTGACAGTAGTTGATAAGTCAATGACATCAGATGTCCTTCACTCTCACAGAAGGATCACTCAGGTCGTATATTATCAGGCCACCTGACCAGTAGCGTAAGAGATTGTACAGTAAAGTAAACAACATGGCCTCCAGTTGTGGTTTCACATTAGATTGAGACAAGCACAAACAGGGCCTCCTCTCTTTTGTAAATCCAGTTTAGCTGACGTGACTGTAAACAGGAGAATGACAGGAATGCAGATGTCCAACCGTGAAGCGAAGCCGAAACACCGTAGGACAGACAGAACAAGCCATTCATTAACACTCATCAAGGCTTAAACGTGCGGCGGTTATTCAAATCTACCTCAAAGGGAAACCACAGGTGAGAACTGACTGATGAACAGATCTCATAAACTGGGCAGAGAGTATAGAGATATGTGACTGACAGCGTCTCCATGAATTGAAAAAAATCGGAGAAACTCGTGACCTGTCATGTGTGCATTCCAGACAAATGACAGGTCACATGCCAAAGAAAATATTCAGATAAGTGTGTAGATGTTCCTGCTAACTCACAGTGAAACGAGGATGGCGAGCCTCTGCACCTGCCAGGCTCATCCCCGTAGACCCCCGCCGAGCTGGGCTGGCTGGTGCGACGCCCCGGGTACGGAGGAGGCAGCGACCCGGAGCCTGAGCCGCCGCTGGCCCCCGCCATGCGCGTCTTGGTCTTCAGCGCCTGGCTCCTCTCCTTCTTCAGCTTCTCCTCGTCCTTCAGCAGCGTCACCAGGTGCTTGGCCTTCTCCCGGACGTTGACTCCCTGGTCGCGTCCATCTCGGTCCAGGTACTGGAAGTCTCTCAGCGTCTGGATGGTGTAAATGTTCTCGCGGCACTCGTGGGCCACGCGCTCTGACCCGTTTTTTATCAGGTAGTCCAGCAGGGTCAGCGCCTTATAGACGTGGCGCCAGTTTTTACCGCTGTCGTTGAGCCGCTTCCAGATCATACCCATGACCTCGGTGAAGGCCACGACGTTGAAGGACAGGTCTGCGATTTCAGACATGAGCGAGCTGGGGGGACCCCAGGGGTCGTTGGAGGTGGCCTCTCGGACCTTGATCTCGGCCTCCGTGAAGTTGCTGACCATGTTTTTCATCTGCCGGCGAAGCGATGAAGTCTGCATGATGGCGGCGGTGTTTCACAGGTGGCAAGAGATAAAATCTAACAGCAGGCCAGCCCACTGCGTTGCCTCAGGCGACTGCGACTCGTTAGAGATCAGCTCAGTGGAAAAATGCAGTGAAGTCGACCTCCAGTTGAGAACTTCAGTGACGTCCACAATGTTTCTACTGGAAAGAAAAGATAAATGTCAACACTCTTATTTCAAATATTCACAGATAACACACACACCACCATCTCCTTTTGTATGCTGTTACTAACAGCACTGCAGCTGAACTCTCACACATTTTTTCACTAAGTAATTGTGTTTGGAAGGAGAGAGAAACAACTCCCAGCGATGTGAAACACAACACCTGCTGGGCTCGGTTTCCCCTGAAACAACTTGAAGAGATTCTATGAGTACATTTCTCCTGAGTAAGCGGTGACCAGCTGGACGGCTATTTCCTTAATTCAATTTGACAAAATATTTTTTTCCTTTCCCTGAAAAGCAAATATTAGTTTAAACCAAGGGGACTTCAACCCAACCTGCCGGTGTGGAAATGTGTTTTACCTTGGAGTGAAACTGGGAAGGGGAGGGGGGGGAGGGTTTCACCTCCCCTGTTATTCTGACCTGATTACATCACCACAGCAGCAGTGGGGCGTCGCAAAACTGTAACTCCTACACAGATACACATACAGTAGTCCAGTGGTTCCCAACCTGGGATCTGGGCCCAACAGGATTTCTCTGCTCTGAGGTTGTCAAAATTAGATTTGCACATGTAAAACTAAAATCATAATAACACACTTACTGATAATTTATACAAAAGTCTGTATCTGTAAGACAATAATATCGCGATTATTTTTAGTAGCGCAATGATGTTGGAAGTTACAGGGACTGTTATTAAAGTAAAGTGCATAATAAAGTTACATTTTTGTACTCCGATTTTATACATATGGTGGTATGTTTATTATAATATCAGTTTTCGTAAAATTAAATTTAAAAATTGCAATATATCGCCTTGCTTACATTGAATCGTAACCCCTGTATCATGATACATTGTATCGCCAGATTCTTGCCAATACACAGCCCAATTTACGTATCTAAAAAGATGCTTCAATCCAATTTGTTGGCGTTTAGCCTTTCAAAAACAACTTTTTCACTGCGGTCAAAAACCTGTTTGCTCTCCAACAACAAAGGGAGGCCCGCACCTGTATTAACGGGGCAGTCTAGCAGCAATCTAACAACACCATGAATTACATTTATTTAACCGAGATAACAAAAAATCTATTTCGGGTTTCACACTATTATAGTCAATTAATTAAGTTGTTACAAAAAAAGATCATATTGTGTATCTGCATTCAGTTAGCAGTTTTATTTTTCTTTTAAGGGTGATGACGTCGGAAAATATGGCGGCTTTTATTTTGATGTCTTAGTATTTCTTTCGTCTGCTGTTTAGTTTGCTGTTTTTCATGTCACATTAAGACATCAAGACAATTTGAATGCACAGCGCCGCATCTTATCACTTCGCCCTGGACATTGGACTGCTTTTATCGAAACACTGAGTCACTTGTACCGATAACTCTCCACCCCCAGATCTGTCTCATCTGTTTAACTAAGAATTGAGATGCATGAACACGAAGGATCAATCCCCTTCACTTAACAGTCAAGTGCTGTGTCATGAGGAAGCATTTCAAAAATATTTTTAAAAAGTTGGCATGAGATGAGAGCTTTAAAATGCTTGATATCTAGAGAGAATCAGTGAAATATTGAATATGACAAAACTGATTTATAACGTGTGTAAAATAAAGCCATGTTGATATTGTAATAAAGGAAGTAAACTAAAATATATCTCTCCAATGTGTCATTGTCCAGGCTCACCGCCTTCCTACAGAGCCCAGTAATAAAACTGTCAATCCTATTTTAGTTCCTCTTTGTGAGTTGATATTAGTGTAACTGATTATGTTAAATGGGAATAACGTCTCATATCAATCGCAGGCCCCTGAATTGAATCGAATCAAATCGTATCGTGGCAGACTTTGTGATATCAGCG
The DNA here is from genome assembly GCF_015220745.1 of Sebastes umbrosus. NCBI lineage: Eukaryota > Metazoa > Chordata > Actinopteri > Perciformes > Sebastidae > Sebastes > Sebastes umbrosus. The sequence continues at coordinate 24,774,379 of NC_051282.1, read as the reverse complement.
AGTATCGTATCGTCAGCCAAAGAATTGATATAATATCTTATTGTGTTGAAACTTGTGATTTACGCCCCTATTAAAAACCTCTTTAGGCTGTGGGCATACTAGGAATAAAAGGTGGCGGCACTAAGTCGGCGTGTGTATAATATCAGTCATACTAGCTTCCTGCTGTAAATAGATGGTGAAGTGGCAGTAAGAGACTAAATGCTCATGGCTCAGATGACCACAGGTTAAATCTCAAGTGGTGACTAATGCGGGCCATTCAGTCCCATTATCTCCTGATGCCTGTTGGGGTCCCTCGGCTGTGAGAAATATAAAACCAGATAGGCGGGTTTAAAATGTGTCCTTCCTGTAACTTCCTGTGAATGAAAGATGGAGGTTTTAATTCAGGAGAGATCAAAGAGTGGCAATAAAACCAGGTTTCTAATCCAATCTGGATGCCTCCATTACTGCTGTACTAACACCTTTAATGAAGATAACTTATGACACAAATTACTCTCACATAACTCAGACTGATAGGGAGGAGAGGGAGGCAGCATTACGCACAGAAATATTCCTTCAGCAGAAGTCTTTTCCTAACTAAAATGAGCATTTCTCACACAGCCTGAGTATAACTTGTGACCTTGACATGGTGACACACTGGACTGACTTTTCCAAGGTGTCTGTTTTCTACTTTTAAGTTATTAAATTCTTCTGTAAAGCTTCTTTTCTTGTTTGAAAAAAAAAAAATCGAGCAAAGCGTAAAATAAGCCCAAAAATCTTTATAGGCTACTTATAACCTCCTGAGACCCAGCCCATTGACATGTGTCCTCTGTAGTGGACATTTTATCCACATGCATATCCTTTTACTCTTTTGACTTACTTTTTTTAATCAAGTTGAATGTATTCTTGGTTTAATATCACTCTACAGCCATAATCTGTTCTTTTTTTTTTTGGTCTTTTCACACTGAAATGGTCCTGTGGTCCACTACAATGGATATGCTGTAAATAAAAAATAAAGTTTAAAAAGCCTAAATTGTGAGATTTTCTTTTAACCCTAAATAGGAAAGGAAATCACACAAAAAAAGTAATTGGAAGACTTTTTTTTTACTCGGTTCCCAGGAGGATACAGGAAGCAGACTGTTCCCAGATCAGGCCTTCAATGCATCGCCCAGGTAGGTTTTATTATGCCCTCCAGATGTGTGTGGAAAAACACTGAAAACAGCTGGATGGAAATGAAAAAACGCGTAAAAGGGTCTCAACTTGTGTCCTTTTTGTCCCACAGCAGGACGCCAGTGTGTGGAGCCATTATTCTCATGCACGTTGCGTCAAAACAGGCTGATCTGGTAGGTGAAGTCTGCGACCGTGACTCAGCTATTGTATGCCGAGTTTAAAAGTTGAAACCTCGACAGAATAAAAGCAGTAAACCGCATCGAGCCCAGCTCTGCTTCCACTTTCCCCGTCTTACCTTCATGTCATAACGCGTCAGTGGGGTCCCAATTTCGGCTGGAGGAAGAAACGCCTCCGCCTCTCGACATATCCTGGAGCTCTCCGACAGAGAAAGGAACCAGAGTTTCAAAAAAAGAAAAAAGAAAAACACAGCCTGTATTCAGAGCCTGTGTGCTCAGAATGAATCAGGAACTAACGCGTTAAAGGTGCTGTTGTGTTGTCAAACTTAGTTGTGTGTGTGTATATCACATATCCAGCCCAGGGCTTGCAGATGGCACAGCCCCCCTCCCAAAAACACACACAGTGAAAATGGATGGAGAGGGAGAGAAGAGGGAGGGAGAAGAGGAAGAGGAGGAAGAGGAGGAGGAGGGAGGCTCGGTGCATGCAGAGTCAGACTTAACCCTTTCACTGCCTGATGGAAAACTAAACATCTGAGCTCACTGGAGCAGGTGATCACTGGCTGAAGGATCACACACAGGATCAGAGCTGCAACGATTAATCGATTAGTTGTCAACTGTTAAATCAATCGATTTTGATAATTGATTAATTGGTTTAAGTAGAAAAAAAAGTCAAAATTCTCTGAATCCAGCTTCTTAAATGTGAATATTTTCTGGTTTCTTTCCTCCTCTATGACAGTAAACTGAATATCTGAGCTCATTGGAGCAGGTGATCACTGAAGGATCACACACAGGATCAGAGCTGCAACGATTAATCGACTAGTTGTCAACTGTTAAATTAATCGCCAATTATTTTGATAATTAATTAATTGGTTTGAGTAGAAAAAACAGTCAAAATTCTCTGATTCCAGCTTCTTAAATGTGAATATTTCCTGGTTTCTTTACAGTAAACTAAATATCTTTGAGTTGTGGACAAAACAAGACATTTGGGAAACACTGATCAACATTTTTCACCATGGTATAGACCAAACAACTAATTGATTAATCAAGAAAATAATCAACAGATTAATCAACAAAGAAAATAATAGTTAGTTGCAGCCCTATACAGGATTGTACCGCACAGACATAAATAATAATTACAGACTGTGTGGTGTAAACGGAGACACACTGTTAGGGACAAATCAGACAAATCTGCTAATATCTCATATCCTAAAGAACAACAGTGATCTTATATTACATTTCAGTCACTGTGCAAAAGTAATTTAATATCTAAATATTACTGAAACTACACAGGCAGACACTTTTTATATATATATACTTTATTTTTTCCCCTTTTTTTCGAGGTTGTTTTCATATATGCAATTTACAGTTCGTTATTACAATAGTTTATAAACCAATTTCTAAGTAATTGAGCTTAGAAACAAACACAGGTAGAAACTTATGGGATATTAGTTTTGCACTGGGTGTGAAAGCAATTACCATAAAATGTAGAGCTGCAACGATTAATCAGTTAGTTGTCAACTATTAAATTAATTGCCAACTATTTCGATAATCGATTAATCGGTTTGAGTAATTTTTTAAGAAAATAAAAGTCAAAACTCTGATTCCAGCTTCTAAAATGTGAATATTTTCTGGTAGTAAACTGAATATCTTTGAGTTGTGGACAAAACAAGACATTTGAGGACGTCATCTCGGGCTTTGGGAAACACTGATCGACATTATTCACCATTTTATAGACCAAACAACTAATCGATTAATCGAGAAAATAATCAACAGATGAATCGACGATGAAAATACTTATTAGTTGCAGCCCTAAGCGGGATTGTACCGCACAGACAAACAACTAAATTACAGACTGTGTGGTGTAAATGGAGACACACTGTTAGGGACAATCTGCTAATATCTCATATCCTAAAGAACAACAGTGACCTGTGACTGTGCAAAAATCAGTCCAAGTAATTTAATATTTAAATATTACAGAAGAGGGAGAAACATTTTGGGATATTATAGTTTTGCACCAGGAGGTAAAAACAAATGTAAATCTACGAGTGAGCACCACAGGGCCGTTAAATTTCCCATATAGAGCTCTGCTGCCTGGTAGCTCTTCCTAGCAGAGTGAGTGAACGTCCCAGAGGGTTTCAACAGCGGACCGCATTTCCTTTGCAGCAGTTTCATCATTGCATCTCTGCTCTTTACTTATTTATCACAGCTAATGGGGATGTTCTCTGAAGAAGTCACATATGCGCTTATGCATTATACAAGGCCTAAATCTGTTTCTGTATTATTTACCTTGGCTTGGATTCAGTTAAAAAAAGTGCAATGTAATCTATGTCTGCGACTACAAGCTGTCTATATGGAAGTGCAGCAGAAGGATCATATCGTGACGTCGGGTGAGTAATGATTAGCTAAAGCTGAGGAGGGAGAAGCAGCAGTAGAAGCAGAGAGCAGTGGGCCTTGTGGCTGGTTGACTGAGCAGGATATACAGGAAATACCAGCTCCACCTTGAAATAACAAAGGCACGACGCTCTCTTGGAGATGACACACGGGTAAAGTGTAGAGAACTCACAAGTTCATCAAGGAGTTAACCTGCCTCTTAAACAGCTAGTTCACACTGACGGGTCACATAAGGCTGTAGTGTGGGAGTACACATTTATTAACTTGTTGAAGCCTTGTTTGACTTTCATGTGATCAGGTTAGTCGAGCCCAACTTCATATATGTCCTCCGGCCCTCCTCCTCCTCTCGGTGTCTTTATTTCTCCTGAAAACAGATGCCTGAACACTCTTTGTTTCCCAACAAAGGCCTGATGAGGTCAATGCAGGCGAGGTCTGGGAAAACAGAGAGGGGGAGGAGGAGAGAGGACTGATCAACACCACCAGCCTGCTACTGAACACCAGTGACGTCACACAGGACAGGAAATCTCACTTCTTGAGTGTTTGTGTGTGTAAAAAAAAAAAAAAAGAACAACATGAATGTGTGAAATCACTTTCTGTCCACTGGAGGATCCTGTTTCTAAAACTTCCCTGTGTGGAATCGGTCTCTCTTTGCTTCCCTCTAGTGGTTGTAAGTTTGTTTTCTGGTGTTTTCATCTGGTTGCTTCTGGGATATTAAACAGTACATTATTACCAAGATCCCCCGGGGCTCCAGGATCACTCCACATCAGTTGGTCCTACTTCATTTTCTTATGTTGACTTGACTTTATTGCAATTTTGTTTTTAAATCTGTTGTTTGTTCTTTTATGTGAAACTTTTTTATGCTGCCGTAAGAGATTTTGAATCTCAATGGGAAATATTCCTGGGTGGTAAAATAAATAAATAAATAAACAAATAAATAAATAAATAAATAAATAAATAAATAAATAAATAAATAAATAAATAATAATAATAATAATAATAATAATCTGATTAGAAATTTGCACCACTAAAGTACAATATCAACTATAATGGTTCCTTTTGACAAATTTAGTTTAGTATCATAGAAAAATTCACATTTACACAGTTGAGAAGCTAATACCAGTGAATTTGGGGAATTTTTAAATAAAAAAGACTTGCAATGTATAACTATGTTTTCATTAGTGTATTATCACCTGAAACTAAGTATTGTTGTGTTTTCGTTAGCTTGGACTGAGCCCTTCATATCTTCATAGGGAGCAGATCCTCTTCACGGAGTCTGCCATGTTGCACCGCCATGTTTCTACAGTAGCCCGGAAGTGCCAAACCGTGCCACCGCCAGCCGCCGTCTGACTTCTGTTGCTCCCAAAATAGTGTTATTATGATAAGGATGGCCTCTGAGCAAGGCGAATGGCGGTACCACGGTTTTGCAATTGGCGGCTCACATTACCACAGTTTCACAAGCGTGTCAGAGAACTACGGTGGCCTTCAGGTAACGTAAAAACCTGAAAGTCTCTCTCTAGAGACAGTGTTTGGTTTGTCCGTTCTGGGCTACTGTAGAAACATGACGGAGCAACATGGCGGACTCCGTGAAGAAGACCCGCTCCGTATGTAGATATAAACGGCTCATTCTAAGCTAACGAAAACACAACGGTTATTATTAGTTTCAGGTGATTATACACTAATGAAAACATATTCCATTTCTGCTAATTTATCCCCGAAATGTTACACACTGTTCCTTTAAGTCTGTTGTTTGTTCTTTAATGGGAAACTTGTTATGCTGCCGTCTTGCAAGACTCCCTTGAAAAAGAGATTTTGGATCTCAATGGGAAATATTCTTGGTTATTATTATTATCATTTAAAAAATAATAATAATAATAATAATAATTTGGTTGAGAAATTTTCCACACTAAAGTACACTATCAACTATAACAGTCCCTTTTGACTCTGTGTCAGAATATTATACTGTGCTCATTTGGCTTGCATTTTTTCTGTGTATCAAATAATTTCAGTTTATACAAAACCAGCAAATATTCACATTTGAGAAACTTATACCAGTGAATTTGGGGAATTTTTGCTTTAAAAATGACAATAAGTGCATTCTCTGTGGCAGCAATCAGCCTTCTCTTTCTGTACGACTGCACATCCAACCCACTCTTCAGGTTGCCAGAATAACACTATTATGTGGGTTGATCATTCAGAGCGGCCTTGGTTTGTGCAAAGGATGGTTTTGATGGAGAAAAAGCTGCAGTTATTCAGTATGTTCTCACTCCTGCAATCAACTGACAAAGAACAGTTCAAATGAGCGTTAAAATCAGGCGAGGTTTGACATGTCCTTCAGCTTTCACACTGACTAAACCTTCATTCTCAAATAGCAGATCTATTGACGCAAATGAATGCATTAGTTTGATTCACTATAGAGCAAATAAAATCAGATTGCATCGCAGACTTTATGAGTCTAAGAGCAGAAGGGTGAGCTGTTTCTCTGGCCTTGACCCTGAGAGAGTCGTGATCACTGCAGAAATCAATGAGGTTTGCGAGTTGCTGCTCATAACAGCCTCATGAATAACTTCATCCCAGATGCACAGTTATGTCAGGCTGCGCAGGCACGTACTGTATTTTCAAGTGGCTTCTGTTATAGGAGAACACTGTGTGGTGGTTACATGAAAATACAGCACATAAAAGAAACAGGCCACAATATATAACTAGAAAAACAAATGAATATTGTCACCATGACAGCATTGTTAAAGAGGAGAATGAACACAATTAGTGCTCAGGCCACCAGTGACCATGACAACAGGGATTTGGGGCAGTTATCTGGGCACTCTGTCCATTAGTCCATTCATCCATAATGAGACAGGAGGGAACACCTGGACGTGAGCTGCTAAAAATAGTACATTAGGTCTCAATATCAGAATGCTCTTTTTACAAGGGACAAAATGTTCAAAAGCATAATTTAAAGAAGATTTTCATTTAAATTAATTGAATTATCTATCGCCAAATGAGGTAACACAATGGTGATTGAGCCTAAAGGCCCATGGAAGTATAGCAATATTTATATATTTGCAGTATTATGAAATTAATGCACTGGTCCAGCCATGTGCTATTACAGAGTATAACTCCTTATATAATATGACATTGCAGTACCATCATTCATTTATGGGCATGTCTGAAATGCACAGAAATAAAATAGAACAGAAGCACATATGACAATTAGAAATAGTTTTATTATAGGGTAATATAAATACAGTTAACATGTACAAAAAACAAAAACAAAATACAGTTTTCTCCATTGTAGACACAAAAAAATGGAACTATGCACATTTCTTTTGAAAACTTGAAGCTCATGTATGAACAAAAATACTCCAGATGGCTAAACTATGAGCACAACGCCATTGTTTTCACTCAAATAGAAATGCTAAATCAACCAAAACTTGATTTGGATCAAATTGCACCCATTTGGAAAAACCCCTCCCTCCATATTTCCAGACTCATCTCTTCAAAGGAAAACTACAACAAGAGGAGATCTTGTGCTGCTTTGTGCTTCTATAAAAGGAGCGTGATGTCTGGATGAGATGGTGACGCAGACGCCTGTGCGCTCCTAGCTGGTGTATATAAGAGGCGCCTCTCGGCTCTGTTTCGGAGCACACACATGGAGAAGCAACTGGGTTGGTAAGCTTTTAGCCTGCTTTGAAAGAACATGGAGATGAACGCAACTGAGAAGATTTACCTTCCCGTTGATGGCATCCTCGAAATGTTCAGCTCTCTCACCGGGCAGCATCTTCACCAACCAGCTCTCACATCATCAGTACCACAGCTCCCAAAGGTCTCCAACATCTCCAAGACAAGCATCATCAAAACGGTTAAAGGACGTTTGAAGCAACAAGATAAAGACAGATCCCCCAGTTCTGGTAATAGGCAGGTCTCGACTGATCGACTCCCAAAAAGATCAGTGGACCTGCTGGAGCTGGGTCTCACCAAGCGCAGGAACTGTCACAGAGTAGTTGTGCTTGGTGCACCCAAAGTGGGTAAAACCAACATCCTGCAGAGGTTCCTGGGTAAAGACTTTGAGGAGCAATACGAGCCCACAACAGAGGACTTCCACAGAAAGCTGTTCCACATCGGAGGAGAGTCTTATCAGGTGGATCTGCTGGATGCAGCCAGTGAGAGAGACTTCCCAGCAAAAAGGAGGCTATCCATACTGACAGGTGAGCATCAATCAATGCAATAACGATGCGATATGATACAACCTTATTGTCAGTTTGCACTGAAATTCATTTTGCATCCATTAGGCAGCCCGGTTAAATGTAGGGACTCTGAATCGCCTCATTTAAAGGTCCCATATTATGCTTATTTTCAGGTTCATACTTGTATTTTGTGTTTTTACTAGAACATGTTTACATGCTGTAATGTTCAAAAAACACATTATTTTCCTCGTACTGTCTGCCTGAATATACCTGTATTTACACTCGGTCTGAAACGCTCCATTTTAGTGCATTTCAAAGGAATTGCTGTCAGCTGATGTTACTTACATATATTGTATATTTGTGACATCACAAATGTACAGAAATCCTAACGGCTTGTTTCAAACGCGCAATTTCTGAATACGGGCTGTGTGTATTTCTCCGTATATTGAGCGTTTTGATAGTTTAACAGTATTTATATAGCACTTAAACCTGCTTTATAATGTAAAAAACCTGAAAATCTCACTTTTGACAATATGTGACCTTTAAAACATGTACGGGATCAGAAGAGATGCTGTTGGCCAGTCTGAGCATACTCTTGTTGTGAGCTGCTTGAAAGGAGGCTGTCACAAGTTGGCCAATGACCTTCGCGCAGATTTTGATTTGGCTTTACAGTTTAGTTTTAAGTTTTACAGATATACTACTGAGCCAGGCTGTGCTGCAGTACAACAGGACACTCTGAATCACAGAACTGAAAAATAGAAAAAATAAGATGTTTAGAAATACTATGTTATAAGAGAGAAACTATGAAATGTATTGTCATTAATTAAATATTCTTTTCTCTCTCCCAAGGTGACACCTTCCTGCTTGTGTTCAGTTTGGATGACAGAGAGTCCTTTAATGAAGTCTGCCAGCTGCTCAACGAGATCAAAGCTGCCAAAGCAAAGCTGCTGAAATTAAAACGTCCCGCGAGAGTACCGGTGGTGATGTGCGGGAATAAAGCGGATCTGGAGGCGCAGAGAGTCGTGACTCGGTCGGAGGTGAAAGAAATCCTCGGTGAGGATGTGGCATTCTTCGAAACCTCTGCTAAAGACGGCACCGGGATGGAAGGTGCGTTCAGGGCCCTGGCCACTCTGGGTGGACTACCAGACGAGACGAGTCCGTCTCGGCATGAAATCATCTCCATCCTCAGCTACCAGTCGATGTGCATCGGGCAGCAGCGAGGCAGGAGAAGAGGCAGCCGGGGTCTCGGTGCACCCTGCGCCGCCATGGAGCCTCTGGCGCGCCGCCCGAGCTTCACCAGCGACCTGCGGCTGGTGCTGAGAACCAGCACCAAACACAGTAAACCCGAGAGGTGTCAGATTCAATGAATCGTGAGCCTTCTCCATAAAACCCAATTGCAGTAGTATGCTGCAATGTCATATTATGTAAGGAGTTATACTCTGTAATAGCACCTGGCTGGACCAGTGCATTGTTTTTTTGTACATGTTAACTGTATTTATATTACCCTATATAATAAAACTATTTCTAATTGTCACATGTGCTTCTTTTCTATTTTATTATAGTGCATTTCAGGCATGCACATAAATGAATGATGGTGTTCGTGGACATCATAAATCAATTCAAGTGATGATGCAAAACATGACCATGAGTGTGTGGGATAAAACCAAATGCAGTAGTATGCTGCATGTCATATTATGTAAGGAGTTATACTCTGTAATAGCACCTGGCTGGACCAGTGCATTAATTTTTTTTGTACATGTTAACTGTATTTATATTACCCTATAATAAAACTATTTTTTTTTAAACAATATTTTTATTGAATTTCACATTTATACATATATACATATATACACATACAGACAGACTAACAATATTAATAATTAAATTATACAATGAAATGTTTAGTCAGAATTTCAAAGAAAGAGAGACATGACATTTCATGTATTTCACTTATCTAATAAAACTATTTCTTAATAGTCATATGTGCTTCTGTTCTATTTTATTTCAGTGCATTTCAGACATGAACATAAATGAATGATGGTGTTCGTCGACGTCATAAATCAATTCAAGTGATGATGCAAAACATGACCATGAGTGTGTGAGAGGGAGGGAGGGAGGTGAGGAGAGGAGATGACTCACACCCACACCGCCCTGGAACGTCTTCTAGTATTTGTTAACAGACACGAGAGATTGTTCACATTTTAAATCATCCCACGACGCTGCGGATAACATCAAGGGGCCGAGGTGTTACAATGCCTGGTTAATAGCCTCCACACTCATGTGTCATCCTGGTGTTTCTACACAAAGAGTGAGAGTATGGTGTATAAATACTAAAGAGGGGGGAGGTGAGAGACAAATCAGCACCATGGAGAGAGCCCACTTCAAACTGAGCTCTACCGCTGAGTAGAGATGCAATTTATGTCCTTAAAAGCACAAGCACAAGCGTTTTCTTTCTTACACATCCAACCCACTCTTCAGGTTTCTTGGAAGAAACTATTACGTGGGCTGATTATTCAGAGCGGCCTTGGTTTGTGAAAAGATGGTTCGATGGAGATGGAGATGGAGCCTTAGTTATTAGAGCTGACAAAGTACTCGGTGCTGCTGTAGGATGTTAATGTTCAGTTCTCTTTCTAAACCCTCTCACTCAAATACCAGATTTATTGATGCAAATGAACGCATTTTGTGTTCTCAAAGCGAAGGTGATGTTTTACGTCCTGATAGTGATGTTCCCATCAAATGTCTTTATATAGTGGAAAATAAAACCAGACTGCAGTTGCTGAAGCTGAGCGAGGTGCTGCAGAGGACTCGTCACCAGCCCTCATGAATCATAGAGTGAGCTGTTTCTCCAGTTTTTGCCCCGAGAGCGTCGTGATCACTGCAGTGACTGTGTTCAAGTATTCAGCTCATAACAGCCTCATGAATAAACACTTCAACATGGTTCAAATGTGCACTTTTGAACTGACGACATCGGTAGGTGTTTATGAATCTCTCTGGCTGTAAGAGCACTTCAAAAGGCAATAGCTCTTACTAGAAAGCATACACAATCAGAGTTCATCACTTATGTTCTGTCCTGCGAGATTTTGATTTGTGGAGCAAGTTTAATTGAAATGTTGCTTATGAACGAGTCAGTGAATCTCTTTGATTAATAGACGTTGGCATGAATCTAAATCAATCTACATCTTACTGACTATCAAGGAGAAAAAAATGACACTAGATTTTATGGTCCATATTTTCTTTAAGGGGAGACACGACAGGCAAAAACATTGTTTTTCCATGTACTGGTCAATTTTGAGATTTTGGGCTATTTTGCTATCATAACATGTCTTCTTTCAGACTAGTGGAGAGAAAACATCCAAAATAAACATTTAGATTTTTATTTTACTACACTTTGTCTGTAGATTTCTCCTAAATTCACCAAAAGTTAGCATTAGATAATGCCACTTTTCCATATTTAAACATAGAATTTCAGAAAACTTGTAATACAAAAAAAATGCCTTTATGTAAGTTATCAACTGGGGAAGTTTCATGGTGATATCTATTATAAATTATTATAAAGTTTTTACCCTATTCACCTGAGGTGTCTTCCCTTGAAAAATGTATATATCTCTTTGTTTTTCCATATACTCAAGTTCTGAGACTGTTATTTGACTTTAGTTAGTTTAGTTTGTTGAGTTTATAAGCAGTGGTAGATTTCAAGAGGAATTTCCTTCAAAGATCTGCATCAAATACAACTGAACATTGTCTCTATTTTCTCCATAATTAGTGACGCATTATATATATTCATCTTCCCAGAAAGATTTCAAGGAAATAATTATGAAATTACAGACCAGTACCAGTACCATTTTTCTCCTATTAACCTATTTTAGTTTCGGCACAAGCAATAATTGCATGATAGCATCTCAAGGCTTTATGAAATATATTAACATCTAATGTTGTGAGTCTCATCCAAACCAGAGTGACAGAGTCAATATAATATAAAGGCCTGTTGGGCTGTTTTATTTCTCTATAAACAGGGTCAAATAAGGGACAGGTCCCATGACAAATAACAACAAAGTAACACTGAAGAGGAAAAACTCAATTAATACAATATGAAAAACGCCTAAAATAAGGAATTTAAATATTGATCATAAAACTTAAATAAGGCAGATTTGGCCGATAAATAAATATCTTTCCTGTAGGCTTAACCCACAAATCTTCTCTGGAGTTAACATTACTGTCATCGTGGGTTGGAGGTCCTCTCTGTTTGGTCTCTTTGTAGCTTCTGACTCATTTGTCTTTCCAGCTCCACCAGTAGAGCCGGCAGTATGCTGTCCAGTAAGGCCAGTCCGTCCCAGGAGCAGCGCAGACCTCTAATAGTAAAGAAAGAAGAGATTCAGACACTGCAGAGCTGCAACTAGTAGTTGATTAAGCGAGTAATTATAATTTTTTAAACAAAAATGACAAACATTCCCTGTTCCCAGCTTCTCAAATATGATATGATTTATATTTTTTATATTGTACTTAACTGAATATTTTGGGGTTTTACATGACATGAGTGAGTAATCTCTTTCATAGTAGTGAAAATGTAAAACTTTGAATTTAAGTACAGTAAAATGAGTCACCTGTCATCAAGAATGAGTCGTCCACTCTGCAGCAACTCTTTGACATCGCTGGACGAGCCAAAGACGTCATGGAGGCCCAGTTGAGGGCTGAACAGCTCCCAATGCTGTAAAATACAAGAAACATTATCAACATTATTACACGTCTCAAGATGTGCTGATTACTGAACATCATCTTCGCTGACGGGGAAGATTACAAAGAAACTGTGTTGATTAGAATATTATCCATTATTGCATTTCATGTAAGAGTCTCACCTTGTGATTAATGCCCTCTGTCATTCTCATTCCCATCACTAACACCTCCTCCAATCTGCCAGAGAAACATCTTTCATTAGAGAACTTTGCAGTGACGAGACGTTGATAATGACAAGGACAGGACACAGTGAGTCTGATAATACAGTTTCACAAGGACATGTCTGAAAGAACAAGCACATGTGCGGCAACCTCAAACTCTGTTTCTCACGTTGGGGATTTGCACATGGTAATGGCAGCTGCCCCGTGGTGTAATTATAACCAAATACACTCATTAAAAGACAACACTATTGCTTGTACAGTAAGTGCAACAGCTCACAGTTCAAGATGACTGAGTTGAATCCGCCTCCGTGTCCCATGTCCTCTCTGCTGGACCTCACGGATCCAGGCGTCAGGCGCCAGAGTCTGGATCCGGGCCTCCCGACTGACACCTCCCTCCCCCAGAGGGACAAACCGACCGTGTGCTCCTGTCACAGACAAAAATTTAAACTTTTCCACAAGTACAATATTCTTCGATCACTGCCTTCAATCTATATAGTATCTCACCTGGGCCGACCCCGATGTACTGTTTTCCCTTCCAGTAGCTCGTATTGTGATGACTCACCGCCTTCTACATAACACAAAGTGAAGTGTTATCGTGACTGTTCCTCTCGTATTCATGGGCGATATGGTGCAAAACAGAGCAGACATCTGCCTCGTTGGTGGAGACTTTTCATCAGAAACAAAACAGAAAAGCTGAATAATAGTCAGACATATCTCTCAAAATGATAATCGTTTGTGTTAAGAAGCAAAGTCACTTTTAACGCTTGCTCTATAACATGAAGAACACTGTTAATAATGTATATAAAATATTAGTCTTTCTAAAACTCATCATTATATTATAACTGATATTCTTTTATATTATGTTTTCTATTTGAAGTTATTTTTCTTTTCTTTTTTTAATCATGCTATTTATTGTTTCCTTAAGAAAAATTGCCAACAACAACCTAAACCATAACAAATAAAATAATTTGTACATATAATGACAGATAGTAACTGTAAATTGAAAAAAAACTATTCAAAAACAAGGGAGGCAAAAAAATGGTAGTAATAATAATAATAATAATAATAATAGTAAATTAAATAAAAATTATAAAAAAAATAAAATTCAAATAAAAAACATGAATTAATTAAATAAATAAATAATAATATATAATAATAAAAACAACAATAATAATATAATAATACAAAATTATAATAATATATAAATAAATAAATAAATAAATACAATTATATAAATTAATGGTCTCTGATAGGGAACATAGCTACCATATGTAAAATAATCGTAATATATAATGATGTATTATGTGGTTTTGTATGATGTTTTATTATGTTGTTTTTTTTCTTAAAAGATTAACCAGGGACATGGTCTGCTAATGAGCTAAGACTAGAAGTCCTATTTATACATTGCATTGGTTGCACACTAAATAAATAAAATAAATTCACACACCAGATTCCCAACACCTACTTACATCACTGTGGTCCCGCCCCCACATTAATTCACCCACACAGGATAGATACAGATTTTTCTTATTAAATGTTGTTGTACTGCATGTTTATATCTTATATAAAGCACTTTGCATTAAGTATTCCAAAGGTTTTCTACTACTGAACTTTCCTACAATCAGTGAGCTGTCTCTCTGCTGAGGACTTACACGTCTTGCAAAGTTGGACACCTCGTACTGCAGAAAGCCGTGCTGGTGTAGCGCCCCCCTGGCACGGTGGTACATCTCTGCTGTCATGTCTTCAGCGGGCACGGTCACCTCTCCTCCTTGCACCTGTCTGAACAGCTGGGTACCTCGCTCCAAGGTCAGCTGGTACAGAGACACGTGGTCATCGCACGCCCTCAGCAGCTCAGACAACTCGTTCTCCCAGGATTCGACGCTCTGTTTGGGCCGACCGAACATGACGTCCACAGACACCCTCCCGGGGCACAGCCTCCTGGCCTCTTCGACGGTTTGCAAAGCCTGATGGGAGCTGTGGTCTCTTCCCAGGATTTTCAAATCCTCATCCTGCAAAGACTGAAGGATTGAAAATGTGATATGTGCAACAACACAGTTCATAATCTAATCTGTGATCAGTCTTCTGTAGATTATATATTCACCTGGACTCCGATGGAGAAACGGTTCACCCCTGCACGGCAATAATCCTCTAACCTTGACTTTCCCACAGGAGTAGGGTTGACCTCGAGTGTGACCTCAGCCTTATCTGAGAGATACGCCTGCCTGGATACAGTTTCAAGGACTGCAGCAATGGTTGAGGGGTGAGCCAGGCTTGGAGTCCCACCGCCAAAAAACACTGAGGTGATGCTGCAGGGAGAAATCAACATTGAGGCTGGGTAAAGAAGGCATGTGTTGACAGCAGCTAAAATTGTTGTATTATAATGAGAATAAAGTCATATCTTTACAAGAAAAAAAAGTCGTAATATTACGAGAATAAAGTCATAACTTTACAAGAAAAAACTTTATTTCCTCCTCTACAAAAGAGGCAATTTCCCCCAGGTCCGTGTGGTTCTTTCTTCGGAATAAACACAGTTTCTTGCACCCTCTTTTCAAGGTCCTGATACTTATGATAATGTGGTGCTGATGTGCCGAAAGACTATTTCTCCTCTAAAATAACACGTAAAATTACTATTTTATAATATTATGACTTTATTCTCATATTACTACGACTTTTTTCTCTTAAATTTATGACTTAATTCTCATATTACGCTTTTTTTCTCGTAAACTTCTGACTTTATTCTCGTAATATTATGACTTTATTCTCGTAAACTTATGACTTTATTCTCATAATATTACGACTTCTTTTTCTTGTAAACCTATGACTTTATTCTCGTAATATTATGACTTTATTCTCATAATACTACTTCTTTTTTCTCTTAAACTTGACTTTAATCTCATAATATTACGACTTTTTCTCGTAAACTTGTAACTTTATTCTCATATTACGACTTTTTTTCTAATAAACTTATGACTTTATTCTAGAAATCTCAGATTTATTTATTTTTCCTCAATGTGGCCCTAATACTCTGTCGTAGTCAATGTACTAATATTTTCCAAAAAGAAATGTCTAACAATCACCTTACCAGGATACCTGACTGAGCTGCAGTAATGTCTCAGTCTCCCTCTGAAGGCACTCAGTCATGATGTGGTCGTTGTTCTCTCTGGAGATGTACTTGTTAAAGTTACAGTAGGAGCATCTTCTGAGACAGTAAGGCCACTGGAGGAGAAGACAGGAGGAAGGTCACTCTGACATACTTTGGACATGACATTGCATTAAAAAAAAACTAGACAGAAGACATTAAATTCAGTGCATGGGTATGCATGCATATTTCTCTGCAATGAATTGACCAAAGCCAGCTCACGTGCACGTAGAGAGACGCCTGCTCAGTGAGATGTAGAGACTCAAACACATCCTCAATGATTTCTCCTCCGGAAGTGTGAGAGAAGCAGCGCAGAGGAGAGAGGACACGTCTGATTCTGATCATCCTGGAGACAGTCTCTAATGTCTTTAATGCAGATTTAACTGTCTGTCTCAAGGTTATCCTTCACTTGAACACATGGTCCTGTATAACAGAGTTACACCAGTCTGGTTCCATCATAAAGATAGCAACAATGTATCGACGTTTCCATGACAACAACAACAACGTTGCTACAATGTAGCAGAAAGTCAATTTAGTCTGTTTACTTCCGGGTAGCTGTGACGTCGCTCCAAAACAGGAAATACATGAATGTCACTTCCTCTTTGTGTGTCACGCGGTTTGAACAGTTCTTTTAATACATCCATGTGTTTGACCACACAGAGGCGCTGTTTCACTGACGTAACAGTTACCCATTAACAGACGGTTACTACTGTATGGGCAGTTTACTGTACTGTGTATGTTATTATTATTAAGAATAAGAAGGAAATTAAAACTAAATATGTGTTTGATAAATTTCTTATGGACCGATGAGAATTTATTCTGAATTTGTTTTACTTTTTCTTTATTTAGATGTATATTTTTTTAATTGTTATTATTTATTTTATTTTTTTACTTTATAAATGTTCTCCTGACATGAACAGTTTTTGTCTGCATATACTGTTAATTATGGCAGGTTATTAGGGCCACATTGAAGGAAAAAAAATCTGAGATTTGGAGAGTAAAGTCAAAATATTATGAGAAAAAAGTCGTAATTTAATGAGAATAAAGTCATAACGTTACAAGAAAAAAAAATCGTAATATGACGAGAATAAAGACAAAACTTTACGAGAAAAAACGTACTTTCCTCATCCACAAAAGAGGCAATTTCCCCCAGATCTGTGTGGTTCTTTCTTTGGAATAAACGCAGTTTCTTGCACAATCTTTTCAAGGTCCTGGTACTTATGATAATGTGGTGCTGATGTGCCAAAAGATTAAGTATTTAATTTTTTGTGAATCTGTACTGTGTAGGTACTTAGCCTAAACTGCAAAGTCAGGTAATTTTTAGCAAATTTTAGTTTGAATTAGCCCCCTTCTGCAACTTTGGGCCTATTTCCACCTGCGCCTGACCCCCTAAATATGTCTGTTGTGCCAATTTGGAAGGACCATGTCTCATAGTGATTTTTTTAAAGGTCTATGTCCTTAGTGTCTATGTCCTTAATGTCCCAAATTGTACATTTTCTGGTTCCCACACTTCCTGTCCACAAGTGTACTGTGTAGAAGTATTAAAGTTTTATAAGTAAATTACTAAGCAGTGCATCGTAGTTGACCCTTTCGTGTGCCAAATTCATCCAAAACCTCTCCGAAATGGCTGAAATGTGCTTTTCAATAGTTCAAGAAGTAATGCTTACGCTAATAAATGAGCAATGTGCATGTCCTTGAGCATATGCCTGATCACTCTAATTACACCTGTTAAGCTGCTATTACTGTTTATATGAAGACTGCGAGGAATGAAAAAATGTCTCATAGAGAATTCCCTAAAAAAAACATATGCTATCTGACTATGAAGCATGTTCATTTTGTTCTTTTTGCATGTTTGCATGCAGGTTTTTGTAAACATTGTTATTTGTGGTTGCAGTGACACGTAAAGACACTAGCCTATATTTAGAATATTAATTTGTGCTCTACTCGCACAGGATCAAACTAATTTAATGAGCTATTGATTTCTCTGATTCCAGGAAAAAAATGCTGTCTGGTGGGCTGACAGTGAGATAACCTTGTAAGGTCACCTTTAAAATCAGAGTGTTCATTTAAATAGAGGAACAAAAAATCAAAAAGCTAAAAAAAGTATTCACTAATCAGGGTTACAGCTAATTAAATGTCTTCATCATTTTGAGGTAAGAGCCATCTAAGCTCTACAATCAGTGCTTGTCATCTTCAAATAATTACCTCTGATCAGTGCTGATTAGACCGTTTGTTGTGATGATGATGGTTATACAAATCACTCATATGAGATGTGGCTATATGCAAATAAAGAAAAAAATGTAAAAAATCATCCATTTTCTCACCCTTCACAGTTTTACCAAAGTACAAACTACAACAGTACACAATACAGTAGTTTATTAGCTACTTATTTTAAGTATTTCATTAAGAATATCAATAAATGTGAATGTGCTCCATGTCAGCCTCCAACCCTGGGGACATTTTCCGATTAATCTTAAATCTGGCACCAATTACCTAACCAGCAGAGAGAGGCAGAGAGAGAGACAGAGAGAGAGAGAGAGAGAGACAGACAGAGAGAGAGAGAGATGTGTTTTCATTGAATGCAAGCAGCAGTTATGGTGATGACTTCAGTCCAGTGAGAAGCTGGAGAACTTTGTGATAATCCAAATTACAAGAGTGAATCTGTGCTGTATATCTGCCTAATGGATAAGAGGAAGAAAGGTAAGCTCACTGATTTAATATATATGTAGGGTAAACAAATATGACATGGACTCTGCTTTACGTTAACTCAAGCTTCAAAGCTAAAAAGGAGCAGGGGTCACATCAGTTTGCATGCCATTTATCAGCTAAAAGCATCAGACTGTATAGGCTGGAAGAGGTCTAGCATTAGTTTTTAGTCATAGCAGCATGGTAGTGTCGGTTGGTTTTCCACCACTTTGGTCCAGACTGAAATATCTCAACAAATATTCAATGGATTGCCAAGGCATTTTCTACAGACATTCATGTTACCCAGAGGATGAACTGTAATTACTTGGTGATCCTCTGACTTCTCATCTAGCATCTTCATCAGGTCAAAATTGAATTAATTGAATTTGTCCACTTTTTATGAACAAATATCTAAAAAATGCTCACATGCAGGATCAGCTGCACTTCTGCATTCTGTGCTGATTAGCAGGTTAGTATGATAGCATGCTAAACTAAGATGGCAAACATGGGATTATACCTGCTAAACATCAGCATGTTTACATTGTCATTTTGAGCATTTACATGTCATTAGCATTTAGCTCAAAGCAAAGTCTTAAAAGTGCAGTGTGTAGGATCTGGCGACATCTCGTGGTGAGGTTGCAGATTGCAACCAACTGGAACTTCTCCCGTGTGCCAAGCGTGAAGGAGAACTATGGTGGCCAATGCGAAAACATGAAAATGAGAATGGTCCGTTCTGGGCTACTGTAGAAACATGGCGGCTGGCTCTGTGAAGAGAGGATGTAGATGTAAACGGGTCATTCTAAGCTAACAAAAACACAACGATTATTATTTTCAGGTGATTATACACTAGAGAAAACATACTTATTAATATTATATTCAATATCTGCCAATAGATCCTCCTAAATGCTACACACTTTTCCTTTAAGATACTCTGACAAGAGAATGTAAAGATGAATGACAAGTGTGAGCAGATGCACATTACTTTTTGCATTTACGTGATTTACCTCATTCTTAAATTCAGCTGAACTTTTTCACAGGATCTCCTACAGAACTAAGGCTTCTGGTGGTCGGCAGCAGTGGACCTTCGCAGCTCCTGCTAACAAATCACATCCTTGGGAGGAAAGAGTTTTCTAAGAATATCACCGGCATTTCTGACAGCAGGAAGACCACTGGAGAGCTGGCTGGTAGACGAGTGGCTGTGATCAATGCACCCAACATCTATGACAAGGATATATCTCAAGCCAAGACGAAGATGGAGCTGAGGAGGTCTAAGTGCTTATGTATTCCTGGTCCACATGCCTTTCTCATCACCTTTGACATGGAGAAAATTTCCCTGAATGAAATTGGAACCCCCAAACTGATGAAGCAGCACTTTGGGAGACACTGTCTGAGGCACTGCATGGTCCTCCTGGCTTATGATGGGAACCATGAGGGAGCTGCCCTGGTGGACAGGGTGCGAAAGACCGATTGGCCCCTGAGAGAGCTCATCGAGCAGTACGGCGGACGCTTTCACGTCTTCAGCAAGAACTGGAGGGATCGCAGCCCGGACAGAGAGCTGCTGCAGAAGATAGAGAGGATGGTGGCTTCTTTAGGAGGGGCCTGCTTCTCCAGCAGGACTTTCCAGAAGGCGGAGGACTGTGTGAAGAAGGAGGAGAAGAGGCTCAGGAAGCAGAGGTCGAGAGAGATAGAGAAGGCGTGGATGTCGATGGAGAAGCAGTACATAGCGGAGGAGTTGTATCACCAGAAGGACGCCTACACCGCCAACGTGGGTGCAGAGATCAGAGCCAAGGCGGAGCTGGACAACGGGTGGCTCAGGACCTCCCTGGCGAGAGGGCTGGGGACGGGTATCGTTGTGGGAGCCGTCGTGGGTGCACTGTTTGGGTCCATAGAGGGGCCAGGAGGGATGGTCCTTTACGGGATCATAGGTGGTGCAGTAGGTGGATCAGCAGGAGGAACAGCCCAGGTGGCTATAGAGCACATGGAGGACAGAGTGGCGCCTAATGCCAGACTCAACTTTAACTCAATCTTCATCAATCGCTTCTTTACAACTCCTCGTCCATGACTGCTACTTATTATGGCCTGTGTAACTGTCTCAGAGACATTGAGGTGTTTATTTCATGTTTTTCTGTCATAAATTCATGATTATTTGAGTTCATACATTAAAGGTGCTGTTGATAACATTAATAACATTCAACCACTAGATGTCTCATTTTCCCTCACCCGTTCCATTGCATTTACTTCACAAGTCGCTGACGGCTCTTACTGTCAATCTCAGCCTTTTATCCGTTTTCAAACATCAAATATCTTCCACAGAGATAAACAAAACATTCATTTTGGACCCGCCAAAATTTTTAAAATAATTAATTTTCAATAATATATATATATATATATATATTCTTTTTTTTTTTTCAGGAATAGCCGTACTTTTATTCGGCACCTTTCTTAAAGCTCGGTGGATGTTTTTTTCTTCTTTTTTTTTAAAATATTCATCTACGTAAAAATATTATCAATAAGACTTTAAAGTCATTCAAAAAATTATAAATAAGATGTTGATACTAAACTAGATGAGGAAATGTACTCCTTTTAGGTTGAAACTGAAATTTAATTCATGCAGTTTAGGAGGATTACTAATGGTCAAAAACAGTAAATCTCATGGCTGATTTAAACTGTAAATTTGTATTTTGAATAAATAGTTGTGAGTTGTGAGTTGGGAATTGTGATTCGTAAGAGTTTGTTATTTGGCAACCACACAACATTGTATTCAACCTCCAACACTTCCTGGTGTCTGGCTGTAGGTTAGTTAAAGAGTAACATAACATTCAGGGTGGAGTCTCAACTGAGAGAGCCATTATCTAAAGCTCTGCCTCTTTCCTAAACAACACACACACCTTAGCGCACCTGTTCAGTGTAAACCATCTACGTATTATAACCTGAAACTGTGGAACTGAAGCAGTGTGGACTGAAAGCAGTGTTATCTGGATAAGATCATCTTTGAGAGGTAAGATCACACTCTTCTCAGCTAATGCTTTTACTTTAGTTTCTGTTTTACTTTTGGAAAAACTACTCATTTTCTGACTATGAGTTCAGACCTTAAAATCATTTATTCATATTTATTTATTTATGTTTCCTATGTGAATGTCAGAGAGTAATGTAGTTGGGACAAAACTTAACACTTCCGTGGTTTCTGCTTTGTGTTGTATTGTGCTGTTGCTCCCCCGTGACGTAACAAACAACTTGGCTTCTACCTGTTTGACCACATTTTTGACATCACATACTTCCGCTCTGTTAGTACATCTGTCTCTGATCACAAAGAAACTCTTTTTAATTCAAACCTCTGTGACAATGACAATAAGAAGACGATGTTGGGAGCTTTCAGCAGTGAAATGAATGTTGTTTCAGAAGATTAAAAAAAGAAAGTCACACATCCCGTCCTTTGTTTGTCATTACATAATGTGAGAGGAGTGCCATTCTGCTCAAGAACATGACGTCCCGGTTGTCCTGAGAGGACTGCATAGCTGAGCTGGAAATATTTGTGCTGTCACATTTCACTCTAAATGCTCCTTTTTAAGCCGTTTGGGAAGTACTCATACTGTAGTTCATGATGGAGTAGTTGATTTGATATTAATTTATCAAATTTGCAGTATGTAGCTTCAATGTGTTCAAAAACAAAACAAAGCTTCCTCATACATTCTTGACATTGTCATTGTCATTTTCAGAGTATGGCCTCTACGATCGGCCTCCTCCCCGAGAAGCCCTTCTTGTGCTCTCTGTGCAAAGACATCTTCACCAGCCCAGTGACCACACCGTGTGGACACAGCTTCTGCTTGTCCTGTCTCAGCCACTACTGGTCACGACACCAGTCTAAATACTGCCCCCACTGTAAGAGGCTGTTTGCTGACCGGCCTGACCTCAGCGTCAACCGCATCCTGGCAGACATCTCAGACAACTATAGGAAGAATCGACCAGAGAAACCGCCTGAAGAGGAAACGGTACTTTATTGCATTTGTGAGTCAATCATAACGGATCTGATAATGAATAATTTTAATATATTTGTGTATGTCACTGCTACAGGTTATAGATGTTGAGCAAATGATTCAGGAAAGGCTGCAGAAGATAGAAAGGTTGAAATATGCTCTTGAGCTCCAAAAGGTGCGTTGAAACCCTCTACATTATTAAAATCTCTGTTTTTAAAACAATGTATGTGATGCATGATGATGTCCAATCAGAACTCCTACCTCCGAGAGGTGCGAGAGAGCCAGAAGGTCTTCTCTGTCCTCGTACAAGCTATGGAGAAGAGTCACAAAGCGGTGGTGGACTCAATCGAGGAACGACAGAGAGAGGAGGGGAAGAAAGTAGAAACACTGGTGAAAGAGATCGAACAGGAGATCCAGGAGCTGAGGAAGGAGACTGCTGAACCTGATCCCCAGATTCCTGTAAACGGTGACGATGAGACGAAGCAAGTCACCGCAGTAAGCACCTTTACCTTCTGCAGATAATATAATGATAATAGTGAATGGCTACCATCAGTGAAAACGTTGTTCATGTCGTGCAGATTGTTCCCACCGTCTGCCCCTCTAAGATGAAGGACTGGTCCAGGGTTACCGTAGAATCTGACCCTTGTGTTGGGGTCACCAGGCGAGCACTGGCAGACATAATGGAGAAGATAAAGGTAGAAGTCAACCGGCTCTCCAAATCTGGTGAGTAATGCGACTTTTATTCAGTGTATTAAATCATTAAATGAGCATTAAATTAAATATTTTTTTTTCCTGTGGCTCTTCTTTGACAGAACTCAAGAGGATAGAGAAATACACAGGTAAGGCTCCATCCACACACTATTTTCCATACTTATGTTACGTTGTTTCCGTATGTATTGTATTTAGTTTGCTTAGTTTATGTACTTATTTTAAGCCCAACCATGATGTTTTTCCTAAACCTAACTAAGTGGTTTTGTTGCCTCAACCTAACTGTGGATGTTACCTTAGTTGTGTTGTACAAATAACATGCAAAAAGCCTAAAATACATCATGACACAAAGAATGTCCTTGTAATGTTGTGCTATTTATACGCCTTCCCATGAGACCAGGTTGGATTTAACCCATCAACCAACCCCAGTAATTTTCTTACAGTCCTTTAGAGCTAAACATGTCCATGCTCTTTGACCCCGTCTTGACCTTTTCTCCTCCCGTTTTCTTAGTGGATGTCAATCTCAGCGCTAAGACAGCCCATCCCGTCCTCTCCGTCTCAGACGACAGAAAACAGGTGAGACACACGAACAAGCTCCAGGAGGTACCAGATCACCCCAAGCGGTTCGACCGCGTGGCGAACGTGCTGGCCAAAGAGAGCCTCAGCGGCGGGAGGTGCTACTGGGAGGTGGAGGTCGGGGAGAAGATCGAGTGGAACCTGGGCGTTGTCAGTCAGTCCGTAAACAGGAAGGGCAAGTTCACCATATGCCCTGCGAATGGTTACTGGACTCTAAGCCTGAAGCCTGGCGGCCAGTTCATTGCCAACACCTCTCCCGTCACGCCGCTGGCTCTGGAGCAGAGACCCAAGGCGGTGGGCGTGTTTCTGGACTACACGGAAGGCCACGTGTCCTTCTACTGCGCAGAATCTGGAGTCCACATTTACACCTTCACAGACACATTCACTGACAGGCTTCATCCGTTCTTCAGTCCCGGTCGCCTGCATGGCAGCAAAAACGTTGCACCCCTGATCATCTCTTCTAACTTCTGCAGCATCTAAACATCATACTCAATATTTTCTATTTATAAATCTTTGTGCGTTTGATTATCTTTTCAGTATCAATCCAGTATGTCAAATATGAAAAACTAGAATGAACCACATTTCGCCTGTCAGGACAATGAACAAGAGGTTGCATAAGGACCTACACTTGAAAACTTCAATGAAACCCATAAACAGATTGGAAAGGAAAAGAGGAGGGCAGAAGAAAAAGAGAAGACTCTCATAAATGAACAAGTGAGTCAAAGTCGAAAAAGAGGAGAAAGTTGGATGGGTGAGAGGGGCTGCGAGGTTGGGACAGAGGTTGACGAGGAGCAGGGGAGGGAGGGCACAGTGAAAACAGCAGGGCATTGTGCTCGTACACCAGGCACTGGGAGACACATTCACTCATTCACACACAGACACTGTCGTGCACACAAGCGCGTGCTTCTGCCCACCGCCGCACAGACTTGCGCTGGCATCTCGGAGGGCAGCCCCATCATCCAGTCCAGTCCTGGGTGTCGAAGCTGATCGACCCCTCTCGTCTTCAGTTCACTTGACCTCTGAGACAGAGCCTCCCCTGCTCTACAGCCTTCCTGCGGACTGAAGCGAAATCTCAGGGTCGTCGTTCACAACTCCAGACCTCCCAACTGATCGACACAAGCAAAGGACCAGCAACACAAACCTGTGGACAAAGGGGAGCAGCAAGAGTCTTCATTTGAGGTAAATATCCTTCATAATATCCTCAAGGAGAGCATTAGTGACATTTCAAAAAATGTCAAAATCAATTTGACTAAAAAACAGATACATTTGTGTGAAATGTGATGAGTTTGATGGAATATAATTTATTTCTTGGTGTTGGAGGCAGGTGTATGGATCACTCTTACCTCATTGCAATGTTTGCACTAATTTTATGAAAAGTATCCTAATAAATAGAACCATTAGTTGGACCAAAGATAAGTAACAGATTCCTAAAGTGGGGCCTTCAGGGGTCTTTATAATCTGGGCACAATATTGTCACAGTGGGAGAATGTAAGCCTGATTATTCTGGTTTCGAGGATGCATATGTTCCATTGTTATCTGCCCACTTATAAAACCATTTTATTCACATCAAATCTAATAAAACTCCCCTCAGACGGGGATCTATTGGATACACGTTCATCTAAAAAGGGTCCAAATGGGACATTTTCCCCTCCATCCTCGTCATAAAACAACCCCCGGGATTGATTGTGCAGAGGAGGGTTCGATTCACAGAATTGGTAAAAATGTGGATACCAAGCGCTGTGATAAAGAGATGACATATAGGTCCTCCTGGCCCACTCTTCAAGCCCTCATGAAAGATGCTTGTGTTCAGAGTCTCCTCATGTTTTTCTGAGATAATCCACTCACCAGGCAAGGCGTAGCTCGACACCCACAGATGTGTCAAAGACGGCTATTCTCTGTGCTTCTTGCTGGAATCCACTAAACATGGGCCTCGCTGCCTGTCTCCAAATATTTATGATAAATATATGCTACATTAGTCTTTTCATGCTTTACTAATGTAATGCTCGTTGTTGTTAATAGTAGGACAGAGTTTCTTAGCACTATTTGTATGATGGATTAAATTGATTCTACTTTTTTTGTCATTTTCTGAATTTCAGGATACCTGTCGTTGTGTGACCCAAGCTGAACTCATCACCACCTGAAGACTGACAGTGGAGCACGATATTTCCAGTACATTGACTGTCACGTTTCTTTGTGGGACTATAAGTGGCCCCTTTGCAACAAACAGAGATTGAAATAACACAAAAAGACAAATCTATCTGATTCAAACAACACCTTTCACCATGGCAACCACGGGCATGCAGCTGCTGGGCCTAATCATGTCCCTTGTGGGGTGGGTTAGTGGGGCGATAGTCTGCGCCATCCCCCTGTGGCGGGTCACCGCCTTCATCGGTAACAACATAGTGACGGCTCAGATCATTTGGGAAGGCCTTTGGATGAATTGCATCGTGCAGAGCACGGGTCAGATCCAGTGTAAGGTGTACGACAGCTTGCTGGCTCTGCCCAGTGACATGCAGGCGGCCCGAGGCCTCACCGTGTTCTCCATCCTGATCTGTGGCCTCGCTCTGTCTTTGGGGGTCCTGGGAGCCAAGTGCACCAAGTGCATCGGCGTCAACAGCGTCAAGGCCCGTATTGCCCGCATCTCTGGCGCCCTTTTTGCCATTGCAGGGTTCCTCTACCTTGTACCCGTCTGCTGGACTGCCCACTCCATCATCAGGGATTTCTACGATCCACACGTGGCGGCCCCGCACAAGCGTGAGCTCGGCCCTGGCCTTTACATTGGCTGGGGTGCGTCAGCCCTGCTCCTCATTGGGGGGTCTCTGCTCTATGCTGGGTCAAGTCCCCCCGGCTTGCCCGGCTCTCCCACCTTCAGCAGTGGAGAAAGTAGTCCTCGCAGGGCACCCGCCTCACAAGTCAAAGGTTATGTTTAAGTCTCCAAAATGTCTCCAGTCCCACAAATACACCCAAAACGATTCCTCTCCTTTTGATTTTGCTCCTTGTAATTATTTTATATTTAATGTTAGCTTTTTTCTCTGAAAAGCCGCAGGAGGCTGTTTAGGGAAAACTGAACTCATTTTATTATTTCATACCTGATATATCCTTCAATAACCCTGTTCTCTGTCTGTCTGTCTGTGTAAAATACAATAAAAGTATTGGTCCTCCAAATCCTCTCCTGAGAGAAATAGTGTGTGTTCACATTTGTATGTTAAAATCTTACAACTGCATGCGTTTGACCGAAGTAGTTTTAAAAAGAAAGTCTCTGTTTTGCCTGTTTAAGTAAACACTAGCAGGGGTTCTACTGAGTGGAGAAGAACAATAGAACAATGGGGATGTGTGTACATTTGCTTGTGGCGCCATATTGTTGAGAAGTGTGTGTGTGTGTGTGTGTCTCCCATCTTCCATCTCTTCTTCCCTGTCTCAGCTACCCCGTACCAGGGACAAAGAAAAAACACATTATCTTTCATTCACAACATAAAAATCCTGGTATTCCTTCAATTAACAGTACAGCAAACCAGGCAATCTTAGCACAAGTCATCTCAAAGCACCTCCTACTCTTTGTCAGAATCACAATTGACTAGAATTTACTGATATGGCTGAAGTTTCCAGCCCGTTACTTATCTTAGACACAAGCAGAACAACACAGAATATGCATGTTTGTAACTCGTGTGTGTGCCTGTCTGTCAGTGTCTCTGTGTGTGAGCATGTAATGTGGGATGTTACGAGCCACAGTGGAAAAAGCATAATCTTTATTCATGAGACATTGTTCAGATCCCTCAGATTCTGTGCTCCTTTACTTAAACTTTATTACAATCATCACATACATACTGTACATGAAATTTGACCTCATATAAGCATTAGGCGCAGTGAGCTGCCACCGGGGAGCAACTTGGGGTTCAGTGTCTCGATCAAGGACACTTGGACAGTAGGAACGGGGGATCGAACCACCAACCTTGTAGTTAAGGGACGACTTCAAACACATATTCAGTGAATTAAAACCATTTGAGCGCCTTATGGAGTTTGAACATGCTGACACTGCTGTTTCTGAATTTCAATACTTTTTCCAAGCTACATTTTCTTAAACTACATTAACTGCATAGAAAATATAATAAAAAACTGAAGATACCCCGTGCACAGCGGTGTTTCTTTTCTCTCCAGTAGTTTGCTTTTTCTTGTTTTTAATGTAATTTGCCAATAAAATAATGTCCAGTACCATGGTGTGCACTAGAATTTTTATTTCTCATGATTTAATTTGGTTTTCTGTGGCATAGATAGTATAATTTGCTTTCTCTTGACTGTAAACAGTAAAATGTTTTTCTCTCTGTCTGTAACAGCAGAGGACAGAGCGACACAATGCCACTTTATAGAGCATTACAGCACCACAATAACAATGGGCACCAGTGTCCCAAGTGCCAGGTAGTGACTCATACATGACCTAAGTAGGCCTATACCAATGTTGGTAGAGTAAATACAGTAGGGGCAGACTGTGCTATTTACTGTACAATTGTAATGGATAAAGCACAGAGTGAAACAAGTGCACTATTTACATTGTAAATAATCAGAGCAGTGTCTCAGAATAGCTAAAGGTACGATACCAGCACAATTAGTGTGCACTATAAGTGTACTAATGAATCACTGATGATATCATTCACAGAGCCAACGACACAACACCCTTGGTGGAGCTAGTAGGGACTCAATGACTTGTTCAAGATGTTATTTTAATGCATTACACTGATGCATTAATATGGAAGCAGTGTTTTAAAGAGAAACTTAAAGGAACACTGTGTAACATTTCAGGGACCTTTTAGCAGAAATGGAATGTAATATTCATAACTATGTTTTCATTAGTGTATTGTCACCTGAAACTAAGAATCGTTGTGGGAGTAGGGAGCGGGTCCCCTTCATGGAGTCCACTATGTTGCTCCGCCATGTTTCTAGTCCAGAACGGACAAACCAAACACCGGCTCTAGAGACAGCCTTTAGCGTTTTTACATTTCCTGAAGGCCACATTAGTTCTCCGACACGCTTGTGAAACTGTGGTGACGTGAGCCACAGAGTGCAAAACCGTGGTACCGCCAGCCGCCATCTGACTTCCGTTGCTCCTAAAGTTGTGTTATTATGGTAACGATGGCTTCTGAGCAAGGCGGTTTTGCAATCGGCAGCTCACGTCACCGCAGTCTTGGAAAGGGAGGAGTGAGACTACTTTATATACTGTTGGGTATTTAAAGCCTCTGAACAGCCACACAGTTCATCTGACTGATTACACCTCTGCTCAGGACTGTGTGGGCGTGTCGGCCTAATGACATTTTCCTAAGTTTCCTGTAAACTTTGTTGAACCTGTTAGGGTGGAAAAAATTGCACCTTAATCATTGTCATTGGTAGGTGAAGATTTGTGACCGCACAACACTGTCATTTGTGAGATGACCTACTTAAGACTTTTAATTACATAATCATTTCCCATTAAAGCTCCGCCCACCTTCAACCTGAAGGTAGGGGAAGATATGTGACAGTACAACACTGTCATTTGTGAGATTAACCTACTTATGACTTTTAATGACCTAATAAATTCCCATTAAAGCTCCGCCCACCTTCAACCTGAGAAGAGGTCTAATCAACCAGAATGAAAAAAAACGTTGTGGGTGTACAGAGGCTTTATTTAACTGTATAATAACAATACATCATATTCTATAAAGTCATTATGGATTTCAAAAATCTTAATCTGCGATTTAACTGGAAATATAACTGTCATACTGTAAATATAATGGAGCAAAAAATAGGCTACTGTATTTCCTTGTGAAATGTAACGTAGAGTAGAAGGCGAAAATAAATATACTAGTAGCTTAAAGGTCCCATATTGTAAAAAGTGAGATATTCATGTCTTTTATATTACAAAGCAGGTTTAAGTGCTTTACAAATACTGTTAAACTATTAAAACGCTCAATAAACGGAGAAATATACACAGCCCGTATATTCAGAAATTGTGCATTTGAAACAAGCCAATTTCTGTCCATTTGTGATGTCACAAATATACAATATTTACACGATTTTAAACATAAACATTCTAAATGTGTCCCAGTTTATTTCCTGTTGCAGTGTATGTAAATAACATCAGCTGACAGGAAGTAAACATGGACCCAAGCTGTTGCCTAGCAACGCGATTCCGTTGCAATTCCATTGAAATGCACTAAAACGGAGTGTTTCAGACAGAGTGTGAATACAGGTATATTCAGGCAGACAGTACGAGGAAAATAAAGGTTTTTTAACATTACAGCATGTAAACATGTTCTAGAACAGGGGTCAGCAACCTTTACTATCAAAAGAGCCATTTTAGGCAAAAAAAAAAAAAAAGCATCTGTCTGGAGCCACAAAACATTTGAGCATTGTGATTAAGGTAACACAGTTTATAGTCTAAGTATATAGTATATAAGTCTAATTAAGTGAGGGCCAAAGTGCACATATATGACGGAGTATTAGTGCCACATTGGGGGAAAAAATCTGAGATTTCCAGGATAAAGTCATAATATTACGAGAAAAAAGTCAGAATATTATGAGAATAAAGTCATAACTTAACGAGAAAAAAGTTGTAATATTACAAGAATAAAGTCATAACTTAACGAGAAAAAAGTTGTAATATTACAAGAATAAAGTCATAACTTAACGAGAAAAAAGTTGTAATATTACAAGAATAAAGTCATAACTTAACGAGAAAAAAGTTGTAATATTACGAGAATAAAGTCATAACTTAACGAGAAAAAAGGTTGCAATATTACAAGAATAAAGTCATAACTATACGAGAATAAAGTCATAATTATTGCAAGAAAAAAAGTCATAATATTACTAGAATAAAGTCATAACTTAACGAGAAAAAAGTATTATTAAATTAAAAATATTAGTGTTTTTTAAATTTAATTGAAGAAAACAAATCCTGCCAATCTCCTTCTCTACACTCCAGTCCAGATGGTGGTGGTAATGCACCTCTAAGCTGGTTTGCCAACAACCAATAAACCCCAAAGAAGAAGAAATGTTGTTGTTTCTACGCCGGAAGCTGGAAGCCGGAAGAGCCGTCCAGCTGCTGAGCTCCGAGGAGGCTAACAGAGAAGCTAACGGAGAAGCTAACAGAGGAGCTAACAGAGGAGCTAACAGCCTCAGCGGTGGAAACAACCAGCCCTCCGTTCGTTGTCTAAAACAACACAGCTACCTTTGAGACTTTGATTATCTAACATGGGAAAAGGAGGAGGAACGTTTGAGAGGCTTCTGGGTGAGTCATCAGGAACATGTTAGTTGAAGTTGATAGTTTATAATCCAGCTGTGAGTCAAAGTGCGATGTTTCAGCGGAGTGTTGTGAGGGTTTGGGGCTGTGGCTCTCAGGCCAGCTAACTTTAGCCTGTTAGCTATTGTTCTGGGCCCAGAGAGGCTCACTTTACATTTAAACACCCGGATAAGTAGATAATAAAGTCTTATGTTACCATTATATTTGCTTAAAGTCGTAATTAAAGCCATCCTTCTGTTATATTCGTGCTGTTAGCTAAGCTAAATCAGATTTCCTTTTAGCTTCACATCAGCTTCGCACACGATAATAACGTTAGCTAGTGATTCAGTAATAATCTTACTGTTTAACTGATGACAGCCAAGAAAGACATCATTAGTGAGATAAACTACTGATGACTTTTAATTTAAGTTTTAAGTTAAGTCCACAACAGGTTGATTAGCTATCTGCTAATCTATTTCCTTGTACAGATAACACTACAATCGTGTGAAATGCTTATTATAACAGGAAATACTTTGTACAACGGTATATTAAGAATAAATACATTAAGAACATATACAGGCTTATTAAGAACAAATACAGGCTTATTAAGAATAAATACAGGCTTATTAAGAACATATACATTAAGAACATATACAGGCATATTAAAAACATATACAGGCATATTAAAAACAAATACATTAAGAACATATACAGGCATATTAAGAACATATACATTAAGAATATATACAGGCATATTAAGAACATATACATTAAGAATATATACAGGCATATTAAAAACAAATACATTAAGAACATATACAGGCATATTAAGAACATATACATTAAGAATATATACAGGCATATTAAGAACATATACATTAAGAACATATACAGGCATATTAAGAACATATACATTAAGAACATATACAGGCATATTAAGAACATATACATTAAGAATATATACAGGCATATTAAGAACATATACATTAAGAACATATACAGGCATATTAAGAACATATACATTAAGAACATATACAGGCATATTAAGAACATATACATTAAGAATATATACAGGCATATTAAAAACAAATACATTAAGAACATATACAGGCATATTAAGAACATATACATTAAGAATATATACAGGCATATTAAGAACATATACATTAAGAACATATACAGGCATATTAAGAACATATACATTAAGAACATATACAGGCATATTAAAAACAAATACATTAAGAACATATACAGGCATATTAAGAACATATACATTAAAAACATATACAAGCATATTAAAAACAAATACATTAAGATCTTATACAGGCATATTAAAAACATTTACATTAAGAACATATACAGGCATATTAAAAACAAATACATTAAGATCTTATACAGGCATATTAAGAACATATACATTAAGAACATATACAGGCATATTAAAAACAAATACATTAAGATCTTATACAGGCATATTAAGAACATATACATTAAGAACATATACAGGCATATTAAAAACAAATACATTAAGATCTTATACAGGCATATTAAAAACATTTACAGGCATATTAAAAACATACAGGCATATTAAAAACAAATACATTAAGAACATATACAGGCATATTAAGAACATGTACATTAAGAAAATATACAGTATATACAGTATAAGATATATGATTGAGGTACTTTTTGTGTGAGAAGGTGTCGTATGAATTATTTATTTAAAAGTCTGATGGCCTGGGGGAAAAACTATTCCTCTGTCTGCTGGTGAGAGTCCTGTTAGCTAATGATTCAGTAATAACCTTACTGTATAACTGATGACATCCAAGAAAGACATCATTTGTGAGATAAACTACTTGTGACTTTTAATGTAAGTTTTGTTAAGTCCACAACAGGTTGATTAGCTATCTGCTAATCTATTTCCTTGTAATAGATAACACTCATTTAGACACCTTTCTATTAAAATACAGCTAGTGGCTAATTAGCTTAGCTTAGCAACATCCCAGGAAAAAAAACAACAACTTTGTCATACATACATGTTGAAAATTGACAGTCACGTCAGATAAAACTAATATCTTGAAAGTTATATTAATAACTGGCTGACAATTGTGTATTAACACATTTCTTGCATGCCTTTCAGTTGATATTAATGGCCAGATTAAGTAAACAAATGATCTGCTGGAACCCAGTTGATAAACATCTCTCTGTGCATGTACAGTATTTGATGTGATGGACGATAACCATTGTTTGCTGTGTGGTAGTTTAAGAAACAAATCACGGCACTCACAGATAAAGAGTCTTTTTTTTGGTTTGTTCTGGGGATTGGGATTGCCCAGAATAATCCAAAAAAGACTCTTTATCTGTGAGTGCTGGTGATTTGTTTCTTCTGTTCTTACCACTACCTGGCACCCAATACTGTTCAAGATTTGGAGACGTGCTCGTCGTTATTTTCTAGTGTGGTAATTTAAAACATAGAAATTAAGAAATATCCTCCATGTAACCTCGATTTACGAAATGAAGTTCCTTAAACTAGATGTTGACACAGAGAAGATCAGGTACAAAGCAAAACCCAACTTAAGGCCTTTATCATGTCAGAGGATAATGTACCATAGCCGTGCATGGTTCCATGTTCCCAAAAGATACAATTAGTTAAATTATTACCCCAAACTAATTGCCAATCTGGGGCTTTTGGGGTCTCTGAGGCAAAATCAAATGACACAACACTTATAATAGAATCAGTAA
The DNA here is from genome assembly GCF_015220745.1 of Sebastes umbrosus. Lineage (NCBI taxonomy): Eukaryota > Metazoa > Chordata > Actinopteri > Perciformes > Sebastidae > Sebastes > Sebastes umbrosus. The sequence goes on along the minus strand of NC_051282.1, from coordinate 24,740,523 downwards.
TAAGACCATATTTTGGAATGAGTGCTGGTACTCAATGATATTGAACTAAAAACAATGAAATAAGTCCAAACATTATGTTAATTGTAGGGCATCTTTTGAAACTAAGCATAGACAACATTTATAGAAAATTGTAATAATGAAAAATGAAATCTCAGATATATCACAATATTAACAGATCAAACTTGAATTGATTTCTTCTTAAACATGGTTATAGTTCAGGAGGTATCTCTGTCATAATATGTCTTCTTATACTACAGTAATTACAGTATATTAACAATTCTCAAAGAGAAAACATCTCTTTATGATTGCATTAAATTTTGACCAAATATCGATATTGTAGGATTGACTGTTGGTGCTTTTACAAAATATTTACACAATGAGAATTTTGATAAAAAATCATCAGTAATGTGGATATAATGACTAAGTTGGTAAAGACAAATAGTATTACAGCTAGAACAGTCTGGTAAGTTCAGTAAATTACATCACTTTACCGTAATGCAGCCTTTAAAACCAGGGAATGACCACACTTGTTTCTAGGCTCATTTCACGGTATCAATATTATATCAATATATTACCCAGCCCTAGTTTTGATGCAGATCCTGATACTGTTTGTTATAAAGCTTTAACTATCTGTACTAATTGCAGATAAAGCCACCAGTCAGCTGCTGCTGGAGACTGACTGGGAATCCATCCTGCAGATCTGTGATCTCATTCGACAAGGAGACGCACAGTGAGTGATTCTGACCACTTCCCTTTACATCCATATCATCAACTGTTGAAGTTGAAAATAACTCAGTCATGTTTTAGGTTTATTGTTTTTTTTGTGTGCTTTGCCTTGATTTTTCTATTGAGCAATGTTTGTTTTGGTCCTTGCAGAGCTAAATATGCTATCGGGGCTATTAAGAAGAAGCTCATTGACAAAAATCCACATGTGGCCCTCTACGCACTCGAGGTAAGACGTGTCTACAGTGGAAAATATACCGCTGTCTATTTTTAGTGTGTTAGTTTGCTGTTTTGTCACCTTTTTTTTTGAAGAAAGCTGTTTTGGTGAAATGTGTGTAACGTAGCTAACATAATGAATGTTTTTGATACCTCACCCTTCAGGTCCTTGAGTCAGTGGTGAAGAACTGTGGCCAGACGGTCCACGATGAGGTGGCGAGTAAACAAACCATGGAGGAACTGAAGGATTTACTCAAGGTGGCACTTATTGTATCGTAACCTGGTTTCTTTCAAAGTCCCTAAACAAGTTACAAACCTACATTTGCACGAGTTTTGACCTTAATTGTAGTCAATACTGTCTTTTCATTGTGAAGCTGACTTGGCTGACAAAGGTGAACTGAAGTCAGGGTTTAGGGCTGCAACTAACGATTATTTTTATTATCAGTTAATGTGTCAATACATTTTTTGATTAACCCCCTGAGACCCACGATCCCGACTGACATTACTGTCTTTGAGAGGCTGTAGCAGGTTCAGTTTTAGAGATAGAGTGAAGATCCAGATATTATATGAAAATAGGAAACCAAAGGAATCCATTGGTACTAACCATATCTCGCAATGTATGCTTTGCATACCTTAACAGGAAAGAGGCTAAATGGGTACCCACGAGTCTCCCCTTTACAGAAATGCCCACTTTATGATAATCACATGCAGTTCTGGGCAAAAAGCATGCCGTTTTTTGAATGCAGCATAAATGTGTTATTTTCGCCTATACTGAAATGTTGTGTTTGAATATTTCTGCGTACTGGGGTCCCTAAACCTTACTATTTATTACAATTAATTGATTAATGAATTCATGATTATTTCTAATTTATGACTAAAAGAACTTGACACACAGTGCTGAGCTGCTTCTCAAATTGAGATTTCAGGTTCCCAGCTTTTAGATGACGTACACCACTTCTATGTGACCTGCTACCTCCCCTAAAGTCCCCCTGTGCCCCCTAAAAAAAGATAAAAACGGGTCTATTGTGGGTCTCAGAGAGTTAATCTTGGGTAACATCTTCATATGTCCTGTTATGTTCGACTAACAGTCCAAAACCCAAAGATATTCAGTTTAGAATTATATAAAACAGAGAAAACAGCAAATCTTTATATTTATATGGTATTTTTGGTAGATAAAACATCAAACAATTCATCAATTTTCATTCTGGGTTTTTTTCTGACGAATTGTCTGTCGATCGATTAATCAACTACTTGCTTCACCTCTAATCAGGTTAAATCATTTCTAAATAATATCTGTGCAGCTACGTATTATGTAAACAATGGGAAGAGTGGATACAGTGTTTTTGCCCTGTTACACAGAGACAGTGATTTTTCTGAGTATATTTTGGCTGGAAGCCTTATCACATCAGGCAGCTCGCTGCATTACAGCGTGAGCTAGCAACATTTAATTGGATCTTTGCTGCATCATGTGACACAAGCTCCTGCAGCCCATGCCGGTGTTCACTTCCTGGTGATGTCATAGGCTTGTGACAGGAGGGTTTTTTTTCAGACCAGAAGGAGGGACTTCCCACCTCAGTTCTTGTCCCCAAACACACTGTTGTTTTGTTTCAGTTTGTGTTTGAGAAGCTCAGTTATACCAATGTTATGTGACAACAGAAATGTAGAGTATAAACATAAGAGGGATTTAAAGGCGTCAAGACTTTTTATTTCATTGTGTGGTTCTTTTACCACCTGAAACAGACGGAACCAAATGTCAGAAACAAGATCCTCTACCTGATCCAGGCCTGGTCTCACGCCTTCCGCAACGAACCCAAATATAAGGTGGTCCAGGACACCTATCAGATTATGAAAGTGGAAGGTAAGTGGACACATGTTGTACTTGTATTTTACTGCCTGAGAGGAAGCCTAAGTGTCTCTGAAAGTATAATTACCCAGATAAAGTTATGTGTATTTATGTAATTACAATTCCAGCAGTGTTTTAATGACTAGAACTGAACTGATAGCTCATGCAATGTTCAAGAACATGATATATTGTAGTTATGTATCATTAACTTCTGTTAATGTACTACTAAAATCACACTGTATGTTTAACAAGTCTGTTTTTCTTTTCCTTTTCCCATAGGTCATGTGTTCCCCGAGTTTAAGGAGAGTGATGCGATGTTTGCAGCTGAGAGAGTAAGAGACATTTTTGTTTTTCTTATTTCACTGATGTAGAGTTAGGGGCCGTAAAGCTACTATGAGGCGTTTACGGAGCTGGAAATACATTTAACTTTGTTTTGACTTTGTTTAGTTTAGTCAGTGAGGTTAACTGCTAAATTACCACAACTTAATCATCATCGTCATCACAGTGTACAGGTTTTGGTTGCTTAGTAACGGCAGGCGTGACAGGAGCGCAACCTCCCAAGCACCTTGGATAAAAGGAGGAAAGTGGCACAGCTGGCGTTTTCTACGTGTTTTTAGACGCAACATGTGAACAGCACCTAATATATCTGTAGAATCGGCATGAGTTTGGTGCTAGTCATTGGTCCTGAACTGTTAAGAAGAGAGGATGCCTGTACTCAAAGCTGCAGTGACCATATCTGTAGTAATAAGTGACACCTGTCTGCTTCATCCAGGCCCCAGACTGGGTTGATGCTGAGGAGTGCCACCGGTGCAGAGTCCAGTTTGGAGTTATGACAAGAAAGGTAGGCTGGGCTTTCCTGAAACTGGGGCACCTAGAGATTATATGGTTTCCTTCATTCAGTTACGGCAGTGTGTGTGTGTGTGTGTGTTTGTGTGTGTGTTTGTTTGTGTGTGTGTGTGTGTGTGGAGTATATGTTCATGTGCGGAAGTTGACCTTGATTTGTCTTCTCTGCTTCTCCAGCACCATTGTCGAGCCTGCGGCCAGATTTTCTGTGGCAAGTGTTCGTCCAAGTACTCCACCATTCCCAAGTTTGGCATAGAGAAGGAAGTGCGTGTGTGTGAGCCCTGCTTTGAGCTGCTTAACAAGTGAGTCCCCAGATCTGATGGAACCAGTGTGAATTTTCAGTCTTAAAGTGTGAAGTACGGTGGCTCCTCTATATCTGGAGAGAACTACTTCATTACTACAGTATGACACCGGCCTTGTAAAGTATTCACTTGCTCAAGTTCTGCTGTATGTACTTTTGTTGCTGAGTCTAAGTATGGTTTGAGATTATGCTTTGGACTGTCAGCTTCTTGGTTTATGGTAAAAGATTTAATGCAGTGTCTTGACTCTCATCTTTGCTCACCCTTATCCGTGCGTTGAATTTCATTTGAGTGGAAATGTTGCTTTTTTGTTTGTTTTTGTTTTTGTTTCGCAACCTCGACCAAGGAGGTCATGTTTTTAGCCCTGCTTTTAGCAATATATAATGTATTCTATCACAATTTTTAAATTGCTGTTTTTCATTACAAGAAATTTGGTAAATACGACATGGATGACCCTGAAAAAAGTAGGGCCATCCTCGACCAAAGAAATTCTTAGTTTACTAACACTCATACGATTTTGTTGACTAATGATGAGTTGATTTGATTGACAGATCTGTGAAAAAGAATCACACAAAAGCACCACTTTAAATCTTGTGTTTACCAGAGATGTGCTCATAAGTTTCTTTGAAAGAAGTTATTCAGCATGAAAAAAAGCATAAAAAATGACCAATCGACTAAAGAAATCTTTGTTGACTAAGACCAAAAACAACTGATTAGTCGACGAAGATATATTTTGATATGAGAAAATCAAATATCATGATATTTTTTACCAAATATCTTGCGACGATATTGTAGGGTTGACCATTGGTGCTTTTACAAAATATTTTCACAATGAGAGTTTTGATAAATATCATCAGTAATGTGGACATAATGACTAAGTGGGTAAAGACAAATATTAGAACAGTCTGGTAAGTTCAGTAAATTACATCACTTTGTCATAATGCAGCCTTTAAAACCAGGGAATGACCACGCTTGTGTCGAGTCTCATTTCACACTATCAATATTATTATATCAATATATTACCCAGCCCTAGTGTTGATGCAGATCCAAATCTGAATGTACATTAAAAACTTGTTTTATTAGAATAACAAATGTCTTGTGTTGTTCTGTGTTTGTAGAGATCTCAGTGTCTCGAGCAGCATGTTCTCCTCTGATTAACAAGATTGTCTGTCCTCCCTGATCCCTTTTCTTTACCAGCCACCCCACCCTCTCTCCTCCTCTTAGGAAAGCTGAAGGTAAAGCCCCCGCCCCGGGCGCTGCCGAGCTGCCTCCTGAGTATCTGACCAGCCCGCTGTCCCAACAATCCCAGGTAGAAGTAGATTATGAGACGACTTTGACGGTCATACTGGTTACAGTTGAAATAACTTTTGATGAGGAAGGAAGACAACAAAACAAGGATGTATCGGGGTATTTTAACGATCCTCTTGAGGTTGCGGACTGTTTCTGGGTCTTACTGTTGCTCTGCTCCGTCACCAGATGCCTCCCAAGAGAGATGAGGCAGCACTGCAGGAGGAAGAGGAGCTGCAGCTCGCCATAGCTCTTTCCCAAAGCGAGGCTGAGGAGAAGGAGCGGATGGTGGGTTGCACAGCTGAAATCCTACTTTGTATTTTTACTCTCTGTTTATAGAGAGATAATAATACATACCTGTATGTATACTTACAGAGGCAAAAGAACTCCTACTCAATGTATCCCAAAACCCCTCAAGATCCCACTCCAGTGACTTCCTCAGCACCACCGGTCAGCACCCTCTACACTTCCCCTGTGGTAAGACCTCCTGTCATGCTGCCTATCTCTCTGGCAAACTGAATTATTTCCAAAAACCGAACCTTTTTTCATGATTAAATCAAACTGTCTGCTGAGCATTGAGCAAATTATTGAAATATTGCAAAACTTCAATTAAAAGCCGAGCCCCAATTAGACGCCAAGTCCCTTTTACTCGCCGGATGTTTCTACACGTTTTGACAAATATACGCAGGTGTCAATTAGATGCAAGGTAACTTTTGTCAATATGGACATACTACACATCGTTGGATCGTTTAGATTTGCGTTTCATTTTACGGAAAGCATGAGCAACAAGGTATAATTAATTCCGATTTACCGGCGTGGTAAACAAGAGACTTGGTGACTCCTTACCTTTTGAAACAGTCATAAAAGTCTGAATATGTGTCCATTCCTCAATTATTTATATTCCTTTAGTCCATAAGGGTTCACCAATCAAAGAATCTAAATGTTTTTTTCATATAAATTAATCCAAGTTGTGAATATTGTCTTGTTAAGTCTGTTTCTCACTGTCTGCTAACTTTGTTCGTCAAACGAAGGCCGCACTTTAATCTCTTCTTCCTGCACCATGTTGTTGGGTATGCTTGTTTTCGTTACCTTGCTAGCTACAATTTAAAAATGTCCCCAGCTCTCTCTGTTTAGTTTTTACCCTTTTTCCTTTTCGTTATGCCAAATAGGCTTATCGCTGATGGCGAGGTGGGTTTTAAGAGGATAAAGAGAGATGTTGTGTCAGTATGCCGGGTGCTGAAAGTCGAGCGTCGTTAACTGTCTCTGAGCTGGATCAAATGAATGGTTCATAATTTATATGTTATTTGATAATCTAATTTTTATACAAGTAATATTCATACTGATTTAAATAAACTATTTGATAGTATTTCCCATGTTTGCTGAGCTTGAGTTTTGTGCATAAGGAATTAAACGCTTGTCCCAAATTTACGCCGGTTGGGTTCAGGCTATTAATTCCAGTTTTACTGTATGTTTTGTCACTGACCAATCTGAACTATGTGCCCTCTCCAGAACTCCTCTGCTCCATCAGCTGAAGATGTAGACCCAGAGGTACATGTGGTGTCCCTCTCTTCTTCAATACCTGCATTAACTAATTGGAATCTTACATCATGCTTATAATACTGATGCTAATGTGTCACATTATTCCAGCTGGCCCGTTACCTGAACAGAACATACTGGGAGAAGAAACAGGAAGAGGCTCGCAAGAGTCCCACCCCCTCGGCCCCTGCCCCTGTGCCTATGGCCGAGCCCCTTCCGCCAATCAGTCAGCCAATCAGTCAGCCAATCAGTCAGCCAATCAGTCAGCCAGAAAGTCATGTCCCCGTCCAGCCCCCAGTCAACATAGTGGAGGTATGTTGAAACTTTGTACTGAGGGCAGATGTTGGAAGTAGTATTATTAGCTGAACTGGAGTGAGCAGACCACAAATGACTTTCCGTGTTTTGCTTTCCTCTCGTCCCCGTCTCCAGCAGCAGTACCAGAACGGGGAGTCCGAGGAGAACCACGAGCAGTTCCTGAAGGCTCTGCAGAACTCTGTCACCACCTTCCTTAACCGCATGAAGAGCAACCACATGCGTGGGCGCAGCATCACCAACGACAGCGCCGTGCTCTCACTCTTCCAGTCCATTAACAATATGCATCCCCAGCTGTTGGACATCCTCAACCAGCTAGATGAGAAGCGATGTGAGTAGCTGTGCTTGAGGTTGTGTGTGCCAATGCATTTCTGTCGCCTCGCGTGTCCAGTTTTCTAAAGTATCCCATCATGAATGCTGTCCGCAGTGTACTATGAGGGGCTGCAGGACAAGCTGGCTCAGGTGCGTGACGCCCGGGCGGCTCTCAACGCCCTCCGGGACGAACACAGAGAGAAGATGCGTCGCGCCGCAGAGGAAGCAGAGCGACAGAGGCAGATCCAGCTGGCGCAAAAACTGGAGATCATGAGGCAGAAGAAACAGGTAATGAAATGAGTCTCTCCACTGAAAATGCACATATTGATGCACTATTCATCATCATCATGCTCACAAGTGTGTTTGTGTTTGGTCTGCAGGAGTACCTGGAGATGCAACGACAGCTGGCCATCCAGCGTCTCCAGGAGCAGGAGAAGGAGCGGCAGATGCGTCTGGAGCAGCAGAAACACACGATCCAGATGAGAGCCCAAATGCCTGCTTTCTCTCTGCCCTACGCCCAGGTACACACTGCATACCTCATTGGGATTAGCAGATTGATTGAGAGGGTAGCACCCATTGGGAATGGTTGGCATGACACATGGGCCTTCATGTTGCATGATTGAGAATCACTGCACTGCAGTATTAGCTGGACTCTTTGTAATTCCAATCAGCAGTACATTTTATTTTATTAGTCCTGTTTTACCACTTAAAGGGCGGGTTCGATCTATGTTCTATTATCATTTTTTTCAAATGGAAATGTCCACTCAGCCGTTGCAAAAGCAGTGACGTAGGTTACCAAAGTAAGCTAATCGAAGCTAATCAATAAAGTCATGAATAATTTGAAGTCAAATGATAAGTAACGTGAGTCAAAGTTAGCTATACTAAGTTTGTAAATAACTGAAAAGGTTAGTTCGGATATTTTGAAGTGGGGTTGTATGTATACTCCCACATTCTGCAAGGTAAAATTAATGCTTTTGTGAATGTAGTCTGGTGGCTTTGGAGAGATATAACTGCTTCAGTTCCTTGCTGGAAAGTGTAGTCTGACAGCTAGTCAAAGCGGCTGTAGACGGGAGCAGCAAAAAAACTTATTTTAGCCACCTACAAGAAAGGCCCACCTAAAAAAAATCAATATCAGTTGAAGTGTACGCTATATTTGGAATATTTTCACAGCTTTACCTCGCCGTCAGACAGCCCTTTCCGACAGGCGTGCCGACCGCCATCTAAGTTACTGTATGTAACGTTAATACACTGAATATAAGGATGTATATACAGCATACTGTACATGTAGCAGCATCATCGTCATCATCATGCAGAAACCTACGTCAGGTCACATGGCTTTTAGAAGGGTTTGGAAAAATAGCATTTCAATGCTAAAACATACATACGTTGACCAAAATTTTAACGTTTGGAACTGAGAAGCTACAGAAGGATATAAAAACCTCAAAAAATAATAATAATTGACCCGTCCTTTAAATAGAATAGGGATTTAAACACCATATTTACCTCTTCATAAATCTTAATAAATGTATGTGCTGTTACACAGATGCAGTCTTTGCCCCCCAATGTGCCGGGAGGGGTGGTGTACCAGCCTGGTGCTCCACCCAGCTACCCGGGCACCTTCAGCCCTGCTGGTTCTGTGGAGGGTTCGCCTATGCACAACATCTATATGAACCAGCCTGGGCAGACTGCACCACCACAGTACCAGGCCATGCCCAATGCTGCCCCAGGTGAGAAGACGTAGCTTCAGAACTAGATAATCTACTGTGTTTAATTGTCCTACTGCAATATATTCAGTCAGGAAACATTTCACATGATACTTTAATATTTGTATTCCAGTGTGCTCCTGTGTGATTGATTGATTGATTGATTGTCCTCTCTCCCTCCAGATCCCAATATGGTTAATGCGTACATGTACCAGCCTGCAGGCACTAACGGGCAGCCTCCTCCTCCTCCTGGTCAGGCCCCGCCCACTACTAGTCCACCCTACTCCAACTATCAGCCCACACCCACACAGGGCTACCAGCAGGTCTGATTGACTTTCATTATCTGATCAAACTACAGGCAACATATTTAAAGTTTATTAACCCAACCCTCTAACTGTTGTCCTTGTTCTGTGCAGAATGTGGTCTCTCAGGCCCAGAGTATGCCCCCCATGCCCCAGCCTCCCCCCACTAACGGTATGGGTTACATGGGCTACCAGCCGTACGGCATGCAGAACATGATTTCAGCATTGCCGGGACAGGACCCCAATATGCCCCCCCAACAGCAGTACATGCCAGGCCAGCCGCCAATGTACCAACAGGTCAGACACTTATCATTTCTTCCTTTGTAACCAGGTGTAAGCAGTAAGAAAACCTATTAAAGAGTTCGCAACATAAGCTCCGTTTTGACTGAAGGAACTTTCCCCCGGAACTAGGAACCTTTTGAGGAACTCATAGCGTTTCCACCGCAGGGACCAGGGTCTAAATTCATTTCTGGAGCCTTTTTACCCTCAAAAAAAGGCCGTGGCCGGGGGTAGTACCTTCTGGAAGTACAGGAACTTTCATGATGGGGTTTACAGGGATGACCGTCGCTGATGGTGAAACACACACACAGCGCCGCTGCTTCAACCCGTGTACCACTTCATTCATAAACCACAAAGAACTCTAGTATCAATATAGGACCATTTTAGGATGAGGGGACAACATTTCTTTGTTGGATAACATTAAATGTAAAGTAAATCTTTGCCGTCTCATTTTAAAAAAGGCCGAGAGAAAAAGAGCAAAAGAGATCATGTGAGCGAGCGGCAGAAGAGACAGACGGCACGGCGGTGCTCTGAATGAGAGAAAAATATATATTTTCTGATTGTTTCGCAGCGGTAACGCTCTAAAGCACAAATAAATAACCCTCAAATGATCAACAGATGATTTACTGTAGAGACAGATGCTGTTAGTTTCATTTTCTTCTGCTGCATTTCATTCATTACATCCAGCGTGCATCAGTAAATATATGCATCAGTAAATGTCGTCGTCATAGTGAGACAAAACGTTTATTTTTTTTCCAACTTGTTCTTTAAATGAAACAGGCAGACACACTGAACTGCAGACTGCAGAGTGTGTTTACTGCTGTAACCACCAGCAGCCCTCCTGCCATGTCATGTTGCTTTTTCATACGTCAGCGAACTTATTTGCCTAATCCAAAAAAAACTCTTTGGAAAAGCAGACAACAATGGGCTGAAGGAACTTTTAGTTCCTTGAAAAGTAGCTCCGGGACTAAAATTACTAGGAAGTTCTTGGTGGAAATGGGCCTATACTGTTGTATACTGTAAATTAGAAAAAGAAGCCCCACATTAATGATTTATTTTTTATTTCAATCTCAATCCTCATTAATCTTCCTATTTTTACCGTTCTTTTTATGTCTAGGTGGCGCCCCCTGGTGGCCCCCCGCAGCAGCAGCAGCAGCAGCATCAACAACAGCAGCAGCAGCATCAGCAGGTCCCTCAGGCTGTGCCCGGCAGCGCAGAGGCACAGCTCATCTCCTTCGACTAAAAGCCCGCACACTGCAGGGTCCGACACACTACACCCTCTCTCTCCTCCTCCTCCTTCTTCAGTCTTTCCCCCCCTCACTCTTCGGACTCTCTGCTCTCTGGAAACACACACCTCCCACCCTTCCACCTCGCTGTGATGTTGTGGCAATGTAAAATATTGTGATGATGTTGCAGAACTGTCGCTCTCTTTGCCTCGCCCCCCACTGATGTACGGGAATGCGGGGTGAAGCTGCAAGAGAGGGCACCATCACCCAGACCCTTTCACCCTCCTCTTCCCTCTTTCCAGCTGATGTATGTAGTATTTCCTTATTAAATGAATAACCGAAGCTCAGAAATAGTCAGTGGTATTAAAGTAAAAAAGAAAAAAAGCATAATAAGTAAATATGATAATAATTGAGGAGAAAAAAAAGACAAGACATAACCATCCTTTGTCTCATATTTTTCTAAAGCAAAATTTGCATGTTAAATTTTCATTATTTTCTGGAATGGAAGTGAATTATTGCAGCGTATCCTAACCATCTGATTGAGAGACATCTGTATATGCTGTTTTAAGAGACTGTAGGTGTGACGATGAAGAGTGATGTCTAGGGGAGAGAAAGCACAGTCAAAAGGCCTGAAATAAATGGCGCTAATATCTCACATCTCCGTCAGCTTCACAGCTCGCCATTACAGCTGTTATTTCGGTTCCATCCCTTCTCATGCTGCACACAAACTAGGGGTCATCTTATCTTGTTTTGGCATTTATTTGTTGTGCACCGCTTGGAATATTGAGTGTCTTAATGTTAAATGACGAAACATTGCAGGGATTGTACATTGTGGGGAGCAGTGGTAGAAAATTAGCCGGGTGGTTGCTTAATCCTCAATAAATATACTTTCATAAGTTAAATCATCAAATGACACAACTAGTGACCATACAATATTCATACTAAAGCAGTACAGCAACTCTAATAACATCTCTTTATTAAAACGATTTGTGTTACCACCACAAGACAGGACTGAAAGAAGACCTTAACCTATCATTAACCGCAAATGGCCTCCAGGCGCCCCATGCCGTGTGCATTTGGATGTACCTGTCACAGATGAGAATATTTACATAGTTAAGTACGTTAGGTGGGAACTCTTTTCTAACGTGTACTCGGCTCTCCAGAAATGTGGAAATGCTTGCAGAGCGAACATTACGTGCCGCATGTATTTATGTATCACACACACCCAATCAGTGATTTTCTGTAACCCTTCAGTTTCCATCTGTGAACTTCTTTATGCCACCATACTGATCTGTCTGACTTTAAAGGTAATTTTAAAATTATATTTAATAAATATCTGGTTCTTATTGTCCACTTGCTTTATCTTGGATTTTTATTTCTCTTTGGGATTTCGAAAAGAAAGAGATGTATGGTACGACAACTTTTATTAAATACAGTGTTCCATGTTTCATTCATACATGTTTCAATAAGAGGGGTAAAGGCCATAATATTACATTGATGATTGATGTGATGAAATGTGTTTTAACATATACCTTAGTTTTGTGCATAAGTATACAAAAATGTTTGTTTTTCTTCTTTGTGAAGTTTGGCTTCTTTAAAGAGGACCTATTATGCTCATTTTCAGGTACGTACTTGTATTTTGGGTTTGTTTTATGTTATGTAGTTCAATATTACTACTGACATTCTTGTAATATTACGTCACAATGTCTGCTGTATTAGCCATGTGTTTACGACTTATTTATTTACATTTTAAGGGGGGAAGTGAGACTCGATCACAAATGGTCACTGAAGACACTCTGTATGCAGTGTTTCTGTGGGGTAGAGTAACTCCCTTTGGCGTGAACTTTGGGCTTTGCAGACCTTTTACATGCACAAAAAATATATATATATAACACACTAAAGGAAAGAGAAAAAGCACAATAGGTCCTCTTTAAAGTTTTCTGAAGATGAGGCATTTGTAGTATTCTTCCATCTCAATCTAGAAATGAAAAACAATGCAGGTATAAAATCTATATTGTAGTTATTACCAAGTATAGCTACAGCATGTGACTCACCATCCTCTCCATACGGATCCCGTTCCCATAAGCCAGCTGTCTCAGCACATCGATGTCTGGAAGACCCCACTCTGGATTCCTGTGTACAAGCATTAAACAAGTCAGTGTATTCACACCCAGATACATATTGTTTCCATGTTGTATTAGATGAAATAAAAGGCCACTCACATTTGTCGAAGCTCTGCATCCAGGCTTTCATTACAGCTTGGGGTAATGGTGCCATTAATAGCATACACCTGGAATATGTTTAAGATTTGGAAAGGTGTCAACTTTTGCACTTCATCATGACATCCTGCATAATAACTAAAGAAATTATTGTTGGTACATACCGCGTATGTTATCAAAAGGCCATTTTGTCTGAGGATCTGACCTGCTCCGTTGAAAACACCCTTAGAAAATTATCAAAAACATGTTTATAAAACAGTTTCTGATACATTTTGATAGTTTTTTGTTGTTTTTTTTACGATGAATTGCTCACAATTTAGCTCAATATCTTGAGTTGGTTTTTTTTTGATAACCAGGCCTACCTGTGCTGTTTTGAAAGAGCTGTATTGCAGTAAATTAATGGCAACAATAAGGTCACAGGAGTTGCGAGGAAGGCCTGCCCATTTCTCCCAAGGCTCGCTGGCATCAAGGTGGACAGGCTGCAGCACATTCTTCACATGGGTTGCAGCAGTGTATGCCTTAATACTGTAAGTGAAAATGCAGATTTAGAATCAGATTCTCATAAATCACTTGCTGTTATTTCATATCCACATAACTGGAACATGTAAAACCTAGACATAAATTGTTGTGAAGCTTTTTTCTATGAGACACAAACCTGTCCCGAGACTCCTCTTTGATGTCTGATGGCTGCCAGGTAATGAAGGGCATCTTCTGGGCAAAGCGTATGACATGCTGCCCAGTTCCAGAGCCCAGCTCTAAGGCGAACAGCTGCCTGTGGGACTGGTCCTCCAGCACATCTTCAAGCACTAAACACAGACCCTCCCAGTTCCTCTCTGCCTGGGGAGACAGCAGCATGGTCTCTGGAGGAGAAAAAGCAGAAGGATGTGTTGTTACCCTGTCTTCTTGTATTGCCTGCAGCCTATGCATTGATTTTCTGTCTCTTCCTCTTACCTTAACTTGTGCTGGTTGACAGAGACTAGCTGTGAAATGGCATATTGGTGGATGCTGTATGTGGTGGATGACTGTAACAGCAGATGGATGCCGAGATTACCTGGGTAAGAGGATTCCCTCTGTGCTCCTCCCCAGAGGTCAGCAGTGGCACAGTACAGGTAGGACACACAAGCACAGATAACAGAGGAACAGAAATCAATTCATACTATAAGATTGTGTCTGAATAGCAATACCAATCAACATGATAAGCATAATGTGTGGAATCATCATATTACATCTTATTGTATCATATCGTACCTGAGTGTGTTTAAAATCATGAGTGTTTGCTGCTATCTTGTGGTTATAGTGGGGGACTGCAACATAATGTTAAATTATACAAGATAAATGACATTTGACCAACTTTACAGGAGAGCCAAAACAAAAAAATTACCTGACATGTTTATTAAATATAATCTTTAATATTAAAACATAATGTGGATGACAATGTACTTAATGAACAATATTTTGATACTTTAAAAAAAAAAATTATTAAGTGCACTTGTGTCCTTGTGGCCCCAAATAGTTCAGTGTGTTCAGGTGTAGGTCTTTTATTTATTTGATTTTTTATATATATATATATATATATATATATATATATATATATTTATTTATATATATATATTTATTTATATGTTTATTTATATATATATATTTATATGTTTATTTATATATATTTATATTTATATGTTTATTTATATATATTTATATATATATTTATATATTTATATATATATTTATATATTTATATATATATATATATATATTTATATATATATATATATATATATATATATATATATTTATATATATTTAAATAATTGTGGTAGGTCTTTTATTTTTTTATGTCTTTATTTTTTTAAAACAATTTACATATTTATTATTATTATTATTATTATTATTATTATTATTATAATAATTTATATATATATATATATATATTATTGTTACCTTTAAAAAATAATATAATCTATCAGCGTTATTCGCAATTATTTTTAGGCTACTACTCTTTTGTCCCTCATGGTCTGCCGTAGGTTTTCCACCAGTTCACGCAGTGCATGTCGGGTAGGTCAGCAGCAGACAGAGAGGACGCCATGTGCTTTTGATTCAGAGACACTGGAAGGAGAAACCCGGCTGTGTGACAGACTTGGCTTGTTTTATATTTTAAGGGACACCGGGTTAACGTCATCATGTACTGCACCAGCCGCTGCCTACGGACCGCGCTGCGGGCTGCAGCGACCACACACCGGTACGTTACCGTTAACGGCAGCACCGGCGGCCAACTGACTGTCAGAGTCACGTAACCGGTTAACGGTGCAGCAGGGTCCGACTGCCTGCATCTTCAAGGGCAGACAGCGGGGGACTGCTGCACGTTATATTGGTAGTAAAACATGCTGCTGTCTCTGTGTGTCGTGTGAATACAGAAGATGTAACGTTATTTAATGTTAGCAGCAACACCTGTTTAACCATGACCCAGTATTCTGCATGTAGTCTTATGAAGCACTTTGTCCTCTCTATTAGTTTGGTTGTAAAAATCTAAAACTAGTAACTGTTTGACCAGTTTGCTCCTCCATGCAGCAGCAGCTAACTCCACCAAGGTCACACTAGTGTGACTGGAAATTTATGTTTTTACTGTTAAAATAAGCTCAAGATGCATCTCTTAATCTGCTCACTGTACACCTGTACACCTGTACACCTGTACACAGTGATATGAACTACAGGTTATATGTTATAGAACCAACCGGGTTCAACTGCAGCCACCAGAACTGACTACTGACTACTACTACTGATACTATTACTACTACTACTATTACTACTTCTACAATTACTACTACTACTACTATTACTATTATTACTATTACTATTACTTAGTAGCTGCAGGACATCACAGCATTGGTTCCCATCCTGGTGTATTTGTAACCACACCCCCCATAAAGAGTCATAGGACATATATATGATGGATTACAAGGTTGTTAGCAGCATAGAAAAAACAAACATTATTTATATTTGTTATGGCAGACTTTCTTCTAATCCTTTTTTTTTTTTTTTTTTAGGACTTCAAAGCAATCACAACTCACAATCATAATTTCCTAAACCAAAAGCTGATGTCTTCAAACTGCTTCATTTAACCTACTACCTATCCAAACTACATTATATCAAGTTTGCTCTCATAATAAGACACAGAAAAGCAGCAAATCGTCACAATTAAGAAGCCGGAACTAAGGAAAGTTTGGTATTATTGCATCACAGATAATCAGTTATCAAAACAGTTTCTCATCTATAATATGTCGGTCAAGTAATCAATGAATCAACACACTGTTTTAGTTTAATTTTTCCTTGTAAATGACTGCATTATTTTACCTCTTCAGCCTCCTAAAAGTATTCAAATCAGTCTTATAAAGAATAGCTTAATCATTTGAACTGGTCTCTATTTTTTTTTTAAAGGACCAGTGTATAACATTCAGGGTGATCTGTTAATATAAATGGAATATAATACTAATAAGCATGTTTTCTTTAGTGTATAATCATCTGAAAATAAGAGTTGTTGTGTTTTCTTTACCTTAGAATGAGCTGTTTATATCTACATATGGAGCGGGTCCTCTTCACAGAGCCGGCCGCGTTGTTTCTACAGTAGCCCAGAACGGACAAACCAAACACTGGCTCTAGAGATAGCCTTCCACGTTATCACATTTTCATTTTGGCCACTGTGCTTCACCTTCTCCTTTGGCACACAGGAGAAGTTTCAGTTGGTTGCAATCTGCAACTTCACTGCTAGATGCTGCCAGATCCTACATACTGCACCTTTTAAGAGGTCACAAGCATGTGTAATGTGTGAGCTGATCACAGTTGGAGAGGTGTGTTAACACGGCCCCCAAAGTGCATTATGATACAGTAACTTCTGCCACATTGGGATTAACCGGTCAGTGGTACATTGTGAATGCAATTGCATCCATTAAATAGATGTTGAAGGAGTGCACGTCTCTGGCATGAGAAACACTGCCCAAACATTTGGTGTGCTGACGCCAAACGAGGATTGGAAGTCTCTACCAAATGGCGACTGTAAACCTCTGAGGTGATTGTAAGGCTGAGCACTTTTTTGGTAAACGGTAGTCACAGTTTCTGCATAGACAAAGTCAAAAAGGAGCTGCGGAGAAACATCTGATCAGTAAAGACACATTTAAAGATGTCTTCTGAAATGTGACCTGCAGATGCTCTCACCTAGATTTTATTTGTTCGCACAATAAAACAAAGCAGCAGAAATACAACAACAAAAGAAACAAAGTTGTGCAGGTGATATAAAAACAAATCCAAAGGGCTTATAGAAGGAATCTCACCTCAATAAACATCATAAGCAAATACAAATGTTATATAATCAACAAAAGAATACAAACAAGCAAACATAAAATCCAAAAGCAAATGTAAAGTAAGATTTATATCTAGATACACTGTGTCTTGCATCTTGAGCTCTGAGGACCCCCATAGTTAATCCATTTTTCATTTTCCAGGCAACAGCTTCAGCGGCAAGCACCAGCCGTGTGTGCTCTCCGACTCTTGAAGACCAGTCCAGCCACCCACTCAGGCGCCATCGCCACGCCTGCACTAGACGGAGGACCCAAACAGTATTCCCCCAAAATCGAACAGCTCGTCAGCGACATAGCCAGCCTCACTTTATTAGAGGTGTCGGACCTCAATGAGCTCCTCAAGGTTGGTAGAAAAACCACAATACGTGTTGTTACATAGAGATTGTTCTGTGTTGTCATGTTGAGTGATGATCTGGTTTTTGTTGTTGCAGAAAACTCTGAACATTCAGGATGTTGGAATGATGCCGATGGGGGCGATGGCTGCATCCGCTGCACCTGCAGCAGTAAGTACAGAGAGTAGACGATATAACTGGAGCACCTTACAGTATAATGTCATCTGCTACAACACCAACATAAACTTCAAAAATGACTTTAAATTTCAATCAACACTTTTCTGACACAGAATCGACATGTTTTATGATTTGTTATCATTTAAGTGCACAAATGAATTCGCCTTTTTTCTCTGTGTGACACTAGGAAGTTGAGGAGGCGCCAGTGAAGAAAGAGAAGACTCACTTTACAGTAAAATTGACAGAATTAAAGGCAGCTGAAAAAGTGAAACTTATAAAGGAAGTGAAGAACTGCATCCAAGGCTTGAATCTGGTGCAGGTGAGTCTCATCATTTGTGCCACATGGTTGTGTCTAGAAGGTAACCCTCAAATTGTGAAAACATGCGCTGCTATCAGGTACACTTGGAGGAGCAGCCGGGCCACTTCCAATGTTTTGAATTTGGACTGCCGTACCCGTTGTATATGCTAGCTGTCAACTCTACATATTGTTCCTTTAACATCCCTACCTCACACTGCCATGGGAGGGGGCCTAAAACCACTTTGTTACAAGACGGTTTAAAAGACTATGAGGGTAAAAAACTAAACTTATCCCAACTGCCCAGGAGTTTGTGTAACAGCTGACTACATCGATGTTCGTTGGAGCACGTCTTTGGGGAAGTTGGTAGCGGGTTTCCCGAAACAAGCTCCAGCACAAGGCACAGTCCCTCAGTCTTAATTTAGTCTAGCTGCTGTGAAATGAATGAAGCTGCCTTCAAGTGGTTGGAAATGTCAAGATCATGAAAATGCTCTGGTGGAGAACAATTATTGCAAAATATAAAGTGTGCTTGTGAGACTGGGGGGGTTAAACTTCACTTTGTTGTCACACAAAATGGCTATTTAAGTGACACCGCTGCACAACCCTGCAGTGAATCACCGCACCGCTGGATTTGGTGTGAATGCAGCCTCAGTCCCTTTTTTAGAAAGTATATTATCAGAACAGTATCCCAGTTCCTGTTTTTCCAAGATTGTGTAACCTCTCACTAAATCATCTTTTTTCCTCTGTCTTTCCTGAACCAGGCTAAGAAACTAGTGGAGGCTCTTCCCCAGGAAATCCGAGCCAACGTGTCCAAAGAAGAGGCAGAGAAACTGAAAACAGCCCTGGAGGCAGCAGGCGGCACCGTCGTGTTGGAGTAGATCTAGGTGCCCACCCGTTCTCCATCGTTTTGCTGCTCGTGCACTTCATCCTTCATTCTCTTATTTCTTTTTTTTTTACATAACAAAGAGACAGGATCCCGGGAAACAAAGAAATGCCTTCTGACTTTAATACAGCGTCCGGTGGGGCGGTACGACTCAGACTGAACTTTCCAGGCACACAGCCTGCACTAATGGCCGCCCCGCTGTTTGCTTGTCCGTTTGTCTGCTCATGTGTCTGTGAGACACTTGTGTAGCAAACAAGCTACAGAAACACTGGCTTGGGTGCCAAATAAGTCAGTCAGTCAGTTGGTCATTCTGTGTGTGTATGTTTAACTTTTCACAGGAGAGATCATGCTGTAGGGACACGGTTACTATTCCTTATGTTGAACACCAGATACTGTATCTAGTTCAGGGGATGGCAGGGCTGAGTCCTTATTACTTATAGAATTGTTAATGTGATTAAAGTTGAAATATCCATGTTGTCCCTTCTTTGATGTGTTCTTGTGGGTGATATGCAAACTTTAAAACTTGAGAATGAAATTGTAAGATATAAGTCGCCATAGTAGCCATTTTACACAGTGAAACCATTTTTTTAAACTTGACCTCACTCTATAAATTAACCTGTGGTGACCTCTAGGATGATCACAGCCTCATGAAACTTTACAGCCACAAACTAGAGACCTAGAGCATTCAGAGGATGGATGGCTTTCCTAGCTAGATTGACAATAAGGGGATTTCTGAGCAGTTTCCAATACAATTCTTTCAGAAATCTCCAAATGTCAAAAGTTTTTGATACCAAATCACAGCATGGCTTTTTCCATGGTGTCCCTCAAGGCCTTGGCGTCTTAATGGGGTATTTTGGAGGGGTTAGTGATCATTTTTATCAATTCTCGAGTGGTAAAAAATTGTTAAATTTAGCACCAAATCTGTGTAGCAAATGGTATCAACCCAGAAATTGCTGCAACAACTTTAATTGAGCATGGGAATGGCCATCATATACTTATATCATAATGTTCTTGTGCATTTTCACAATTTATTTTAATTAATTCATGTTTATTTCGGATTAATGTCTAGAACAACTTGATACATAGTGCTGAGCTGCATCTCAAATTAATCTTCAGGTTCCCAGCTTTCAGATGTTGACTGTTGACCTGCTATCTCCCCTGAAAGACCCGCTGTACCCCCATAAAAAAGACAAAAACTGTTCTATGTGCGCTTCTAACAAATCATACAGTACTGAGACTGAAATCTGTCTATTGTAACTGTATAGGGAAGAAATTCATATTATAGATAGACTTTATTGATCCCCGAAGGGAAATTAAGGTGTTACAGCAGTAATTTACATAAATCACACAAACATGCACGAGGTACCAAAACATTTTTTTTACAAACATCTATATACATACCAACTACTCTACTTTAAACTAGATAAAAGAAATTAAAAAAAATACTGTATCTCTTAACCTATAGAATGCATCCTGCTTTACTGTTTCTGACCACTAGAGGTCATAAGATCCTTCTTAGTCACCTCAGATGAGATGTTGTTCCTGTGTAAACTTAGAAATGTGTCGCATTATGCCGATTTAATTTTGACATGAACAGATAGTAATTGCTGTCCTGGTTGAGGAGAAAAAACATTTGCTAAAACGTGTTGTAATTAATGCTTTTTCACTCACAGGCCTGAAATACACACTTGCACAAACAGGAATAATATACATGTTTTGTAATATATGGATAGTTGTCTAAGGGAGGGGGCTGCCTCATAGCGGTTCACTGACTCTCAAGAGCACCTCGGTAGTAGTGACCAGGAGTTGAACTACTGACGCCCCAAAAGAGTCGTTCCCTGACCGGGAATCGAACCCGGGCCGCGGCGGTGAGAGCGCCGAATCCTAACCACTAGACCACCAGGGACGGCGAAAGTTAACGAAGACATCTATTATTTTAAACTCTTTTACTGATGTAGATGTGTACAGACTGGATGGTGGAAGTATTGTGATGAACTCAGACTACTGTTTGACTTGATGTAGCTTGCCACCAGGTGGCGTATGTAGTCTGTATTTAAGGCTGTTTTTGGCACTTTGGTTTAAATTTACCTTGAAAAAGACAAAAGCATGGTTGAAATGTTAAAAAAATAAATAAATCTAAATACATTTTTGATGTGCATCTGTCTGATAACTCATGCTGATTAAGTCATTGCACTTCATCTATTAATTACAATCTTCTGAATGCTGTTTCAGGAGGTCAAGAGGTCAAAAGGGGAATCTGTTGCCTCAGGGTTATGAAGCCCTGCATGGTTTCAGCATCTGCTTTTGCTGTGGCATTACTTTATCAGTAGTGGGGAGTTGTAGCCTGTTTCCTTTTTTTAAAGTAGGTTAATAGGATTAGGATAGGATATGGCTTGCATTTGATTTTATCATAGCGTATGCAAGAACGGATTCAGAATAAACCCAGAGTTCATTTACCTACACATCAATTCTACCGCTCACTTACTCCTGCATTTGTTGACAATGGTGCAATCAGCTTATATTTAGTACTAGCCTACACGAGCAAGGTGCAAGGCAACCATCAATTAGATAATTTAGACTGGTTGGAAACAGAGAGTCCTAATGGTGCCTATTGAAACTGGACTACTGTACTTATTGTACTTTGATTAACTGGACATTGTAATTAATCTCAACCTGTTCTTGAGGATTTGATCTCAGCAACAAAAATTTATTTTTTTGCCTAGAAAAAAACCTTTCAAAATCAGCATGCCACCTTCTTTATTAAAGCTGTTCCCTTTTTGAGGCTTCATTGTAGGTCTTTGCCTAAATTACAAGGCAGCTGACGAAGAGCATGGTAGATGATAGGAGTGAGGAGGAGGAGGACATGCAGCGAACCTCTCAGGTTGAATTGAAACCAAGAGTGGATATGTGTGGTGCACGACAGTCGCCTCCCTCGAGAGACTGTGACGGCTGAAACCATCAATTTCCTGACTGATGCTGAATTAGGTTCCTTTTTTAGATGCACTGGAAAACACACTGGAGAGCCTGTTGAAGTGTGTTTTCGAAAAGATTGCCCTGTAAGGAGGATCATTTGACCAGGAAAAATTGAGAAAATAGAAAAATGAAAGAGAGCATAAATTCAAACTCTACCCTCAGGGACAATAAACACCTCAAATATTACATAGAAGAGAAAATAATAGTATATGAAGTGGCAGCTTGAAAATAGCGCGATTTTTTGTTCCATAGGAATGCATTGAAAATCAACGTGAAGAGTGCTTAAAAACACTCATCTTTGGGGCCATACAGAGTCGCCATACTTTAACGTAGAAACATGGGTCACGAGAGACTTGGGACTTTATTTGGCCAAATGGAAATTTTTTGATAGCTGGCACGGTTTTCACAAAAACGCAGTTTACGTTTTGTCAAATTTTCAGACCGTACATGACCGTCATGTAGCCATGGAATCAGTCGGACTTACACATTTGGCAACACATGCCTGAACGTGAGAGCAACTGCAGGCTACGCCTCCATAGGGCCCCATAATAAATTTTTAATAAACTTTTCGAAACTGCCACCAAGGTCACATTTTTGACACTACAGACCCAGATGTTTCACCATTTGTTTATCAGAGACTCCTAACTGGTCTCACGAACAATCTAAGCAATAGGAGTCACGGTTTCTGTCGTAGAAGCACTTTTATGACATGAACTTCTCTGGTTAACTCCTATTATAAACTGCCCCACTGCAGCAGTGGCCAATCACCATGGTAACTTTTGATTGCTTCTAGACAGCTGAATCACATTAGCCAATCAGAGCAGGCTGACTAACACACACACACACACACACACACACACACACACACACATTTTAACTATGTAACCCTTATCAGCAAATAGGCTTCGCTCCTCCTATAACATTTAAACATCATAATTTAAACATTATAATATACATTTAAACATTATAAACATACATTATATACACAGTTATAGGAGGAGCAAAGCTCCTCCTATAACTATAACTAATAGGCCTACAGTAGCGTACAGGCCTACAGTTATAGGAGGAGCGAAGCTCTCTTTCCACTGTTCCAACAATCACAAACTCTGGTTTTGGTCAAAATAAACCCTTAATTCATAGCATCAACAGATAGATATTCAGTTTGTTCAGTTCAGTTCAGTTTTTTACCCCAAGAGTGACTCATTTTCTCAAACAAATCGATAGAGGATCTCTGTTCACTTTGTTCAGTTCACTTATTTCGAGAGGAGTGAGTCATCTCCTCGAACAAATCGATAGAGGATCTCTGTTCACTTTGTTCAGTTCACTTATTTCGAGAGGAGTGAGTCATCTCCTCGAACAAATCGATAGAGGATCTCTGTTCACTTTGTTCAGTTCACTTATTTCGAGAGGAGTGAGTCATCTCCTCGAACAAATCGATAGAGGATCTCTGTTCACTTTGTTCAGTTCACTTATTTCGAGAGGAGTGAGTCATCTCCTCGAACAAATCGATAGAGGATCTCTGAACAAGTCAACAGAGCTAACATTTCTGACGCTGTTGTTTGTGTTCGTGCGTGTGTTAATCTCCCGGCAGAGGGCGCAGAGGACAGAAGCTGCGCGCAGTTTAAATGACACCGATAGCTACTGTGTGTAACCTAGCATAGTTCTTATAGCATGACTAACTTGAGTTTTGAACTAATGTTTCCCGCCAGTAGGTGGCTAATCACGTGGGGTGTCTCCTTTAGTCACAGAGCAGTGTTAATGTAAATGTACGTTGTTTTGATTTCACATGTAAACTCACTTTCATTGGGCAGACTATGAACCAACGTGTCAGCTGTTGCTAGGGCTCAGGGAGGCCCCAGCAACCAACCTGAGGAATCTGATGACACTTCTCCAATTAAAGAACTCTGATTGGCTCTTTGTTTTGTGGCCTTCACTTAAATACCTTCCTCACGTCTCTTTCTGCCTCTCTGACTTCTGTTTGAGGTGAGTCTCACGTTAACTCTGATGCTAGCTAGCTAGCTCGTGGTACAATTCAGGCGATTAGCATAGGTTGAACTTTATGAAAACATGTAAATGTACAGTTACTGTTACTGTGAACATAAATATCTAGGCTAGAACAGTTTCAAGAAGTCTTGACGCGCTACTCTTCCCGCAGCGTTGCCAACACCTGTAAAGAAAAGTACATCAAAACGTGCGGAATGATCGGGAATGATATGCTTTGACCTGTCTAAGAGATTCGCATAGTGGTCTCCGAAATAATCGCGGGAAAGCACGATTTCTTTGCTCCATAGGAATGAGTGGCAAATCGACGTGAAGAGAGCTCAAAAACACTCAAATACACTCCTCTCTAGGGCCATACAGAGTCGCCATACTTTAACGTAGAAAAATGAATCAAAGTTTAAACGGGTCACGAGACTTGGGACTTTATTGGGCCTATCATCCCCCTTCTTATAACCTCACTATGGTCCTCAGACCCCCCAGCACCAGGACCACTGGTCAAAATTTCTTGCGAAATTTTCTAGTTATTTTTATTATTGTTGTTATTGTCATTATTATTATCATTAAAATTATTATTGTTGTTATTATTATTATTATTACTATTATTATCATCGTCATTATTATTTTTATTACTATTATTATTATTGTTGTTGTTGTTGTTGTTGTTGTTGTTAACATTATTATTATTATTATTATTATTATTATTATTATTATTATTATTATAGGAGTCATTTGATTTGTTGACCAAAATGTGAAAATGTTCATGTAAAAAAAAAAAATCTAAAATATTACACACCGTTCCTTTAAAGACCTTTATATGTTTGCGTGCAGTGGAGCGCAGTTATTGACTGGACTAACAGCAGCAACCAGGCACAGGACAGAAACCTGATTCAGGATACAAAATATCGTTAGGGGTCACCATCACAAGTTTCTGCATGTGTCAGATCCTGCAGCGCCGATCGTTTGCTCATGTCTTGCCTTTTGCTCTGACTTGGAGCGAACAGTATCCAGTTACTGTTTCTGGTCATCTGTCTTGAGCCCCCCTCCCTCTGAGTCAGCACGCACAGTGCAGAGCCCGGCTGCCCATTCATACCACTGCTGCACCACTCATTTAAAATCATGTCACGCTCAAGAACCAAAACAGAAACTTAGAAACTTTCAGAAAACATAAATCAACTGGTGTACAAACTGTTGTTTAATGTTCTTAACTGAATAAGAGTGAAGACATGCATTATGTGTTTGACCTCAATGCCCTTTGTGTAACCCTGAGACTGAGTCTATAATGGGAATATCCATGTTTAATATTTGTTTGACCTTTGATCTGTGTTAGTTGAATCCTGGGATGCTGGCATGCCGCATTCACAAAACTACAGCAGCAGTCAAGCTGGCTTACTATTTTTATATTTGTCACGTACGCTTCCTCCCACAAACCAGCTGCACCCCTTTCTTGGCACAGAAATATGGAGTAGGTACGACGGCTCTGCACTTACTCCACTGGACAAGTTCAGGCACATGTTATTCCACAATGTCCAGCTCTTTCTGAGAAACAAAAATGCAGGTTTGTACAAAGGACGCTGGCACTATTAATATGAGCAGCGTCAAACCATCAGCAGCAGCGTTGAGGGGAAAGGATGAAGAGGGCAGCTTTGGACAAAGTTGGCCCAGCGACCTTTGAGGAGCCGACGCTTTGCCTTCTTGCTTTGGACTTAGTTTCACCAACAACATGCAGGAGAATCGTGTTTCTCGTTGGTATTTTGGTGGAATCTCCTCTAGCGTGGCCGCCTGTTTAACACACCCACTGGATTTAATCAAGGTAAAAGATAAATTATTTTTAATTTAATTACCACTTTAAGCACAATTTTCTCTTTAAGATTATCCAATTGGGCCTCATTGATCTGTCTGGGATGCATCTGGATTGCATTGTGGAAAATGTTAATAAAGTTATGTTTTTTATTATCCTCTTTTCCTGTTGACTTTCAGAATAGCTCGCTGTTTTATGGCAATGATTCAGAGTCACTCCAGCCATGATGTGCCTATAAAATACCTTTATTATGACAATCAATAGGCTTGTTTGGATACTTTGAAGTGCCTAAAATAATGACAATGGTCCTGTTTTTGTATTTCCTACTGCTATTATCTAGCTATTAAATTTGATTTTCTATAATTCAGCACGCATGTTTAGAATAGGCTGCTGATGTTACCACTCTGTCTGAATATCACCTTAAGTTCTCAGCTATAATCTTATATTCATATTTGAACCAATTTAGTTTGCTTGCTGCACACTGGCAGACTTTACACTTATGCAGGTAGTTGTTTCTCTCACTAGAAGTGTGCCTGACCGCCCCCCTGACTGCTTCCATCATTATTTCCAGGTGCACTTGCAGACGCAGCAGGAGGTGAGGGTGAGGATGATTGGGATGGCTGTTAACGTGGTGAGGAGAGAAGGTTATCTGGCTCTCTACAGTGGCCTCAGTGCGTCCCTCTGCCGGCAGGTGGAAATCTAAAAACACACATAATAAATCCCTCTACATGTCCATGTTGCACTATCTTGGAAGGACTGCTTTTTTTTTCTTCTTTTCTCCTAGATGACCTATTCGTTGTCACGGTTTGCCATCTATGAAACTGTCAGGGACGAAATGAACAGGAAGAACAAAGGTCTCATGCCTTTCTACCAGAAAGTGTTGCTGGGTGCCTTTGGAGGTATGTGTTGTTGTTACAGCCTGGTCTCATTCCCAGGGCGTCAAATACAGACGCTTTATCACGCCCTAGGCGTCTGATACGAACACACAAGGCACCCTTTAGCGTCTATATGAGACATAGCTTTCAAGTAACTACAATGAAAAAGTAAGAGAAAGTACTTTGGGAGTGTGGTGACGTAGTTTAAAGAATGATAAAACACACATAGGGTAGGTGGGAAGGGTGGTGGATGGGTCCAACAAACACATGGCTGTTTGTGTCCTGTGTGAAACCAACGTCTTTGTGTTCACAACGTTAAGTTTCACTTTCGTTTCACAAACATTGTAATTTTAAGCCTAAACAAATAGACTGTATAAAAGAAGTGGACATCACCCATTTGTTTGTGGAGTACTGTTTTGAAGCCTCGAGTTTGGCATTTTGGCTGTCGCCATCTTGGTGTTTTGCAACTAGAAGTGACACGAGAGGGTGGAGCTAAGAACAACCAAATGCTAAATAAGACATTTTAAGGCAACCAAAATGTTACAATTAACGGTCATGACCGGACAACGCCGTGGTAGCGACCTGTCAATCTCAAGGTAGCCCCGCC
Organism: Sebastes umbrosus; assembly: GCF_015220745.1. Taxonomy (NCBI): domain Eukaryota; kingdom Metazoa; phylum Chordata; class Actinopteri; order Perciformes; family Sebastidae; genus Sebastes; species Sebastes umbrosus. The sequence goes on along the minus strand of NC_051282.1, from coordinate 24,713,133 downwards.
CTAAAGCAACTCCTGCTTTATGGTCTATTTGACTCTAAATGGGACCATAATTTACTGAATGAACATCATGCTGTATTAAAAAAGACTAGAGAAACTAGAGATTGAGACCATAATCTCATGTTTACAATGTTTACTGAGGTAATAAATCAAGTGAGAAGTAGGCTCATTTTCTCATAGACTTCTATACAATCTGACTTCTTTTTGCAACCAGAGGAGTCGCCCCCTGCTGGCTGTTAGAAAGAATGCAGGTTAAAGGCACTTTAGCATTGGCTTCACTTCTCAGAACCGGAGGATGCCCACTGCCTAAACCTAACCAAATGTTTTTGTTTGAATTCACAACGTTAAACACGTGTTTACTGCGACCGTAGTGGAGCGTCATGGTTTGATTCGCTGGGTTATCCAGTGCGTCAGTAGCCTGTGATGAGTTGGGATGACAAGTCTTGTTTTATTATTTAATGTGTTTTCTCCAACAGGGTTTGTAGGTGGTTTCATCGGAACCCCGGCTGACCTGGTGAATGTCCGGTGAGTTTAGTGAATGGATTAATGATTATTAAGAATGAGATTTGGGGTGGATTTATTTTATGTTTTGATACGTAACTCTTTTGTACAATTCAGTGCTGTTATTGTACTGCTGACAGGGTGCAATAGCTCAAATCTAATGTGAAAAACTACTTTTTCAGCACTGAAACAATAAATAAATCAACAAGGATGCCAGAATCTTACAAAAAAAAAAATCCCTCTGTTTAAAATTTTCATGTAGAGCAGGTCGTTGTTAGATTTAGATCTGACGTCACTAACAGAAGAAGCTGCAACCTTTTCTGCTCTCACCATTCAAGTTTAATAGGCCAATTTTCACTAGAAAGATAATCACATTGAAGGTGACTCATCCTGACAGTTAATTAGCTTTGAAATATTTCATCTGTCATCTGTACAGAATGCAGAACGATGTCAAGTTTCCGGTAGAGCTCAGGAGAAAGTAAGTAAAAACTGAAAATGGGAAATATCTGTGGTCATCCAAATCACCACATTATTGAGATTTCTTTTTCTTCTTCTACCAGTTATGGTCATGCACTGGACGGACTGTTGCGTGTTTGGAAGGAGGGTAAGATTCATAAACGCTTTCTTACTTTACATGACAGCTGAAGTTTGTTTCCTTTTTATGTTTAGCTATGTAGGAAAGTGCACACAAATGGCTTTTCAGTTGCAAAAAAATCAATTTATTACATTTCCAAAATGTGAGAAAGTGTGAAAAATGTGAAAGAAAAGTGAACATTTCTCCGGCATGATAAATGTTTTTGCATCCATGTGTTGAGAACCCTAAATTCAAGAGCAAACCTTTTCACATTGCCTACTTTTTCCTCCATATATTCCCTATTGTGCTGTTATATTTGCAGAGGGAATTAGGAAACTGTTCTCTGGTGCTTCAATGGCTTCATCTAGAGGTGCACTGGTCTCTGTCGGACAGGTACAAGAACTGTACAACTACTGGATCACAAAATGCTACTGTACTATCTCACAGTATGTACAGTATGTATATGTGCATTTTGTCCACGCAGCTGTCCTGTTACGACCAGTCCAAGCAGTTGGTTCTGGCGTCTGGTTACCTGGCTGACAACATCCTCACTCACTTCCTGGCCAGCGTGATTGCAGTATATGACTCACCTCTGTCACTATACAGTATATATATATATAGTATCATCACATTTTCCAAAATAAGACACCTTTTATTCTGTTTCTGCACAGGGGGGCTGTGCCACGATCCTGTGCCAACCACTTGATGTTGTTAAAACAAGATTAATGAGCTCCAAACTGGAATATGGGGTGAGTTTGTATACAATGCACGCTGTCTTGAGGTTTCTCTGTATACTCTAGTTTTTTATTTTGCCTGGGGAATCTCTTTTAGTCTCATCACTCTGACATGTATGTTTTATTCATGGACTGTGGGGAGGATAACACAGCTTGACTTGTCTTGGTTTTTGTGTCTCTTTGATTGCAGGGTGTGTTTCACTGTCTAACAGAAACAGCAAGACTGGGCCCGAAGGCGTTTTACAAGGTGGATGGCACCTTCAAGACATGACTCTTTATATCTTTATTGTGCAAATGTTGCTCTATTTGAATCAACTTTGCTGAAATAATGACATGATTTGTGTCCTCCAGGGTCTTGTTCCTGCAGGTATCCGCCTTATTCCTCACACAGTCTTCACCTACATATTCCTCGAACAACTGAGGCAACATTTCGGTGCCGTGGTCGTCACTTGAGAGTGTTGAGAGGACGTCTTTGCAATTTCACTGGTTCTCCGTGTTGGATAGCTTCATCATTGATGCTATTCTTACAAAGCCAGCTCAGCAGGAGTCCTCTAGATATCACTAATGACAAAACCAAGAGGAAGTCACATAATGCACGTCTAAAAAAAAGCATTTTCATGAAACATTTTTGCATAAAAATGAAAGTGACTCATGCAATAAGACATGAGTCTCTGTCTCTAACTTACAATGTCAAAACAGTTACATTACCTATGATAAATCTGACACAAGGGTTGTAAAAAGAATGTAGCCAGAGGTTTAGAGTTAATATCAACTGATAAGTCCTGCTAAGTGCTCCAGGCAATTACTTTTTAATACTAGACCTTCTTTGCTCTCTGGGGGACAGTGTTACACTGGAAAAATAGTGTGTTTATATGCAGTGTATTTGTTTGTAATGATGCAGAATTTTAGTGTATTTGTACCAGACAGTTTTTGGTGACCATTGCAAAAAGAAGATTATTTATTTTCATATTGTGGAAAGTGTTTTTAAGTTTGTGATGGAAGGCAAGTTGAGAGTCAAGATAACCCTTTTTATCCCTGTGCACTTGGGAAAACATGCTAGTTTACTACATTGTAAACAAGAATGGTTCAATCAATAAAACAATCTCTTGCAAGCTCTCACGGCTTTGCAGTATATTTGTTTCTTTACTGAACTTTCAGTCTGAGCCGGGGTCGCGTCATGGGCCATGCCCCCCCCAACCCCCCCCCAACCCCCCCAAATAATAATAATAATTATTTTTTATATAGTTTCAGAGGGAATGTTTTAATGGTAGATCATTTTCACATGACAGGGACACAATTAAAAATGTTCTTATGTCAACCTTTTCCACAGTTTTCCCTTAAGGTATGATCTACTTAGGGTATGATATACATATTTGTGTAACACTTTTCCATGTAAGAAAATACAGCATTTTACAACATATTTGGCAATACTGAAGCAGTAAGTTTTTCTCCTCAAAGATAATTTAATAAATGAGTTATTGTGCCCCACCTACCTGCAACAGGCCAAGCCTTTGGCCCAACCTTTGGGTTTTAATAATTGATTTATATCATATTTAAAAGTGAAACCTTTAAGCTAAATTAAAAGAAATTAAAACAAAAATAAGAAAAGAAAAAAAAATTGCATACGGTCAGTTCAGAAAGTTGTTATAGACAGACATCTTTATTATAGAGCATATATGACAAGGTCACATTTGGGGAGAGTGTGCTCATTGGTCAGCTGCTTGACCTTTGACCTATGACCTATGACGTCAAGATATGCGCGTAGCCTCGTTACCTCGTACGTGCAGTGAGCAGACGGCGCTAAATATACTTTCAATGAGAAGAAGGACGATTAAAAGACTGTACTTCGAAATGGATACAAGCAAATGGCTACACGGTGCTTATTCGAGGCCTCCACCTACGGAAGAGGGAGCAAACTGGCCACCTCTGAAGAGAGCCGGACGACTTTGTGACTACTAAAGGTAGGACATGCGTTTAATTCACTTTATGATGCCAGCCGAGGCTTTCATGATTATTATGCAAACTGTTAGGAATGCTGTAAGTTAGAGGCCTGTCTGAGTTTATTTGGTAAGAGTGGAGTGTGTAGTCTGTTTCTAAGATGTTATAATGACGCGCACAGTGCAGTGTGTGTTTGTGTGTGAGAGATGGAGAAAGAGGAGGCTTACACGTTTCAACGGAATTCCATTGCTAGGCAACAGCTTGAGTCCATGTTTACTTCCTGTCAGCTGACACATTTGGAATGTTTATGTTTACAGCTGTGGTCTATATATTGTGTGTGTGTGTGTGGATTACTTTCTCTCCATCTCCCACAACATTTATTTTTATTATTTTATTTAAAAGGGACCATGTACAGTTTAAAACAAATGTCACCATTTGATGCACTGTACCAGAATTATAGCTTTAAGATAATTCACATCTGTAGTCCCTTGTGCAGGTCAAGACAAAGAAACATACTACAGTCATACAAGAAAGAACATACAAAACGCACAATACACAGCTACACACAATAGCACATCACAAAGTATGTTTGTCAAGTAAAAGCAAGTCATGAAGACTATGGAGTTGGAATAAAGATCAGTGAGTACAGAGCTGAGCAGCTTTCAACAGACGTTTTAAGTTGGTTTTGAAAGTGCTGATAGAGCTGCAGCTCCTCACATCGTCAGGCAGGGTGTTCCACTGATTTGTGGCCTTAACAGAAAAAGCTGATTGCCCAAATGCAGTGCGGCGAAATGGTACAGTACAATCTAGCATAGAAGATCTTCTTAAGAATCTAACAAATTTGCATAAATTAGAAAATAATCTAAAATTCTCAAAGCTCAGTAAATTATATTTATCCAGTATTGTACAGTGATGAAAATGCAGTTGTTTTTTGTCCAGAGTTTTTTAGAGTTTGTTTGTATAAGGACTCAAGAGGTTTTATAGCGGTTTCCCCAGCCTGCCCCCAACACGAAATACAATAAGACATATGGGAAAGGATCAACATTACAAACACACAAAGGTTATGTGAAAAGGAAGTAAACTTGTAGCCAGAAGTTTCTAAAGTTAATATCAACCGATAAGTATTAACTTTTTAATACTAGGCCTTCTTTGACCTCTGGGGGACAGTGTTACACTGGAAAAATTGTGTGTTTATATGCTGTGTATTTGTTTGTAATGATGCAGAATTTTAGTGTATTCGTACCAGACAGTTTTTGGTGACCACTGCCAAAATAAGATTATTTATTTTCATATTGTGGAAAGTGTTTTTAAGTTTGCGATGGAAGGCAAGTTGAGAGTCAAGATAACACTTTTTTTTTTTTTTTTATCCCTGTGCACTTAGGAAAAAATGCTTTTCCTCAAAATCTTTTTTCTCACCTGCCACTGTGGCAGGTCACTGAACATTTCTACCGACCACTCAGCTTTTTGTCTGCCACTTCTGAAATCTATGTAGAATGCTCTAGAGTCAGTGGTACCAGATAGTACAATATAGAATATGTCATGCAACCTTATTATCGGTTTTTAACAGGAATTGCTAAAAATAATACTTTAGTAAAAAAAACAAATCTTAATGTAAAGAAAACCTTTCTGCCATAGCGGCAGGTGACCTGGATTTTTTACCTGCCAAACCAACATTTACCCTGTATTTGGCAGGTGTTAATTTCATTCCCTGCTCACCGGCCAAGGGGACTGGTAGATGAAAACATCCACCGGCCAAGCATATCTTTTACCGGCCAGAATAATAAATTGCATTTTTCATTGTGACATATACATTTGTTTCAGTACATTTCACTGAGATAGGTATTATGTTGAAATCAAACTTAGAGAAGAGGCCAGAGCAAAATTTCAAGCAAAATAATTTAAATATGTTGACAGTTAATCAATTCAAGCCTGAATACTAGACTTGGGCGGTATCTATTTTTTCATACCTTCCTGACATTTCACCAGGTAGAGGCTACTAAAACAATAGATCCCATATACTTCAACATTCTTTATTACCGTTTGTATACTGTTTTTTGTTCAGAAGTTAAACAGGTCATAATTCCCTCTCTATTATCTATTTTATATTCCTTCAAACAACAGGATTTATTCAAGTTTCTCTCCAAAAACTTGTTGAAATCAGCAGGACGAAAGCTAATTAAGGAGCGCGCCCGTAAATGACACCAAAACGCAGTAGAGACTTTCAGTGTAACTGATCACAGTTTTTTTATTACATGACTATTTTGGTACAAATGTATACCCACCCATAGCTTTCTGAGATTTACTCGGCAAATGGAAAATCTACCTGCATTTGGCGTTAATTTCGGACCCTGATGGTGACCATTGCATAAAGAAGATTATTTATTTAATATTGTATGTGTGTGAAAGAGAGAGACTTTGCAGCATGCTTTGGAATTGGAGCTGGGTTAATGTGTTGGTTGCTGACGGCAAACTCATTATCAAGCATTTAGTACCTAGATTGAGTTCTCGGACAGCAGTTTGCGGTTACCCTAATGCCCCTCGATTAGATTTGTTCTGACGCAGAATCTGGCCTGGGCACTGTTTTATACGCAACACATATTCAGCTGCCTGTCAGCTCTCCTCTGTCTTGGTTCAGCATGTACTAGACTGAACAAAAGCTCCCAATTAGGAACACTTTAATACAATATAAATGTGCTTTCACAAGGACAATCAGCAGCTTTTTGTGAAAACATTGTTCATGTAAAGATTTTGACTTTTAAATTCTGAGAAAAGAGTTGTGAGTCTTGGTTCGGTAGCAGTATTGTGTGGGTTTTTGGCTTCTTCTTATTTTATATTGTTCCAGGTTTTATTTTTCCAAGTAATACCTTTTACAGTGAAGCAACAATCCATCATGTTCAGCTTTAAAAGACACCTAATCTTTTTCCATGCACCACGGTTTACTTTATGTCTATATCGATGTCAGTGTATGAGTGATGGTAGTTGTCTTCAGGGTCAAACTCAGCTATGCTTTTCTTTTTATGATGTGACAGTAAAGAAAATAACTTTCTGAGTGTAGTCCAACCTGTTGAATGACAGATATCAAAAAGAGAGTAATGTGGAAAAATATACAAATCTTTTGTTGCTTATAGTAAATGGACAGGTTACATAACCCCGTGCAAAAAGTCATCTAATGGCGAGACAGTTGTCATGTGCGGTTGTCATGGAGCTCGATGAAAGAGCAGCGTGATGACATCGGTTGGTAATGACACATAATGCTCCATATACTTCCTTCTTTTTCAGTGTATGTCCTGCTTTACTCTGTAGTGAAGCCGCAGATGTAGGTTTGTGTTTGTAGATTCCTCTTTATCAGGCACTCTATCACAGATAGAATACAGACTGACCACTGTGCTGGAAAACCTCCATTGGGGATGCAGTTAATGATGTTAATAATGCAAAAATGCACAGAGTCATACCTTCTTTCTCTACCTATCTTTGTTTTTGAAAAAAGAGGGGAAATAAACCTCAAACTGACTGGAATAGGATTTGAAATTTCAAACTGGAATAATTGCTATACCAGATGTTGCGGGTACATAACTGAACACAAGGAAAAATGATTTTTAGCTTTGATCTTAACCAGATAGCATACTAGCTGCGTATATGAACTAGTATGCTTTGTAGCTCTTTTTATTTCATGCCAGCCACTCCCTTGAGAATCGTCTGAAAACATTTCTGTGAGTCTTATCAAAGAGAGCACATTTCTCTCTCACATAGAAACACAACCTGTGCAAATACAAGACAAAACACAGTGTTGACAACTGTTTGATGAAAAAAAACTGCAAAGGATAGGCATTCAATTTCATGGTGTTGAGACAGGAGCATTAACAAGGTTTCTGTTCCACTGTTATAAGGGTAAACACTGATGAGATGTTTGCCTCTTAATGGAAAGTCAACACCAAAACATCTTCGGACTCCTGTTTCTTACCAATATGTGACAGGATTACAAGAGAAAAATAATTAAATCTAAAAAATATTGAAGTCTTTTTTTAAAGCTACTGCCTGAAGCAGGATCAGGTAATGATATCAAGCATAAATGACTAATCCTGACTGAGTCTTGTATTTTGACCAATATATAAATTGTCAACATTTCTTTTGCAATTTGAAAGTCAAAGTTTATGCTGACATTTCTTTCAAAAAATGACGAGGGTGTGCTGAGAAAGTTATCCTCTTCAAACTCTTCTGCAGCCCTTAAAGGAAAACATTAGCTGAGAAGACAATGTTTACTTGAACTGTGACTGTCCTCGACAGTCCCCATCCATCAAGAAATGTTTGTTAATTATTATTTTGAGTTATTTGCATCCACATTTAAAACCTCTGTGTCACAGAATTTGTTGTAAAATTGAGCATGTAAAAGCAGTATGTGTATGTGTGTTTTTCACTTCAGCTCTGGTTTAATAAATTCATATCCCGCACCATTGGCATGCACCTGTTAACAATTTAATGAAATAAAGATTAATTTAATTACACTACATTTCCACATCTCATGTGTGTGATAAGAGCCAATGGGACAACAAACATCCCAGGGATACATATGTTGGCTTAATTTAATTTACTGAAGTGGACATTTGCATGGAGCAATGCATTTGGCAACACTTCTTAGCTGCACTACACTAACAACTAAATTGCCTGTAAATACAAACTGGCTAAATACAGCTGCTATTACTCCAGGTGCCACCACTTTTACCTTTTACAGGGTTCTCGGTTTTACGCAGTGAGCTACCTCCGGGTCTGAAAAGTGAAGCCAATGATGAAGTGCCTTAAACCTGCATTCTTTCTAATAGCCAGCAGGGGGTGTCTCCTCTGGTTGCAAAAATAAGTCTGATTGTATAAAAGTCTATAAGAAAGTGATCCTACTTCTCACTTGATCTATTACCTCAGTAAACATTGTAAACATGAGTTTATGGTCTCAATCGCTAGTTTCAAGTCTTCTTCAATACAGCATGACGTTTATTTAGTAAATTATGATCCCATTTAGAGTAAAATAGACCATAAATCAGGGGGTGCTTTAGGGCGGGGCTACCTTGTGATTGACAGATTGCTACCACAATCATCATTCCATTGACACTCACCAGCTAGAAATTAGAAACCTGCTTTTGTCTACTTCTAACTAAAATTAATGATCCATTTTTTTAATTCCTACGTGTTTTGAGTATTAAATCTGTTCAATCAGCCAACGTTATCATTGTAAACTGCATATATGATGCAAGAATGCAAAGTTTGACATGCGTAGCAACAGTTACTTAGCAAAGTCCCATCCCAGAGGCCAGGATTGGGCCAGTTTCCCTGTATGAACCTCTCCTGTGTCAGCCCAATGTTCTTTGTGGCTGGAGAAGATCTTTGTTTGCCTTTTAAATACCTTTGTCTGCAGTATCTCCACTTGTGCAGGACCACTTGTGGTCATGGTACCACCCGCAGCGCTGCTACTTTTCCAAGTGTTTTAAAAGAGACCAAATGTGTGCAACAGAGGAGCCGTACTGTACATCTGTGAAGTTACATTTAAAAATAACCAGATTCTAACTTGACAACAGCAATATGCCTCTCTTCCTCTCTCTTGAGGTATTTTTCTCTTGAGGTTTCTCACTGGGTGGTTAACAGTGCTGATCTCGTTGGTTTGGAACAATGACAGATGGTTTCACATTATGGAAAAGTTTGTGGGATGAAGTGTGGGAGTCAGACTTTTCTCTCGAGGTCTGACTGTGGATCTGAGTCTACTCCGGCCAGCCGGAACAGTGATCTTCACACAAACATTATAAAGCCAACGGGGGGAGGACGTCACAAAGACATAAGGATCTAGTGAGTCTTATGACTGGCAGACCAGAGCATCAGTCTGATTTCAATATTTGCTGCAGAACCAAGCAAAAAAAAAAACATCAGAAAGTTCACAACTCGTTTATTCTGTCCAGTGTGATACAAATCTGAGCACAGTGTGTGTTACGTAACTATTGCATATATACATTTAAATCGGGACTTAGTCCAAACCACAAACAAAAGATGTTAATTGTATTTAGATTGGTGTGTTCTCTCTCTGAATCACAATTTCTCTAATTGTGAAGCAGCGCTAACGAGCTCTTTCAATCTGACAGTAAAATCATAGCGCAGACTCGGAGTCGGTGACCAGTAGGAGGAGAAAACAAAACAAGAGGCTGCTGCTCGCTGCTACTGATAATGATGAAGATGAAAAATAAAGCAGGAGCCAGCAGGTTGTGTTCTCAGTGAAAACTCAGTATTAAGCAGATCATAGGAGGGCAGGTCATTAGTCTGGATCAGCAGAGATGTTTTTGTAGAATTTGTTGTTTTTGTTTCCCAAGGACTCTTGCTAATAAAGGATATATTAGCCCACTGTGGTTCTCCTTAGAAAGGTCAGACTTCTACATGCAAAATAACAGCTGCAGCAGCGGAGACATATTGCGTTATACATCTAAATGTCCAATGTCCATTTTCCCTGTCAGAGCAATTTAGCGTTTGCTTTAATTTCAGTCCATTTTGTGCTGCAGGAAGTGAAGTTGCACAGCAAAACTGATGACTGAACTGTGGGGGTTTGCATTTATCACAATGCTTAATAACATCAGTGGACGTACAGAAGCTATTAGTGGACCAAGGTAATCATATTGCTTATCAACCCGATATAGCCTCAGAGTTAGTGACACTGAACCCTGTTGCCTTTGGCTGTTCAATAATAGAGGCATGACTACAACAACAGAGAGTGAAAAGTGGTAAATTAAAACCCTTAATTCTAATGATGTAATCCACTTGTTTTACTCTAAATTTCACTTGAGATTACGTGGAGGTTTGTGATAAACAACAAAGTACACTTATGCAGATCTGCAGCTCCTCAGAAGGAGGAAGTTTATCTCTTTTCTCTCTTGTTTTTCCTCGGGGGACGCCATTACGTAAAGATTCACATTAAAGTTACAACAAGTCACATCAGTTTCTTCAGCTGTCCTAAAGAGGCATGATAATAACCTGGAAATCAGAATGTGTATTGCTGTATTGCTATGCAATGTATGTAGAGATACAAGTTTTGGATTTACTCTGTGGAATAAAACAGCTGCTGCTGCATCACACACACTGTAAAAAGTGCTAAATTCGATATCCAGAGTATTAATATAGCATCAAACAACTATTTGTAAAGATATAGAGGAGTAATGTCTACCTGAGCAGAGGTGGAATCTCCCTAATAATATAGCAAAATCGTGCAGCCCTAAAATGTATACGTTGGTATTGCTACTTTTACTTACGTAAAAGATCTGAGTGCTTCTTCCACCACTTATGACTGTTAATCCTGGCTACTTACAGTAATTATTCCCTGTTAAAAAGCAGCCAGTGTTGAATTGGGAGCTATTTTGATAATCGATGGGGCATGATCTCATTACTCAAAGTGTTGAGGTTGAAGGCTGCTGAGTTGGTTCCAGTGGCTGGTTGTTACTTTAGAGAGAGCGGAGGCATCGTGTGCTCTCTGGCAGCTCTCTCCTTCTCCTGTGGTGACAGAGTGGTCGGAGCGGTTTTCTCCTCCAACAGGATACGTTTTTTTCACCACCTACACAAATGTCAGAGCACGTACGTACGTCCTCAAATGTCCTCAAAATGCTTACTCCTCTGGCGTGTATGCAACTTATCCAGATAAATATCAATAGTGCAAGTTAAGACTGTTAATGAGTCAAATGTTCATTACATTACAATAGTAGGCTGCAGTGCTGCTTCTCCAAACACTGATCATTGTGTTAGACGTCTATAAATTCAAAAGTGCCTCCAAAAATGTAGGTTTTGGACAGTGTTAGTATGTCAGTGATGAGAGGACTGACCATTGGAGCACCTGTGTTTTCACTAGTGCTGTCAAAGTTAACGCGATAATAACTTGTTAACGCAAATTTGTTTTAACGCCACTAATTCTTTAACGCATTAATGCAACTTGTGATTTTTAGGTTATAGTGGGCTCAGTTTTAAAGCTAGAGTGAAGATACTGGTATCATATGAAACTAAAAAAATTAAGGCATCCATTGGTACCAACCATGTCATACCAGCTTTTCACGAAGGAGGCTAAATTTTGGCGAGGAAAAACCTGCATGGCCATTTTCAAAGACCTCAAGATATGTGAATGAAAATGGGTTCTATGGGTACCCACGAGTCTCCCCTTTACAGACATGCCCACTTTATGATAATCATATGCCGTTTGGGGCAAGTCATAGTCAAGTCAGCACACTGACACACTGACAGCTGTTGTTGCCTGTTGGGCTGCAGTTTGCCATGTTATGATTTGAGCATATTTTTATGCTAAATGCAGTACCTGTGAGGGTTTCTGGACAATATTTGTCATTGTTTTGTGTTGTTAATTGATTTCCAATAATAAATATATACATACTTTTGCATAAAACAAGCATATTTGCCCACTCCCATGTTGATAAGAGAATTAAATACTTGACAAATCTCCCTTTAAGGTACATTTTGAACAGATAAAAAAATATGCGATTAATTTGATGAATCACAAATAACTATAGACAATCATGCGATTAATCGCGATTAAATATTTTAATCCATTGATAGCCCTAATATGCACAAAGCCATGTCTCAAACAGGTACAGTGCGACCTGTTGGATGCGCTAAAATACAATCAGACTAAATGTATTACAAATAAATGTCGCAGCATGGGAAAAATGTTCAAAAACGAAATATTTATATTGCAATCACAAATTACAGTTTATAATTAATTTGGGAAAAGGTGATGTGTAAATAGAGAATGAGATTTTTTCCATTTTTTTCACTATATTTTTGCACATTAATCAGATTTCTTAGAAACAGACTGGTTGATAAAGAGCACTGCATCTTAATCTACTCAGTGAGTTGATAGATCTCTCTCTTATTCATCACTCTTGTATGTTATTAGTCAAAACACATCCGACATTTTAAGGAATCTCAGATGGATGAGATCGTTTCTGTGTTTTCCTCTGTATGTGCAGCAACATTATGCCAGTTTTAATGAAGCATGAAACCACAGACTACCAAAACAAATTCCTGTAACATTTCAAACAGAGATAATACAGAATGCATTTTATCTGAATGGCTTTTATTTTAATGGTAAAATGTCTCCGGCTCTCTAAAAAGGCTATAAGTTAAATGAAAACAAACACAACAGCGTTCCCCATCATTTAATCCTTGTTTGTTGTAAACCGGTCTGACATTTAGTACAAATACATCTCTAAAATAAAGTCCCAGTGTCTGCTTATATTTTGCATGAATGTGCCTGGGGACAGTTCTTTATCCATTAACACATGTGAAGAGTCAAATATTGTTTTGTGGCCACATTATAAAACAATTGCTTTCATTTCCTTTGCTTGTATATTTTGCCCCTGTGCCCAAATTGACTTGATTTGAAACAAACAGTAGATTCTATAAATGCATATTTCAGATGATGGAAATAATACCCGACATCATAGCTTCTTTTGGACGCTGCTTGTTGCTGATGTCTGTAAGCTTGTCATTACAAACCTAATATGCCTCCTCTATTAAAGAGCGGAAGAACAGAGTTAGTGGGATATTGTTCTGCTCACACCTTGGCCTCTGAGATAGATGCAATCCTGACGGAGGCGGATGTTAGTCATTTGCAGAGCCGTGTGTCATCGTCGGGGGTACAGAACATTTTCTGCCAAAAGTGTGACGGGTCAATTAGGTCTCAGCGCTCCGTATTCAGAGTGACACACTGAGCTGCAACAGGTCAAAGGTGAGGTCTCATTTCAGTGTGGTATTATTCTGCATCCATCACAGAGTTTGATTTGTTTTCATGCAGCAGGAAATCAATTTTCAAATATAATTTTTACTTTACTTGTGGATTTCATAGTACTTTATACTTCTACTCCACCAAATTTCAATAGTACTATAAAACGGCAGGTCCATCTGCGTTCTGTTGCGTTTTTTTTCAAATGGAAACTCCCGCTCAGCTGCTGCAAAAAGCAGTGACGTAGGTTACCAAAGTACGCTAATTGAAGTTAATCATTAAGGTTATGAATAATGTGAATGCTAGCGGATTTAGAACTTTGTGTTCTTTTCTTTTCTGTCACATTCATCATCTCATGACCCCCAGATTTATCTTGTGAGTCTTTGGAGGAGTCTGGGGCTGTGCAATTAATCACATTTCTTTATTTTTTTTTTGGCTTACGACGATTCTGAAAACAAGATAATCGTCATGAAACAATTATTGTACCTCATTCCATTTCGCAATAACGTTCTCGCTTTGTCTTGTGTAATAAATCCAGCACACCCCTTTCCCTGTACAGTGGTGTGTTTTCACCCTGCTCAGCGGGTCAGGGAGGGACGCTCAGTGTGAGAGAATCCCCTCGTGGGAACTCTCCCCGGCGTTGGCTGATTGGCCCTCGCCAGGCGTATTTCCTCCGTGGTGGTGCAACGCGGGTCGTCTTAGAAAGGCCTGGGTTGAAGGTGGCGCCTAACAACTCCCCTCACCCTGACCTCACCCACTGTGCCCTCTGAGCTGAGCTGGCTGAGCTCCCTGCTCCCGGTGCGACTGTCAACTGGAGCGGACTGTCCTCAGTGCGTCAGGTGTTCGCGGCGATATCGCCAACCCACCTGACCCATCTTGAAACACGGACCCCGTCTTGTTTACCATGCTTTGTGGGGGTGACTTTTTTGCCATGTCTTCACCATCCAAATACAACCAATGTGTTTATGATTAAATAAATCTCCATAGATCCATAGATCTAGCCTCTTACTTTAGCTCTCAAAGTGCACCAGATTGATGCATTTAAATGTAGGCTACAAAATGTTCTTTCTAAATGCAGGATGTTTCCATGTTACGTTACAGTATTTATTTATTTACTTATATAGTCATTCACATCAGTGTTCACGTCCAACACAAAATATAAGCTACAATTTGTAACAACTAATATTTACATTATCGAAAAGGAGCAGGCAGAGGAAAAATAAGTAATGGAACTGTCTAATAATAGTAGCCTACCATTAATAATGATATAACATAATAGTCCGCCAACATGTTAAACAAACTTTTAATGCATGTGTGCACACATGCATTAAAAGCACAGTCCACATACCCAGCCCAGTACAGAACATCATTAACATCACAAACATAAACATCACTCATTAAATCCATATGGACCAATTATTTGGCCTCTGTACATTTTCAAAGTAAAGGATCCGTAACAGATCGGAGTACTTCCTCCACCGCTGTCAGTTTTGTCCTCTATTTCCCCTCTGATGTGCTCACTCAAGTGGTGTTTTTTTTAACTTCAAACTAACGTAATCTATCCCCAGTTAGTTTTATATCTTCACGTAAAACAAATACAAGATGTGTTTTATGCATGGAAATGCTTTAATTGGGTGGATTTATTGCTGTGTTTGGTTTACAATTCAGCACCGGCGCCTCATGTTTGATTTTTCAACGAAAGAGGTGCACTTTGCATTGCACCGAGATGTGGCCAAAAAAGGTGAAGGAATGCGGTGTACTCTGTGTGTGCATGTTTCCCACCGTGGGCTCTTGACGACAGTCATTCAGATACAGGAGAGGCTGGGATGGAGGAGATGATTGCCTTTTCAGCTGAACATCAGCCACTCTCATCAGCTGGGGTTGTTTGCATTTTATGTCCAGTGATGCTCGGTTGGAAACGTCTCGGGAGAGAAAGAATGGTAAATGATCCGGGGAAATGACAGTAGAGAGGTTCGACGGAGCCTGAATGCTTATCAAGTACAGCCAGCGGAACATGATTATAACCGACTCGCAGACTATCAAGGTGGAGATTTAAACACTGCAACCCGGATGCGATCTCGCCATTGTTCTGTCCACATGCAGCGTCTAACACAGCTTCAGAGCCCCCGGTGAAAACCTCGTCATGACATAAATGGGCCCATTAAACCCACTCAGCAGAGGACAACAAGCCTCTTAAATCTCTAATTGATTAATTATCCCCGCTGAGATTCACTCTCACAGAAGAGATTCAAACAGTGATGAGTAAAAATGTCAAAAACATAAACAAGAGCCTGCTTGTGTGTGTATGTAAGTGTGTGTGTGAGTGGCTTTTATCACTCACTTGACTGCATAAAGCCATTAATGTGAAAGTTTGCTCCCCAGTATAACCTGGCATAGCAAGAACAACTCTATCCACAGAGCGTGTGGGTGAAAAGGTGGCAGGATGTTAACTCTTGGCTGCCTCTTTTCAGCTTCCAGCAGCTGGATAATAATTGCCAGCAGGCACCACAAGACTTCTGTGTGGTTGGAGTAAGCAGAGACTTTCCTCACACATCCGCTAACATGCAGCACAATATATACTGTGCTGCTGTGCTGAATTGTTTCAATCTGATTGATCACATAGTGGAATTAATCTAAAAATCTTCAATCAGAATGACATATTTAGCTAGCAGCACGGCTCTATATTTGGTCAGTCCACCAGACTCAAATATCTCAACAGATACTTGATGGATTGTAAAGGTCTTTATGGTCCCCTCAGGATGAATCCTACGGACTTTTCCTCGACCGTGAGGTTGCCGTTTGTGATTTGGAGTGCAATTTCGGATGGATTGCAATGAAATTTGCTACAGGCATTCATGTTCCCCTCAGGATGAATTGCAATAACTCTGGTGATCCCGTCATTTTTAATCTAGTGCCATAATATGTCATGACACCTCCCTCAGACCATGTACTCTCCTCTTACTCCCTAGACCTGCCATTCTCGAACCATCCACTAGGTGCCCTCAGACTCTCTTGAGTCTCACCTGACATTCCCTCCCACCTACACACCTGTTCCCACTTCCCTAATCAGCTCGGCCTAGACTTCCTCGCCCACCTCCTCACCTGCATCTCATTCCCTCGTTAGCCACTCTTCACAGATACCGTCCACTTCCTTTGTTCCTTTGTCACATCATCTTATAGGCCCTTTTCACAGCACAGGTGTAACTGATGAAATTAATTATGGTCCTGTAGTGTGTCACAGCCCACCTAAATGCAACAGGGCCATAATTAATGTTATTAATTTCACCTGTTTTCACCCTGCAATGACACGTCACAATGGCTGGGACCTATGACCCTGTGCTCCTGCATTACCAACCACGACATAATCATGTCAAAATATCAATTTTGTCCAATATAGGGCTGTCAAAGTTAACGTGATAATAAAGCGTTAACGCAAATTTGCTTTAACGCCTCTAATTTCTTTGATACATTAACACAACTTGCATTTGTAGCAGGCTCAGTTTTAAAGCTAGAGTGAAGATACTGGCATCATATGAAACTAAAAAAACCTAAGGAATCCATTGGTACCAACCATGTCATACTAGCTTGTCGCGAATGAACTGGCATGGCCATTTTCAAAGGGGTCCTTTGACCTCTGACCTCAAGCTATGTAAATGAAAATGGGTTCTATGGGTTCCCACAATTGTTTTGTGTTTTTAATTGATTTCCAATAATAAATATATAGAAACATTTGCAAAAAGCAAACATATTTGTCCACTCTCATGTTGATAAGATTACTAAATACTTGACAAACCTCCCTTTTAAGGTACATTTTGAACAGATAATAAATGTGCAATTAATCACGATTAAATATTTTAATCGATTGACAGCTCTAGTCCAATACTTTGGTTTATGACCAAAACCAATGTCACACCCATCAGTGTCACCTGTACTTTGTATTTAGTGCTAATTAGCAAATGTTATCATGCTGTCATTTTAAGCATGCTAGCATTTTGCTCCAATCACCACAGTGCCTAAGCATAGCTTCACAGAGCTACAGTAGCATGGCTGTAGACTTTAGCTACACCAGCATAACAATACAGTGTGATCATTTGTTGTAAGCTTTTGCAATCAATTAGTTGATGTACATCAAGTGTGTGAATTTCAGCTGCACTACATATTTTACACACTTCATCTGAATCCAGGGCTTATGTGAATTGTATTCTACAGTATGCCATTAAACAGACTGCAGAAAGGTTTGCAAAGCAATCAGCTTTGCTTTTTTCATTATACGCTCCCAAATGCTGTTAAGTGTGCACTTCCATGTGTGCGAATCCTCATGCAAATAACACATAATTCATTTAACACTTTTCAATCACAAGAACAGGAATCAACTCTCTATAATCATTCTGCTGTCCTGCTTTTCATCGGTGCCTCTAACGTGCCAGTGTTGTTTTTAATGGGCGCTTTGCAGAGCGCGCTGTCGACCACAGCAAGCCCACAAGATTAATTACATCTTAGCAGCACCTTTCTCGCCTTCACATTCCCCCAAAGTACAAGTTAGCATGCACGGTGTTGAATGAAAACAAAGTGAAAGCGTTTATAATCAAACGGAGCCCATAGCTGACGGGGCAATCATCTCGTCAGGGGTGCTGCTGGTGCCATGGCACGACCGGCGCTGTTAACACTGGAGCACTGAGGGGAAAACAGCCAAAGACAAACATCCTTTTTTAACCCATTATGTAGGAAGGGGCTTTTGAGGGTCTGAAGTGGTGGTAGGATGAGGATTGCGGAAAGATGACCTTTACATAATGAAATGCAGATGAGGAAGCTTGAGCTATTCCACAGATATTCATGGGAAAAACTAAGAGGTCACTTAACGATGCTGTTCTAAAATCGGCATGTTGGAGATGGTAATTTACAATGTAGTATATTTATGTACTCTGTACATAGAGGTTACCGGTTTACAATATCTGCAGGAGGATTATTTTTCCCTTTAACACTAAACAATCACCATAAGAGGTCATGGCTGACACATGCAGGTAGTGTACTTTGAAGCTCTGCTTTAATTTATTCTTTGAAGAGAATAAAATGGAAATAATTCAGGAGAAGTCCTTCATCTCTCACCGAAAAACTTCTGAATGAATCATGGCTAGCATTATTTTCATATACAAAATATATACCGTGTATATATATATTTATGTTGAGCTAATGGGGAAAGACTAGTTGATTCCAATAAATTCTGTGTATGATGAAGTGTGTGAATAAGAAACGGGCATGAATCTCTTACATATTTTAATCACGAAACCACAGTAGAGTCAATTCCAAGTCTTACACAAACACATTTTATAATTGTTTTTTGTCAGTGTTTTGGTCCTGCTCATTAGTGACAGCGTAGTCGTGTTACTCTGTGCCGAGGTGCTCCCCTGTGACCCGATGATGTAACACTGCTCTAAATTAATAAGAGCTCTGTTATAACCGGCTCCAATTTAAACAGACTCAGAGCCGACCATGCGGGATCATGCCTTTAAGGTTAACATGTCAGACCTGAAGACGGGAGACATCCGCTCTGTGGGTTCAACTCCGTGGTTCTGCATGCTAGGTGTGTGTTTATCTTGCAACTGATTTATTTTTCAACAGTGATTTGCAACGATTTTGAAAGACACATAAAGAAGGATGACGTCCTGCCGATCAGGTTGTCGTTCTCGAGGGAATGGACAAACCATTTAATTTGATATGATTGAGATACAGTTGTATCAAGATATCTTGACAACTAATGGCAAGATTGCTAGGGCTGTACCCCAATCAGAATTTTTTGATTAAAATCGGATTTGATTGTTGGCCGTGGGCTTTGGGTCACCGACAATGATTTGACTCATCCACTTTCAGAGGGCGGCCCTACAGATTGCCATGAAATTGTAAGGGATATTCATCTACAGAAGATAATTATTCCCAGTGATTATTACGACCCCACGACCTTTCAGGTCAAAGTTTCTACTTCATCAACACTATGACAAAGAAATGACCTGACAAGGGTTTCCCCCAGAAGATATTCTGAAACGTTTTTAGTGATTTCCACTCATGAAAATATCACAATCCATTTCGGACAGCTCCACTCAGTTTCAAAATTGCACAGATGATATCTTATGATCTAAAAAGCAGACTGACATGAAATGTGCCGAGGGAGCACATTTGTGATTTGAACAAAAAGTCCTTAATTGGGGTTTTTAAAAAGTTGCTCATAACCCTGATTATCATGATGATGGTTTGAGCAATGATATGAAGCCAAATTAGTTTTATAATATTAATGATACAGAAAAAAGAGGATACTTCTATCTAGCTAGAGAGAGATGGATGTGTGTGAACCTACTCAGAGCAGGTTAATCAAATGAAGCACTTATTTGTGGTCAGGGCACAGATGGCCAGTAGACGACAGATGTTGAAGCAGTGGATTGGCAGAGTCGGAGCCAACCATGACAGAAACTGTTTGCACTCCTGTCCTCTGCTCCTCTCACTGGACATGTTTGATCAGCTGCCGGACATTATCCCGCTCTCCCTTTTCCACTCCACACTTCTCTGACTGCACACCTAATTCCACTCAACCTGCAGCGAGGTGTGAACCACATCGTTTCCTGCGATAGCGCTGAATTATTACAGCCTGCCGTCCAAAGATAACTCCTTCTTTCTGCTTTCTTTCTCCCGTCTGTCTCCCATCACCTCAATACTCCCACGTGCTTTATAAACCCCGAGCTGGAGAGTCAAACTGTCACGGCTGTGAACTATTTTAACGTCCGTATGTTCAGTCAAATGGAAACCACGGAGTCTGAGGAAATGGTTGTTTTGTCAGGATGAGGATTTCTGGGAAATGACACTGTCAAGCAGATTAAGAGAATATGCAGGAACTTGGGCTATCTCATAGTCTGGTTATCCATTTACGTAATGAGCCACAATGTGATATTCTTTCAATACATAATGAAACGTTTCTTTTATTTGATACATGCATATTCAGTCTCCTTGAAAGATGAGACTCTATAGATGAAACCATGAGCACAATCTTTGAATCTCTGCTCCAGTTACAGTATTTTGCTGATCAGGGCAGACACAAAGTGCAGTTGAAAAACAAAAAAATACTACTAAGCATTGCAGCAGAACAGGAGGCTGGCATTTACACAATGAAACTGAAGATTCGCAGAGAGAACAACAGGGAGGGCTGATGTTAATCTGCAGAGGAGTAAAACAGTGTTATGGGGTACAATTATGAATCTGTCCTATGCAGAAAATGTTCCTCTCTTCACACACCGCAGGGTTCCTCTGACATTTCAGCATCATAAAGAGCCATTTCAGGACAGAATATATTAAGCTGTACCACCCTTAATTGTCCAAGGAATAATTTACCATATGTTTCCTTTGCTTGATAGATATATTTAGACATTTTAATAACCCAATAAAACAGGAAGTCAGACCTCATGAACAGATGGAGAAGGCCATATTTAGAGGAACAGATTTTCAGACCTACAGTACATAGGAGCAACGGTCCCCTCTTATATGATAATGTGTCATACCACGCAAGATGGTTTCATCCTTGAGGGAAAGAAACATATGATGATGAAAATCTGCAAACTGAGAATCTGACAAATGAACTCCCATAGGTTTTTCTTATATGAGCCTTTTCTGGTGATATTAAGGACATTATTTCCCCCCTCACAACCCAACCCACCCTGACACCACCGACCCACATACAAAGACACAAACTCACACACACATCCACCCCCTTGTTGTTTCTAAGCACTCATTTGCTTGCAATTAAATCATCTACTTATATTGCACATAAGGTTATTGATGCTTTAGTCTTTCCTGCTATATTAAAATGAAATAATGATCATTCAGAAAATGAGATTTGCAATGGTTTACCATTAATCTGAGAGCTCTGATGATGGCATCTACCCACTGATAACTCTTCACTACATTGTGTTAATGTACGTTTGGGATCGTTGAGCATATTCAACAGCAAGACTCCCTAAAGCCATTTTCAATAGTAATTAGCGTCACTCTGTCAAACTCTAACTTAGATACACTGCATTTACTCTTCTTCTAGTAGTAGTTCTTGAAGTTCCTCATCAGCTTCACGGCACATAAGCGGTTTACAATGATTAGCGTAATGGTAGATTTACCACTTAAAATTCTTAGTAATGTTTAGAACAATGAGTCCTTACTTTTAGACAGGGGGACAGGCTTCTCATTGCTATTCACGGATCATCACTTTCAGCTGAAATGACAGATTTTTACGAGCTGTAGCTATAAAGTTACCATTAGCTCCATGAGTTGTTGAAAACACTGTCAGACTTCTTACCTTTCCAGCTGACTTGTTTTAAAACAAGATCCTCTAAAAGGGATTTTAAATGTGCACTTGATGACAACACATACTATTGTGCTAATAGCAAAAAGAAACTAGGTCTTACTAGCACTAAACTAACTAGTTAGTTTAGAGCTGGGTAGTCCTAGTAGTAGCCTCAGTTTTCAAACCCCCAAACCAGGGGCCTTAAGTGTACCGCACGTTCATACACGTGCACTTGTATGTGCTTATGCATGCACAATCAGGGTTTTCATCAGGATGTGGGACAGTTATTTCAGCGTTTAGCACACCTACGGAGTGCAAATTTCAACGCCATGGACAGCGCCTCAGCAGACGAAAAATAGTTTTATCCCCCAAAATCCACTAAAACATAGTTTATTTGAAAATTGTAATATTACACTGGTAAATACAAAATACAAGGTATAATATAAGTATTGATTGTCAGATACCTTTTAAAACAAATCACCAGGTATTTGTCAGTGTGCACAATCGGCTGCCGGCTAAATGGCCGACTGTGACTCATTCTTTGACAGCTTTTGTACAGTATATTGCTATCTGCTAGGTGGCTGCTTACAGCTTAGTTTGTTTTTTATGTTTTTACTTTTAACGTTACATGAGAAGAGGCTG